>NC_092371.1:206926738-208194738 GCF_030028105.1 Mobula birostris | reverse complement strand
CAACAAAGCCATCTCTTCCATCATCTAAATCACTGATATACGGCACAAAACAAAGTGGTCCCAACACTGACCCCTGCTGAACACCACCAGTCACTGTCAGCCAACCAGAAAAGGGTCATTTTATTCCCACTCGCTGCCTCCTACCAATCAGCCAATGCTCCAGCCATGTTAGTAACTTTCCTGTAATAGCATAGGCTCTTAACTTGATAAGCAGTCTCATGTGGCACCTTGTCAAAGGCCTTCTGAAAGTCCAGATATACAACATCCACTGCATCCCCTTTATCTATCCTATGTATAATCTCAAAGAATTCCAACAGGTTCTTCAGGCAGGATTTTCCCTGAAGTATACAACGTTGACTTTGTACTATCTTGCCCTTTGTCACCAAGTACTCCATTACCTCATCCTTAACAATTGACTCTAACATCTTTCCAACCACTGAAGTCAGGCTAACTGATCTATAATTTCCTTTCTGCTGCCTTCCTCCTTTCTTAAAGAGTTGAGTGACATTTGCAATTTTCCAGTCCTCTGGCACCATGCCATAGTCCAATGATTTTTGAAAGATCATTCTTAATGTCACCAAAAACTCTAATGCTACCTTTTTCAGAACCCAAGGGTGCAGTTCACCTGATCCGGGTACTTATGTATCTTTAGGTCTTTCAGCGTTTTGAACACCTTCTCTCTTGTAACAGTAACTGCACCCACTTCTCTTCCTTCACACACGACAACATCAGGCATACTGCTAGTGTTTTCCACAGTGAAGACAGATGCAAAATGCTTGCTTACTTCAGGAACCATCTCCTTGTCCCCCGTTATTATTTCTCCTACCTCATTTTCAAGCAGTCCAAAATTCACTGTCATTTCTCTTTTATTTTTAACATACTTGAAATTTTTTTATTTGCTAGCTTGCTTTCATATTTCATCTTTTCCCTTCTAATGATTTTTTTTAGTTCCTCCCTGTAAGTTTTTAAAAACTTCCCAATCCGCTATCTTCCCACTAATTTTTGCTTTGTTGTATGCCCGTTCTTTTGCTTTCACTATAGTTTTGACTTCCTTTGTCAGCCATGGTTGTACTATTTTACCATATGAGTATTTCTTCACTTTTGGAATACACATGTCCTGAACCTTCCTCATTCTTACCAGAAACGCGCACCATTGCTGCTCTATTGACATCCCTGCCAGCAGCTCCTTCCAATTTACTTTGGCCAACTCCTCTCTCTTACCACTGTAATTTCTCTTACCACTGTAATTTCCCTTACTTCACTGAAATACTGCTACATCAGACTTTCTCCCTGCCAAATTTGAAGTTGAACACAATTATATTGTGATCACGAGCTCCTTAAGGGTTATGCAAAGGTGATGGAGCATTTCAATATGCAGGTAGATTGGGAAATTCAAGTTGGAGCTGGATCCCAAGGAGGGAATTTGTAGAATGCCTGTGAGGTGGCTTTTTAGAGCAGCATGTGGTTGAGCCCACGAGGGGAAAGGTAATTCTGGATTAGGTGTTGTGTAATGGAATAAATGTGATTAGGGGCTTTAAAGTAAGTGACCTCTCAGGAACCAGTGTTCATGATATGATATTCACCCCACAGTTTGAGAGAGAGAAGCTAAAGTCAGATGTATCAGTATTACAGTGAAGTAAGGGAATTACAGAGGCATGAGAGAGGAGCTGGCCAAAGTTGATTGGAAGGGGAAACCAGCAGGGTTGATGGCAGAACAACAATGGCTCGAGTTTTATGAGACAATTTGAAAGGCACAGGATAGATGTATCTCAAAGATTAAGAAGTAGTTTAAATGGAAGGTGAGGCATTATCTTCCATTGTGAGTGACTAACAAGGGAAGTCAGATACAGCATAAAAGCAAAAATTAGTGGGAATTGAGGATTGGCAAGCTTTTAAAATCCAACAGGAGGCAACAGGGGAAGGTGGGACCTGTACAGATTGGATGGGTTGCACCTGAACTCGAGAGGGAGCAATATCCTTGCAGGTAGGTTTGCTAGCATGTTTCGTGAGGGTTTAAACTAATTTACGAAGGGGATGGGACCCAGAGCGATAGAGCAGTGAAAGAAGTGCATGGAGTAAAGCCAGATCTAACATACAGAGAGGCTTTGACGAAGGAGAAGCAGAATAAACGGTGTAAAGACAGTAAGGTAGAAGGGCTGAAATGTGTGTACCTCAATGCAAGAAGCATCAGGAACAAAGGTGATGAACTGAGAGCTTGCATACATACATGGAATTATGATGTAGTGGCCATTACAGAGACTTGGCTGGCACCAGGGCAGGAATGGATTCTCAATATTCCTGGATTTCAGTGCTTTAAAAGGGATAGAGAGGGCGGAAAAAGGGGAGGAGGGTAGCATTACTGGTCAGGGATACTATTACAGCTACAGAAAGAGTGGGTAATGTAGCAGGATCCTCTTTTGAGTCAATATGGGTGGAAGTCAGGAACAGGAAGGGAGCAGTTACTCTACTGGGGGTATTCTACCCCCTGGTAGCAGCAGAGATACAGAGGAGCAGATTAGGAGGCAGATTTTGGAAAGGTGCAAAAATAACAGGGTTGTTATCATGGGTGACTTTAACTTCCCTAATATTGATTGGCACCTGATTAGTTCCAAGGGTTTAGATGGGGCAGAGTTTGTTAAGTGTATCCAGGACGAATTCCTGTCATAGTATGTGGACAGGCTGACTAGGGGGGATGCCATACTAGATCTAGTACTAGGTAATGAACCGGGTCAGGTCACAGATCTTTCAGTGGGTGAGCATCTGGGGGACAGTGACCACTGCTCCCTGGCCTTTATAATTATCATGGAAAAGGATAGAATCAAAGAGGACAGGAAAATTTTTAATTGGGGAAAGGCAAATTATGAGGCTATAAGGCTAGAACTTGCGGGTGTGAATTGGGATGATGTTTTTGCAGGGAAATGTACTGTGGACATGTGGTCGATGTTTAGAGATCTCTTGTGGGGTGTAAGGGATAAATTTGTCCCGGTGAGGAAGATAAAGAATGGTAGGGTGAAGGAACAATGGGTGGCAAGTGAGGTGGAAAATCTGGTCAGGTGGAAGAAGGCAGCATACATGAGGTTTAGGAAGCAAGGATCAGATGGGTCTATTGAGGAATATAGGGAAGCAAGAAAGGAGCTTAAGAAGGGGCTGAGAAGAGCAAGAAGGGGGCATGAGAAGGCCTTGGCAAGTAGGGTAAAGGAAAACCCCAAGGCATTCTTCAATTATGTGAAGAAAAAAAGGATGACAGGAGTGAAGGTAGGACCGATTAGAGATAAAGGTGGGAAGATGTGCCTGGAGGCTGTGGAAGTGAGCGAGGTCCTCAATGAATACTTCCCTTCGGTATTCACCAATGAGAGGGAACTTGATGATGGTGAGGACAATATGAGTGAGGTTGATGTTCTGGAGCATGTTGATATTAAAGGAGAGGACGTGTTGGAGTTGTTAAAATACATTAGGACAGATAAGTCCCCGGGGCCTGACGGAATATTCCCCAGGCTGCTCATGAGGCGAGAGAAGAGATTGCTGAGCCTCTGGCTAAGATCTTTATGTCCTCGTTGTCCACGGGAATGGTACCGGAGGATTGGAGGGAGGCGAATGTTGTTCCCTTGTTCAAAAAAGGTAGTAGGGATAGTCTGGGTAATTATAGACCAGTGAGCCTTATGTCTGTGGTGGGAAAGCTGTTGGAAAAGATCCTTAGAGATAGGATCTATAGGCATTTAGAGAATCATGGTCTGATCAGGGACAGTCAGTATGGCTTTGTGAAGGGCAGATCGTGTCTAACAAGCCTGATAGAGTTGTTTGAGGAGGTGACCAGGCATATAGATGAGGGTAGTGCAGTGGATGTGATCTATATGGATTTTAGTAAGGCATTTGACAAGGTTCCACACGGTAGGCTTATTCAGAAAGTTAGAAGGCATGGGATCCAGGGAAGTTTGGCCAGGTGGATTCAGAATTGGCTTGCCTGCAGAAGGCAGAGGGTGGTGGTGGAGAGAATACATTCAGATTGGAGGATCGTGACTAGTGGTGTCCCACAAGGATCTGTTCTGGGATCTCTACTTTTCGTGATTTTTATTAACGACCTGTATGTTGGGGTAGAAGGTTGGGTTGGCAAGTTTGCAGACGACACAAAGGTTGGTGGTGTTGTAGATAGTGTAGAGGATTGTCAAAGATTGCAGAGAGACATTGATAGGATGCAGAAGTGGGCTGAGAAGTGGCAGATGGAGTTCAACCCGGAGAAGTGTGAGGTGGTACACTTTAGGAGGACAAACTCCAAGGCAGAGTACAAAGTAAATGGCAGGATACTTGGTAGTGTGGAGGAGCAGAGGGATCTCGGGGTACATGTCACAGATCCCTGAAAGTTGCCTCACAGGTAGATAGGGGAGTTAAAAAAGCTTATGGGGTGTTAGCTTTCATAAGTCGAGGGATAGAGTTTAAGAGTCGTGATGTAATGATGCAGCTCTATAAAACTCTGGTTAAGTCACACTTGGAGTACTGTGTCCAGTTCTGGTCACCTCACTATAGGAAGGATGTGGAAGCATTGGAAAGGGTACAGAGGAGATTTACCAGGATGCTGCCTGGTTTACAAAGTATGCATTATGATCAGAGATTAAGGGAGCTAGGGCTTTACTCTTTGGAGAGAAGGAGGATGAGAGGAGACATGATAGAGGTGTACAAGATAATAAGAGGAATAGATAGAGTGGATAGCCAGAGCCTCTTCCCCAGGGCACCACTGCTCAATACAAGAGGACATGACTTTAAGGTAAGGGGTGGGAAGTTCAAGGGGAATATTAGAGGAAGGTCTTTTACTCAGAGAGTGGTTGGCGCATGGAATGCACTGCCTGAGTCAGTGGTGGAGGCAGATACACTAGTGAAGTTTAAGAGACTACTGGACAGGTATATGGAGGAATCTAAGGTGGGGTCTTATATGGGAGGCAGGGTTTGAGGGTCGGCACAACATTGTGGGCCGAAGGGCCCGTACTGTGCTGTACTATTCTATGTTCTATAACTAAAAGGCCATAAGGAGGGAAAAGATGAAAGCTGAAGGGACGCTAATCAATAATATAAAGGATACCAGAAGTTTTAAAGAATAAAAGAGACGAGTAGATATCGGACTGCTGGAAAATGATGCTGGAGAGGTCGCAATGGGGCACAAAGAAATGGTGGAGAAACATAATAAGTGCTTTGCATCATTCTTCACTATGGAAGACACTAGAAGTATGCCAGAAGTTTGAGAATGTGGGGTAGTGGGGTACCGCAAGGCTCGGTGCTGGGTCCGCAGCTATTTACAATATACATTAATGATTTAGATGAAGGGATTAAAAGTAACATTTGCAAATTTGCAGATGACACAAAGCTGGATGGCAGTGTGAAATGTGAGGAGGATGTTATGAGAATGCAGGGTGACTTGGACTGGTTGGGTGAATGGGCAGATGCATGGTAGATGCAGTTTAATGTGGATAAATGTGAGCTTATCCACTTTGGTGGCAAGAACAGGAAGGCAGATTACTATCTGAATGGTGTCAAGTTAGGAAAAGGGGAAGTACAATGAGATCTAGGTGTCCTTGTTCATCAGTCACTGAAAGTAGGCATGCAGGTACAGCAGGCAGTGAAGAAAGCTAATGGCATTTTGGCCTCCATAACAAGGGGAGTTAAGTATAGGAGCAAAGAGGTCCTTCTGCTGTTGTACAGGGCCCTGGTGAGACCACACCTGGAGTATTGACATTCTTGCTATTGAGGGAGTGCAGAGTAGGTTCATGAGGTTAATTCCCGGGATGGCGGGACTGTCATATGTTGAAAGGTGCAGCAACTGGGCTTGTATACACTGGAATTTAGGATGAGAGGGGATCTGATTGAAACATATAAGATTATTAAGGGATTGGACACGCTGGAGGCAGGAAACATGTTCCCAATGTTGAGGGAGTCCAGAATCAGATGCCACAGTTTAAGAATAAGGGGTAGGCCTTTTAGAACGGAGTTGAGGAAAAACTTTTTCATCCAGAGAGTTGTGGATCTGTGGAACACTCTGCTGCAAAAGGCAGTGGAGGCCAATTCTCTGGATGCTTTCAAGAAAGAGTTAGAGAGAGCTCTTAAAGATAGTGGAGTCAAGGGATATGGGGAGAATGCAGGAACGGGGTACTGACTGTGGATGATCAGCCATGATCACAGTGAATGGCAGTGCTGGCTCGAAGGGCTGAATGGCCTAGTCCTGCACCTATTGTCTATTGAATGTCAAGAGACAGAAGTGAATGTTGTTGCTATTACTAATGAAAAGGTGCTTGGGAAGATGGAAAGGTCTGAAGATAGAAAAACTGAATTACATACCAGGGTTCCGAAAGAGGTCGCTGAAGAGATTGTGGAGGCATTTTTCAAAAGAATCACAGGATTCTGGAATGGCTCTGCAGGACTGGAAAATTTCATATATCACTCTACTCTTTAGGAAGTGAGGGAGGCAGAAGAAAGAAAATTATAGACCAATTAGCCTGACTTCAATGGTTGGGAAGATGTTATTAAGGATGTGCTTTAAGAGTATTTGGAGTCACATGATAAAATAGGCCAAAGTCAGCAAGCTTTCCTTAAGGGGAAATCTTCCCTGACAAATCTGTTGGAATTCTTTGAGGAAGTAACAGGCAAGGTAGACAAAGGAGAGTTGGTGGATGTTATTTATGAAGGCTTCTGACAAGGTGCCACACATGAGGCTGCTTAACAAGATAGGAGTCGATGGTATTACAGGAAAGATACTAGCCTGGATAGAAGATTGGCTGACTGGTATGCTGCAGGTGACTGGTGGTGTTCCACAGGGATCTATTTTGGGGCTACTTTTTATCACATTATATGGTATGTGAATGACTTGAATAATGGAATTAGTGGCTTTCTGGCCAAATTTGCGGAGAATACGAAGATGGGTGTAGGGGCAAGTAGTGCTGAGGAAGCAGGAAGTCTGCAGAAGGATTTGGACAGATTGAGAGAATGGGCAAAGTGGCAGATGGAATATAGTGTAGGGAAGTGTATGGTCATGCACCTTAATGGAAGAAATAAAGGCACAGACCAGTTTCCAAATGGGAAGATAATTCAAAAATCAGAGGTACAAAGGGATTTGGAAGTCTTGTGCAGAATTTCCTAAAGGTTAACTTACGGTTTGAGTTGGTGGTAAGGAAGGCAAGTGCAATGTTAGCATTCATTTTGAGAGAACTGGAATATACAGTGCCTTGAAAAAAAAATTCAACTCCCAACCCCTTGTTTAGATAAATGACTATTACAACCAGGAATTTTGATCACTTTAACTGAGAATCTTAATTTGTGAATCATATGCTCTTTTCACTGTAGAGCTCAAAATACAGGGAAAATTGCAAAGCATGAAAAATTAAAAACAATCAAAAACTGAAATGGAAGCAATTTACAAGTATTCATCCCCCTTTGCTCAGCACTTAGTTGAACCACCTGTCGCAGCTATTATAACCATTAGTCTTTTTAGACAAGTCTGTATTAGCTTTGCACAATGTGATGAAGCAAGACTTGCCTGCTCCTTGCAACATTGTTCAAGTTGTGCCAGGTCTGAGTTTTGAATTTACTTAAATCTTATATCCATCCCACAACGTGAGAGAGTAAAAATCTTTGCATTATGACTGTTGCAATGTACAGACATGTGAATTTATAAGTCTATTGGCTTGTAGGAAAGAGCTATCCCATAGCCTTTTGGTCTTGGCATTAATCGTGCTGCACCATTTGCCAGATGGAAGCAGCTGAAACAGTTTATGGTTGGGGTGGCTGGTGTACCCGATGATCTTCCAGGTCTTCTTTATGCACCCGCTACTGTAAATGTCCTCAATGGACGGAAGTTCACATCCACAGATGTGCTGGGCTGCCCGTACTACTCTCTGCAGTGCCCAGTGATCAAGGTTGGTACTGTTCCTGTACCAGTTGGTGATACAGCTAGTCAGGATGCTCTCAATGGTGCCCCTATAGAAGGTCTTGAGGACTTGGGGGCTTATGCTGAACTTCAGTCACCTGAGGCAGAAGAGACACTGCTGTGCTTTTTTTTTTTGCCACATAGCCGTTGTGTACAGTCCAGATGAGATCTTCCGTGATGTATTCCATGATCTTCCGTGAGGGAACTTGATGACTGTGAGGACAATATGAGTGAGGTTGATGTTCTGGAGCATGTTGATATTAAGGGAGAGGAGGTGTTGGAGTTATTAAAATACATTAGGACTGTTAAGTCCCTGGGGCCTGATGGAATATTCCCCAGGCTGCTCCATGAGGCGAGAGAAGAGATTGCTGAGCCTCTGGCTAGGATCTTTATGTCCTCGTTGTCCACGGGGATGGTACCGGAGGAGTAGAGGGAGGTCAATATTGTTCCCTTGTTCAAAAAAGGTAGTAAGGATAGTCTGGGTAATTATAGACCAGTGAGCCTTACGTCTGTGGTGGGAAAGCTGTTGGACAAGATTCTTAGAGATAGGATCTATGGGCATTTAGAGAATCATGGTCTGATCAGGGACAGTCAGCATGGCTTTGTGAAGGGCAGATTGTGTCTGACAAGCCTGATAGAGTTGTTTGAGGAGGTGACCAGGCTTATAGATGAGGGTAGTGCAGTGGATGTGATCTATATGGATTTTAGTAAGACATTTGACAAGGTTCCACATGGTAGGCTTATTCAGAAAGTCAGAAGGCATGGGATCCAGGGAAGTTTGGCCAGGTGGATTCAGAATTGGCTTGCCTGCAGAAGGCAGAGGGTTGTGGTGGAGGGAGTACATTCGGATTGGAGGGTTGTGACTAGTACATTCGGCTCTGGGACCTCTACTTCTCGTGATTTTTATTAACGACCTGGATGTGGGGGTGGAAGGATGGGTTGGCAAGTTTGCAGATGAGACAAAGGTTGGTGGTGTTGTAGATAGTGTAGAGGATTGTCAAAGATTGCAGACAGACATTGATAGGATGCAGAATTG
Organism: Mobula birostris; assembly: GCF_030028105.1. Classification (NCBI taxonomy): domain Eukaryota; kingdom Metazoa; phylum Chordata; class Chondrichthyes; order Myliobatiformes; family Myliobatidae; genus Mobula; species Mobula birostris. Next base: position 208,185,796 of record NC_092371.1, on the reverse strand, counting down.
GGCTGAGAAGTGGCAGATGGAGTTCAACCCGGAGAAGTGTGAGGTGGTACACTTTGGGAGGGCAAACTCCAAGGCAGAGTACAAAGTAAATGGCAGGATACTTGGTAGCGTGGAGGAGCAGAGGGATCTGGGGTTACATGTCCACAGATCCCTGAAAGTTGCCTCATAGGTAGATAGGGTAGCTCAGAAGGCTTATGGGGTGTTAGCTTTCATAAGTCGAGGGATAGGGTTTAAGAGTCACGATGTAATGATGCAGCTCTATAAAACTCTGGTTAGGCCACACTTGGAATACTGTGTCCAGTTCTGATTGCCTCACTATAGGAAGGATGTGGAAGCATTGGAAAGGGTACAGAGGAGATTTACCAGGATGCTGCCTGGTTTAGAGAGTATGGATTATGATCAGAGATTAAGGGAGCTAGAGCTTTACTCTTTGGAGAGAAGGAGGATGAGAGGAGACATGATAGAGGTATATAAGATATTAAGAGGAATAGATGGAGTGAACAGCCATCGCCTCTTCCCCAGGGCACCACTGCTCAATACAAGAGGAAATGGCTTTAAGGTAAGGGGTGGGAAGTTCAAGGGGGATATTAGAGTATTTGAGGAAGGTTTTTTACTCAGAGTGGTTGGTGCATGGAATGCACTGCCTGAGTCAGTGGTGGAGGCAGATACACTAGTGAAGTTTAAGAGACTACTGGACAGGTATATGGAGGAATTTAAGGTGGGGGGTTATATGGGAGGCAGGGTTTGAGGGTCGGCACAACATTGTGGGCCGAAGGGCCTGTACTGTGCTATACTATTCTATGTTCTATGTATATGCCAAGGAACTTGAAACTACTCACCCTCTCAACTGTGGTCCCATTGATGTTGATCAGGGCTAGCCTGTCTCCATTCTTCCTGTAATCCATGGCCAGCTCTTTTGTTTTTTTGACAATTGAGGAAGAGGTTGTTATCTTGGCACCACTGTGTCAGGATGTTAACTGCTCCTCTGTAAACTGTTTCGCCACCGCTCGAAATAAGGCCGATCAATGTCATGTCATCTGTGAATTTGATGAGCAGATTGGAGCTATGTGTGGCAGCACAGTTGTGGGTGTAAAGGAAGTAGAGGAGGGAATGCGGACACAACCCTTGGGGGCACCTGTGTTGAGGGTCAGAGGGACAGAGGTGAGTGTGCCCATCTTTACCACCTGTGGGCAATCCGATAGCTGGGGAGTGATGGTGGACAGCAATCTTGAGGTCTTGCCAGAGATGTTTGATCAGGCTAAGGGCAGGACTTCTACTGGGCCACTCGTGGACATCAGTTTTCTTCATCTGAAGCCTCTCCATGGTTGCTCTGGCAGTAGGCTTTGGGTCGATGTTCTGCTGAAAGATGGATTTCCTCCCCAGTTTAAGCTTTCTGGTAGAGGTTAGCAGGTTTTTATCCAGGATCTCTGTATTTAGCAGTATTCATCTTCCCATCAGTTCTGACCAGATTTCTAGTCCCTGCTGCTGAAAAGCATCCCCACAGCATTATGTTACCTTCAGCCTACTTTACACTAAGGGTGGTGTTACCTGGGTGATGTGCAATATTAGATTTACACCACATATACCATTTAGTGTTGAGGCCAAAAATTTCCATTTTAGTCCCATCCAAATGCAAGACCATCTTCCACATATTTACAGTATCTTCTAAATGATGCTTTGCACAGTCTTTACGAGCAAGGGTATGCTTTTTTAATGGTAAGTGTGGCATAAATCTAATACTGCTCATCAATGAGGTAACACCATCCCTACTGTAGGGACTGGAAATCTGGTCAGGATTGATAGGAGGATGAATACTGCTAAATACAGAGCGATTCTGATGAAAGCCTGCTAACTTTTGCCAGAAAGCTTAAACTAGGGAGGAAGTTTGTCTTACTGCCAGAGCAACCATGGAGTGGCTTTGAATGAAGAAAACTTATGTCCTTGAGTGGCCCAGTCAGAGTCCTGATCTTAACTTGATCAAACATCTCTGGCAAGACCTCAAGATTGCTGTCCATAGCCACTCCCCAATTAACCTGGCACACCTTGAGCAATTTTGCAACGAGGAATGGGCAAATCTTGCTCCATCACATTGTGCAAAGCTAATAGAGATTTTTTCAAAAAGAGTACTGGCTATAATAATACTGAATACTATTAGAACTAAGTACTGTTCAAAGGGAGATGAATATTTTTGAACTGCTGATATTTCAGTTTTTGATTTTTTTGTTTTTCATGCTTTACAATTTTCCTTTTTTTGGTGGGGGGCTCTTGTTTAAAAGGAGCATGTGATTCACAAAAAACTTCTGAGTTACATTGATCAAAATCCCTGATTGTGATACTCATTTTTTGTGAACAAAGATTGGGGGCTGAATACTTTTTCAAGGCACTGTTAGAGCAAGGATGTAATGCTGAAACTTTATAAGGCATTGGTCAGACTGCACGAAGTATTGTGAGCAGTTTTGGGCTCCTTAATCTAAGAAATAACGTGCTGACATTGGAGAGGGTCCAGAGGGGGTCCACAAGAATGATTCCAGGAATGAAAGGGTGAATGTATGAGGAGTATTTGATGGCTCTGGACCTGTACTGGCTGGAGTTTAGAAGAATGAGGGAGGGATCTCATTGAAACCCACCGAATATTGAAAGGTCTGGATAGAGTGAATGCAGTGAGGATATTTCTTGTTGTGGATGAGTCTTGGACCAGAGGGCACGGCCTCAGAGTTGAGGGATATACGGTTTGTAAATCTGTGGAACTGATTGCTATGAAGACCAAGTCTATCTGCCTCCACCACTGACTCAGGCAGTGCATTCCACGTACCAACCACTCTCTGAGTAAAAAAAACTTCTTCTAATATCCCCCTTGAACTTTCCACCCCTTACCTTAGAAGTCATGTCCTCTTGTATTGAGCAGTCGTGCCCTGGGGAAGAGGCGATGGCTATCCACTCTATCTATTCCTCTTATTATCTTATACACCTCTATCATGTCTCCTCTCATCCTCCTTCTCTCCAAAGAGTAAAGCCCTAGCTCCCTTAATCTCTGATCATAATGCATACTCTCTAAACTAGGCAGCATACTTGTAAATCTCCTCTGTACCCTTTCCAATGCTTCCACATCCTTCCTATAGTGAGGCGACCAGAACTAGACACAGTACTCCAAGTGTGGCCTAACCAGAGTTTTATAGAGCTGCATCATTACATCACGACTCTTAAACTCTATCCCTCGACTTATGAAAGCTAACACCCCATAAGCTTTCTTAACTACCCTATCCACCTGTGAGTCAGCTTTCAGGGATCTGTGGACATGTACCCCGAGATCCCTCTGCTCCTCCACACTACCAAGTATCCTGCCATTTACTTTGTACTCTGCCTTGGAGTTTGTCCTTCCAAAGTGTACCACCTCACACTTCTCCGGGTTGAACTCCATCTGCCACTTCTCAGCCCAATTCTGCATCCTATCAATGTCTCTCTGCAATCTTTGACAATCCTCTACACTATCTACAACACCTCCAACCTTTGTGTCGTCTGCAAACTTGCCAACCTACCCTCCTAACCCCACATCCAGGTCATTAATAAAAATGACGAAAAGTAGAGGTCCCAGAACAGATCCTTGTGGGACACCAATAGTCACAATCCTCCAATCTGAATGTACTCCCTCCACCATGACCATCTGCCTTCTGCAGGCGAGCCAATTCTGAATCCACCTGGCCAAACTTCCCTGGATCCCATGCCTTCTGACTTTCTGAATATGCCTACAGTGTGGAACCTTGTCAAATGTCTTACTAAAATCCATATAGATCACATCCACTGCACTACCCTCATCTATATGCCTGGTCACCTCCTCAAACAACTCTATCAGACTTGTTAGACACGATCTGCCCTTCACAAAGCCATGCTGACTGTCCCTGATCAGACCATGATTCTATCTCTAAGAATCTTTTCCAACAGCTTTCCCACCACAGACGTAAGGCTCACTGGTCTATAATTACCTGGACTATCTCTACTACTTTTTTTGAACAAGGGGAAAACATTCGCCTCCCTCCAATCCTCCGGTACTATTCCCGTGGACAACGAGGACATAAAGATCCTAGCCAGTGGCTCTGCAATCTCTTCCCTCGCTTCGTGAAGCAGCCTGGGGAATATTCCGTCAGGCCCCAGGGACTTATCTGTCCTAATGTATTTTAACAACTCCAACACCTCCTCTTCCTTAATATCAACATGTCAACTTGATGACAACCCTGTTATTTTTGCACCTTTCCAAAATCTGCCTCCCAATCTGCTCCTCTGTATCTCTGCTGCTACCGGGGGGCCTGTAGAATACCCCCAATAGAGTAACTGCTCCCTTCCTATTCCTGACTTCTACTCATACTGACTCAAAAGAGGATCCTGCTACATTACCCACCCTTTCAGTAGCTGTAATAGTGTCCCTGACCAGTAATGCCACCCCTCCTCCCCTTTTTCCGCCCTGTCTATCCCTTTTAAAGCACTGAAATCCAGGAATATTGAGAATCCATTCCTGCCCTGGTGCCAGCCAAGTCTCTGTAATGGCCACTACATCATAATTCCATGTATGTATTCAAGCTCTCAGTTCATCACCTTGTTCCTGATGCTTCTTGCATTGAGGTACACACATTTCAGCCTTTCTACCTTACTGTCTTTACACCATTTATTCTGCTTCTCCTTCTTCAAAGCCTCTCTATATGTTAGATCTGGCTTTATTCCATGCACTTCTTTCACTGCTCTATCACTCTGGGTCCCATCCCCCTTGCAAATTAGTTTAAACCCTCCCGAACGATGCCAGCGAACCTCCCTGCAAGGATATTGCTCCCCCTCGAGTTCAGGTGCGACCCTTCCAATCTGTACAGGTCCCACCTTCCCCAGAAGAGATCCCAATGATCCAAAAATCCAAAACCCTGCTCCCCGCACCAGCTCCTCAGCCACGCATTCAACTGCCATCTCCTCCAATTCTTACCAATTCTTACTGTCGCATAGCACTGGCAGCAATCCTGAGAATGCCACCCTTGAGGTCCTGTTCTTCAGCCTTCTGCCTAGTTCCTGAAACTCACACTTCAGGACCTCATCCCTCTTCCTGCCTATGTTGTTGGTGCCAACATGTATCACGACTTCTGTTTGCTTTCCCTCTCGTACCAGGATGTCGTGCACCCGGTCAGAGACATAAGCCTATCGTAGACCTTTTATGCACTCTTACTGAGTCTAAAAATTCTCTTATCGTGGTGCTTATTATCTCTCCTTATTCCTTTAGTACTCTTTTGCTACATTTCAAACGTTTGGCAAATTAGTATAAGAAGCACGAATACACTCTTTAGTGACAGTTCTTAATGAGGTGGCAACCATCCTGCCTATAGAAATGGCATCTCCCCCAGCACTGGTCCCAATGCCACAGAAATACAATGAGAAAATGTGATCATGTTGCAGGTAGCAAAAAATACTTATTGGAAGAGATCATCTACAAGGTTTGCATGAGGGAGAACTGAGCTCTTTGCTGCCTCTTTGGAGACGGAGACGAAGACATTGGGTGGGTAAAAGGAGATTCTAAAGGATGATGCAGACAAACATTAACGTGAGGGCCTGGAAGTTATCATTGGGTGTGATAAAAGAAAACCTAGTGAAAATTTAGTGAAAACCTAGGGAAGAAAATTTAGCAATGAATCGCTGGATCAGCAATGGGAGATCTTCAAGTACAAGAAGGATGAAGTACATTATGATCATATTCCTTTAAGATGGAAAGGAGTTCACAAGAGAGTAGTGCTGTACCTGTACAGTAACAAAGGAAACCACTATAGAAATCTTTTGATGAAACAGAAGAGTCAAAGTTAAAATCATACAGAATATAAGAAGTGTTATGGTGGAGTGATATAGAAAGATAGAATAGCAGAGCTCAATGGGAGTATCACAGAATGTGGAGGTAATGCAAAGAATGATATTAAGTATTTAAATATATTTATATAACTTGAAGAAACGTGTCTGATATCAAATATTTGCTCACAACGTAGAGGGTAAATGGTGAAAGCCACAGTTAAGATTACCAATATTGGCAAATTCTCTGGATTCCTTAATACAAAATAATTTGAATTAATGTAAAGAAATGCATAGTTAATCAGAAACAGAAATGTAAATGACAGTTAATATGTTTTCCCCTAAAAGTGGTCATTTGCAATTAAGGAATAATAACAGTATAAAGTTTCTGCACTTTTGTAAAGGTTTAATTACTCATCATTCCATGGGCTGAGAAAATTCCAATGCATAGCTCACAGGGACAAACAAGAGAATAAAACAGAGCAAATAAAAAGAACACATGACATAAATCAGATTATTACATACAGTAAGTGAGTAACAGATTAATTATGCAAAGGTCAGAGGGGAAGTAAATCAGTGGGAGTTTACTATCAAATATGAAAGGGAATAGAAAACTACTATTTTTAAAATGTTTATAAGAGGAGAAATAATCAGAGACCAAATGGGAAATTTACTCATAACTGAGGTGCTAAATGAGTACAATTTTTTTTATTGCAAAGGAGGAAGATGCTGTTGAAGACCAAGTAAAGGAAGATATAGTTGAGATTCATAATGGGCTTAAAATTGATGAAGAGGAGGTACTAAAATAGCCATCTATATTCAATGTGTATTGATCATATGGTTAAGATATGGAATTACATCTTTAGAAAGAGGTGATACAGGGTCAGAGAATGTTGAATCTTCGTGGGTGGAGTTAAGAAATTGCAAGGGTAAAAAAAATCATTATGGGAATAATATTTCGGCCTCCAAATAGTAGCCAAGATGTGGGGTTGAGATCACAAAGGGAGCTGGAAAAGGCATGTAATAAGGGTAATGACACAATTGTAATGGGAGACTTCGGTATGGAAGGGGATTGGGAAAATCAGGTTGTTGTCAAAATTGCAAGAGAGGATATTTGTTGAATGGCTACGAATGACTTTTTAGAGTAGCTTGTGCTTGAGCCTGCTCGGGGAAAGGCTATTTTAGATTGGGTATTGTGTAATAACCCAGAATTTATTAGGGAGCTTATTGTAAAGGGCATGTAAGGTAGCAAAAGTGAGTGGCAGTTTGGATGATTGGGAAGCTTTTAAAATCCAACAAAGGGCAACTAAGAAAGCTGTAAGAAGGGAAAGATGAAATATGAGGGCAGACTAGCCAATAATATTAAAGCAGGATATCAAAAGTTTTTTTTCAGTTATATAAAGAGTAAAAGGGAGTTGAGAGTTGATATTGGACCACTAGAAATGATGCGGGTGAGGTAGTAATGAGGAACAAAGAAATGGCAGATGAACTTAATGAGTACTTAGCACCTGTCTTCACAGTGGAAGACATTAGCAGTGTGTCAGAGGTCCATGAGTGTCAAGGAGTAAGAGTGAGTGCCATTGCTACTACAAAGGAAAAAGTGCTAGGCAAGCTCAAAGGTCTTAAGGTGGATAAGTCACCTGGGCCAGATCGACAACATCCTAGAGTCCTGAGAGAGGTTGCTGAAGAGTAATGGGTGCACTGGTCATGATCTTTCAAGAATTACTTGATTTTGGCATGATCCCAGAGGACTGAAAGATTGCAAATGTTACTCCACTCTTTACAAAGGGAGGAAGGCAAAAGTAAGGAAATTATAGGCCAGTTAGCCTAACCTCAGTGGTTGGGAGAGTGTTGGAGTCTATCATTAAGGATGAAGTTTAGGGTACTTGGAGACTAATGATAAAATAAGTCAAAGTCAGCATTGTTTCTGTTAAGGAAAATCTTGCCTGACAAATCTGTTAAGAGTTCTTTGAGCAAGTAACAAGTAAGGTAGACAAAGAAGAGGCAGTGGATGTCATTTACTTTGATCTTCAGAAGGCATTTGATAGGTTACCACACATGAGGCTGCTGAACAAGATAAAATCCTATGATGTTACAGGAAAGATGCTGCCATGGATACTGGAATGGTTGACAGGCAGGAGACAACGAGTGGAAATAAAAGGGAGCCTTTTCTGGTTGACTGCCAGTGAGTAGTGGTGTTCCTTGGGGTCAGTACTGGGACTGCTACTTTTCACATTGTTTGTCAGTGATTTAGATAATGGAACCGATGTCTTTGTGGCAAAGTTTGCGGATGACAGGAAAATAGGTGGGAAGGGTAGGTAGTGCTGAGGGAGCAACGCGATTGCAGCAGGTCTTGGACAAATTGGAAGAATGGGCAAAAAAAAAGTGGCAGATGGAATACAGTGTTGGGAAATGTATCATAATGCATTTGGTAAAATGAACAATAGTGCAGACTATTATTTAAGTGTGGAGAAGGTTCAAACATCAGAGGTGCAGAGGGACTTGGGAGTCCTCATGCAAGATTTCCAGAAGGTTAATTTACAGGTTGAGTCTATGATAAAGAAGGCAAATGCAGTGTTGGCATTTATTTCAAGCGGAATTGAATATAAAAACAAGGAGATAATGCTGAGCCTTTATAAGACACTAGTCAGGCTACGTTTGGAGTATGTCAACAGTTTTGGGCTCCATATCTCAAAAAGGATGTGTTGGCATTGAAGAAAGTCCAGAGGAGGTTCACGAGGATGATTCCAGGAATGAAGGGGTTAACATATGAGAAGCCTTGGGATCCTTGGGCCTATATTGACTGGAATTTGGAAGAATGTTGGGGGATCTCATTGAAACATATTGAATGTGGAAAGGACAGGATAGGGTGGATGTGGAGAGTTTCCTATGCTGGGGATATCCAGCCTCAAAGTTGAGGGGCAATCCTTTAGAACGGAGTTAAGGAGTAGTAAATCTGTGGAATGCTCTGCCACAGACTGTGGTGGAGGCCAGGTCCATGGGTATAGTTAAGGTAGAAGTTGATCGTTTCTTGATCTGTCAGGGCATCAAAGGATATGGCAAGAAGGCAGAGCTATGGGGTTGAGTGGGATCCGGGATTGGTCATGATGAAATGGCAGAGCAGACTGAATGGGCTGAATGGCTTAATTCTGCTCGTATATATTATGGCCTTATTGTCTTAAGGTGGGATGCAAATACAGGTGCATTACAAAGAAAGGCAGGAGATTGCAGAGACTCCGTGTATATGTCAAAAAATTTAGGAGCTGATCCTGAGGAATGAAAATTTGAAATAAGTGTAGATAAACATGATAACTGCTGACTACAGTGCTCCTACGGAATATGATGTTATGGACTGGCCAGTTTAACTCCTGTGGTGGAGAAGTTCAAGAACAATAATTGAACAATAAAGAACAAGTCCAGATTGATTAGAGAAAGGTTTGTTAAAGGCAAATCATTGTTTACTGGATGGAAGCATTCTGATGAAGCAGTAGAAAGAGCCAATGAAAGAAACATGGTTGTAATTGGACTTCCAAAAGGCATTTCACAAATTGCCCATAATTGGCTTGCATTCATAATTAAAAGCCATATAATTTTAAAAATGTAGAAAATTAGCTAAGTGACAAGAAGTAGTGAAATTTGTATAATCATGAGGTTTCTTGCATTGGAGAGATGCATGCAGTAGATTTCCCCAGAGATTGGCACTGGAGCCTCTGGCTTCCTTAATCTATATTAATGATTGGAGCTGGGGTATCCAGTGCAGTTTCCACATGTTAAAAAGATACAAACTGTGGAAACACTGTGAAGTATGAGGAAAGTAGTAATGGACTTCAAGGAGATATAGACAAACTGGTTGAATGGGCTGATAGATGGCAAAATAGAAAAATAAGAAAAGATTAAAACTAATCAGTCGAATTCTGAAAATACAAGAATATAGATATGGGAGCGTGTGTTAAGTTTATTGAAAGTGACATGGCAGGTTTGAAAAGTGATTTTCAAAATCAGTATTTGGAATTTAAGCTTTGTGATTTGGGGGTATGAGGTACAAGGGTAACAATGAATTTTTAGAAACACTGATTTGGCTGCAAGTGAAGTATTACATATATTTCTGTGTGTCTCACTTTAGAAAATAAGTGAAAGTTTTTCAGAGAGTTAGGAATATTTCCAGGAATGAGCATCTTCAGTTATATAGCTGCACTGAAGAAGCTGGGGTTGTTCTTAGAACAGAGATATTACAAGAAGATATGATGGAGATGTTTAGAAAATATGAATGGTGTAGACAGAGAGAAAATATTTTCATTGGCAGAAATGTCAACACTGGCAGACAGGACATGAAAGTTCTGGGCAAAAAGTGAAGTCAAGAGAAGTGTTTTAACAATCCAAGTGGTTATGGTATAAATAATATACTGCCAAGCATAGTACTGGAAGCTAATTCATAATAGAATTAGATCAATATCTGAAAGGAAAAAAACTCGGGGTTTTGTTAGGGGGGATAGGCTTGGGCATTGCTGAATTTCTCTTTACATGGTGTGGTTTCAAGGGACTTAATGGATCTTTGATATTATAACAGTTCTGTGATAGGGAGTTGATGGCTGCCTTTAAGCAGTATCAACGGATAATAGTTACTTTCCTATACTTGTTATATGCCTTACTAGCTTGTTATGCAACTTGTTATAAAAACCTAACAGAGTCATTGCCACAGTGCATATGGGTGAATGAGCTTATCATTTTCTCTTGACAACATGTACTCACATGTGTACAAAGTCTATTTCTAAGCTATTCACTGGGTTAGAAATCATACATGTGATTTTTGTTTTTTGTCGTCTGCTGTGTTTCAGTTGTATTAAAAATCTCCTTTGTTCCCCCAGAACCCACCGAAGAAGAACAAATTAAAATTCAGGGCTTCTTTTGATATCACCAGGTAGTGCAACATATCTTTGTATTCTTAACCAGTTCATTTTCTTATAGAAACTTCTCACACATACCAACTTGTAGTGATTGACAGCATCAAGATCAGCTTAGTAAGATACTCATTTTCATTTCAGTTTCTTTCAGTTGTATTCAATTTCATTTAATGTGCCGTAGAACTATTATTTTTAAAACAGGCAGGAACATTACTTAATGCTCCAGAGGTTTTATCTATGAAATTTAGGCAAATGCACTTTATCTGATTTTATATGACCATAAATCTAAAATTTTAAATGTTCAGTTAATATCCTCTTAAAGTTGAACATAAATTTGTGCAATTTTGTTACATGAGTAATCTAAATGCTATGATGCATGTTCTTTCTATTTAGCCTCTGTTATAATAAACTGCACAATGCCATTAAAAATGGAAACACAAATTCAAGTTTACCTTTTACCTAAAATTTTGAATAGTGTTCCATTTTTATTTTTGTGCATTGCAATGCATTCTGTTTGTTTACTAAAATAATTGGCAATCTCAGAGAAATGGATAATTTTTGCAAATTACTGTATATTCAATTTTGTTCACGCAGGCTAATGTGACCTGAACTATAGTCGAGGAGTTGTGCTGGGTGCACAATTATCTCTGTTTATGTCTGCAAGAAAATACATATTCTATAACTTTCCAATTGCTGATACCTAACTCTATGCAAATCATCTTGATAACAGAACTAAACTGAACTACTCAAATTTGAAAATCACAAAAAAAAGGAAATTGCAGCAGAAACATTATTGAAAAAGTGTGTGATTTAAATGTTATGCTGTTTGGTAAAGCACTGTAAATCAGTTTAAATTAAAAGTTACACTTTCATAACTGCACACTGGTAGATATTTTACCTGGTATTCTTGCCTGCAAGCCTTGCTTAACATTAAACCCTGATAATCTGCTATTCAACTATTTATTAGAATGACTCTAGCATTATGACATGTCAACTGTGGTATTAGACTGGGACACTTGGGGTTGTCTCCTTAGAGAAAATATAATTGAGAGGTGATTGATAGAAGTCTGCTAAGATCAAAGTTGGGCTGATTGAGAGAAACAGTTTTCATTTATGAGTGCTTCAAAAATTGAAGGGATGGATTTAAAAAAATTAAGCAAATGAGGGGAAAGTGGATCTGAAGTTTGTAACTTGTAAGTGTGGTGAAGGCATAATTAAGGCTTTCCAAAGGGAAATAGATCAGCAAATCAATTGATGGAAAATAATTTTCCAAACTACAAGAAAGAGTGGAGGATGGAATTGTACAAAGAGCTGGTACAGACATGATATGCCCAATGGTACTCTTTTACTTCATAATAACTCTTTCATTGTAGGATGACCTATGACAAGATTTAACAGGCACTATGAATCAACAGTGGACTGGATGTGACAATTAATTTGTTGTGAGATCCAATAAATGGGATTGTGATTTTCCTACCTGTTTGAATTATTGGGTAGGATAAATAAATCCTCACATCAGCGAAAGTGAAAGCAATGGAGAGGAGTATTGTGATATTTGGACTACATATGTTCATCCAAACAGGCAGAAAATGCTTTCAGTTCCATCAGCTGCCACCTTTAATGATATAATTTCTTCTGGATGGCAAAAATTCTAAAGCTGAGATTCTTTGTAAAAGTCCTCCCTAGCTACTGCAGGAATAAATCAGTTCGGGAAGTCGTGTATGTATTATGTGCTACCTATATTTAGATACAACTCATACCTTCACAATGATACAATCTCTACCCAAGTCGGGAACCATTTCAAATTGTTTTTGAAGGTACGTAGTGTAAACATTACATAGCAATTGAAATTTATGCCAGAGACATTGTCCTGTTAATAATTATTTCACAAATGTCTACAGGTTCATCTCTTGGTTACTTGTACTCTAAAACAGATAAAGGATGTTTAAAACAAAAGAAAATCTGCAGACGCTGGAAACCTAAGCAACACACACAAAATGCAGGAGGAACTCAGCCGGCCAAGCAGCATCTATGGAAAAAAAATACAGGCAGCGTTTTGGGCCGCGACCCTTCAGCAGGACCAAAGGAACTCGGCCTGAAACGTGATTGTACTGTTTTCCATTGATGCTGCTTGGCTGGCTGAGTTCCTCCTGCATTTTGTGTATTACAAAATCATCATCTGTATGGATGTTTAATTTGGAATTTGCTCTGTAGAACAAAAACAGAAAATGCTGGAAACATTCAGCAGGTACAGCCGCATCTTTGAAAAGAGGAACAGAGCTAACGTTTAAGGATGAAGACCTTTCTTCAGAGTTGAGAAAGAGGGAAAGCAACATTACTATTAAGTTGCAGGGAGCAAAGAATGTATAAGACAAAGGGAATATTTTTGATAGGGCGAGACCAATAGTTGATGGATGAATGGCAGACTCTGAGATTATACTGTGTTTGGACATGTCCTGCAAGTTACCCTGTGCAAATGGAGAGCAAAAAACTGAACCAATATCACAGATGTTTGACTTGCAGTAGAAATGGCCTGTTCTGATACATAGAAACATAGAAAATAGGTGCAGGAGTAGGCCATTCGGCCCTTTGAGCCTGCACCGCCATTCAGTATGATCATGGCTGATCATCCAACTCAGAACCCTATACCAGCCTTCCCTCTATACCCCCTGATCCCTTTAGCCACAAGGGCCATATCTAACTTTCTTAAATATAGCCAATGAACTGGCCTCAACTGTTTCCTGTGGCAGAGAATTCCACAGATTCGCCACTCTCTGTGTGAAGAAGTTTTTCCTAATCTCGGTCCTAAAAGGCTTCCCCTTTATCCTCAAACTGTGACCCCTCGTTCTGGACTTCCCCAACATTGAGAACAATCTTCCTGCATCTAGCCTGTTCAATCCCTTTAGGATTTTATATATTTCAATAAGATCCCCCCTCAGTCTTCTAAATTCCAACGAGTATAAGCCTAGTTGATCCAGTCTTTCATCATATGAAAGTCCTGCCATCCCAGGAATCAATCTGGTGAACCTTTTTTGTACTCCCTCTATGGCAAGGATGTCTTTCCTCAGATTAGGGGACCAAAACTGCACACAATACTCCAGGTGTGCTCTCACCAAGGCCTTGTACAACTGCAGTAGTACCTCCCTGCTCCTGTACTTGAATCCTCTTACTATGAATGCCAGCATACCATTCGCCTTTTTCACCGCCTGCTGTACCTGCATGCCCACTTTCAATGACTGGTGTATAATGACACCCAGGTCTCGTTGCCACAATTCAGGTAATCTGTTTTCCTGTTTTTGCCACTAAAGTGGATAACCTCACATTTATCCACATTAAATTGCATCTGCCATGAATTTGCCCACTCACCTAACCTATCCAAGTCACCCTGCATCCTCTTGGCATCCTCCTCACAGCTAACACTGCTGCCCAGCTTCGTGTCATCCTCAAACTTGGAGATGCTGCATTTAATTCCCTCATCTAAGTCATTAATATATATTGTAAACAAGTGGGGTCCCAGCACTGAGCCTTGTGGTACCTCACTTGTCACTGTCTGCCATTCTGAAAAGGTCCCGTTTATTCCCACTCTTTGCTTCCTGTCTGCCAACCAGTTCTCTATCCACTTCAATACCTTACCCCCAATACCGTGTGCTTTAAGTCAAAAGCCTTTTGAAAATCTAAATGTACCACATCCACTGGTTCTCCCCTATCCACTCTACTAGTTAAATTCTATGAGATCCGTCAGACATGATTTTCCTTTCACAAATCCATGCTGACTTTGTCCGATGATTTCACCGCTTTCCAAATATGCTGTTATCACATCTTCGATAACTGACTCTAGCATTCTCCCCACCACTGATGTTAGTCTAACCGGTCTATAATGTCCTGGTTTCTCTCTCCCTCCTTTTTTTAAAAGTGGGGTTACATTAGCCACTCTCCAATCCCCAGGAACTAGTCCAGAATCTAAAGAGTTTTGAAAAATTATCACTAATGCATCCACTATTTCTTGGGCTACTTCCTTAAGCGCTCTGGGATGCAGACCATCTGGCCCTGGGGATTTATCTGCTTACCTAACACTACTTCCCTACTAACATGTATTTCCCTCAGTTCCTCCATCTCACTGGACCCTCTGTCCCCTACTATTTCCGGAAGATTATTTATGTCCTCCTTAGTGAAGACAGAACCAAAGTAACTATTCAATTGGTCTGCCATGTCCTTGCTCCCCATAATCAATTCACCTGTTGAAAGTGAGTTTCTGAAGATTATAGAATTCAATATTGAGTCCAGAAAGTTGCAATGTGCCCAGACAGATGAGGTGTTGTTCCTCAAGAGTGAAGTATGTCTGGGAGGTATGGCTGTGTGTAGAAGTCAGTTTGACAATAAGTTTCTCAGTTGGATTTTAATGAGCGGGATGTTCAGAAGTGGACAGGTGAAAGTGAGTGAGGGGGTGATAAAATCAAGTCTGTCAAGGTCACAATAGAGTTAGTAAAGAATAAATCTTTAGGGGGGAAGAGTCCCGAAGGAGATATCCAAGTGGATCAGGGGAAGGGGTTTGCACACTGGGATGAAGACTCTCCGCAAAAGAAATGGGCAGAGATGGAGGAAGAAATGTTCAATGTCATGCCAGGCTTGGAATTCATTCAAATGGCGATGTGTGGGAACAGTGCATTGGCCCCTATATATGACTGAGTGTTTCAGCATCAAAAAGGAGAAGTTCAGAAATAGAAATGGTTTCACAAGTATTTCAGAGACTGTCAGGGATGGGAAAAGGGAGGCACTGGTAAAGGAAAGTGAAGGGGGAGCTTTTCATTTTCATAATTCAAATCTAATTCACTGATTACATTCCAAATCTGAACCAGGTAAACACATAAGATTTATTATTTTAGAAATGCTATTTTATGTAGGGGAAGTCTTCGTCAATAAGAAGAGCTGCCTCCTCAGTTCTGAGAAGCAATACTTGATATCACAGTAATGTATACACAGTAAGTAGAAAAATGTTTAAGATGCAAGAAAAGAGCCCCAAAGATGTTTTTCATTTCTTTAAGAAAGTAAGCTACTGAGTCCATTCTAAAAAAAATATTTATTAAAGTTTTCCATTCCTCTTTGCCCTTGAGAAGATGTTGGAGAGACACTATCTTGAACTGTTACAATCTTTCGGCATTGTTTTGTTGTGTGTGTGTTACTGCCCGATTTGTTGCTGGTGTTTAGGGCAGCAATGAAAGTCCTCCATCTCTGGTGGCATTCAAAGCTTCCTTCATCACATCAGAGACTTCCCCTCAGTTTTCATTACTGTCAGTCATGCATGTCCCGGGTGGAGACACACTCAGATGTAGAAGGATTCTTTACTGCTGTTTCGCTAACAATTTTGTTTTACCAATCAGGGTTGTTAGCCCTGAGCTGAGCCCCTGAACCTGGAGGGCTGGTGGACCATTCTTAATCTGGCCTCTGCCCTTTGACCTGTTTGGCACAGATCACCCTACTAAGATCTAAAGCATAATGACTTGACTCCAGTTAGCTTAGCTCTCCATGTCATTGAAGCACACAAGCCTCCAGACCATGACAAGGTTGCAGTCCTTTTGGAGGTTTGTTGTGTGGGGATTCCAAGATTTAGACCCAATAAAGGTCACCAAAATGGTGATCCTCATGCTGATACTGTGAGAAATGTTCACAACAGTTCCATTAAAGTTTGACTGGCAGTAATCCTGGGGAAAGGCCTCACTGGTTATCAAAGCCTAACTGGGATTATTCTGCATTGTCCTATGCTTGTCCAAGGGCAAGCAGACAGGAATCTTGGAAATTGTACGAAGCCTGTCCCATTGTGATCCAGAGTCAATGCTTTTAATCATACTGTTAGACCAGGGCTAGGCAACCTATGGCCCGCGAAGGTATTTTGACTGGCCTGGAAGCAAATATCCCCATATGCTTATCTGGCCCACAAGCGATTTTTCCTTATTCTTAGTGTTTCATGCAGCCTCACTGATGGACATGCATGACGTCTTATTACACTGGCCTCAGGTTCCGTTTTGTTCCAAACCAAACACTGGTATATACGAATGATGGGAAGGCAGACTACCTTATTAGTATGTATTAGATACTCACCGTGCACGAGCAGCTTTTCAGATGGGATCGTTCAAATTTGTAAACAGAAACAGTGTCACTGTGTTCTAACAAGAAATCCACAGTTAGTATCCAGATATTTACATGTGCTACGATACTTGTTGAATAACTCCTGCTTCGAAATAAAGTCGAAGAAAAAAATTCCAATGGCAATGAATGCAAAACGTTGGACACTGTTAGTGTCTAGTTAAACACTGAGTGCCGAAATTTCCAAGACACTTGGACACTAGATTACTACTTCATCGAGCAAGCTGGGAAACCAGTTTGTCTCATTTGCCTAGAAAATGTTGCTGTGAAGTAGGTGGCAAATATCAGGTGACATTATGAGACCTGCCATAGTGGAAATTTGAACAAGTTTACTGGGCAAGCAAGGAAAGATGAAGTTGAGCGAATGGCAAATATCAGGTGACATTATGAGACCTGCCATAGTGGAAATTTGAACAAGTTTACTGGGCAAGCAAGGAAAGATGAAGTTGAGCGAATGAAGGCTAGTTTCGGAAAACAAATGTCATTTTTTTGCGAAGAAAAGCAGTGAAAATGAAGGAAATACCTGTGCCAGCTACGAAGTCTCAAAATGTATTGCAGAAAAGATGAAGCCTTTTACAGATGGAGCGTTTGTCAAAGAATAGTTACTGGCATTGGTGGATATTGTTTGTCCTGAAAAGAAGTCTTTATTTGCATCTATCAGCCTGTCAGCAAGAATGATCTCACGGCGAGTTGAAGAAATGTTGGCAGATGTTAAAAGTTGTTTAAGGGATGCCTGCAATGAATTGCAATTTTTTTCAATTGCACTTGATGAGAGCTTGATTGTTTTGCTGATTTTCACTTGCATGCAAATAAGTTCAAGTTGTTTGCTACTCCATTTGATGTGACAGTTGTCACTGCATCAGATACTTTTCAAATGGAATTGATTGAGATGCAGTGTGATGACATATTGAGATCGAAATTTCATTCTGAAGATGTGTCAGTGCTAGTCTTCTATAGAAAATATACTATCCAAGTGGGAAGTATCCTAACTTAGTGGACCATGCAAAAAAGATGGCATCATTGCTTGCCAGCACTTATCTGTGTGAGCAATTATTTTCAAAAATGAAGCACACCAAGAACTATTTGAGAACAAGGTTGACTGATGCCCATCTGGATAATGCCTTGCTCTTGGCATCAACAAGTCTGACACCCAATATTGAGAAGCTTTCAAGCAGCAAACAGCATCAACTTTCACATTGATTTATCGACTGTTTGCATTAGAATTTTCTTTTTTTAAATTACCACCATTCAATGCATCATGTTCATACGTTTTATTCTTTGTGTCCTTTTAATAGATTCATAAGATGCCTTGATTGAAATAAATTACAACTAAACTTGAGTTATTTGATTACTAATTGGCATCATTGGTTAAGCATAAATGATTTTCTAGCATGTGTTATTCATTAATTTGAGGCAAAACATAATTAGATGTATTTAAATGGATAATTCCCATATTCTAAGTTTTTTTTATGGCATTTATCTGGCCCACAGTCCGCTCATTAATACGTGATCCGGCCCACAAAGGCAAAAAGGTTGCCGACCTCTGTGTTAGACTATATATCCAGCTCATCTATTTAAAAAGCTTTTGGAGCAACAACACAATTTCATCCCACCGATGTCACTCATATTCCTCCAGGATATAAGTTAAAGGTTTTGATATATTTTGTGTCTTTCTGGTCAATGTATTGACTTGTTTTTCTCTTTATTCAGTTCTGAACAGCTGAGACCCAGCAGAATCCCAGTGAGAATAAGTGGCACACTTTTGTCCCAAGGAAATCTCCGCCTGACTAGTTCTGTCAGTCATAACCCACAACTGAAGATATTGAAAAGTGTCCAGCCTAAAGTTGTGCAAAATGAGCCTAAAGGTTGTAAGTTCATGATTCTTGGTTCTATCTGATCTCCCACTTTAGGTTGGTGTTGAGGATATTTTGTTTGATTTTGAAGCACTCGGCTATATCACTGCAACTCAGACTGGCAGTTACTGTGGTACACGTGCTGTGGTTGGGTTGCTGATCTAGGCCCTTGATCCAGTGATGCATGTTCAAGCCCTCCCCCCCACCCCCATGGTAGCTGGGAATTTAAATTTAGCAATCAGATAATTGGATTAATGCAGGTATCACTGTTAAACTTGAAATGACAGGAATTGCATAAAGCACAATTGGTTCAATGATGTCCTTCAGGGAAGCAAATTGTCTATCCTTACCATACTGTACTAAATAAAACTTCTGTTCTACTGAAGTGATTGATAACACCTTTTCAGCTCAGAAGAAATTAGGAATTGACAGTAAATGGAGTATCACATTGTGCATTGTCAATGTCTGTTACTAATTCAGTAGTTGGGAATAGGGAGAAATTGACATGTAAGAAAATGTGCTGTGAAAAGATGAAAGACTATTTTAAAAGTTTGTTTTCACTTGATGTTCCTAATTCAAAGGTGAACTAAATTGCAGTTTCAATCATAAGTATTCCATATAAAATAATTCCTGCTTTTATCCAGGATGAGTGAAGTAAATATTCAACGGATGTTTTTTTGACAGGTGGCATATTGGATTGTTCTGCAATTAGCTTGACTCCAGCAGTGAAACGTAACTCTCAAGATTCTACATGCACTACTAATAATGAAGCAGAAACGCAGCTGGATGTATGTGCAAAGGTACTTGCTACTTATTTGATGTAATTAACAGAATTCAGTGGTTTGACCTGGCCTCGTCTACTGTCATGATGAGGCCACTCTTGGGTAGGAGCAGCAAATCCTCATATTCTGTCTGTGTAGCCTCTGACCTGATGGCATGAAAATTGATTTATCTAACTTCTAGTAATTTCTCCTTTCTTTCTCTCTTCTTCCATTCCCCATTCTGGATCCCCTCTTACCTCTTTTCCCGACATGTCCATAACCTCCCTCTGGTGTCCTTGCTCCTTCCCTTTCTTCTGTGGTCTACTCTCTTCTCCTATCAGATTCTTTCTTCTTCAGCCCTGTACCTTTTTCGCCTATCACCTCTGAGCTTCTAACTTCATCTCCCCCCCCCCCCACCTTCCCCACCTTCCTGGCTTTACTTATCATTCTCTAGCTTATTCTCCTCCCCTCTCCCCTCCCCCCTCCCCAACTTCCTTAAACTGGCTTCTTTCCCCTTCCTTTCCTGTATTGATAAAGGGTCTCAGCCCATGGTGTTGACTTTTTCTTAATTTCCATAGATGCTACCTGACCTGCTGAGTTCCTCCAGCATTTTGTGTGTGTTGCCTAACAGACCTTTGACAGCTTTATTATACTGAGGGACTTAATTGTCTTTAGGACATGAAAGATTTCACTTACTGAAAGGTAAATTAGCAGTTTTATCATGTCTGTCTAGCACAGACATGATTTTTAATGCTAAAATCATGTTGCTCCTTACGTAGTGTATCTAATGTTAAGTCCTCTTGAGACATTTTTGAAAATTTAATGTGTTATTATATAAATCTATCTATTACAATCATTTAGTTCATAAGACATCAGAACAGAATTAGGCCATTTGGCCCATTGAGTCTGCACCACCATTTGACCACGGCTCATTTGTTTTTCCTCTCAGTCCCAGTCTCTTAGCTTCTCTCCATAACCTTTGACATCCTTAATAACCAAAAAATTATCAACCTCTGCTTTAAATATAATGTACCCAAATAACTTGACCTTCACAGATGTCTGTGGCAATGAATTCCACAGATGCTTCATGTCTGTTCCAAAGGGACATTCTGAAGCTGTAACTTTTGGTCCAAGATTCTCCCACTACTTGAAACATCCTCTCCATGTCCAATCTAGATCTTTCAATGTTCAGTAGTTTTCAATTAGATAATCCCCCCCTCCCCATTCTTCTAAAATCTAGAAAGTACAGGCCCAGAGGCAACAAATGTTCTTCATAAATTAAGCCTTTCATTCCTGGGATCATTCTTGTTAACCTCCTCTTCGACAGTCTCCAATACCAGAACATCCTTTCTCGGATCTAGGCCCCAAAACTGATCATGCTCATTACATACTGATCAAAATTTGTACTGTATATGTATATTCTTATTCTAAGAATAACTGGTGTCACAAACTTAATGATGCGGTAAGAGCCTTGGAGAACTGCTAAATCGTGCATGCTATTTACTCTTCTCTTTCTAACTACACTCTTCACATGTAAATATATTATACATACATCGTTCATTTATATAAACTACAGAAGCTGATCCAAACACACCACAGGGTGGTGAAGGACTTGCAATGATTGCAGAAGATACTAGGATGATGCTGTTAACAATGCAGCTCAGGCCACCACAAATGGTATACACTGGAGCTGACCAGCAGGGGTGGGCAACCCTATAATCAGTAGAAGCATTAAGAACACTCAGAAATGTGGATAACATGCATCTGTTCAACAATGCCCTTCAAAAATGATTCTAATTCCTGGCTCCTATACAGAATCCTGCAGAATGTATTGATTGTTATTCAAATAAACCAATTTATGCACAAACTATATCTTTATAAGCAAAATTTTTATTTACTCCATAAAATGCACATAGAAAAGTTTCAGAACAGTTCAAAATCTAAAATGAATTTTAGATTTTAAAAATTTCAGTGCATTTTAACATTTATCAGAACATGGAACAGTACAGCACAGAAACAGAACCTACATCCCATGATATCTCTGTCGACCATGATGTCCACTTAAAATAATCCTATCTCACTGCATGTAGTCTGTATTCCTTTTTTGCCTGACTCTTCTATGGCCTTTTAAACATTGCTGTTTCATTCTTCCTTGGCAGTACATTCCAGGCACTTGCCACTCTCCGTGTAAAGAAAATATTTACTTGCAAATCTCCTTTAAACTTTCCACTCTCACCTTAAAGTTATGTGCTCTAATATTTGACATTTCCACCCTGGGATAAAGATTCTGGCTATTGACCCTATCTATGCCTCTCATAATTTTATATACTTCTATCAGGTTTATTGTCACAGACATAATTCATGAAATTAGTTGCTTTTTGGCATTAGCGTTACTATAAATTACTATAAGTTACAAAAAATAATTAAGTAGTGCAAAAGAGGAATAATGATGTTGGGTTCATGGGTTCAGTAATCTGATGGTAGAGGGGAAGAAATTGTTTCTAAAACATGGAATGTGGGTCTTCAGGCTCCTATACCTCCAATTTACAAACAATCAAAGTTTGCCCAACCTCTCCTTACAACTAATGCTCTCTAATCCAGGTAACATCCTGGTGAACCTTTTCAGAGCCAGTGTATGTCCTTTTCAAAGCCTTCATGTTCTTGGTAATGCAGCAATCATAACTTCTCTCAATTTTTCACATATGGCTTTGTCAAAGTTTTATACAGCTGTAACTTGAATTGCCAACTTTTATATTCACCTCCTTGGTCAGTCAAGGCAAGTATGCCTTTTTATTACTACCCTTTCAACTCGTGTTGCCTCTTGTAGGGAATTCTGGCCTTGCTCCCCAAGATCCCTCTGTACATCAATGCTCCTAAGGATGCTGCCATTTGCTATATACTTTCCTCTTCCATTGGACCTCCCAAAGTGCAGTGCCTCAATGATCTGCATTAAACACAATCATCTGTCTCTCAGCTAATAGTTCAAACTGATCTGTATCTTTTGACAACCTTCCTTATTGTCCACAAATCCACCAATTTTTCTATTGTTTGCAAACTTACTAATCAGCCCACCTATATTTTATCTGTATGGTTTTAACACAGTATATATCACGTACAATAGAGGTTGCCAACACTGATCCTTGTAGAACACCATTGGTTACAGATCTCCACCCAGAATAACAGTCCTTTACCCTTTGTCTTCTAAGGCCAAACCAATTTTGGATCCAATCTACTAGGTGACCCCATGTGTTTTAATCCTCTGGATCAGCCTGCCAATCAAATGCTTTACTGAAGTCCATGTGTACAACATCCACTGCCTTACTCTCATCAGTCATCTTCATCACCTCCTCAAAAGCTCAGTCAATTAAGTTTGTAAGCAAGATCTCCCCACTGAAAGTCATGCTGAATTCCCTAAGCAAATCCATACTTTTCCACGTGAATAAATCCCATCTCTAAAAATCTTCTTGAATAATTACTGTGAATGAAAACTCACTCATTTATAATTTGCCAGATTATCCCTGTTGCCCTTCTTGAACAAGTAAACAATTTTGCTTTCTCGAATACCTCACCTGTGACTGGAGAAGATGCAAAGATATCTGTTTCTCTGTTAAGTCCCCACCAATTCTCCCCTTTGTCTTGAATGGTCTTGCATTTACTTTAACTGCTATCTTTTAAAATGCCTTGGAATTCTTCTTAATCTTACTTGCCAAGGGCATTTTCATCGTGCCTTTTAGCCCTCTTGATTTCCTGTTCAAGTTCTTATCTGATTCTTGTATTCTTCAAGGGCCTTATCCAATTTCAGCTTTCTGAACTGTAGACATGCTTCCTTTTTCTTTTTATCTCAATTTGTAACAACTCATTATTCAAGTTTCTTAAACTTTGCCATTCTTGTCTTTCTTCCTCATAGGAACATGTTGAGTTTCCTTCATGTTTAGTTTCCTTCTGTTGGTTTTTAAAAAATTCCCAATCCTCTAGCTTCCCACTAATTTTTGCTATATTATATGCCCCTTCTTTTGCTTTCATAGTCTTTGACTTCCCTTCTCAGCCATGGTTATGTCATCGTGCCTTTAGAATACTTCCTTTTCTTTGGGCTGTATCTATCCTGTGTCTTCCAAATTGCTTCCAGAAACTCCAGCCATTGTTGCTTGCTGCCATCCCTGCTAGTGTCCCCATCCAGTCAACTGTGGCCAGCTCCTCTCTCATGCCCCTGTAATTCTCTTTACTTCTTGGTAGTATGGATACTACTACTTTGTCTACTTTAACTTTCCTTTCTTAAATTGCAGAGTGAATTCTATCATATTAAGATCACTGTGTTCTAAGGGTTCCTTTACCTGAAGATCCCTGATCATATCCAGTTCATTATACTACACACAATCCAGAATTGATGATCCCCTTAATGGGCTCAACCACAATATGCTCCAAAAAGCCATCTCAGAAGCATTCCACAAATTCGCTCCCTTGGGTTCAACTGGATTTTCCCAATCTATCTGCCTATTGAAATCCCCCATGACTAATGTAACATTGCCTTTTTGACATGATATTGTTAAAATGATATTGGAAATTGTACTTGGCATTTCATTATGTTCTAACAATGCTTGTAATCTGGTAAAGTGTCCAATTGTCCCAAATAAATTACAATAGCAACTATTTGTTACTTTGATCTAGACTGGGAACAGCTGTGTCAAGTGGAGCCATTAGTTAGTGTATTGTTTCTATTTATATGAGCAAACATATTGCAGACTTTTTTAATATCTCTGAAAAGGTGTTCTGGTTTGGAGATTAACTTGCTCTTATTCAGTTAACACCCTGAAGCACTCAGGATTAAGCAAAAGTCAAGGTGGTAACATTTTGTTTAATCCAAGAATAGTTTTAAAGTTTGTTTCTATTTTGAACTATAACCCAAATGCATGTTTTCTGACTTCTTTATTCTGTCACATATGGTGAAGGTTAATAATGGTAATTATTGAAAGATGTATAATGTGGTAAATTGGATTAATATGGTAAATTGGATCAGCAAGTTTGCTGATGACACTAAGATTGGAGGTGTTGTGGACAGTGAGGAAGGCTTTCACAGCTTGCAGAGGGATCTGGACCAACTGGGAAAAATGGGCCAGAAAATGGCAGATGGAATTTAATGCAGACAAGTGTGAGGTGTTGCATTTTGGAAGGACAAATCAAGGTAGGACATACACAGTAAATGGTAGGGCACTGAGGAGTGCGGAGGAACAGAGATCCGAGAGTTCAGATACATAATTCCCTGAAAGTGGCGTCAGAAGTAGACAGGGTTGTAAAGAAGGCTTTTGACATCCTGGCATTCATAAATCATAAATACATAAGTATTGAGTATAGGAGTTGGGATGTTATGGGGAGGTTGTATAAGACATTGGTGAGGCCAAATTTGGAGTATTGTGTACAGTTTTGGTCACCTAACTATAGGAAGGATCTCAGTAAGATTGAAAGAGTGCAGAGAAGATTTACTAGGATGTTGTCAGGTCTTCAGGAGTTGAGTTACAGGGAAAGATTGAACAGGTTAAGACTTTATTCCTTGGAGCGTAGAAGAATAAGGGGAGATTTGATAGATGTTTACAAAATTATGAAGGATATAGACAGAGTAAATGTGAACAGGCTCTTTCCACTTCAATTAGGAGAGATAAATACGAGAGGACATGGCTTTAGGGTGAAAGGGGAAAGGTTTACGGGGAACATTAGGGGGAACTACTTCACTCAGAGAGTGGTGGGAGTGTGGAACAAGCTGCCATCTGACGTGGTAAATGCGGGCTCACTTTTAAGTTTTAAGAATAAATCGGATAGGTACAAGAATGGGAGCGGTCTGGAGGGTTATGGACTGGATGCAGGTCAATTGGACTAGCGGAATAATGTTTCGGTGCAGAGTAGAAGGGCTGAATGGCCTGTTTTCTGTGCTGTAGTGTTCTATGGTTCTATGTGTTTTTAATGCCCTAGGAAGCCTATTTTCTCAGTTGGACTGTCTACCAGCATATTGGAAGGGATTATTATTTGCAACACCAAGATATTCTTATATGTCAGTGGGGTTTTGGAATGTTCTTGGTCCTGCTTGGTATGCAAGGCAAGGCTTTGATATTATTGTTTCTCTTTCCAACTGAACTACAGTCTGTATAACCATACCAATTTATAATCCATGCCTTAATATGTTCCTATGGGATTATTCACAATGTGTTGGCTAACGTAGTGCATCAGAACAACCAGAAGGTAGAATTAGTTCACCGTGCCAACTCTGAATGAATATATTCTATATATAATGATATATACTATTTGTAAGTATGCATGTCAAAATTTACTGACTACAATTTTTTAAAAAAAATCAAGCTCAATTTGTCATTGAAAATAATGAATAGTATTAGAATTTTATTTCTTACATCCATCTCACAACATGAGGGAGTAAAAATCTTTGTTGCATCTCCATCACTATGTACAAGCAATAAGGAAGGGAGATGTAGGAGGATGTTGCCTAAACACTAAGATTATGTACATATTTGTTTAGTGTACATGTATGTACAGTCAGATATGCAATCAGATCAATGTGTATTGACAAATCTGATGGCCTAGTGATAGAAGCTGTCTGGAGCCAGTTGGTCCTGGCCTTAATGCTGTGGTACCGTTTGCCAGACGGAAGCAGCTGAAACAGTTTGTGCTTGGGGGTGGCTGGAGTCCCCAATGATACTTCAGGCCCTTTTCACTCACCTGCTGCTGTAAGTGTCCTGAATAGAGGAAAGTTTACATCCACAGCTGTGCTTGGCTGTCCGCACCACTTTCTGCAGTGCCCTGCCATAGTGGGTAGTACAGTTTCCATACCAGCCGGCAACACAGCCAGTTAGGATGCCCTTGTAGAAAGTCCTGAGGACTTGGGGACTCACACTGAACTTTTTCAGCCGTTTGAGGTGAAAGAGGCACTGTTGTGTTATAGTCTAGGTGAGATCCTCAGTGATGTGCATATTGAGGAGTTTTGAAACTACTCACCCTCTCATCTACAGTCCCATTGATGTCAATGGGAGCTAGCCTGATTCTATTCCTCCTGTAATCCACAATCAACTCCTTCATTATTTTTGACATTGAGGGAGAGGTTTTCTTGGCACCACTGTGACAGGGCGTTGACTTCTCCTATGTACGTTGTCTCATCATTGTTGGAAATGAGGCCTATCGATGTCATGTCATCTGCAAATTTGATCAGATTGGAGTTGTGCATGGCAACACAATCGTGGGTGTATAGGGAGTAGAGGAGAGGCTCAGAACACAGCCCTGGGGGGCTCCTGCGTTGACGGTCAAAGGGGCAGAGGTGAGGGTGCCCGTCCTTACCACTTGCCAGTGATCAGACAAGAAGTTCAGGATCCAGAAGCACAAGGCAGAGTGAAGGCCGAGGTCTCTGAGCTTCTCGTCGAGCCTGGGGGGGATTATGGTGTTGTATGCTGAACTGTACTTCAAGAACAGCATTCTCACACAAGCATCCCTCTTCTCCAGGTGAGTGAGGATAGGGTATAGTGCTCTAACTATGGCAATGTCTGTTGATCGGTTGTGTTGGTAGGTGAATTGTCGGGGGTTCAGTGTGGGTGGTAGCATGCTGCAGATGTAGTCCCTCATTTGAATAGACTTCATTGTTAAGTTATTTGAAAAATGGCTGCTTTATTTTAATTACTACATATCAAATAGACATAAAAATGTCAAAAACAAAGGGCGTCATGAATGTATCTGTTATAGATCTTGTACAACACTGGTGGTATTCAGAATATGTATGATTTGAATGAGGTGTTAAACTATTTTGTTAGTTGGTTAGATATACTTTTACAAAATTCTGTAGTGTTCAATTCCTCATTTCCTATAAATTATCCAGTGGACCTGTGTTCAATTTCCAAAATCTCATCAGTAGGCTTGGGTTTTAGATGTAAACTGCAATTAATTGAAATGATCAAAGAGGATGACATAGCAATGTATTTCAGCACTTGCATGAATAATTTGCTTTCAGATGAATGATGAAAGCATTAGAAATTCTGAATATTATTTACATAGCCACTTTTATATCTTTTCCTACAGCTGCCGTTGGCAACAGGAACAGACCAGATACCCACATATAGGAAGATTTTTTCTTTTTGCACTGATGGTTGATACCCTAATTATACTGTTTCTATGGTTTGTATTGAGCTACTTTCTCAAATATCTTTGAGTCTGCCTGAACTGTGTGTGTATCTGGTGTCAGTTGCTGTGTTTACTTAGAGAAAATACCATCTTTCATTATTGTTAATGAGTTAAAATCTTGAAATTCTCTGACAAAATGGTTTTGGTGGTGCATACTTCCATAGGCAAAATGTAGCATTTCAAAACGATGGCTTCCTATTCTTTTTGAAAGCAATGTTGTATGTGCATTAAATAGAAATGAAGTTTTTAATCCATCTACAGATTTTTAAATCATCTATATATTTTTGAAAACATTGATGCTTGTAGCTCAAAAGTAGCAATGTGCCAATGTAAGGGTTTTTTTTTGAAATTTTGAAGACTTTCCTGCTATGTGTAAACAAGAAAGGATATCAGTCCAAAACACCGGGCAGGTGTTAAGAACGTTTAACACTAGTTCTTAAACATTTCATCAGAGGTTGGATTCTTCAAGAAACTGGCCATGCTTGCAACCACTCGTGATAAAGAAGTAACAGAATTTTTTTTCTAGTTCTCATTTCCTTGAAGCTCTTAAAACTCACATTGCCAGCTGAAGGCAGGCACCACTGGTGATCATCTGGATCACATGTTCTGCCCCTGCATTTAATTTTTTCCTGTTTCTCAAAGAGCTAAAAATGAAATGAGTATTTAAAAACATGGCATAAACAAACATTTGGCCTGACAAGCAGCTATTTCTAGCTGTAAATATTGGGAAATGGGATAGGAAGTAAAGGAGACTTGTATAATATTCTTGTCACTTTGAAGCATTTAAAAATGGGGACGATAGGTGGAGGTTTTTCTACTAAGCTTGCCAGAGAGCCTTTATTTCTCAAGGTAATATATCTGTAATATATCTATTGAGAATTATCTAATGTGTCCTATCTGTCTGTCACTACTTGTGTACAGTTTATTTTTCCAGTCCATTTTTGACAACTCTTTCTTCATTAGGTTTATACTGGATATCTATCTGTGTTTGTGTGTGTGTGTGTGTATATATATATATATATATATTGGGATTCTATGCTGTTATGAACACTCCTCTCAAAAACATGTTTTTAATGTGATCATTCATTCTCATTGGTTGGTACCAGCATTTTTAAAACTGGATTGACATTAGAAATGTCTGAAACAATTGAAATGAAATGTTATCAAATGATGGAATCATCGTGAGATACACAAGAATCCCAGAAGGTATTTTGATGGAACTGAGTAAATACAACTAAATGCAAATATTATCATTTTAATTGCTGCAACTGCAGAAACCCAAAGTGATTTGCAGTGGATGTAAGGTATTGGACTTCAAAGAATTGACTCAGTTATCATCAAGAAACAAAGAAGTTTAATTATCATATTGTATCTGGTTCCAAAAATGTTCGTCTGTATTCATTTCAAAAGACTGCAGATTGTTGCTGTCTGCTGTTATTGCAGTCCGTAACATATTATCTAATTAATGACTTGTTACTTAAGTGCCTGATTGTATGTGTAGAAATATAATTCTTTCAGCACAGAAGTGGCCTGTTTGGTCAGGCAGTTCAGCACTATTTTTGTAGTTTGTAGAAATTGAGAGTTTGTAAAACAAACACTTTGGATATTTGGTTATTGTTTCATATCACTTGATTGGCTCATGCCTACTTTTACATCATTACAGATGTAGTCTGTGTTACTTTTAAAATTTATATTGGCATTTGAATATTTCTTATATTTTTGAATTTAGAACTGGAATACTTTTTTCAGAGCTATGTTGTATTCTTGATAAGCATAATTTCTGAAGTTATTAATTTTCATACAGAAAGTTAGATATTCTGCAATGTGTGAATGTAGGGTAATGTGATTGTTGAAATTATTATACTGGAATTCATTGTTTTGGGATACTGTATATCCAAGTTAAAACATTCCAGTTATTTGAATTATACTGTGATTTAAGACATTAATTTTGCTATCTTTCAAAAATAGACATGTCAATGTAACTTTAATTGTGCAAATGGTATTCATCTGAATTTGTAAATCATTTCAGGGAAATTATTCTCTGTAGCAAATGATTAATGATGATTACACGATTAGTTGTGGAAACAACTTTTAGCTAAAGGAACAGCGGACTGGCTAACTGTGAAACATTCCATTATTTTGATTCAATGTTAAGTATTTGAGTGAAACTTGTGTTTGATTGTTTTCCACCTATATATTGTTGAAAATGACTTATTTATTTGTACAATTGAAGATCTCAGTACAAATTTGAGAATGTTAACTTAAACTTTTTTAATAATGATCTTTCTTCAGTATGGTGTATCTAGCAGGATTTGATAACATTTTTTACTTTTTAAAAGAATGTTCGGACTTTCTGAAGGAATTTTAACACTTTGCACAATATTTCAAAATAAAGCCAGTTCATTAACTGTGAAATAAATACTTCAAAACTGAATTTAGCAATGGAGCTCAAAAACAATACCTTAGGCAGTCTTTTCCTATTTCTCTATCCCACATACCACACCAGAAACTAAACACTCTCTTCTTAGATAACAGGTTTTATTTACATATGGTTGAAAAGACATTTTCTGAAGTTCAAGATGGCAGGTTTTTGTCTGAGTAATGAGGCCAAAAATAAGCACTTCTCTTTGTGGTCACATTGCGCTGATGCGGTCAGAAAAAAATGTCAAAGCGTATTTTATGGTGTAACTTGCATTTACAATAGACACTATACATACAGATAATTTTGTCTATTAAAACTTGCTACCAATTGACAATTTTCACTTTGACTATAGATGTATGTAATAAAAATGTGTTGCAGAAGATTGAATTTGGTGGTGTTGTCAAGATTTGGATGATAAGATTTCCATTTTCTATGTAAAGAAACTGAATAAAAATATGTTCAGAGATTTATTTCTTATTGTTCATGTTAACTACTGGGGCTCTTGCAAATGGTTCAGAAACAAAACTTTCCCAATTCTTCTTTGCAGAAGTAGAAAATTTGAAAATATTGTAAGTTTTATTCTGCAAAACTAAATTCTAACCAATTTTAAAGATGTGCTTTGAGGAAATAGTAATTTGCTTGAAAGCATATAACTAACTATTAGAAAACTATGGAAACTGAGAACACAGTTGAAGTTAATTTGAAAAGTAAGAATTTGTTTTAGTGCAATGATCTGTTTTGCTTATACAGTGCCTATAAAAAGTATTCCTTCTCCCCCCCACCCCCCCCACAAGTTTTCGTGTTTTGTCGTTTTACAACATTGAACCACAGTGGATTTACTTTGGCTTTTTTGGACACTGATCAACAGACACGAACTTTTGTGTTAAAGTGAAATCAGGTCTCTACAAAGTGATCCAAATCAATAAAACACAAAATAATTAATTGCATGAGTATTCACTCCCTTTAATAAGACACACCAAATTATCACTGGTGCAGCCAATTGGTTTTAAAAGTCACATAATTAATTGTGTGCAGTCGAAGTGTTTCAATTGATTGCAGTAAAAATACACGTATCTGGAAGGTCCAACTGCTAGCGAGTCAGTATCCTGGCAAAAACTACACCATGAAGACAAAAGAACACTTCAAGCATCTCCATGAAAAGGTTATTGAAAACCACAAGTCAAGAGCTGTATACTGTACAAGAAAATTTCCAAAGTTACTAAATATCCCTTGGGCACGTGGCCAAGTGGTTAAGGCATTGGACTAGTGACCTAAGGGTCGTGAGTTCGAGCCCCAGCCGAGGGAACGTGTTGTGTCCTTGAGCAAGGCACTTAATCACACATTGCTCTGCGACGACACTGGTGCCAAACTGTGTGGGTCCAAATGCCCTTCCCTTGGACCCTGTATCTGCTCTTCTGAGATATAACAGGTTGTGTATTTGGATTTAGTAAAATCTCTAAACATTGGTGTCATGGAGAGGGGAAACTTGCAGCATGGGCAACTGCTGGTCTTCCATACAACCTTGCCCAGGCTTGCGCCCTGGAGAGTGAAGACTTTCCAGGCGCAGATCCATGATCTCGCAAGACTAATGGATGCCTTTATTATTAAATATCCCTTGGAGTACAGTTGTCAATAATCAAGTGGAAGGAATATGGTACATCTGTAAATCTGCCTAGAGCAGGCTGTCCTCAAAAGCTGAGTGACCATGCAAGAAATGGACTAATGAGGGAGGCTACCAAGAGACCCATGAGAACTTGGAAGGAGTTACAAGCTTCAGTGGCTAAGATGGGAGAGGCTATGCATACAACATCTGTTGCTCAGGTGCTTCACCAGTCACAGCTTTATGGGAGAGGGGTGAAGAGAAGACTACAGTTGGGGGGAAAAAAAACACTCATGAGTTTGCCAGGAGGCATGTGTGAGACTGAGGTCAAGTGGAAGAAGGTTCTATGGTCTGATGAAACCAAAATTGAGCTTTTTGGCCATCAGACTGAACGCTGTGTTTGGCATAAGCTAAACACTGCACATCATAAAAAACACACCATCCCTAATGTGATGCATGGTGGTGGGTGCATCATGCTGTGGGAATGCTTCACTGCGGCAGACCCTGGAAGGCTTGTGAAGGTTGAGGGTAAAATGAATGCAGCAAAATACAGGGAAATCCTGGAGGAAGACCTGATGCAGTCTGCAAGAGAACTGCAACTTGGGAGAAGATTTGTTTTCCAGCAAGACAATGACTCCCAAGCATAAAGCCAAAACTACACAAGAATGGCTTAAAAACAACAAAGTTAATGTCTTGGAGTGGCCAAGTCAGAGTCCAGACCTCAATCCAATTGAGAATTTGTGGCTGGAATTGAAAAGGGCTGTTCTGTCACTATCCCTATGCAATCTGGCAGAGTTTGAGCAGTTTTGTAAAGAATAATGGGGAAAAATTGCAGTGTCCAGATGTGTAAAGCTGATAGAGATCTATCCACATTGACTCGAGGCTGTAATTTCTGCCAAAGGTGCATCTACTAAGTACGGACTGAAGGGAGTGAATACTTATGTAATCAATTATTTTGTGATTTATATTGGTAATTAATTTAGATCACTGTGTAGAGATCTGTTTTCTCTTTGACACAAGAGTCTTTTTCTGTTGATTAGTGTCAAAAAAAAAACGCCAAATTAAATCCACTGTAATTCAATGTTATAAAACAATAAAACATGAACCGCCAAGGGGGGGGGGTGAATATTTTTTATAGACACTGTATCTGCTCTTCTGAGATACAGCAGGTTGTGTATTTGGATTTAGTAAAATCTCTAATTCTAGTAACTCACTAGGTTAGATTGTGCTCCCCATTAGCTTGTGAACTTCTGTGTCATTTTGGGGAAAAAGTTGGAGATCTGATACTAGCACACTTGACAATCTTCAGTGCCAAATAACTCAGCACCATGACCGAAGACAGAGTAAAATTTTATTAATTTGAAGACCTCAAGGTTTTCTGATCTATGCAAGTTGATGTTGAGCAGCCTATTTATTTGAATGGGTTCACTGACCAGGATTGACAAGATTTGTCTCGCTAAGGACTTGAATATTTTTTCTTTAATTTATGGTTTTCTATGATCACAAATGTTTGTTTTTTTAGTTTTTAATAGATTTTAAATTTTTTAATAATTTAAATCTACTTAAATTATTTTAGTTTTCTAATTATCCAAACTATTCAAAACAGTTAAACATTTTTCATAGCAGTAAAAATCGGTACATTCTATGGGTAAGGTTTGAGGATTGGCCATCTGAGGTTGTGTTGCCATCTGCTTGAGGTATGACCATGAGGTTGCAAGATATTAAGTGTAGTCATGTGACTATCTCCCCAGAATGCATCCTACCCAATCAAACACTTAAAATTTAAATGTATTTCATGCAATCTAAGGCAATTGAACAAATCATCTGGTTAAGTTAAGAGAAGCAATATAAATAGTAAACATCTAGAATTCTGAGGAATGGGTGTGCACCTCTGCAAGTCATTGGCTGAAACGACAAGAGCAGAATGTATTTGTGTGGTGCTTAGCTTGGCCAGGGTTGACACTGTTTCTTTCTGCAGAGCTCTTCAAAAATGACTGCAACTGCCATGTTCATATCCTATCTGATTTGGAATTTTCTGTGATCTTAAACTAATTGAATTGAATTTATTACTTACATCTTTCATATACACAAGGAGTAAAAATCTTAATGTTACATCTCCATCTAAGTATGCAATTTATAGTAATTTGTAATAAATAGTATGTACAACAGAACAGTCAATATAACATAGAAATACAATTGTATCAGCATGAATTAATCAGTCTGATGGCCTGATGGATGTCTCGGAGCCTGTTGGTCCTGGCTTTTATGCTGCGGTACTGTTTCCCGGATGGTAGCAGCTGGAATAGTTTGTGGTTCGGGTGACTCGGGTCCCCAATGATCCTTTGGGCCCTTTTCACACGCCTGTCTTTGTAAATGTCCTGAATAGTGGGAAGTTCACATCTACAGATGTGCTGGGCTGTCCGCACCACTCTCTGCAGAGTCCTGTGATTGAAGGAAGTACAGTTCCCATACCAGGCAGTGATGCAGCCAGTTAGGATGCTCTCAATTGTGCCTGTGTAGAAAGTTCTTAGGATTTGGGGCACATACCAAACTTCTTCAACCATCTGAGGTGAAAGAGGTGCTGTTGTGCTTTTTTCACCACACTGCAGACAACGTGAGCTCCTCGGTGATGCGTATGCCAAGGAACTTAAAGCTGTTCACCCTCTCAATCCCAGATCCATTGGTGTCAATAGGAGTTAGCCTGTCTCCATTGCTCCTGTAGTTCACAACCAGCTACTTTGTAATAAAACAACAAAAAATAAGCTTACTGAAATACTGATACAGTAATAGCAATTTCAGCTTAAATTCTCGACCATTCCACCTTAGTGGTTACTTATGTGTGTACATTCTTTTGGTCTCCAAAATGCTGAAATAATATTGGTTATCTGGTTGTTTTATTTTAACAGAAAATAACTTTTATTACAAATTATTTATCACAATTGATAACTAAGGTATGAGTATTTTGTTTACTTAATGATAGTAGTAAACTGTTCATAATGGTATAGTAGACTAAACTGGATGAAAGTGGGTAATTTGTTTATGTTTCACTTTGATACTTGTATCAAAGAAGTCAACTGAATCTTATTTATTGACTCCCAGACCATCCAGTGAAAATGCAATGGAAATCACGTACAAGGATTGGATATAGAAATGGCTCATCAGTGAAAGGCCTTTCTAGGCAAATGTACACAACTTCTAAAAAACAAAGTTCTGTGACAGGAATATGAACAACACACACAAATGTGAACAAAATCTGTATGAAGAAACCCTTCTTGTATATCAATCCAGCTGTTATGCCTACTGTCCCAGGGATCAACTCATTGCAAGCGGAGATAACAAAGTACAATGTAGCCACCTACATGAAGGAACAGCTTATTACCGAAAATGCGATAGACTGAAACTCAGAAGACACTTTTACTTAATCCCCTTCAAAATAGGCAAGCGGATCCTCTCAAATTCCACACACCCTTTGTCGAAGATCACGTTACAGATTTCAATGCACCCAATTATTTTGATTGGCTTTTTGCAGGGAGGGTCTGGAGGAGCACGGAAGTAGGAAAGCACATACACTGATCAGTGAGACTATGTCAGTACTGAACTTGACAAAATCACTTTTTTTCACTTCTTCTCTGTCAGCTAATCAAAATGAACTTTGAGGATTGTGTTTGTGATAGACACAGCAATAGAGAGTGAGAGGGCATGACTGGAGCAAGAAAAGCAGCTGAGAAAGCTGGCTGCTGAGAAGAAAAGCAGTGATTGGTAGTAATTGGGTCTGGTACCATCTGTCACAGGACATAATGAATTAATTGAGATAGCAATTTGGGTAAAATATACACAAGAGAAGGCTTAGGTTTTATTTAGCAATTCCATATGGAATATCTAGTTTTTTGAGAGTAAGTCAGAGTTTTACAGCACAGAAACAAGACCTTAAGCCCAAGTTGTCCAAGTGACTAACACACTCAATACATATCAACACATACACTCAAAAACTTCTCTAGTTGTACTGTGGAGAGCATTCTGAGAAGCTGCATCACTGGTATGGAGGGGCTACAGAAGCTGCAGAAGGTTGTAAATCTAGTCAGCTCCATCTTGGCCACTAGCCTACAGCGTACCTAGGACATCTTTAGGGAGCGGTGTCTCAGAAAGGCAGCGTCCATTATTAATGATCAGGTCCTGAAGACCATCGCTGAAGCTATCAGCGCAGGAGTTGAGTGGGTAAAGTGGTACCGACCCTCCAAGCAAACTATTGCCTTTGTCAGAGCTGGGGAGCAGCCAATACCTGCCAAAAGAACATCTGCAGGCATCCTGACCTCTGCAAAGGACTGTCAGCTGTTGGTGGACCTCGAACGGCAGCTGAAGTTCCCCAACCATATCGCAGCCACCACCCTGAACCAGACATTGTCCTTGTGTCTGAGTCTACTAAGCAAGTGGTGCTGCTGGAGCTGACAGTCCCATGGGAAGATCGCTTGGAAGAGGCCTTTGAAAGGAAGCTCTCCAAGTACGCAGGACTGATCAGCCCTGGTTGGGTCACCTGGAGGAGGGTGTATGATGTTGAAAGACCTGAAACACCCGATGATTCCAGGAACATCAGTGAAGATGTGTCCTGAGGTATCAGTAGTTGTATGTACACAGGACATCCAGCACACAGGGCATGCCCTTTTCTGCTGTTACCATCAGGTAGGAGGTACAGAAACCTGAAGGCACACACTCCGTGATTCAGGAACAGCTTCTGTCCCTCTGCCATCCGATTCAATGGACATTGAAGCTTTGGACACTACCTCACTTTTTTAATATACAGTATTTCTGTTTTTGCACATTTTAAAAAAATTATTCAACATATGTAATTGATTTACCTATTATGTTTTTTTTCTCTGCTAGATTATTTATTGCATTGAACTGCTGCTGCTAAGTTAACAAATTTCACGTCACATAATAATAAACCTGATACTGATGCATGTCCAAGCTAGTCCCATTATGTTTGTCTCAAATCCCTATAAACCTCTTCTCTCCATATACCTGTCTAACTTTTTTAAGATTCTAATAGCACCTTCCTCCTTACCTTCCTCTGACAGCTTGTTCCATATACTCACAACCTTCTATGTCAAAAAGTTTGCCTAAGGTTCTTTTTAGATCTTTCCCTCTCACCTTAAAACTATACCCTTTCGTGTTAGATTCCCCGATGCCGGGAAAAAGACTGTAACATTTCACCTTATCTATGCCTCTCATGATTTTATAAACCTCCATAGCTCAGATTCCTGCTCTCCAGAGGAGGAATCCAGCCTCGCCTTAAAGCTCAAGCCCTCCGGTCCTGGCAGCAATCTTGTGAATCTTTCTCACCATTTCCAGCTGAATGTCATTCCTCTTTGAGCTGGACAACCAGAACTGCACTCAATACTCCAAGTGGTCTCACCAACAATTTGTACAGCTTCAACATGACATTCCAACTCCTGTACACCCTGACCTATCTGACATACCAAACACCACCACCTTCATCTTGCCTCCTTTCAGTATTTTGTAGCTTCTATGAAACTTTCCAGAGCTTTGTTGTTTGTCAGAACAGGGTTTAAAAAAATCTCTTCATGGCTGGAAAACAGCTTGGAGGTGGAGCTGAAGGAGTGTGTTATTGCTGTCCAGTGACAAAATGGAACATAACCTCATTCTTCACTTTTTGTCTTTGAAACTGATCATCCACTGTAATACACCCCGCCCCCCATCACTAGAGATATTCTCCTTCTATGATACTCTGGTTCAACTTCCAGATTTATCAACATTCATTCCTTTTCCCATTTCACCTTGCTCATCATGTGACTTCCTCTGTGTGGGAGAAACCAAATACAGATTGGATGAATGATTAGATTTCAGCAACTTTCCGTTTGAAGCAGCACCAGCTGGTTCTGATGAAATCTCATCGGTCTAAAAAGGACTGTTTTTCTCTATCCCCAGGTGCTGCTGAGTATTTCCAGTGTCTGCAGTTAATATTTTTGTTTTTCAAACTGTTCAATCGCCATGAATTCCAATTAATCTGGGATGTGACCAGTCTTTTGATGAATGAGAGAGTCAGGCTTATAGATGGTTCCTTTATTAGGTAAAGTTTTAAATTTAGAGTCACAGTGTTACTAGTAATCATAAGAATAATGATAAGTTTACTCTGGTATCTGATTTTAACAATACAGTACTATACCAAAGTCTGAAGTAGGCTAGATTTTTTAAAAATGTGGTTTCAGATGGAATGATGAGAGGCTTGATCGCAACATCAAGCTGTCTGGGATTACCTGGAGAAAGAGAAGCAGGCGAGACAGCCAATATCTGCAGAAGAACTGTAGTAAGTTCTTCAATATGCTTGGAATAACCTACCAGCCGATTTTCTTATAAAACTAGGGATCAGAAGTGGAAAGAGAGAGCAATTTAAATTCCTAGGTGTCAATATCTCTGAGGACCTTACCTGGATGCAACATATTAATACAGCTATAAAGGAGGCAAGACAGCCTCTATATTTCATCAACAGTTTGAGAAGATTTGGTTTGGCAACTGAAACACAAGTTTCTACAAAAATACCGTGGAGAGCATTCTGACTGGCTGCATTACCATCTGGTATGGGGGGGGGGTGTAAGGTTAGTCAGCTCTGTCATGGGTACCAGCCTCTGTAGTTTCCAAGACATCTTCAAGGACCAGTGCCCTAGGAAGGCAGCATCCAGCATTCAGGACCCCCACTACCCAGGGCATGCCCTCTTCACAGTATTACCATCAGGAAGGGGTCACAGAAGCCTGCAGGCACACACAGAATGACTCAAGAATAGCTCTTCCCGTCTATCATTAGGAAGAAGGTACAGGAGCCTCAGGATACACACCATCAGCTTCAAGAACAGTTATTACCCTCAACTTATAGCCTCTTAAACCAGAAGGGATAACTTCACTCATCCCTTATCAGTGAACTGTTTCTAAAACCTATGAAATCACTTTCAAGGACCCTTCATGTCATGGTCTCAATATTTATAGCTTATTTAGTTACTATTTTTTCTCTTTTGCATCTGCATTTTGTTGTTTTTTGCACATTGGTTGTGTGTCCTGTTGAGTATAGTCTTTTATTGATCTACTGTGTTTCTTGGATTTACTGTATATGCCCGGAGTTGTATATGGTGACATGCATGTACTTTGATAATAAATTTACTTTGAACTTGTAATCATAACCTCTTTTTACAGAAAATGATTGATTTAAAATAATTATACTACCAGAAAATCGGGTTGCTGATTATAATTTAGAAATTAAATTTGCATTCCTACAGAAAGGTGGTAAAGTGATGATGTTGAAAGTGAGGTGTATGCATAAGTTTGAAGATGCTCTGCCTCATTTTAAAGGCGATACAGTGAGGGTCCATTAGGAGAGCCGCCCCGCCCTGCCCTGTAGATGGTGCTGTGTTTGGATGGCCAGGAGTTGAGGTTGGCGCCACTCCTGATTGCCGCTCGTCCGCTCTTTGTTGCCTCGGATATCAATGCGGGCGCACCAGCCGCTCGGGTGTGGGGCCTTCTGATGCTGTTCTCGCTGCCGGTCATGTTTTCCTACGAGTATGTCACGGAGGAGCAGCTGGCCGGCTTCGACAAATACAAGGTAAACACGTGTTGCCGGGACCTCGCCAGCTCACTTCACATTAGTAGCCGGTCGAATGCCGCTCACTGGCGGTAGGGAATCAGTGACTACTGGAGAGGGGCCTCCCTCCTCACCGTCACCTCATTCTCCCCCTCCCACATAGCAACCTTCCACATCCACAGCCTCCAACACAACGCCACAGCCCCCTTCCACCGACATCTCCCCATCCCAATCGCCTCCTTCCTCCACCCTTATCCACAACTCCCCCCACATCATTCCCGACCACACCCGCTGCCACTCTTTCTTTCTCCCCACTTCCGCACCTCACACCTCTCCCTTCTCCCTTCCCTGTCCCATATCATTCCTGACCACACCATCCCCGACCGCACCCACTTGGCACATCTTCCCAATCTTCTTCACACACACCCTTCTCCCCCACATTATACCCGCACTCCCATTGCCCTACCCTGTTCCGTCTTGTTGCGGGTGTTTGGTCCAAAACTGTAGTAGAAGGTGCTGTAAAAACAAACCTGCGGGCATTAAGCAGGCTAGGCAGCATCTACGAAGGAAAATAGTCGTCCGAACAGGCTCTAGATTTGCACTGAAGGATCTCGACCCGAAACGTCGTTTGTTTCCATCTACAGATAACACTGACCCGCTGAGTTACTCCAGCAGTTTGTTTCTTAATTTCTTGTAGGTGTTCGTACTGTACGCCTGGTGCATCCCATATTAGTCCAACGCTTTCTCCTATTCCTTTAAAATAGAAGATACCCGTCTTTGCCGCTAGGTCTTATGCAAGTTGGGTCCATAGTCTTTCTTCTCTAGAAAGTTACTCTTTGTCATAGTCATACTTTATTGTTCCTGGGGGAAATTGGTTTTCGTTACAGTTGCACCATAAATAATTAAATAGTAGTAATAAAACCATAAATAGTTAAATAGTAATATGTAGATTATGCCAGGAAATAAGTCCAGGACCAGCCTATTGGCTCAGGGTGTCTGATCCTCCAAGGGAGGAGTTGTGAAGTTTGATGGCCACAGGCAGGAATGACTTCCTATGATGCTCTGTGTTGCATTTCGGTGGAATGAGTCTCTGGCTGAATGTACTCCTGTGCCCAACCAGTGCATTACGTAGTGGATGGGAGACATTGACCAAGATGGCATGCAACTTGGACAGCATCCTCTTTTCAGACACCACCGTCAGAGAGTCCAGTTCCATCCCCACAACATCACTAGTCTTAGAAATGAGTTTGTTGATTCTGTTGGTGCCTGCTACCCTCAGCCTGCTGCCCCAGCACACAACAGCAAACATGATCGCACTGGCCACCACAGACTTTGAATTCTCTGTAAGATTAGTTCCTGACTGTCTTCGCTCTGAAAACAATGAGGCCAAGATATCTGAACCTTAATGGACTACGGAAAACAATTTTCTAACCTGCATTGTTCCTTTTTTTTGCTTTACCTGCTCTTTACCTTACAACTACTTTTCCTGCATATTGTCTTGTGGATTATGACATGAGATTA
The DNA here is from genome assembly GCF_030028105.1 of Mobula birostris. Taxonomy (NCBI): domain Eukaryota; kingdom Metazoa; phylum Chordata; class Chondrichthyes; order Myliobatiformes; family Myliobatidae; genus Mobula; species Mobula birostris. The sequence continues at coordinate 208,145,038 of NC_092371.1, read as the reverse complement.
CCTAACGACACAAAGTATAAATTATCAAACGCAGCAGTTTCCAGCAACACGGGGAAAGTGAAGGATTGTCTTTAACCACTTCCAAGCCACGTTATTACGTCCTCCCACCCAATTGTGCTCTACTCCATTGTCAACAAGTCCATCCTTTTACTTTGTCACAAGCAGTCTATATATGACTGATCATAGTCAATTTTCGATCTGACCTTGATGTGAATTTCCAACTAATTTTGTCACAGACGCAGCCTACACCTGTTTACCATCTTCCACCTCTATTCATTGACGCAATTTATATTTGAAACTTTACTGTGACATCTCGATGTTCACAGAATACATGCTGATTTTTTTTTTTGTTTCTTGTCTTCGTTTTATTAATTTACTGGTTAAACATTTTAGCTTGGAAATATAATGCAGCATGAAGAGGTGATTTTTATTTTAAACTGATGTTCTTGTTCTGCTGTGATATTTCAAGATGAATCAAACAATTTTATTACGGAACTGGAACTGCTTGTGTCGGTTTTTATGTTTCCATAACAATGCCAATGTGGTTTAATAATAGTCAGTCCTTTCTATTGTTCATGGGTTTAAAATGTTTACTTGTCCCTGGAAACATTTTGTATAGCAGCCTAAGTTGTACTAATTTCAGAATTAGTCAGAACTTTTAAAAGACCATAATGATTGTTTTTACATCAAATGAGTGTATTCAAACCTAATTTTGCAATGTATATGTGAATTATTATTATTATTAGGTGGTGTTGGTAATCCTTTCCTATTCCCGACAGTAGTGCTGCAAGGATCTTGTGATAATAATGTGGTTGCTGTAAAGTGTCACTAGTTCATTTGTTCGGGAAGGTAATGTGTTCAGGCCAATGTGAGATTCTAGACTCTCGACATTTTACTATTTTCTGCATTGGGTAAAGGGATCAATCAGACATTGTGCAATAAATTGTGGTCTTGTCTATGAAGTTCATTTCCTGTGAATAAATTTAAACAAAACCTTTCATCTCCCAGCAAAAATCAGTTGTCTCATGTGGGTGCTTCTGTTAAAGGTTCATACAGTATATTTAGATGAATTGGAAGGTGTAATTGTAAATAATTACACCTAGTTATTACAAAATATAGCATTAGTTGGCATAAATGTATTTTTAATTTGTTCTTTAATAGTTAATGTGAGTTTTAAATTGAAGACCGTGTGTGTGTGTGTGTAAAACTGGCAAAAATAGTTTAAAAATTAGTTGAGTTTTGGGAAATAAAACACTGGACTGTATAATTCGCACCAACCAATCCTATTTAGTAAAAACAGAATAAGAGTTCAGTATCAGTTCTACAGTAGCCCTGACTAAAGCAGACTGAGTGTAGTTGCGTGTCTTGAAATGTGTTTGTAAAATCTTTTTGAAGAAAAATAATTGCAGGAAAAATTAAACTGCTGGAAGAACTCAGCAGACTGAGTAGCATCTGTGGAGGTAAGGAGATGGTTGATGTTTTGGGTAAAGACTAACCAGGACCTGGCTTTTCCAGTTTTTTAATTGTGCTGGTTTCCAGCACCTGCAGTCTCTTTTGTTTCCAAAAACAAAAAGTAATTGAAATTCTGTTTTGAATTCGATGAATTTTTATTTTGTTTTTAAGATAAGCATTGACAAATGCTCTTGAGTGAACTATTGTTTCAGCTGCTGTACATGTAGATACAAATGTTAGTACATAATTGTTGCATTTGTAGCTCCTCAGGCACTTGGTCCTAATATCTGCAGCAGGAGGCATTCTGTCTGCTGAGCTGCCAGTTGACTGAATTTGCCCTCTCTACTACTGATTACGTGCATAAGGTTGTTAAGTTGTATTCCATTCTTGAGATTTCACAAGTTACAAGAAGGGAACTTGCCTGGTGATTATCATATGAAAAGGATCAATGATCAAATTTATTCGCCATATACATTTACATGTATTAGGAATTTGCTGTGGTGTGTTGGTGAGGGCGTGACATGCTTTAAAAATTATTGTATTAAAATATATAAATAAATTTACTGTCATCTCCTGCCACTATTTTCTGTAGCTAAATTTCTCTCGCAGGTGTTGGCCTTACTGTTTTAAAAATGCCTCTCTTGCTCATACCCAACCAACTTCTCTGTGTTGACATATTTCTAGTTGATGTTGGAACACCACAGGAATAGTGCTGTATGTATGATACCCAATCCTGTAGTTCATGTCCATATAGTCCTGACTCTGAAAAGCATGAAGTAAGTTTCGGTCTCTGCCATGGTGCTAATGTAGATCTGATCTCTGAATACTGTTTTGTCTAATCCAGCTTTCTCTCTTTCAGCCCATTGCCATGCGTTCATTTACTGCCACTTACTTTGTATTTCATTGCCTTACTTGCCACAAAACCAGTGTGGATGTAAGTCAGCTTTGATCCTAAGGACTCTGGACAATGAAGTGAGAATTGATGAGCGTGCAATTAATTATTCCCATGTCTAACACCCTGGATTTGGAATATAAGTAGGTGGCTGCTTCAATCCTTGTTATTATTCACAATAGTTGTAGCAAAACTCTGTATTTTGAATTTCTGTGACAACCAACAGAGGAGATTGAACAATAAAGATTTGAGTGGAAAATGGGTATTGGGTGGTGAAATTCAAGTTTGTTAGCTGTTTTTTCAATATTAGTCATTGTTATTTGCGAGGGAAGTGTTAAATTTTTGACTCGGTACTAGGTCCCCCACAAAGAGAAAACCATGTTGCCTGGATTGGGGAGCATGCCTTACGAGAATAGGTTGAGTGAATTCGGCTTTTTCTCCTTGGAGCGATGGAGAATGAGAGGCATTGATCGTGTGGCTAGTCAGAGGCTTTTTCCCAGGGCTGAAATGGCTATCACAAGAGGGCACAGTTCTAAGGTGCTTGGAAGTAGGTACAGAGGAGGTGTTAGGGGTAAGTTTTTTTATGCAGAGAGTGGTGAGTGGGTGGAATGGGGTGGTGGAGGCGGATATGATGGGGTCTTTTAAGAGACTCTTGGATAGGTACATGGCACTTAGAAAAATAGAGGGCTATGGGTAACCCTAGATAATTTCTAAGTAAGTACATGTTCGGCACAGCATTGTGGGCTGAAGGGCCTGTATTGTGCTGTAGATTTTCCATGTTTCTATTAGAAGCCAGAATAGGAAGGGTAGGGTAGTGGTGGTAAGTGTAGTGGTTAGTCTGACGCTATTACAGCTTGGGCTGTTGGAGCTCAATTCTGGGTGCAGTTTGTAAGGAATTTGTTCTTCCCATGACCGTGTGGGTTTCCTCTGGGTGTTCCAGTTTCCAACCACAGGTGTACCAGTTAGTAGGTTAATCGGTGACTGTAAATTGTCCTGTGATCGGACTGTGGTTAAATAGGTGGGTTGCTGGGCGGCGTGGCTTGTTGGACTGCCAGGGACTGTTCTGCACTGTATCTCTAAGTAACAGCTGGTAGGTGATAGGTGAGACCAGGTGAGGGGGAAGGTGGATGGGTGGGGCGAATTAAGAATCTGGAAGGGGATAGGTGCAAGAGGTAGAGGGCTAAAGAAGGAATCTAATAGGAGGGGACAGTGGACCATGGAAGAAAGGGAAGGAGGATGGAAACCAGAGGGAGATGTTGGGTAAGTGAAGATAAGAGAATGCAAGAGAGGATAATCAGAATGAGGAATGAAAGGAGCTGGGTGGGGGTGTGGTTACCAGAAGTTGGAGAAATCACTGCTCATGGGATCAGTTTGCAAGTTACCCAGACAGAATATGAGGTGTTGATCATCCAACATCAGTTTGGCCTCACCGTGGCAGTAGAGGTGGCCATGGACAGACGTGTCAGAATGGAAATGGGAAGTCGAATTGAAATAGGTGGCCACTATAAGTTAGTCCTGACGAAGGGTCTCGGCCTGAAACGTCAACTGCACCTCTTCCTAGAGATGCTGCCTGGCCTGCTGCGTTCACCAGCAACTTTGATGTGTGTTGCTTGAATTTCCAGCATCTGCAAAATTCCTGTTGTTTGCGTTTAAGGCCACTATAAGATCTTGCCTTTTGCATTGGGCAGGGGGAAGGTGCTTGTCAGCATTGTGCCCCAGTCTGTCAGGTCTCCTGAGGCTGCACCAGATAATAGGTGCCTGTGACAGACTTGCAGATGAAGTGTTGCCTCACCTGGAAGGATTATTTGAGGCTCTGAACAGTGGTGAGGGAGGATGTGGAGGGACAGTTGTAGCACTTATCCTTGCAAGTGTGACAAGTGCCAGGAGGGAGAGCAGTTGGGAGATCTGAGTGGACAAGGAAGTTGTGTAGAAAATAATCCCTACATAGAGGGGGAAGGAGAAAGATGTGCTTACTAGTAGGATACTGTTGGAGGAGTGGAAGCTGTGTCCTTATCTACCACCTCATGAGCTTCCACATCCAACACATCCTCCCCATCTTCTGCCATCTCCAAAGGGATCCTACCACCAAACATATTTTTACCTCCCCTCACCCACTGTCTGCTTTCCACAGGGGGTTCTCCCTCCATGATTCCTTTGTCTATTTGTCCCTCCCAGCACTTACCTTAAGCATCTTAAGTGATACACCTGCCCATTTACCTCCTCCTTCACCTCAATTCAGGGTCTCAAACAGTCCTTCCAGGTGAGGCAACACTTCACCTGTGAATCTGCTGGGCTTGTCTATTTGGTCTGGCGCTTCTGATATGGTGTCCTCTATGTTGGTGTGACCTGTCGTAAATTGGAGGACATCTTTGTTGACCACCTATGCTTCATTCACCAAAAGCAGAACTTACTGGTAGCCAAACGTTTTAATTTTCATTCCCATTCCCTTTCTGACATGTTGCTCCATGGCCGTCTCTTGTGCCAAGATGAGGACACCTTCAGGGTGGAGGAGCAACACCTTGTGTTCTGTATGAGTAGCCTCCAACCTGATGGTATGAATATCCTTTTCTTCCAGTTTAAAAAAAAATTCTGTTCTCCCCCCCCCCCCCTTATTCTGTTCCTCACTTTGACCTCTTGCCTCTTCTCACCTGCCTATCACGTCCCCCTGGGTCACCACCTTCCCTTTCTCCTATGGTCCACTCTCCTCTCATGAAAGATTCCTTCTCCATCCCTTTATCTTTCCTACCCAGCTAACTATACCTATCACCTTCAAGCTATCCTCCTCCTCCTCCTCCTCCTCCTTCTCCTCCTCCTCCCCCCCCACCTTTTTATTCTTTTCCAGTCCTGTAAAAGGGTCTTTGCCTGAGACGTCGACTGTTTATTGATTTCCATGGATGCTGCCTGACCTTCTGAGTTCCTCCAGCATTTTGTTTGTGTTGATTTCCAGCATCTGCAGACTTTCTGTTGTTTATATGGAGAATGATGTGGTGGATGTGGAGGCTCGTGTGGTGGTAGATGAGCACAAGGGAAACACTATCCCTGTTATGACAGTGGGAGGATGGGTAAGGGCAAATGTGTGGGAAATGGAGGAGATGCAGGTGAGGGATGTGTTGATGGTGGTGGAAGGAAACCCCTTTTTTTTAAGGGAAAAAAAGAACATATCAGATGTTCTCGAATGGAAAGCCTCATTCTGAGAACAGAAGAAGTAGAGACAGGAACTGAGAGAAGGAGGTAGTATTTTGATAAGTGACAGCTATAGTTAAGATGCCTCTGGGAAGCAGTAGGTTTGTAAAGGATGTCAGATGTAGTCTGTATTCTGAGATCGAGAAAGGTGTCAGAGATGGAACATGTAAAATTGAGGGCAGGATGGAAGTTGGAAGCACCTCCTCCATCCACATCTACTACGTTCAATGTGGCCTCCTCTACATTGGTAAGACCAAGAACAGATTGTGCAACTATCTTGCAGAGGCCTAAATTTGGGCTGGATGGACATCTGGAGTTTCAGATTGCATGCCATTTTAATTTCACTTCCCATTTCCATACGGCCTGTCTATCCTCTGTTTTCTCTACTGCCAGGATGAAGCCCAACACAAGCAGCAGCAGGAACACCATCACCTCAAATTCCACCTGAGTGGTCTACAGGCCAATGGCATGAATATTGAATTATCAAGTTTTAGGTTACCCACTGTGTTTGACTTCCATTTACCTGTTCTCCCCCCCCCCCCCCCCCCAAGGATTATCTTTTGGTCCTCCCATTTTTGGCCCTTTTTTTATCTTGTACCTTCCCCACCCCCTTCCTGTTTCCTTCCTTCCTTCCTTGTGCCTACTACATGGATGAGTTCAGCCATGAGTCCTCAACTGTCTGGTTCCGGTTCCGGCTGCCACTCACTTCGCCGTTTGTTACTATTCTCTCCTCCTTATCAGAGACCAGCAGTGGCAGTATTTCATTTCCCTCCAGCATCTGTCTGCGCACTGTCTCCATGTCTACTCCTCTCCCCTAGCACGCACCATGTGCCTGTCATTTTTACACCCCTTCTCACTTCACCAATCAGCTTTCTTGATACTCCCCTTCTCCACTTTATACTGGCCATCTCTACTCTTCACTACTAATGCAAGGTTTTGACCTGAAATTATGACAATTACTTTTATCTTTCAGATGCGCTGAACCGCTCCAGCAGATTTTTGACTTAGAGTATTGTAATACTAAATCCACATACTTTTCAGATTAAATCAAATTATAGGTCCTACAAAATTTTTACCTTTTTGATATTAGGTGCAAAAATGCAACTATCCTTTTTGATGAAGAATACAACTCAGGCATTCAAGGAATCCCATTATAATGGGGTTCCTTAAGTAGCAGTTGCTCATTGTTGAGCAGTGACAATCACTAAACCACAATCCTTTTAGCTCATGGTGAGGATTAAAGCTACTTTTAAACTGTCAAGAATCACTTCTTGTCCAATGCTTTAGAAAAGGTAGAACCCATGCAGGTAATTAGCATGTATTCAAGTATGAGAATAACTTAACTTGCTTACAGGATTTGAAGTTTTCTCTAAACTACCTGTAATATCTTAAGTATTTCTATGGTCTTTCTGATAGATTTAGTTTTCTCCTTTTTTATTTCCCAAGGTCCTGTCCTGCTAATCTAGCTCATTTCCACATCAAGTGCTGTGTCTCTTCACTATAAATTTTGTTAGAAACTTGTATTGTGCAGTAACTTCATCATCCTAAATGGCTAAGTGGAAATTGAATGTTGTAGAGTTAAGTTTGTCTTTTTCCTTTTATGCTATTTTTGCTCTGCACCTTGATTGCATGTGTTGGGGAGAGGAATTCCACCCCTAATGGTTACCTCACTTTTTTATTATTATTTCTGTGTTTGCACTATTTTTAATTTAATTTCATATGTGTGTGTATGTATATATATTTTGGGGGTATATTGTGAATGATTAATTCTGATGACTGACTGGAGGTGCATTCATCAATTTTCTTTCACGCTCTGTAGTAAAAGTTCGCAGAACCTGATTTTGATGGTCAGTTGATTGCTAGGGAAAGATAAGTTCATGTTTTATGTCAAATTATAAACACTGAAAATGTTACGTGGATGGTGATAGTTTGGGTAAAGAGAAGATGAAATGAGACCTGGGTAATTGTACACCATTGACTCGAAGCAAGTGCTCAGATGCAGTAAGCGATTAAAAAGGCAAATCGTCTACCACCTTCATAGAAAGACTGCTTTTGTATAGGAACAATTGAGTTTTGGATGCAGATCTAGTCCTGTCTGGGGTGGGATTTTGCTATAAATTGAGTGTGGTAGAGGTTTACAAGGCTGTTTCCTGGAACAGTAACGCTGGTGTATGAGAGATTGGATGTGTTAGTTCTACATTCACCGTATTCATGAATGAGAGGTGATCTTGTGGAAATTCATTTAAGCACAGTAATAGGACAAGGCAGACTACAAAAGGAAGGTGTTCCCGACAGCAGGAGTGGACAGAATCAGGGGCCGTGGCCTCTGGATACATCTAGAGCTGGGATTGGAAGAAATTGTTTTCACCTGAAGTGTGCTGAACCTGTGAAATTCTTTGCCACAAGAATGTAATGGAGAAAGTACATGACATAAACTTAAATATATTCAGAAAGGAATTAAATATGTTAAAAGGATCAAATGGAATCTCCATTATTGATAGTTCAGCCTTTGTATTGAAATTGTTTATGGTGGGTGTGTTTTTAAAAGGGCGAGATCTTGGAAGGGCTATGCAATATAAGTTGTGTGTTGCAAAGATATTTGCTTTTGCAGGGTATCAGTTTCATTGTCATCTCATTAAAGGGAGTCTAGGTATAATCTGTCCTCTCTTGTAGTCTTCATTGCTTAAATGGTTCGTCTTCTCCACTCTTCTCCGGTTACCAGATCCCCTTAAATAATTAAATGTGATTACACACAGTTAAGAATGGTATCAGGTTGTTACTTCGGCTTAGAGCAGCTGAGCAGTGCTGAAATACTAGATTCACCTGACCGCTGATCATTCTCAGCAAAGCACGTAGTTGTAGAAGTTCATGTAGAACAGTTTAAAATTGTTGAAAGGGTATGAAAATGTAATGACTCTTTATAGAGGCGCTTTACCTTTTCAGACTATCATGCTGAAATCAAAATGTCTAGGCAATTAACGATCCCAGCACTTTTATCTCAGTTATCCTGTGTTCATCATGGAAGGACGTTGCTGGTAGTTGGGCCAGCAGCTGCTGTCTGCAAAAGCAATTTAACTTGTCCCATTCATTTGCCCTGCAAATTCTTTTGAGAGATTATCGAGCTCTAATGAATGTTATAATTGTCTGTCCCTCTTGTGCAGTGAGCCAATGCACTGCAGTTTAATCTGCAGTGCATTCCAGACTTAACTCTTGCTGTGGTTTAAAACTTGTACTTGTAATACAGTTTCCCCTGACTGATTTGAACCCTTATTTACCCCTTTACCACCCTCCCTCTCCTTGCACTTTAACACTGGCATTCAAACCCAATTGGTTTACAATCCTGTGATGACCTTTCCTTTTTCCTTTTTTCCCATATCTTTAACCTTCCCCAGGTCTAACACACTTTACATATTACCTGTTTTCTCATAGATGCTGTTGCCTATAGATTATTTCCAGGCAAGATAACATTCTATCTTTTAAGACACTTTATCAAGCAGTCTTGAAGTGATTGTGGGGGCATTAGTAATAATCTTTCAAGAATCACCTGATCTGGACTGGTTCTGGAAGACTGGAAAATTGCAAACGTCACTCCACTCTTCAAGAAGGGAGTTGGAACCATTTTTTTTTCATGTTATATGTCAATAATTTGGGTGATGGAATTGATAGCTTTGTGGCTGAGTTTGCAGACAATATGAAGATGGGTGAAGGGTCAGGTAGTGCTGAGTTAGGGTGTCTGTAGAAGAGCTTAAACGGATTGGGAGAATGGGCAGAGAAGTGGCAGATGGAGTATAGTGTATGGAAGTGAATGGTCATGAACTTTGGTAGAAGGAATGAAGGTGTGGAGTATTTTCCAAATGGGGAGAAAATTCGAAACTTGAAGATGCAAAGGGACATGCAGGGTTCCCTGAAGGTTAACTTGTAGGTGGAATCAATGTTAAGGAAGGCAAATGCAATGTCAGCATTCATTTTGAGATGACTAGAATATAAGGCATTGGTCAGAGCTCACTTGGAGTATTGTGAGCTGTTTTGGGCTCCTTATCTAAGAAGGTGTGCTGGCATTGGAAAGGATCCAGAGGAGGATCATGAGAAATATTCCAAGAATGAAAGAGTTAACATATGAGGAGCATTTAGTGGCTTTGAGCCTTTATTTGCTGGACTTTAGAAGAATTAGGGGCAATCTCATTGAAACCTATCTGCCATTGAAAGACAAACAAAAAAATCTGCAGATGCTGGAAATCCAAGCAACACACACAAAATGCTGGAGGAACTCAGCAGGCCAGGCAGCATCTATGGAAAATGAGTAGTTTGATGTTTTGGATGGAGACCGAAGGGCCAGTTCCTCTTGCATTTTGTGTGTTCACAATGTTGAAAAGCCCAGTTTGAGTGGATGTAGAAATGATGTTTCCTATAGTGGGAGAGCCAAGGACCAGAGGGCACAGCCTCAGGATAGAGAGATGTGCCTTTAGAGCAGATATGAGGAGGAAGCTCTTTGCATATTTAAAGCAGAGGCTGATAGGTTCTTGATTAATCAGGGCGTCAAAGGTTAGAGGGAGAAGACAGGAGAATTGATTGAGAGGGATAACAAATCAGCCATGATTGAATAGTGGAGCAGACTTGATGGGTGGAATAGCCTAACTCTGTCCCTATATCAAAGCATAACAGAGATCTTGTAAAATAAATTTTATAGAAAATATCAGTGTACTTTCATATCAGTCTCTTTAAGTGGGCACACTGAAATATTCTATGTATTCTTTGCAATTTAAATTGTTCTAATGCTGCTTTTGCCTTGCTCTGTGAGGTTTCAGTAGACACAAAATGCTGGAGGAGCTCAGCAGGCCAGGCAGCATCTATGAAAAAAGTAAACAGGGCTGATGAAAGGTCTTGGTCCAAAATGTTGACTTTTCACTCTTTTCCATAGATGCTGTCAGGCCTGCTGAGTTCCTCCAGCACTTTGAATATGTTGCTTGGATTTCCAGTATCTGCAGATTTTCTCATCTTTGAGGTTGTTCTTATAGGTAACATATAAAAAGAATGCAAGACTCTTTGCAGCAATATTAACAAATGTGTATTTTATAAATAGAAATGTTACTAAACCTGAATTTGCCATGAAGTGTTTAAAAAGAGTCATGAAATGCTGTATTTCTTAAAATGTCAAAATACATCTTTGAATATATTTCCAATCAAAACTGATTTCTGAGGAAATGCAGAAATTGGTTGTGGTGATAGGTGTGGGGTATTCCTAAACAGAATTTAATTCATGATAAATTGTTTCAGGTCTATTTGCTATGTATTATGGAAGTTGATATGTACCAATGTGCAGCTGCTGAAATCAATGTAATGAAGTACAATATACTGCACAATGCAAGACTTTCTTTTTGCTTGGGAAGAATTCATACACTCAACCAAACCAGTATTGAGAGATTTATTAAAAGGTTAATTTTTGAAGTTTGTACTTTTAAACATACTTTTATCCTGTGATAATAGAAATTATGTACTTGTATGACTCAAAAGGGAGTTGATTCCTTAGAGCAATTCACCACACATAGTTTTAATGTTTTTATTGTCATTATGTAATTGGTAATTTGGGCAGCTGCAGTATTAAAGCATTGTGAAGCTATGGGAATGTACATCCAAAGCAAAACTGAAAATGTAAGGACTGAAAGAAGTTGATCAGCATTTGAAAGTGAAAGAAAGTTTGATATTTTGTATTAGTTTGTGCTGTACAGTGTAGTAAACCTGTACCACCACAATCCCCATCACCATCGAGAGCCTATCCATGCCAGTGCTAAGCTTGGCTAGGTACAAAAGATCTTCATATAACATAGACATCTACAGCACGTTAAAGGCCCTTCGCGTGACAATGTTATTCTGACTATGTAACCTACTCTAGAAACTGCCTAGAATTTCCCTACCACATAGCCCTCTATTTTTTCGAAGCTTCATGTACCTATCTAAGAGCATCTTAAAAGACCCTATTGTATCCACCTCCACCACTGTTGCTGGCTGTGCATTCCACGCACCCACCACTTTCTGTGTGGAGAAACTTACCCCTGACACCCCCTCTGTACCTACTTCTAAGCATCTTAAAACTATGCCCCCTCGTGTGAGCCATTTCAGTCCTGGGGGAAAAAGCCTCTGGCTATCCACACAATCATTGTGCAGAATTAACTTATTCCTAGAAGATTTCTTTTAAACCAAAGAAGCTGGAATGGTTTTAGAGGTTGCTTTTTGATTTCACAGTTGCCACATTGAAAAGTTAAGATTAATTTTGTATGTTGGGAACTATATTTTAAACTTGGATTGAAGTTTTTCCAGTTGGTCAGAGAGTGAGATAATCTGATTTTACAACCTCTTGAGTCACAGATTATGGTCTCATGGTCTGAGTCGACGTTCCTCCTGAGTTACAGATTAAAGTCCAGATCAAAGTCCAGATCACTGTATACTCTGCCAGTAGAAACTCTTGATTTGTCTTGCATAATGTCATTGCTATGATCCTTATAGAACATGGCAAATTGGCTTTCAACTAAACCCAGCTGGAATGGGACACAAAAATTTGATAAGTTTATTAAAAATATTTGCTCAGTATCTGAGTTGATAGTTGAGGCTTTTCTAAGGTGTGTCTGCCTGATTAATAAATAAAGTGGAGGAAAATTAGCTGAATAAGCAATTATCTCAACAGGCATTATTTTACTGCAATTTCTGTGTTATTTCTGAAATTCATAATTAAATTTATTTGATATTTGCCATGTTGAAAATTCTCATTCTGTGCCATTAAATGAATCAAATTAAGTTGGTTAATTTATTTCTATTTATAAATTCTCTAAAACCATCTTTATCTTGTTGTTTAACAAAAAATGTGAGTTTCCAAAAAAATACCATCTTAGCTTTCTGAAATCTGTAAAGTCCATTTGAATTTTTTTTAATGGGCTATGCTTCACGCATCCATAGTGTGATTAAAAGGAAATTTTTCCCTTAACATATTGGAGTTAGTATTTATACATTTCAGAATATGGTGACCACCAAATATTCCTTGTGAACATGGCCAGTTTTTATTTTTTAAAAAAAATAAACTTGTTGCTGCAATCATTAATTTTTTTAAAACTAAATCATTTTCCAACTGCTATAATTATATCTTGGTCAGTTTGATAGATTTCTGAAAACTAAAGATGTTATTTTGCCTTTCCGGACTAAAAAGTCATGATATGACATATTCCATAACGGGTAAAATTTATAAATTGATGAATTTATTATTCGGATTACTTGCAGATATGTCAAAATATATCATTCTGAATTGGGGAAGATTTGGTGCCCACTGACATGACTGATTCCGGTGAACTAAATCTTGAATGCGGTGTTTGCTGTACCAGGCTCGCTTTCAAATTCTTATCTAGATTGTGTAGTGAATCCAGAGGAAATATAATTTCAGAGTTCTAACATAGAAGAACACAGCGCAGGAATGGTTTGGCCCACACTGTTGTGCTGAACCAATTAAATTGGTATTCAAATTTGTCAACTGGACTAATCACTACTGCCTACACAATGCCCATATCATTCCATTTTCCTTGCATTCATTTGCCTATTTAAAAATTTCCTAATGCATCTGCTTCTACCAGCACTGCAGGCAGTGCATTCCATGCACCCACAACTCTCTATGACCTTGTCAAACACCTTATTAAAATCCATGTAGACAACATCCCCAGGTCTACCTTCATCAGTCACTCTCATCACCTTGTCAAAAAATTCAGTCAAGTTAGTAGGATACAACTTTCCCCGTACAAAGTCATGATGGCTCTCCTTAATCAGGCCATCGTTTTCCAAATGCTAATAAATCCTATCCCTAAGAATTCTCTCCAAATCCATACCACTGATGTGAATAATGGCATATTAGCTACTTCCCAGTCCTCTAGGACCTCGCCTGTGGCTAGAAAAGACACGAAGCTATTGGTCAAGGCCCTAGCTAACCCTTCTCTTCTCTCAGTAACCTGGGGTAAAGCCTATCAGACCCTGGGGACTTGTCCACCTTAATGCTCTTTAAGAGCCCCAACACCATCTCTTTCTTTACCTCAAAATGCCCGAGCATATCCATATATTGGCACTGATCTTCCTATCCTCCACGTCCTGCTTATGAAATACTGATGTACGCATTAATGACCTCACCTTACATCCTCTGTATCAGACAAATGTTCTCTTTATTCTTGAATGGTCCTCTGTATTGATTTCTTTACCTAATTAACAGTTGCTTTCAGTAAACGACAGGTGGTTATTGCTTCCTTGATGAGTCGCATGGTTTTCTTAAAAATTGTGCCTGAAATAATAACTGTTTTACTTAATATGCATTTGCTTAATTTTTTTATGTATTAGTTCACTAAGAATGCAGTTGGAATTTGTTTCCAGCAAACAAGCCTTTTCTGTGAACGTAGACAATCTATAGTACATTTCAGGTCCTTCAGCCCACAATGTTGTGCCGACCATGCAACCTATTCTAGAAGCTGCCTAGAATTTCCCTACCACATAACCCTCTACTTTTCAAAGCTCCATGTACCTATCTGAGAGTCTCTTAAAAGACCCTATTACATCCTCCTCTACCACCTTCACTGGCAGGGCATTTCATGAACCCGCTACTCTCTGTGTGAAAAGCTTACCTCTGACATCCCCCTTGTACCTGCTTCCAATCACCTTAAAACTATGGCCCCTCGTGTTAGCCATTTTAGCCCTGGAAAAATGCCTCTGGCTATCCACATGCTCTCCAATCCAGGCAACATCCTTGTAAATTTCCTCTGCACCCTTTCTACCATTTTTAGAGTCTTGGTCATAGAACACGTCCCTTCATGCCCTGACCAGTCAAGAATCTATCAACCTTTGCTTTAAATATACATAAAGACTTGGCCTCCAGAGCAACCTGAGGCAAAGAATTCCACAGATTCACCACAGAGGCCATTCTCTAATGTTTAAAGGAAAACATAGGTCCAGTTTCACGGGCGAGTGATCAGATATAACTATAGCAGTGCACTCAGTTTGTCTAATCATGGGTGTAATCTTGCACTACACCCCCAATTTTGGTGTCACAGCAAATTTGCTGATTCAGTTTGCCACATTATGATCCAGATTATTGATAAAGATGACAAGCAACAATGGACACAGTATTGATTTCCCCGCAGCATAGCAGTCGTCACAGATCCCTAGTCAGAGAGGCTACCATCTACTACCACTCTCTAGCTTCTCCCTCAAAGCCGATGTTTAATCCAATTTACTGCTTCATCTTGACTACCAAGTAACTGCACCTTCTTGACCAACCTCTCATGCGGGACCTCGTCAATGACCATGGTAAAGTCCATGTAGACATCATCCGCTGCCTTGTCTTCATCAACTTTACAGGTAACTTCCTTGAAAAACTCCATAAAATTGGTTAGACACGACCTACCACACACAAAACCATATTGACTAGCCCTAATCACTCCCTGTCTATCCAAGTGCTTGTATATCGAGTCGCTTAGAATACTTTCCAATATTTTACACACTTGACATCAAGTTCACTAGCCTATAAATTCCTGGCCTATTTTTAGAGCCTTTCTTAAATTAAGCTACCCTTAAATTCTTTGGCACCTCATCCATGGCGAAGAATGTTTTAAATATCTCCGCTAGTGCCCCTGCAATTTCTGCACTAGCCCCTCACAGGGACTTAATAGTCCCTGGGGATTCGTGCACCCTAATTTTTCCCAAGGTGGCAATCATCTTTGTAATCTGTATACAGTCCATGTCCTCACTGCTGCTTTGCTTCACTTCTATAGGCCTTGTCTGTCTCATGAGTAAATACAGAAGCAAAAATCCATTTTAGATCTGCCCCCATCTCTTTTGGCTCTATGCATAGCTCACCAATCTGATCTTCAAGAGGACCATTTTTCTTCCTTGCTGTACTTTTGCTGTTAAAGCCCTTAGGATTCTCCTTCACCTTGTCTGCTAGAGCAACCTCTTGGCTTCTTTTAGCCCTCTTGATGTCCTCCTTAAGTGCTGTCTTGCATTTCTTGTACTCAAAGATCTCATTGACTCCTTGCTGTCCATACCTCCTCTCCCCCCCCCCCATGCTATTATAATCACTTAATGCAAAGTGTTCCCCTACACCAGGTGTTCCCAATGTTTTTTTTATGCCATGGACCTCTCCCATTAACTGAGGGGTCCATGGACCCCCAGTGTGTAGGACACACAAACCTCTGTCACCTGCCCTGTTTCATTCCTTAATAGGAGATATAGGATCATACCCTCTCTAGTTGAGACTTCTATGTACTGATTAAAGAAACTTTCCTGAACGTATTTGACAAACTTTTTCTCATCCAGCTCTTGCTGTCAATATGTGGAAAGTTAAAATCAACTACCATCAGGAACCATGGATGTCCAGTCCCTATATACTTCCATCCCCCATCAGGAATGGCCCCCACCGCTTTATTTTCACCATGGATGTCCAGTCCCTATATACTTACATCCCCCATCAGGAAGGTGGCCCCCACCGCTTTATTTTCACCATGGATGTCCAGTCCCTATATACTTCCATCCCCCATCAGGAAGGTCTCAAAGCTCTACGCTTCTTTTTGAATTCCAGACCTAATCAGTTCCCCTCTACCACCACTCTGCTCCGTCTAGCGGAATTAGTCCTTACTCTTAATAATTTCTCTTTTGGCTCCTCCCACTTCCTCCAAACTAAAGGTGTAGCTATGGGCACCCGTATGGGTCCTAGCTATGCCTGCCTTTTTGTTGGCTTTGTGGAACAATCTATGTTCCGTGCCTATTCTGGTATCTGTCCCCCACTTTTCCTTCGCTACATCGACGACTGCATTGGTGCTGCTTCCTGCACGCATGCAGAGCTTGTTGACTTTATTAACTTTGCCTCCAACTTTCACCCTGCCCTCAAGTTTACCTGGTCCATTTCCGACACCTCCCTCCCCTTTCTAGATCTTTCTGTCTCTGTCTCTGGAGACGGCTTATCCACTGATGTCTACTATAAGCCTACTGACTCTCACAGCTATCTGGACTATTCCTCTTCTCACCCTATCTCTTGCAAAAACGCCATCCCCTTCTCGCAATTCCTCCGTCTCCGCCACATCTGCTCTCAGGATGAGGCTTTTCATTCTAGGACGAGGGAGATGGTTTCCTTTTTTAAAGAAAGGGGCTTCCCTTCCTCCACTATCAACTCTGCTCTTAAACTCATCTCCCCCATTTCACGTACATCTGCTCTCACTCCATCCTCCCGCCACCCCACTAGGAATAGGGTTCCCCTGGTCCTCACCTACCACCCCACCAGCCTCCAGGTCCAACATATTATTCTCCGTAACTTCCGCCACCTCCAACGGGATCCCACCACTAAGCACATCTTTCCCTCCCCCCGTCTCTCTGCATTCCGCAGGGATTGCTCCCTACGCAACTCCCTTGTCCATTCTTCTCCCCCATCCCTCCCCACTGATCTCCCTCCTGCACTTATCCGTGTAAGCGGAACAAGTGCTACACATGCCCTTACACTTCCTCCCTTACCACCATTCAGGGCCCCAAACAGTCCTTCTAGGTGAGGCAACACTTCACCTGTGAGTCGGCTGGGGTGATATACTGCGTCCGGTGCTCCCGATGTGGCCTTTTATATATTGGCGAGACCAGACGCAGACTGGGAGACCGCTTTGCTGAACACCTACGCTCTGTCCACCAGAGAAAGCAGGATCTCCCAGTGGCCACACATTTTAATTCCACATCCCATTCCCATTCTGACATGTCTATCCACGGCCTCCTCTACTGTAAAGATGAAGCCACACTCAGGTTGGAGGAACAACACCTTATATTCCGTCTGGGTAGCCTCCAACCTGATGGCATGAACATCGACTTCTCTAACTTCTAACTTCCGCTAATGCCCCACCTCCCCCTCGTACCCCATCTGTTATTTAATTTTATACATACATTCTTTCTCTCACTCTCCTTTTTCTCCCTCTGTCCCTCTGAATATACCCCTTGTCCATCCTCTGGGTCCCCCCCCCCCCGTCTTTCTTCCTGGACCTCCTGTCCCATGATCCTCTCGTATCCCTTTTGCCTATCACCTGTCCAGCTCTTAGCTCCATCCCTCCCCCTCCTGTCTTCTCCTATCATTTTGGATCTCCCCCTCCCCCTCCAACTTTCAAATCCCTTACTAACTCTTCCTTCAGTTAGTCCTGACGAAGGGTCTCGGCCTGAAACGTCGACTGCACCTCTTCCTAGAGATGCTGCCTGGCCTGCTGCGTTCACCAGCAACTTTTATGTGTGTTGCTTGAATTCCCAGCATCTGCAGAATTCCTGTTGTTTGCGACTATAACAAACTTATGTTTCTTATAGCAGTATGCAATCTCTCTACAAATTTGTTCCTCTAAATCCTATGGACTTTGGGTGGTCTATAATATAATCCCATTATTGTGGTCACCCCTTTCTTATTCCTCAGACATTCAGAAAGCCTCAGTATACAAGCTTTCCAGTCTGTCTTGTCTGAGCACTGATGTGACATTTTCCAGACTAGCCACCCCTCTGCCTTCAATCCCTCCCACTCTGCAATGGACCCCAGAATACTGAGCTGCCGGTCCTGCCTCTGAACTCCGTGTGCTGATCAGTGCCTTAAGCTCAAAAGTTTGATTCCTGACTTAATATGTAGGCTTAACAACATCCTTCCCCACAACCTCTTAACTATCGGTTGTGGCACTCTGGTTCTCATCCCCCAAAACTCTAGTACACTCACACACACACACATTCCCACAAGGATATTGGTCCCCCTCCAATTTAGGTACAAACCACTCTTTCTTTATAGATCTCACCTTTTCTTGAAGAGAGCCCAATGATCCAGAAATCTGAAGCTCTCCCTCCTGCACCATCTCCTGAGCTACATGTTAAACTGTATAATCTTCCAATTTCTGGTCCCACTAGCACCTGGCATGGGTAGTGATCCTGAGATCACAACCCTGGGGGTCCTACCCTTTAATTTAGCATCTAACTCCATGAACTAACTTCAGAGGATCTTGTCACTCTTCCTACCCACATCACTGGTTCTGACATGGGTCACAGCCTCTGGCTGCTCACCCTCTTACTTAAGAATACTGTGGACTTGATCTGAGATCTCCCTGATCCTGGCACCCAGGAGACAACATGCCATCTGGGAATCTCATTCTTGTCCACTGACTCTCCTGTCTGTTACACTAACCAATGAATCCCCTATCACTACAACTGGCATCTTCTCCCCCATGCCCTTCTGAGCCATATAGCCAGACTCAGTGTCAGAAACTTGACCGCTGTGACTTTCCTCTGCAAAGCCATTTCCCCCTGCAGTATCCAAGATGGTACACCTGTTGAGGGAAACAGCCAGAGGAGTACTCTGCACCTGCTGCCTTTTCCCCTTTTCCCTTCGTGATGGTCACCCAGTTTCCTGTGTCCTTGACCTTGGATGTAACTAACTCCCTGTATGTCCTGACAATAACCTGAAAGAAAAAGTGTACCTGCAGCCTCTACCTCTCCTTGCTGAAGCCTCTATGAGCCAAAGCGTGAAACCTCCTACTCAAAGACTGGCCCACTCAGTTTATGGCCATTCTCACAATGGCCACTTCACTTAAACTTTTATATTGGAGTTTGAGAAGTGCCTCCTCAAGAAAGGCAAATCTGTCTTGTACATGGTTTTCTCCATTCAAAGAACAAATTTGTAATACATTGGATTGCCTATATTTTGGGCCTATGATCCCTGACTGACAGCAGTTTTTATTTTGTATTTTTTGGGTTGATATTTTCCCTGTCCTGGGAATGGAATGTTAGCCTCTTGATTTTTGCAATCATTCTTGCCATGGCCATTGTTTGCCACCTTTTGCTTCTATTTCATAACATTTGAATATATGTTTTGTCATGCAAAGGTGGAAGTTATAACATTGTTACAATATACATTCTGGTCAGAGTTCTAAGTAAATTTATTAAAGTACGCATATGTCAACATGAGATTCATTTTCTTGCGCTCTTCACAGAATGAAGGAATACAACGGAAACACTGAAAAACTACAAAGACACGTACAATCAATATGTAAAAGACAAACTGTGCCAATACTTAAAAAATAGGTAATAAATAAATAATACTGAGAACATGAGTTGTTGAGTCCTTGAAAGTAAGTCCATTGGTTGTGGAATCTGTTCAGTGTTCTGTGAAGTTATCAATGCTGTTTCAGGAGCCTGATGGTTGAAGGGGAATAGTAACTGTTCCTGAGGTGGTGTGGGATCTAAGACTCCTGTACCTCCTTCCCAATGGCAGTAGTGAGAAGAGATCATGTGAGGGTTCTTGATGGATGCTACTTTCTTGTAGCGGCACTCCATGTAGATATGCTCATTGATGGATAGGGGTTTTCCTGTGATGGACTGGGCTGTACCACTATTTTCTGCATATGAATTTAAAGAAATTATTCCATTCTTGAGTAGAATCTACCATACTTGCCTACTCTGGATGTACCGATGTGGTTAACTCAAGTAAGTTGTTAAACCCTTGGAAATAGCCTAACAACGTGCTCAGTTGCCAAGATGTATTAGGAATGGGCAGTAAAAACTGGCCATGCCAGTGATTCACAGGGCCATAGGGTGGGGTGGGGACATGTTGTTGGGGATGGGGTGAGTGGAAATATTTAAAGTGGAGCCTTCGTTATGGAGGAGTCGAGTGGGCTAAGGGAGCATAGAGAAACCTTTGAAGTACTGCGTGTTGACTGGTCTTGCAAGCTAAAAATCTGCAATCCTTTGTGCAGTATATGAAAACAATGTCAGCTGAATTGAATAGAGGTCTTTGGTGACTTTTCTTATGCAGTTTGTAGTGGGTGGAGAGTGAGAATCTGAAGCATTTTGTGCACTGAAAAATCTGAAGGTGCATTGTCAATTTGACAATGACAATTTGCATTTCTGTTCATTATGTTTGTTCATTTGGTGAGCACTGAAAGGTAAGTGACTTAATAATTCATGTTTTTAAGAGAAAATGTTGGATAATACAACAGATCACAATAGCTGTGGGTGGAACAGACAAGTAAACGTTTTAAGTTATGGTGAAGCATTGGAACTAGGGGAAAAGAAATGATGTAAGAAGCATCAGAACTGAGGAGATGGGTGGGATGGAGAGGAAAATGAGTCCATGGGAATTTTGGAACATTTCTCCATTTAAGGAATGTGAGCATCACTGGCAAGCATATCATTTGTTGCCTGTCTCTACTGTCCTTAAGTTGGTAACAATGAGTTGCCACTCACTGTAACATTTCTGGTTGAGATGTTTCCGAAGTACTGTATTGGGTAGCAGGTTCCGGGATTTAGACAGAACAACAGTGAATGACCAGTGATATATTTCCTAATTATTCCAGGTTATTCTGTGATTTGTATGCATTTGTAGATCAGTACTCCTTCCTTCATTCACTTCATTGCATCTTGTCTTCTGGGGTAACTTAGTTAGGATCTCAATGTAAATATGTTAATAAAAAATCCTGCTCTCAACAGATGTTATAAAAAAAAAGCTCCTCTATGAAAATCCTAGCAAGTGTGGGTGTGTGTGTGTAATAAGTTGGAGTCAAATTATTAGGAATGGGCCATCCTTTATTTAGGATGTGTAAAATTTTGTTACAATTTACATTTTCTTTCTGGAATTCCAAAAATAGTAATCCATTTGTGTACAATTATTTCTCACAATCCAGTCCCCTCAAACCGCAGTCATTCTTGTCCTGCACCGTTTCAATACACACAGATATCAGCATCTGCAGATTTTCTCTTGTCTGTATCTTCTCAATATAATTTTTCTACACTCCCAAAATAAACATTTCGAAGGGAAAAGCAGATGTTTGAATTTACTCACGTATTTCAGTCCTAGAAAGATGCTCCAAAGAAATAAGTGAAATAATAGAGGAATATTTGAGAGAATGCAAGTAACTTAATTTCAGAATGCAAGTCTGAAGTAACAACACAGAATTATGACAGAAAAGGGCAACTGTTAGAGAAGTAGGACAAAATGGAGGATAGATATTTATCTGGAAAATATAATACCTGGATATACAGATCTTATTTTAAGAACAAACACTGCTCTTATTTTCATAATGGCTTTCATAAATTAATAGTGGCAACTTTATCCTTTGGTATCTGTGCAAGTCGTGCTACTGTAGAGGAATATCCACTCAATGGCCACTTTAATAGGTGCGGGAGGTACATTGAGTGCATATCTGCATGTTCGTGGTCTTTTGCTGCTGGAGCCCATCCACTCCAAGGTTCAGTGTGTTGACGGTTCAGAGATGTTTGTCTGCACATCACTATTATTTGAATTACTGTGGCCTTCCATCAGTTTCGACCAGTCTGGGCAATTTCCTCTGACTCTTCTCATTAACACCCACAGAACTACCACCTACTGGATGTTTTTTTTTGTTGTGTTTTTTTTTTGCACCATTGTCTATAAACTGTGAAAATCCCAGGAGATCAGCACTTTGAAATACTCAAACCACACCATTGGCACCAATTATCATTCCATGGTCGAACTCACTTGGATCACATTTCTTCCCCATTCTGGTATTTGGTTTTAATTGCAACTGAACCTCCTGACCATGTATGCATGCTTTTATGCATTTAGTTGCTGCCACATTATTAGCTGATTAGATATTTGCATTAATGAACAGCTGTACCTAATAGAGTTGCCACTGAGTACAGTAAGAACATTACTTTGGTAGACTTGAAGTTTTTTGTTGTTTGTCAAGCTGCAGTTAGTCCTTGCTCTCTAGCTGAACTTGGCCATGCATGTTGCAAAAACTGCTGAGCTAATTTCAGCACTTAAATCTGCAGGAATGCATCACTTTATCTGCAGAGCTGTCATAAACCTCCAGTAACACATTGCTAGAGCTATTTGGTTATGTCGTAGAGTTCCATGCCATGACTCTTGCTGCCTTGATGCAGGTAGTCATTCAGAAAGTTTTATGGGCATGTGAGATTGTCTTCAAAAGTCAAAGGAAGTATTTTGTAGTATATCCTTGAGGAGCATCTGCAACATATATATTGGTTCTCAGTCTGACAAGACTGAATAACTTTCCAAAAGTTCTGTGCGTGAGCTGAAGGCATATTGCAGCAAAATTGAGGAAACCTATTCAAACTTATGTTGCCACTATGAAGCAGGCTTTTTTTGATCTTGCTTCATTCTTCCAGAGTTTTGACTGAGTTTTGATGTCAAGTTATAATTGCTGACTGCATCAAATAGCTAGCTAGTCAATAATAAAATACTTTGGTTAGCACCTGCAATTCTGTCTGCAACAACCATTTGAGCCTTCAGTTGCATGTTATTTTAACTCTCCCTCTCTCTTCCCCACCAACTTCCATGTTTATGGAGAGGTCTAACAGAAGTTGTATTCTAGTTGGATGGAATGCAACCCAATGGTATGAACAACTGAATTTTCCAGTTTCCAGCAGCCCACACTCCTGGCATTCTCTTCCCAAACACACTCACCTGAACGCTTCAATATTTTTCATCTCCCATTGTACATCACTCCTATTTCCTCACATTGCCACCCCTCCAGTTCTGTCTGTCCATCATCACCTTCCTTTCTGGTTCACTTACCACCTTTACCCTCCTGCATCATCCCCCACTAACAACATTTGCTTTTCCCTCTCTGATCTGATGCAGCATCTCAAACAGGAATGTCGACTTGCATCTCTTGTCTCCACAGGTCTTGCTTGAATGAGCTCTTCCAGAATTGTTTTTTCCCCCTTTGTTGCAATTGTTGATCCTGCTTTACCCCCTTAAACCCCCTTAAAAGCTGTTTCAAATGCCAATTAAAAAAGCTGCATTTGTGGGGTTAAAGGCCAGACGGCCTGAGAAGGGCAGATTTCCTTCCCCGAGGGTGTATTAGTGCTGTGCATAGGTTTTTAATAATGAGCTGGATGTTTCACATTGGCGATACTGAACCTTACTTTTGTGCCCCATTTATTTGGTGAAAACCATTCCATGAAAATTACACCATGTCTCACTGAAGTTATTTTAAAATCAAGTGCACAAAACAAAACAAAATCTCCCTGCAAAGTAAAACTCCCAACACTAAAATCTGGCGAATTTCTCATGTTCTTGGACCCAGTGATATGCTGAAAATCTGTGTGTGTGTGATAAGACAGTTCATAATAAACTTACTGCATTAATACTGTAATCTATACTGTTTATTTAGCCGGCTGGTGGCATAGTGGCATCAGCGCCAGACTTCGGAGCGAAGGCTCCCGAGTTCGAATCCAGCCGGCTCCCTTGCACACTTTTTGAGCGTCAAACTATCAGCTCGGCCTCGTAAAAATAAGGCAGCCTGCTTAAAAAAACCACTGTCATGATGGCGTCCCGATGACTCCACTCGGAGTTAAGGGCTTTCTTCTTCATACTGTTTACTTGAAGATGGGGTGTTAAAGGTGCATGCTCAAGATTTTCTGTGTATCATGAGTTTAATTTTGGAGATAGAATCTTTCATGTTTAAGGAGGTTGCTGCCTGTGACATAGATTTTCATTATTACTTTTCAGGTTAATAATCTTAAATACTATTGGAAACATACTGAAGGCGCTCACTGCTTTCCCCCTCTTCCAAATCCTTAGTTTAAAAGAAATGTAATGTTGCAATTTTGAATTATTGTACTAAATTGTAAGGTAGTCATTGTGACTTTTCAAATCTGAATATCAGTTGAAATATTAATGATAAAGCTCGTTAGATTAGTTGTTCTTGGGGGAACAATTCTGAGCAGTTAAGAGAACTAAATGCAAGTAATTTGGCTTTTAAATTACAGAAATGTAGCAGAACATAAATATGGTATAGAAACAAGAGATTCTGCAGATGCTGCAAATCTAGAATAGCACGTACAAGAAAATTCTTGGCCCAAAATGTCGACCGTTTATTCCTTTCCGTGAATGCTGCTTGACTTGCTGAGTTCCTCCAGCATTTTCTCAGTAGTATAGACACAAAATTTTTGAGCATCAGACTGGAGATATAAAAAATTACTTGGGGACTAGAAAAATGATTGAGAATGTTGCATAATTCCTCTTCTGTTATGTGTTCAGTTTTAAAACCAGAAATTAATTTTGGTGGTGCATTTTTCAGCACTACCACTTGTTCTACACCTTTCGCAAGCTGTTTATAGGAATCTTTGACTTATGATGAAAGATGTATAGCTTTGTTTTTTAGACTAAAATATTATAGATACTGGAAATTTGAAATAAAACTTGACAAGTCACCAATATCCAGGTGATTGTTCCTCACTCTTTCATGGATGCTGCTTAACCTGAACACTTAAAGTATTATTCATGATTTTTACTTTTAATTGATTTATAGAAAATATTAGACCTGCACATTTCAGAACTATGCATAGTAACTAAGAACAAATAATGTGAATCCAACTCTCCCTAAGAGTTAAAATTCAAAAAAAAAATGCTGGTTAAATTGCCAATTAGTTTAACATCTAATAGCGAAACAACCCAGCAGTTGGATTACTTAAATCTAATTTTTCTCAGATAATGCAATAGTTGTACTGGCATTTAGAGCACTTAAGTAATTTAAATGTTGATTTATTTTTAAAACGTATGCATCAGTTTTCTTTCTAATTGCTTTACAGTATAGTGCAGTGGACACCAATCCGTTGTCTGTGTATGTTATGCACCCCTTTTGGAACTCCGTAGTAAAGGTAAGATTACATTAATAACTTGTAGAATGGTATGAGATGGAACAAAATTTGGCAGGAAAAATTTTATTAAACAAAATTGTATATTAGATTTCTTGGTTTAAGATAAATTATTTTGAGCAACGGCATGGGTTTTCAGAGATGATGTGCTGGTGATGCTCAATTTTGAATATCATGCAATATTATTTAAAATGCAGAAAACTCTGAAGCACAAGGCTGAAGATAGAAGCTATATTAAGAACAGTATGTGTAAAAAAAAAAGTCAATGTAGAGATGTTTCTTGAAAGTGCAGATGCTATGATTGCAGAATCATCATTTCATTCTCACATTTGTGCAAGGATCCACTGTCCTACAGTCTACAGTATTGTTTTACAACAAATAAGTGATAGCTAGCCTAGCTTAGTCAGTAAGATTTTGTGTAATTGTCTGTAAAATCTAGTTAATCTACAGTGGAGAATTGATGATCTCCCTACTTACCAACCCTTGTCTTTGCTTTTATAGATTTTACCCACATGGTTGGCACCAAATCTGTTGACGTTCTGTGGTTTCATGCTGCTTGTACTTAATTTTTGTATGCTGGCCTATTTTGATTATAATTTCTATGCTTCAGGTAAGGTCTGGATTTTAAAAATAATATGGTTGAAAACTGGTTAGGGGTAACAAATCCTGATGTCATTATGCATAGGTACCTCATTTATAGCTGTACTTTTCACAATTTGTGTTACAACTGAGCAAATGCTGCACAGACAGCTACTTAAGGAACATGCAGTGTCTGGTGCCTCAGATTATATTAAATTTAGTACAGTACATTTTGTCTCGCATGCCTCCAAGTAGTTTGGATTGGACACTAGTACTGTGATGATGAACGTCATAACCCAAGATGTTGCAGTACTTCCATTGGGAGTTTCATCTGAAGATTGCTGAATACATAGTTAAGCTCTATCATCATCAGCTTCCACTTGATGCTGAAATAAACTGGAACTGTTTCGTCCAACATGTGTACACCAGTAGCAACCAACCAGAATACCAAATTGAAATACCAACTTGGGCATGGGTTTACATGCCCTGAGTAAATAGGCACAAAATATAAATGATGAAAAGTGTGATTTCAAAATATTAGACTAAAATCCATTTAAAAAATGTAAATTATTCGTATTTTATAATTTAAGTGTCGTTAAGAGTGTGATGAATTTGCAGGTTTCAAATTTGTATGATTGCTCTTGGTTGCTCAACAGCCCTATTTCATTTCTTCTTGACCTTTCTAAAATTCCTTGACTGTGATTACATATGGTTTTATGATGCTCACAGTGGAAGTAATTGTATACTTGGAAAATTGTAGGCAATTTTAGGCAAAATTCCTTGCCACTTGCTAAGCAGGAGCGTATGAATGAGTTTATAAAAAAAACTTCAGACAGACAATTTTGAGTATTTTTCAATGATTAGCTACAAGGCATAGCTATCTCATTTCCCAATTGAAGTGCCTGCATAAATAATTTGTTTCCATATGTCATTTGAATTTTTTAAATCAATTTATAATGGAAATTAACTATGCTTTAAATTAAGTACTTGTCACACTATTTAAAATTGAGCTTTTTTTTTCAAAAACTTGCATGTCTTCACTTGGAACTTTTCTCAACATTCTGAAAGCACGTTGAGTAAATGCTTCTAAAAGCATGTTCTGACAGGAGATGTCCATAATCTTTGCTTTTCTGTTTCAGGGGAAGGTTATGAGCACGTTCCAAGTTGGGTATGGGTTGTTGCTGGTCTTCTAAACTTTACAGCATATACACTAGGTAATAAATTAATTTCTGAACCATGACGTTTTATAGACAGCACATTTGGAATTGTTTTTATTTATGGTTGTTATCATTATGGATTGTGCAATCTGCTCTTTGTCTTGTATCAAACTAGTTCACACCTTTAATTCTACTCTGAAATCCACAGAGTTGTGTAAAACTACAGAAAAGTATGTGTCTGGCTGTAAATTGGAGCTGATCCATGAGGGGTGATATCAGGAAGCGCTCGTTTTCTGACAAGTTTTGGAAGTTTAATTTTGATAAATTTGCGGGCAGTGTTAGAAACATAAAAAGCTTACAGCACAATACGGGCCCTTCAGCCCACAAAGCTGTGCCGAACATGTCCCTACCTTTGAACTGCCGAGGCTTTACCCATAGCCCTCTATTTTTCTAAGCTCCATATAGCCATCCAGGAGTATTTTCAAAGACCCTGTTGTTTCCGCCTCCACCACTGCCGCCGGCAGCCCATTCCACACACACGACACTCTCTGCATTTTTAAAAAAAAAGAAAAAAAACTTACCCGACATCTCCTCTGTACCTACTTCCACGTACCTTAAAACTATGCCCTCTCGAGCGAGCCATTTCAGCCCTGGGGAAGAGCCTCTGACTATCCACGATCAATGCCTCTCAATATCTTGTACACCTCTATCAGGTCACCTCACATCCACCGTTGCTCCAAAGAGAAAAGGCCGAGTTCACTCAACCGATTCTCATAAGGCATGCTCCCCAATCCAGGCAACATCCTTGAAAATCTCCTCTGCACCCTTTCTATGGTTTCCACGTCCTTCCTGTAGTGAGGCGACCAGAATTGAGCATAGTATTCCCAAGTGGGAT
Organism: Mobula birostris; assembly: GCF_030028105.1. Lineage (NCBI taxonomy): Eukaryota > Metazoa > Chordata > Chondrichthyes > Myliobatiformes > Myliobatidae > Mobula > Mobula birostris. Next base: position 208,117,209 of record NC_092371.1, on the reverse strand, counting down.
CTGACCAGGGTCCTATATAGCTGCAACATTACCTCTCATCTCTTAAACTCAATCCCACGATTGATGAAGGCCAGTGCACCATATGCCGCCTTAACCACAGAGTCAACCTACGTAGCAGCTTTGAGTGTCCTATGGACTTGGACCCCAAGATCCCTCTGATCCTCCACACTGCCAAGAGTCTTACCATTAATGCTATATTCTGCCATCATATCTGACCTACCAAAATGAACCACCTCACACTTATCTGGGTTGAACTCCATCTGCCACTTCTCAGCCTAGTTTTGCAAACTATTAATGTCCCGTTGTAACCTCTGACAGCCTTCCACACTATCCACAACACCAACTTTTGTGTCATCAGCAAATTTACAAACCCATCCCTCCACTTCCTCATCCAGATCAATTATAAAAATCACAGAACAGGCCTCCCAGAACAGATCCCTGAGGCACACAACTGGTCACCAACCTCCATGCAGATTATGACCCGTCTACAACCACTCTTTGCCTTCTGTGGGGAAGCCAGTTCTGGATCCACAATGTCCCCTTGGATCCCATGCCTCCTTACTTTCTCAGTAAGCCTTGAATGGGGTACCTTATCAAATGCCTTACTATAATCCATGTACACTACTGCTGTACCTTCATCAATGTGTTTAGGCACATCCTCAAGAAATTCAATCAGGCTCGTAAGGCACAACCTGCCTTTTACAAAGCCATGCTGACTATTCCTAGTCATATTATGCCTCTCCAAATGTTCATAAACCCTGCCTCTCAGGATTTTTCTCCATCAGCTTACCAAGCACTGAAGCTATCCCTACTCCCTTCCTTGAATAAGGGAACAACATCCGCAACCTTCCAATCCTCCGGAACCTCTCCCATCCTCATTGATGATGTAAAGATCATTGCCAGAGGCTCAGAAATCTCCTCCCTTGCCTCCCACAGTAACCTGGGGTACATCCCGTCTGGTCCTGGTGACTTATCTAACTTGATGCTTTCCAAAAGCTCCAGCACATCCTCTTCTTTAATATCTACGTGCTCAAACTTTTCAGTCCCCTGCAGGTCATCCCTACAATCACCAAGATCCTTTTCCATAGTGAATATTGAAGCAAAGTATTCATTAAGTACCTCTGCTATTTCCTCCGGTTCCATACACACTCTTCCACTGTCACACTTGATTGGTCCTATTCTCTCAGGACTTAACTTCCTGCTGTTCACATACTTGTAGAATGCCTTGGGGTTTTCCTTAATCCTGTCTGCCAATGCCTTCTCATGGTCCCTTCTGGCTCTCCTAATTTCATTCTTCAGCTCCTTCCTGCTAGCCTTATAATCTTCTAGATTCCTATCATTACCTATTTTTTTTGAACCTTCCGTAAGCTCTTTTTTTCTTCTTCTTGACTAGATTTACAACAGCCTTTGTACACCACGGTTCCTGTACCCTACCATCCTCTTCCTGTCTCATTGGAACATAGCTACGCAGAACTCCACAGAATTATCCCCTGAACATTTGCCACATTTCTTTGTACATTTCCCTGAGAACATCTGTTTTCAATTTATGATTCCAAGTTCCTGCCTGATAACCTCATATTTCCCCTTACTCCAATTAAACATTTCCCTAACTTGTCTGTTCCTATCCCTCTCCAAAGTTATGGTAAAGGAGATAGAATTGTGATCACTATCTCCAAAATGCTCTCCCACTGAGAGACCTGGCACTTGACCAGGACCCAATACCAGATCAAGTACAGCCTCCTCTCTAGTAGGTTTATCTGCATATTGTGTCAAGAAACATTCCTGAGCACACCTAACAAACTCTACCCCATTTAAACCCCTCACTCTAGGGAGATGCCAATCAATATTTGGGAAATTAAAATCTCCCACCACAACAACTTGTTGTTATTACTCCTTTCCAGAATCTGTCTCCCTATCTGCTCTTCTATGTCCCTGTTACTATTGGGTGGTCTATATATATATTAAAAAAAAAACACCCAGTATAGTTATTGACCCCTTCCTATTCATAACTTCCACCCACAGAGACTCCACAGACAACCTCTCCATGACTTCCTTCTTTTCTGATCTCTGATCAACAGTGCCACACCCTTTTGCCTCCCTTTCCTTTCTGAAACATCTATAGCCTGGCACTTGAAGTAGCCATTCCTGCCCCTGCACCATCCAAGTGTCTGTAATGGCCACAACATCATCACTCCAAGTGCTGATCCATGCTCCAAGCTTATCCACTTTATTCATAACACTCCTCGCATTAAAATAGACACATCTCAAACCATTGGTCTGAGAGCATCCCTTGTCTAAAACCTGCCTATCCTCCCTTTCACACTGTCTCCAAGCTTTCTCTATTTGTGAGCCAACCTCCTTTTCCTCCATCACTTCAGTTCGGTCCCCCCCCCCCCCCCCCCAGCCATTCTAGTTTAAACTGTCCTTTTTGTACAGGTCACACCTGCCCCAAAAGAGGCCTCAATGATCCAGAGATCTGAATCCCTGCCCCGTGCTCCGATCCCTCAGCCACGCATTTATCTTCCACCTCATTCTATTCCTATACTCACTGTCATGTAGCACAGGCAGTAATCCTGAGATTACTACCTTTGAGGTCCTGCTTCTCAACTTCTTTCCTAGCCCCCTGTCGTCTGTTTTCAGGACCTCCTCCCTTTTCCTTCATATGTCGTTGGTACCAATATGTACCATGACCTCTGGCTGTTCTCCTTCCCACTTCAAGATATCATGGACCTGATCAGAAACATCCCAGACCCTGGCACCTGGGAGGCAAACTACTATCTGCGTTTCTTTCCTGCATCCACAGAATCGCTCATCTGACCCCATAACTATAGAGTCCCCTATTACTGCTGCCACCCTCTTCCTTTCCCTGCCCTTCTGAGCCGCAGGGCCAGACTCTGTGCCAGAGGTGCGACCACTGTTGTTTCCCTCAGGTAGGCCGTCTCCCCCAACAGTGCTCAAACAGGAGTACTTATTGTTAAGGGGGACAGCCACTGGGGTACTCTCTAGCATCTGCCTCTTGCCTTTCCTTCTCCTGACTGTTACCCACTTCTCAGTCTCCTGGGGTCCCGGGGTGACTACCTACCTATAGCTCCTCTCTATCACCTCCTCGATCTCCCTGACCAGGCAAAGGTCATCGAGCTGCAGCTCCAGTTCCCTAACGCGGTCTCTAAGGAACTGCAGCTTGACGCACCAGGTGCAGATGTGGTCGTCTGTGAGGCTGGGAGTCTCCTGGACCTCCCACATCTGACACCGAGCACAGAAAACTGGCCTCACAAACATACTTTGTCTGTATTCTAAACAGATAACCTACCCCGCCTCGGCCCTTTATCGCCAAAGCCTTCCAACTCTGTCTCCCTCTACTCTGTAGCCTGCTCCTTCGATGCCTGCTCTGTAAATCTGTCTTCTTTTTAAACTCTTCCACCTGTACTCACTGGCCGACCTCCACGAGTTTGCTCAGTTGTGCCCCGTGCAAACCGCTGAAGAAATAAAATTTTGAGAACCAAACTGAATTGATACAGATTAAACAAAATCTAACTGAACAGTAGATTGGCTGAAGGGGGCAGAATGACCTATTCCAGTTTCTTAGAACAGAAATGGCAAGATCTTTAGTGAATGTCAGGAAACTCTCCTTCTTACTAATGTTTGCAGATGAGGTGGTTACTTTTCCGAGTATAAATATGTTGGTAGCTCTGCTTTCTACGATGAACATAATTTCCTTAAGAGAGTATATTGTGATGTGACTATATATTTATTTTTAAAATCCTGTCTTGATTTCTTGTAGATGGAGTTGATGGGAAGCAAGCTCGACGAACAAACTCCAGTACTCCCCTTGGAGAACTCTTTGACCATGGTTTGGACAGCTGGGCATGCATATTTTTTGTGGTCACTGTTTACTCTATTTTTGGACGTGGGGAGGCTGGTGTCAGTGTCTTCACACTTTTCCTCATTTTGTGGGTCGTTCTGTTTTCCTTCATCCTTTCCCATTGGGAGAAGTACAATACAGGAATTCTTTTCCTTCCTTGGGGATATGACATTAGTCAAGTGGTAAGTGACTTTCAAAGTAAAATATTCTTTTGCAGAGTTATGCTGAAGAGTTGCATGTTTTCTTGATTGGTTATACCTTTCTTTGCAAGTCAAGCTATCCAGCATCTGTTTAGTAGCGGGCTGAAGTCCAATGATTTTTAAATTTGTAGTGCATTTCATTGAATGAAATGATAGTATTCAAGCCTGCTGGTAGTGGTGTAAACTGAATTAAATCGTGTTCTCATCCAAAAGTCACTATTGTTCACTACATAAATATTCTTGATTAGTTGAGGGAGGCAAAAATTCAGAATATTTTTATTTACAGTTTGGGTTTTCTTTCTAGAAAGCTGTAGAAAGATCTGCACGATGTCTTTATCAATAGGAAGGGTACCAGAACTATCCATGATAGTCCAGCATTAACACAGTTTTAATGTTTAATGTAACTTGCAAGCGTTTCAGTTCTATTCCTCGAGTCATGCGCTCCACTGTTTGATTTGAATTTTGCGGCCATAGTAATATCTGTCACCAGTTTTTAAAAAAATGGAAAATGCCCTATACACTCAGGAGATCGAGTAGAAACTGTGCAAAGAGAAAGAGTTTCTTTGTTTTAGGATTGACCTGTTTCCCTGATGCTGTCTGATCAGTTGTGTATTTCCAACATTTCTGTCTCCATTTCAGATTTCCAGTACCAGGGCAATAAACTGGTTCCATTTTTTACAGCCATCCTTAAATTGGTTTTCTCTATAAGTCTGGAAATGCACGTGATGCTCCACAGTATTATTATGAATTATTTCAAAAACAAGACTGATTTAAAATACAATTACCAAAAGTAGGGTGTTGGATGGAGGAGAGGGAGAATGCACATCAGACTTTTTCTCCATTATTCACTTGCTGTGTCATGATTTTACTGATTTAGTTTACCTGAGCCTCAGAATTCTTTCAGAAACCTATTGTTAAGTGGTATCTGGTGCCCTGGTTTGTGTATTTAAATGCAACACATTAAACTCCATTTGCAAATTACATGTCCAACTTTGTAAACGTCTTGTTGTGTTTTGTCACGATGTCAATTGTCCCTCACAATTTGGCATTTGCAGATTGATAATTTTAGACCATAAGACAGGAGCAGAGTTAGGTCATTTGGCCCATCAAGCCTGCGCCAGTATTCAATCATGGTTGATCCTTTCCCCCTCCTCAACCCCACTGCTTGGCTTTCTCCCTGTAACCTTTGCCATAGCCAATCAGGAACCTATCAACCTCCACCTTAAGTACACCTCTGCAGCTGCCTGTGCTAACATATTCCACAAGATTGCTTCAAATTCTAGAGGATGATGAATCATTTATGAAAATTAAAACACACAACCGCTTGTAGTAGAAGGGTGAGGAAGTCATGTGACCTTTTGAGATTTGCCCGGTTCAATTGACCTATTCCTTAGAACATAGGAAAAGGTTATTCAGTCCATCGAGTCATGACAAAGGGAGTTGAGTATAGGAGCAAAAAGGTCCTTCTGCAGTTGTACAGGGCCCTGGTGAGACCACACCTGGAGTATTGTGTGCAGTTTTGGTCTCCAAATTTGAAGAAGGACATTCTTGCTATTGAGGGAGTGCAGCGGAGGTTCATGAGGTTAATTCCTGGGATGGTGGGACTGTCATATGTTGAAAGAATGGAGCGGCTGGGCTTGTATAGACTAGTATTAAGAAGGATGAGAGGGGATCTGATTGAAACATATAAGATTATTAAGGGATTAGACACACTAGAGGCAGGAAACATGTTCCCTATGTTGGGGGAGTCCAGAACCAGAGGCCACAATTTGAGAATAAGGGGTAGGCCATTTAGAACGGAGTTGAGGAAAAACTTTTTCACCCAGAGAGTTGTGGATCTGTGGAATGCTCTGCCTCAGAAGGCAGTGGAGACCAATTCTCTGGATGCTTTCAAGAAAGAGTTAGATAGAGCTGTTAATGATAGTGGAGTCAAGGGATATGGGGAGAAGGGGAGAAGGCGAGAACGGGGTATTGATTGTGGATGATCAGCCATGATCACAGTGAATGGCAGTGTTTTCTTGAAGGGCTGAATGGCCTCCTCCTGCACCTATTGTCTATTGAGTCTTTGTTGGCTCGCAGACCAATGCCATTCTCTCACTAATTTATCCTGTATTCCTTTCTCCCAATATTCCTTTAAATTTTCCCTGCCCAGCTGCTATCTATCCACACAAAAGGGGCAATTTACAGTGGTCAAGTATCTGACCAACTTGTGTGTTTTCAGGTGTGGGGTGGGAGGGGAGTTGGAGCACCCGGGGAGCCCCCACGTGGCCATAGGGAGGACACGCAAGTCTCACACTGACAACGCTGGAGGTCAGGATTGAACTGGCATTTTGAGGCAACAGCCCTCCTAGCTGCATAATGTTCTGCATTTTATCCCATACCCTCTGATTTCTTTCAGGTTCTATAAAATGCTCAGATACTGAGCATTTGGACTTCTGAGGTAATTGAGGACTTGCATTTTTTTTTTTGGTGTTCCATGTACAGTGCAGAATGTCCTAATTAATCATTCTGAGAATGGGTCTGTGATTTCCATACTGCCCATCTCTGAGCATCTATAACATTAATTCTATCAGAATCATTTCTTAGAGGAAAAAACACACTGACAGTTTTACCTCATGTATAAGTTGATATGTGAACTTGTAAAAAAGCAGACATCCAACAGTTTTATTCAAGTTGTATACACAAAATAATCTGAAGATGCTGGGGTCAAAGCAACACTCACAACACGCTGGAGGAACTCAGCAGGTCGGGCAGCATCCGTGGAAAAGATCGGTCGATGTTTTGGGCCGGAACCCTTCATCAGGACTGTAGAGGGAAGGGGCAGAGGCCCTATAAAGAAGGTGGGAGGAGAGTGGGAAGTTCGCATAGTTCGCTGAAAGTGGCATCACTCATAGAGAAGGTGTTTGGCATCCTGACCTTTAGACAGGGCAGCGGTTCTGGTAGTTGCAGTATGTGACCTTAGTGAGGCTGCATTTAGAATATTGAGTGGGATTTTGGTTAAGGGGGTGCCATAAATGAGGGCATAGGCTTATGATCAAAGGTGAAAGATTTTAAAGGGACATCAGGGGTGGCTTCTTCTCGCAAAGAATGGTGCGTATTTGGAATAAGCTGCCAGAAGCAATGGTTGTGATGGGCACACTACCAATGTTTAAAAGCCATCTAAATAAGTACATGGATAGGAGAGTTCAGAATTGGGTTTAATATCACTGATGTATGTTGACAAATTTGTTGTTTTGCTGTAGCAGTGCAATGCATAATAATTTGAAAAACTATAAATTACTATAAGAAACTTACTAAATTAAGTAGTGCCAGAAGAGAGCAAAATAAATAGTGAGGTGTGTCCATTCAAAAGTCTGATGACGGGGAGGAAGCTGTTCCCAACTAAATGTTTTGAGTGTGTGTCTAAAGGCTACTGTACCACTGGCTTGTTGGTAGTAATGAGAAAAGGGCATGTCCTGGGTGATGGTGGTTCTTGATTGATACTGCCTTCTTGAGTTGAGTGGGCCAAATGCAGACAGTTGGGACTCGCTTGCTGGGTAACACAATCAATATTGTCAAGTTGGGGTAAATGGCCCACTTCCATGATATATGATTGCTTAGTCAAGGACAGTCAATATAGATTTGTGAACAAAGTGTCATGTCTGCCTTTCAATGGATTTTTTTTTTGAGAAGTTAGTTTATATTGATTGAAGGAAGAGCACTGAGTTTTGATAAAGTGTTTGAAGTCAATTGTTGAAAAAAAATTAAAAAACAGTGTGTTTCAAGAGATGGTGGCAAATTGTTTTTACAAAAATAGTTCATTTAGAAAGCAGTTATATTCAGGAATTTTATTCCAGAAAGGGTTAAATGCGAGGCATTTGCTTTTCATGATGTATATAAATGGTCAGGACTTAAGGTCCCAATATTTAAGGTGCTTTTTGATACCGACATTGACAGTGTTGTTGAGAGCGAGGAAAGAAATCAGTGAGCTGATTAGGTGGACATAAAACTGGTAAATGGAGTTCAGTGCAGAGAAGTATGAGGTAATATATTTTTGGGAAGGCATATAGTATAGGAAAATATAAAATAAATGAGGAAACTATGAGCAGAGGAATCTCTTAAGTGTATGCCCATAAATTCCTGATAATTAGATTGATAATAAAGTGATTAAGAAGGCATAATTGATACTTTATTGGCTGAGATGTCGAATGCTCCTGCTTTGAGAGTGCTGTAATGAGTAAATGGTTAAGGCCATGATTATAAAGTTGCATGCATAGAGATGATAATAGCAGTGGAGGATACAGAAGAGAACTACAATGATGATGTCAGGGCTGCGGGTAGATTGTCTAGACTTTTGCCAGAGCAGTTTGTCGAGAGGTTGTGGAGACTTGTTAAGATCGCAGACAAAGTCAAGAACCAAAAGGTTGAGCATGGTGCGACTAATGCCCTGTGCTGCGTATATTTCAATGCAAGAACTGTCGTAGGAAAGGCAGGTGAGCTCAGGGCATGGATCAATACCTGGAATTGTGATATTGTAGCCATTAGTGAGAATTAGTTGCAGGAGACGCAGGACTGGCAGCTCAATAGCAGTTGTTTTAAGCACGGCAGAGCGGGAGGGATTAAAGGAGGGGGGGGGGGGTGGCATTGTTAGTCATGGAAAATGTCACAGCAGTGACCGGTCAGAACAGACTGGAGAACTTGTCTAGTGAGATGCTGCGGGTGGAACTGAAAAATAAGAAAGGCATGTCCACGTTAATGGGCAACATTACAGACTGCTCAACAGTCTGAGGGGTTTAGAGGAACAAATTTGTAAAGAGGTTGTGGACTACTACAATAAACATAAGATTGTTATAGTAGGTGATTTTAACTTCCCACATATTGACTGGGACTCCCATGCTGTAAAAGAACTAGATGGGATAGAGTTTTCAAATGTGTTCAGGAAAGTTTCCTTATTCAGTACATACAATGGTGCAAGAAAGTTAGTGAACCCTGTAGAATTTTCTCTATTTCTGCATAAATATATCCTAAAATGTGATCAGGTCTTCATTTAAGTCATAACACTAGATGAAGAGAACCCAATTAAGTAAATAACACAAAAAAAATTAAACTTGTTCATTTATTAATTGAGAAAAATGATCCAAAATTGCATGTATTTGTTGGAAAATGTATGTGAACCTTTGCTTTCAGTTACTGGTATGACTCCCTTGTACAGCAGTAACTTCAATCAAACATTTCTGGTAACTGTTGATCAGTCCTGCACATCGGCATGGAGGAATTTTAGGCCATTCCTCCTTACAAAACTGCTTCACCTCTGGGATGTCGGTGGGCTTCTTTGCATGAACTGCTTGCTTCAGGTTCTTCCATGACATTTCTATAGGTTTAAGGCCAGGATTTTGATTCCGCCATTCCAAAACACAAATTTTCTTTTTGAACCATTGTGTTGTTGATTTACTCTTGCCTTTTGGATCACTGTCTTGTTGCATTATCAACTTCTATTAAGCTTCAGGTGATGGACTGCTACTTTGACATTCTTCTGTAAATGTCTTGATGCCATTTTGAATTCATTGTTCCCTCATGATTGCAAGCTGTCCACAATCCACGATGCTGCTTCCACCCTGCCTCACAGTTGGAATGAGGTTCTGGTGTTGGTGTGCAGTACCCTTTGTCCTAGGAACATAGCAATGTACATTACTGCCGGGAAGTTCAACTTCTGTCTCATCTGTCCACAGAGCCTTGTCCCAGAAGCATTGTAGAACATCCAGGTGGTCTTCTGCAAACTTGAGATGTGCAGCTATTTACTGATTGATTGATTGATTGGAGAGCAGGGGTTTCCTCCGTGGTGTCCTTCATGAACACCCTTCCTGTTTAGTGTTGCTGTTATAGTGGGCACATAAGCAGAGATTTTAGCAAGCTCTAGAGATTTCTGCATGTCCTTTGCTGTTGCTCTTGGGTGTTTTTCCACCTCTTTCAGCATTGCTTGGTTTGATCTTTGCAGGATGCCCACTCCAGGGGGAGTAGGAACAGTACGAGTTTCCTCCATTTGTAGATAGTATCTCTTACTGTGGACTGATGAACACTCAGGTCTTTAGAAATGCTTTTGTAACCTTTTCCAGCTTCATACAGCTCTACATTTCTTCTTCTAAGGTCCTCTGAAAGTTGTTTTGATTAAGACATGATGCACCCAAGCAGATCGATCTTGAGAAGAGCAGTCTGTCTTTTTTATAGGCCAGAGCACCTCTACAACCCACACCTCCAATCTCATCTCATTGATTGGAACACCTGACTTCGAATAGCTTTTGGATGGAGGGAGATCCCCGATGATCCTTTCGGTGTTTTTTCACTATCCTCTGTAGAGTCTTGTTGTTCGATACCAACATCTTCTGTACCACACAGTGATGCAGCCAGACAGGGCACTCTTGATGGTGCTCTTGTAGAAATTTGTCAGAAGGGGGACGGGGAGCCTTGCACGCCTCAATATCCTCAAAGTGTAGATGCTACTGTATCTACATGACTACAAGCCAAGAATTAGGGAGTCAACAGCATGGATGTGATGGGCATGTCATTGCCTCTTTCTGGATTATACAAACGTTTGTATATCATCATAATTCTGAGCTGACAGAGCCATTGAAAATTATTTCATTTTTAGATGCAACTGTAACGGCTAGTTAATGATGCTTGCTGGTACCTCCTTTTAAGTGCACAGTTCTCTGTTTAGCATTGTATATAATTTTTTAACAATTGAGATGTTGCTGCATAGGAAAGATAAAATAATTTACAGAATGTGTAGAAATGGTTAACAATAGTCATTGTTCATGGTCAAACAATGTGGATATTGTGTGTCTGTTGCATACAATTTTGAATACAAACCAAAGAGATGAGATTACCCTCAAATAATAACAAAAATCTTCCTGTAATTCTGTTGCAGACTATTTCAATTGTATACATTATAACTGCTGTTGTTGGAGTTGAAGCTTGGTATGGACCCATCTTCCTCAAGTTCCAGTACAGAGATCTCTTTACTACCATGATATTGAGTATGTATCTTCCTTTATTTATTGTGTATCTTTGGTTTATGTAAAAAGACAAAGGTTTACATATGCAGTTCTCCTTGTAGTGATTTCAGTTTGAGGCACAGGAGGAATGTTATAAATATTTTTATTGTGAAACCTTTATAAAACTGTATAGCAAGCGGATTTAATGAAAATGTTGGACTTTTGTTTATCTATTTTCATTTTGGAACCCTGTACCAAGAGAGTTTGTGAAGACCAGTGTTCCATGCATTTAATTACCTTTTTATTTTTGTGTGCATTGAAAAGATAGGGTAGAGCGATGGAAATGTGTAAATTCATGTTTCCTTTGTTTTTGACTAACGCGTAGGTAGTGTGATTATATTTACAACCATAGGACCATAAGATACAGGAGCAGAATTAGGCCATTTGGCCCATTGAGGTTGCTCCACCAGTTCATTGTGCCTGATCCATTTTCCCTCTATTCTAAGGCTGTGTCCTCTGGTCTTAAACTCCTCCTCCAAAGGAAACATCTTCAAATCCATTCTGTTGAGGCCTTTTCATCATTCGACTTAATGGAGCTGTCCTGCTTTCCCATTCCAAACCTTCACCATTTCATCTGGCAAAGAATTTAAAAGGATGTAATTAGGCATATTGTGGTTAGTTCATGATGAGATAATAAAATTTTATTTCAGCGTGTGCCACTGGGCTGTACAGTAGTATTCAGCCCTGGCAGTCAAGCACAATGATTATCAGCAAGCTTCAGTCATGGAGCCTGTCAATGGCATTTGCTCATAAGGATGCTTATCATAGACTTCATCTCCAGGAGGAAAAACTCCTTAATAGGGTTGAGGAATGGGAGGCATGGTGGAAGGAATTCCATGCACGACCCTGAATCTGGTCTGTCACTGCAGATGAGTGGCGGAAAGGTACAGTGCCCCAAATGATGACATAGTGTGGGCCATTGATTCTGGCATCCTGTTCCTCCTCAAATGCTGAGTTGTTGATAAAGCCCATCAAGGAATGTGATCAAGTGTGGAGGGGTATATATGGCCCACTTGTTGAGATGTATGCCAGAGACCGGCTGCACACATGGCAATGTTTGAATTGCTCTGGCTTGGTACCTAGACTGTTGCCCTTTGCCCCACAACATTCCTCCCTCGCCTCCTTGTCTTAGACAAGGCTGGTGTATCATCAGATTTCCAATGATTGCTTAATTCCTTGCAAAATGGAGCTACTTTGAGTCAATAATTTAGGATCGATTGCTGTCAGCTGGGCACACTTGATTGTGTTTTGCTTGACCTGACATTTCCAAGTGAAAAAGATGTTGCAGTGGTTAAAGTAGTTATAGTAAATGTAGGTGATGGTTAAAGAGTGCAAGCAGCCAGAAATTATGAAAACTTTAAATATTCTAAATCCAATCAAGCTGTTTAGTTTTGGATCTTGTAAGTGCATCTATAAGAGCCTTAAATTATGTTTATATTCCTGTCAATTTCTCGAAGTCAAGCAAGCAAGGTTTAAGAAATTCAAACAGCTAAAGGAGAAAATAAGGTGATATTGTGATACCTCTATATATGTAGGTAGGTTGGGATATAATAGTTGAAGTAATGGAAAATCCTACCACCTCATTACCACAACATTAGACTCCTTGACATAATTGTAAATGGAAATGTTAAAAGTGAAGATGATATCCAGCTTCAATTCCTATCCAATGTATTATAGAGAGACGCACAATGTCTGTGGCTGGGCACAAGAGATCATTGATGTTTCATTGTCATCTCAATCAGAGCATCTGGTTCTTTCGATGTGGAATTTGATTAAATGTTACTAAATTTGAGTTGAAATGTAAATGTTTGCCATTGAGTGTAATGAATTTGTACTAATGCTTAAAGATGGATTAATTTGCTTTGTAGGTTGTGCCTTTATCGTCACATTTCCTGTGAGTTTGTACAATGTTTTCAAGTAAGTTTGATTTGAATTGTTTTCCATTTGAGATTATTTTAAGCAAATTGTTGATTACTTTCAAAGTTAATATTTTAATATTTTGTAATTAAGTGGGTAGATAGATACTTTATAGATCCCAAAGGAAATTAGTGTCACAGACTTATGTGCACAGATATACAAATATTAGAATAGAAGTAGAGAATAAAAAAGTTACCTTAAAAAATAAGATGTGGAAGATATACAAGTCAAAAATTACCAGATTTACAAGTTCACACTGATAAGATGATCATGCATAAATACCAGTCAGTAAAGATTTTCTATTTATTATCAGTCTCCATTTCAAATAGTCTCAGAAATTAAGAGCATAAGATCTGCGTGTATCTATACAGTAAAGGACTTTGTGATAACAAAAGCTTTTTGCATTGGCTGGGAAGATAACACTTTAATTATAGCATTACATTACGGAACTCGAGTTGAGAGGGTAAACAGCTTTAAGTTCCTTGGCATCCACGTCACTGAGGACCTCACGTGGTCTGTACACACCAGCTGTGTGGTGAAAAGGCACAACAGTGCCTCTTCCACCTCAGAGGGTTGAGGAAGTTTGGTATGGGCCCCCAAATCCTAAGAACTTTCTACAGGGCACAATTGAGAGCATCCTAACTGGCTGCATCACTGCCTGGTATGGGAACTGTACTTTCCTCAATAGCAGGACTCTGCAGAGAGTGGTCCGGACAGCCCAGCGGATCTGTAGTTGTGAACTTCCCATGATGCAGGACATTTACAAAGACAGGTGTGTAAGAAGGGCCCAAAGGATCATCGGGGACCAAAGTCACCCCAACCACAATCTATTCCAGCTGCGCCATCCAGGAAATGGTACCGCTGCATAACAGCTAGGACCAACAAGTTCCAGGTCAGCATCTTCCACTAGGCCATCAGACTGATCAACTCATGTTGATTTGAGTGTATTCTATGTTATATTGACTGTTCTATTTATTATAAATTATTGTAAATTACTATGATTTCACATTGCACATTTGCACAGACGTAATGTAAAGATTTTTACTTATGGATGTGAAGGATGTAAGAAATAAAGTCAATTCAATTGATTAAGAACTAATGCAAAATGGATCTGAAGTGAAGCACAATGATGATACATAACTGGCATATTTAATGTTGTTTTGCTAGTATTATAAACTATTTCTGGATACAAACTTAGCCAAACTATTGAGCATTCTCAAAGGAGATTTCATGGAAAGTTAAGATTTGCAAAGTAAAGTATGACACTTTTTTTAAAAAATTTTAAAGTTTTCCTTGAGTTGGAGCTCAGTCTTGAGCTAAACCTTGAGATATTTCAAGTGTTTTGTGCTATATTGCATGGGGAAGCAATTTGTGATTAAAAATGCCTTTTGTAGAAAATAACTATGTCAACATTGCAATATTTTGCTGAACTTTGGTTTTCTTAATTTTTAGGGCATATAGGTCTGGCACATTGAAGCAGCACTCTTTTTACGAAGCCATGCTTCCATTCATTTCACCAGTATTACTGTTTGGTCTCTGTCTACTTTGGGTCCGTATATCACCATATGATGTTCTAGAGAAACATCCAAGAATTTTATATTTTTTAGTTGGGACAGCATTTTCTAATATTACGGTAAGTCAGCATTTCGTAATATTGCAGTAAAGGTTTTCTAGTACAGGTTGAGTACCTTTTATCCGAAATCTGAATTTTTTTTAAGTGCTTAAAAAAAAGTGTTAAAGTTTTCCTTGAGTGGGAGCTTTGTCTTGAGCTAAACCTCGAGATATTTCAAGTGCTTTGTGCTATATTGCATGGTGAAGCAACTTATGATAAAATGCCTTTTGTAGACAATAACTATGTCAACATCACAAAGTTTCAAGGCGATGCACAGGTCTCTGCACACCACAGATAACTTTGAGAAGTCGTCTCACATATGTGATGAATAGATGTTAAAGAGAAATAGAAAAACTGTGCATTAAATGAAAAATTAAGATCTTGATCATGTATTGGAAGACTGGACTTGTCAGTGTTGGAGTAAACATAGCTTAACATTATGCTGATCATGAAGCAAGTAAAGATCTATTTCATCAAACTGAAAATTGAAGGTAATTGTGAATACTCAGCAGGCTGGTTGCAAAAATATAAGGAACTTAATTTCGGAATGGGGTGGCACGGTAACATAGAAACATAGAAAACCTACAGCACAATACAGACCCTTCGGCCCACAAAGTTGTGCCGAACGTAGTGGTTAGCACAACGATTTACAGTACCAGCAACCTGGGTTCAATTTCTGCTGCTGTATGTAAGGAGTTTTTATGTTTTTCCCCATGACCACATGGGTTTCCTCCCACAGTCCAAAGGTGTACCAGTTAGTAGGTTAATTGATCATTGCAAATTGTCCTGTGATTAGGCTAGGATTAAATTGGGGGATTGATGAGTGGGGCAGCTGGAGGGCCTATTCTGCGCTGATTCTCAATAAATGAAATAAGCGTTAAATTGTTAAAATGTCGCAGATGAAAATGTAGCACCTGAGCAAGTTTACAATGCTGAGATTTTATACATTATAAAACCTAAAAGAGTAAAAATATAAATACAAAATACAAATAACCTTTTAATTAAGACATGGCATTGTAGATGGAGACTGAAAGCCTGCTGTTGTTTGCTGTTTAACAGGTATTCTCCCAATGTTTCTTTTGTCACCCTGCACACATTATATTTTCATTATATTAATGGTATGTAATAATTTTTACTGTTAAATACATATATGTGATGAACAAGTCTAAGACAAAGATTGCTTACCAGTAGTGAGTTGGAAATGATGGTGAGCCCAAGCTATTTTATAAAATATTCCAAAATCCAAAAAAATTCCAAACACTTCTGGCCCAGAACATTTCAGGTAATGGGTACTCAACCTGTATTACAGCTGACTTATTAACTCATGTTAGTGAGTTTGTGAAATTTCTCCATGTCCATGTAGCCCCTATCTGACCCTTCTATTTACAATTGTGGGATCATCCAGGAATATAAATATAACACTGACATCTGTTATCTGCTGCAAGCTGTTGTCTTAATTGACCTGTTCTAGTCCTGGCACTAACACTGGCTATTTGTTCAGTTGCTTCTGTGACTTCCCTCCCTTCATCCAATCTCCAGTTTAACCATGATCTTGCATCTCGGGTTTCTCATTGATTTTTCCGCTAATTTACCAATCTGATCAAATCTTATTCACCAACTGCTTTCTGATTATTATGTCCACTAAAATACCAGTCATCACATGTCTTGTTGACCAAAGAAAGTGATGTTTAACATTTGATCCTTGTGTACCTCTTTTGATCTATTTTGCCTTGCTGCTCAAACACTTTGAGCAACTTCTTACAAATTGCTGTCCCAACTTTAGTGTCTCCTTTTCTCATGCATGCAGGTTACCTCACAAACCTGTGCCTGTCTTTCCCCAAACTCTCTATTACTCCCTGTGTGCCAAAGTACTGTCAAGGTCCTGGACTTCAGGCTTTATGGTAACAAAAGTAACTTGTCTCAATCTAACATTTATATACTTCTAGTATGATCTCATCGTCCTTCAGTCTTCTAATTAGTTGAGATCCTACTTGTCAGTTTTCACTCTTAGTCTGATGCTGTCTCTTGGTGTTATCTTTAAAGAACAGTGTCACTTTATATATGAGACTGACATCATAAAAAAACATGGACAACAAAGAATTTGCTTTTTGGATACTTTTGGGTGTACCTTATGGACTTTAGACTGCTGAACATGAAAATCACCATGAAATTTCCCTATCACACTTTTTTTTTGGAATGGCCTGTATTTGTTATTGCAATTCAAAATTCAAGTCAATTAAAATGTTGCCCACAATGTAAGCTGAAAAGTTTCTATCTTGTCCAGGCATGCCTGGGCCTGCTTAGGAAGGGCGGATGCTGCATGGCAGGACCAGTTTAAGAAAGACTATAAAAGCATCATATACTCACTATTCTATGCATTGTGTTTAAATGTATTGGGTTGTGATCGGGTTGAGGCGCATGCTCTATGTGCATAGCATATTGTGTGTACTCATTATAATAAAGTAATTGTATAGTCAAGAGTATATGTGATCGCAAAATGTCTCGCCAATGTTACAACAGCTGCGAAATTTTGTTATATTTGTGGCGAGTATGCACTTAAATCTCAAAGATGGAGCATGACTCCTCTTAATAAGAAAGCCTATGAGCTCTACTTTGGGTGTAGAATTGGCAACCAAGACAAAGCCTGGGCTCTTCATGCTTGTTGCTGTTGATCTTAGAGCATGGCTCGGAGGTACAGGTGTCCCTCTGCTTTTCGAACGTTCGCTTTACGAAACCTCGCTGTTATGAAAGACCTACATTAGTTACCTGTTTTCACTAACAGAAGGTGTTTTTACTGTTATGGAAAAAAAAGCAACGTGCACCCCGAGCAGCCAAGCTCCTCCGCTGGAACTGCATTCTAGCGGGCATTGCTTAAACACATGCCTGTGAGCAGCTGTTAGCAAGATGAGTTCTAAGGTATCGGAAAAGCCTAAAAGAGCTCATAAGGGTGTTACACTTACGGTAAAGCTAGACATAATTAAGCGCTTCAATCGTGGTGAACGAAGTAAGGACAAAGTGAGTTTGGCTTGTGGAAGTTGACGAAAATGATGTTGAGGAGGTTTTCGGATCCCATGACCAAGAACTGATAGATGAAGAGCTGATGCAATTGGAAGAGGAAAGGATAACAATCGAAACCGAATGCAGTAGCAAACGGACCGAAAGTGAAGTCGTCCAGGAACTGTGTGAGATGATAGAAAAATGTGTGGGGCTAAGCAGTCAAGCATACTTTCGTTTTTCAAACCTTCCACACAGCCACAGCAGACAACGAACCTCGACCTTCAACATCGAGGCAAGCAGTCATAGGAGAAGATGACCTGCCTGCCCTGATGGAAATAGACGACGATGAGATGACACCCCAGTGTCCCACCACCCCAACCCCCGGGCTGTGGACCGATGCATTGCCACAGAGAATGCAGCGGTAGCCGGGGCACACCCAACACATCTTTAAGAAAAAAAGCCGAAATAAACAAGCTAATTAATTAGGTGCCACCCGGCACGTAACTGTCGGCCCAGATCAGAGGCGACGCAATCGGCAATCACCTCTGATCTGGAGAACAGTGCGGCAATGATTGTAGAAAAGTATTTCTACTTTATATAGACTGTGTATTTATCATATCATTCCTGCTTTTACTATATGTTACTGTTATTTTAGGTTTTATGTGTTATTTGGTATGATTTTGTAGGTTATTTTTTGGGTGCGAATGCTCAAATTTTTCCCATATAAATAAATGGTAATTGCTTCTTCACTTTACGACATTTCGGCTTACGAACCGTTTCATAGCAACGCTCCATCTTCGGATGGTCGGGGAAACCTGTACTCTGAAATCAATCCCAATGATATGGCCAGAGCAGAAGGATCATGTGACAGACTGCTACTTCTGTCTGACCAGTGTGTCTGGTTTCTTTGCTAAAAACAAGAAATCCATTGAATATCCCAATCTCCCTTGAGCCATAAGTCCTGTGCCGCACAATAGTAGCCAGGAATTGAAAACAACACTGATACTGATTTGATACAGATTTTGAACCCTTAATGTCAAGTGAGCCTCATCTGATAACTCAATCTGACCTAGTCAGAGACTTGGGTTTGTCAAAGGCAAAAGCAGAATTACCGTGTTCAAAACTGCAAGGATGGAATCTGCTATCACTACACGCAAAAATTTTCGTGAAGAATTTCAATATTTAATACAAATGCTTATCAGAATAACTAATGCCAAGATTAAGGAAGGCATTTTTGTTGGTCCACAATCAAACAGGTCATCAATAGTGGGACCAGAGAAAACTGCATGGAAGGCATTCAAGGAAGTTGTTGAAAATTTTATTGGCAACTACAGAACACCAAACTACATGTAGCTGGTTGACAACATGCTTCAAGCATACAAAACCATGAAGTACAAAATGGCACTAAAGATTCATTTTCTGCGTTCCCATTTAGACATCTTCCCCGCAAGTCATGAGGCATGTGATGAGCATGCTGAAAGATTCCACTAGGACATTGGGGGGTTATAGAGAAACAGTATCAGAACAACTAAAATCCAGCAATGCTGGTTGATTATTGTTGGACACTTACAGTGGCATGCAAAAGTTTGAGCACCCCTGGTCAAAATTTCTGTTACTGTGAATAGTTAAATGAGTAGAAAATGAACTGATCTCCAAAAATCAGAAAGTTAAAGATGAAACATTCTTTTCAACATTTTAAGCAAGATTAGTGTATTATTTTTGTTTTGCCCAATTTTGGAGTGGAAAAAAAGGAAAGGAGCACTATGCAAAAGTTTGGGCACCCCAAGAGATTGGAGCTCTCAAATAACTTTTACCAAGGTCTCAGACCTCAGTTAGCTTGTTAGGGCTATGGCTTGTTCACAGTCATCGTTAGGAAGGGCTAGGTGATGCAAATTTCAAAGCTTTATAAATACCCTGACTCCTCAAACCTTGTCCCAACAATCAGCAGCCATGGGCTCCTCTAAGCAGCTGCCTAGCACTCTGAAAATTAAAATAAATGGTGCCCACAAAGCAGGAGAAGGCTATAAGAAGATAGCAAAGTGTTTTCAGGTAGCTGTTTCCTCAGTTTGTAATGTAATTAAGAAATGGCAGTTAACAGGAACGATGAAGGTCAAGTTGAGATCTGGTAGACCAAGAAAACTTTCTGAGAGAACTGCTAGAAAGGCAAATCAAAACCCCCGTTAGACTGCAAAAGACCTTCAGGAAGATTTAGCAGACTCTGGAGCGGTGGTGCACTGTTCTACTGTGCAGAGACACCTGCACAAATATGACCTTCATGGAAGAGTTGTCAGAAGTTTGCAAAAGAACATCTAAGCAAGCCTGATGCATTTTGGAAACAAGTCCTGTGGACTGATGAAGCTAAAATAGAACTTTCTGGCCACAATGAGCAAAGGTATGTTTGGAGAAAAAAGGGTGCAGAGTTTCATGAAAAGAACACCTCTCTAACTGTTAAGCACAGGGGTGGATCGGTCATGCTTTGGGCTTGTGTTGCAGCCAGTGGCACGGGGAACATTTCACTGGTAGAGGGAAGAATGAATTCAATTAAATACCAGCAAATTCTGGAAGCAAATATCACACCGTCTGTTTAAAAAAAAAAGCTGAAGATGAAAAGAGGATGGCTTCTGCAACAGGATAATCTTAAACACACCTCAAAATCCACAATGGACTACCTCAAGAGGCGCAAGCTGAAGGTTTTTCCTTGGCCCTCACAGTCCCCCAATCTAAACATCATCAGAAATTTGTGGTTAGAATTCAAAAGAACAGTGCGTGCAAGATGGCCCAAGAATCTCACAGAACTAGAAGCCTTTTGCAAGGAAGAATGGGCAAAAATCCCCCAAGCAAGAATTGAAAGGCTCTTAGCTGGCTACAGAAAGCGTTTACAAAGCCCAAATTTTTGCTTCGGGCTCTTTTCCGTTTTTGTTATTTTGAAACTGTAAAAGATGGAAATAAAAAAGTAATCTTAAAATATTAAATGTGTCATCTTTAACTTTGTGCCTTTTGGAAATCAGGTCACCTTTTACTCACTTCGCTATTCACAGCAACAGAAATTTTGACTGGGGCGCCCAAACTTTTGCATGCCAGTATAAGTGAGAAGCCTCAGCACTGAGTACAAATGATCAACAAAATATTTTAGCTTAGTTTGAACTATTGCAAAGCATCAGTGCAGTTTTGCAATTAAACTCATTATATTCAATAAGAAATACTTCTTCTCCAAATTCCTACGTGATACAAGTAATCTGGAATTATATTTGCATTCAGCTTCAAGTGTTCTATCATAACCATAAAAAAAATTGTGGCGATGCAACACTTTCGAAAAAAAATTGCTGTCCAGTGATATCAGAGTTAGAAACCATAGAAAAACTACAGCACAGAAACAGGCCTTTTGGCCCTTCTTGGCTATGCCGAACCGTTTTCTGCCTAGTCCCACTGACCAGCACACGGACCATATCCCTCCATACACCTCCCATCCATGTATCTGTCCAATTTATTCTTAAATGTTAAAAAAGAACCTGCATTTACCACCTCGTCTGGCAGCTCATTCCAAACTCCCACCACCTCTGTGTGAAGAAGTTCCCCCTAATGTTCCCTTTAAACTTTTCCCCCTTCACCCTTAACCCATGTCCTCTGGTTTTTTTTCTCCCCTTGCCTCAGTGGAAAAAGCCTGCTTGCATTCACCCTATCTATATCCATCATAATTTTATATACCTCTATCAAATCTCCACTCATTCTTCTACGCTCCAGGGAATAAAGTCCTAACCTATTCAACCTTTCTCTGTAACTGAGTTTTTCAAATCCCGGCAACATCCTTGTAAACCTTCTGTGCACTCTTTCAACCTTATTAATATCCTTCCTGTAATTTCGTGACCAAAACTGAACACAGTACTCCAGATTCGGTCTCACCAATGCCTTATACAACCTCATCATAACATTCCAGGTCTTATACTCAATAATTTGATTAATAAAGGCCAATGTACCAAAAGCTCTCTTTATGACCCTACCTGCCTGTGACGCCACTTTTAGGGAATTTTGTATCTGTATTCCCAGATCCCTCTGTTCTACTGCACTCCTCAGTGCCTTACCATTAACCCTGTATGTTCTACCTTGGTTTGTCCTTCCAAAGTGCAATACCTCACACTTGTCTGTATTAAACTCCATCTGCCATTTTTCAGCCCATTTTTCCAGCTGGTCCAAATCCCTCTGCAAGCTTTGAAAACCTTCCTCACTGTCCACTACACCTCCAATCTTTGTATCATCAGCAAATTTGCTGATCCAATTTACCACATTATCATCCAGATCATTGATAGAGATGACAAATAACAATGGACCCAACACTGATCCCTGTGGCACACCACTAGTCACAGGCCTCCACTCTGAGAAGCAATCCTTTACTACCACTCTTTGGCTTCTTCCATTGAGCCAATGTCTAATCCAATTTACCACCTCTCCATGTATACCTAGCGACTGAATTTTCCTAACTAACCTCCCATGTGGGACCTTGTCAAAGGCCTTACTGAAGTCCATGTAGACCAGGGGTCTCCAACCTTTTTCGCACTGCGGACCGGTTTCATATTGACAATATTCTTGCGGACCGGCCAACCGGGGGGAGGGTGTGCTGTGGTGGTGGTAGGGCTGTCAATGGACAAGAGTAGCAGTCAAATACGCTGGGTTTACCCCGGGAAAGACTACAATGACCATGAAGCCTTGCGTGGGCACCAGTGCGCATGCGTGTATTATTTCTTTCTACAAATCGTTTTTGGAGATTCTGTTCGGGGGGTGTTAATCACGACCGGAATATCAGTGATAAGTGGCTAATTCACTCAATTTCCTTTTCTAAAAGAGTTTACCTAACGTATTTAATATTAAACACACAGCGCATATTTTCCTCGCATGAACATAATGATAAGTCAATTATTGAATTGAGCTTGAAGTAAGTGTTGAACGAACTTCCAGTAGAAGTGGTAGAGGCAGGTTCGATATTATCATTAAAAGAAAAATTGGATAGCTATATGGACAGGAAAGAAATGGAGGGTTATGGGCTGAGTGCAGGTCGGTGGGACTAGGTGAGAGTAGCGTTCGGCACGGACTAGAAGGGCAGAGATGGCCTGTTTCCGTGCTGTAATTGTTATATGGTTATATAAGTCAATAGCATCATCACATTTTAAGTAACGTTTGGATATTAAACACACAGCACATATTTTCCCTGTATGAACATATAAAATCATTTCAACACACCAATATCGCTGAATCAGTGGGAGCCCTGGGCTTGTTTCCCTGCAACAAGACGTTCCTATCGAGGGGTGATGGGAGACAGCGATACTCGAAGGGGGTCCCTTATGTCCAGTCTATTCTGCAATTTAGTTTTCGTTACATTCATTGCAGAGATATGTTGGAAATGGACGCAAAATTTTCAGTGCTTTCGTGGCTATTTCGGGATATTTAGCCTTGACTTTGATCCAGAATGCCGGCAGAGATGTTATGTCAAGCATACTTTTCAGCCCGCCGTCATTTGCAAGCTCGAGGAGTTGACCTTCTTCCGGCGCTGACATGGATGACGCGCGGGTAATGACCTCACATGCGTAATGGCTCAACACTGGGCGTGACAGGGAATGAGGAAAGGTACAGCTGATTCATATCGCCAAATCATATCACTTCCTCGCGGCCCAGTAGTGCATGCTTTGCGGCCCGGTGGTTGGGGACCGCTGATGTAGACAACATCCACTGTCTTCCCTTCATCCACTTTCCTGGTAACCTCCTCGAACAACTCCAATTGATTAGTCAAACATGACCTACCACGTACAAAACCATGTTGACTCTCCCTAATAAGTCCCTGTCTATCCAAATGCTTGTAGATTCTGTCTCTTAGTACTCCCTCCAATAACTTACTCACTACCGACGTCAAACTTACCAGCCTATAATTTCCCGGATTACTTTTCGATCCTGTGGTAAACAATGGAACAACGTGAGCCATTCTCCAATCTTCCGGCTCCTAACCCGTAGACACCTACATGTTAAATATATCTGCCAAGGCTTCTACAATTTCAACACTAGTCTCCTTCATGGTCCGAGGGAATACCCTGTCAGGTCCAGGGGATTTATCCACTTTAATTTGCCTCAAGATAGCAAGCACCTCCTCCTTTTCAATCTGTACAGTTTCCATGATCTCACTACTTGTTTCCCTTAATTCCATAGACTTCTTGTCAGTTTCCTTAGTAAATACAGATGCAAAAAACCCATTTAAGATCTCCCCCATTTCTTTTGGCACATAGCCGACCACTCTGATCTTCAAGAGGACCAATTTTATCCCTTACAATCCTTTTACTCTTAATATACCTGTAAAAGCTCTTTGGATTATCCTTCACTTTGACTGCCAAGGCAACCTCATGTCTTCTTTTAGCCCTCCTGATTTCTTCCTTAAGTATTTTCTTGCACTTTTTATACTCCTCAAGCACCTTATTTACTCCCTGTTTCCTATACCTGTCATACAACTCTCTGTTCTTTATCAGAGTTGCAATATCCCTTGAGAACCAAGGTTCCTTATTCCTATTCACGTTGCCCTTAATCCTGACAGGAACATGCAAGCTCTGCATTCTCAAAATTTCTCCTTTGAAGGCTTCCCACTTACAGATCACACCCTTGCCAGAGAACAACCTGTCCCAATCCACACCTTTTAGATCCTTTCTCATTTCTTCAAATTTGGCCTTCTTCCAGTTTACAACCTCAACCCTAGGACCAGACCTATCTTTATCCATGATCAAATTGAAACTAATGGTGTTATGATCACTGGAACCAAAGTGCTCCCCTACACACACTTCGGTCACTTGTCCTAACTCATTTCCTAATAGGAGATCTAATATTGCATCTCTTCTAGTTGGTACCTCTATATATTGATTTAGAAAACTTTCCTGAATACATTTTACAAACTCTAACCCATCTAGACCCCTAACAGTATAGGAGTCCCAATCAATATGTGGAAAATTAAAATCCCTTACCACCACAACTTTATGTTTCCTGCAGTTGCCTGCTATCTCTTTGCAGATTTGCTCCTCCAATTTTCGCTGACTGTTGGGTGGTCTATAATACAACCCCACTAATGTGGCCATACCTTTCCTGTTTCTCAGCTCCACCCATAAGGACTCAGTAGACAAGCCCTCCAATCTGTCCTGCCTGAGCACTGCTGTAACATTTTCCATGACAAGCAATGCTACCCCCCACCTTTCATTCCTCTGCCTCTATCACATCTGAAACATCGGAACCCTGGAATAATAAGCTGCCAGTCCTGCCCCTCCTGTAGCCATGTTTCACTAATTGCTATAACGTCATAATTCCATGTGTCAATCCACGCCCTCAACCCGTCTGCCTTCCCCGCAATACTCCTAGCATTGAAATATATACACCTCAGAAGATTTTTACCACCACTCGCAACCTTTCTATTTGCAGCTTTGCTTGAACTTTTAACATTTATTTTCACCCCAGCCCCACTGTCAGCTCTGGCACTCTGGTTCCCATCCCTCTGCAAATCTAGCTTAAAGCCTCCCAGTTGAGTGCTGGTTTCTCTCTCAAAATATTATTTAACCATTGACTCCCTGCATGCCCTTGCCATGGTCTGAGGCTGAATCAGATGGTTCTGAATCTTGGTCTGATCAAGAAAGTCAGCTTTGGGTCACATCAAAGCTATTAATTCTATCTGTTTCACAGTGTAATAATGTTTCTTAAATTCTCCAGTGATTTTTGTCCTAGCAAAATGGCTAATGAGTGCTCGTTTAGGTAGCTTTCCTGGTTACTTCATTCTAACTTGATTGTGTTTCTCTATTTCAAGGAATTGACTAATGTTTCTATTTTTCTACCCACCTTTTTCCCTAAAGATGCTCTTCAAAACTCATCTGTTCTACCAAACTTCACACCTAATGTAATGCAATGGAGATTAGTGTTGAGTTTTATCTGATAACTCTTTTGAGTCACCAAGGGATGCTTTATTATCTAAAGTACCTTTCAAAATAAAAACAATTTTAAAAAAAACATGTTACGTGTGTCTTCTGTGGATGAAAGACCAACTGTTGCCTGAAAGGCACTCTTGCAACAGCTTGTTTTATTCCAAAAGCCTTAGTTCTGATAACTTTGTATGCTATGTAGAATTATTAAGCAATTGACATTTTCTTGCAATCCTGGCTGGGGGGGTGGGGGGTGCGGGGTGTAGTTAGTAAGTTAAGCTAGTGCATTATCAATGAATTCATCATTAATTGATATCTTTGTTCAATGTCAATATAATAGATAGAAATTGAGCTAAACCACCATCTTGACTGAATTGAATTGAAAAGATTCAACTATTGGCATGAATATAATCTATCACTATTAATGTCACTAACTGATTTGTATCACTGTTTCCTACTGTGACTGAATGTTTTAAAGTAAACCATAAAATACATTCGGATTCTTCATTAAAGTGTGGGAGTAAGGGCAGGATCAACGTGGCGTACTTTATTCAGCAAAATTTAAACGAAGAATATTTATCCCAAGTGTGTCTTTTTACTACAAGTTGGTAGACATTTTCAAACTTGGATTTGTTATTAAAGTAGAAAATTAGACTGAGTGGACTATTATAAAATACAACCACCAGAATTGTTCTCTTTAGTATATACTGGATTTTGGAAAATTCCTTTGCCTTTCCGTAAATTATGCTCTGATGGGATTTTAAGTCTGTATAAGGTTAGTAAATGTCGTTCTGTTTGTGTAGGGCCTACACATTGATATTGAAGCTGCTATACAGCACACAGGTAACTGTGTAATCTAGATTTAAAGACAAATACAGATTTAAAGTAGAACAACTTTTCTCATGTTAGCATATGGTATGCATGTTTTACACAATGGGGGTGGGGGTGGGAAGCAGCGCCAGAAAGTATATTGTATCTCAGGGGGGCGTTGGCAAGTATGGAAGTGTTTTGTGGGGCTAAAAAAGGCTGGGAAACACTGGTGTCGGGCACATACTACAAGTTCTGCGCTTATTCCAATGGAGCTGCAAATAGTAACTGATTTCAATAGATCCTGACCAGTGGATGTGTCCCTGTCCATTTTCAAATCACTTGAAAATCCATGTATTTAGAGGTGCAGTGGATTATAAAGAGGTTTTTTCTTTTTTTTGCAGAAATGCAACTTAATGTAATTTGCTTTTTTTTCTGCTTTTAGTGCAAGCTCATAGTTTGCCAGATGAGTAACACACGCTGCCAGCCCCTCAGTTGCCTTCTCTTGCCTTTGGCTGTGGGTGTACTCCTTGTGATCTCTGGTACTCTACACGACAATGAATATTATCTTCTTATTATATTGACCACAGTAATAACTGCTGCACACATTCATTATGGAGTATGTGTGGTGAGTAGATGTCTTGTTCTTCATTCTCTGCTGTTGTTATAATTATTAAATAGTAGCATCAAAGTAATTCTGAAGGGTAAATTCTAAGACTTCTGAATAATGACTGAAATTTATCTTGGTAGCATTCTCATCTTAATTCTAGAATATTCTTCCACGCAGTAGTGCTGTATTAACTTGATTCTGGAGTTTAGAAAATATTCCAGTCTGGTCCTGATGTTTAGGGCATATAGGAATCAAAATTGGCTTGGTTTAGGAGGGTATTTTCTGTCAGATAGATGGTAAGTAGTGGTGTATGGTAAGGATTGGCATTGAGTCCATTGTTATATATTGTCATGAAAATGTAAATGAACTGACTCGTGCAAAAATATTTCTCTTTTTTAAAAAAGTGTTAATTTTGGCAGAGTATGACTTGGTGGGGGGGGGGAATTGTGTTTTATAAATTATCCAATGACTGGAGATGATAATTAATGTAGAAGTGTCAATTTCTTGAAAAGAATGAACGGGGAAGAAGTTTAGTGGGAATCTGAGAAAGAACATTTTTACGAAGAAGGTGGTTGATGTATGGAACACACTGACTGAAGAGGAGGTAGGGACAGGTACACTAAAATTCTATACATCATCAAGATAAGCAATTGAATTGCTAAGGTGTTGGAGGCTACAGATCAGCGTCCTGGTTAATGGAATTAGTACTGAGTGGCATTTGATAGTTGGCACAGATGTGACTCTTCCTGTATTTAAAAACTTCAGGGTACAGTGTTTTACTTTTATCTTAAACAGGTAAATCAGCTGAGCAAACATTTTAACATATACGCCTTCTCCTTGAAGAAACCAAATACCGAATGACTAGAGGAAGAAGAGCAGAAAATTGGTTTGCAGGCTTCTGAAATATTGTAATGATTGGTCATTCCAGCAGCCTGTGAATGCTTCAGCCATCACTGTAAAGTGTGCCCACCACCATCATCAGTAGAAAACAGAAGAATAAGATGGTTCCTGAGTACAAAAGTTGTTTTATAAGTGATTTGCTGATAATAGAGGTGTAATAGTTAAATTAAGTATTTAAATAGACATTGAATGTGCACAAGTAAACAATGTGTACAACCGACTAGCACTGGATTTTATTTTTGTGATGCTGTCATTAAACTTCTATTGTGCTGTTGAAGTCTTTAATAACCTAGATGGTAGCATGTATTTAAGAAAATCTGGGAAAACTTTCAACAGATTTCTATTTTATAGATTTGCAGTCTAAGACTTGGGCATTACAATTACGTTTTTGTAACTTACTCATTAGAAGTTCTGTGCAGCTTTCTTTCTTAAATACATGTTTTGAAAGATAATTTCACTTTGTTCATGATACCAATCAGGCAATGTTCATATTTTATTTTATAGCCCAATTAAGTAAACATGAAGATAATGGAAACTGATTTGTTTTAGAGGTACAGTATATATTGAAAATTGTCAAAATGTGATTCAAGCATGTACTTAAAGGATACCTTTTGAATGAGTAAATTATAAATCTTAAAGGGAATTGAATGAAAATGTACAATCATTTTGAACATTGATAATTCTCAGAAATCAATCAAAACATTTTGCTATTTTTACTTTTTCATATGTTCAGTTTTGTGATGGTGAATGCATGCTGATTTTCTACTCCATTTTTCTTTCCTGGAGGATTGTGCTTGAATGAAGAGTATACTAAAAACCTTAGAGCAAAGTATACTTGGAAGGAACAAGCATGACTAACAGTAATTGTTTGTATAGATTCAAAAGCAAAATATTTGTACCTAAACTATGTTTAGGAAAGGCAATGAATTTACTGTGTGGATTTTGGCATTTTAGTAATTTCACTGCATCGGGGTTGGTGGGTGATATTTGTTGGGATTATGTCAGCTGTCCAGCTTGATAGTGTAACAATTTGGCATGATGGGTCCTTCCTAAAGTGATTACAATTTAGTAAAGATTATTTTCCATGAAGGTACTGTATTTCTTACAAGTAATGATTACCATAATAAAACATGGCAACAATATTCATCTTCATATTACATTAGTCTAATTTCTGTTTGAAATATAGCTTTGATCAATAGAATTATGGCAGTCCTAATTTGCATTAATTGTTTGACTGATTTAAAGCAATTCAACTGATCCAAATGAATATACATTAAGAAGTTGATATATTTCTGACTTCTAGTCTCTGGCTGTAAGACTGTACTGTTCATCTGTTTCATTTACTTAAGAATTACAATTGTATCTACATTGTCTCAAGATACTATACAAATTAGACTTGTGCTGATAGCATTACATAAATTTTAAATTCTGTGTAATAATATCAGCACAAAAATCATTTAACTACAAAAGTGGGGCCATATGAGTATCAAGGAAGCATTGCACTTGTGTATTATCTTTGTATCCTGTTGAGCTTGTCTGTTTCAGAAAAATCATGTCTTTTATTATTGCAGCTGTATTTTCTGGATTTAGGTGCATACATTGTGAATATCTTTAGAACTGAATTCCTAAAATTTAGCTCTAATGCATTTTAGTCACTGAAACTGAATTTATCACTTAAATTTTTGTTCAGCAAGATCATTCAAATTTACCAAAATGGTTTCAATGCACAGTTGGTTCATACTTGAAGTTTTTTTGTAGTTCATGGCAGAAACAATTTAAGAATGGAAGAAATTATTCTATATTGATTGAATGGTATAGCAGTTAATATGAGCACACTTATTTTACGTGAGCTGTTGGTGCATGAATTTGATTTGATTCTCTTTTGAATTTGAGTAGAGTTTATTGGGTCTTCCTATTTATTCATTTAAACCAGGATGGAAAGAGTATTCTGGCTGGTCTCACAGTGGTTTGATCATCTTGTATCTATTCATTTTAATTTTATGGAACTAAGATGATTCTTTTATCATACCATTTCAGTTGCTAATTTCAAGAGTTATCTTTCAGAAATTAATTCAAGTAGATATGTAATACAATAGACATTAATGCACTTAATTGAGTCCACTAAGCTTCAGTTGATAATTCAAAAATTTTTAGCTGAGTAATCCATAAAATAGCTGTTAATTTAAATTGTGTTCATATTTCATAATTTTCATATGTCTGAAGGAAACCATGTGGTCATGGAGAACGTGTAGATATTACACTCAGCAACTGAGTGGATCCCTGCTTTGTCATCTTTTGAAATCTTAAGCAGCACTTAGAAAGGTCATGCTTATTTGTCTGATTATGATATTGCCCAGAAGCTATGCACAATTAGTGAAAAAGAACAATTGGGAGGCAAGTAAAATTTGAATCTTTGACTGTGGGACTCTGGTTAAAATTGAATTTGTTTGAAGGATTTGTGTATACCGTTTTGGAATGGTAAAGAGATTGGTCTTGTGCATTTATCATTCATATTCTCTGTGCAGTCAGTAGTTGGGTGGTTCTTAGTAATCTCCAAGATTTTGTGGAAATCCAATGTTAAATTCACAAGCTGTAATGTCTCTTCCCAATCTCCTACCCCACCAGTACATGTTTTGATTTAACTTATAAGAGAACCGGAATATTCTTGACAAATTACCATATGCTGCCTGCAAGTGCACTTCCACTTTTTTTTTCTTCCCCACGCTAAATTTTTGGATTAACTATAATTTACATTGCGGACTCTTAATTTTTTGTGGATCTGAAGAATATCTACATAGCTCTTTTAAATTTTCTTCTTTCTGAAGTAACAACTGTCTGTAATTTCTAGAAAACTTGTGTGTAAAGGGCTAATAGTCAGACCTGTATTTTTGATAGTCTCAACATTATTCCAGTACAATGTTTTTAGTTTCATTTTTTGTGATTTGAAATGCTTTAACAAACTAATTTTGTGATCTGCTCTCTGACATTTGAAAGCAGGTTTCATGAATAATAAAGCACTTTGCTATTTAAGTAATACTTCATTTCTGTGGATTATGTTAACTGCTTTCATTATTTGCAATCTTTAAAAAAACAATCAGGCCTCTGAAAGTTTCAATTAATTCTAAAGTAAATATTAACTTTTAGCTCCTTTTACATTGCAATGTAATGTCTACATTAACCACTGTTATATCTTATCTGTTAAAACTATTTTGACTGTTTCTCCTAAAGTTAAAGCCTCACCCTCTCCCACTACATCTCATCATCAAGTACTGTATTTGCTCTGGTTTACTAGGTAACAAGGGAGTTGTGAGACAAATGGAAAGAATGCTGCCTCTAACACACTTTGTTATATTGTCCTTTTGGAGATGCTTGTAGGTATTACCATAGCCCTGGAGACACATTAGATAAATGTTGCTCCCAGTTGTCACGTGGAGGCTTATAAACTTTTGTTAAATTTTCTCTCAACATCCAAGTTGCATCAATGTTGCACTGTACCAAGATGTAACATGTGAAATACTGTTTTGGGGGAGAAAAGGAACCAAGTTTGAACATCATGATCCATCTGGATTTATTACTAATCACTAACAATTCTTCCTTCATGTCAAATTCTTACTATGACAAAATAGAAATTTCATTCATACATTTAAGAAAGTAATGCTTGGAAAAAGAGGACTTTGAGCGTGTCAACAAAATTAATTTTTTTAGCAGCTGTTCTTGAATGGAATTTTTTGATGGGGCCTTGGGAGCCTTAAATTCTGACAGCACTTATGATTCATTGTAAGATGCTTTTGATATAAAGTACTTCAGAAAGTATAACATTGTTAATTTGTAGCATTAGTAACTGCACAAATAAGAACTGAAAGGACATATCTGAAATTTAGTCATGGTTTTATTGGGGAAGCACTCAACAAAATTCAACCTTTTCTGTTGGTTTCAGTACCCTTCGCAAACATGTTGTTGGTACATATCTTGCTAGAGTTCAAGTTAGTTATATTTAGTCAGGGTCAAGTACTTAAAAAATTGTGTTTTCTTTGTTTATTCACTCAAGATTTGAGTTACAAAATCACAAATTTCTCTTTATAAGAGAGTACTTAATTTTTCAAATGTTTTGATCTAATTATGCTGATAAAATTTGCTAAATATTGAGAAGAATTTCATTCAGAAGTTGTGTGTGCCTGATTCTAATGCTGCCTTTTGGTAAATGCTTGCTCAGTAATACCATGTACAAACATTTTAGATATTTTTTCACTTTGCTTTTCAGATCCCTTGTCACTTAATATTATTCTTTTTTTTATTATTTGACCACACATTCCAGAGAATCATGTTACTGTCTATAGCAGTCTTAAGTGAACAATGTTTAAATTGAAATGTGAACTTTGCATTGCATCTCATTTGAATTTGAAAGCATACTGGACTTGCAGAAGGATGGCCGTAGAGATAATTTTCTGAGATCTTTAGAAAGTTGAAGAAATAGTGAAAGTATTAATGGGTCAAATATTTTTGTTATGATTAACATTCTCCCCAGTTTAACATCGGTAGTGTATGTCGGGGCAGGCTGCAAGTTTTGTATGACTGTGGCTGTAAGAAAGGAAATAAATTCCGTTTTCAGATGCAATAGTAATATACCTTCTTGCTAGTATTTTTGAAGGTGATGTGGTGGTGTCTCTCAATGCATAACTTACACAATGCACTAGTTAATTTGGGATTCTTCAAGATGTCCCTGTTTTTATGATGAAGCGTTTCTGGCTTCTGAAAGCAGAAACTTCATATTGACTAAAACAGGAGCTCTTACTATAACTGTGTTTGTAGCTTTGAAGGAAATATTTTACATTTTAAATGTTAGATTCTGTACTGTTTAATCTCTAAATTTGTTTTTAAAGATGGTTGTTAGAGATGTCAACCATGTAACGTTATCGACAGCTCTGCAGAATAAAACTCAGTTTTGGGAAAGTGCATGTGCATTTCAAAATGATAACTTAGTTCTAGGTTGGCAGTATGCTATCTATATATGGCTGATTTATTTACAAAAATTAAATTTTTAATGAGGCCTTTTGTCAAATTAAAATGCAGCTGGAGAATTAAATAAGTGTGTAATGAATAGTCAGTTTTATGTGTGTATGGTTAATTTATTATTATGTGCTGTAGGTGATTTTATTCTTGCAATCTAAGAATTATCAGAGTAAGACTAAGATATTTTGTTACTTCATGTGATTTAATGTTTGAATGGAGATATAGCTTGAAAGACCAAATGATCCCTTGCTGCCTTTATGGCTTGTAAATCCCATTCTACCTCATTAGCGATAGGAAAACGTCATGGGATGACTGGTACAGGAATGACTGCTATTAATATCTTAACTGTAACTAGTACTAATGTAATTTCTAAAGGCCAATACCGTTAGAATATTGTCTTCTATTTTTGATAAAATTGTTTACAACCAGACTGTATTGAGTATAAGCTTCACAAATTCAAACCTGTGAACTGTAAGAAGCTGAAAGAAGAAAAAAATGATTTGGATTCAGGTTGTTGTAATACATGAAGACACCTTGTGATGCTAAATTTCCAGCACAATAATTTTGTGTCAAGCAGTCAAAGTAGGGCAAAATTTTGTTTCAGATTGTCTAATTTTTTTCTTCAGTCAACATGAATCAATTAAATTTGGTCTTGGAAATGAAAAAGAAATTATTTGTTCCATCAAGGTATGTCTCTCAAAGATTGCCAATTTGATGTTAAGGTTCTGGTTTATTTTAAAAGGGCCTCTTTCCTGTACAGATCAACTTCATAACAAAAAAGCATATACTTGAATAGTATGAGGTTAATAAATTTAGCATTTTGTAAACATGAAGATAACGCAATATTCTGAAATACTGTATTTTAAATTCGCAACTGCTGATGGCTATATCAATTTAGTTGATATCGCATTTTCGCTGTCTCTTGTTCAACTGCATATGACTGGGCACAATACAATGTACAAACGTATATGCAGTGTCAGAGCAAATAGCCATCAGGCACTGGTTCAATAGAATATAGTTTACTATATTCACTTCACACTGATTAGAAGAGAATGTGTGCTGTTGACCAAGGTATCTGGTAGCTCGTAGTTTGTAAGGCACTATAGTGCCATTTATTTATTGTAAAGATGACTTGAAAGTTGAATAAAATTGGAAAACGAGAACAATTTGTCATCTTGTTTCCTCGAATATTAACATAAATTAACGGGAATATTTTAATCTATCCCTCGAAGTCCTTATTTACAGTTGAGTTCCCGGTAATCTATAATAAAGTCCGAACGCGCTGAAAGGTCATGCTCACAAAGCGTAGAAACAAGTGCTTCACTTCCTCGCATAGTGATCAACAATTTCCCCTATACATTAAATCTTTTTACCAATCCTAAATTCGCAGCCTTTATTGGCAATTAAAGAGCTTGTTTAGTAGATCTTTTTAAATGTGAGGAGCGAGCAACCAGTGTACAGCTGCTGCTGAAGTTTGCGTCTTTTAAAGTTCTCTACTTTCTCATTTGTCATAATCTATTCCCTCTGCTTCTACTGAACAACTCTTCACTATTTCATCCTTCGCTATTTATTGCCTCTACCTGCTGCCCGCTGTGAATACCTCTCCCCCCGGGTCTCTGTTCATCCTCCCAAGTGGAGAGCGACCTCATTCTAGGGGCTCGGTGCAGGGCGCTCTACGTCACCCGTATTTGTGCCGCTGTCTCTGAGCAACCGGACTCACGGCGGCAGCGGAGGTAGAGCACACGCGCTTCCTGCTCCCTTCGACACAGACCCCGGGCCCCCGGCATATCATGGCCTCCACCAAAGCCGAGCCCTTGCCCGTCCCCAGTGTGGACTCTGAAGACCCCGAAGAGAGGATAGCCGCTCGCCGACTCCGGATTGCCCAGAGGCATGAGGAGAAACGACGGTGAGAGCCGATGCATCTCAATTCCAACCCCCCAGCCTGTCTGTTGAGTTTCACCCCCCCCACCTAGTTCTCCCAGTTTCTCACATTCCATCTAAAAAATAAACATTGAGCCTCACTCCTCACTAGCTCCATACATTGCCATTTCTGGTTTATCTGACCACTCTTCACTTTTGTGTGTGCCTCTCTCTCTTTACCATGCTCTCTCTCCCTCCCTCCCTTCCATGCCCCCTTCTTTGTACTTTTCTTTCCCTTTTGTTCATCCTCTTCATTCCCCTCTTCTCTCTTTTGGCATTTGCTTCCCCTTCCCATTTCTTCTGTTCACATTTTCTCTTCCTGCTTCCCCCAGTTCCCTACCTTCCCCTCAGCCATTATTCCATTCCCTTCTCTCTACCTTCCCTGTTGTTTGCCCTCTTCCTTTGGTTTGTATGTTAAACTTTTAACACCAATTATGCATAATGGATATTTTAAATAATATTCCAGGGAAGCCAGGGGTGAAAATGAAAAGAAAGAAGGAGGTAATGACAAAGAAGAACTTAGTAAAAGCTGCAAACAAGTTTTGGACTCGCGCCAGGTTAGTTTGACATTCTTCCTCAGCAACCCTTGGGTTTGAGATGATTTGCTTCTACTCTAATTCCCTAGGTTCTGAAGAAGTACTGTAGTGTGGATCCTGTAGATGCTGCCATCGGTGAGATGGGGTGGTTGGTAGTTCTACATTATTGGAAATGACAAGAACCCAGTGATACATAATGGGTGTAAGACAAATGGGTTAAAGAGGCAATGGCCTCCTCCTGATTCTCTATGACATTATCTTTGTTTTCTCTTTTTCTTCCCCAAAACCTTAACCATTGATCTGCCTTTTCCAGCAGGTAAATTGGGAAAATCAGGGTGTTGCTAGAACCCAAGAAAAGGAATTGGTAGAATGCCTAGAAAATATATTTTTACGAGCAGGTTGAGGATGAGACAATTGGTGGAAAAGGCAATTCTGGTTTGGGTGTTGTGTGATGAACCAGATTTGATTAGGGAGGTTAAGTAAAGGAACTCTTAGGATGCAGTAATCATGATATAGAATTCACCCTGCAGTTACAGAGGGAGAAGCTAAAATTGGATGTGTTGGTATTAGAGTGGAGTGAAAGGAATTACAGAGGGATAAGAGTGGAGCAGAACAAAATTGATCACAGGACATTAGCAAGGTTAACCATAGCACAGCAAAGGAGCTTCTGGGAATAATTTGAAGACACAGATTTAGTTTATCCCACAGAAAGCTGCAGTATTCTAAAAACAGGACAAAGCAACTGTGGCTGGCAAGTGGAGTCAAAGATGGAATAAAAGCAAAAGAGAGGGCAAACATTTTAGCAAAGGCTAGTGGGGAGCTAGAGGATTTGGGAAGCTTTTAAAAACCAAAAAGAAATGAGGTGAGAAAAGATGAAATACGAAGGTAAACTGGCCAATTATGTAAAAGAGGGCACCAGAGAGTTTTTATAAATATAAAGAGTAAGCGAGGCAAGAGTTCACAACGGACTGCTGGAAAATGAGACTAGAGAGGTAGTAATGGGGAACAAAGGAATGGCAGATGAATTGAATAGCATTTTCTGTCAGTTTTCACTCTGGAAGACAACAAGCAGTACTAGGGATCAGAAATGTGTGCAGTCACCATTACTAAAGAGACGGTGCTTACGAAACTGAAAGTCACCTGGACCAGACGGATTATGTATCCCGAAGTTCTTAAGAGGAAGCATATTTCAAGAACCATAAGATTCTGAAATGGTTCCAATGGACTGGAAAATTGCAAATGACACTCCAGTCTTTAAGAAGGGAGAAGGTGAAATGCAGGAAATTTGAGGACAGTTTTTTGCATTTTCAGTGGTTGCACCGTCTCTTATTAAGGATGAAGTTTCAGGGTACTTGGAAGCACATGATACAATAAGCAGAAGTCAACATGGTTTCCTGAAGAGGAAATCTTGACTGATAAATCTGTTGGATAAACTGTCTTTGTTGGGGCTTAACACCCCTGTCTGTAACTGGACCTTGGACTTTTGATAAGGACTCCAATCTGTCTGTTGGTAGCAACATCTGTAGCTCCATCACCTTAAGACATAGGAGTAGAATTAGGCCATTCAGTCCATCAAGTCTGCTCCACAATTCCATCATGGCTGATTTATTATCTCTCAGTCCTATTCTCCTACTTTCTCCCCTTAATCTTTGACACTCTGACTATCAAACTCACCTTTAAATATACTCGATGACTTGGCCTCCACAGCTGTCTGTGGCAATGAATTCCACTCTCACCACCCTCTGGCTAAAGAAGTACCTCCCCATCTCTGTTCTAAATGGATGTCCCTCTAGTCTGAGGCTGTGCTCTCTGTTCCTCGACTCACCCATTATAGGAAAAATCCTACTTGCGTCTACTCTATCCAGACTTTTCAACATTCAATAGGTTTCAATGAGATCCCTATTAATTTTTCTAAACTCCAGGGAGTACAGGTCCAGAGCCATCAAATGCTCCTTGTAGGTTAATCCTTTCATTCCTGGAATCTTTCTTGTGAATCTCCTCTGGACCCTCTCCAATGCTGGCACATCTTTCAGATAAGGGGCCCAAAAATGCTTCACACTCGAAGTATGGTCTGACCAATGCATTATAGAGCCTCAGCATGATATCCTTGTCTTCCTTATTACTGGCTCAACCTGCAAGTAAATGTTTAGAGAGCCCTACGCAAGAACTCACAAGTCCCTTTGTACCTTTTGATTTTTGAATTTTCTCCACGTTTAGAAAAGAATCTATGCCACCAAAGTGCATGACCATACACTTCCCCACACTATATTCCATTTGCCATTTCTTTACCCATTCTCCCAATCTGCCTGTCCTTCTGCAGATTCCCTGCTTCCTCAACGCTACTCACCCCTCCATATGTATTGTTTGCTTCACCCACTTTGCCACAAAGCCATCAATTCCGTCATCCAACTCATTCACATATAACATGAAAAGAAGCGGTCCCAATGCCAATGTTCCCTTTAAATTTTATGTGCAGCTGAGTGGACCAACCATTGCTCAGAGCAGGAAATTTTTACACAACATGAGAAATGTGTGCCACTTTATTTTTTGTAAAATGCAAACTATGAATATTTAGAATAAAGATGGAAAATCCCATACATTTTATTTATTAATGAAGGGCATAATGAAATGCATTTCAACAAAGAATATTGTTCATGTTTCATAAACTTTTTCTCCTCTGTCTTTATTCCAGCTGCATGGCAACAACAGCTATGTGCTTGAGAGAATTTCAGTTACTGCATGGCTGCATAGTCGCGCAGCTCAGAGGAAACAGGACCCAACTCTGACTCCTGCAGAACATTACTAATCACTGGCAGTCAACCAGAAAAAGCCCCCTTTTTAATACTCTTTACTTCTTGCCAGTTAGAATATTTTCTATCCATGCTATTTTCTTTAATGTAATACCATGGGCTGTTGTAAAGCAACCTGATGTGCAGCACCTTGTCAAAAGCCTTCTGAAAGTCCAACTAAACCACATACACTGACTCTCCTTTGTCTATCTTGCCTGCTATTTCCTCAAAAGAAATTCAACAGTTTGGTCAGGCAAGGTTTCCCCTTCAGGAAACCATGCTGACTTTGGCCTATTTTAACATGTGCCTCCAAGTACCCCAAAATCTCACCCTTAATGAACTCCAACATCTTCCCAATCACTGAAGTCAAGCTAACTGGCCTATAATTTTCTTGCTTCTGCTTCTCTCCTTTCTTGAAGAGTGGAGTGACATTTGCAATTTTCCAATCCTCCGGAACCATCCCAGAATTTAGTGAGTTTTGAAAGATCATTACTAATGCCCCCTCAGTCTCTTCAGCTACCTCTTTCTGAACCCTGAGTTGCAGTCCATC
Organism: Mobula birostris; assembly: GCF_030028105.1. Taxonomy (NCBI): domain Eukaryota; kingdom Metazoa; phylum Chordata; class Chondrichthyes; order Myliobatiformes; family Myliobatidae; genus Mobula; species Mobula birostris. The sequence goes on along the minus strand of NC_092371.1, from coordinate 208,078,540 downwards.
TGGTCCAGGTAATCGATCTACCTTCAGACCTTTCAGCTTTCCAGCATCTTCTCCTTGGTAATAGCAACAATACTCACTTCTGCCTCCTGATATTGGAATTTCTGATATAGTACTAGTGTTCAATAGTGAAGACTGATGTAAAATACTTATTCAGTTTGTAATTTCTTTTGCCCCATTACTACCTCTCCAGCGTCATTTTCCAGCGGCCTCTGATATTCACTTTCGCTTCTCTTTTATTTATACTGTATATTTGAAAACACTTTTGGTGTCCTCTTATATTATTGGCTAACTCACCTTCATAATACAACTTTTTTCTCTTTATTTTTAGTTGCCTTCTGTTTTTAAAAGTTTCCCACGATTTTTTAAACTATATTGTATGCCTTCTCCTTTGCTTTTATGGTGTCTTTGAATTCTGTTACCAGCCATAGTTGCCTCATCTCCTTAAGCATACTACTTCATCTTTGGCAAACAAGAGTAAATCTGCAGATGCTGGAAATCCAAGCAGTACGCACAAAATGCTGGAGGAACTCAGCAGGCCAAGCAGGGTCTATGGAAAAAAGTACAGTCGACATTTCAGGCTGAGACCTGCTAAAGGGTCTCAGCCCAAAACATCAACTGTACTCTTTCCGTAGATGCTACCTGACCTACTGAGTCCCTCCAGCATTTTGTGTGTGTGTTACTTCATCTTTGAGATGTGTATATCGTGTGCCTGTCCAACTGTCCTGAGAAACTACAGCAATTATTTTTTTTCTGCCATCATCCCTGCTACTGTTCCCTTCCAAACAATTTTGGCCAGCTCTTCTCTCATACCTCTGTAATTCCCTTTACTCCTCTGTAATACTGATACATCCCTCTCAAACTGCAAGATGAATTCTATCCTATTATGATCACTAGCCCCTAAGGATTCCTTTATCTCAAGCTCCATAATCAAATTTGATTGATTACACAACACCCAGTGTAGAATTCCCTTTCCCTGGTAGGTTGAAATGCAAGCTGCTCTAAAAATCCATCTCATAGGAATTCTACAAATTCCCTCTCTCTTGCGATCCAGTACCAACATAATTGTCCCAATCTACCTGCATATTGAAATCCCCCCCTGTTCACACTGAGCACCGACACCACCAAGAGCTGCGTTCTCAGCCCACTGCTGATACACGACTGCACTGCTAAATCCAGTTCAAAGTAAATCTTCAAGTTCACTATTGACGCAACAATGATTGGCCTGATCAATAATGATGATGAGAGCGTACAGAGAGGAGGTAGAGTATCTGGTAGAATGGGGTGAGCACAATAACTTGAGTTTCAATGTGGACAAGATCAAAGAGATGATTGTGGATTTTAGGAAGTTGCAGGCTGACCACTGCATATAAGTTGCTCCTCCATAGCAATAGGTAGAAGTACCAAGTCTCTGGGCGTGCACATAAGATGTAGGAGCAGAAGCAGGCCATTCGGCCTATCGAGTCTGCTCCACCATTCAATCATGGGCTGATCCAATTCTTCCAGTCTTCCAGATTACAGATTAGATTATGAGGACACGCAGTCCTCTTTTATTGTCATTTAGTAATGCATGCATTAAGAAATGATACAATGTTTTTCCAGAATGATATCACAAAAACCCATGATAAACGGACTTTAAAAACTGACAAAACCACATAATTATAACATATAGTTACAACAGTGCAAAGCAATACCGTAATTTGATAAGAACAGACCATGGGCACAGTAAAAGTCTCAAAGTCTCTCAAAAGTCCCATCATCTCATGCAGACGGTGAACCTCCAGCACTGCAAACTTGCCGATGCAGCATCCTGGAAGCACCCGACCAGAGTCCGAGTCCATCCGAAAACTCCGAGCCTCTGACCAGTTCTCTGACTCCGAGCACCATCTCTGCCGAGCGCTTCGGCCCCGGCAACAGGCAATATGCAAAGCCAAAGTTTTGGGGCCTTCCCCTCCAAAGATTCTCGATTGCACAGTAGCAGCGGCAGCAAAGCGAGCATTTCAGAAGTTTCTCCAGGTGTTCCTCCACGTTTCTCACAGCTGTCTCCATCAAATCAGGATTGTGCACGGCCCCCTTGTTAACACATATCGATATCAATTCGGAACGGCCATGCGCACTACGTCGCGCCACCATCTTCTCCTCCCTCCTCTTTGAACTTTTGAAAGCTGAAGCTGACTTGAAAGGTTGAATGGCCTACTTCTGATCCTATGTCTCATGTCTCTATAATCTGATTGTTCAGGTGCTTGGAATGTCTTGAGTTAACAACTGTATCCTTTGTAATAGGGATCATTCACATTAATTCATGTAATTGCACTGCGTGGTAGCCAATAATTCCACCTGGTGTTCCCTTGCCAATGAAACATTTTTTGCTTGTTTTTGAAATGAGTGAAGGGAAGTTAAGATGAAACACAGAATTTATATTTATTGAATAAAACGAAATACTCTCTTTCCTCTGGGAAGTAGAAAGTTTGTGTTGGGAAAGATGATAAGGCTACTTAAGTCATAAGCACTAACTGTGAACGTGGAAGAATCTTCCAGAATACATTATAATTAAATATAGAGTTACAGTTACAGACCCTGGAACCCACCTGGTTATAGGGGCACTGGATGGATGAGCGCTGCACCGGTTGCCTCCATCTCTCACGGTTGTGTGTTAGTGCCAGGGCTGGGGCAAAGCTCTCTCTAGTCCACTCTGCAATGTTGTCTGTCCATTTCTTCCTCTGTCTGCTTCTTTTTCTTTTCCCCTGCACCATTTCCTGAAGAATGGTCTTTGAGAGCCCACTTGATCTTGTCATGTGGCCATACCATCTCAGTTTCTTCATCTTTACCTCAGATAGTAGATTTTCGTAGTGTCTCGTGCTAGGTGATGGTTCTCTGTACTTCATTGTTTGAGACACGGTCTGTATAGGAGATGCTGAGGAGCCTTCTGAAGCATTTGGTATCTTCTGCCTGCATCATCTTTTCCCGCTCTGCTGTCAAAGTCCATGATTTGCATGCATACAAGAAGATAGAGAACACGAGTGCGCAGGGGTTTCAACCTGGATCTGAGAGCAATGTTATTGTTCCTCCAGACTGGTTTTAATTTAGCCAGTGTTGCTGTTGTTTGGGCTATCCTTGCAAGGACTTCAGGCTTTGATTGTTCTTGGTTGTTAATGGCACTAAGATACTTGAACTGTTTGACAGTCTAGTTCTTGTTCACTGACTGTGATTTTTGTCATGATTGGCTTCACACATTGTTCCTCATCAGCTAGGTTTACTCTGTACTGATCTCCATGCTATTGGCCCTTGTGGCTACGGGGATCAGGGGGTATGGGGGGAAGGCTGGGGCGGGGATCTGAGTTGGATGATCAGCCATGATCATAATAAATGGTGGTGCAGGCTCGAAGGGCCGAATGGCCTACTCCTGCACCTATTTCTATGTTTCTATATCTGGTAGATGTTTTATCACAGGGCAGACCAATTCATCCTTACTTCCTGCCAGCCCATCAATATCACTGGTGAACCTGAGGTTGGTTATGATCTGTCTTCTGATGCTGACTATGCTGATATGGTCTTCCAGGGCATCTGTCATTATTTGCTCCAGGAAATTGTTGAAAGGCAGCCTGTTCGGATTCCAACTGATGAGTGGAACCACTCTCCAACTGTGCCTTGAACAAGTACCGCATTGCTAACTTTGGTGTGGAGCTGCCTAATGGTTTAGACCAGCTTCTGTCCCATGTTGTATCTCTTCATTGTGGCCCAGAGTGCATCGTGCCACATCTTGTCAAATGCCTTCTTGAAGTCTATGATCACATGGAAGATGTCCTGTTGATATTGGTTGTATTTCTCACATAGTACTCAGAGTTTGAATATCTGTTCTGTTGTACTACTTCTGCTTCTGAACCCAATCTGCTCTTTGGCAATTATTTCTTCTGCCTGTGGTTTCAGTCTGTTCAAGATGACTTTCAACATCACTTTGCTTGTATGACTGATAAGACTTGTAGTTCTGTAATTCTGGCACTGTTGTAAGTTGCCTTTCCTGGGGAGAGTGATGAATGGTTATTTTGTCCAGGATGTTGGCCATTCCCTGGTCTGCTAGATTTTGTTGCAGATATTGGTGACTATGTCTGTGTCTGTCTCTGTCTCTGTCTCTCCTCCATGTTTTATCAGCTCAGCTGGGATTTTGTCCATTCCTGCAGCTTTCCCATTCTTTATCGATCTTATGGCTGCTATTTTTTCCAGCAAAATTGGAAACAGGTCGTCATTTGACAAGTCCCGGCTTGTGAGTAAGGTGGGATCTCCCTGGGTCTGATAGTTATAAAAGTCTGAGCAATACTCAGTCTGTCTGTTGAGAATGTTTTCATCTTCTGTGAAGCAGTTTCCTTATTTGACTTGGATGGTGCTGACTCATGACTATCTTTGTTTAGTGAGGTCCTTCACACTTTGAAATGCTCGCCTGCAGGAAGTGCTCACCTGTGGAAGAAATAGAGTATTTAGTTAAAATCTGGGGGAATTTTAAGTGTTTTCACAATGATCTTTGGAGTGCAGTAGTTGCAGAGTGCAGGCTGTGATAAGTGACAGAAAAGTTTCTGTAATTGTGTTTATTTTGTGTTAATCATCCTTGTGGGTTGCAGTTTTCGGTTTGACCTTCCTATTTCAGCTGCAGAGGTAAACACGGTAACTTGAGGTGACCTCATTTGAGAAATTTACAATTAAAATTAATTTCAACTGCCTAGACTAATGTTGAAAAGTAACTCAAACAAGAGGCCAGAGCAACCACAAGGATTTTTCAATGAATGGCTCTTGTACTGCAGTGTTTTCCTATGGAATAAGTGTGCATTTCCTTTTAATTTTCCTTAGTAATGAGAGCTATCTTGAACAGACTTTTACATATGTTTTTATTCTGAAGTTTGCAATTTCAGATAAAGTAAATAAGGTAACTTGAGGATGACCATTGTCATTGTAAAACTTTCAATGAAGGTAGGTTAGTTTCACTTATCTTGGCCAGTGTTGTTTAAGTGTTTTTAAAATAAAAATGGGGCAGAGGAACCAAAGGCTGTTATTACAACAAATTAGAGTACTGATGTGTCACTGAGAGATTTGATAGTGAAGGGTCCTCTTGTGAGGGCAGTCCCTGAGAAATCACCATTATCCTTTAGTTGAACAGTGTGACATTTGTGCCAGTCAGATAGGTGGTTGGTTGGTAACCATTTTCACTTTTGCAGGTCAAAGATGATGTAGGAACAAAAACTGGATAATGTAAAAAGAATGCTCTAGCCTTAGTGTTATGTGACTTATCATGTGGACTTCTGAAGTGCTCCTTGTGGTTTGGGTGACCACATTTGTCTGAAGTTCTTGCAGTCTGATCAGCTTGAGCACAACCTGGTTGACACTACAATGCATCGGTGAGGATTTAAGTTCTGTGGGGTGCATGTTTTTAGAAGTGGTCACTCTATAATTTAAGGAAAGGTGATGAAAGAAGAAAGACTGTGACACTGCCGAACCTCTCATCACAGCGTTAAGCAGTATTGCATCTGTATTGTACTGTCTCAGTACTTTTATATTTGTATGCTGTAGCACTTTTTTATTTGCAGTTATTTTTTAAATAACACAATTCTTTGCATTTCTGGTCAGATGCTCAATGGCTTTGTATCTGTACTCGGCACAATGACAATGAAGTTGAATCTAATCTAATAAATGGCCACAAGATGAAGGGAGAGAGAGGCACGTTGTCAGAGAAACCTCAAAGTGCATCTCACTCCAAAATCATGTCATGATTTGGGAAAGTGGTGGAGCTGAATGTTTCTTAGGCATCCAGCCAGATCCGAGATCTAGTTAGTTGCACAAGGGAAAGGGGTCAAGACACTGAGGGCAACAATTGTAGGAGACCAGGTAGTGAAGTATAGATAGATGCTTTTGCAGCCATAAATGTGAATTCAGAATGGTGAGTCCCCCCCACCGTCGGGTAGGTTAAGGACACCACTAAATAGCTGAAGAACATTCTAAAAGTGAGGGTAAGCAGCTGCAGGTTTTGGGTTTGGTTCATATTGGGAGGTATACATAGTATGGACCATAAAAAGCTTTACTTCAAAATGGAGGTGTCTCAAACTGCAGGGCATATGCTTAAATAAAAGGGCAGGAAATGCACCGTGGGAATCTGAGGAAAAATTTCTTTTACTCAGTGGTTGGAATCTGCAACTGGCTGTCAGGGATAGTGAAGGCAGATGCGTTCACAACATGTGAGAATTATTTCGAGAAACACTTGAATTGATAAGGCATAAATATGGCTCTGGATGAAGTGCTTGTAAATCAGATCGGTACTTTTGCTTGTTTGGTGGGCATAGCCATAGGCTGAATGAGCTGTAATGACTTTGAACGTTTGGTTTGTGGAACTTGCACTAATATGGAGATGTAGTTAAATGTGTGAGGGAGAAAGGTATAAAGGCTAGCCAGATATCATACTAGGTGCAGGAAGGATCTTGAGGTGCAAATATGCGACAGACCATTTGGTTTGAATGGCTTGTTAATCTGCTGTTTATTTATTCTCTTTCAAAGTTTCACTCAAAATAAGGTTGTATTTGACATGCAAGGCACCCATACCAAACTTGTAATTTAATTAAGTTCTATTAAGAATGTATTCAGTTAAACGGGAACAAAGACTAAAACAGAATTATCAAATTGTGCAGTTGGCATTCTTTAACTTTTATTTTAATTATTTCTCTCTCCTCCACCATTGTACTACCTCTATCCTGTCGAAAGAAGCTCATTGTGATGTTTGCTAATAAAAATGAAAGTGGTTTCTTTCAGCGAACTAAGGAACAGCATGAGGTGCAGTAAGTTTAAGGTTTTGTTAATTTTTTTAGAGACTGACAAAGCTACAAAGAGATGGCATGTCATTTGTCACAAACGTGCAAGTTGCTGAAGACTCAAGGGAGATGCACAGGAGAAATACAGAAAGAGAAGCACTGAAGCAAAGGTGAGTGAATAGTAACTGTACCCAAAGAAGAAACTTTCCAGATTCCCATGTAAATTTGACCTGTTTTCAGTCACTCCAGATACGCAGTGTCACTCTCGTGCATTAACAGCAAGCATAAACTCTTCCATTAGCGGCACAATTATTCAGTGTCTTAAATATGTTTTTCAATTTCTTTCACAAATACTCCTTGATACATTCCTGAATGTAACTTATAACATTGGATTAACGTGTGAAAATGTTTAGCATGAACTGACTTTTTGTCATATGTTGAGTCCATGACCTGTAGAGAGGGCACCATCCAATGCTGTATGTATGCACAACTGTGCAAAATGGAAAAACGCAGAACAGATCTGGTGTCTTGAAACCAGGCATCCATGAGAAACTGCAAACCAGTAGCAGGAGCTAGGGTGTGCACTGTCACAGCCTGTCACTTGTATCTTACCGTAGCATATTACTTGCTCTACTATTACTATCAAGTGAGGAATTCAACCCCATTGAAGTTGTGGAGAGGAGCATAGCTGGAAAAGTACCAGAAGTATCTAAACTAATATGAAATGTGGTTGCAACAGAACTACATGTGTGCTAAGTAGCAAAAAACAACATGAAGTGGCAGAGCTAAGTGGAGTCACAACCAATGGCTCAGGTCAGAACCTGCAGTCTTTCCTTGTCTGCTTTGTGAATGGTGTTGACGATCAAACAGCTGACAGAGGAGGATTCACCATGAACAATCACAATGGTAGCGTGGACATGCTAAAGAAAAGGCAACCATTTGTGGTCATGTTTTGTTAGAAGTGCCAAAGTGGTGGTTCCTAGTGGCTTCCACCATCGTAGAAGCCAATCTCCAGCTGAGTTAATTCATTTCACGTGATATTAAGTAATGGCTGAGAGCACTGGATACAGTAAAGGCTACAGGACCAGAGAACGTCAGGACAGCAAATGACCAAGTGCAGCATGAAGCTGTGGTGTTGAAAACATGCACTCCAGAACTTGACGTACCTTTTATCATGATTTTTTTTTTGTATATCTATGACACTGCATCTACCCATATGTGTGGAAAATTGCCCAGTTATGTCCTCTTCACACTATGCAGGACAAATGCAATCTGGCTAATAACAACCCAAGCAACCCATTCTCAATAGCAAAGTGATGAAAGATGTTGTCCACTACACTGTCAAGCAGAACTTTGTCACCAACACCCTACTCACTGATGCCTAATTTGAGTCTTATCAGAACTATTTGTCTCCGGACATCATCACAACTTTAGGCCAATGAGTGGTATTCCAGAGGTTTGAGTGACTGTTTTGGATATTAAAACAATATTGGAGTGTGTGCAGCATCATGTACCCTAGTAAACCTGAGGTCAAAGGGTATGCAGGAGATAATACTTCAGTGGTTGGAGTTGTACCTCACACCAAAGGTCGTTTGATTGCTGGAGGTCAGTCATCCCAGTTGCATCACATCACTGTAGGAGTTTCTTGGGATAGTGACATGGTCACATGATCTAGATCAGTTTTATCATTTCGAATGGAAGTGGAGTCGTCATTAACTACACATGTTCAATTCCATTTGCAGCTTCAGCAAATGACGCAGTCTATGTTTGCATGCCAGTTCAGGTTAACAAGTCAGACGTGGCTGATAAGTGGCAAATAATATTCAAACCATAAAAATATCAACCAATGTCATTTCAACAAGGGAGAGACTAACCAACCACCATTGACATTCACTGACATTATCATCACACTCACCCTCCACCATTAATCTCCTGATGGTCATCATTAAATAAAAGGTCAAATAAATCAACCACACAAATACCATGGTAGCAAAAGCAAATGAGAAATTGAGTCTCTGGCAGTGGGTGACTAGACTGTCCTTTGGATACCCCAGGGCCTTTCCACCCTCTATTTATCAGGAACCTGAAAGAACAGTTGTTGAAACTCCAGTGATCCTTGAAAGGATTAGTGCAGTGTCAGCAACTCACAAGCAGCTCAAGCTGAAGCAGCCATCTTGATTGGTACCAGGTGACCTTCCTAAATATTTTTCCATCATCAGTGCATAATGGTTGTAGTGTACGTAATCTATAAAATTTAATTAGATTGTCCAGTTTACTCCAACAGCACCTTCCAAATTCAGGACCTCTACTACAAAGAAGGGCAAGTTAGGAGTGCATGGGTATTTAGCACTGTCCGCTCTGTTCTGGTTTGGAAGTGTATCACTGCTCCTTTGTGATCTTTGGTTTAAATTCTGAAAGCATGTAAATTCGCCGGGAGGACTGCGATAGTTCATTTCACACCTTGAGCAGTTCAGAACAACAATGCTAGCCCTTTTGGTAAAGAAAAATGATGTCTTATTTTCTAACTTTTAATTGGATTGTAATACAAGAGTTGGGTCTTTAAGTAATTTAATTGGCAGAAAAATGCACATTACTATTTGGATCCTTGTCGAAGAGTCGTAAACAGGAAAATTAACTGGAACTTCCTAATGGTGGTGAGCAGCAAAGCAGGTGCCACATTTGTTGAGTCAGTTACCAAAGAGGTGCTGTGCAAGATGGGGTCCAGACGAGAGATATAGCCCAGGCTACTGTGGGAAGCGAGGGAGGAGATTGCTGAGCCTCTGGCAATGATTTTTGCATCATCAATAGGGACGTGAGAAGTACTGGAGGATTGGAGGGTTGCAAATGTTATTTCCTTGTTCAAGAAAGAGAGTAGAGGTAACCCAGGAAATTATAGACCTGTGAGTCTTCAGTGGTGGACAAGTTGTTGGAGCAGATCCTGAATGCAGGATTTATGAACTTTCGGAGAGATATATTCTGATTAGGGATTGTCAGCATGGCTTTGTCAAGGGCAGGTCATGCCTTCTGAACCTGATTGAATTCTCTGAGGATGTAACAAAACACATTGATGAAGGTAGAGCAGTGGATGTAGTGTATTTGTATTTCAGTAAGGCATTTGATAGATTCCCCATGCAAGGCTCATTCAGAAAGTAAGGAGGCATGGGATCCAAGGAGACCTTGCTTTGTGGATCCAGATTTGGCTTGCCCACAGAGGCAAAGGGTGATTGTAGATGGTTCATATATTCTACATGGAGGTCGGTGACCAGTGGAGTTCTGCAGGGATCTGTTGTGGGACCCCTCCTCTTTGTGATTTTTATAAATCTCCTGGATGAGGAAGGTGGGTTAGTAAGTTTACTGATGACACAAAGGTTGCAGATGTTGTGGATAGTCTGGACGGTTGTTAAAGGTTACAGCGGGACATCGATATGATGCAGAACTGGGCTGAGAAGTGGTAGATGGACTTCAACCCAGCTAAGTGTGAAGTGGTTCATTTTGCTAGTTCAAATTTAAACACAGCTTATAATAATCATGGAAGACTGTTGGCAGTTTGGAGGATCTGAGAGATCTTTTGGTCTGTGTCAGTAGGACACTCAAAGCTGCTGCGCAGATTGACAGTGTTGTTAAAAAGGTGTATGGTGTGTTGGCATTCCTCAGTTGTGGGATTGCGTTCAAGAGCCGTGAGGTAATGTCACAGCTATGTAAGATCTTGGTCAGACCCCACTTGGAGTACTGTGTTCAGTTCTAGTCACCTCACTACTGGAAGGATGTAGATACTATAGAAATAGTGCAGAGGAGATTTACAAGGATGTTGCCTGGATTGGAGAGCATGCCTTATGAGAATAGGCTGAGTGAACTTGGCCTTTTGTCCTTGGATGAGAGGTGACCTGATAGAGGTGTATAAGATGATGAGAGGCATTGATCATGTGGATAGTCGGAGGCTTTTTCCCCAGGGCTGAAATGGCTAACATGAGGGGGCATCATTTTAAGGTGCTTGGAAGTAGGTACAGAGGGGATGTGAGGGGGAAGATTTTCACACACAGTGTGGTGGGTGCATAGAATGCACTGCAAAAGTGGTAGAGGTAGATACAAAAGGGTCTTTTAAGAGGCTCTTAGGACATGGAGCTTAGAAAAATAGAGGGCTATGTGCTAGGGAAATTCTAGGCAGTTTTTAGAGAAGGTTACATGGTTGGCTCAACATTGTGGGCTGAAGGGCCTGTAATGTACTGTAGATTTCTATGTTCTGTGTTCTACAGTTGAGTGGGAGGTGGGAGGAGAGGTGAAAATTTACTCTCATTTACCTAAGCTATTTGATTACAGTTTGTAAAGTTTAGTTTTGTGTTTTTTTTTGAAGGACTGCAAAGTTGGAGAATGAAGCCATCAAAAGTGAGGAAGAGTTTGAGGCCATCACAAAGAAGTGGTTGTCAGCAAAAGCTCATAAAGTTCCCCAGAATTTGCATGACCTTCTCATGAAACAGCAGCAACGGTGTGCTCAATTAATCGAAGGAAAAAACAAGCTTATTAATACATTGCAGGAGGTAAATTGTTTATGCATTAGAAAGTTGGGTGAATATTTAATGGTGAGTAGTTTGACTTTATCCATTGTATTTTTTATTACTTTTTATTACTTTTTGGGTGATTAGTAATTAAAATGCACACTCTGTGCAGGTTATAATTTGTGGGCATATGCTCTTATTCGGCACTCTTAGGACAAAGCTGAGCAGTTGAGAATATTTTGGTTTCCTTATCCTGGATTTGGGTTTTGAGCCTCTTCCAGCTTGTAGAATGGATGTTTATGTTCCAGTGATAAAGACTTGTGATGAAATAAGTTTTTGTACAATTGTGGAAATAGTCTTATTTGGTGTTTAAATTAATTTTGCAGAAATTCAGAAGTGTTATGTCTTGGGTGATTTTTAATTTGCGATCAGCTAAATTGCTGATTAGTTACTTCTTTAGCCTACAGAACTGCACATGACTTGTAAATTGTTTCTGACTATGTGCTGATAGGATTTGCTCCTCCACTGAGCAAAAAAGAATCGATTTAATGTGATAGCTTGTTTGGTCACTCTGACTTTCATTGACTCAAATCTTATAGTTGTTCAGGCAGAAGTTTATCTCTTGATAAAGTACTTTATCTCCACAATTTTGATTGCCAAAAGAACTCAGTTATTGTCAGAATTAGAAGCACACTTCATCTAAATTCTGACTCTTAGTTCATGACATTTCTTTTTTGGCTTAGTATACCTAGTTAAGCTGTTGTCTCACAGCTCCAGCAACCTGGGTTCATTCTGATGCCTGTACTGACCATGGAGTTTTCATTTTATCATTGTCTGCATGTGTTTCCTTGGGGTGCTCCAGCTTCCTCCCACAAAGACATGGATTGTTAGGTGAAATGTTCGCTCTGAACTACCAATGGTTCACACATGAGTCATAGAATCTGGCAGGAGTCGATGGGTAGTGTGGGAGAGTTAAATGGGTTATTGCCGGGATTCCAAATGAGTTTTTTTTAATGCCATGGACCCCTACACCTAACTGAGGGGCCCATATCAAAAGTATACTTGCTAAGTGGGAGGCCTTTAAAAGTGAAATTTTGAGAGTACAACACTTGTATGTGCCTGTCAGAATAAAAGGTAAAGATAACAGATGCAGGGAACCTTGGTTTTTAAGAGACATTGAGGCCCTGGTTAAGGGGGAGAAAAGAGGTGTATTGCAGGTGTAGGTAGGTAGGAACAAATGAGGTGCTTATGGAGTATAAGAAATGCAAGAGAACACTTAATAAATCAGGAGGGCTAAAAGAAGGCATATGGTTGCCTTAGAAAACAAGGGAAAGGAGAATTCGAAGGGATTCTAGAGATGTGTTAAGAGCAAGTGAATTGTAACAGACAAAATTGATCCTCAGGAAGATGAGAATGGTAATCCATGAGTGCAGCCAAAAGAGATGAGGGAGATGTGAAATAATTTTTTTTTGCATCTGTATTTAGTCAGGAGATGGACAGAGTCTATAAAAGTGAGGCAAAATGGCATCAACTTCATGGACCCTATACAGATTACAGAGGAGGAGGTGTTTGCTGTCTTGAGGCAAGTTGGTGTAGATAAATCCCCAGGGTCTGGCAAGGTGTTCCCTTGGACAAGTGCTGGGTCTGCTGTGGTTTGAAATATGTATCAACGATCTGGATGATGTGGTTAACTGTATTAGCAAATTTACCGATGACACCAAGATTGGGATGTAGTGCACAGCCAGAATGGTTATCATGGCTTGCAGTGGGATCTGGATGAGTTGGAAAAAAAAATGGGCTGAAAAATGGCAGACGGAATTTAATGCAGACAGGTGTGATCTTGCATAGTGAATGATAGGGCACTGTGGAGTGTGGTGGAACAAAGGGATCTGAAAATACAGGTCCATAATTCATTCAAAGTGGCATCATAGGTAGATAGGGTTATAAAGAAATCTTCTGGCACATTAGCTTTCAAAAATCAAAGTATTGAGTACAGGAGATGGAATGTTCTGTTGAAGTTGTATAAGACATTGGTGAGGCCTAATTTGGAGTATTGTGTGCAATTTTGGTCATTTATCTACATGAAAGATGTAAATAAGTTTGAAGCAGTACAGAGAAAATTTGCAAGTATGTTTCCTAGTGTGGAGGACCTGAGCTATACTGAAAGATTGAATAGGTTAAGACTTTTCCTTGGAATGTAGAAGATTAAGAGGAGAATTGATAGAGGTATACAAAATTATGAGGGGTATAGACAGGGTAAATGCAAACAGGCTCTTTCCACTGAGACTGGATGAGATTAGAACCAGAGGTCATGGGTTAAGGGTTAAAGATGAAAAGTTTAAGGGGAACATGAGGGCTATCTTTTTATTCACAGCGTTGTGAGAATGCAGAATGAGCTACCAGTACAAATGATGAATGTGAGCTCGATTTCAATATTCAAGAGAAGTTTGGACAGGTACGTGGATGGTAGGGGTACGGAGAACAAGTCGATGGGAGGAGGTTCAGCACAGACTAGATGGGCCGAAAGATCTGTTTCTGTGCTGTACATTTCTATGACTCTATCATTATAACTTGATAGTTGTACAGACCTGGTTGTGGAGAGACCTGTTTCCATGCTCTCTGATTTTGTGCTTTTTACCTTTGCCCCATTTCAAAGGATATTGCCACCCATGTCTTGTCATTGAACCAATCTATCCTGCCAGTTACCCATTTATAAGGGCTTATGTCTTTTCAGCTCAGGCTCTGGGCAGCATTTGACATGGTATTGAGAACCTCAAGACCATTTATAAGAAGCAAAGAAAACTTCTTCGTAAGTGAGTGAAGGAGCACCTGCCTCATGAACTACTCCACCACTTACAGTATCAGACACTTCTTGTGCTTTGCGTAGAGCAGTCATTGTTTCCCACAATGGCCTTGTTAACCTCTGCAGAACCTCAAAATGGATAAAGCAAATCATCCTCAATCCCAAAGTTTTGCTGAAGAAGGAAAACCCAAGTGGAGACTGTATATTACCAGAAGATATAGGAGCAGAATTAAGCCACTTAGCCCGTCGAGTCTGCTCTGCCATTTCATCATGGCTGGTCCAATCTTCCTCTTAGCCCCAATCTCTTGCCTTCTCCCCCACACCCCTATCATAATCCCTTCACACCCTGACCAATCAAGAATCTATCAACCTCTGCCTTAAAAGTACATACAGACTTGTCCTCCACAGCTGCTTGCAAAAACGAATTCCACAGATTCACAACTCTCTGGCTAAAGAAATTCTTCCTCATTTCTTTTCTCAAAGGACACCCGTCTATGCTGAGGCTGTGTCCTCTGGTCTTAGACTCTCCCACCATAGGAAAAATCCTCTCCACGTCCACTCTTATCAAGGCCTTTCACCATTTGATAGGTTTCAATGAGGTCGCCCCTCATTCTTCTGAATTCCAGTGAGTACAGGCCCAGAGCCATCAAACACTCTTCATATGACAAGCCATTCAAAACTGAAATCATTTACATTGTAAAGCGTTATAACGTGAACAACATATTTATGAGAACTTTATAATGAATGACAACTTTTCACAAGTACCTTTAAGTTGATGATGGGACTCCATTCATATTGACACATTGCCACTATGTTTCAGTTTTCTAACTGAAACAGCCCAAGTCCACAAAGAGCAACTGGCATTTTGAAAGTTCATCCAGCACGTTATTCTCCATAACTTAAGCCATCTACCACCAAATACATCCTTACCTAACCCCACTCTCTGCTTTCAGCAGGGCTTGCTCCCGCCATGATTCCCTTGTCCATTTGTCCTTCCCCACTAATATCCTTCCAGGCATATATCCCTGCACCTGGTTTCACATATAACCTTCTAGCTGGTCCTCCTTCTCTCTCCGCCCCCCCCCGCCCCATCTTTTTAATCTGATGCCGTTTATCCTCCTTTTTCAGTTCTGATTAAGGGTCCTGACCTGAAATATCAACTATTCACATAGATGCTGCCTGACCTGCCGTGTTCCTCCAGCAGTTTTTGTGTCACTTGGGATGTTCAGCATCTGCTGAATCTCATGTGTTTACAATTTTATGATTATTGCTTTGCTATGTTAACATGCTGTTTGTACAGTTTTATTATGTTTGGGCAACTTTTGTTTAAAAAGTTGTTTGAAGGTAAAATAAATATTCTGCAAATGGGGAATGTTTTAATTTTTATTTGATTTGACTTTGCAGGAGCTAAAGCTGAGTGATGATCGTTATGTAAAGGATCTAAAGAAATCAGCTGAAGATATTGACTTGCTGTTGGAACGTATGGAAGGTCAAATAAAGACCATAACCAAGTCCTACAGAATGGAAATGAAGGAGATAGAGGTGCTAAACTTAAAATGCTTTTTCTTCTCTTCCATTTGTGCAGATAGGTTTATTGTCATATTTACAAGTATGTGTATGCCCAGGTGCAATGGAAAGCTTACTTGCAGCAGCGTCACAAGCAAATTCCATCATATAAGCAGCATCCAAAGGAAAAACATACATTATGCATATCTTTCTATAAAAATGAACATAATTAGACCAAAAAGCAAGACTAATTTTAGTGCATAGTGATCAAAGTAGTCATAATATTGTAGTGATTATGGTTAAAAAAACATAGAAACATAGAAAACCTGCAGCACAATACAGACCCCTTGGCCCACAATGCCGTACTGAACATGTACTTACTTTAGAAATTACCTCAAGTTATTCATAGCCCTCTATTTTTCTAAGCTCCATATACCTATCCAGAAGTCTCTTAAAAGACTCTTATCGTATCCGCCTCCACCACTGTCGTCGGCAGCCTATTCCACGCACTCACCACTCCCTGCGTTTTAAAAAAAAATTACCCCTGACATCTGCCCTGTACCTACTTCCAAGCACCTTAAAACTGTGCCCTCTCATTTTATTCATTTTAGCTCTGGGGGAAAAAGCTGCTGACTATCTACATGATCAATGGCTCTCATCATTTTATATACCTCTATCAGGATACCTCTCATCTGTCACCACTCCAAGGAGAAAAGGCCGAGATCACTCAACCTATTCTCATAAGGCATGCTCCCCAGTCCAGGCAACATCCTTGTAAATCTCCTCTGCACCCTTTCTATAGATTCCACATCCTTCTTATAGTGAAGTGACCAGAACTGATCACAGTACTCCCAAGTGGGGTCTGACCACGGTCCTAAAAAGCTGTAACATTACCTCTTCGTTCTTAAACTCAATCTATGGTTGATGAAGGCCAATGGACTGTATGCCTTCTTAACCACAGAGTAACCTGCGCAGCAGCTTTGAGACTCGGACCCCAAGATCCCTCTGATCCTCCACACTGCCAAGAGCCTTACCATTAATACTATATTCTGCCATCATTTGACCTACCAAAATGAACCACCTCACACTTATCTGGGTTGAACTCCATCTGCCACTTCTCAGCCCAGTTTTGCATCCTATCCATGTCCCACTGTAACCTCTGACAGCCCTCCACATTATCCACAACACCCCCAACCTTTGTGTCAACAGCAAATTTACTAACCCATCCCACCACTTCCTTATCCAGGTCATTTATAAATATCACAAAGAGTAGGAGTCCCAGAACAGATTCCTGGAGCACACCACTGGTCACCGACCTCCATGCAGAAAATGACCCTCCTACAACCACTCTTTGCCTTCTGTGAGCAAGCCAATTCTGGATCCACAAAGCAATGTCCCCTTGGATCCCATGCCTCCTTACTTTCTCAATAAGCCTTGCATGGAGTACCATATTAAATGCCTTGCTGAAATCCGTATACACTACATCTGCTCTACCTTCATCAATGTGTTTTGTCACACCCTCAAAAAATTCAATCAGGCTCATAAGGCATGACCTGCCTTTGACAAAGCCATGCTGACTATTCCTAATCATATTATGCCTCTCCAAATGTTCATAAATCTTGTCTCTCAGGATCTTTTCCATCAACTTACCAACCACAGAAGTAAGACTCACTGGTCTATAATTTCCTGGGCTATCTCCACTCCCTTTCTTGAATAAGGGAACAATATCTGCAACCCTGCAACCCTCCAATCCTCCGGAATCTCTCCCGTCCCCATTGATGATGCAAAGATCATCGCCAGAGGCTCAGCAATCTCCTCCCTCGCTCCCCACTGTAGCCTGAGGAACATCTCATCCGGTCCCGGAGACTTATCCAACTTGATACTTTCCAAAAGCTCTAGCACATCCTATTTCTTAATGTCTATATGCTTAAGCTTTTCAATCCACTGCAAGTTATCCCTACAATCGCCAAGATCTTTTTCCGTAGTGAATACTGAAGCAAACTATTTGTTAAGCATCTCTGCCATCTCCTCTGGTTCCATACACACTCTTCCACTGTCACACTTGATTGGTCCTATTCTCTCACGTCTTATCCTGTTGCTCTTCACAAACTTGTAGAATGCCTTGAGGTTTTCCTTAATCCTGCTCGCCAAGGGTTTCTCATGGCCCCTTCTGGTTCTTTTAATTTCATTCTTAATCTCCTTCCTGCTAGCCTTATAATCATCTAGGTCTCTATCATTACCTAATTTTTTGAACCTTTCGTAAGCTTTTCTTCTTGACTAGATTTTCAACAGCCTTTGTACACCACAGTTCCTGTACCCTACCATCCTTTCCCTGTCTCATTGGAACGTACCTTTGCAGAATGCCACACAAATATCTCTTGAACATTTGCCACATTTCTGCCGTACATTTCCCTGAGAACATCTGTTCCCAATTTATGCTTCCAAGTTCCTGCCTGATAGCCTCATGTTCCCCCTTACTCCAATGAAACACTTTCCTAACTTGTCTGTTCCTATCCCTCTCCAATGCTATGGTAAAGGAGATAGAATTGTGATCACTATCTCCAAAATGCCCTCCCACTGAGAGACCTGGTACCTGACCAGTTTCATTTCCCAATACTAGATCAAGTACAGCCTTTCGTCTTGTAGGCTTATCTACATATTGTGTCAGGAAACCTTCTGGAACACACCTTACAAGCTCCACCCCATCTAAACTCCTTGCTCTAGGGAGATGCCAATCAATATTTGGGAAGTTAAAATCTCCCACCATGATAACCCTGTTGTTATTACACCTTTCTAGAATCTGTCTCCCTATCTGCTCTTCAATGTCCCTGTTACTATTGGGTGGTATATAAAAAACACCCGGTACAGTTATTGACCCCTCTCTGTTTCTAACTTCCACCCACAGAGACTCAGTAGACAATCGCTCCATGACTTCCTCCTTTTCTGCAGCCGTGACACTATCTCTGATCTGCAGTGCCACGCCCCCACCTCTTTTGCCTCCCTCCCTGTCCTTTCTGAAACATCTAAAGCCTCGCACTCTAAGGGAGCCCATTCAGAACAGAAATGCGAAGAAATTTTTTTAGTCAGAGGGTGGTGAATCTATGGAATTTGTTGCCAGGGGCAACAGTGGAGGCTAGGTCATTGGGCGTATTTAAGGCAGAGATTGATAGGTATCTGAGTAGCCAGGGCATCAAAAGTTATGGTGAGAAGGCGGGGGAGTGGGACTAAATGGGAGAATGGATCAGCTCATGATAAAATGGCGGAGCAGACTTAATGGGCCGAATGGCCGACTTCTGCTCCTTTGTCTTATGATCTTATGGTCTAACCATTCCTGCCCCTGAGCCATCCAAGTCTCTGTAATGGCCACACATCTTAGCTCTAAGTATCGATCCACGCTCTAAGCTCATCTGCTTTGTTCATGATGCTTCTTGCATTAAAATAGACACATCTCAAACCATCGGTCCGAGAGTATCCCTTCTCTATCACCTGCCTATCCTCCCTTTTGCACTGTCTCCAAGCTTTCTCTGTTTGTGAGCCAACCACCCTTTCCCCCATCTCTTAAGTTCAATCCCAAACCCCAGCAATTCTAGAAGCAGATGCAGGCCCAGATGGTTTTAGTGGTTGGTTCAAGGACTGAATGGTTGAAATGAAGTAGCTGTTCTTGTAACTGCTGGTGTGGAATCTAAGGCTATTGTACCTTCTGCCCAGTAACAGCTGTGTGAAAGTGAGATATGGTGGGAATCTTTGATAGGTGTTGCCTTCTTGAGCCATTGTCTCCTGTGGACACTACCAGTGGATGGAGGAATATGCCTGTGATGTAATGGGCTGGGTCTACTGCTGTCTTTGATTTTTGCTGATGTTCAGTGAGAGGTTATTGCTGCAGCCTGTCTCACTCTAGTAAGGGAACTCATCACCACCTGTGATTCATCCAACAACAATAGTGTCACCAGTGATTTAAAGGTGGCATTGGAGACATACTTAGCCACATAGTTGTGTGTGTAGAGAGTGGAGCAAGGGGCTAAGAACATGGTCTGTGTTGATGACCAGCAAGGCGATGTTGTTATCAATCCTTGCTAATTGAGCTCTGCCAAATTGGATATCCAGTTGCAGATGGAAGTGCAGAGGCCCAGTTCTTTAATCTGTAGTCAACGAACAGCAGCCTGACATATGAGTTCCTATTGGCCAGATGGATCAGAACCGAGTGAAGAGTAGAGAAATTCTATCTGCTGTTGATCTGTTGAGACATTACTAGGACAGGAGTTGCAATCCAAAGTCATTACACATGTTAGGGCCTGGTTATGATTGTGAAAAAGGTGGTGTATTTCACAATGCAGTCTTGTATTTGTTCAGAAAGTGACAGCTGATTAAAATAAAGCATCTAATCTGATAATACAGAGCAGCTGAGTTCCTGCAGAATGAGTTTTTTTGTGTGTGTGATTTGGCAAACTTCAAATAGCACTTTTATATTATGTGAAGGATGCCAAGAAAATTGTGTTCAAACACAGACAGGGAAGCTATATTTAACCTCTGATAAAATATAAGCAGTATGTTTAATGTTGATAAATAAGGGAACAAAACCAGCATTGTCCTCATCTTTGTCCATAGATTTGCAGGCAGTTGTAATAGATTGCAATGCAAAAATCCTATATAATATAATAATATATAATGACTCTGTCTGTCTAAGTAGACAATGGATGCGCCCGGTTCTGGGGCGCAGACCTAGGCGATGAATATGGAGATCCTGGGCTGCCCAGACATCAAGATCCCCCTCTCGGCCTCGTGGATGTGGTCCAAAGGAATGCCAAGCAGTACATTTGACATCAGCTTGGCTGCAGGAGCTGCCGGGAGGTGACATGATACGTCATCCAACCGCCTTAGGGGCTCCACTCCAGATTTGTGTAGGGTTTACTCCTTAGCCTTCTCTTCTCCCGAAGATACCCACAAGGCAGTGGGATCCATAACCCTGGATAGGGGCCCATACCGGGTACTGTCAGCTGGAGCCAGCTGAGCCCGGGACTCGTGTAAGGCAGGGTTGTCACGCCCTGTAGTAGTGACATATGGAGCCACTACCCAGATATCCTATATTACTGATATTCTAGATTGTCCATTTTATGTTAAAAGCTGATTTAAAATCTCTGGAGGGTTGCAACATCACAGTTAAAAATCATTCACAGAATATGAATCGTGTTTAGTTTATTTCCTTTGCTCAGCTAAGTCAGAATCAGAAGATGGTGACTTCAGGTCCTATCCCATATACTTGAACACAAGTGTATTCTAATATTTCTGAGAACACACTTCCTTTGGGTTGTTAAACTGTGACCTCATCTATTCCTCCCTTTTTTTAAAGCAGCAGCAAAAAGGTTATTCCTTGTGGTGTGGTCCACCAAATATCTTGATCGAAGTCAGTTTAAAAATAATATCTTGTTACTACCATGTAGTTAGTTGTAGATTCCTGTTGGATCTCATACAATATATTCTAAAGTGACTAAGTGTCGTGAAAAGGTTGAGAGGTTGGCTTAAAGGCTTTTGATACCCTTTTTTCACTGAGAAAAATTACACATCATTATTTTCTTAATTCCAGGTAATTTGTACAAAGTCTGTTGATTTTGCACTTCCAAAATAATTATGGGCATTGCTAGATCATGTACTATTTCTGGAGTGTTAAAATATGTAAGTTATTGACAGTGCCCAAATGAGTTTTTCCATTGTGGATATAACACTGATATTTACTTGACGGTGTGGACAAATTGCTCAGAGCTTTATTGCTTGCAAAGAGCAGAGCAAATACAAATTGGCTAATTGTTGCCCAGTCGCTGTTAGCCCAGTTATCAGCCAGTTGAGGGAATGTGTTATCAACAATTCTGTCAAACTGAACTCTATCTCCAGTAATCTGCCAATGATGCCCGGTTGGTTCTTTCAAGGACATGCTGGGTCCAGAATGATCACAGCATTGGCCCAAAGAAGTTTATTCCATTGTTGAGATTAGAGTAACTGCTCATGACATCAAGGCAACATTTTTACTGAGGATGATGGCGTTGAAGTGTTTTGGTAAAACTGAAATCAATGGCAATCGTGAAAACTTCCATGGTTGGAGTGTACCTTGTATGAGGTGGTGCTTGGATGTCAGTTATCTTAGCTTCATGACTACCAACTACCTGCTGCTTCATAAATGACCTCAATGGGATCAGAAGCAGAGGTATTTGCAGCACAATATGTAATTCCATTCACATTTGGCTTCATCTGAAGTATTGTGTTCAGTTCTGGTTGCCCATTATCGGAGGGGTGTGGAGGCTGGTTGCCCATTATCGGAGGGATGTGGAGGCTTTGGAGTAGGAGCAGAAAGAAGGCTTACCAAGATGCTGGAAAGTGTTTTTAAAAATATTCAATTTTTTAGCACTTGTTAATTCTCAAAGGATTATCAGTGGTGTTTAAAGTGCTTCAAGTCTGAATTTTCAGAAAAATACGAGAGGTGATTGATAAGTTCGTGGCCTAAAGTGGAAGGAGTCAATTTTAGAAAACCTAGCATATTTATGTTTTAACATAGTCCCGTCCTACATTTACACACTTATTCCAGCGGTCATGGAGCATACGAATCTTGGACCTCCAGGAAGTGTTCACAGCAGGGGTGATTGATAAGTTCGTGGCCTCGGGTAGAAGGAGATGAGTTATACAGCTCTCTTTACATGCACGTGCAGGTCAACTCTTTGAGTGAAAAAGCAGAAAGTTTGAAGTTAATAACTCATCAGGGGTGATTGATAAGTTTGTGGCCTAAGGTAGAAGGAGATGAGTTATTAACTTCACACTTTCTGCGTAATCACTGGAAGAGTTGAACTGCATGTGCATGTAACGAGAGCTGTATACCTCATCTCCTACCTTAGGCCACGAACTTATCAATCACCCATCTGTGGACACTTACTGGAGGTCCAAGATCCGTATGCTTCACGACCACTGGATTAAGTGTGTAAATGTAAGAGGGGACTATGTTGAAAAATAAATGTATTAGGTTTTCTAAAATTTACTCCTTTTACCTTAGGCCACGAACTTATCACTCACCCCTTGTATCATTTGTAAGTTTTAATATTAACTGAATTTATATAAGTTCTCAGATTGAAGTTCACAATCTTTGAGGAACTGGTGACACATAAAGATGCTTGAAACAATTTATTGCCTAGCTATATAAATAAGAGAGCTATCTACTTTTGCTGTTGACTCCACTTGGCTGCTAGGCACTGGTCCATCACACAGTAAGATGCAATGGAATGCTCCACTTGTGTGATTAATCTGATGTTACTCTTAGTTCCATTCTCTTGCCTTTTCCCTATAACCCTTGGTTGCTTTACAGACCAATTAACTGTGTGGCTTGGTCTTCAATATATATTGTGATATATTTGCTAAGGTTCTCTGGGGTGAACACTTCTGAAGAGTCACAGTCCTCCTCTTTTAAGTGAGTGACCCTTTATATTGTAACTATGGACCCTAGGTCTAGATAATACAACAACAGACAATATCGTTCAAAATCGTCTTGTCAAGCCCCTCTGAATCAGATATCTAAGAATCAGAAACCTCTTATTTTTCTGAAATCCAAAATGCTGTGCTCTTTTAAGGCTCATCCTTTTCAGCCAATACTGTCAATGCTGTACTTGCCATCTTACTGGATTGCAGTACTTGTGTGCTGTCTTTGATATTTGGAATACAAGGTTCCCAAACCCTTCTGCTCCATGTGATTCAGTATTCTTATTCCATTTAAACATTACTGTATTCCTACTTCTGTCAAAATCTTTCCGATATACAGAACGCTATTTTCATCACAATATGCTTGCTCACCTTTTGACATTGAGTAATTAATATTTTGCAGAACATTTGATTCTTTAATCTAATATATTGATTTAAGTTGAAACTAGCTGAAGCCTAGAACTGACCATTCTCTGGTGCAATGGTTGCATTAACTTCCCATATTTTTTTGGAATCTTTTTGGAAATCCAAATGTCCAGGTGGTTTCTTTAAGTCTACCTACTCATTATACTGTAAAAGAAATGTAATAAATCAGTCAAACGTGATTGTACTTTTGCAAAATCATTTTAACCCAGCTTGATTGTATTATGATGTTGTAAAAATCCTGTTATTGTTACCTTAATGATACATTCCTACATTTTCCCAATAACAAATTAGAATACCTAACCCTATAGCTTCTTGCTTTCTGCTTGCTTTTTTTTTTACTGAATAGGGGCACTTATTCTTCTCTGATCTTTTGAGATCTGTAACCATCTGCTTTACAGGTTGACGGAGCATTTCCTATGGGCTTTCTGCATGTCAGGGGTCCTGAGGCAAATTGAATTGGTGAATTGCTCATCATATCAGAGACCAGGCAAATGAGATAACGAAGGGAATAGCTTGAGGAATCCAAACCTATCAAAAGAATTTCAGGATGTATATTGTATACATTTCTCTGACAATAAATGTACGTATTGAAACAAAATGGTACTGATTCACCTGTGCTCAGTTTGAAACTCCGTATAGCACAATGCAACACCGAATGGGTGAATACTTGACTATTCCGATCTCCATACTTTTATTCATAACTTTGGTAATGTGAAATTCCAGATTCCCATTTCCTCCCAATTTTACAGTTCTGATAAATGGCTCAGGTATTAGTTTGCCATTTTTTTGTTTTTTTTTTGTTTAGTATTAACAGATTTTCACGTCAGTTTTCAAAGAGCTTTGATTATTTTCCTTTGTCAATCCTTTGTGTTCTTTTCTGCGAACAAATCCTTCTTCTTTAACAGTCCTGATAATTATTAAAATAAAAAATCTATTTGTAAAATGATTTAGCATGCATGCCTTTGAATGGTATAGATTTAAATTGTGGATCACATCTATTTTCATTTCTCTATATTTAACAGAAAGCCTTTCAGCTGGAACGCCATGAACTGATGAAAAATAATCTGTTAATGTGGGAAAAGAAAACGCAGATACGAAAAGACAAAGAGGTGAATATATAGTATTTAATGTCCACTTACAGAAAAAAATTAAGAATTTTTGAAGTGCATTTAATGTACTTAAATTGAAACAATATAGATTATTATATTGGTCCTGGCCCGAAACGTCGACTGTACCTCTTCCTATAGATGCTGCCTAGCCTGCTGCGTTCACCAGCATTTTGTGTGTGTGTTGCTTGAATTTCCAGCACTTGCAGATTTCCTCGTGTCTGCGAGATTGTTAATTAATATTGGTTATAGTCAAAATTTGCAAGCAGGATTTTAAATTAGTGAGAGAGTTGACTGAAGGTCCCATGACAAAAATGAGTGTCTAGATCAGGTGTTGGTCTGCAAAAAAAAATTCATAAGGCTTTAAAAAGTTGACAAGATAGCCAGTGATGGAGGCAGCTAAACATCATTGTTGCTTGGTTAGTGATTGCGTTTGAAGGACATTTTATGTGTTCACTTTACTATACTTGAAATTTAATTAAAAGAGAATGTCAAGGCTGTTTAAAATTAGTAATCTAATTACCACAAAGATTTTTAATTTCTCCAGATGCCCTTTCACTTCAGTTTCACTGCTTAAAAACACTTTCACAATCCAGAGCTCACAAGTTTGTAGTCGAAAAGACTTTAAAGCGCATCAATCCAAGTATCAGAAATAATAACATAAAATTTTGATTATCAAATCTGAAATTAAATGGCTAAAGACATAATGTCTTCAATGACCATGAAGTTATGGTGAAGGGAGGTGGAGGAGCACATACAGGATTACTCTGTACCTGTGGATCGGAATGAGTGCCACAGTTGTCAGAGACCTCATCAAGACCATAGACAGAGAAGCAAAATTAGGCCATTCAGCCCATTGAGTCTGCTCCACCATTCTATCATCAACCCCATACACCTGCCTTCTCGACATATCCGTTGATGCCCTGACCAATCAGGAAACTATTAAATTCTGCTTTAAATATATCACAGACTTGGTCTCCTCTGCAGTCTGTGGCAGAGCATTCCACAGATACACTACTCTCTGGCTATATTAAAAAAAAATCATCCTCAACTATGTTCTGAAAGGTCACCCCTCAGTTTTGAAGTTATGCCCTCTTTTCCTGGTTACCCCCACCATAGGAAACATCTGCTCCACATCCACTTTATTTAGTCCTTTTAACGTTTGGTAGGTTTCAATGAGATTCTCCCACATTCTTCTAGATTCCAGTGAGTATAGGCCAAAGCTGCCAAATGCTCTTCATATGTTAACCCCTTCATTCCTGGAATCCTCCTCATGAACCTCTTCTGGGCTCTCTCCAATAACAACACATCCTTTCTGAGATATGGGGCCCAAAACTGTTGATAATACTCCAAGAGTGGTCTGGCCAGTGTCTTGTAAAGCCTCAGCATTATCTCCTTGCTTCTGTATTTTATTCTCCTTGAAATAAATGCCAACATTGTATTTGCCTACTTTACCACAGACACAAACTGTAAATTAATCTTCTGGGAGTCTTGCGCAAGGCCTCTTAAGTCCCCTTGCACCTCTGATGTTTGAATCTTCTCCCCCTTAGATCAGAGTCTGCACTATTATTCCTTTTACTGAAATGCATTTCCCAACACTTTATTCCATTTGCCACTTTTTTGCCCATTCTTCCTATTTGTCTTGGTCTTGCTGTAATAGCATTGCTTCCTCAGTGCTACCTACCCCTCCACCTATTTTCATATCATCTGCAAACTTTGCCACAAAGCCATTAATTCCATTATCTAAATAGTTGACAGATAATGGGAAAAGTAACGTTCCCGATACTGACTCCTGAGGAACACCACTAGTCACTGGCAGCCAAGCAGAAAAGGCCTCCTTTAGTACTACTTGCTACCTCCTGCCAGTCAGCTTTTCCTCTTTCCAGGCCAGTATCTTTACTGTAACACCATAGGATTCTATCTCGTTAAGCAGCCTCGTGTGGCACCTTATCAAGTGCTTTCTGAAAATCCAAGTAAGTGACATCCACGGCCTCTGCTTTGTCCACCCTGCTTGTTACTTCCTCGAAGAGCTCTCAATAAATTTGTCAGGCAAGATCTCCCTTCTCAAGAACCATGCTGACTTTGACTTATTTTATAATTAGTCTCAAATTACCCGGAAACCTCATCCTTTAATAATAGACTCCAACATTTTCCCAACCAGTGAGGTTAGGCTAACTGGCCTGTAATTTCCTTTCTTTTGCCTCCTCCCTAAGAGTGGAGCGACATTTGCAATTTTCCTGCCCTCTGGGACAATGCCAGAAATAAGTGAAAGATCTTGACCAATGCATTCATTATCTCTTCAGCAACCTCTCTCAGGACTCTGGGATGTAGTCCGTCTGGTCCAGATGACTTATCCCCCTTAAGACCTTTGAGTTTGCCTGGTACTTTTCCCTTTGTAATTGCAATGGCACTCACTCCTGCTCCCTGACACTCACAGAAGTCTGGCAAGCTGCTTGTATCTTCCACAGTGAATACTAATGCAAAGTGCTTGTAAGTTCATCTGCCATTTCTTTGTCCCCATTACAACATCACCAGTATCATTTTCCAGTGGTCCAATATCAACACTCGCCTCCCATTTACTCTTGATGTAAGACCTGCTGGTCGAGTACAGGTGCCCACAAAACCATCTCAGGACTTCCCAAACCAGAAGCTCACCATGACCCAGGAGATTCATGGTCTGAGGGCTAGATATGTGGCATTGAGAACTGGAGACCCAGAGACCTACACTAAATCCAGATATGACCTCTGAAAGCCTCGTTATATACGGTTATTTCAGTGCCAGTGCAATATTGGAACATTCTTTTATGATCTCTGTTCATGATCTTGATAGACCTCATTTGTAAGCTCGTTCCAATAACTACCAAATCTTTCTGGCCTGCCTTGTCAAACCCAGCCTCATCTGCCTACTTTACAATGTCTTGTGAGGGTATTAGGTTCGTAGATACACGCGGGTCATGAATAGACACAATTTCCATTGTACTCCAAAGCAATGTGTATGTTATTGTCACATGTACCAAGATCAGGTGAAAATTTTTGACTTGCATGCTAATCATGCAGGTTGCTCCAAGACACAAATATATCAAAATAGTACAGAAGGAAAAGCAATAACAGAATTCAGAATAAAGTGTTAGTTACAGTTAAGAGGGAGTGCAGTGTAGGTAGGTAATAGGGTGCAAGGGAGACGATGAGACAGACGGGCATATGTTGTGTTATCCTAAGAGGCACTGATATAGATTGACAATATTTGGGCACAAATCCGCAGTATGATCTGTACTGTTGGACAATACTGTTCAAAATAACATTATTAAAATTTTTGCTTGTTTTTCTCCCCCACTGCTTTTTCCAATTTGCGCATCATTTTGTAGAAAATATAAATGTACAGGACTGTAAAAGATCAGAAATATAACTTTTCTACAAAGAAAAATTGCCAGGAAATAATTGCTTATTTTTCACAATCAATATGCCGTGTTTTATTTTTAATTTTCTCAGGCGGAGTATTTTATTGTTAGAATGGAGAAGGCTGAGGAGTACGAGAAACAACTTCAGCAGGTGCGGGTTCAAGATGCGGAGGAATACAATATGATCAAAATGAAGTTGCAGACTGATGTAGAGGTATGTGGTTTGCCCACAAATTGAAATTCCCATTTTGCTTTTGTTGATGTATGAATAAGGGAATTGCTTACCAAGTGACTCCGTGGATGAGGAAAGAGCCTTCCACTGACTATATGGAGTGTCCTGTATAGGGTTAAATGAGTGGGTTGCTGGGCAGTGCAACTCATTGGCCAGGAGGGCCTGTTCCACACTGTATTTCTAAATGAATAAACAAGTACAGTTTACAGAATTCTCACCCTCGTGGTATACAGTGTATCTGGCCCAAGGGAGTAGAAATCTTCCTGAGTCTCAGCAATTCTCTTTGTGCCCTTAGCATTTACTGCCACACCATGTGCTTGTATGTAGAGAGTGTACTTGCAGTCCTTTTTTTTTTTTTTTTTTTGAAGGTGCTTCTGGATAAAGTAATACTTTCACATAATGCTATTAGATATTAGATGAATCAAAATCAGGTTTATTATCACTGGCATGTGAAGTGACATTGGTTAACTTAGTAGCAGCAGTTCAAAGCAATACATAATATAGAAAAAAAAATGAGTAAATCTTATTCTGTATACTTTATACAGTATACGTATATTGAATAGATTAAATATCATGCAAAAAAGAGAAATACTATGTATTTTTTAAAAAAGTGAGGTAGTGTCCAAGGGTTCAATGTCCATTTAGGAATCGGATGACAGAGGGGAAGAAGCTGTTCCTGAATCGCTGAGTGTGTGCCTTCGGGTTTCTGTATCTCCTACCTGATGGTAACAGTGAGAAAAGGGCATGCCCTGGGTGCTGGAGGTCCTTAATAATGGACGCTGCCTTTCTGAGGCACCACTCCTTCAAGATGTCCTGGGTACTTTGTAGGCTAGTGCTGAAAATGGAGCTGACTAGATTTATAACCCTCTGCAGCTTCTTTTGTCCCTGTGCAGTAACCTCCCCACCTCCCTATATCAGACAGTGATGCAGCCTGTCAGAAGGCTCTCCACGTTACATCTGTAGAAGTTTTTGAGTGTATAGCTGCTGTCTTGCCTTCTTTATAATTATATCAATATGTTGGGACCAGGTTAAATCCTCAGTGATCTTGACACCCAAGAATTTGAAAATGCTCACTCTCTCCACTTCTGATCCCTCTATGAGGATTGGTATATGTTCCTTCATCTTACCCTTCCAGAAGTCCACAATCAGCTCTTTTGTCTGACTGACATTGAGTGCCAGGTTGTTGCTGCGGCACCACTCCACTAATTGGCATATCTCACTTGGGTACACCCTCTCGTTACCACCTGAGATTCTACCAACAATGGTTGTATCATCAGCAAATTTATAGATGGTATTTGAGCTATGCCTAGCCACATAGTCATGGGTATATAGAGAGTAGAGCAGTGGGCTAAGCACACACCCCTGAGATGCACCAGTGTTGACAGTCAGTGAGGAGGAGGTGTCACCAATCCACACAGATTGTGGTCCTCTAATCAGGAAGTTAAGGATCCAATTGCAGAGGCCCAGGTTCTGCAACTTCTCAATCAGGTTTGTGGGAATGATGGTATTAAATGCTTAGCTATAGTCGATGGACAGCATCCTGACATGGGTACTTGAGGTACCTGCAGGTATTAAAAATGATAGTCGTTATCCCGTCTTTAAGTGTCTATGTAGTTAAAATTGGCCTGTGCTGAGGTACACGACAAATGAGTGGGAGTGCGAGGCCTCCGTCGGTTAGAGTCGACCACGGATATTGTGTCCTAGCTGTCTAGATACACAAGCCTGGGTAGTACGATATGGAGAGCAAGCTGTTGCCCATGTAGTACGCTCCCCCCTCCTCGCATCTAGTGAACCCAAAGGAACAGCAGAGACCGATACAGTTTGGCACCAGCAGCGTCGCAGGAGTTGCCAGTCAGCATTGAACTCAATGTAGGACTGCCTTATGGACTCCAGCTCCGGATTTTTCCCTCAAGGTTTACTCTGAAAGCCTTCCTCATGAGTGGGTATAGCCACAAGGCAGCAGAGGTTTGAGATCAGAGTTTTCCTTCTCCTAGATGAGCTGCCAACCATGGCTGACAAGCCCCATCTGTCTGAAGCGACAGGTGTTAAGATGCCAGTAACTAGCCTTTGCCCCTTATCCTGTTGGTAGAAATGGTTCCACTGGACTTAGTAGCTAAGCCTCATGTGAAGGCCAGGAGCTGGTCTTGGTTGTCAGTGGCTGTTTGAGGCGCATGCCACTGGGAACATTTAATAGATGGTGGGAGCTTTCCCCATTACCACCTGGGCTATAACAACATTAAGGAATCTGATCAATCATGTTCAACTTATTACTGTATATTGTGTATCTACTGTTGATATTGACATTGAAGACAGAATAGCACAGAGAAATTGAAGACGAAGCTGGTTAATATGGCTTTTTTTTAAACAAAGCGTAGTGCACATAGCAACAGAGGTACATTTGTCTCAATTAGAACTTGTTTGTTAGGCATGAAAAATATTAATTAGTTTACATCTCTTCTGTAAGCTATGCACAAAGGCATATCATTTAAAAAGATTAATATTTACTTAGGTTCTACAGCAGCAGCTGGAGCAGATGAAAGCTACATATCAACTAAATCAAGAGAAACTTGAATATAACTTCCAGGTGTTAAAGAAACGTGATGAGGAGAACACAATCACCAAATTGCAACTGAAGAGAAAGATTGCAAGGTTACATTAATTTACATAGAATTTTACTGATCAAAAACATGTTTAGTGCAAAAGATGTACGCTGAGGGTAAATACTCCAAGTCTTGTTTTCTCATCTTAGGTCTTAATATCCCATCTTGTGATTGAATTGTTACTTTTATTATCGTTTAATATTGTGGTTCAAAAGGATAGTGGGTAAATGTTGTGTCTCACATTGTATTTAGTTGCAACGGGCAGGCTGGGAAGGCCCAAAGAGTGCTGTTTCAGACAGTTTTCTCCTGATCCAAAGCAAGTAATCAGAAGTGATATTGCAATCAGTATTTGTGCAGAGCTATATCAGATACCTCAGACATTACACTGGTTTATAAGGGGCTTGATGATTTATCCTTGGTGATTTTTAACTGAACATGTTATGGAATATTCACGTGTTGTCTTCGATACACATTCAAACCACTAAAAACTTTTATGTAGAACAGTACAGCACAGGATCACCCATTCAGCCCACAATGATGTGCCAAACCAGCTAAAAAGCAAATCAAAAACACCTAAGCACTCATCCCTCCTACCTACACCATGTCAGTATCCCTCAACCTTCCTTACATACATGTGCCTATCCAAATGTCTCTTAAAAGCTTCCAATGTATTTGTCTCTACCAGTATACCAGGCAGTGCATTCCAAGCACCTGCGATTCTCTGTGTAAAATCTTGCCCCTCACATCTCCTTTGAACCTACCCCCTCTCAACTTCAATACATGCCCTCTGGTATTAGACATTTCAACCCTGGGAAATAGAAACTCTCTGTCCAGTCTATCTATGCTTCTCATAATCTTGTAAAACTCTTATCAGATCTCCCCTCAGCCTCTGGCATTCTAGAGAAAACAAGTTATCCAGCCTCTTGTGATAGCACATGCCCTCTAAACTAGGCAGCATCCTGGTAAACCTCTTCTGCACCTTCTCCAAAGCCTCAACATCCTTCCTATAGTGGAGTGACCAGAATTGTACACAATACTCCAGATCTGGCCTAATCAGAGTTTTATAAAGTTGCAATAACTTCTTGACTTTTGAACTGAATGCCTCGACTGATAAAACAAGCATTCCATTAGCCTCCTTAACCACCTTATCTGCCTGTTTAGTCACTTTCAATGATCTCTGAACTTGGATCTCAAGAACACTGCTCAGCAAACTGTTGATTATCTTGCCCTTGCATTTGCCCTACCAAGGTGCAGTACTTCACATTTATCTGGGTTAAACTCCATTTGCCACTGATCTGCAACTGATCTTTATTGAGCTGTATTCTTTGCCAATCTTCTACCCCAGCCTTTCTCAACCTTTTTGCCTTGGAGGAACCCCTGAAATAATTTTCAGGTCTCAGGGAACCCCTGCATAAAAATTGTTATATCTGCAGCTCATGGTACATTAGCGTTATCAGTAAGTTGTAGATACAATAATCCAAAAACAACGGTAGTTAAGTTTGGCTTACTTTCTTGAAACTAACTCTTTTTTTTTTCCTTTTTCATAAATGTTAAAAACATATAAGGCAAACTTGTTAAATAACAGGCTTAAGCGAAAATGGGTTTTAATTTTTCTAAAGGCAGGCTTGGTAGATTTAATTTAAATAAAGATTGTAAATTGATTTTAATCAATGCTATTTATAACATGAAAATTTATTGACAATGTTGAATAGTAAAGTTACTAAAAACTATAAGCCAAAGCAATATGAATAAAAATATAGCCTAAGACACAATTTTGTACAAAACTTTGGGGGAAAGAAAATCTTACTAAGTGACATGATCAGGCTCAAATATAGGCCTAGCATGTGAAACCTGCACTTGGTTTTTGCTGCACAAATACTAAATTCTGGGTCAAACTTGAGATGAGTACACACAAGTTTCACCTTCAACTGAAATGAGGTGATTTCTATCTTTGCTTTTGATGCTTGCTAAACAAGAAAAAGTTTGCTCACACATGTAAGAAATTTTAAAACTGCAGCAAAATGTTCATTGCTTTCCAATGAATGGCTGGATACACTTCTTTCACAGAAATCCAGAACTTGCCCATCAGCAGATCATTAAATCTTATCTTGAGTGCATGATCAGACTGTATTTCACAAAGTTCTTCCTCTTCTCTCAAAGTCAATTTCTCAGGCTGAGCAGAAGATTCAGAGAGAGGGTCCCTCACTCAATTATACTCTTGTGTTTGTAACAGTCTTTGCCCCACTGACCCACCGTTGCCTAGGGTAAATAGCTGTCGACCCCGCCAAACAATGCAATTGCTTTGGTGCGGATAAGGTGTGAGTCGCCCAATGAACGGCCACAACACAAATATGAAACAATATACCAAGTGCGAGTAAAGAATTATACTTTATAGCAAATTTTTGGTGATGGGTTAGTAGAAATAACTACCAAAAAATAGGCACCACATAAGTAACTTATCAGTCTTGTGCACATAGGATTTTAATACGTTGGAGCTCACGCCTCTGATTCCCTCCGCACGTCCTTCTGAGGCTCCGGCCACCCTCCGAACTCCCGAGGTCTGGTATCCGCCGCCCTGGAACCGCTGTCCGTTCCACACACGTCTGTCCTCTCCGCTTGCCTCCGGAAAAGCCCGCGCTCCTCAACTCAGCACACATATACAAGATAACAGAACATGACTTCCATTGGCTAACAAATGAATACAATTTCCATTATCTCCCTGTATATCCCAAACATTGCAGTTACAGAGAACCCCTTGCTCAGCAGTTAACATTACGAGAAGCCATTTTAATATAACACTTCAGAGAAGCCATGTTGGTAATAAGCGATCAACAGTTAACAGTCCACTTAGTATACTGAGAGCCCTACATGTTGAAAGGGAGGAAAAATACTGTTCAATTTTGTTCTGCTGTTCTTCCAGGTGGTTTTCGATAAGACTTGAGACTTTCTGGTATCCTTCCTCACTCTCAAGCCCAAGCAAAAGTAGGAACATTTCAAGATTTCCATATGCAACATGATTTTTTTCCCCAAAGATTCAGTTTCCTTTTAAATCCAAGAATCTTGTCAGTCAAAGTCAAAATATTTTCTCCAAGGCCTTGCAGAGACTTATTCAACATGCTGAAAAATGTCTGCTAGGGAGGCTAGTTTCTGCAGCCATCCTTCATCTTCAAAGCACTCAGCAAAATCTGTACTACTCTTTTCTAGAATGTACTCGTGCAATTCACCTTTCAGCTCAAACACCCTGTTGAGAACTTTTCCTCTGCTACGCCACCGGATTTCTGTATGCTCTTTGTCCAGGTTTTCAGTTTTTTAAACATCCTTGAGTGAACTGGTCTTTGTTTAATAAAGTTAGCCATTTTTGTAGCATCATCCAGAACTTTTTATGTTTCATCTCAAAGGGTTTTTGACATCAACACCTCTCTGTGAAGAAAACAGTGTGTTGGATTTTTGTTTTCAAGAGAAGCAAAACTTCTCATGGAGCCAACCATCAGTACAGATGCCAACACAGTTCCTCCAAGACAGACCTTTTATTTCCAGATGTGAAGACAAATCATTAAATGTGTCTTGGCCTTTGCTTGTTTTGGGCAGCTCTTTAAAACAGAATAAGTTTTCATGAATTTCACCATCATTTACAAATCTTACAAATGCTACAACATGACATTTATTGATGAAATCTGTTGATTTATCAACCTGGATAAAGAAGTTGTTGTTTTCTAGTTTATCACAAAAACCTCTTCAGCGTCATGAGTCATGTCATCAATGTGTCAACTTATCATACTGTTTGAGAGAGAAACCTTTTCAATTTCTTGTACTGTATTTTGTCTAGCACCCTACCCACTATAATTTTATATGCTGGCATTATAAGCTTCTCACCAACTTTTACTTTTCTGGGTAATAAGTTCTATTACTAATTAACTTTCTTCCTGAGTCCTTTTACTGACTGTGACTTTATTAACAAATGATTTACTCTGTTTGCTTTGAGATTTCAATAGCCGTTTAAAATAATCAGGACTTCTACATGTCATATAGTTGTTATTTGTAGTTAAGTGTGTTTTCAATTTTGCTGGAGACATTGCTGCATTTGTAAGTTGTTTGCCATAGACTAGACACAGTGGACTAGGACAATTTAGATCACCAGTCCATGTAAAACCCATTGATAAGTAACTTTCATTGTAACAACAAACCTTTTTGTGTCCATTGTTACATTAGTACAGTGAAATGTCTCAGAAGTTTCTTCGTCATTAACCTTATCAGAATTGTCTTTTCAATTTTGCTGGAGCCATTGCTGCATTTTCAAGTTGTTTGCCACAGACTAGGCACAATGGAATAGGACAACTTGGATTACCAGTCTATGTAATGGGGAGAATCTCCCACTACTTATTAAATGCTCCCGATGGCGTGCGCCTCAAATAGCCTCTGACAACCAAGTCCAGCCCCTGGCCACCATGCGTGGTTTAGCTACGAAGCCCAGTGGAACCATTTTCACTGACAGCAGAAGGGGAAAAGGTGAGTTACTGGCACCTTAAAACCAGTTGCTTTGGGCAGATGGGACTCGTCAGCTGCGGCAGCTCGTCTAGGAGAAGAAAAACTCTGATCTCAAACTTGTGCTGCCTTGCGTCTGTACCCACTCATGGGGAAAGCTTCGGGAGTAAATCCTGAAGGAAAAATCAGTACCAAAGGTAGTCCTACATTGAGTTCAGTCCTTTCTGACACCTTCTGTGATGCTGCTGGTACCTTGGGTTCATCAGATGCATGGAGAGGGGGAGTTGCTACGTGAGCAACAGCTTGGTCTCCATATCGTACTGTCCAGGCTTGTATATACTTATACTTTATTATTGCCAAACAATTGATACTAGAACGTACAATCATCACAGCGATATTTGATACTGCACTTCCTGCTCCCTGGATTACAAATCGATAGTAAATACTAAAAATTTAAATTATAAATCATAAATAGAAAATAGAAAAATAGAAAGTAAGGTAGTGCAAAAAAACTGAGAGGCAGGTCCGGATATTTGGAGGGTACGGCCCAGATCCAGGTCAGGATCCATACAGCAGTCTTATCACAGATGGAAAGAAACTGTTCCCAAATCTGGCCATATGAGTCTTCAAGCTCCTGAACCTTCTCCCGGAGGGAAGAGGGACGAAAAGTGTGTTGGCTGGGTGGGTCGTGTCCTTGATTATCCTGGCAGCACTGCTCCGACTGCGTGCGGTGTAAAGTGAGTCCAAGGACGGAAGATTGGTTTGTGTGGTGTGCTGCACCGAGTTCATGAACTTCTGCAGCTTCTTCCGGTCTTGGACAGGACACCTTCCATAACAGGTTGTGGTGCACCCTAGAAGAATGCTTTCTATGGTGCATCTATAAAAATTAGTAAGGGTTTTAGGGACAGGCCAAATTTCTTTAGTTTTCTCAGGAAGTAAAGGTGCTGGTGGGCCTTCTTGGCAGTGGAGTCTGCTTGGTTGGACCAAGTCAGGTCATTTGTGATATTGACCCCGAGGAACTTGAAGCTAGACAGAACTTAAAGCTATATCTAGACAGCCAGTACACTATCCATGGCCAACTCTGACTGACGGAGGCCTCACACCATGTATACATAACAATTTAATGTGCCTCTAGTGGCTATACAAAGTATAATTTAAAAACTTTTGTTTGTCATTATGTGGCTAGTATTTTCCCACTGGTAAACTTATTATTGCAGTATTGAATAATTCTAATTTTCTAATTAGAGTGGAATTTTTAAATCTCTGAATACTTTTATTCTAATCTAATAAAAGTAGCTGTGCTTTTGCTAGGCGCCATCTTTCTTTTCTCTAGATCCTCTCTTCGTCAAGTGGCAAGACCACCTGTCACTGTCCTGTTCCTGTTCTCTTTGTTCTATCAACTCTTAACAAAATGATCACGAAGCAACAAGCTTTATGCCTTGTCCTGACTTCTAAATGAACCTTGGATTTAAACATCAGAATCCAACATGTCTTAAAGCAAAATGAAACAGAATATAAAGTAGTAAAGTTCTCTTGTATTTAGTCATGGGAATTTAAGGCAGGATATCTGAATACTGGGCATAATCTCATTAAACAAAGTGAAGTATTGATTGGTGAGACATTTTATCTTGAGGACCAATATACATAATTGTTGTCAACTGGGTTTTCAAGGTGATGTTTTATGGTATATTGTCCTGTTATCCCGGAAGTTTCTGAATATTGAAGGAGAGTAGAAAGGCACCAATGATCAATGTAGCTTCCAAAAGTACTTGAACTAAAAATAGCTACAGATTGCCAAGTCTAGGGCAAGACAAGGATTTGAAGAGGAATGCATTACAAGTATGAAAAAACATAGAACATAGAAATCTACAGCACATTACAGGCCCTTCAGCCCACAATGTTGTGCCAACCATGTAACCTACTCTAGAAACTGCCTAGAATTTCCCTACCGCATAGCCCTCTATTTTTCTAAGCTCTATGTACCTATCTAAGAGGCTCTTAAAAGACCCTGTTGTATTCGATTCCACCACTGCTGTCGGCAGTGCATTGCACACACCCACCACTCTGTGTGGAAAATCTTACCCCTTACATTCCCCGAGTATCTGTTTGCAAGCACCTTAAAACTATGCCCGCTCGTGTTAGCCATTTCAGCCCTGGGGAAAAGCGTCTGGCTATCCACATGATCAATGTGAACCAAAAATGTGGGAATTGTAGAGCACTATGAAGACCCCTCTAAGTAAGTATTTCCTTTCTTGAATTCTTCACAGGTTACGTGATGTTTTGAATAGACTATTGGCAAAATCGGCTAAACAAGAGAAAATGTATCGAGAAGAGAACCAGTCCTTAACTGACCAATACAAGAGAACCGTGGAACTGTACAAGGACCTTCAGAAGAAAATGAGGTTTACGAACTCCTGTATTTAGTTTCTTTGTAATTTTCAAGAAGTTTATTTGTGCATTTGGGTTCAGAATTGTGTTTAGTATCACTGGCATACTGTATGTCGCAAAATTTGTTGTTTGTGACAGCAGTACATTGCAATACATAAAAATTTATAAAATACAATAAGAAATATAGTAAAGAGAATTTGAATGAAATAAATAGAAACCATAGAAAAACTACAGCACAGAAACAGGCTTTTTGGCCCTTCTTGGCTGTGCCGAACTATTTTCTGCTTAGTCCCACTGACCTGCACACGGACCATATCCCTCCATACACCTCCCATCCATGTACCTGTCCAATTTATTCTTAAATGTTAAAAAAGAACCCTCATTTACCACCTCGTCTGGCAGCTCATTCCATACTCCCACCACTCTCTGTGTGAAAAAGCCCCCCTCAATGTTCCCTTTAAACTTTTCCCCCTTCACCCTTAACCCATGTCCTCTGGTTTTTTTCTCCCCTTGCCTCAGTGGAAAAAGCCTGCTTGCATTCACTCTATCTATACCCATCATAATTTTATATACTTCTATCAAATCTCCCCTCATTCTTCTACGCTCTAGGGAATAAAGTCCTAACCTATTCAACCTTTCTCTGTAACTGAGTTTCTCAAGTCCCGGCAACATCCTTGTAAACCTTCTCTGCACTCTTTCAACCTTATTAATATCCTTCCTGTAATTTGGTGACCAAAACTGAACACAATACTCCAGCAACACACAATACTCCAGATTCGGCCTCACCAATGCCTTATACAACCTCATCATAATATTCCAGGTCTTATACTCAATACTTTGATTAATAAAGGCCAATGTACCAAAAGCTCTCTTTATGACCCTATCTACCTGTGATGCCACTTTTAGGGAATTTTGTACCTGTATTCCCAGATCCCTCTGTTCCTCTGCACTCCTCAGTGCCTTACCATTTACCCTGTATGTTCTACCTTGGTTTGTCCTTCCAAAGTGCAATACCTCACACTTGTCTGTATTAAACTCCATCTGCTATTTTTCAGCCCATTTTTCCAGCTGGTCCAAGTCCCTCTGCAGGCTCTGAAAACCTTCCTCACTGTCCACTACACCTCCAATCTTTGTATCATCAGCAAATTTGCTGATCCAATTTACCACATTATCATCCAGATCATTGATATAGATGACAAATAACAATGGACCCAACACTGATCCCTGTGGCACACCACTAGTCACAGGCCTCCACTCGGAGAAGTAATTCTCTACTATCACTCTTTGGCTTCTTCCATTGAGCCAATGTCTAATCCAATTTACTACCTCTCCATGTATACCTAGCGACTGAATTTTCCTAACTAACCTCCCATGCGGGACCTTGTCAAAGGCCTTACTGAAGTCCATGTAGACAACATTCACTGCCTTCCCTTCATCCACTTTCCTGGTAACCTCCTCGAAATAGATTGGTCAAACAGGACCTACCACGCACAAAGCCATGTTGCCTCTCCCTAATAAGTCCCTGTCTATCCAAATGCTTGTAGACTCTGTCTCTTGGTACTCCCTCCAATATCTTACCCACTACCGATGTCAAACTTACCGGCCTATAATTTCCCGGATTACTTTTCGATCCTTTTTTATACAATGGAACAACATGAGCCTCCCTCCAATCCTCCGGCACCTCACCCGTAGACAGCGACATTTTAAATATATCTGCCAGGCTCCCTGCAATTTCAACACTAGTCTCCTTCAAGGTCCAAGGGAATATCCTGTCAGGTCCTGGGGATTTATCCACTTTAATTTGCCTCAAGATAGCAAGCACCTCCTCCTTTTCAATCTGTACAGTTTCCATGATCTCACTACTTGTTTCCCTTAATTCCATAGACTTCATGCCAGTTTCCTTAATAAATACAGATGCAAAAAACCCATTTACGATCTCCCCCATTTCTTTTGGTTCCGCACATAGTCGACCACTCGGATCTTCAAGAGGACCAATTTTATCCCTTACAATCCTTTTACTCTTAATATACCTGTAAAAGCTCTTTGGATTACCCTTCACTTTGACTGCCAAGGCAACCTCATGTCTTTTAGCCCTCCTGATTTCTTTCTTCAGTATTTTCTTGCACTTTTTATACTCCTCAAGCACCTTATTTACTCCCTGTTTCCTATACATGTCATACAACTCTCTTTTTTCTTTATAGAGAGTTGCAATATCCCTTGAGAACCAAGGTTCCTTATTCCTATTCACTTTGCCTTGAATCCTGACAGGAACATACAGGCTCTGCACTCTCAAAATTTCTCCTTTGAAGGCTTCCCACTTACCGATCACATCCTTGTAGTGCAAAAGGAGAGCAAAAAAAAAAAAAGAGGTATTGTACATGGGTTTATTGTCCATTCAAAAATCTGATGGCGGAGGGGAGAAGCTCTTCTTAAAGTGCTGAGTATGTGTGTTTGCACTCTTCTAATGCCTCCCTGACGGTAGCATTGAGAAGAGGGCATGTCCTGGGTGGTGATAATGCGGTCTTTAATACTGCCATTTTGAGGCATCACTTTTTGAAGATGTCCTCAGTGCTGGCGAGGTTTGTGCCCATGTTGGAGCTGGCCGAGTTGGAAACTTTCTGCAGCTTTTTAGTGTACTCATTTATATTCTTCACCAGAGAAATTTTGTTATACTCTTTCAGTCTCTCTTCCTATCTGACGTTTAGAAAAATTGATAGCCAGATGTGAACATATTCTTAAGCTACTGGTTTCTTTAACTTTTCCTTCCCATCCTTGTTTTCAGTAGATTTTTTACTTTTTTAAAAAATACAATTTGACAAGTGTAATCCTGTCACTGTTCTGTCAAGTCTAGAGACTGCATATAGCTGGAGCACAGTTTAAAGGGTTAACCATGTCATACCGAATCGAGTTTGATCATATCAAGGTTACAGAGGTTTTCATCTTTTAGCTTGCGGTTACATTTAATCACATCCTTAACCTGCATCCCAAGCTGCTCCAACTTCACCTCAAACATAAAAGAAAAAAATAATGTTTTCTTCTTCGCTGAGTGACACTTTCTGTTCAGCTGTCTTTCTTGTCTTTTTGCCATGAAGTTTAATCTGCATGCAAGCTTGGAACTGTGGTTCAATTCTCCCCACCCACCTGTGCCTTGTTTTGTGTCTACCTGTATCTCCAGGGGAGGAGCTGAAGATCTGGTCATAGGCTGTATTTTGACCTGAACAATAACTTTTGTTTTCATTTGAACGTACTGAATGACCTGATGAGTGTTTACATCATTGTTTGTTTTCATTTCAGTTGTACCATTCCCCTAATTAACAATTTAATTGGCTATTAATAGTGACCAATAACTGCTTGCCTTGTGGATAATGCCCAGTTCCTCAACATTCCTATTGAACAAGAAAATTGTGTTTTTCATCAGGAAGAGTCTTGGCAGTTCTTTATTCCTCTCCGTAAATGCTGCCTGATCTGTGGAGTTCCTACAGCATTTTGCATGTGTTGCTCTAGATTCCCAGCATCTGCAGAATCTCTTGTGTTTGTGAATATACATCTTGAAATAAGCTCAGCACTAAATTGCTTCAATTTTAAGTAGAGTTAGGTCGTAGCTTTTGTCAGTATTCCAGATCATTAAAACAAAAGTAATTGCTCTTTAACACATTCCTTCTAGTAGTTTAAAATGTGGAAATCAGTGTTTTTCTTTTATCAGACATTTTGCTGCTGTTGATGCAAAAAGGTTTGAAGGCATTTGGCTTATGAACGAGGAAGAGGCAAAGAATCTAGTCAAAAAGGCTCTGGATGCTGATAGGATAATTCACCATCAGCAGCTTGGATTGAGCTGGACGATGCCAGAACTGTGTTTCATGGAAAATGTTGGGCCAATTGTGTCTTGCACCAAGAAGAAGTCAGCTGTCCAGCTGGCAGAAGAAGTTATTCTTGGAGGTAGGAGAATGAAACTTGGTCTGTAAACCCATTTATCAAGTATCTAAGGCAATATTTGGATAGCCATTCGGATATATAATGTCATCAGGTGTGGAGAAAGATAGATGATTTATGTAAAAAATGTGTAATATACATAGTATTCTGTATAAGTTAATTTTGACTTGCCTTTGAGATGATCCCTTGTGTAAAAACTAGAAATGAAAGTAAAATTATCCCTCCTTCTCTGTACCTTAAGATGTTCCTGTTCTTCATCGTAAGTTTAGAAGTGATGATATTCAACTCCATTTACAACTTTTCAGTTAGTAAAGCAGGCAATATCTGGAAAAGGTCAATAGTGTTGGACTAGTGTACTTATCAAGAAATAGTCACTCCAGTAGGTCAGTCCAGTCACTTTTCCTTGACATAAGCATTGCCGAATCTCTATCATCAATGTTGAATATTACTGTTGAACAACAATTGAAGAGGACCAGGTGTGTAAATATTGTGGATACTGGAGCAGGTCAAAAACTTTCTGCGGCAAATTAAATTAGATTATTAGATTATGAGGACACGTCCTCTTTTATTGTCATTTAATAATGCATGCATTAAGAAATGATACAATATTCCTCTGGTGTACAGACGAAGACTGAAAAACTAACAAAAACCACATAATTATAACATATAGTTACAACAGTGCAACAATACCATAGCTTGATGAAGAACAGGCCATGGGCACAGTAAAAAAGTTCAAAGTCTCTCGAAAGTCCCACATCTCACGCAGGTGGGAGAAGGAAGAAAACTCTCCCTGCCATGCCCGACAACAGTCCAACACAGTCGTCCGAAAACTAAGAGCCTCCAACCAGCCCTCCGACACCGAGTATCGAGCACCATCTCTGCTGAACGCTTCGACTCCAGCCTCGGTCGCCAGCAGCAGGCAAAGCCGGGGATTTTGGGGCCTTCCCTCCAGAGATTCTTAATTGTGCAGCAGCAGCGGCAGCGAACCGGGCATTTCAGAAGTTTCTCCAGATGTTCCTCTGCTTCTCATGTCTGTCTCCATCAAATCAGGATTGTGCACGGCATCCTACTTACAAATACGATATCATTTCACCAGAGAGCTGCGTGCGCTGTCCTTTATCACTCAATTTTTGACATTTCAAAGTGGTTCCACCATCTTAAAGAAACAGATCAGGAGCTGGCACAATATTATACATTTATCTAGGCAATTGCAGTTCAAATCATCTAAAGATTGGCACCATTGAAGAACACAACAAAACTGTAACTGGGGAAGGCCACCGGGCTCTCATGCCTACTCAGCATTCAATATGATCATGGCTGATCTGTGCTGGCCTCCAACTACTCTTCTGTTCCATGTCCTAATAATTCTCAATACATTGAAACTTCTAATATTTATTTCTTCTTCTTCTTCTTCTTCTTGCGCCCTTAACTCCTGGTGGAGTTGTCGGGGTGCCGTCATGACAAGCTTGGCACCAGTTTGGTGTGTTCATCATGCGGCGTGTCTTGGGCATCTGAAACCTGATGGTGCCCATCTCTCTTCAGGTTTGATCACAGCCGATTTCCTCCCAACTAGGTGGCATGCCTTGGTCGTGAACACATGGCCGTTATAGTTACTGTCTGGGCCGGTGACTTCATCATGAAAGTCATTTGCCCGGTGGTGCCATGTTAACACCACCCCCTCACGTGGTTTAGCCACCAGCTGAAGCGGTTTACCAGGATATGGAGCTTAGAGCCAACACGTGAGAGATTTAGGAGATGGATGAGGACCAGTGATGCCCGTCCACTAAGGTTGCCAACTTTCTCACTTTCAAATAAGGAACAAAAGTGGCACTTGTGTTTACCCCGAGAAAGACTACCATGACCATGAAGCCTTGCGTGGGCACCTGTGTGCGCATGCGTGATGTGCACATATGTGATGTACGCATGCGTGTACGTGCCTTTTTTTTCTACAAATCGTTTTTGGCTTAATCTTCCCGATTCTGATACACTGTACATACATTATTTCTACTTTATATAGGGTGTGTATTTATCATATCATTCCTGCTTTTACTATATGTTGGTGTTTTTTTTAGGTTTTATGTGTTATT
The DNA here is from genome assembly GCF_030028105.1 of Mobula birostris. Taxonomy (NCBI): domain Eukaryota; kingdom Metazoa; phylum Chordata; class Chondrichthyes; order Myliobatiformes; family Myliobatidae; genus Mobula; species Mobula birostris. The sequence goes on along the minus strand of NC_092371.1, from coordinate 208,034,855 downwards.
GGTATGATTTGGTAGGTTTTGTTTGGGTCTGGGAACGTTCAAAAATTTTCCCCATTTAAATTAATGGTAATTGCTTCTGCGCTTCATGCCATTTCGGCTTATGAATAGTTTCATAGGAACTCTGTACCTTAGCGGGGGAAATACAAGACAAGGGCAGTCCCATATGGGACAAATCAACTTAGCCCAATATACGGGATGTCCCAGCTAATATGGGACAGTTGGCAACCCTGTCTGGTAGGGGGCAGCATGCCAGACATCAAAGCTCCTACTCCTATCCAGAGCCCCCTATACCCCAATATTTATTTATCTCCACCTTAAAAATATCTAATAATCTGGCCTTCACCAGAGCACTCCAGAGACTTCTACACTTTCAGTGAAGAAATTACTACACACCTTAGATGATAGGCCCCTTGTAGCTATGTTCCCTTGCTCGTAACTCTCCCACTTGTGAAAGCATCTAAGCATCTACTCTGTCAATGCCACTAAGAATTAGTCATGTAAATTTCCTTTAGACTACTTCCAAAGTTGCTGTATTCCTTTAATTCTACCAAAGGAGACAAAAACTGTGCATAGTGTTCTAGATATGGCCTCACCAACATCCTGTACAACTGTAACAAAGCATCCTTTGTTCTTAAATTCCAACCCTTAGCAATAAAAGCCAACAAGCTGTTTGTCTTCCAAACTACTTGTTGTACGTGCCTGATAACATTTGTAATGCATGTGCTACCAGGCCGTGAGGAAACATTATGAGTCAGCTGCACCTTTCCTCATTCCCTGTCACGCACTGTTGAACTTGAACATGGGGTTGCCAACTGTCCCGTATTTGCCAGGACATCCCGTATATTGGGCTAAATTGGTTTGTCCCATACGGGACTACCCTTGTCCCGTATTTTCCCCGCTAAAGTAGAGTATTCCTATGAAACCTTTCGTGCCAAAATGGTGTAAAGTAAAGAAGCAATTACCATAAGTTTCTATGGGAAAAATTTGAGTGTTCCCAGACCCAAAAAATAACCTAGCAAATCATACCAAATAACATATAAAACCAAAAACAAATAACACTAACATATAGTAAAAGCAGGAATGATATGATAAATACACAGCCTATATAAAGTAGAAATATAGTATGTGCAGTATAGTCAGGAAGGTGAAGGCAAAACCAATCTGTGGGAAAAAAATTGGCACATACGTGCATGCGCACGTCACGCATGCACGCACAGGTGCCCGCGCAAGGCTTCATGATCATGGTAGTCTTTCCAGGGGTAAAGTGTTCTGGGATATGACTGCTACTTTTGTCCCTTATTTGGGAGTGAGAAAGTTGGCAACTCGAACCATAAAAGACATGTTGAGGGAGTTTAACCCACATGAACACCCCCAACCCCCGGGTTGGCCAGTCCGCAAGAATATTGTCAATATTAATCCGGTCCGTGGTGCAAAAAAGGTTGGGGATCCCTGTATTAGAACACCTAGATTCCTCTGAAATGTAGTCATTTGCAGTTACTCTCCATGTAGGTAATAATCCACCTTTTGATTGCCCTAACATAACCTTGCATGTTCTCACATTAAACCATTTGCCAGATTTTCATCCAGTCTTTCTGAATTCTGTTGCAGAATTAAGGATCTCATCGCAATCTACCCTTCCATTTAATTTAGAAAGCTTGCATTTTGTTACCTTTACCAAAGGTTTTGCAGGATCTAAACAAGAAGGACTGAAGTGGCTTATCGCTTCACAATTTCTTCATCCTAAAGAATGAAAAAATAAAAAGATTTTGAAGAAACTGTACTCCATATTTTGTACATTTCAATAAAAAATAAAAAAAAAAAGAATTATTCTTTGGTTGGCAACTGTTCATTGCTGGCAAGGCTAGAACTATCCCCTTCATTTTACTGCCTTTGGTAATCTAGTAGTGAATTGTTCCTTTCAACCATAGTATGTGAAGGATGGACTTTCAGTATATGGACACTGTAACAATGAGGGATGATTCGTGGTGTGCTGGTGACAGGGGGACTGAATATTTAGACTGGTAAGTGGAATGCCAGTCAAGTGCAGTGCCTTGTCCTGAGTGGTATCCGAATTGGTTTGTAGTTTGAGCTCCAATAATCTTGTAAACACTGAATATTTGTTGGCACTCTTGATTGGTGTCCTGTGTTGGAAAGTGTTTTGAGTTTCAGGAAACTTGTTACTCGCCACACAATAACCAGTGTCTGAGCAACTCTATTGCAGTATTAACATGGTTTTCGGTTAAATTTTGTTCCAATATTGACTGAAGGCTAATACCAGATGTCAAAGATAGGTGGCTTGATTCTCTTGTTGAAGATGGTCTGAATGTCAATTGCCATTTTTCACTGCCTGACCAGATAGAGTTTGCTGCATGCAGGATTGAACTGGGCCTGTGAATGGAATTGAATATTGTGCAATCATTGATCAAGCCTCCCTATTTCTGACTACAGTATATAACATATAACCATATAACAATTACAGCACGGAAACAGGCCATCTCGGCCCTTCTAGTCCGTGCCGAACTCTTACTCTCACCTAGTCCCACCGACCTGCATGCAGTCCATAACCATCCATTCCTTTCCTGTCCATATATCTATCCAATTTAACTTTAAACGACAACATCAAATTTGCCTCAACCACTTCTGCTGGAAGCTCGTTCCACACAGCTACCACTCTCTGAGTAAAGAAGTTCCCCCTCATGTTACCCCTAAACTTTTGTCCTTTAACTCTCAATTCATGTCCTCTTGTTTGAATCTTCCCCTCTCTCAATGGAAAAAGCCTATCCACGTCAACTTTATCAATCCCCTTCATCATTTTAAACACCTCTATCAAGTCCCCCTCAACATTCTACGCTCCAAAGAATAAAGACCTAACTTGTTCAGCCTTTCTCTGTAACTTAGGAGATGAAACCCAGGCAACATTTTAGTAAACCTCTTCTGTACTCTCTCAATTTTATTGACATCTTTCCTATAATTCGGTGACCAGAACTGTACACAATACTCCAAATTTGGCCTTACCAATGCCCTATACAATTTCAACATTACATCCCAACTCCTCTACTCAATGCTCTGATTAGTAAAGGCCAGCAAACCAAAAGCTTTCTTCACCACCCTATCCACATGAGATTCCACCTTCAGGAAACTATGCACCATTATTCCTAGATCCCTCTGTTCTACAGCATTCTTCAATGTCCTACCATTTACCATGTATGTCCTATTTTGATTAGTCCTACCAAAATGTAGCACCTCACATTTTTCAGCATTAAACCCCATCTGCCATCTTTCAGCCCGCTCTTGTAAATGGTCTAAATCTCTCTGCAAGCTTTGAAAACCTACCTCATCATGCACAACGCCACCTATCTTAGTATCATCTGCATACTTACTAATCCAATTTACCACCCCAACATCCAGATCAATAATATATATGACAAACAACATTGGACACAGTACAGATCCCTGAGGCACACTGCTACACACCGTCCTCCAATCTGACACACAGTTATCCACCACTACTCTCTGACGTTTCCCACCTAGCCACTGCTGAATGCATTTTGCTACTTCGATATTAATGCCTAACGATTGAACCTTCCTAACTAACCTTACGTGTGGAACCTTGTCAAAGGCCTTACTGAAGTCCATATAGACAACATCCACCGCTTTACCCTCATCAACTTTCTTAGTAACCTCATCAAAAAATTCAATAAGATTTGTCAAACATGACCTTCTACAGACAAATCCATGTTGACTATTCTTAATCAGGCTCTCTCTGTCCAGATAATTATATATACCATCTCTAAGAATACTTTCCATCAATTTACCCACCACTGACGTCAAACTCACAGGTTGATAATTGCCAAGTTTACTCTTAGAACCCTTTTAAACAATGGAACCACATGAGCAATACGCCAATCCTCCGGCACCATCCCCGTTTCTAATGACATTTGAAATATTTCTGTCAGAGCCCCTGCTATTTCTACACTAACTTCCCTCAAGGTCCTAGGGAATATCTTGTCTGGACCCGGAGACTTATCCACTTTTATATTCCTTAAAAGTGCCAGTACTTCCTCTTCTTTAATCGTCATACTTTCCATAACTACCCTTCTTGTTTCCTTTACCTTACACAATTCAATATCCTTCTCCTTAGTGAATACCAAAGAAAAGGGATTGTTCAAAATCTCCCCCACCTCTTTTGGCTCCGCACATAGCCGTCCACTCTGATTCTCCAAGGGACCAATTTTATCCCTCACTATCCTTTTGCCACTAACATAACTGTAGAAACCATTTGTATTTATTTTTTACCTTACTTGCCAAAGCAGCGTTGTACCTTCCTTTAGCCTTTCTAATTTCTTTCTTAAGATTCTTTTTACATTCTTTATATTCCTCGAGTACCTCATTAACTCCAAGCTGCCTATATTTATTGAAGATCCCTCTCTTTTTCCGAACCAAGTTTTTGATATCCCTTGAAAACCATTGCTCTCTCAAACTTTTAACCTTTCCTTTCAACCTAACAGGAACATAAAGATTCTGAACCCTCAAAATTTCACCTTTAAATTACCTCCATTTCTCTATTACATCCTTCCCATAAAACAAGTTGTCCCAATCCACTCCTTTTAAATCCTTTCGCATCTCCTCAAAGTTAGCCTTTCTCCAATCCAAAATCTCAATCCTAGGTCCAGTCCTATCCTTCTCCATAATTACACTGAAACTAATGGTATTGTGATCACTTGACCCGAAGTGCTCCCCAACACATACCTCCGTCACCTGCCCTGTCTCATTCCCTAACAGGAGATCCAACACTGCTCCTTCTCTAGTTGGTACCTCTATGTATTGCTCCAAAAAACTATCTTGCACACATTTGACAAACTCCAAACCATCCAGCCCTTTTACAGAATAGACTTCCCAGACAATGTGGAAAATTAAAATCTCCCACAATCACAACCTTATGCTTACTACAAATATCTGCTATCTCCTTACAAACTTTCTCCTCCAGTTCTCAGTCCCCATTAGGTGGTCTATAATACACTCCTATAAGCGTCATAACACCTTTCCTATTCCGCAATTCCACCCAAATAGCCTCCCTAGGCAAGTCCACTAATCTATCCTGACAGAGCACCGCTGTTATATAATCTCTGACAAGCAATGCAACACCTCCCCCTCTTGCCCCTCCTATTCTATCACACCTGAAGCAATGAAATCCTGGAATATTTAGTTCCCAATCACACCTCTCCTGCAACCACACTTCACTAATAGCTACAACATCATATTTCCAGGTATCAATCCATGCTCTAAGCTCATCCACCTTTCTTACAATGCTCCTAGCATTAAAATAGATGCATTTAAGAAACACTCCACCTCCCACTCTCTGTTTATTCTTAATGGAGCAAACTTTGTTATCTTTTTCTTCCTTTTACCCTCTCTTCTAGTCTCCTTAATTTGATTCCCTCCCCCGCAACCATTCTAGTTTGAAGTCACCTCAGTAGCCCTCTCAAATATGATAGAGGAAAAGTAGTTGATAAAATAGTTGAAGATAACACAATATTTGGCATTGGGGACTGCTTAGATGAAGTCCAGCAGTGATGTTCTGTGCTAGCTGATTGGCCTCTAATAAGTACAACTTACAACTATTATCTTTGTGGGAGTTATCAATCTGACAAATCCCAAGAATCTTCAGTGTGGTGGTTAGTCAAATGGTGGCCTCGATGAAGAGGTTAATTAGTTCTCCCAACATCTGGAATTCTGAAATTTGGTTAATTTTTCACCCAGGTTTGACATCAACTCGACAGTCAGTCAAATTCCATTCAAAAATGAATTGAGAGTCAGGGTACAGTGACCTAGCTCCTTGGTTTTATTGCACACTCATTGACATGACATGGTGAATAAGGAGTGAAACTGAAAACAATAAAATGTAGTGCAGTTGCTGTGTTGTTCTATTCACACAAGTAAACATAAGTAAGGATTTAGTTAGGTTTCCTGCAGGTAAATATTTCAAGGTTTGGACAAGTACAGTGCCTATAAAAAGTAATCACCCCCTACTGGAAGTTTTCTTATTTTATTGCTTTACAGCACTGAGTCACAGTGGATTTAATTTGGCTTTTTTGACACTGATCAACAGAAATACTCTTTCGCGTCAAAGTGAAAACAGATCTCTACAAAGTGATCTAAATTAATTACAAATATATAGCACAAAATAACTGGTTGCATTTTTGAGTGCAATGACAGCCTTGAGTCTGTGTGGTAGGTCTCTATCAGCTTTGTACATCAGGACATTGCAATTTTTCTCCATTCTTCTTTACAAAATTGCTCAAGCTCTGTCAGGTGGCATGGGGATTGTGAGTGAACAGCCCTTTTCAAGCCCAGGCATAAATTCTCAATTGGATTGAGGTGTGGACTCTGACTTGACCACTCCAGGACATTAACTTTTGTTGTTTTAAAGCCATCCCTGTGTACTTCTGGCTTTATGCTCAGGGTCGTTGTCTTGCTGGAAAACAGATCTTCTCCCAAGAAACAGTTCTCTTGCAGACTGCATCAGGTTTTCCTCCAGGATTTCCCTGTATTTTGTCGCATTCATTTTACCCTCTACCTTCACAAGCCTTCTAGGGTATGCTGCAGTGAAGCATCCCCATTGCATGATGCAGCCACCACCATGCTTCACGGTAGGGATGGTGTGTTTTTGATAATGAGTGGTGTTTGGTTTATGCCAAACATAGCGTTTAGTCTGATGGCCGAAAAACTCAATTTTCGTTTCATCAGACCATGGAACTTTCTTTCAGCTGACTTCAGAGTTTCCCACGTGCCTTTTGACAGCAAATTCTAGCCAAGATTTCATGTGAGTTTTTTTCAACAGTGACTTTCTCTTTGCCACTCTCCCATAAAGCTGTGACTGGTGAAGCACCCAGGCAACAGTTGTATGCGTAGTCTCTCCTATCTCAGCCGCTGAAACTTGTAATGCCTCCAGAGTTGTCATAGGTCTCCTGATGGCCTCCCTCACTAGTCCCCTTCTTGCACCGTCACTCAGTTTTTGAGGACAGCCTGTTCAAGGCAGATTTACAGCTTTGCCATGTGCTTTCCATTTCTTGACGATTGACTTCAATGTATTCCAATGTACATTCAGTGACTTGGAAATTTTCTTGTATCCATCTTCTGACTTGTACTTTTCAATAACCTTTTCATGGAGTTGCTTGGAGTGTTCTTTTGTCTTCATGCTGTAGTTTTTCTAGGATACTGACTCACCAGCCGTTGGACCTTCCAACAACAGGTATATTTTTACTACAATCAATTGAAACACCTTGACTACACACAGGTCTCCTAAAACAGATCTCCTTTTAACTAATTATGTGTCTTTTAAAACAAATTGGCTGCACCAGTGATGATTTGGTGTATCATATTAAAGGGGAGTGAATACTTATGCAATCAATTGTTTTGTGTTTCATATTTGTAATTAATTAAATCACTTTGTAGAGATCCGTTTTCACTTTGACATGAAAGAGTTTTTCTGCTGATCAGTGCCAGAAGAGCCAAATTGTGATTCAATGTTGTAAAACAATAAAATGTGAAAACGTCCAAGTGGGGTGAATACATTTTATAGCACTGTAAATACTACAGGTAAATAATGTAGACACTACATCTAAATTAGTGTCTAATAAACTCAAAAATAACAAAAGCTTATTGATGCCTTTAAGTTAACCTAAACAATATAACATCAACTTACAGCCAATGCTTCTGCTGGGGAAACAACAGGATAGCTTTAGATAGAAACTTTTGCTCTTAACGTCAACCTCTGGCCTACTGCTAGTCAAAGTGCTTTTCTACTTGCTACTTCCTGGCTGCACGGGAAGTGACCTAATACAGATCAGAAACTGCTCATTAAAATAAAGTCTTTATTTCCTTAACCACATAGAAAAACATAAATGAATTGCCCGAAGGCCAGAACAAGCAGGTTAAATAAATAAATGTCATGGGAATGACACCTCCAATGTCTCTACAAATGATTAAGTATATGCTGAGAAGGTGATAATTGGTCCTAGAAACATAGAAACACACAAAACCTACAGCTCAATACAGGCTCTTCGGCCCACAAAGTTGTGCCGAACATGTACCTACCTTAGAAATTACTAGGGTTACCCATAGCCCTCTATTTTTCTAAACTCCATGTACCTATCCAAAAGTCTCTTAAAAGACCCTATTGTATCCACCTCCACCATCATTGCCGGCAGCCCATTCCATGCAATCACCACTCTCTGCATAAAAAAAAATTGCCCTGACATCTCCTCTGTACCTGCTCCCAAGCACCTTAAACCTGTGCCCTCTTGTGGCAGCAATTTCAGCCCTGGGAAAAAGTCTTTGACTATCCACACGATCAATGCCTCTCAATATCTTATACACCTCTATCAGGTCTCCTCTCATCCTCCGTCACTCCAAGGAGTAGAGGCCGAGTTCACTCAACCTGTTTTCATAAGGCATCCTCCCCAATCCAGGCAACATCCTTGTAAATCCCCTCTGCACCCTTTCTATGGTTTCCACATCCTTTCTGTAGTGAGGTGACCAGAACTGAGCACAGTATTTCAGTGGGGTCTGACCAGGGTCCTATATAGCTGCAACATTACCTCTCAGCTCCTGAATTCAATTCCACGATTGATAAAGGCCAGTGCACCATGTATGCCTTCTTAACCACATAGTCAACCTGCGTAGCTACTTTGAGCGTCCTATGGACTTGGACCCAAAGATCCCTCTGATCCTCCACACTGCCAAGAGTCTTGCCATTAATACTATATTCTGCCATTATATTTGACCTACCAAAATGAACCACTTCACATTTATCTGGGCTGAACTCCATGTCACTTCTCAGCCCAGTTTTACATCCTATCAATGTCCCGCTGTAACCTCTGACAGCCCTCCACACTATCCACAACACCCCCAACATTTGTGTCATCAGTAAACTCACTAATCCATCCCTCCACTTCCATGAAGAGTACGAGTCCCAGAACAGATCCCTGAGGCACACCACTGGTCACTGACCTCCATGCAGAATATGACCCGTTTACAACCACTGTTTGCCCTCTGTGGGCAAGCCAGTTCTGGATCCACAAAACAATGTCCCCTTGGATCCCATGCTTCCTTACTTTCTCAATAAGCCTTGCATGGTGTACCTTATCAAATGCCTTACTGAAATCCATATACACTACATCTACTGTCCTTCCTTCATCAATGTGTTTAGTCACATCTTCAAAATCAGGCTCGTGAGGCACGTCCTGCCCTTGACAAAGCCATGCTGACTATTCCTAATCATATTATACCTCTCCAAATGTTCATAAATCTTGCCTCTCAGGATCTTCTCCATCAACTTACCAACTACTGAAGTAAGACTCACTGGTCTATAATTTCCTGGGCTATCTCTACTCCCTTTCTTGAATAAGGGAACAACATCCGCAACTCTACAGTCATCCGCAACCTCTCCCGTCTTCATTAGTGTTGCAAAGATTATTGCCAGAGGTTCAGCAATCTCCTTCCTCACCTCCCACAGTAGCCTGTGGTACATCTCGTCCGGTCCCAGTGACTTTATCCAACTTGATGCTTTCCAAAAGCTCCAGCACATCCTCTTTCTTTATATCTACATGCTCAAGCTTTTTAGTCCACTGTAAATCATCACTACAAACACCAAGGTCCTTTTCCATAGTGAATACTGAAGTAACGTATTCATTAACTACCTCTGCTATTTCCTTCGGTTCCATACACACTTTCCCACTGTCACACTTGATAGGTCCTATTCTTTCACATCTTATCTTCTTGCTCTTCACATACTTGTAGAAGGGTTGGGGTTTTCCTTAATCCTGCCCACCAAGGCCTTCTCATGGCCCCTTCTGGCTCTCCTAATTTCATTGTTAAACTCCTTCCTGCTAGCCTTATAATCTTCTAGATCTCTAACATTACCTAGTTGTTTGAACCTTTCGTAAACTTTTCTTTTCTTGACCAGATTTACTACAGCCTTTGTACACCACGGTTCCTGTACCCTACCGTAACTTCCCTGTATCATTGGAATGTACGCCACACAAGTATCCCCTGAACATTTGCCACATTTCTTCCGTACTTTTCCCTGAGAACATTTGTTTCCAAGTTCCCGCCTGATAGCCTCATATCTCCCCTTATCCCAATTAAACACTTTCCTAAATTGCCTGTTCCTATCCCTCTCCAAGGCTATGGTAAAGGAGATAGAATTGTGATCACCATCTCCAAAATGCTCTCCCACTGAGAGACCTGACACCTGACCAGGTTCATTTCCCAATACCAAACCAAGTACAGTCTCTCCTCTTGTAGGCTTATCTACATATTGTGTCAAGAAACCTTCCTGAACACACTGAACAAACTCCACCCCATCTAAACAATCGATATTTGGGAAACTAAAATCTCCCACTATGACAACTCTATTATTATTATTGCATCTTTCCAGGATCTGTTTCCCTATCTGCTCCTCAATATCCCTGTAACTATTGGGCGGCCTATAAAAAACACCCAGTAGAGTTATTGACCCCTTCCTGTTCCTAACCTCCACCCACAGAAATTCCGTAGACAATCCCTCCATGACGTCCATCTTTTCTGCATCTGTGACACTATCTCTGATCATCAGTGCCATGCACCCACCTCTTTTGCGTCCCTCCCTGTCCTTTCTGAAACATCTAAAACCTGGCACTTGAAGTAACCGTTCCTGTCCCTGAGCCATCCAAGTCTCTGTAATGGCCACCACATCATATCTCCAAGTACTAATCCATGCTCTAAGCTCATCCACTTTGTTCACAATACTCCTTGCATTAAAATAGACACATCTCAAACCGTCAGTCTGAGCGCGTCCCTTCTCTATCACCTGCCTATCCTTCCTCACACACTGTCTCCAAGCTTTCTCTATTTGTGAGCCAACCGCCTCTTCCCCAGTCTCTTTAGTTTGATTCCCACTCCCCAGCAATTCTAGTTTAAACTCTCCCCAGTAGCCTTAGCAAACCTTCCCCACCAAGATATTGCTCCTCCTGGGATTCAAGTGCCTCCTGTCCTTTTTGTACAGGTCACACCTGCCCTAAAAGAGGTCCCAATGATCCCAAAATCTGAATCCCTGAACCCTGCTCCAAACCCTCAGCCACGCATTGATCCTCCACCTCATTCTGTTCCCATACTCACTGTCATGTGGCACAGGCAGTAATCCCGAGATTACTACCTTTGCGGTCCTGCTTCTCAACTTCCTTCCTAACTCCCTGTAGTCTGTTTTCAGGACCTCTTCTCTTTTCCTGCCTATGTCATTGGTATCAGTATGTATCACGACCTCTGGCTATTCTCCCTCCCAATGCAGGATATCGTGGATGCGATCTGAAACATCCTGGACCCTGGCACCTGGGAGGCAAACAACCATCCGAGTTTCTTTCCTGCATCCACAGAATTGCCTGTCTGACCCCCTAACTATAGAGTCCCCTATCACTACTGCCTTTCTCTTCCTTTCCCTACCGTTCTGAGCCACAGGGCCAGACTCTGTGCCAGAGGCACGGCCACTGTTGCTTCCCCCAGGTAGGCTGTTGCCTCCAACAGTACTCAAACAGGAGTACTTATTGTTCAGGGGGACAGCTACAGGGGTACTCTCTAGTACCTGACTCTTCCCCTTCCCTCTCCTGACTGTTACCCACTTTCAATAATTCAATTTATTCAGTTTTAATAACTTGCAATATCAGTCATTTTTTAAAATGTCATCTATTTTTCTTATCCATGAATCATTCGTCCCTTTATCTTGCCCAAATAACTTTATTCAATTTAGGGAATGCTGTGACCATTCTGTATCTTGCTTGCACCTTGTCTTAGTTCTGAATTCTGAAAAGAAAAATTTATCTAGAAAGTGAGTGACATTGCTGCAGCTATATTTTATAATTCTACAATTCTGTGCATTAATACTCCAGCCTGTGTTGTTCTTGAATGGGGAAAATTGTGACCTTCACACTGTTCAAACATTTTTTTGGCAGATTTACAGGAAGGAGCAGGAAAAGGGGACAAATCAGACACATGGAATGCCATTTTCCAAAACACTTGTTATTCAGCTATCGAGGACAAGGCAATGGCATTATGTGGTGGAAAACCTGGAGCAATCTCATTGAACACAGTCAAAACATTGCTGGAAGTATTGTGTGATGAAACTGTGAGTAACTGCATTTCAGTTTAATCTTCCTAGCCTTGGTACTGATTAAAAATCTTTGATCAGCTTTTTAAAAAAATCCTTGACAATGTAAGCAACGTCGACTGTACTTCATCCTATAGATGCTGCCGGGCCTGCTGCGTTCCACCAGCATTTTGTGTGTGTTGCTCGAATTTCTAGCATCTGCAGATTTTCTCTTGTTTGCCTTGACAATGTAACATTTTTTTATTGTGTTGTATTGTGTATTCAGAGCTCTAATCTGCAATGTTTTGTTTCCAAAATCCAATGGGATTTAGGAGAAATTGGTTATGTACTGTACCTGGATTTCGTTAGACAATATTTTTGCTATTGGTGCTCATGTAAGGGTTGCCAAATAAACACCTTAAAATTCAACTTTCTTGCAAGGCAAGGACACTAGCAACATTTTTTTAAAAAAGCTATTTGTTTTTAGAAAAAAATTCCCATGAATGGTTCTGTGTTCCTTTTATAAGTCAGTTTAAACCTACTTAAAATATTAGTTTAGTTACTTTGAGTAGACAAGATTCTCTGACATTTGCCATGAAGGAGGTTGCGGCTGAGAGGAAAAGTGGATCAGCCACGATGAAGTGGCAGAGCTGGCTCAATGGGCCAGGTTCATTTCCTCATACCAAATCAAGTCCAGCCTCTCCTCTTGTTGGCTTATCTACATATTGTGTCAAGAAACCTTCCTGAACACACCTAACAAACTCCACCCCACCTAAACCCCTCGCTCTAGGGAGATGCCAGTCGATATTTGGGAAATTCAAATCTCCCACCACAGCAACCCTCTTATTATTACACCTTTCTAGAATTTGTCTCCGTATCTGCTCCTCGATGTCTATGTTACTATTAGGTGGTCTATAAAAAACACGCAGTAGGGTTATTAACCCCTTCCTGTTCCTGACTTCCATCTACAAAGACTCCGTAGACAATCTCTCCATGACTTCCTCCTTTTCTGCAGCCGTGACACTATCTCTGATCAACAGTGCCACGCCCCCACCTCTTTTGCCTCCCTCCCTGTCCTTTCTGAAACTTGAAGTAGCCATTCCTGCCCCTGAGCCATCCAAGTCTCTGTAATGGCCACAACATCATAGCTCCCAGTACTGATCCACGATCTCAGCTCATCTGCTTTGTTCATGATGCTTCTTGCATTAAAATAGATACATCTCACACATAGGTGTGAGCGCATCCCTTCTTGGTCACCTGCCTATCCACCCTCTCGCACTGTCTCCAAGCTTTCTCTGTTTGTGAGCCAACAGCCCCTTCCTCCATCTCCTCAGTTCGGTTCCCACCCCCTAGCAATTCTAGTTTAAACTCTCCCCGAAAGCCTTAGCAAATCTCTCTGCCAAGATATTGGTCCCCCGGGGATTCAAGTGCAACCCGTCCTTTTTGAACAGGTCACACCTGCCCCAAAAGAGATCCCAATGATCCAATCGTCGGAATCCCTGCCTCCTGCTCCAATCATTCAGCCACATACTTATCTTCCACCTCATTCTATTCTTATACTCACTGTCATGTGGCACAGCAGTAATCCCGCCACAAATCATTGACATATACCGTAAAAAGTATTGGTCCCAACATCTGCTCCCGTGGAATGCCATTGGTCACTAGCAGCCAACCAAAACGGCTCCCTTTATTCCCACTCTTTGCCTCCAGCCAATCAGCCACTGCTTTATCCATGCTAGAATCTTTCTTGTAATACCATGTTAAGCATCCTCATGTGGCATCCTGTCAAAGGGTTTCTGAAAATTCAAATATACAACATCGACTGATTGTCCTTTGTCTATCCTGCTTGAATTTATTCAAAGAATTACAACAGATTTGTCGGGCAAGATTTTCCCTCGAGGAAACCATGCTGACTACGGCCTATATTATCATGTGCTCCAAGTACTCTGAAACCGCTTCCTTAATCATATTCAACACTTTTCCAACCTCTGATGTCAGCCTAACTGACCTATAATTTCCCCTTCTGCCTCTCTGTCTCTTTCTGAACTGTGGAATGACATTTACAATTTTCTGGTCTTCTGGAACCATTCCAGAATCCAATGATTCTAGAAAGATCATTACTAATGCCTTCAAAATCTCTTCTGCCACCTCTTTCAGAACTCTGGAATGTACACCATATGGTCCAGGCCTTTCAGTTTCCCAAGAACTTCTCCCTGGTAATGCTAACTTCACACACTTCACACCTGGAACTTCCGCTATGCTGCTGGTGTCTTTCACAGTGAAGACTGATGCAAAATACTTGTTCAGTTCATCTGCCATTTCTTTGTCCCCCATTATTATCTCTCCAGCATTTTTTTCTAGTGGTCCAATATCCACACTTGCCTCTCTTTTACACTTTGTGTATCTGAAGAAACTTTTGGTATCCTCTTTAATATTATTGTTTGTATTCCAATTTTACCTTAATGACTTTTTTAGTTGTCTTCTGTTGGTATCTGAAAGCTTGCCAATCCTCTAACTTCCCACTAATTTTTGCTCTATTATATGTCCAATCAATTCTGGCCAGTTCTTCTCTCATGCCTCTGTAATTCCCTTTACTCCACTGTAATACTGATACATCTGACTTTATCGGGGTGAATTCGATCATGTTATGATCTGTAAGGGTTATTTTATCTTAAGCTTTCTAATTAATTCTGGATCATTGCACAACACCCAATCCAGAATAGCTGATCCCCTAATGGGCTCAACCACAAGCTGCTCTAAAAAGCCATCTTGTAGGCATTCTAGAAAATCCCTCCTCTTGGAATCCAGCACCAACTTGATTTTCCTCATCTACTTGCATACTGAGATCTCCCATTACTGTTGTAGCATTGTTCTTATGGCATGCATTTTCTATCTCCCTTTGTAATTTATAGGCCGCATCCTTACTACTGTTTGGGGTTCTGTATATAACTCCCATCAGGGTTTTTTTCACCCTTGCCTCTATCCACAATGATTCAACACCTTCTGACCCTATGTCACCTCTTGCTAATGATTTGATTTTATTTTTCACCAACAGAGCCATGCCTCCTGCTCTGCCTTCCTGCCTGTCCTTTCACGACAATGTTTATATTTGGACAGTAAGCTCCCAGCTATAATCTTGTTTTAGCCATGATTCAGTTTACATGCCAGTCTGCAACTGTGCTATAAGTTCATTGACCTAGTATATGAATGTGTGATTGGGCAAAATTGCGGTTGACAGGATAAGTTGTAAAGTAAAAGGTGGACATAATTGAAAAAGGTGAATACCGGACTAAAGGTGTCATATATGAATGTGTGCAGTATACAAAATGACACCTTTAGTCCTGTATTCACCTTTCTCGATTATGTCCGTCTTTTACTTTGCAAGTTATCCTGTTAACTGCAATTTTGCCCAATCATCAGCCGCTCCTTGCTTGGTGTCTCAGTACAATTTGCCTCTGTTTGTAAACCAACTACCTCATCTTCAGCACCTTTACTCTGGTTCCCATCCCCCTGCCAAATTAGTTTAAACTCACCCGAACATTTCTAGCCAACCTGCCCGCAAGGATATTAGAACCCCTCGGGTTCAGATGTAAACCATCCCTTTAGTACAGGTCATACCTTCCCCTGAGGAGGTCACAATGATCCATATATCAGAAGCCTTGCCCTCTACACTTGGTCCTCAGCCACACATTCACCTGCCAAATCATCCTAATCTTGCCCTCACTGGCACGTGGCACAGGCAGCAATCCAGCGATTACTACACTGGAGGCACTGTTTCTCAGCTTTCTAACTAGCTCCCTAAAATCTCTCTTCATCTTGTCACCTACTTCATTGGTGCCAATATACACTGAAGTTCTGGCTGATCACCCTCGCCTTGAGAATGCCATGGGCCCAGTCTGAGACATCCCTGATCCTAGCACCAGGGAGGCAACATACCATCCAGATGTCTCTTTTGAGCCACAGAATCTCATCTCTGTACCTTTGACTAAGGAATCTCCTGTCAACACTGAAGTTCTCTTCACCTCTCTGCTCTTCTGAGCCATAGCAGCAGACCCGATCAGGGACCCGATCACTGTGGCTCCCCGTGGGTCATCTCCCTCAATAGTATCTAAACTTGCACACTTATTGGAGGAATGGCCACAGGAGTACTCTGCACTGGCTGTGTATTTCCTCTCTTTCTCCTGACAGTCACCTAGTTACCAGTCTCCTGCAACCTAGGGGTGACTACCTCCCTGTAGCTCCTGTCTATCACCTCCTCATTCTCCTGTATGAGTCAAAGGTCATCGAGCTTCAGCTCCAGTTCTTTAATATGTTCTCTCTGGAGCTGCAGCTTGGTGCACCTGGTGCAGATGTGTCCAGACTCCTAGACTTCCCACATCCCACGCAGAGTACAAGCACTGCCCTGGAGCCATTCCTACTAATCTACTATGCCCTAACAAATGCAGAATGAACAAATAAGGACAGAGAGAGTAACTTACAAGACAATGTACCTCTTCCAAGCCTGATGAGCCAAAGCCACTGCAAAGACTGTAACCCTCCAAGACAATGGCTACTGCATTTGCACTTGAATTATTCTTATTGGCCCTTTCAAATTAATTCCTCTTGCTGTTTGGTTGCTCCTGAAATCAGGAAAACCGCCGCAAAACTGTGCCTTCAAACTCTAGATTGCAGTCCTGATTTAAAAAGTAGCTCTTTTTACACACCCCTGATGTGGATTGTCCAACTCAGAGAAAACTGGCTAAAAGCTCTGCTTTTCAAACCTTGAACACAGACCTGACTGAAAGGTAGCTCTTTTTACGCACCACCACTTGCTGATTGGCCACTCCTCAAATCAGAAAAAACCTGCTGTGAAACTCTGCCTTTAAAATCTTCTAATCTATCTACCTCCGCTCTAAATGTAGCCAAAAAGTCATCTTATAGTATCCTTTTGAGGAGAATTATTTCATCAGCTCATGATCCTCCAAAAGAAGAAATTTCAATTTATTTCTAACTTAGATGGGTGACCACTTACTTTTAAACAGTGACCCTTATCTACGATGCCCTCAGAAGAGGCAACATTGTCTCCAATTGCACTTTGTCATTACACAAATGAGCATTAATTATTCCAATTACAAGAACTTAGATGCTGCCACAGTGTTTTCGCTTGACAATGACTTAATGCAGGATATGTTTGTACCACATATGAGTGCTTGATCTTAATTTCACAGGGAATGTATTCATTTCTACAGAATTGCTTTTACAATGCTGTATTTAGAATTTAAAATGGCATTTTTTCCTCCTATTGACAGGGATTCCTGATTGAAGGCAAGCTTCGTAAAATTCTTGGTTCCCTCAAGCAAGAGGAAGGATCACTAATTAAACTTGATTCCATATTTGCTGTAAGAATTTAAGATTTTTATGGGAACATTTCTGAGCAGCCTTTATGCTTTACATCAAATTTATAAGGACCCATTTTCACTTTATAATTGAGGATTTACTGTTTCATGATGCAGTCAATAACAGTAGTCTCCAATTCTATATAGTTTTGTCTAATTAAAATATTGTTCCTGTGTTTTTTTAAAAAAAAAATTGTGTTGGACATCATTGGTGAATTTTCATCATTTAGTTCCATGGCTGAGTTCATGGTTTTAAGCACTGTGCCACAATTCAGGTCATTTATGCAACCGAGATGATTATTTGTGAATAGCTTGACCTTTTGCTACTCATAGAACAAGGTAGCTACGAGTCCTTGTTCTTTGGGCAAGACAGTCAGATCGTGCCTCTGCTGGGTTGACCAGATCATATTTTTTGAGCACAAGTGTATGGTTTTAGTGAGGACAGAGGGCACAGCAAAGCCCCTTGTAGTCTATTGCTGCAGCCAGTGATTAAGTGCTACCTCCTCTAGTATCTCCAGAGTACTTCATGGTTTTATAGCTGGAGGTGTGTGAGGAATGGGAGGTGAAGGTTGCGCTGATAGTGAGCTCGTGAGAAAATGTCAGACATGCAGTATGACTGTTGAGCAGATGTGTTCATCTCTGGAGATTATTGTTTGCTGAGTGATGCAGGTCTGATGAATAAGCCAAAGTGTGAGTGAGTGAGTGTTTTGTTCTTTTGAACATATCAGACATATGGGATCATTACATTTCTCTCGGCACTATGGGGGAGATTTTGTGTCACCACTTTAGACATGTATTTGCTTTACCTTTTCGTTGTCCTTGTGCAACATCTCTCTCTTCCTATCAATTTTTACATGTTAGATATTTGCAACATCATATGTGAAAGCATTCCTATTCTTGTGCCACCATCCTGCCTCGCATTGCTTTCTATTTTGTATAAAAACATTCATCTGCATTTAAAATGTGTGACAGCCTTCCTTTTTTAAGAGGTTCACTGAAGGTTCATTTCAGTGGATACACGGGATCCCTAAACTGTTGCTGTTGAGTGCAGTGACAAGCAAAATATCACGACGGACTTTTCTTCGACTCGCATAAGAATGTAAATGCATTGGAACAAAGTGGTGTAGTTTCTCCAAAACAGCACAATATTAGTGTGCAGTTCTCGTGCATGATTGCCTTTCAAGGACTGAAGCTTTGGATCAATCCTTGGTGAAGCTGCTGCTGTTTTCTGTCTGACTACAAAACTAGATCAGATTTTTTAAGCAGGTTGATTGAATAAAAGGTGGACTCTTTGCCAGCTTGGTTAATTCGGTGATCATTCATTACTATTAGAAATATTTGGCAAAGCATGAAATACACTTTTGTTGATTCAGTGAACACCTGGCCCAATATGGAGTGAATGCAAATCCCAAGGTGTCTGGATAATTACTGAAATTCTTCTGCAAGAATAAATCAGGTGGAGGTATGGGTGTGAGTAAATGTGAGTAATTTTATCTAGGGTAAGGGAGGAAGGGAGAGCCTGACTGCCTTTGTGTTACATGGGACCAAATTGCAGTAAAAACTAAATTAGTTCTTTTTCTAGAGGGAGAGAAATGTGGGACATCTGTTTGAGATATTTCTGATTTGAAGATTAAAATTGAAATTGTAAATCATTTTCACCATACACAGGCTTTGGGAATTGAAAATGCAGATGACATCATCAAGCTGACAGACTTTTTTACAAAGAATTCAGAAACATCTAAATATGAATTGGATAAGGTAAGATAACTATTTTGATACAGACAAACTTTTGATCATTATCACTTTCAAGAAAGGATAGTATGGAATCGCATTTACAGGAATTTTATAGCACACTAGGCCTATTCAAGTTTCTGTTCTAACATTTGGATGTAATGCTGGAAATTGCTAATTCCTTCAAAACTGCCACCTTTTGGAAAAGTCATTGAACTAACTGACTTGCTGTCTGGGTGGACTTGAAAGATCATAGTGACCAAAGGAGGGGATTTCCAAGTGTGTAGTATTTCTTAAATTGCCTTGGTTACTTCATAGTTATCACCGATGTAAAAATTAATTGGTGTTTCCTTCATCACTTCAGTGAGTCTAGGAAGTATTCCGGTGTCCCAAACATAGTAGTGCTGTACAAATACAACAGTTTTTTTTTTCAAGCCTTTGTTAAGGAGTTATTCTCAACCAGATGGAAATTTTTTTTAGGAGACTGGGCATTTATTTGTGGACTTCCAATGCATTTTTCTAATGATGTATATAGTAGGACAAACGGTGGAGTGGATTCCTATATCCCAGCAGAATGGAAGGAGATTGGAATCAGCTCACAGTAGGCTGTAGTCCGCCTTAGGCAAGGAATCAGCATGCTTGCTGATGAGCTCAGAGTAAGTTGGTCACTTGATATAGTGACCCCTGCGGCAGTGACTTTCCCATTTCCAGTAACAATTGTTCTTGGACATCAGAAAACTAGGTCTCTGATATGTCATTCAGTCAAGAATAATTGTCAAAGCAGACATTGCTCAATTTTAAGCTGTTTTGAACTTTTTATGAAACACTAAATATTTAGGTCATGTGTAAGGTTAAGGTGCATGGTGACTCAAGATTGTCTAATGTCATTTCCTGCACACAAATGAAAAGGAGAGCAAGATAATTGTTACTCTGAATCCAATGTAGCAAGAATACACGTGTATACACATAGATAGGGTGTTGTGGGTGTAGGTTAGTGGGTGGAGGTGTGCATCAGCCTTGCTGCTTGTGGAAAGTAACTGGTTTTGAGTCTGGCGGTACTGACTTGGATGCCACGCAGCCTCCTCCTTGATGGGAGTGGGATAACCACTCCATCAGTGTGGTGTGTGGGTTCCTTCATGATGGTACTGACCCTTTTCTGGCACCTTTCTGTGTATGTGTCCTTGATAATAGGTAGGGTGGTGGTGGTGTTGCGTTGAGAGGTTTTGACTGCTTGTTCTAGAGCCTCCTGTCTGCCGCAGTGCAGTTTCCATACCATGCAGTAATGCAGCGTGTTGGGATGCTCTCTACTGCACATCAGTGGAAGGACAGTATAGATGTGCATAGTTCAGCTCTCTCCAGCCTCCTCAGAGGCATTGGGAGAGTAGAAAAAGTAGAGAATTTTTTTTCTCAATTTTCTGACTTTGATTGTTGCAAGGACAATACAGCCTATGGAGAAGCACTGAATACCTGATAGCAGTTTCGGGACTTCCAAGTTAAATTACATTTGTGTGGATGTCCCAAAGATACAGAAGCATATACAGAAGTGTATGTTTGTTTTCATTACCTACTGAAAAAGTTGAATCATTGCTGTGGTTTATTGAGGCACAGAGCATTGGCTCATGCACCATTGGCTGTTAGAGGAGATTTAACAATGAACAATTGCATTGCACGTGATGGACCTTTCAGAAATGCAGTAAGACAGAAATTAAGAACTCAGAGGGAAGCATTAGGATCAAATAGAGAAAATGTCAGGAACATACAGCACCTCTGCCACTATCCGTAGAAAGAGCAACAGGTTCAATTTTTAAACTATTGACCGTTCAGCAGAAATATCCAGAGAGCTAGTTTAAAGCTTAGTCCAAGAGTTGAGTTCAGGAAGTTATTTGTAAAAAGCTCAAGACAGAAAAACAAGCAGACCCTCAATTATTGTTGGGGATGGACTGGTTGCAGGGATTGGAAGATACAAAGTCGCAAAGAATCGTTCCGCTAAACAAAGCCATTGATTTTAAAGTACTAATAATTATAGGGTTAGGCCAAAAAGAGCAGGGTAGAAATTGAGCTATGGTACCAATGATGAAGAATATAGGAAGTGGTCTTTTTAGATAATATGAAGTTTGTGGAGGATGGAGTACAGGCTCACGATCGCATCTGAGGATGACAAGGTTGGACCATGACTTCTGCGGAATAGTGCTATTATCATTTTGGTTGTTTCCTGCGAGGGAGAATAACTGGAATGATAAATTTGGCTTGAGAAATTGATCACAAATGCTGAACACACAAGAAGCAAAATCCAAACTATTTTTAATAAGGCATGAAGGAAAGAATGAATGGCAATAATGGGAGGCTTGAGATGATTCAGTCAAGCTGGAGGATGTGTGAAGTAAAGGAGAAATTCCCAGAAAACAGATTGTGGCATTGAGAAGCACTCTCAGTAGGAGATGGGACTTGGAAGGTTGAAAGACAAGAAAGTGCTGCAGATTAACAGAGTTTCCAAAGTAAGTAGCCAGAGTAAATTGAGGATGAAGGTGGTGGACATGAGTTTGCTGGACTCTGTTGTATGGTTTACTAAGAAATTTGAGAGAATTAAGATCTGTGAGCTTGCAGGTTGGAAAGTTGGCAAGGAAGCAATAGATAGTTGTTTCTCTAGATAACTAAGAAATGGGTATAATGTGTGGCAATAGTGTAATGAAATGAAAGTGAACCTGATATGATTAATGATGTGGAAATAAGCAATGTACTTGGTGACACTAAAGCTGTTGATGGGGAACTTCATGAAGGATCATTGCTCCTGATTTTTGAAATGCTGAATATATTCCTTTTTTCAAAAGTTACTTCAATTTGATTGGTTAGTTTAGGGACCTTGAAATTGAAAAGAGAATTTGCAATAGAACAAATTTAAAAAATGGTCAAGAAGTGAAATCGCATTCATGTTTTGGTTCTAGGAATTTATACTTCCAGATTTCCTCATGCTGCTAACCATATTTAGTAGTTCCATAATAAATCTTTCATGGCCAATGAAGGTTTTGCTAAGAATATTTACCTTTAACTGTGACACTGATTGATGGGCATTTATTGTAATTGCCCCTCACACAATTTCACAAGGGAATAATATATTTGAAATTAATATACATCACTTTGACTAACTGTTACATAAAGGAAGTAAAAAGATGTACAGAGAAGTTGAACGTGTAATATTTTGAATGTAAGAACATGAGCTCTATTTTAGAGTAAACTGATAATTTAGTGCAATGCTATATTGATATTTCAAGATCAGTGTTGATTCCTCTGTTCTGTAAGTAGATGTATTAATTGTTTTTAGGAGACAGATGTATTGTTGCAGCAGCTTGATGAAGAAGTATTAGCAGAAATGCAAGCTGAAAAAGGTCAGGAAGTAGAAGTATGCATAACTGAAGATGAAGAGAAAAAGCTCAAAGCCTGTGAAGATTTGCAGTCCTGGCAGCAGTTACAACTTGTTCACCCAAATGTCGTCCTCAGAACTTTAAGACTTTTTCTTGAGGAAAATCGGCAAGCAATGTAAGTGACTTTTACATCTCAAGCCTTGATCATCATTGGACTTTAAAGGCATTTTAGTACTTTCTTCTTTCTACCTTTGTCTTCTGGACGGGAAATCTAAGAGAGGGAATATGTACTCTAGCAGCCCGAGATCCTTTATTCAAACAGCAATATTTTTAAATTCCACCCAAACTGAGAAAACCCTGATGCAGGAGATGGGAGGGAAGGGATCATTATTAGGGGCTGAAGCTAGTTTCACATTTTCAACATACATCACTGTTCACTTGAGTGCTTGCTGTGACTTGGTACCATGTTATTTAATTAGCAAAATGTACATAGGTTTTTTCAAGAAGGTCCAGTGTTATTATTGCACAATTTTTTTGAAACATCCTTGGTGTTTGATTATAAAGTTTATCTAATTATTTGCCATTAAGTTCAACTAGTCAGTTTTTTTTGGTCATGCGGGGGAATTAGTAATCCTCTTAAGTAAAGTTCTTGCAAAGTCAGTTACAAATAAAACACAAACACGAGGAATTCTGCAGATGCTGGAAATTCAAGCAACACACATCAAAGTTGCTGGTGAACGCAGCAGGCCAGGCAGCATCTCTAGGAAGAGGTACAGTCTACGGTTCGGGCCGAGACCCTTTGTCAGTCCTGACGAAGGTTCTCGGCCTGAAACGTCAACTGTACCTCTTCCTAGAGATGCTGTCTGGCCTGCTGCGTTCACCAGCAACTTTGATGTGTGTACAAAAAAAGCAACTGCTTAAAATGAAGCGCATTACCAATCATAGATGTAATGCAGTAATATGGTAGAAAATGCTGAAACTTAGTTATTTTAGGAAGCATTTGGGGATCATTGGCATGACTTCAAAATTACAAATCCTTGAGTCTATTGTTTTTAGATAATTCCTTAAAAGCCTTTTGACAAGCATGCTGTTCTGTCATTGCAGCATACAGCCTTGCATTAATGAATGTTCATGTTCATTCAGAGGTTTTATTTTACTGTGTTTCTATTGAAGGTCTTCTTTTACATTCTTGATTCTATTATTTTAGTTCTGGCTACCAGTTTTCTAGAAGTGAATGGTGGATACAACATTTTATTTTTCTATTGAAATTGGTGTCATTAGAAAAATACAGTGGAATTGCTGTTGTATTGCTAGACTAGTAATCTAGAGGACTGTAACAGTGATCTGAAAATGTGGGTCTACATCCCACAATGGGCACTTCTCACATCACCAAGAAGAACAAAGCACACACTTTAACGTTCTTCTAAGTTTACAATATCCTGAATTGAAAATAGATCACTGCTCCTTTATTGTCACTGGGTATGAATCCTAGTATTTCCTACCTAACAACACTGCAGCAGTACCTGCAGTTTAACATGCACCTAGCTTCTCATGCCCCTGTAAAGGATAGACAGCAAATGCTTACCTTGTGAATGAAGCCAACATCCAAAAATATGAATGAAATTCCATATGTTCAGCAATGCATTTGTATTAATGGTCCTCTCAAATGGCTAGCACGCCACTCCTAATGCCCTAGTGCACTAAGTGCTGTGGGAGTTCCTTCATGCCACGGACTTCAGCGGTTCGAGGAGTGGCTTAATTCCACCTTCGGGAGGACAATTAGGGATGGCCATCAAATACTAGCCTATCCTGTGATGGGCATATCTCATGAATATAATCCCATGTGTTCATAAAAGCAAAAAGCAGTTTGAAAGTTAACCCCATTTGATATTCTCATCAAAACTCAGAAAATATGGGCAGGTGTTTTTATTGTTTTTTTTATTCTGTTTGAGATTGGTCATAAGACCATAAGATATACAAACAGAATTAGGCTATTTGGCCCATCAAGTCTTCTCTGCCCTTTCATCATGGCTGATCCACTTTTCCTCTCAGCCCTATCTCCTGCCTTCACCCCGTATCCCTTTATGCCCTGACCAATCAAGAATATATCAACCTCTGCCTTAAATGTATATTAAGCAGCCTCGTGTGTCACCTTATCAAAGGCATTCTGAAAATCCAAATGCACAATATTGACTGATTCTCCTTTGTCTATCCTGCTTGTTATTTCTTCAAAGAACTCCAACAGATCTGGTCAGGCAAGATTTTGCCTTGAGGAAACCATGTGACTGTGGCCTATTTTGTCATGTGGCTCTAAGTAACCTGAGACCTCCTCCTTGATAATTGACTCCAACATCTTCCCAACCACTGACTGGCCTATAGTTTCCTTTCTTCTGCCTCTCTTCCTTCTTGAAGAGTGGAGTGACATTTGCAATTTTCAAGTCTTCCAGAACCATTCCAGAATCTAGTGATTCTTAAAGTTTCATTATTAATGCCTCCATGATCTGTTCAGTAACTTCCTTCAGAACTCTGGGGTGTACAGCATCTAGTCCAGGTGACGTGTCTACCTTCAGCCCTTTCAGTTTCCCAAGAACCTTCTCTGTAGTTATGGTAGCTTCACATGCTTCATGCCTCCTGATACCTGAAACGTCCACCATACTGCTAGTGTTTTCCACAGTGAAGTGTGATGCAAAATAGTTAGTTCATCTGCCATTTCAATGGCCACCATTGCTACCTCTCCAACATAGTTTTTCAGCGGTCCAAAATCCACTGCCGCTTTTCTTTTACACTTTGTGTATCTGAAGAAACTTTTGGTATCTTTTTTAATATTATTGGTTAGCTTACTTTTGTATTCCATTTTTACCTTAATGATGTTTTTAGTTGCCTTCTGTTGGTTTTTAAAAGCTTCTCAATCCCAATAATTTTTGCTCTATTATATTCTCTCTCTCGCTCTCTCACTCTCTCTCATATGTTGGCTTCGACTTCACTTTTTTGCCATGGTTACATCATCTTTCCATTAGAATAATTCTTCCTCTTTGGGATGTGTATATATATCCTGTGTCTTATGAATTGCTTCCTGAAATTCCAGTCATTGCTGCCAGTGTTCTTTTCCAATCAATTTTGGCCGACTCCTGTCTTATGCCTTTATAATTCCCTTCACTCCTCTGTAATACTGATGCATCTTAATTTAGTTTCTCCTCAAATTTCAGGGTGAATTCAATCATATTATGATCACTTTCCCCTAAGAGTTCTTTTACCTTAAGCTCTCTAATCAATTCTCAATTTTAAAGGTTTAAACCTAAGGTTATAGAAATTTCCAGCAATGTTTTACTGGGTTTGTTTTCTCAAGGGATAAAACCCAGACCCAAACGTCAACTGTGAAGGAGAGGGATAGCTCTCAAGATAGTGCATACTGGAATGCAATGGCAAAGGTAATTCCTGAGAGCAAATTGAAGGTCTGGGATTGTCTGGAGGATGCTTTGGGCAAGTACTTGTAAGTATTTTACATTTTGGGTGTAGCACAATGTCTAATGAAACAATGTTACGAGTTAAATTTGACCATTAAAATGAACAGGAAACAATTTCAATTTTTGATTCACCCATATTTTCCTTTATTAAGCTTTATAAATCTCATTTATGTGATTTGTGGCAATACTATAAGTTACAGAATGCGTATGAAATCGTTGACACATATTTAAGTTAGTTCTTATGCAATATCTAACTCTGTCACCTAAGTGGAGTTTTTAAAAAAAACGTTATATATAGGCATCCATTAGTCTCATGAGACCATGGATTTGCACCTTGGAAGGTTTCCAGGGTGCATGCCTGGGCAAGGTTGTATGGAAGACCGGCAGTTGTGCCCATGCAGCAAGTCTCCCCTCTCCGCACCACCGATGTTGTCCAAGGGAAGGGCATTAGGACCCATACAGCTTGGCACCAGTGTCGTCGCAGAGTATCGTGTGGTTAAGTACCTTGCTCAAGGGCACACACGCTGCATCAGCCAAGGCTCGAACTAGTGACCTTTAAATCACTAGACGAACGCCTTAACCACTTGGCCACACACCAACAAAAAAAACATTAAACCATTCTCAATAAGAGCCTTTAAAGAGGAATGGAACATTTTAGCTTTCAAGTCTTGTCCTGACAGTGAACTTGTTATTCTGTTTATACATGTATGATGATATATCCTTGGCCTACCGATGGGCTGACTCGTATCAATGTCCCAACCCTGAGCATTTTTAAAAAGTAGGCTTGCTGCATATATATACTTGCCATGCTAAAACATTGTAACTGTTAGTTTCTTAAATGTTTTAGTTACCAATTTACTTGCAATTTATAGTTATATATAGAAATTGTGCTGTGTACACAAATAAACTTTGAGCACAATGTTTGTTGTTTGAATCACTGGTACTGTTCTGATCCTTAAAGGAAAATGAAAGAGTATCTTTGTAAATATAATTCAGTTTCTGCACTCATGGTATTGTGGAGATTTGCCACTGCAAAACTTGAGTTGGGCTCTCTGTCAGCATTCCCCATTTTCCCTGATCTGGATCCTGATGCATCTCAGCTGACGTTCTGTTTGGTGACATGTCCTCAATTTACATACCTGTCCTTGTGGCTGGGTCAGAAACTCATGAAACCTCTCTGACAAAGCCTCAGCTTCATCTTTTCTCTCACTTAACGATGTCTGACATGTGGAATCATACCAAAAGATGTAAAAGAAATCAGTAAAAAGACTAAAACCAACCAATATGTCGGCACCCTAAATTGAAAAGAAATGATCAGAGGAAGTGACTTTGGCTTATTCTCGCCCTCATTCCCGGCAACTTGGCCATCCCCATTAAATCGACTGGGTTTCTAGAACTTGGACTAAGTATAACAAAATGTTGGGCACGATCTGTAAGCTCTAACTCCACCATTTTACAGCACGCATGGTTTGCTGGCAGAGAATATTGTGTAAATAGCAGGCAGAGTTTACACAGTAACCTTGGCAACCTCTGTTCACAGAGGAATCCCAGAAGCTGGTAAGGATAAAGAGTAGTTATAATCAAGCAAAATTCTCTTTGCAGCTTTTTACAACTGTGTAAATGCAAGTTTTATACTTGACTATATTTAATGTTTTTTTTCTTTTACAGCGAAATATTGGTCAAAAGATCAGACTTAATCAATGAGAAAAGCAGCCTTGCACAGCAAAATGCAGAGTTCAGGTTGTTACTGCAACAGTACATGCATTCTACAGTAAGTGATTCATCATACAGAATGCTTTTTACCTCCCACTTTCATGCTTCAGGCAGTGAAGCAACTAAGATCTAGTTCCACTGATAACACTTACCATTTTGCAATTTAGCTTCATGACCACCCAGAGATACAAACTGCAGTGTCAAATATGCATTTAATAGGTCATTTTATTTCCTCATTAGAAACATTTAAGGTTGATGAACTTTGTTCATTGATCTGATGCAGAATTATTAGTTCTTTCTCTGCAGATGCTGACTGAACTGCTGAGCCTTAGGCACATGTTGCTTTATATTAGTAATTTAACAGGTCTATTTCTTTGAGTGTTAGAAACGGTGCCAAACTGATTGGCATTCCTTGAGTCTTCAAACTGTCTGTTATATAATTTAATAGAAAGAATTTGGAATGGTGAGAGATGAGCTAATGTACAGAATGTCATGGTGTGTTTATCAGTTGGACAAAATTCACTTCCAGCTACTGCAAACAGTTAGGAAGTCCTGAAGAAGCGTCTCGACCCAAAACATCAACTGTTTACTCTTTGCCTGATCTGCTGAGTTCCTCCAGTGCTTCTTTTGTTGGCATGTTAGTTAGGCAGGTAAATGTGCGTAAGGTTTTTTTTTCTTGATAGCTGACTAGATACTATTAGTGATTGTATTAAATGAATTTCTGAGCTGAGGGGCGAATCCGATGAAGAATTATAGAATAGTCGAAGTTCCTTTTCAAATTCAGAAAGTTAATACATGATCACATTGGGGCATTTAGAATCCTAATGGAGATTGGCGAGGGGAGTGGAGGCAATTTGTTAGGTCCAGAGCTATAATGCATAAAACTGAGAGAACAAAATGCATTATTATTTTCAAGTGCTTTTTTTTTGTTTTGTTTCTGTTAACATTTTTGCACTTTAGTCTGCAGGACCAGCTCTTTTATTCAGAGTTTCAAAAAACAACAAATGTCTTGTCAGTATTGTTTTTTACTTCCTCAAGGATAGCATGTAGAATAATTTATTTTCCATTTATTTTCATTTTGAGATGCAGTGTGTTATTGATGAAGCTAGTATATATTGCAGATACCTATTTGGTGTTAAGAAAGTGCATTAATGAAGTCAAGTTTTCAGTATGGTTGCTTGGCCAGTTGATGGACTGTTGTTGGAGGTAAAATAGTTTACTCTCAAGTGATAAGTGATGTACAACTGTGTGCTGCTGCTGTCGAGTGATAGCAGCCACATAAGAAGTTGGAACAAATACTGGTCAAGTGAGTTGTTTGATTTTTAGAGAATTCTTGAATTTGTTTAATTTTATTAATAATTCGGGGAATATGTGTTGCCTTTGGTGCTGTGTAATGGGTTTGCAGATGGTGCAAAAAGTAAAATTTTTACCTTGCTGTGAACAAAGGTATCCACAGACCGGTAGCAATGTTTTGTTGAACTGAAAATTTTGTGCTTTGTTTTTACCCCTAGGTGAACAATGAGCTTGAGATTCCACCAACACAACTGATGCAATTTAATTTTGAGCAGAAATAAACTGTTAACATGGAAGATCATTCAGCATGTACAATTAATGCATAAGGGGAGTGATCAGTGATTTATTGGAGCTTGCAGTAGACAGTACCTGGGCAATGATATGCTTTTTCCACACTTCTCTTTTGCTGCCTATGGACAATGTAACCCTTCAGTGTGCTTTCTAATAGCCAGTTATCTAAAAATTAGCACTGGAAGAAATAGTTACCATTTTGCTAACTGTTGGGATTATATTTCTATGTGTAATTTGTTATTTTATAACTGGCAACTGTCAATTAAAATTCATGAGAAATGTTGAAAATAATTTTTAATCATTTTTGTGCTGTGATTAATGTTTTCTTCCAAGAGACAAAGAGCACTGAGTTAACTAGGAGACATGAGTCCATAAATCACATTCCGTAAGCAGGCTTTGCACCCATGTCTGCAAAGGGAGCCATTTTAGCACTATAGTGTATATGCTGCTTTGACGAATTGCTTCTTACGCTGTTGACTGGTGTTGAAATCTGCCTTTGTTAATTTGAGCTGTAAAGTTTAGTATTAACAATGAGGTAAGTAAGTAGCTCATGCTATTCCATGATTATCAACAACAGAAACCACAATGACAAGGGACTGGAATCTTTTATCAGAAACTTGGACAGGAGAAAGTTCATTTTGCATTTGTTGCTTAGGTTGCTTGGTGACATGGAGTGGTAAAGTGAATAAAGAATGTGGCTGTTCTCTACAACTATCTGTTAAGGAAACAAGCAGAAGTAGACAGGATTGTCAGCTCTTGTGGAGATTATAGCAGATTACTTATGTGAGGACTGCTTGCTTGGTATGAATATTTGAATTTCTTATCCAAAAATCTTAAATGTCAGCCTTCTGGAATAGAGAATTCCCAGTTTCAGGCCTCCTCTCTTGCTGTGGCAGGAGTAATCTCTCTCTCCCTCGTTAGTATGAGAGAGAGAGCCTGGTGAGATGTTGAAGATGGACAGTAGTTTTTGATGGACTCTAGATCATGGTCTCTGAGGGCTTGCTATGCTTATGTGGTGGGGGATAGGGCACTGCTAGAACAAGTGTGGGGAGGGGGAGGATCGATGCTTTTCTGGGGGGATGGGCTTTGGGGTTCTAACTTTGTCATCCATTCATTGGGGTTTTTTCTGTTTCATGGATATCTGTGAAGAGTAAGGATTTCAGGTTGTATACTGTATACATTCTCTGATATAAAATGGAACCATTGAATATAGTGTCTAACACCACCACCCCCTCCCATCTCAAGAGTGAAGCCAAGTTGAGACACAACAAAATGGGAAAATATAATCCTTGCAACTATCTTTTGAAACTGTCTTATGCTTTGGGTAAGATCAGCTCTAATAAGCCAAGGACCAATGAGAAGAAGATCAACTTCTGTTCAGCAGGTAATCTGGTCATTTCAGAATTCCACCAAATGAGTAATAAATGCAATTGTCATAAACCTTCAAAAGCTGGGTAGCCACATGTTGATGCAGTTGTTTTTAAAACTTTATTTTAAATATCAATATTCAATTGCATTGTTCTCACAACAGAAACCAAAAATTAATTACACAAAGATCCATACAAAGAGAAAGGCAGAAATGGAACTTGATATTTCTTTGTGGATGTAAAATAGTACTTTCATAATTTCACAATGTACACAATAAGGAATGTTTTACAAAGAGGCAACTACCAATTAAAACAGCAATGAGAATTTTGGAGGACATGCTGTCTACCAGTTACCTCGGTGCAATCAAGCTTGTAAAGTGCTACTTTATTTTGCAAGTTGAAAGGTTAGAGATTGGTCTGTTAGTGTGGCTGCAGCTAAATATACTCCTGTGATCTCATGTATTTGTTGGATTTCCATGAGTTTGTTTCTCATGGCCAGAAATATCTAGTCCAACAATAGTTAAATCCTGAATAGGTGAATTGCAGATACCTGTTCCCTTTTGGTTCCATCAACTAGCATGCTCACTGTATGTACTAAGTGGATCTAATTGTAATCTCTCCTCTCCTTCCATCTGAAGACTTTGTTTAGTGATCCACTAAAAACAGTCAGAGACACTGCTCTCATTGCCTTTCCAGATGGAGGTTTGCAGTGTACTGAGAGAAGTCGTCTTGATCCATTTGTGTTAATTGGGTAACATCTCATTTTTGAAAATTAATATGTTTTAGATTCTTGTGGGGAATTCAGAAAATCATGAATGCAACATGATGTAGCCATGGAATGGGAGTGTAAGAATGTCTATTTAAAGGCAAAGAATAGAATATGTTGGTCGATAACATTAACACTTCCATCAGTTGACAACTACTGGGTTGTGTTTCTGCTTTCTAGCTTCAAGTGCTAATAGTAAGACTACATGAGATGTATGATTTTTGCCCTCCCCAAATTCCAGGTTGAGGTATATTTAGACAAGAGCAGACTGAAAATTTACCTTCTAGTGTGCTGTAGATTTTGTAACTTGAGTTCTGGTGAAAATGATCAAGGCCAATAACAGTGAAAGGAAACTGCCTATAATCAATTTTTTGTAGTTCAGTAAGTAGACAACATGCATTTGTCAAAACTTTTTTTTAAACATACAAAAGAAAACTTGAAATTGCTGAACTAAATTGATAGTCATATAATCTTTGAGAATTATTGAAGCTCAAAACCATGCAAGCACATTGTACTTACAAATGAAAATCAAAAACTGAAAATAACATTAATCAGTTCTTTAAACATTGATCCAGGATAGCTGGACACTGCACACACAAAAAAATGATGGATTTCTGAGGTGTAGATAAAGTTTGCAAAAGTGACTCGCCAGAAATTTTTAGACCCTTATCTGCTAACATTCACACACTGAGAATTGATTTTTAAATATAATCATCTGTCATTGGTAATCCACAAGGAATGGTGATTCATGCACCGAGTAGCTTCTTCACCATGTAACCTGGCATGCTGTAGAGAAAGAGGCCTATCATGATCACCAATAGCAAAGCCAGGACAATCTTCACAATTAGCCACTTATATCTGTTGCAGATGAGGTATTTGATGGATTTCAATGGGTTGAGAAACCATATAAAAGATGTGTCTGGTCGACTGTCCACAGCAGCAATAAAGAAATACAAAAGACAGAATTTAGTAGTGAATGATATATATGCACTTAACTGTCAACGGTAAGTGGCATACCTAGCTGAACCATATCCCTCTGAAAATTCTGATACAAAACTACTTATTTTGGTGACATTTGCAAACTTACTAACCCTGCAATGTGCATTTAGAGCAAGGTCATTAGTAGATATGAGAAAGTCAATAGACCCTGGGGAGCACCACTTGCTGTGGACTTCCAGTTCACAAAACAACCTCCTACCATTTTGGGATCGCTATGCTCCAAGCATTTTCTTGACCATGTAACCAGGCATCGAGTAAAGGAAGAGGCCAAACAGAAGGAGAAGAAGCGCAAGGGCAATGATCTTCAAAAGTAGCCATCGATAATTATGCCAGATGAAGTATCTGATTGACTTTAGAGGATTCATGAACCAGATAAAGCTTGTGTCAGGACGACTGCAGAAGAAAATATAAGCAGGAAGAAAACCAGGAGGAAAAAAAGAATACAGTTACTAATTAGTGTCAGGCAGAATTTCAGCATTTTTTCCAAACATATGTCACAAACACCACATTTCTTGCTGTTTTTGTTAACAGATACTCACCCTGAAATGTTCATGCTGTTTCACTAACTACAAATAGTCCACAGTTACTGAATATTTCAACTTTTCATAACATCGCAATGAAGATGGACCAGTAGACCACAATGGGAAGAACTTTCCAAATTTCTACCCTCTCTACACTTTATCATAATTTTGTTTCCCTCTATCAGATTATCCTCCAACATCACTTCAGAATCTAGGACATTCACCTAATTATAAGCTTCCCCGTGTTCACAAGAGGATTCTTCAAGTTACACCATCACTTAACTAATGCCTCATCTGCAAACTAATGACATCAACAGTTTTCCAAATTTAGGCCATCCTCTTTCAAATAATTCTGATTACTTTTGCAATTTGCCTCTCCCCTAATGGATCAGATTCCAGCACGTGTAGCTTTTATATTTCCACTTGCCACGCTCCAGTCTTCAACCGACCTCTCTTTTCTCTGTCTCTTTCCACCTGCTACTGTCTCTTGACTTCATCTTACTCCCCTCCTCAGGCCACCAATCACCCTGAGCTCCTGTTACACCACTCCTTCCCCTCTAGACTGGCTGGCTCACACCTCCACTTTCAGCCCTGATGTAGGATTTTGACACAACACATTGCCTGTTCCTTCTCCTTCCACCTTCCCCCCACCCCCCACCCAAATACTCACTGAATTCTTCCAGCACATTGTTCACAAATCTAATCTCAAGTTTTGTTCACCTGTGGTTCCAATGCCTTCATAATTCTCATATTACTTCTGGAAATAACCTCTCTACATCACCCTTTAGACATTGTGGATATTTGGTCTATATGAAAGTGCCTTCTAAATACAACTTCCAGTGTAGAACCCTGCCCAGCTTTCCAATGTCACACACAAGCTCTCCGGCCTTTTTCGATGTGTCAGGCATGGTTTGTACCTGGAGATCAGATGAGAGCTGTGCTAACATGACAGGGCAATGTCAGGTGGTACAGCTCAGGACCTTTGAGGGGAGTATTAAATGAGCAGGGGAAATTACCAAAGATCAGCTGTTTTTTTGAGCAATTCCACATCTGACACAGGGAGGGTGTTAAAGAGCAACTGCATAGGTTATAGGACAGATTATGTTCCAGTAAGAAAGATGGCAAGGTAGGGTAAGCTTTAATATTGAGGGAGGTGATGAATTTAGTCAGGAAGACAATGAGTGTATTTAAGTTTTAGGAAGCTAAAATCAAACGGAACCCTTGAGGACGATAAAGAAGCTAGAAAATAACTCGAGGGGAATTGGGAGAGACCATGCAAAGTCATCAGCAAATAGGATTAAAGGGAATCCAAAAACATTCTTTATGTACAGTATATCAACAGTAAGATGATAACTAGGGCCACTCAAGGATAAAGGAAGGAAATTATGCTTGGAGGCCAAGGACGTAGGCAATGTCCTAAATGAGTACTTTGCTTCAGTATTTGTCAAGGATAAGGATGTGAAGGAAAGTGAGATCAATATGGAATGTGCTAACATGCTTGGGTATTTTGAGATGAAGAAAAAGCTGTGTGGTGTTAGGGAGCCCACAGTGTCTGATGTGATGCACCCCAAGTTATTGAGAGAAGCAAAGGATGAGATTGCTGGGACCTTGACCGAGATCTTCATGTCCTCTTTAGCCACAAGTAAGGTCCCAGAGGACTGAAGAGTAGCTAATGTTAGGAACAGTTAGCGTGGATTTGTGTGGGACAAGTTGTATCTTAATAACTCAAGCTTTTCGAGGTGACAAAGCTGAAGGTAGGGCTGTAGATGTTGTCTACATGGATTTCAGTAAGATGTTTGACAAGGTCCCTCATGGAAGGCTTATCAAGAAGATTAAGATGCATGGGATCCATGGTGATCTAGCCATTTGTTTTCAGGATCGATTTGCCCAGAAGACCAAGGGTAGTGGTTGATTGGACTTTTTCTGGGTGGCACTCTGTGACCAGTCATGTTCTGCAGAGATTTGTACTGGGACCACTACACTTTGTGATTATATATGAAATGAAAGTGTATGGGTAGGTTAGTAAGTTCACAGATCATAAAAAGTGTGGATGGCATAGAAGAATGCAAAAGGATACAATGCGATGTAGATCAGTTGCAGGTGAGGACAAAGGCAGAAGGCATTTAATCTGGCCAAATGTGAGGTATTATTGGGTGATTGATGCCTGGCACAGATTCAGTAGGTACAGTACTCTGCCTCTGCACTGCTCTGTGACTCCATGAATAAGACCACAACATGGAGAACATTCAATTAGAACCATCATTTCTCCTGTACAGATTATATTTTGAATTGTGCATACAACTCATTACTTCTATCCCCTCCCCTAAATTGTCCCACAGACCTTGGTGAACAAACTCCTACTCCTCAGTCTAAATACATCATTGTGCAACTGGGTGTTGGACCTCCTAACCAACAGAGCTCAGGTAGTCAGGATGCACAACCACTCCTCTCTCCCCATCATCCCCAGGGCTGTTGGCTGAGCCCATTGTTGTATACTCTGCTCACACATGTCTGCATGGCCAGACACCAGGGTAATCACATTGTCAACATAGAAACATATAAACATAGAAAATAGGTGCAGGAGTAGGCCATTCGGCCCTTCGAGCCTGCACCGCCATTTATTATGATCATGGCTGATCATCCAACTCAGAACCCCGCCCCAGCCTTCCCTCCATACCCTCTGATCCCCGTAGCCACAAGGGCCATATCTAACTCCCTCTTAAATATAGCCAATGAACTGGCCTCAACTGTTTCCTGTGGCAGAGAATTCCACAGATTCACCACTCTCTGTGTGAAGAAGTTTTTCCTAATCTCGGTCCTAAAAGGCTTCCCCTTTATCCTCAAACTGTGGCCCCTTGTTCTGGACTTCCCCCAACATCGGGAACAATCTTCCTGCATCTAGCCTGTCCAATCCCTTTAGGATTTTATACGTTTCAATCAGATCCCCCCTCAGTCTTCTAAATTCCAACGAGTACAAGCCTAGTTCATCCAGTCTTTCTTCATATGAAAGTCCTGCCATCCCAGGAATCAATCTGGTGACCCTTCTTTGTACTCCCTCTATGGCAAGGATGTCTTTCCTCAGATTAGGGGACCAAAACTGCACACAACACTCCAGGTGTGGTCTCACCAAGGCCTTGTACAACTGCAGTAGTACCTCCCTGCTCCTGTACTCCAATCCTCTCGCTATAAATGCCAGCACACCATTCGCCTTTTTCACCGCCTGCTGTACCTGCATGCCCACTTTCAATGACTGGTGTATAATGACACCCAGGTCTCGTTGCACCTCCCCTTTTCCTAATCGGCCAACATTCAGATAATAATCTGTTTTCCTATTTTTGCCACCAAAGTGGATAACTTCACATTTATCCACATTAAATTGCATCTGCCATGAATTTGCCCACTCACCCAACCGATCCAAGTCACCCTGCATCCTCTTAGCATCCTCCTCACAGCTAACACTGCCACCCAGCTTCGTGTCATCCGCAAACTTGGAGATGCTGCATTTAATTCCCTCATCCAAGTCATTAATATATATTGTAAACAACTGGGGTCCCAGCACTGAGCCTTGCGGTACCCACTAGTCACTGTCTGCCATTCTGAAAAGGTCCCGTTTATTCCCACTCTTTGCTTCCTGTCTGCTAACCAACTCTCCATCCACATCAATACCTTACCCCCAATACCGTGTGCTTTAAGTTTGCACACTAATCTCCTGTGTGGGACCTTGTCAAAAGCCTTTTGAAAATCCAAATATACCACATCCACTGGTTCTCCCCTATCCACTCTACTAGTTACATCCTCAAAAAATTCTATGAGATTGGTCAGACATGATTTTCCTTTCACAAATCCATGCTGACTTTGTCCGATGATTTCACCACTTTCCAAATGTGCTGTTATCACATCTTTGATAACTGACTCCAGCAGTTTCACCACCACCGACGTTAGGCTAACCGGTCTATAATTCCCCGGTTTCTCTCTCCCTCTTTTTTTAAAAATTGGGGTTACATTAGCCACCCTCCAATCCTCAGGAACTAGTCCAGAATCTAACGAGTTTTGAAAAATTATCACTAATGCATCCACTATTTCTTGGGCTACTTCTTTAAGCACTCTAGGATGCAGACCATCTGGCCCTGGGGATTTATCTGCCTTCAATCCCTTCAATTTACCTAACACCACTTCCCTACTAACAAGTATTTCCCTCAGTTCCTCCATCTCACTGGACCCTCTGTCCCCTACTATTTCTGGAAGATTATTTATGTCCTCCTTAGTGAAGACAGAACCAAAGTAATTATTCAATTGGTCTGCCATGTCCTTGCTCCCCATAATCAATTCACCTGTTTCTGTCTGCAGGGGACCTACATTTGTCTTTACCAGTCTTTTCCTTTTTACATAT
Source organism: Mobula birostris (assembly GCF_030028105.1). Classification (NCBI taxonomy): domain Eukaryota; kingdom Metazoa; phylum Chordata; class Chondrichthyes; order Myliobatiformes; family Myliobatidae; genus Mobula; species Mobula birostris. The sequence continues at coordinate 207,997,465 of NC_092371.1, read as the reverse complement.
CTATAAAAGCTTTTACAGTCAGTTTTTATGTTCCCTGCCAGTTTTCTCTCATAATCTTTTTTCCCCTTCCTAATTAAGCCCTTTGTCCTCCTCTGCTGAACTCTGAATTTCTCCCAGTCCTCAGGTGAGCCACTTTCTCTGGCTAATTTGTATGCTTCTTCTTTGGAATTGATACTATCCCTAATTTCTCTTGTCAGCCACGGGTGCACTACCTTCCTTGATTTATTCTTTTGCCAAACTGGGATGAACAATTGTTGTAGTTCATCCATGTGATCTTTAAATGCTTGCCATTGCATATCCACTGTCAATCCTTTAAGTATCATTTGCCAGTCTATCTTAGCTAATTCACGTCTCATACCTTCAAAGTTACCCCTCTTTAAGTTCAGAACCTTTGTTTCTGAATTAACTATGTCACTCTCCATCTTAATGAAGAATTCCACCATATTATGGTCACTCTTACCCAAGGGGCCTCTCATGACAAGATTGCTAATTAACCCTTCCTCATTGCTCAAAACCCAGTCCAGAATAGCCTGCTCTCTGGTCAGTTCCTCGACATGTTGGTTCAAAAAACCATCCCACGTACATTCCAAGAAATCCTCTTCCTCAGCACCTTTACCAATTTGGTTCACCCAATCTACATGTAGATTGAAGTCACCCATTATAACTGCTGTTCCTTTATTGCACACATTTCTAATTTCCTGTTTAATACCATCTCCGACCTCACTACTACTGTTAGGTGGCCTGTACACAACTCCCACCAGCGTTTTCTGCCCCTTAGTGTTACGCAGCTCTACCCATATCAATTCCACATCTTCCCGGCTTATGTCCTTCCTTTCTATTGCATTAATCTCTTCTTTAACCAGCAACGCCACCCCACTTCCCCTTCCTTCATGTCTATCCCTCCTGAATATTGAATATCCCTGAATGTTGAGCTTCCATCCTTGGTCACCCTGGAGCCATGTCTCTGTGATCCCAACTATATCATAATTATTAATAACAATCTGCACTTTCAATTCATCCACCTTATTACGAATGCTCCTTGCATTGACACACAAAGCCTTCAGGCGCTCTTTTACAACTCTCTTAGCCCTTATACAATTATGTTGAAAAGTGGCCCTTTTTAATGCTTGCCCTGGATTTGTCGGCCTGCCACTTTCACTTTTCTCCTTAGTACTTTTTGCTTCTACCCTCACTTTATACCCCTCTGTCTCTCTGCACTGGTTCCCATCCCCTTGTTGTGAACTAACCTCCTCACGCCTAGCCTCTTCAATTTCACTGATAACATGACAGTGCTGGGACTCATCACCAACAATAATAAGACAGCCTACAGAGAGGAGGTGAAAGAGCTTGAGTCCTGGAACCAGGTCACTAACCTCTTCCTCAATGTCAACAAAACAAAGGAGATGATTATTAACTTCTAGAGAACTCAAACCCTCTTTATATCAGCAGCAGAGCAGTGAAAACTGCGAGCAGTTTAAAACTCTTGCAAGTGCACATCTCACACAAACCAGAATACATTCCACACAATCAGGAACGCTCACCAATGCCTCTATGTAATGAGACCATAAGACAAAGGAGCAGAATTAGGCCATTCCATCATGACTGATTTATTATCCCTCCTGACTGCTCCCCATAACCTTTGATGCCCTGACTAGCAAAGAAGCTATCACTTCTACAAAGTCATACTTGCTAATCTCTAACTGTGCTTACAAGATCATCTACCTTATATATATTGTGTGCATTTAAATATCACACCATCACCCTTTTCCATTTTGCTCCCCATATTATACTTCACCCTCATCCCACTGACTGAAATTTTGCCCTATCACCAGAATCAGAATCAGAATGCCTGTCCTTCCTCACAGTCTTACTACACTCTGGATTGACTTGTATACCAACTACCCCATCCCCAACCCCTATCGCTCCAGTTCCCACTCCCCCCACCCCCCCCAGCCAATTTAGTTTAAATCCTCCCCAGTAGCTCTAGCAAACCCACCTGGAAGGATATCAGTCCTCCTTGTGTTAGGTGTAACCAGATCTTTTTGTACAGGTCATACCTTTCCCAGAAAAGATTCCAGTGATCTGCAAATCTGAAACCCTGCCCCCTGTACCAATTCCTCAGCCACATACTCTTCTGCTAAATCATCCCATTCTTACACTCACTGACACATAGCACAGACAGTAATCCAGAGAGTGCTCTCTTGGCGGTCCTGCTTTTCAGATTTCTACTCAACTCCCTATACTCTCTCTTCAGGGACTCCTCTCTTTGTCTACCTATGGAATTGGTACCAATATGGTACCTATGACTTCTGGCTGCTCACTCTCCCCTTTTAGAGTGCTGTGGACCCAATCTGAGACATCCCTGGCACCTGGGAGGGCAACATACCATCCAGGTGACCGAATCTCCTCTCTGCTCCTTTAATTATGGAATCCCCTATCACGGCTGCACTCCTCCCCCACTTTCCTTTTGAGCCATAGAGCCAGACACCCAGTTGCTGTGGCTTCCCGCAGTAGGTCATCCCCCCCAATAGTATCCAAAGCTCTATACTTACTATTGAAGGGAATGGCCTTGGAGTACTCTGCACTGGTTGCCTATTCCCTTTTCCTTCTGACAGTCACCCAGGTACCTGACTCCTGCAAGTTAGGGGTGACGCCCTCCCTGTAGCTCCTATCTGTGACCTTCTCAATCTCCCATATGAGCCAAAGGTCATCCAGCCTGCAACTCCAGTTCCTCAACATGGTCCCTAAAGAGCTGCAGCTCAATACACTTCATGAAGATGTAGTTATCAGGGAAACTGGATCTTGAAGTGGCAGGTTTCATGTTGATCTGGACTGTGGAGACATGAACTAGACTAGAATGGTTGGCTTACTTTGGTTTCTCCAGTGGTTCTGGCTCATTTCGAGCCAGGCCTGCAGGACTTTTCTCAGCTTCCTCTGCCGTCAACAAGTGCAGCTCGGCCTCCACCTTACCCTGGAACCAAAAAAGCATTTGATTTGAAGATTGCAATGACTTACACATCCACGTCCCCGTCCACACGGCAATTTTGGCTTGTAAGTGATAGTTCTAAACCCGAAAAAGACAAAACTCCCTACCGTAAGCTCCATTTCATCATTTTCATTTCTGGCAACAAATGGCCACCAACCCTTCACCCTCTTCTGCTTAAAGATGGAGACCATGGGAAATGAAGATTCATCTGTAGCCATTTCAATTGTACAGAGCTTGGCTGTTTTTGCTCCTCGGGTAAACCTGTTCAGATCCAATTCAATTGCACCTGTCGGGGAAAAACATTCCAGTAGGGACAGTCACAACTGAATTGAAGGAAAATGTTCCCGATTATTTCATTTGCATTTCTTAATACTCATTTTAAAGTTAACATTCTTGCATGCTTTCCAGAACTTATGTAGTGTTAAAACTACGTGTTTCTTTTGTTTCAGTCTGACTATCCCCACCATCCTACTAAATTTGCTCCTTCAACTCTTCCCCTGATATTCTGTATTAGTACTGCTTGCTACATTTCTACAGAACTTGGAAATTACATGGCTTTTGCTTGACAATTTCAATTGTGCCTTCATGTTCACACATCTAGCTCTGACTCTTCTCTTTTCTTTCTGCTTTATTCCCTTGCCTCCACCTCAGGGAACAGCTTTCTAACCAAAATCCATTTGAAGCTCACTATCTCCTACAGCTTCCTCAATAAATACTTCCTCCCTCCCTGCTCTATGTAAGGATCCATTCCATTCTCCTCACTCCTCTCCCTCGGCAATGTCAAATCTTCCCACACAGGTTGCCCCTAGCATGTCTTCCTCTTTAACCATGGCTTCCACTCCACCATGTTTGAAAGAGCTCTGGACTACAGCTCATATAGCTTTCTGCTCCTTTGTTCTCACTTGCTTTCCTGGGTCTTCATTTTCTGCTCCATCGTCCTTTGCATTTAATGGTTCATCTTTCATGGTGTCTGATACCTTCAATGAGATTCTATCACAAAACCAATCATCTACTTTCCTCCCAACATTTTAAAGGGACTGTGCTCATTACGATGCCCTGATCTACTCATCTCATGGCACTTTCCCATGCAACAATAGCTGAAGCAATGTCTGCTCTTTTAACTTAGCCCTTCTCATGATCTGGGGAATCAAACCATTCTATTAGGTGAAGAAATAATTTAATTACATTTCCCCTAGTCTACTGTACTGCATTTAGTGCTCATGATGTGTCTCCACTGAACAGGAGAAGCTAAATACAGATTAAGTGACTGCTTTGTGCAGTATTTCCTTTGTGCGTGGTAGCAATCCTGAGCTTCCAGTTACTGGTCACTTTAGTTCATCACCTCCCACTCTGACTGATGTCCTAGACTGGTCTCAAGGTGGCATGTGGTAAGCTCAAGAAAAGGCATCTACTCTGGGCATATTGCAGCCTTTAGGTCTCAATATCAAATTCAACTATTTCAGGTAATCGAGATTTTCCGTTTGTACAATTCTACTGTAAGGTTATCCATTTGTAATGTTTATGTAAACTAAAGTATTTACTGACTTTTACTCTGTCTACAGATGCAGCCTAATTCCCTTTTTTAAAATTTCAAGCTCAACAATAACTATGACCTGCATTTCATGACAATTTATCCCCTTTTCTTTGTTATCTCTCTATATTTGACCCTATTAACCAGAATTTTTTTAGTAACATTGGAATCACTTTGGTACCCATGCCTTGTCCAATTGGCCCTTTGTGCTGTCTTTTCTTCACCCATCTTCTCTGCAAAGTAAAGCTAACTGGGTTTCTCTCTTTTCCATTTCGGAAAAAAGGTCTTCAACTGAAATGTTGTTAATTCTGTTTCTCTTTCTGCAGATGTTTCCTGATCTCTGGGATAGGCCACGCATCTGGCAGTGGTCATCTCTACAGCCTATGTAATGTATTTTACCCAGAAGTTTTACAACTCCAGGCCACGAGATGACATTGCTTTTGCGATGATTCTCTGTTTGGCTCTTAAATGTTACACACAGAAGATGACCACAAGGATGTAATACAGAGAGCAGGTGTGCTGGAGGCATTAAGGAGTCATAGAGTAATACAGTATAGAAAATGGCCCTTCATCCCAATTCATCCATGTCACCCACTGTGCCCATCAAGCTCATCCCGTTTGGTCTGTAACCCTCTTATCCGACTGTCCTTTAAAGGTTGTAACTGTACCTGCCTCAGTCACTTTCTCTGGCAGCTCATTCTGTACATATACCACCCTCTGCACGAAGAGGGTGCCCCTCAGCTCCCTTTTAAATCTTTTATCTCTCACCTTAAACCGCTGCCCTCTGGTTCTAGTACACCTTTCCTGAGAAGAAAGACTACATGTGTTCACACTGTCTTTGACCTCATGATATTATACACCTTGATAAGGTCACCTCTCTGTCTCCTATGTTCCAGGGAATAAAGTCCAACCTGAGGCTCCTGAGGCTTGAAGATGTATATATGCATTGAATCTTTGCTGATGTTGTCTTAATGTTTGCAGATGACACAAGAATTAGTGGTGCTGTTGGCATTGACAGGGATAGCCGAAGTTGACAGCACAGTATTGGTAAACAATGGTAATGCAGTGGCAGATAAAATTTAGTCTGATAAGAGTGAAGGGATTGCCTTTGGGGGACTAATAAGTGTAGTCCATACATAGTGATGATAAGGCTATAGGGGAAAGTGAGGAACAGGAAGATCTTGATGTACAAATCCAATGACCTTTGAAAGTGGCAGCATAGGCAGATCTGGTGGGATGATATGGTTCAACATTATAGAACATTGATTAAGTCATAACTGGAGTTGTGGAGTTAGGAAGGGTGTGATTATTCTGGAGAGGGTGCAGAGGAGATTCACCATCATTTTGCTTAGGATGGAGCATTTCTCACTGAGGAAGGATTGAATAGTCTGGATTTATTAATAAATTCTTCTTGGGCTTTCAGCTGGGTACAGGTATCAATTTTAACTTGTGTTTCAATGACAAACTCTGCCATCTTCATCAGGAATAATACCTAGGCATGTCTAGTCTGGAGATATATATAACCCCATCGTCTGTCCCTCCTGATTGGCTAGTCCTCAACTTTCATCTTTGTTATAATTCTCATTCTCTAGTTTTATTTTGATGACTTCCTTCACCAAGTGATCCTAAAAGCCATTGGTGCAGCAAAGCTACTGAAGTCAATCCTATGGCATTTACAGGATTCCCTGTGAATGTGAAGTAGCTTATACTGGCTAGATGGGACGCATGGTGGAAACCCACATCAAGAAGCAGAGGAGGTGTAACCATTTGGGTACCCAGAGAAATTGACAGTAGTAGAACGTTGCATTTGTAATGGCCATAGGATTGACTTAGCTGGCACAAAACTACTTTGCCACGCCAATGGCTTTTGGGACCACCTGGTGAAAGAAGCCATTGAAATAAAACTAGAGGAAAAGAATTTTAACAAAGATGAAGATTTCGCTCCAAGTAAGAACTGGAACTCAATTGTAAGCAAGGTAGGACAGAGAAAACCTGATTGGTTGAGGACTAACCAATCAGGAGGGATAGATGATGGGGGTATATATGCCATCCGACTAGTCATGCCTAGGCATCACTGCTGATGAAGATTGTGGAGTTTGTCATCAAACGTCAGTTAAAATCGTTACCTATGCCCAGCTGAAAGCCTGAGAAGAGTTTATTTGTCATATATGCTGGGAAAGCACTAGATCCTTAGTCAGATCTTGTGTTCCTTGGAATGGAGAAGACTGAAGGAAAACCTGACCGAGGAATGAAAAATTAGATTGCAAGAAAGTTTTACCCATGGTAGAGATTTTAAAAAAACAGGGCATAGGTTTAGGGTAAAGGATGGGAGACTAAGAAGGGAATTGCCCAAGGATTTTTAACATCCAGAAGGAAACTACCACCTGAGAGTGCTAGAGGCAAATGCTTCCAGAACATTTTAGTAGTATCTATGAAAGCACTTGAACTTTCAAGGCAGAGAAGGCTACAGGTAAATCAGACTAGTATAGATTGGTACTTAATTGTTGGGTTGGACATGGTGCATGTGGGAGTAAAGGGCAAAGGGACCATTTCTGCACTGTGTAACACTGAAACTGAGTGCATTACATCAATGATGTCAAATATTTATTTTAAGTTGGGGTAAGTAAGGAGATTGGTTAATTTCCCTCATTCTGTGATGTAACTGTTTCAAAGTAGAAGAGTTTTTCTTAATGATAAACATGAATGTACAAGTGTATCTGGATCTAATACTCAAGATGATAAAAGAAATGACAGTTCATCTTACCAAGGAAGTCATCAGCTGAGAAGTGGTCAGCATCCCAGACTTGCAGAGTTAGACGTGCTGGTATCTTGTACTCTGTCTCATCCCAGGAAAACATGGATTCCTTTTTGGACATGACGATCTTCTCCTCAGCCATTAGATAATCAAACGGGAAGATGAACCGCCAGTTGAAGTTGCCTTCGCCAGTCAGTGAATGATAGTGCACGTCAGTGTCCTGCTTGTCTTCCTGCTGCCCTTTCAGCCAGCTATAAGAGGCAGCCAGCAGCAGAATGGTTAATACCACAAATCTTTATACAAGTCAAAAGAAATCCAGTCTAAAACAAATCTCTGCCTGTACCTTGGATCTTTGATTTCTAGTCATCACTGTTGGGAATAGTCTAAAGAACAACCTGGTTTCAAACTGGACTAATGAACTAGCATTAATTTTGTTCATGTTCTTGGATGAAAATATTTACCCAACTGGACTGTGGAGAAGGAGATACTTTGCAGATGTATGAACTAATGTGAACCTGACATAGGTTGTGCTGGAGATTTGTTTTTAGAGATATCTTGTTCATCACAAATTTGGCACATCCATTTCACATTTTACTCGTCTCAGCCATGTATCCAAAGATGTCACTAATCACACAACACCATTTTCTCCCTTTCAGACTTAAACTGGAATTCAAAGCTGTGACCTCTGAAACATTTCTTCTGTTTCTTGCTTTTCCTACTTAAAGGAGCCACTTTCCTGACATTGAGAGACTTTACTGGGCACCTTCAGAACTCACTGCAAACCACTCAGAAACCTTCCATAGTGCGTCATTTCTAAGAGTGTGAGTTCTTTCCAAAATTTAGCTGCTGATGTATTAATTCTACACATTTTTGGGCAAACTCTTCATCATTGGAAGTTAGCTACACAACGTCACAATGGACAAGAAGCAAATACACACCTGTCAATATGATGTTCGCATCTCCGAGTTTGCGAGTTACCAGTGCAACAGATGTCCCTTGGCAGTCTATTCTTAGAGAAAGGATTTCATCTGCCTTGATTTTTAAAGAAGGCCAGCTGGTAAGTCAGAACATGGGAATTGCCACTTTGGCTAGTTCTCTGTGAGTGCAGACAGTTGATGACTACTCTACATGTGCCCAGGAGGGCTCCCTCTTATGAAATGGGCCTTTTTATGAATGGGAAGGTTGCCACTCTTTCGATGAGTATGTGACTAAGGAATATTAAAAAAGCATTCCCCGTGGTAAATGCCACGTTTGCAGAAAATGTTATGTTGTATGGTATATAGCTATTTTCCAATTTGGTCATGAGTCCAGTGTGATTTTAGTGACTGCTATACATTCTATTACGAAATGTATTAATGTACTTCTTGTGGTTATTTGATACCCAATGACAGTTATGTCTGAAGATCTGTCCTGTCATGGAACCAACAACCCAATAAATTTGAGTTTAAATGGCTATTGTTTTCCCTAAAGCAGTGTTTCAAGGATATCTTGTGGATATAAATTTAATGAGCTTCACATCCTGTGCCTCATTTCATCAATGCACAGTTCATAAATTCAAAAACACAGCTCAATAAGGATACTGTTAAAGTAGGAATATATAAAATACACAGTATTGCTCATTAACTTACAAAACTTAAAGGTGTAGCTGCAATTAGACTTACAGAACATACTGTCCTTCCCAACTTTTTATGACGTCAAACAACTTAAACAATTATTAATAGGCCTAAGACATTTCATGTGTCAATTAAGAAAAACAGCTTACAGCACTTGGTTTCACAACAGGATCCTGTGATTAATCATCTTCTTGAATTTTTCAAATATTATATAAAATATTAAGAAATGCAGTTAATGAATTTGAGAATGATAAATTATCTGAGTAGATATTTGATAAGCACATAGAAAAGTAGATTTCAAACTAATTTGAATCTCACTAACTCAGCCTCCCCTCTTTGCAGATGGCACTATTGGTTGATGTACTGCCCATACTCATGCATGACTAGAATTGGCTGCAAGCAATGTAGCAATTTTCTTTACATACACATGTCCATGAGAGGTATTGACATGTTTACATCATTGCAATAGCTGAAACAGACATAATGGCACTTTTTAAAAATTCTTTCGATGTTCTTATTTCTTCTTTCATTATTAACAAAGTAATTTCCTCTAGGTTTCCTGACTTTCTCCTCTTTCTGCAGCTGGTAGAGTAGGGAAGTACATTCCAAACGTATTCGTTGCTTGGGTATAATGAATGCTCTAAACTTAACTAACAGTCAGAATACTCACATATTTGTTTTCTTTCTCATCCAGAATTCCAAAAACAAAACCAAACTTGGGGAACCAACTTACATGATTGTTTTATGAATCATGTTATGATACTTTCTGAAAAATGTTTGGTTATTTAATAAACGTTTCAGACAAAAGCCTTTCAGCAAGTCCTCCTTTAGTGTCCTTGGCATTCAGATGGAATTGGAGAGTGTCTAAAATGTGGCCTACACATGAAAACATTTATATTTTACTATTTTATTGAGAAGAAGTAATGGCTCCAAAATAATGTGATATGTCACAGAACTGTAGGATGCAATAGTTTATTTGAGTGACTTCTGGGCTTAGCTTGACTGCTACCTACAAGGAGGAACAGAAGAATTCAGGATGAATCATCCTGTCTCTTCTCATGGACAGTAGACATTTGGAAAAGGGGTCACTGCTGACTTTTACAGAAAGGATTTCACAGAGGAGTGTGGGGTGCAGGAAGCTGAAATCTGACAGAGAGGATGAAAATAACTAATGAAGATCCATTTTTATCCTTCTTCTGGTTGGTTATAATTGCTCAGTGAGCTGCACCAGGTGTGATGGGCAAAATAACCTCTCTGTGCTGTAGCCATTCTATGATCAACTTGTGACAATTATTTACAAACAAAAATCTTAAACTTGCTTGTGGACAAAGACCATTTTGAGTATACAGTGCCTATAAAATTATTCACTCCCCTCCCTTTGGAAGTTTTCATGTTTTATTATTTTACAACTTTAGACTATAAGGCATAGGAGCAGAATTAGGCCTTCTGGCCCATCGAGTCTGCTCTGCCATTCAATCATGGCTGATCCTTTTTCCTTTCTCCTCCTCAATCCCATTTCCCAGCTTTCTCCCCGTAACCTTTGATGCCATGTCCAATCAAGAACCTATCAATCTCTGCCTTAAATACACCCAACGACCTGGCCTCCACAGCTGCATGTGGCAACAAATTCCACAAATCCACCATGCTTTACCTAAAGAAATTTCTCTGCATCTCTGTTTTGAAAGGATGCCCCTCTATCCTGAGGCTGTGCCCTCTTGTCCTAGACTCTCCCACCATAGGAAACATCCTTTCAAGTCTAGGCCTTTCAACATTTGGAAGGCTTCAATGAGATCCGCCCCTCATCCTTCTGAATTCCAGTGAGTACAGACCCAGAGCCATCAAACATTCCTTGTAAGATAACTCTTTCAGAATCAGGTTTATTATCACCAGCATGTGACATGAAATTTGTTTACTTTGTAGCAGCAGTTCCATACATAATCTAACAGAGAAAAAATAATAATAAATAAACAAGTAAATCAATACAGTATATGTATATTGAATAGATTAAAAAAAAGCAAAGAACAGAAATACCGTATGTTAAAAAAAATGAGGTAGTGCCCAAAGATTCAATGTCCATTTAGGAATTGGATGGCAGGGGGGAAGAAACTGTTCCTGAATCGCTGAGTGTGTGCCTTCAGGCTTCTGTATTTGCTACCTGATGCTATCAGTGAGAAAAGGGCATGCCTAGGTGCTGGAGGTCCTTAAGAATGGACGCTGCCTTTCTGAGATACCGCTCCCTGAAGATGTCCTGGGTACTTCATAGGCTAGTACCCGAGATGGAGCTGACTAGATTTACAACCCTCTGCAGTTTCTGTAGCCCCTCCATACCAGACAGTAATGCAGCCTGTCAGAATGCTCTCCATGGTACAACTATAGAAGTTTCTGAGTGCATTTGTTGGCATGCCAGATCTCTACAAATTCCTAATGAAGTATAGCCGCTGTCTGGCCTTCTTTATAACTACATCGCTATGTTGGGACCAGGTTAGATCCTCAGAGATCTTGACACCCAGGAACTTGAAACTGTTCACTCTCTCCACTTCTGATGCCTCAATGAGGATTGGTATGTGTTTCTTCATCTTACCCTTCCTGAAGCCCACAATCAGTTCTTTTGTCGTACTGATGTTGAGTGCCAGATTGTTGCTGCAACACCACTCCAATAGTTGGCATATCTCACTCCTGTACGCCCTCTTGTCACCACCTGAGATTCTACCAACAATGGTTGTATCGTCAGAAAATTTATAGATGGTATTTGAGCTAAGCCTAGTCACACAGTTATGTGTATATAGAGAGTAGAGCAGTGGGCTAAGCACACACCCAAGGTGCTCCGGTGTTGATCGTCAGCGAGGAGGATATGTTATCACCAACCTGCATAGTTTGTGGTCTTCCAGTTAGGAAGTCAAGGATCCAGTTGCTGAGGGAGGTACAGAGGCCCAGGTTCTGCAACTTCTCAATCCGGATTGTGGGAATGATGGTATTAAATGCTGAGCTATAATCGATGAACAGCATCCTGACATAGGTGTTTGTGTTGTCCAGGTGGTCTAAAACCGTGTGGAGAGCCATTGAGATTGCATCTGCCATTGACCTATTGTGGCAATAGGCAAATTGCAATGGGTCCAGGTCCTTGCTGAGGCAGGAGTTCAGTCTAGTCATGACCAACCTCTCAAAGCATTTCATCACTGTCAATGTGAGTGCTACTGGGCGGAGGTCATTAAGGCAGTCCACATTATTCTTCTTAGGCACTGGTATAATTGTTGCCTTTTTGAAGCAAGTGGGAACTTCCACCTGTAACAGTGAGAGGTTGAAAATGTCCCTGAATACTCCTGCTAGTTGGTTGGCGCAGGTTTTCAGGGCCTTACCAGGTACTCCATTGGGACCTTCCGTCTTGCGAGGGTTCACTCTCTTTAAAGATAGCCTAACATCAGCCTCTGAGATGGAAATCACAGGGACATCAGGTGCAGCAGGGACCTTCACAGCTATAGTTGTGTTCTCCCTTTCAAAGTGGGCATAGAAGGCGCTGAGTTCATTTGGTAGTGAAACATTGCTGCCATTCATGCTATTGGGTTTTTGTAAGAAGTAATGTCTTGCAGAGTTGCTGTGCATCTGATGTTGCCTCCAACCTTGTTCAAAATTGTCTCTTCACCCTTGAAATAGCCCTCTGCAAATCATACCTGGTCTTCTGGTACAGTCCTGGGTTGCCAGACTTGAATGCCACAGATCTAGCCTTCAGCAGATGATGTACCTCCTGGTTTATCCACGCTTTTGGTTTGGGAATGTACAGTAAGTCTTTGTAGGCACACACTCACCCACACAGGTTTTAATGAAATCGGTAATAACTGCAGTATACTCATCCATGTTCAAAGATGAATCCCTGAATACAGTCCAGTCCACTGATTCAAAGCAGTCCTGTAGGCGCTCCTGTGCTTCCCTTGTCCATACCTGGAATCATCCTTGTGAAACTCCTCTGGACCCTCTCCAATGCCAGCACATCTTTTCTAAGATGAGAGGCACAAAACTATTCATAATACTCGAGGTGAGGCCTCATCAGTGCTTTATAAAGCCTCAGCATCACATCCTTGCTCTTGTATTCTAGACCTCTTGAAATGAACGCTAACATGGCATTTGCCTTCCCTGCAACCGACTCGACCCGCAAGTTAACCTTTAAGCATATAACTATATATCAATTACAGCACGGAAACAGGCCATCTCGGCCCTTCTAGTCAGTGCTGAACGCTTACTCTCATCTAGTCCCACCGACCTGCAATCAGCCCATAACCATCCATTCCTTCACTGTCCATATAGCTATCCAATTTAACTTTAAATGAGAACATCAAACCTGCCTCAACCACTTCTGCTGGAAGCTCGTTCCACACAGCTACCACTCTCTGAGTAAAGAAGTTCCCCCTCATGTTACCCCTAAACTTTTGCCCTTTAACTCTCAACTCATGTCCCCTTGTTTGAATCTCCCCTACTCTCAATGGAAGAAGCCTATCTATGTCAACTCTATCTATCCCCCTCATAATATTAAATACCTCTATCAAGTCCCCCCTCAACCTTCTACGCTCCAAAGAATAAAGACCCAACTTGTTCAACCTTTCTCTGTAACTTAGGAGATGAAACCCAGGTAACATTTGTAAATCTTTTCGGTACTCTCTCTTTTTTGTTGACATCTTTCCTATAATTCGGTGACCAGAACTCTACACAATACTCCAAATTTGACCCTACCAATGCCTTGTACAATTTCAACATTACATCCCAACTCCTATACTCAATGCTCTGATTTATAAAGGCCAGCATACCAAAAGCTTTCTTCACCACCCTATCAGCATGAGATTCCACCTTCAGGGAACTATGCACCATTATTCCTAGATCCCTCTGTTCTACTGCATTGTTCAATGTCCTACCATTTACCATGTATGTCCTATTTTGATTAGTCCTGCCAAAATGTAGCACCTCACATTTATCAGCATTAAACTCCATCTGCCATCTTTCAGCCCGCTCTTCTAACTGGTCTAAATCTCTCTGCAAGCTTTGAAAACCTACTTCATTATCCACAACTCCACCTATCTTAGTATCATCTGCATACTTACTAATCCAATTTACCACCCCATCATCCAGATCATTAGTATATATGACAAACAACATTGGACCCAGTATAGATCCCTGAGGCACACCACTAGTCACCGGCCTCCAACCTGACAAACAGTTATCCACCACTACTCTCTGGCGTCTCCCAGGGTGTCCTGCACAAGTACTCCTAAGTCCCTCTGCATCTCAGATTCCTGGATTTTCTCCCCATTTAGAAAATGGTCTGCATGTTTATTTCTACTACCAAAGTGCATGACCATGCATTTTCCAACATTGTATTTCATTTGTCACTTTCTTGCCCATTCTCCTAATCTGTCTAAGTCCTTCTGCATCCTACCTGTTTCCTCAACACTATCTGCCCCTTCACCAATCTTCATATCATCTACAAACTTGGAAACAAAGCCATTTATTCCATCATCTAAATCATTTATATACAGCATAAAAGGAAGCAGTCCCAACACTGACCCCTGCAGAACACTACTAATCACAGGCAGCCAACCAGAAAAGGATCCTTTTATTCCCACTCGCTGCCTCCTACCAATCAGCCAATGCTCTAAATATGTTAGTCATTTTCCTGTAATACATGGGCTCTTAACTCAGTGAGCAGCTTCATGTGTGGCACATTGTCAAAGGCCTTCTGAAAGTCCAAATATACAACATCCACTGTGTCCCCTTTATCGATCCTACTTGTAATCTCTTCAAAGAATTCCAACAGGTTATTCAGGCAGGATTTTTCCTGAAGGAAACCATGCTGACTTCGTACTATACTGTCCTGTGTCTCCAAGTACTCCAGCACTTCATCCTTAACAATTGACTAACATCTTCCCAATCACTGAGGTCAGGCTAACTGGTCTATAATTTCCTTTCTACTGCCTTCCTCCTGTCTTAAAAAGTGGAGTAACGCTTGTAATTTTCCAGTCCTCTGGCACCATGCCAGAGTCCAATGATTTTTGAACGAACATTTCTAATGCCACCACAATCTCTAACTCCACCTGCTTCAGAACCCTAGGGTGCAGTTCATCTGGCCCGGGTGACTTATGTGCCTTTGGGTTTGTGAACATCTTCTCTCTTGTAACAGTAACTGCATCCACTTCTCTTCCTTCACACACTACAACATCAGCAATACTGCTAGTGTCTTCCACAGCGAAGACTGATGCAAAATACTCATTTAGTTCAGCAGCCATCTCCTTGTCCCCCGTTATTATTTCACTTCCTTCATTTTCTGGTGGTCCTATATTCACTCTCATTTCTCTTTTATTTTTAACCTACTTGAAAAAACTTTTACTATCCACTTTCATATTATTTGCTAGCTTGCTTTCATATTTCATTTTTTCCCTTCTAATGATTTTTTTAGTTGCTCTCTGTATCTTTTTAAAAACTTCCCAATCTTCTATCTTCCCACTACTAATTTTTGTTTTGCTGTGTGCCCTCTCTTTTGCTGCTACAATAGCTTTGACTTCCCTTGTCAGCCACGGTTTGTACTATTTTGTAACCTTGAGTATTACTTCATTTTTGGAATACATGTCCTGCACCGTCCTCACTTTTTCCAGAAACATACACGATTGCTGCTCTGCTGACATCCCTGCCAACAGCTCCTTCCAATTTACTTTGGCCAACTCCCCTCTCATACCACTGTAATTTCTCTTACTCCACTAAAATACTGCAACATCAGACTTCACTTTTTCCCTATCAAATTTCAAGTTGAACACAATCATATTGTGATCACTGGTTCCCAAAGGTTCTTTTACCTTAAGCTCCCTAATCACCTCCAGTTCATTACATAACACCCAATCCAGAATAGCTGATCCCCTAGTAAACTCAATGACAAACTGCTCTAAAAAGCCATCTCGGAGGCATTCAACAAATTCACTCTGTTGAGATCCATTACCAACCTGATTTTCCCCAATCAACCTGCATGTTAAAGTCTCCCATGACTACCATAACATTGCCCCTTTGCCTCGCCTTTTCTATTTCCTCTTGTAAACTGTGGTCCACCTCCCAGCCATTGTTAGGAGGCCTATATAAAACTTCCATCAACGACTTTTTATCCTTGCAGTTTCTTCACTCAATCCACAAGTATTCAACATCTTCTGATCCTGTGTCACATCTTTCTACTGATTTGATGCCATTCTTTACCAGTAGAGCCACACAACCCCCTCTGCCTACCATCCTATCCCTCTGATATAACATGTAACCTTGAACATTCAGCTCCCAACTACAACCATTCATCAGCCATGATATCATATCAACATCATACCTGGCAATCTGTAATATTGCAACAAGATCATCCACCTTATTTCTTATATTACGTGCATTTAGATACAACACCTTGAGTAGCATATTTGCTATCCTTTCTGACTCTGCATTCCTAATGATTTGATGCTCAGCCTGTTGGCTGCAACTAAGTTCCAGCACCTACCTGCCCTTCCACACAATCTGATTGCACGTATCTTTACTTTTTTACTATCTGTCCTATCCTGAGTCCCTTCACTCTGGTCCCCACCCCCCTGCTAAGTTAGTTTAAATCCTCACCAACAGCTCTAACAAACCTGCCTGCGAGAATATTGGTCAGGTCATACCTCCCCCAGAAGAGATCCCAATTATCCAAGAACCTGAAGCCCTGTTCCCTGCACCAGTTTCTCAGCTACATATTTATCCACCAAATAATCCTGTTTCCACCCTCACTGGCGCATGGCACAGGCAGCAATCCAGAAATTACTACCCAGAAGATCCTGCTTCTCAGCTTTCTACCTAGCTCTCTAAATTCTCATTTCAGGACCTCATTGCTTTTCCTTCCTATGTCATTGGTACCAATACGTACCAAGACATCTGGCTGCTCTCCCTCCCTCTCCAAAATGATGTGGACATGATCTGAGACATCCCTGCCCCTTGCACCTGGGAGACAACATACCATCTGGGTGTCTCGTTCACATCCACAGAATTTCCGGTCTGTTCTCCTCACTATCGGGTCCTCTATCACTACCACTCCCCTCTTCTCTCTCTTTCCCTTCTGCACCGTGGACCCGTGCTCAGTGCCTGTAACATTGGATCACAGTGGATTTAATTTGGCTTTTTGAGACTGATCACAGAAAAATACTCTTTCATGTCAAAGTGAAAACAGATCTCTACAAAATGATCTAAAATAATTACAAATATAAAGCACAAAATAATTGATTGCATAAGTATTCACCCCCATTCCCTTTAATATGACACACCAAATCATCACTGATGCAGCCAATTGGTTTTAGAAGTCACACAATTAGTTAAATGGAGATCACCAGTGCACAGTCAAGGTGTTTCAATTGATTGTAGTCATATATCTGGATGGTCCAACCGCTGAGGCGTAAGTATCCTGGCAAAAGCTACACAAAGGAATACTGCAAGCAACTCCGTGAGAAGGTTATTGAAAAACATGAGCCAGGAGATGGACATAAGGAAATTTCCAAGTCATTGAATATCCCTTGAAGTGTAGCCAAATCAATCATTAAGAAATGGAAAGAAAATGGAACAGCTATAAATTTGCCTAGAGAAAGTCATCCCCAAAATCTGAGTGACTGTGCAAGAGGGGAACTAGTGAGGGAGGCTACCTAGAGACTTATGACAACTCTGAAAGAGTTACAAGCTTCAGTGACTGAGATGGGAGAGACAGCGTACACAACAACTGTTGCCTGGCTGCTTCACCAGTCACAACTTTACAGGAGAGTGGCAAAGAGAAAGCCACTGTTGAAAAAAAATGCTCATGAAATCTTCGCTAGAGTTTGAAAGAAGGCAAGTGGGTGACTCTGAAATCAGCTAGAAGAAGGTTTTAAGTTCTGATGAAACCAAAATTGAAATTTTTGGTCATTAGACTGAACACTGTTTGGCATAAGCCAAACACTGCACATCATCAAAAACACCATTACTTCATGAAGCATGGTGGTGGCTGCATCATGCTGTGGGGATGCTTCACTGCAGCAGGCCCTGGAAGGCTTGTGAATGTAGTGGGTAAAATGAATGCAGCAAAATACAGGGAAATTCTGGAGGAAAACCTGATGTATCTGTAAGAGAATTATGACTTGGGAGAAGATTTGTTTTCCAGCAAGACAATGACCCCAAGCATAAATCCAAAGCTACACAAGAATGCCGTAAAAACAACAAAGTTAATGTCCTGGAGTGGCCAAGTCAGAGACCAGACCTCAATCCAACTAAGAATTTGTGGCTGGACCTGAAAAGGGCTGATCACTCATGATCCCCATGCAATCTAACAAACCTTGAACAGTTTTGTAAAGAAGCATGGGGAAAACTTGCAGTGTCCGGATGTGTAAAGCTGATAGAGACCTATCCACACAGACTCAAGGCTGTAATTGCTGCCAAAGGTGCATCTACTAAATACTAACTTGAATGGGGTGAATATTTATGCAATCAATTATTTTGTATTTGTAATTAATTTTGATTGCTTTGTAGAGACCTGCTTATACTTTGACACAAGATGCCGGTGAGGGTAGAAACACTGATCAGTGTCAAGTAAGCCAAATAAAATTGGAGGAGAAGATGGCAGCGTGACTGCAGCATGCTCGGCCACTTCGATGGTGATGTCTGTTATCTGTCAAGTAGGGGACCGTGCACAATTCTGATTTGATGGAGACGGATGTGAGAGTACGGAGGAACATCTGGAAAACTTCTGAAATGCCCGCTTCGCTGCCGCTGCTACTGTGTGGTAACCGGAATCTCCGGAGCAGAAGGCTCCGAAATCCTCGGCTTTGCATGTTTCAGTGGCCAGGGCAAGGTCGAAGGCGCTCGGCAGAGGATGGCGCTCGGGAGGCTGTATCGGAGGGGCTGGTTGGAGGCTCGAAGTTTTTGGACGGATGGACTCAGTGTCTGCTGTGGTCGGCTGCTTCCAAGGCATTGGCAAGTTGACGGTGCCTTGAGGTTTATGGCAGGGAGTTTCTCCCTTTTGCCGACTGCTATCGGGGACTCGGGAGTCGATCGACTCGGGACGTTGAGACTTTTTTTTACCGTGCCCATGGTTTGTTCTTCATCAAATTATGGTATTGTATTGCACTGCTGTAACTATATGTTATAATTATGTGGTTCTGTCAGTTTTAGTCTTTGGTTTGTCCTGTTTTCTGTGCTATCACTCCAGAGAAACATTGTATCATTTTTTAATGCATGTATGCATTTCTAAATGACAATAAAAGAGGACTGAGTGTTCTCATAATCTAAAATCTAAAAAATCTAAATCTAAATCCACTGTTATGTAATGTTGTAAAACAATAAAACATGAAAACTTCCGAGGGGATGAATACTTTTTATAGGCACTATGGGCACATTATGAATTACATTTTGTAGCTATTATATGATATTGTTAGTAATGAAATAGGTTTGTACAATGTGCACTGTTGGAATTAGTAATGAAAGTGACCTAAGGACACTCCTGTTTTTAACAACCTGGAGCAATGGTGCATACAAAACAAAGTGAATAAGAACCAAAATTCATGTAGTTCATAAAGATATTAGTAAAATTTACTGATCCAAGATAATTAACTTGAAAGACATTGCAGCCCTCATACACGCACAGGCGAATGTTTCAGTTATTTTGTCATAAGCTTTTTAAAAATAGTAATAAGCCAGCGGTTTTCAAAGCACAATTAATTTGAACATTAGTCATGCATGAGAAAGCTTGCATTCATTTTGCAAAGAAAAAAAGCACTAATACAGCAGTCACTGAATGAAATAACCATTAAAGCACATAAAAATGCAGTTAGCAGTGACACCATACCAACCAGATTTTTAGTTCTTTTCAGATTAAAAATTGCCAGACTTGACCCTTATCAAGGTACCTGTTATGTTATTTCTGAGTTAACCAGTTAACCACATTCAATACTGACAATCAGCGTGGATAACAATCTTTTAGGCATGAGGTGTGCAACCCCATCCCATAAAAATCCAGAGCGAGAGGAATGCTATCAGAAGCTCCAAAGACCCCACCCCTGCAAGAGGAAGGCTCTGTCAGAAGCCAATGACTCAGTGGGGGACATGGACTTAAGAAGAAGAAGATAACAATCTCTGCATTGAATTTGTGCTTCACTGGTTAGAGATACAATTATTTAAGGCTTGGACTATATTGTAGAAAAGAATTAAGTCAGGTATATTGAGAACTACTACTACTTTGGATGTAGATGATTTCACCTTATTTGGTAGGTGATGGGCAACAGTATATTGATGTAAATTTACCTAAGGTACAATAAAATGAGAGTGCTGGATAGCATAATAGAATAAATTAGTGCTATACTGAACAGTCACAGATTAAGAAAGACCATAGGGTAGACAAGGGCATGTTTGGGATGTGTCAAAGCATAGTGAGCTATCATTGAGAATACTGCCATGGTAAAGTGGATGAAATCCATTTAGTTGGATTTAAAAAGCCAAATCAGGATGACTGTGCAACCACACAAAAAGCTGGTGGAACTCAGTAGGTCAGGTAGTACCTATGGGAAAAAGTAAACAGATGATGTTTTAGGCTGAGATCCTTTTGTTCGCTCTTTTCCATAGATGCTGCCTGATCCATCAGCATTTTGTGTGTGTTGCTTTCGATTTCCAGCACATGCAAATCGTCTTGTGTTTGTGATTGTGCAACTAGGAATGCTTCATTAGCCATCAGATAGTGAGGGAAGTGCAAATCAGTAAATCTGCAGAGGAATTATTGATTTGTGTTAGAACTATAGTGTTTTGTTATTTGGAGAATGCAAACATCTAATACTAATTTGGGTAAGATCAAGATAGATGGAAAGGACAAACAGGGATTTCTGATATGTGAACAACTGACCAATACCTCCTTGCCCACAAGGAAGGAGGCAGGACTGAACCTGCAAAGAGGAATGAAAAGAGCTAAGAAGACCTTCAATAAGAATAACCTTGTGTCATAAAGTCTGGATTAGTAATAGAGAAGGACAAGGAAAATTCTGCAGTCAAACTTCTAAATTGAAATATGTCTAATTTCAATATGATGTGAGGGGATGCCAAGAGGTCTTTCAGAGTTTCGATACACTTGCACAAAGAAAAGAGAGGAGAATCAACAGGCCTCGTTGGATGTTCGGGGGGAGAGGGAATGCAGTGAGCCAAAACTGGGAATGACACATGTTGGGTGAATTCTTCAAATGTGAACCAGGCTTAATTCAATGACTTGACAAATGGTTGAAGCAAGTGAAATAGCTGATGAGGAGAAAACATGAAAACTTCTGAGGGTTATAAATACATCACTTTATACTTCCTAGATGCCTAAATATATTGGAAGTGTTATTTACACGCTTGTTGAGCTAAATTGGTTGTCTTCCTCCATACTCTTTAGTACCTTATATCTTAATTTTGCTTTTTTAGTCTTCTTCTGAAATGGCATTCTAGCTCAAAATGGGTTTGTCATTCTTACAGAAGGAGGTGTCAATTCAATCTGGAGTTGAGTTCTATTGCAATAAAATTTCCCAAAAGCTACATTGTAAGGTAGAAAATCACACTTGCTTTTTCTTAGTATATTACACCTCACACAAGTTACTGGAGGAACTAGAACTAGAAATATGCTTGCTATGGATGTAAAACACAGTTAAATTCCATTGCAAATAGCTATATTGCGGACATGGAGGGTGGGAAATGAATGATTGTTCAGCATAGAGGGGAGATGAGTCATGCAGTTGAATCATTACCCCTTGACATAGATGTCTGACATCTTCTCTCCTGTCATGAAAGCATCATCTTGAAGAACAACATCATCAGTGTTCCAAATAATAACACGCAGTTCATAACTGGTTAACAACAAAAGCAACAAAGAAAAATGAGCAAACCAAAACACACTTCAAATCCCACACAGGTCACACAGATGTACATACCCCCTGACAAAAATGTCACTAGATTTCTCTCCAGTGAAGTAATCATCGTCTTCCAAGATAACCTCATCTGTATTCCAAACTATCAGTCTAAGCTCATATCTGGCAGAGAGGAAGGAAATCAGGATAAGATGCTGGGGCACATGTAACATGACTGCACACCCATCAAGCTGCATTCTCTCTGTTGGTATTAACTTGGTACTACAAAGCTTCCAAGTGTTTTCAATTCAAGGTGGATTCTTTGCTCAAGGGAAGTGAGGAGCTGAAACAAAGTGAGTTTCCCAAAGTATTATCAGAACGTTCTTTTGATTTGCACTATATTGACTTCTTGAGTTGAGGAAAAACTTTTTCACCCACAGAGTTGTGGATCTGTGGAATGCTCTGCCTCAGAAGGCAGTGGAGGCCAATTCTCTGGATGCTTTCAAGAAAGAGTTAGATAAAGCTCTTAATGACAGCAGAGTCAAGGGATATGGGGAGAAGACAGGAATGGGGTACTGATTGTGGATGATCAGCCATGATCACAGTGAATGGTGGTGCTGGCTCAAAGGACCGAATGGCCTACTCCTGCACCTATTGTCTGTTGAGACAGTAGTCTTGCTGGACCCAAAACTCTACTGCTGATTAGACTCTTATTGGAGAAAATTTCATGCTTCGGATTCTTCAAAGTTCACCAATTTTTTTTGCAAAACAGTATTTGTATTATCTTGCTTAACAATCACTGAGATTTTGTTTTAGAAAGCAATTCCAGAAATTGTTATGTTTAATGACTACAGCCAACGATAGCTACACAGTCACAAAACTCAACAAAGTTTAATTTCTCATATTTTCTCATCCTTATAATTAGGACAAGTGGGTTAATCAAGAATAAATAACTGAGTGAAGAAGAAGTGAAAGAAAATATCTAAGGGACAACTCTTTTCAAACATTAGAGGATATCCCCTAGTGGGGCAATAGATTATCTGCATTTATGGTAATTCAGCACTAATGTTTGGCACTGTGTCTTCTTGGCACAGTACGATTCCATTCACATATTCACAAATACTTCATGGAGAAATGCAACAGAAATATTCACACTCCAACAATTAACCCGAAATTGTCTGAAACAATTAACCATAAAACAAGGATATGATTAGAGCACATATATTAGAGAATACCGGAGGCCATTCCAGAAACTATACTTTAGGTGTTAAACAAGGAAGGATTCTTAAACAACGTTACACTGAGAGATAAAACAAGCAAACATTGTAATCCCTGGAATGTAGTAATGCAAAGATTTCCTTGACGCTTTCACGATAATAAGGATAATTTCGTCCACTGATTGAGAGCTCTAGGTTTCAGTCTGAAGACGCAGCTAGGTTTTTCAGATCTGAAATTAAATGTACACTGCACACTGAGCATAGTGGTAATTTGAGACTCTCTTTTACAAATAGCATCTGTTGTTCTGTTTTTTGCCGCTTTTAAGCCAAGGGTATTAACAGATATGAGGAATAATGAACCATGTCACTCATAACCTCTCTGAACTTAAGCTAAGGCTGGAACGATTAAATATTCCACTACTGAATCTATGTTCCCATGTTTCTAATTCATCGTTGCACTGTGGGGTGGTGTAATTTGTGATACAATGTCATCTCTATTTTTGAACTCTGAGGCACGTATGATACACTCAGGAAAATGTTCTGATTTTCATGATGCTGGGCCTGGGCGACAGGGGTTTACATTTCGTCAATTAGCCAAAAACGGTGAGATTCTGCTGCTTAATATTCAAATTGTCTTCCAATGGGCAAGGGTTCACACAGGAACCCAACGGCCGAAGAAATATGACAAAAACAGAGTGAGCATGATGTTATTTGTTTAGCTAAGTTTAAATCTTGCAAAGTAAACCTCAGACATCACAGCACAGAGAGAAGTCATGACCTGTAAGAAAGATAATTTATTTTGATCAGTAATTTACTTTTGCATTAATAGGTCAACATATTGAACATCATGTGATTAGAGAACAAAGGTTCTCTGTATGGCTTGAAAATTAATCATAATGACTTTATTTTTATTCTCTCAGTTTTAGAAATAATATCCACCCTGAGGCCTTTGTGTATTAACTGCAGAGAAGATAATGGCAGACTTGTTGGTTGATAATACCTGCCATAAAACATGACACTGCTGACCAGGTGGTTCAGAATTAGGATCCAGGAGCTGATTAGTAATTCCTAAATAATGTTGGAAAAGCTTTGAGCTGGGATTTTCACAGAAATAAAAGGATGTTATTGGTGACTAAAAATTTTGAGAGGTTTTGTCCTATTTCAGTTGTGGCTAAGTTTAATTCACTCATCAGCTATAATAAGATAAAGTACATACAACATTTGTAAATTAAAATGAATTGTAATCGTATTTAAAAATACCAAACACCAGGCTTTTTCTTTCATTGTTAATCTGTTCTCTTCAGGAGAAAAGTGCTCAATTCTGGTCACCTCACTCCAGGAAGGACGTGGAAACCATAGAAAGGGTGCAGAGGAGAATTACAAGGATTTTGCCTGGACTAGGGAGTATGCTTTATGAGAATAGGTTGAGTGAACTTGGCCTTTTCTCCTTGGAGCGACGGAGGATGAGAGGTGACCTGATAGAGGTGTACAAGATAATGAGAGGCATTGATCGTGTGGATCGTCAGAGGCTTTTCCCCAGGGATGAAATAGATAGCACGAGAGGGCATAGTTTTAAGGTGCTTGGAAGTAGGTACAGAGGAGATGTCAGGGGCAGGTTTTTTATGCAGACATTGGTGAGTGCATGGAATGGGCTGCCGGCAACAGTGGTGGAGGCGGAAGTGATAGGGTCTTTTAAGAGACTCCTGGATGGCTAGAGCATAGAATAGTACAGCACAGCACAGGCCCTTCGGCCCACTATGAGCTTAGGCTACATGGAGCTTAGAAAAATAGAGCCTATGGGTAAAGCCTTGGTAGATCTAAGGTAGGGACATGTTCGGCACAGCTTTGTGGGCCGAAGGGACTGTACTATGCTGTATATTTTCTATGTTTTCTATGTTTCTAACTTAAGAAACAGCAATATCCTCACAACTATTGCAATAAGCATAAAAAAGAACAATTGTGCTGAATTAAAAATGTTAGACAACACCTCAAATAATATGAAATACTTTACTTCTTTGGCTTCCTTGGTGATATATCAATTGCTGCTCCTGGTGCAGGCTGGTCCTTTGGAAACATATCGACAAACAGTTCAATGCGACCCTGAAATTATACAGAAACCACTTTCAGGTTAATTATAGATAGCGCAGTCCCAATTCGCAAAATGTTTTCTATTATTTTGAATCAACTTAGAACTGGGCATACCACGCTTAATTCCTGATATTTTGTTGGAAATATCCTTCTGTGTTGTGTAGGTTTTGTCATCATTATGATACAACTGAACACATTCTATTCCATCATGAAGCATATAAGGTTGAAGGAAATCAAATACAGACTTCACTACAATCTTTGGAGGTAGTTTTCATTTTAAAACTTTATTAAGTTATGGAAGTGACTTTAATTTAATTCACAGTATTTTCTTTCACTATAGGGATTTTTGGAATAATTTAGTTTTCATTTGATAAAGTTTTATTTCTCAGTTCTCTACACCACAGTCCAGTAGAGTTGGTGGCAGTAATGCACCTATAAGTTGGACTACTAAGAATCATTAAAAGTCAAAAGCAGAAGAAGAAGAAATATGCTTTCTGAACTGTGCAATGATAGGTTTGGAGTCCAATTCACAACTCACCAGCACTGAGTTTTCTGTAATAACAGAGACTGGTTTACTTTGGTGGCTTCAATTAATTCTCTTTTGGAAAGTATAAATAAATATTTCTCTTTGGCCTCAAGCTCTCTTTTGCATCTCAAAGTAACTAACTCCACAGTGAATTCTGGGCTCCAGCCATCAGTAAATATTCAAAAGACATCCTGGGCCCTGATACATTCATAATTAAGAATCCCACTCTTTCAGTGTAGAAAGCTAAATTATAGAGATTTGAACTATTTTCCACCAGGATAGTAACTAAAATCATCACTTGTTAGACAGCTCACAAGAGAATTATCCTCCCCCAATTGTTAGATCAAGGTGACTTCTTCCATCAAGAATTTTTCTGCAAATAGTATTGTTCTATCCATGAAAAAAAACAAATAACTTTGATGGCATCTCATGCTAGTAATGCATCCGAGTTTTCTGGAGAGTAAATTTGAATATAGAGATAAATTTAGCAAGATCATAGGGGAATGGAATTCATTAATGACAGATTGTTGAAACCAAGTTTGATATTTTTAAATGTAAAATAAATCAAATGCAGAAATACCTAGCAAGTCAGGCACCAAGTCAGAAAGGGAAATAAAGTGTCTTTGACTTGAAACGTTAACCCTGTTTCTTGTTCCACAGATGTTGTCTAACCTTCTGGGTGCTTGCATATTTTTCAATTTTATTTCAGATTTTTGGCATTTGCAGTTTTTGGATTTTGATTTTATTTACATTCTCCATATAGGGAAATCTTTGATGGGTGGGTCTTTTGTGTCTAGTATCGGTATCCATGGATCAACTCTAAGAATATGGAATAGGTCTCTCCAACAGGGAGAAAGATGCAGCAGATTCTTAACACACTGCAATGACGATGTCTCCTCCTTTCTGATTTTTCTCTTTGACTTTGGTAAAATCTTTCATGTTCCCAATCTGATGTAACATTAATTAAATGCCAGCATCTATAAAAATGTTAACTGCAGTATTTTTAATAGATTGACATTATATTATTACGTTATGTAATTGTGTTAATATTTTAGAGGATATAAGTATATTTCTTCCTCTTACTATAGAAATGTTCCATCTAAAAGCCATGAATCCTATGTGGAACAGTTAGCTTTTAGTGCTCTCTATGCATGGAAGTTCAGTATGGCCAGGCACGAACTGAGATGTTGTAAACTACCACCTGGCTGATGACCGATGAAAGGACTGCAGTGTATATGTGCTGCATTGCAGATGGACATCACAGTGCAGCCAGAATGTGTAGAGATTTCCAAGCAGATAAACTGGGAACTCTGTCACCGGACCCAAAAACTGCACTCATCTTTATGGAGAGCAATGGCTGAGAGAGAAATAGATTCAACCTTATTTACAGTTTTATAATGAATTTCCATTAAATTAAATATACTTGCCTTTCAGATTTTTATTGCTCTTTATGTTGTTATATCATCTTTGATAGCTGCTGTATCTTTGTAGTGTGGTTTAATTGGCTCTCTTAATTGCTAGGTGCAGGTAGAGGATTGGGGACCCCGGGTGCTGATTCCAGATCAATATTTGATCAGATGGAAGTGACCTTTTCTGACTGGCATGAACAATTGTGCAATTCTTTCTGCACTGCTCCATGGCCTAGCTTCTTCTCAGCGGTTATTTTTTTCATAATTTGGATTCTATTTTGGTGTTTCTTTGAAAGTCACATTAGTCTTCAAATAGTTTGACCTAAAGCATAATATCACGGCCGGCAGACTCTATGACAGCCTTTGATTTCTCAATAACCTAACTGAAGCCAGGGCAAGAATAGGAATCAGAAATGATGTGGAAAGTGCTGAAAATGTTCAGCAGATCAGACAGAATTAACGTTGTTCCTCTCTCCGTTAAGCTTGTCTGACCCGTTGAGCGTTTTCAGTATTTCAAATATCTAGCTTTTGCAGTACCTCGTTGCTCTTATCTACACAGAAATATGATAATTACGTCATCTGTGCTCTTGGCGGAATGCCTTACTTGCAGGGAGTATATATCTGAAATCTCAGGTGATACAGATCATTATTTTCCAGGTAGACTATGATCTGAAACTAAATTGTTTATACTTCAATGATCACTCTCAGAAAATTACATTGTATGATCTTTTCTCCCGGATTTACTGTACCTGCTCAATGCCTGGTTTCTCAGGGTTCAGCAGAGGCCTTGTTTCCACATGTTCTGGAACTAATTTGCAGCCGACCCGTGGCACCTGCTCCCAGTGCTGGAGGACAATCAGGGACAGGTGTTCGTCAGTCTCCTTCTTCACTCCTGCGGAGGAGAAATTAAAGCAGTTGGCCAACATTGGTTCTGTGTGCTCTTCACAGGGAAATTTATGAGACTGTGGTGTTAGCAGCTGTGAAACTTATAACATGTGGAATCTATTTGTTATAATAAAACAAAACAAATGAAATAAAAATTTAAAAAACTAAACTAAATAAAATAAATGAGAGTATTTGTCATAAAGAAAATGAGGTATTTTAAAAGTCCAGGATATATACTTTCTCATATTCCTGTAGCTATCAGGTTTTGAGATGATGGGGAACAGAAATGATTAACTATTACTTCATACCATTTTCATCCTCAATCTCTGTTGGGCCCGTAAAGACTCTGTTGGCGACCTTTACTCTTCCTCCAGGTCCGAAGTGAGGCCCGTCTACTTTGCCTCCTTTGCAAAGTTTTGTTAGTATCTGAGTTGGGGTCATTGGATCTCTCCAGACATTGTATCCTTGACTGTGTACAGGAAGAACACATTGGTACACATTAGAGGCTTAATGACTGACAGTGAAATGCAACATACCCCAGTTGTGTTGCTTTGTTAATCTGACCTCAATAATGTCATGGCACTACTCTCTAAAGTACTTCCAATTTATATTGTGATCCTTATGCTGGGTATTTTTTGACACATAAATATTGTACTCTAACTGTGGTGGGAGGCAATCGTCAGGTTCTGCACAATCCAGCCCATTCTTATTGTGGGGCTTTGCACTTCAGAGCTTGAATGAGCTTGATCATTTTACAAGTTTCACCATCCACAGTGGTAGGCAGTTGCCAATGTGGATGGAAAAGTTAGTCAGAGGAAAGACTTTTCTGGTTAATTTCAATTAATACTAATGATTTTTCATTATTAAATGTATGAGCTGCCAAAAGGACATGAGGTGGTCTGGAACAGGAACTTGGTTTCTACCAACTGAACCCCATTGACCACTCTGCTGTTGACACTCTGGAAGATGAATTTCTCCTACATGCTGGCATTGTAAATTTTCCTGTGGCTTTAATCACACTGACTTGCTCTTTTTCATATCCCATCAACTTTTCCCTGCATTCTCTTATTGTTATTGTTATAGCTTCTGACTCAATCACCTACCCTGGTAATTGCTTTCACAAACACACGTTTGGCATAAGAGTGTTCACCTGCCAATTTTTTTCTAATTCTTGACATTTACTTTAGTATCTCTAATACTCCTCAGCCAACACTACAGCTTACAGTCTCACTTGACCAATTGATCTATGAGCTATAACCAGCACATCAGTCGTGAATCCATGAGCTCCTAGAGAGGAGGCAGCACACAGGTCTGGGAGTGAAATTTAAAGGGGAAAGCTTCACGGGAACTCAGCTATAACCGACGCACCGATCATGTGTCGGAGAGCAGGGAAGGTTCAGGCATAAAAGGGAGACACTGCCTAGCGGGGCGGTCATCAAAGGAGTGGTCTGAGGCAGAGTGGTAGGGCTTTGGCTCACTCGGGCTTTGGCAAGGTAAGTAGACTTCATTTTTTTTTCCCTTGCATTTTTTTTTGGAGGAATAGAGAGCATGTCTGTAGGGTTAGTTCTTTGCTCTGGGTGTCAGATGTGGGAATCCTGGGAATCTTCCAGTCTCCCAGGTGGCCACATCTGCACCAGGTGCACTGAGATGCAGCTCCTGAGAGACCGTGTTAGGGATCTGGAGCTGTGACTTGATGACCTACAGCTTAGGGAAAGTGAGCTGGAGATAGATGGGAGCTACAAGGAGTTAGTCACTCCAAGGCTGCAGGAGTTAGATAAGTGGGTGACTGTCAGGGAAGGGATGGGAAGAGTTCAGATAGTAGAGAGCACCCCTGTGGACATCCCCCTCAGTAATCGTTATCTCATTTTGGATGCTGTTGGGGGGCGGGGGGTGACATGACAGAGGACGACCACGGCGATCGGGTCTCTGGTATAGCCTGGTTCCATGGTGCAGAATGGAGAGAAGAAGATGAGGAATGCAATAGTCATTGGGGATTCCATAGTGAGGGGAACAGACAGGAGGTTCTGTCAACCTGATAGAGATGTCCCCTCTTCTGGGGGAGGTAAGACCTCTACAAAAAGGAGGGGTTACACCTGAACACAAAGGGGTCCAGTATCCTAGCAGACAGGTTTAATAGAGCTGTTAGGGAGGGTTTAACCTAATTTGGCAGGGGGATGGGAATCAGAGTGATAGGGCTGAGGAAGGGGAAAACAGAAATAAATCGAAGATAGCTTGTAATAGAGATAATAGAAAGGACAGGCAGGAGATGAGGCATAATCACAGCCAGTGGAATGAGTTACAGGGTAACAGAGGCATGGTGCAGTTAAAACAGAAAGCAACAAATACTGGACTGAAAGTGTAATATTTGAATGCACGCAGCATAAGAAATAAAATGGAAGATCTTGAAATTCAGCTACAGATTGGCAAGTATGACGTTGTGGCCATCTTGAAACTTGGCTAAAGGATGGCTGCCATTGGGAGTTGAACGTCCAAGGATATATGGTGTATCAGAAAGATAAGTTAGTAGGCAGAGGGGGGCGGTGTGGCCCTGTGTATAAGAAATCATATTAAATCATTAGAAAGGGATGATATATGACTGGAAGGTGTAGCATCTCTATCGGTTGATTTAAGAAATGACAAGGGTAAAAGGACCCTAATGGCAGTTGTATACAGGCCTCCAAACAGCAGCCGGGATGTGGATTACATACAGCGGGAATAGAAAAAGCATGTCAGAAGGGCAATGTCATGATATTCGTTGGGGATTTTAACATGAAAACCAGGCCAGTACTGGACCTCAAGAGAGAGAATTTGTAGAATGTCTAAGGGATGGCTTTTTAGATCAGCTTGTTGTTGAGCCCACTAGGGGATCGGCTGTGCTGGATTGGGTGTTGTGCAATGATCCAGAGGTAATAAGAGAGCTTAAGGTTAAGGAACCCTTGGGGATCAGTGATCACAGTATGACTGAGTTCACTTTGAAATTTGAGGGGGAGAAACTGAATTCCTATATGTTGGCATTTTAGTGGAATAAGAGAAATTACAATGGCATGAGAGGGGAACTGGCCAAGATTGACTAGAAAGGGATACTAGCAGGAAGGACAGCAGAACAGCAGTGGCTGGAGTTTCTGCGAAAAATGAGGGAAGTGTAAGACAGATATATTCCAAATAAGAAGAAATTTTTGAATGGAAGAAGGACATTACCATGGCTGACAAGTGAAGTCAGAGCCAAAGTAAAAGCAAAAGAGAGGGCATACAATGAAGTCAAAGCTAGTGGGAAGACAGAGGATTGGGAAGCTTTTAAAAACTTGCAGAAGGAAACCAAGAAGGTCATTAGGAAGGAAAAGATGGGTTATGAAAGGAAGCTGACAACTAATATCAAAGAAGAAGGAGTCTGAGAGTCTGAGTGGGAGTGCCGAGAAAGACATTTTTGAAATTTTCGTTATTTTTTTTTTCTCCAACGGCGTTCTGAGAGGCGGGACTGCGCAGGCGTGTTACGTCGGGCTGTGCAGGCGACAGATTTAAAAGGAACAGAGCCTCATAGAGCGGGCAGCGTAGTTTGCGGGCTGCGGAGTGAGCCGGGAGCAGAGTGAAGACTTAAGGGCTTCGGCTCAACGGGCTTAGGCGGAAACAGGTGAGGAAGGTTTGGCATTCATTTTCTGTTGTTATTTGAGGAGAGGGACAGTATGAGTGTGAGGGCAGTTTGCTGTTCTCGGTGTCGGATGTGGGAGGCCTTGGAGTCTCCAAGCCTCCCGGACGTCTACATCTGCGCCAAGTGCATCAAGATGCAGCTCCTAAGGGACCGCGTTACGAAACTGGAGCTGCAGCTCGATGACCTTCGTCTGGTTAGGGAGAGTGAGGAGGTGATAGAGAGGAGTTGCAGGCAGGTGGTCACGCCGGGGCCACGGGAGGCAGACAAGTGGGTCACGGTTAGGAGGGGGAAAGGGAAAAGTCAGGTAATAGGGAGTACCCCGGTGGCTGTGCCCCTTAACAACAGGTACTCCTGTTTGAGTACTTTTGGTGGGAACAGCTTACCCGGGGGAAGCGACAGTGGCCGTGCCTCCGGCACAGAGTCTGGCCCTGTAGCTCAGAAGGGTAGGGCAAGGAAGAGGAGGGCAGTTGTGATAGGGGACTCGATAGTAAGGGGGTCAGATAGGCGATTCTGTGGACGCAGTCCAGAGACCCGGATGGTAGTTTGCCTCCCTGGTGCCAGGGTCCGGGATATTTCTGATCGTGTCCAAGATATCCTGAAGTGGGAGGGTGAGGAGCCAGAGGTCATGGTACATATAGGTACCAATGACATAGGCAGGAAAAGGGATGAGGTCCTGAAAGGAGAATATAGGGAGCTAGGAAGGGAGTTGAGAAAAAGGACCGCAAAGGTAGTAATCTCGGGATTACTGCCTGTGCCACGCGACAGTGAGAGTAGGAATGCGATGAGGTGGAGGATAAATGCGTGGCTGAGGGATTGGAGCAGGGGGCAGGGATTCAAGTTTTTGGGTCATTGGGACCTCTTTTGGCGCAGGCGTGACCTGTACAAAAAGGACGGGTTGCACTTGAATCCTAGGGGGACCAATATCCTGGCAGGGAGATTAGCGGGGGCTACTGAGGTGACTTTAAACTAGAATGGTTGGGGGGTGGGAATCAAATTAAAGAGGCTAGGTGTGAGGAGGTTAGTTCACAACAGGGGAATGGGAACCAGTGCAGAGAGACAGGGGTGTAAAGTGAGGGTAGAAGCAAAAAGTACTATGGAGAAAAGTAAAAGTGGCAGGCCGACAAATCCAGGGCAAGCATTAAAAAGGGCCACTTTTCAGCATAATTGTATAAGGGCTAAGAGAGTTGTAAAAGAGCGCCTGAAGGCTTTGTGTGTCAATGCAAGGAGCATTCGTAATAAGGTGGATGAATTGAAAGTGCAGATTGTTATTAATGATTATGATATAGTTGGGATCACAGGGACATGGCTCCAGGGTGACCAGGGATGGGAGCTCAACATTCAGGGATATTCAATATTCAGGAGGGATAGACATGAAGGAAGGGGAGGTGGGGTGGCGTTGCTGATTAAAGAAGAGATTAACGCAATAGAAAGGAAAGACATAAGCCGGGAAGATGTGGAATCGATATGGGTAGAGCTGCGTAACACTAAGGGGCAGAAGACGCTGGTGGGAGTTGTGTACAGGCCACCTAACAGTAGTAGTGAGGTCGGAGATGGTATTAAACAGGAAATTAGAAATGTGTGCAATAAAGGAACAGCAGTTATAATGGGTGACTTCAATCTACATGTAGATTGGGTGAACCAAATTGGTAAAGGTGCTGAGGAAGAGGATTTCTTGGAATGTATGCGGGATGGTTTTTTGAACCAACATGTCGAGGAACCAACTAGAGAGCAGGCTATTCTGGACTGGGTTTTGAGCAATGAGGAAGGGTTAATTAGCAATCTTTTCGTGAGAGGCCCCTTGGGTAAGAGTGACCATAATATGGTGGAATTCTTCATTAAGATGGAGAGTGACATAGTTAATTCAGAAACAAAGGTTCTGAACTTAAAGAGGGGTAACTTTGAAGGTATGAGACGTGAATTAGCTAAGATAGACTGGCAAATGATACTTAAAGGATTGACGGTGGATATGCAATGGCAAGCATTTAAAGGTTGCATGGATGAACTACAACAATTGTTCATCCCAGTTTGGCAAAAGAATAAATCAAGGAAGGTAGTGCACCCGTGGCTGACAAGAGAAATTAGGGATAGTATCAATTCCAAAGAAGCAGCATACAAATTAGCTAGAGAAAGTGGCTCACCTGAGGACTGGGAGAAATTCAGAGTTCAGCAGAGGAGGACAAAGGGCTTAATTAGGAAGGGGAAAAAAGATTATGAGAGAAAACTGGCAGGGAACATAAAAACTGACTGTAAAAGCTTTTATAGATATGTAAAAAGGAAAAGACTGGTAAAGACAAATGTAGGTCCCCTGCAGACAGAAACAGGTGAATTGATTATGGGGAGCAAGGACATGGCAGACCAATTGAATAATTACTTTGGTTCTGTCTTCACTAAGGAGGAAATAAATAATCTTCCAGAAATAGTAGGGGACAGAGGGTCCAGTGAGATGGAGGAACTGAGTGAAATACATGTTAGTAGGGAAGTGGTGTTAGGTAAATTGAAGGGATTGAAGGCAGATAAATCCCCAGGG
Organism: Mobula birostris; assembly: GCF_030028105.1. NCBI lineage: Eukaryota > Metazoa > Chordata > Chondrichthyes > Myliobatiformes > Myliobatidae > Mobula > Mobula birostris. Next base: position 207,963,422 of record NC_092371.1, on the reverse strand, counting down.
CCAGATGGTCTGCATCCTAGAGTGCTTAAGGAAGTAGCCCAAGAAATAATGGATGCATTAGTGATAATTTTTCAAAACTCGTTAGATTCTGGACTAGTTCCTGAGAATTGGAGGGTGGCTAATGTAACTCCACTTTTTAAAAAAGGAGGGAGAGAGAAACCGGGGAATTATAGACCGGTTAGCCTAACGTCAGTGGTGGGGAAACTGCTGGAGTCAGTTATCAAGGATGTGATAACAGCACATTTGGAAAGTGGTGAAATGATCGGACAAAGTCAGCATGGATTTGTGAAAGGAAAATCATGTCTGACGAATCTTATAGAATTTTTTGAGGATGTAACTAGTAGAGTGGATAGGGGAGAACCAGTGGATGTGGTATATTTGGATTTTCAGAAGGCTTTTGACAAGGTCCCACACAGGAGATTAGTGTGCAAACTTAAAGCACACGGTATTGGGGGTAAGTTATTGGTGTGGGTGGAGAGTTGGTTAGCAGACAGGAAGCAAAGAGTGGGAATAAACGGGACCTTTTCAGAAAGGCAGGCAATGACTAGTGGGGTACCGCAAGGCTCAGTGCTGGGACCCCAGTTGTTTACAATATATATTAATGACTTGGATGAGGGAATTAAATGCAGCATCTCCAAGTCTGCGGATGACACGAAGCTGGGTGGCAGTGTTAGCTGTGAGGAGGATGCTAAGAGGATGCAGGGTGACTTGGATAGGTTGGGTGAGTGGGCAAATTCATGGCAGATGCAATTTAATGTGGATAAATGTGAAGTTATCCACTTTGGTGGCAAAAATAGGAAAACAGATTATTATCTGAATGGTGGCCAATTAGGAAAAGGGGAGGTGCAACGAGACCTGGGTGTCATTATACACCAGTCATTGAAAGTGGGCATGCAGGTACAGCAGGCGGTGTAAAAGGCGAATGGTATACTGGCATTTATAGCGAGAGGATTCGAGTACAGGAGCAGGGAGGTACTACTGCAGTTGTACAAGGCCTTGGTGAGAGCACACCTGGAGTATTGTGTGCAGTTTTGGTCCCCTAATCTGAGGAAAGACATCCTTGCCATAGAGGGAGTACAAAGAAGGTTCACCAGATTGATTCCTGGGATGGCAGGACTTTCATATGAAGAAAGACCGGATGAACTGGGCTTGTACTCGTTGGAATTTAGAAGATTGAGGGGGGATCTGATTGAAACGTATAAGATCCTAAAGGGATTGGACAGGCTAGATGCAGGAAGATTGTTCCCGATGTTGGGGAAGTCCAGAACGAGGGGCCACAGTTTGAGGATAGAGGGGAAGCCTTTTAGGACCGAGATTAGGAAAAACTTCTTCACACAGAGAGTGGTGAATCTGTGGAATTCTCTGCCACCGGAAACAGTTGAGGCCAGTTCATTGGCTATATTTAAGAGTGAGTTAGATATGGCCCTTGTGGCTACGGGGGTCAGGGGGTATGGAGGGAAGGCTGGGGCGGTGTTCTGAGTTGGATGATCAGCCATGATCATAATAAATGGTGGTGCAGGCTTGAAGGGCTGAATGGCCTACTCCTGCACCTATTTTCTATGTTTCTATGTTTCTAAGATACTGAAAGCTTTTTTAAGAATATAAAAGGTAAAAGAGAGTTGAGGGTAGCTACATGAAAATGAAGCTGGAGATATTGTAATGAGAGAAGCAGAGATAGCAGAGGAACTGAATGTGCATTTTGCATCAGTCTTCACAGTAGAAGACATCTGCAGTATACTGGACATTCAAGAGTGTCAGCCAAGTGAAGAATGTACAGTGAAAATTACTATTGAGAAGGTGCTGAGTAAGCTTAATGGTCTGAGGGTGGTTAAATCTCTTGGACCCGATGGAATGCATCATTGGGTTCTGAAGGAAGTAGCTGGAGAGATTCTGGAGGCATCAACAATGATCTTTCAAGGATCAACAGATTCTGGCATTGTACAGGATGACTGGAAAACTGCAAATGTTACTCTGCCATTTAAGAAGGGTGGGGGGCAGCGGAAAGGAAACTATAGACCACTTAGCCTGATATCAGTGGTTGGGAAGTTGTTGGAATCGATTGTTAGGGATGAGATGACGAAGTACCTGGGGGCACATGACAAGATAGGTCAAAGCTAGCATGGTTTCCTGAAAGGAAAATCCTGCCTGACTAATCTACTGCAATTTTTTGAGCAAATTACAAGCAGGGTAGACAAGGGAAATGTAGTAGATGTGGTGTACTTGGATTTTCAGAGGGCCTTTGACAAGGTGTGACACATGAGGCTGCTGAGCAAGATAAGAGCCCATGGAATTACAGGGAAGTTACTAGCATGGGAAGAGCATTGGCTAGTTGGCAGAAAACAGAGAGAGGGAATAAAGGGATCCTATTCTGGCTGGCTGCCAGTTACCAGTGGAGTTCCACAAGGGTTGGTGCTGGGACCACTTTTTACAATGTACAGTATATCAATGATTTGACTGCGGTATTAATGGATTTGTGGCTAAATTTGACGATGATACAAAGATAGGTGGAGGAGCAGGTAATGTTGAGGAAACAGATAGCCTGCAGAGAGATTTAGATAGTTTAGGGAATGGGCAAAGAAGTGGCAAATGAAATACAATGTTGGAAAGTGTATGGTCATGCACTTTGGTGGAAGAAATAAGTGGGCAGACTATTATTTAGATGGGGAGATATTTCAAAATGCAGAGATGCAAAGGGACTTGGGAATCCTTGTGCAGGATACCCTAAAGGTTAACCTCCAGGTTGAGTCAGTTGTGAAGAAGGTGAAGGCAATGCTGGCATTCATTTCTAGAAGTTTTGAATATAAGAGCAGGGATGAGATGTTGAGGCTCTATAAGGCACTCGTGAGACCATACTTTGGGCTCCTTATTTTAGAAAGGATATACTGACATTGGAAAGGGTTCAGAGAAGATTCACGAGAATAATTCTAGGAATGAAAGGGTTACCGTATATGGAACATCTGGCAGCTTTTGGGCTATATTCCATGTGTTACATGACCATGGTTTTGTTTACTGTGGGTGTCACTTTAAAACACCTGAATGAGGTGGGACTATGACATTAGTATAACAAGCTGCGACAGACCACTGGGACTTTCGGGTGGGGGGGGAGGGGGAGAGGGGGGGAGGGGGGGAGGGGGGGAGGGGGGGAGGGGGAGAGGGGGAGGGGGGAGGGGGGAGGGGGGAGGGGGAGGGGGGAGGGGGGGAGGGGAGGGGGAGGGGGAGGGGGAGGGGGGGAGGGGGGAGGGGGAGGGGGGAGGGGGAGGGGGACGGGGGAGGGGGAGGGGGAGGGGGAGAGAGAGAAAGCAACTGGAGTAGCTTGTTGCAGCAATGGGTAAAGTCTGATACTTTCCCATGCCCTGCGAATTGGGTTGATCAACAGCACCCAGTGCACATTTGATCTGTGACTGTCACTTCGTATGATCCATACGTGGATTCTGTTGGAGTATCCAGTGGCAACCACTTTTGTTAACCCTTACATGGTTTTGGGTATATTATGTGGTAACCACTTGTGCTAAAGGAATATTCCGTGGCTGTCACCTTTGTGATATTTCTATGTGGATTTTGGGATGACTTGATGGATAAGATCTTCGGTGCCTGTTATTTCGTTTTTTCCAGCGTGGAACCTATGGAAATCTCCGTAATCGCCTCCTCTCTACATTTTGATGTGGATTTACAAGTTTCTTCCCTCACTTGTTCCGTGGATTACTGGACTGGACTTAGCCATCCTAAGACTTTATGAACTGTTCCTAAGCTTGACTGTTTGGAGCCACACACACATAACACTGTTAATTTGTGTTTATTTCATTTAATTTTCTATATTTTGAGTAGATACTAATAAAGTTAGTGGTTTTAACAGTAAAACCTGACTCAATTTGTGATCTATTGCTGCTGGTACGTAACACCTGGAGTTCAGGAAAATGAGGGGGGGGGGGAATCTCATAGAAACATTACGAATGTTAAAAGACCTGAACAATTAGATATGGCAAAGTTATTTCCCATGGTAGGGGAGTCCAGGACAAGAGGGCACGACTTCAGGATTGAAGGACGTCTATTTAGAACGGAGATGCGGAGAAATTACTTCAGTCAGAGGGAGATAAATCTGTGGAATTTGTTGCCACAAATGGCTGTGGATGTGAAGTCATTGGGTGCATTTAAGGCAGAGAGAGATGGGTTCTTGATTAGTCAGGGCATCAAAGGGTATGGAGAGAAGGAAGGGCAGCAGGGATGACTAGAATAATTGGATCAGCCCATGATTGAATAGCGGAGGAGACTTGATGGGCTGAATGGCTTACTTTTGGTCTTATATCTTATGGTCTTATGAGCTTTTCCACTTCTATTAACATACAACTGTTTATTGCAAACAAACAAAAGCATTTTTAACACAGGCCCAAAGCCCAGCCTTCTACCACTCTTGTCTACTTTCACCATGTCACACATGACCCCATCCCACTCCTCGCTTCCTGACCCTTTTACCCTGCCCAGCTCATGAGATGTCATAATTTCCAAATAAGAACAAAGCTCTCCTGGAGCAAAAAAACCTGAAGCAGCAGGGATGATTGCCGTGTACCCACACTTTATATCCCCATGCAGGAAAATTCCATGGAAGATGTTACAATGGCTGGATCATCCCACACACAAATGCAAAACAACTGCAGATTTCTGCTTTGCCTGAGTGTATCCCTTACTTCCTCTCATTGCATCAATAACTTACCTGCTTCTCAGGCCTATTGATCTTTGCATGCCCAAAACAAGCAAGCTGCTTCTGAACGCGCACTTTGTTCAGACAAGCACTTGGCTGATGCTCCAGATTTTATGCAGGAACAATTCCCACAACATTTCTTGAGTGTGGCCTCAGTATCCTGACAGGCCTAGCCTGTAGTTCAAATTCCTACTTTCACCATTTAACCCCACCCCTCATCGTTTTCAATATTTCATAAAGAAATATTGTCCTAGACTTCCTCTGAATGTCACATTAAACAGAAGAACGGGATTCAAATTAAAGTCTCTCTACAGTAGACATGAACATTAACATCCATTATGCATCATAATCTAATCGTGATTTAAAATATAACTTTCTTAAAATAAATAGTGTTACTTACACTGAATATTGCTGTGAGATGCCACAGGTTGCTCTGTGTTTGCTGTAGAAGCGATTCTCCAGATCAATTTTCGTTTCTCCAATTAGATCATCTGTACCCACTAAATCCCAGTCAAATATGGCCACTGTCAGCATGGACTCCATTGGAAATGTGGCATCAATGTCAAACGATCTGGATGAGTGGATAAAATCATCAGAACTTAAACAACAAGTAGGAAAAAAGTACTTACTCTGGAAATAAAATGGTAATGCATAGTATCTGTTCAGAGTCAGCAATACATACTGTGGAATGTTTTACGCCAAGGTGTAGTGGAGTAAAATTTGTCTCCACTGGTTAACTTCTGGTAGGATCCTGTACCAAATCCCTAGTCGGCTTGGTGCTGGGAACAAACAGCTGCTCTTTAGCAGTGTGTCTCTGAGACTTGGAGAGGGTAGCCCACAGTGATTTAAACAGATGGATTCAGAGATGTTTCAAGTCAAAGACTTTGCTTCTCTGTTCTGAAGTGAAGATACTAGCAGTGGGGCCAGCCTCAGTGCCTGAACTTACTTCAAAATTTATACCTGATTTCAAAAGCTTTAGGAACCTGGGGCTATCAAAGACTCACTTGGTGGGATTCATGGACTAAGCCTCCAATGTTCCCTATCCATGACTGTTATGATGAAGTGATCTTATAATGTCATCCCAAAATTCAGTTATTTATTCTTGAAATGGCCGCAACAAAAATTGCAAAACTACTTTCTCGACTCATCTACATGACTTACTTGCCAAAGACAGGATTAAGTTGCTTGGAGATATAGTTCTCCTTGTCCCTGATTTCTGTTTTGCCGAGTTTTATGACAATATATGGGTCTGCTTTGCCATTGATATCAGCTGGATGTAAGTCTGTAGCCTAAGAGAACAGATTAAATGATAAAGCTAAGGATCCATGAAAATTCATCTAAAGTCAAATTTGGTGAATGATCAAGAATGAAAATGTAAAACCTCAAATTATGGAAGAGACTGCAGAGTAATCAATCCCTTAAATAGCTGGTTGTGAATGCTTACGATGTGTTTGTCTTGAAGGCATGGCAGATGGCAACCCTTCAACATTCTCCTTCCCACATTTCAGTTTACTATACTTTGTGCTCACAGATCAGACCTTGAGCCTTGGAGGAGTAAATAATTCACTAGTTCTTTTGAACAATTGTGGATGTGTCTTGCATAAAAAGAGATTTATGAGATAATTCCAGTGTTTTTGATTGTGGGGTACAATTTTAAATTAAAATTGTATTAAAATTAAATTACAATTTAAGTTACTGTTTTAAATTGGCTCATGTGATTATATCTGGGCCATCAGTGCACAAAGTTTAAAATTACCTTGAGAGTCATGTTCCTCATGCCTGTCTGTGAAACTGGTGCCACCTTGTGGCAGTATTCTGAATCAGTGAAATTCAGATTGACACTAAGGCTAGGATCACCAAACCTACTGATTTTGGGAACTCTTCATGGACCTTTCACATTCAACAAAGGTTTCTTTGATGCCTGTTAATTCAATTCAATTAATTGATTAAAATGGGATAAAAGGCCAACTTGAATCTGGATGAAGGAAATACTAAGATGTTTGATCAGCAGAAGTGTTCACGTTTTGTCTACAGCCGTAAAAGTGAAACTCTTCAGCTTTTCTGAGACTTGTTTGCTCACCACTTACCCTTACTACATACACTCTGACCAAAACATTGATGAGATCATTGCTTGGGATACCCTGGAACATTCCAAAAGTGGGTTCATAACCTGCTTCCCGAGCAATATCATCTGGTAGAGGTACCTTGTACACACAGACAGAGCCCTGCACACATTAAAAAAAAACACATGAAAGTGAAAGATAACAAGAGTGTAAGATACATTAAGTAAGTAAGTAAATAAATATATAAAAATCTATATTGATTTACCTAACAAAGCTACATAAGCCGAGGATTTCGAGATGGGTTCTTTAAGTAAATTCTTTTACAAATTTAAGAAAAAGCAAAATTTTATTTCAAGCGGCAAATGAATACAGCAGTATTTGCAAATTATGTGCGGGCAATTAAGTGCTTCATTTGAACCTGATGGTTACAATGCTGCAAGAGACAGAGAATTTGTGCATGCTTCATAACTTCTATACAGTTTTTGAAAATGCCTGCACAATTACTTTTTCTGTTGTGATTCAAAATTCCACCATAAAAATGGAGTCACATCAAATGATGAACTGCACAAGCAAATAGATTCCTTTTCAAAAAGCAACTTCTGAAGCACTTTACATTTAACAATGGAAAATCTAATGATTCTCCCTGAGGATTATGTAGTCTTTTTCTATTTGCCCCAACAATTCATTGCATGGGGCTGGTCTGTTTTTCCTCTGACATTTACATATTTGTAGGAACATTTTGATGTCACCTATTAAATTAAAATATTACCTCCTAGAAAGTAATGTCTCATGGAACATAGAACAGCACACCTCTGGACGGGCCATTCACCGACAATGGTGATCCAATCTTGATGCTGATTTATACTGAATGGCTTTTTCCTCTTTATCATCCATATCCTTCCATTCTTTTCATATTCATGTGACTGTCCAAAAAATGTTTAAACTCCACCAAACTGCCTAATTCCACTACCACCCATGGTAACTAACCCATTCCCGACATCTACTACTCTCCTTGTAAAAAACTCATTGCCTTTGAACTTCCACCCTCTAACCTTAAAAGCATCTTTGGTCTTTGACGCTTCTGTGCTGAGGAACAGATTCTGGCTGTGTACTCCATCAATACTTCTCATAATTTTTAAAATCTTCCATCAGCCTCTAAAGGGAACAATCAAAGCTTGTCCAACCTGTCCTTACAGCTAATAGCTTCTATTCTGGGCAGCATCATGATAAACTTCTTCTGCAGCTTTTACTCATCCTCCATTTTTTCCTATGATGGGGTGACTGGAACTGCATGCAACACTCCCAGTGTGGCCCTACTGAAGCTCTACATAGCTGTAGCACGACTTCCTTACTCTTACATTCAACACCTCTCCTAATGAAGGCAAGCATTCCATGTGCCTTCTTTACCACCTTATCCACTAGTGTCGCTGCTGTCAGTGAGCTATGAACCTGGCCCCCAAGATACCTTTGTAGTTCCACGATGTTAACAGGCCTAATATTAGCTGTATACTTTCACCTTCCAAAGTGCAATACCTCACACTTACCCAAATTAAACTCCAACTGGCATTTCCCTGACCATATCTATAACTGATCTATATCCCACTGTTTTCTTCAATAGTCCTTTACATTGTATACAACTCCAATAATCTTAGACTCATCTGCAAATTTCACCCATCTATATTGTCATCCAAGTCAACAAGAATGCAACAAGCTTGCAGAGAGTAGTGCACTCATCCTAATATCTCACAGACACATTTCTCTCCACCATTGGTAGTGTCAAAAGGAGATGCTACTTCAAGGCGGCAAAATTCCGTCATCAAAGATTCCCACCATCCAGGCCTTTCCACCTTCTCACAGCTACCATTGGGCAGAAAGCATTAAGTCTGAAGTCCCACGCCACCAGGTTCAAGAACAGTTACTTCTCTTCAGCCATTTGGTCTTGAATGATCTGGCATCACCACAATCAAGTTTAATTATTATTCAACAATACATCGATAACCCCACTTTTTAAAAAAGGAGGGAGAGAGAAGCCGGGGAATTATAGACCGGTTAGCCTGATGTCGGTGGTGGAGAAACTGCTGGAGTCAGTTATCAAAGATGTGGTAACAGCACATTTGGAAAGCGGTGAAATCATCAGACAAAGTCAGCATGGATTTGTGAAAGGAAAATCATGTCTGGCAAATCTCATAGAATTTTTTGAGGATGTAACTAGTGGAGTGGATAGGGGAGAACCAGTGGATGTGGTATATTTGGATTTTCAAAAGGCTTTTGACAAGGTCCCACACAGGAGATTAGTATGCAAACTTAAAGCACATGGTATTGGGGGTAAGGTATTGATGTGGATAGAGAATTGGTTAGCAGACAGGAAGCAAAGAGTGGGAATAAATGGGACCTTTTCAGAATGGCAGGCAGTGACTAGTGGGGTACCGCAAGGCTCAGTGCTGGGACCCCAGTTGTTTACAATATATATTAGTGACTTGGATGAGGAAATTAAATGCAGCATCTCCAAGTTTGCTGATGACACGAAGCTGGGCGGCAGTGTTAGCTGTGAGGAGGATGCTAAGAAGATGCAGGGTGACTTGGATAGGTTGGGTGAGTGGGCAAATTCATGGCAGATGCAATTTAATGTGGATAATTGTGAAGGTATCCACTTTGGTGGCAAAAATAGGAAAACAGATTATTATCTGAATGGTGGCCGATTAGGAAAAGGGGAGGTGCAATGAGACCTGGGTGTCATTATACACCAGTCATTGAAAGTGGGCATGCAGGTACAGCAGGCGGTGAAAAAGGCGAATGGTATGCTGGCATTTATAGCGAGAGGATTCAAGTGCAGGAGCAGGGAGGTACTACTGCAGTTGTACAAGGCCTTGGTGAGAGCACACCTGGAGTATTGTGTGCAGTTTTGGTCCCCTAATCTGAGGAAAGACATCCTTGCCATAGAGGGAGTACAAAGAAGGTTCACCAGATTGATTCCTGGGATGGCAGGACTTTCATATGAAGAAAGACTGGATGAACTGGGCTTGTACTCGTTGGAATTTAGAAGACTGAGGGGGGATGTGATTGAAACGTATAAAATCCTAAAGGGATTGGACAGTCTAGATGCAGGAAGATTGTTCCTGATGTTGGGGAAGTCCAGAACGAGGGGTCATGGTTTGAGGATAAAGGGGAAGCCTTTTAGGACTGAGATTAGGAAAAACTTCTTCACACAGAGAGTGGTGAATCTGTGGAATTCTCTGCCACAGGAAACAGTTGAGGCCGGTTCATTGGCTATATTTAAGAGGGAGTTAGATATGGCCCTTGTGGCTATGGGGGTCAGGGGGTATGGAGGGAAGGCTGGGGCGGTGTTCTGAGTTGGATGATCAGCCATGATCATAATAAATGGCGGTGCAGGCTCGAAGGGCCGAATGGCCTACTCCTGCACCTATTTTCTATGTTTCTATGTTTCTATGATACAGCTGAACCAAACAGTGCTCCGTGGGACTAAGGTGCAAAACATACACAGCACATTCAAAACAGTGAGGAAAGAAAACATAGTCATGTAAAAAAAAATAGATATAATCCAAGAACCTGAGCCACAAATTGATTGTCCAGTTCCTGGCAATCTAGCCTGTCATTTCACTGATCGAACACTAGAGAGAAGTATTGTCAGGAGTGACCAGCCCCCAAACAAGCATGCGACACCGCCTCTGCCGTCCCATCACCTGGATTGCAGCAAGAGGCGAGCTCCTGACTTGAGGCCTAGTCCTCACCACAACCGCTGAGCAGCTCCTGTACCACCTGTCTCACCACCAAACAAGGGAAACAGGCCTGCGGCACTTTATATTATCAATGTACAACAGGGTCTTGCGATCGCAAGACAAACATCTGAGAAAATCGCTCGCGGTTACATTGCATGCCACCTTCTCGCACCAGCTCCAACGCCTTCGACTAGCAGGCAACAACACAGTCTGCACCCAGGTAAGCTCCTCTAAACTCAATCCGGCTCCTCTGCCACACCGGCCGGTTCCACCTCCAGTGCCAGCTGTCCCCTTCTTCTCTGACTCGCTGGCTGCTTCCTTCTTCTCTTACATGCCGGCCAACCCTCCTTCACCAACCCACCGGCTGGACCTTTCTTCTCCTACCTGCCAACCAGCTCCTTTGACACCCTGACTGGCTACTCCGATCAACAAGCAGCTCACTGATGTGGTAGACCCACTGTACCTGAAGTTCTTGGAGTCCAGTATAGTCTTATGGTCATAAGAAACACCTCTGATTGGCTCCTGAGAGGCTGCTGCGTCTGACCATGCCACCATCTTACTGGAAGTCTATTACAATTAATCATTTCAGCATTGAGACCACTTAGATAACTTTACACTTAAATGGACTCCTTTTGTTCTAATTGCATTCTTGTTTATGTTTTTATATTTATATCTGTGTTTTTCTTATGGATGCCACTTATATTATGCTATGTTCCAGTGATGCTGCTTCAGTAAGTTTTTTTGTTGTACCCGTGCATAAACGTAGCTCTGCATGTGACAATAATCTTGAGTACTGTTGAAGCTTTCTTATTTAATTGAAACATTTCAGTACGTAAGCAATTTTGCCAACTGCCTCACCTGTTAGATTAATTCAAAGTGTAATTAGAGAAAAGATATTATATGAAGGGCACACCTTCTGAATACCATTAATGCATGTTTTTTCAATATAGGGTTTATATTGAATAAACATATGATGAGGTCTAGGATGACAGCTTTTAGTTACCAAAGCTGAAATAAATAAGTTTAGTTTTAGATTATCTAAACATTGGCTGAAAACAGCTGCGTCCAGATGTAAAAGTAAATTCAGTTTTAAGTTGTGAACATTTGAACGTTCACCACAATTAATACAAGTTGATATTTTCCTTGCTGCTTTTTTTCTAATAAACTCTTCAGCAAGACAGCATTCTTAAGATATAGGTTTATAAAAAATGGTACATTTTTGGAGGGCATTTGACCCATCAGGTGTCTACCAGCTTAGTTGGGCAATCCCGTCAGTTCCACTTCTCCACTTTTTCCCTCATTGCCCAAAAATTATTTCTCATAAATGGCTATCCAAATCTATTTAAATGAATGTCTGTAACTTTAACAACTTTGAAGTGTTTACTCACTTTAAAGCGGCCAACAATTCGTTCATCGTCTGTTGTACTGTCATCATCATCTCCGATTTTACCTCGATAAAGATTAAATGTGTGTAACCAGTCTTCAAAATTTCCAAACTCAGTTTCCAATTCTTTGTGGTAAACCTGCATATTGGGATGGAAGGCTGTTACTTAAATTTCCTTTGAAAATGCTGTTTAATCACTTACAGAAACATAGAAAACCTACAGCACAATACAGGCCCTTCAGCCCACAAAATTGTGCCGAACATGTCCCTACCTTAGAAATTACCTAGGGTTATCCATAGCCCTCTATTTTTCTGAGCTCCGTGTATCTGTCCAGGAGTCTCTTAAAAGACCCTGTCGTATCCTATCGTATGGGTGGTCCTAATCATTCCAGGGGTCTTGCCAGCTAGCTATGTTCTTAGTGGATCAGCATAAAATCCTAAAAGTTACTTCCCTTTGGTAGGTAGTGATATTATTCAAAATCTATAAAAATACAAATGTTTTCCTATTATTATAAATACAGTTACTTGATACCTGAAGTGTTGTGAATCAACTGCATTCAAGTACTGTAATATAATAAATCCAACACCAAATTACTGCACATTCTATGGCGTTCATGTTGGAGGTAAATACTTTTCAATGTAAGTACATTTAGAACTACATGGTACTTTTGGGGTGCTTCAACAGGCAGACAGTGGATTTTATTTTGGGGTGCACACTGCACATTCTATAGATAGAATACGTTTGGGACCCTCGAGTCTTATCTATTTTAACACACTCATGAAGAGCTCTATACGTAATGGGGAAATCACAAACAAACTTATCCTGACTCAATCTTTATACAAAGAATCATCTTGGAATGGGAATTTGGAATCTTTAGCCCCGTGTTTCAACACCCTGATCTCTACCCTTCTTGACCTCCATCAGCTGAGAATTTAACTGCATATTAATTCCAGATTTTCAGTGGCATAGATGGTTTAGATTGAGTTCAACTTGAAATTTGATAAGGAGAACGTAAAGTCTGACATGGTAGTATTTCAGTGGAGTAAAGGAAATTACAGTGGTATGAGAGAGGAGTTGGCCAAATTAAAATGGAAGGAGATACTGGCAGGGATGACAGCAGAGCAGCAATGGTGTGAGTTTCTGAGAAAAATGAGGAAGATGCAGGATAGATGTATTCCAAAAGCAAAGAAATACTCAAATGGCAAAATAATATAACCGTGGCTGACAAGGGAAGTCAAAGGTAATGTAAAAGCAAAAGAGAGGTCATGCAACAAAGCAAAAATTAGCAGAAAGATAGAGAATTGGGAAGCTTTTAAAATCCTACAGAGAACAACTAAATGAATCATTAGGAAGGAAAGGATGAAATATGAAAGCAAGCTAGCAAACAATATCAAAGTGAATAGTAAAACATTTTTCAAGTATGTAAAAAATATAAGACAGATGAGAGTCAATATAAGACCTGCTAGAAAATGAGGTTGGAGAAATAATAATGGGGGCAGGGAGATGGCAGGTGAACTAAATCAGTATTTTGCATCAGTCTTCACTATGGAAGACACTAGCAGTGTGCCAGATTTTGAAGGGTGTGAGGAAAGAGAAGTTAGTGCAGTTACTATTACAAGGGAGAAGGTGCTCAAAAAGCTGAATGACCAAGGGGTACATAAGTCACCTGGCCCAGATGATCTTCACCCTAGGGTGCTGAAAGAGGTATTGGTAGAGATTGTGGAGTAGTGGTAGAGATTGTGGAGGCATTAGTAATGATCTTTCAAAAATGATTGGACTCTGGCATGGTGCCAGAGGACTGGAAAATTGCAAACATCACCCCAGTCCAAGAAAGAAGGAAGACAGCAGAAAGGAAATTAAAGAACAGTTAGTCTGACCTTAGAGGTTAGGAGAATTGGCAAGAAAGAAAGTGGCAAATGAAATACAGTGTTGGAAAATGCAAAATCATGCACTTCGGTAGTAGAAATAAATGTGCAGACTACTTTCTAAACAGGAGAAAATCCAAAAATCTGAGATGCAAAGGAAATTGGAAGTACTTGTGCAAAACACCCTAAAGGTTAACTTGCAGGTTGAGTCAGTGGTGTGGAAAGCGAATGTGGAAGACAGTAGCAGTATGCCTGATGCTGTAGTGTGTGAAGGAGGAGAAGTGGGTGCAGTTACTATTACAAGAGAGAAGGTACATAAAAAGCTGAATGACCTAGGGGTACATAGGTCACCTGGACCAGATGAACTGCACCCTCGGGTTCTGAAAGAGGTAACGTTAGAGATTGTGGTGGCATTAGAAATGATCTTTCAAAAATCATTGGACTCTGGCATGGTGTCAGAGGACTGGAAAATTGCAAATGTCACTCCATTCTTTAAGAAAGGAGAAAGCGACAGAAAGGAAATTATAGACCAGTCAGTCTGACCTCACTGGTTGGGAAGATCTTGGAGTCAATTGTTAAGGATTAGGTTTTGGAGTACTTTCTGACACAGGACAAAGTCAGTATGGTTTCCTTCGGGGAAAATCTTGCCTGATGAACCTGTTGGAATTCTTTGAGGAGATTACACATAGGATAGATAAAGGGGATGCAGTGGATGTTATATATTTTGACTTTCAGAAAGCCTTTGACAAGGTGACACACATGAAGTTGCTTACCAAGTTAGGAGTCCATGGTATTGTAGGAAAGTTACAGGCATGCTTAGAGTATTGGCTGATTGGTAGGATGCAGTGAGTGAGAATAAAAGGATCCTTTCTTGGTTGGCTGCCAGCAACTAGTGGTGATCTTCAGGGGTTGGTGTTGGGACCATTTCTTTTTATGCTGTATATAAATGACTTAGATGATGGAATAGATGGCTTTGTTGCTAAATTTGCAGATGATACGAAGATTGGTGGAGGGGCATGTAGTGTTGATGAAACAGATAGGCTGCAGAAGGGCTTAGATTGGGAGAATGGGCAAAAGAGCAGCAAATGAAATGCAATGTAGGAAAATGCATGGTCATGCATTTTGGTAGTAGAAATAGATGTACAGACTTTTTTCTAAATGAGGAGAAAATCTGAGAAGAGATGTGGGAGTCTTTGTGCAGTACACCTTAAAGATTAACTTACAGGTAGAGTCAGTGGTGAGGAAAGCAAATGCAATATTAGCATTCATTTCAAGAGGTCTAGAATACCAGGGCAAAGATGTGATGCTAAGGCTTTATCAGGCACTGGTGAGGCCTCACATTGAGAATTGTGAACAGTTTTTGGCTCCTCATCTAAGACAAGATGTGCTGGCAGTGGAGAGGGTTCAGCGAAGGTTCATAAGGATGATTCCAGGAATGAAAGGGTTATCATATGAGGAACGTTTGATAGCTCTGATTCTGTAATTGCTGGACTTCAGAAAGATGGGGGGGGGGGATCTCATTGAAACCTTTTAAATACTGAAAGACCTGGAGAGATTTGATGTGGAAAGGATGTTTCCCATGGTGGGGGAGTCTAGGACAAAGGGGTACAGCATCAGCATAGAATGACGTCCATCTAAAACAGAAATGCAGAGAAATTTCTTTAGCCAGAGGGTGGTGAATTACCACAGGCAGCTGTGGACGCCCGGTCGTTGGGTGTATTTAAGGCAGACCTTGATATGTTCTTGATTGGACATGACATCAAATGTTACGGGGAGGAGGCCGAGGAGTGGGGCTGAGGAGGGGAACAAGGGATCAACTATGATTGAATGACAGCGCAAAATCGATGGGCCAAATAGACTAATTCTGCTCCTGTATCTTATCATCTTATGGTTTATTGCAATCTATCCAGAATTGGAGGGTACAGCCTTAAAATTGAGGGGTGACCTTTTAGAACAGAAGTAAGCAGGAACTTTTTTAGCCAAGGACTGGTGAATTTGTGGAATGCTCTGCCGCAGACTGAGATGGAGACCAAGTCAGTTGGTATATTCAAAGTGGAAGTTGATAGATTCCTGACTGGTAGGGGCATCAAGGGATATGGTGAGAGGGCAAGTGTATGGGTTTGAATAGGATCCCGAATCAGCCATGAAGTGGTGGAGCAGGCATGAGGGGCTGAATGGCCTAATTCTGCTCCTATGTCTTATGGTCTTATGTATAAAACTACTTTTTTTCAACCAGAGAGACTCTGCAATCTGAGTCTAGCAGTAGACTGGCTGGACTAGGCTTTGTTCACAACAGGTCTTGTAGTTGAAAGATATAGAGTAGGCCATTTTGGAGTGAGTTGAGGAGATAACTCTTTCCTTAAAAACTGGTCAAACTATGGAATTCACTACCACAGAAGGAAGCTGAAACCAATTAATTAAATATATTAAATGATAATCAAAAACATGGGGAGAAAGCAGACATAGGGCACTGTATTTGGAAGATCAGATATTCTCATATTGAATGGCTGATCTATTCTGGCTCTGAATTTCTATGTGTCTATGCTTCTTTGATTTTATAATTCCTAGACAGCAGATGATAGAACAAATCATGCTTACCTTTTGTTGGCACCAGTAAGGAAAGGTCAGCACTTTGATACCTTCTATTCCTGTGCATTGCAATGTGGAATATGGTAGGCACCAACGCCTTGCATTACTCTGCCTAGAGTCTCCTGTTGAGCTAGATTCAGGGATTGGATGCACTTTGTACCCCAGTCCCTCAGTTGTAATCCTGCCACCTAGGCAACCTCATTCATCAGGATATGGGTTGGGGTGGGGGAGAGGGGTGGGTTGGGTCACTGACCTTCATCAAAAAATTTAAGTGAAATACAAGTTTTTACTTTGTCAATTCATACTTGCTTATATTATTATTTTTTAAAATTTAAAGCAATTAACTACAACTAGATTTTCAACTAGATTTTATATTCTTTTCCCCACTGTTAAGTCCATGCTAACTGTTTCCAAATGTTCATGATCATTAGTGGAGAAGGCATTTGATCATGAAAAGCCACCGCGGAGATCCATCAGTGCAGCCTTAGAATCACCTGGAATCCATTCAGTCACAAAGGATAAATGAGGCTCACTTGAAGTACAGGCTGTCTTGAATGTGATTGAAGCTAATTACTCCATGTTTCTCCCTGAGGTAAAAGCTCACAACTTTCTTTGAATTGTTTAGAATTTTCAGATCAATAATTTGCAACCAAGTGTATTTAAATGTATCTGTACTCACGTGTAATTCATCAATTTTCACTTTGTCCTTCTTTTCAACTACTTCCAACTGCTTTTTCTTCTTCTCTTTCTCCTGACCCTTGGCCTTGTCTTTACCCTTGTATGGTTTTGTGCCTTTCATGGGAGAGTCATCAGTTTTGATCTCTGAATATGGAGCAGGGAGAAGGATGGGCACAAAACACTCAAACATGAATGGCATGAAAGTTGACACTTTGACTTCTGCTAGGCTAGGATGGAAACTACCCAAACCAGAACTATATTCTAATGCAAACCACTAATGCTACAATGATAAACTGGTCACTGAAAACTAAGCTCCAAAGAACATGAGGATCCAACAAAGAACACTGAATGCAACAACGGACCTACAAACAAATTGAGAGACTTATCACCAACCCAATGCAGGACAAGCAGCTGGTAACAATCTACTGAGACTCGTATGTAGTATTACTGGGCTGGAACACTGTTTTTACCTTCATTTAGTTTAGTCAACTGATAATGAAATCTATTATTTGTTAACTTTGTCACTTGTTCCATGGAAAATTCTTTATGAATGCCTGCTGCTTGTGCTAATCCTGTAGATGGTGTTGTTATTGACAAGTTCAAGATTGCCTGTTACTCTATATGTTTTATATTCATTTTTATTTCTTATAGAGAGGACTTTCTCCTGAAATTGGACATTCTGGATACACACTGTCATTTAATACTCAAGATGCTTCCTGGCCAATTTTTCAGTCACTTTCTGCCTTTGGGACCTGTTAATTAAAAAGTACATATTTCAGAAAGCTAACAATTATTCATATTATGGATCCAGTGATTCAGAATTTTAATGCTGTATTGAACTTTGCATTTGATAGTCTCAGTACCTCTCATTTTACTTATAACTTTTCTGAAGACGTAATTTAATCAGTTAAAGTTGGAGTGTCTGATTTGAATATTAGCATAGTGTCTCATTTACAGAATGTATAAGTGTGGTTCACCAGCCTGCATTACTTTAACTCTTGCAATTTTTCAGCAACGATCATCGATTAGTTTGTGTTCAATGTAATGCACTACCTTTATAAATCCTGATAGACTGACTGTGCGTGTGCACATGGGAGAAACAAAGAGAAAGAGACTGTATTAACAGCAGTACCACATGTAGACACCAGTTGTCAAACTGAAATGTGTATTGATTAAAATAGTGAAGCTGATTAATCTTAAGGAAACCATTGAACTGGAATTGGAAATTTTCAGCAACTAAATTAAAGGATTACATTGTTAAAGATTTCAAAGGTCATGTCATTTGAAGCCACTTCAACAAATTTTCATCTTAACTATCACACACAAAACACTGCTGCAGGTTAATTCACCAGTGGAAAAGCTAAACAAAAATCATGCTAAGGCTATATTGTTACACAAGTAACTCCTCCTTCAACAAGTTCTTTTACAACAGATTTGTGAACAAGGGCGAGTGTCAGTGACAGTATTTGCCTGGAACTATGAAGCAGTCTTCCCATTTCTGGTCACTTCTCCGATAGCAAGCAGTCACAGCTATATCTGCCTGGCTTTTTTTTAGCTAGGAGTTCTATTCTCTATAATAACCCTCATGTCTACTTTGTGCCAACTTTCATGATAGCTTAGTAATGTGGATGAGTGACAGATTCTGTCGTGATATAAATGGAAGGTGACCAGGCAAAGCAAAGCACGTGCAGTAAGCAGAAACACACAATTTTCATTAACAGCTGAGGTTGACACATCTGATATAAATCCAAATATAATGGTGATCATTCACAAAATTCATAACTGCAGAAAATCCTTACCAAATATCCTATAATTTCTTCCATTAGAAATTCTACATCATCCAAAGAGGATTCTTATGAATGATTACATTATCTCTCTAAGTCACACAGAAAGGTCAGAAATTCAGTAGGATTTGCACTACTTAATGTAAAATTATAGGATATTGTGATAAGATCAATAACATGAATCAATGCTAGCTCCAGCCACATCTGTGAACACATGGACACAAATTAAAATGTAAAATACCAGGCTACATTCACTCCCACAACATCAGCTATCTCCTGTACCAGTTCAGCTGCTGTTGACAGCCTTGCTTAGCTACCTGTTGCCCACCTGTTCCATTGCCTTCCTTGTTGGCCCCCTATTTTTTTTTACCCTGAGTAAGCTTCATGTTATCCATTTCAGATGTTACCCCTTGCTTTTTGACCAACAGTTAACAGATCCTAATCCAATACTATCGTGTAAATCTGTTAATTGTGTTTTTTAAATCCTGGTATTATCCACCCAAATCTATATGATATCCTCCACACCCATAACCCCTGGAAACCTGTACATTCTTCCATTTTTTTCCAGGAACTTCTCTAATTTTTTCATTCCAACATTGCTATTCCTCCTTTCAGCCGACATTGCCCGTTGCTCTTGAATTCCCTCCTCTTTTAGAACGTTCCTTACAATCTGCTCAATTAAATGAACTTCTGTTTCTGTCTATGTTTTCTTCTGTGGCTCTTTGTGAATTTTGATTGGATAACACTGAGGCAAAGTATCTTTACTACTTTTTGCAAAAAAATGGCGACTTTGTTGTTAACATATTCTCAGCTATCGATGCACTTCAACTGTTAGCATCAATTCATTCATCCCATTTATTAATGTTCACAGACAGTTGAGTTTTCACCACAAAGCAATCACCTACGCCTACTTCACAACATGCACATTCCCTTTTCATGACAAGGAAATAAGTTTACATCCCCCTCTGTTTACCCTCTGCTGCTATCTCCATATCTTCCTTCTCTTCTGCCTCGGCTGCAGCTGCTTCCTGCTGTCGGAGTTGCTAGAAGGAAATTCACAAGATCACCCTCTGAATTTCAAAAGCCACATCACAGATAAAAGGATAACATGACTTCTTGCTTGTCTTGTGTGTTTCATATTCAACATCTTGTCTGAAACTAAGGCCATCAACGTTGCTGTGTAGCTGGACAGGTGGACTGTAAGAAAGGTGTTGACTCCAGCCTGCAGGGAATTCCAACTCAGCAGTGTAACTTTTTAAACCTCTTGGTCGAAAGTTCCTCCAGATGGCTGCCATTAGATAATGTAAAGTGTTCCTAAATAGGCCCTACAGACTAGAAGATCAACAGTAAGAATAAAATCAAATAACAGGAATTCTGCAGTTGCTGGAAATTCAAGCAACACACATCAAAGTTGCTGGTGAACGCAGCAGGCCAAGCAGCATCTGTAGGAAGAGGTGCAGTCGACGTTTCAGGCCGAGACCCTTCGTCAGGACTAACTGACGAAGGGTCTCAGCCTGAAATGTCGACTGCACCTCTTCCTACAGATGCTGCTTGGCCTGCTGCGTTCACCAGCAACTTTGATGTGTGTTGCTAGTAAGAATAAAATGTTGAGTTTTAGCCTTGTCTCATCCCTCAATGTTGCAAAAACAAAGGAGCTGGTTGTGGATTACAGGAGGAATGGAGACGGGCTAACCCCTATTGACATCAGTAGATCTGGTGTTGAGATGGTAAACAGCTTCAAGTTCCTTGGCAGCCACATTATCGAGGACCTCACATGGTCTGTACACACCAGCTGTGTGGTGAAAAAGGCCTCTTTCACCTCAGACGATTGAGGAAGTTTGGTATGGGCCCCCAGATCCTAAGAACTTTCTGCAGGGGCACAGTTGAGAGCATCCTGACTGGCTGCATCACTGCCTGGTATGAAAACTGTACCTCCCTCAATTGCAGGATTCTGCAGAGAGTGGTGCGGACAACCCAGTGCATCTGTGGTTGAGAACTTTCCACTGTTCAGGACATTTACAAAGACAGGTGTGAAAAAAGGGCCCAAAGGTTCAGTGGGGACTCGAGCCACCCCAACCACAAACTATTCCAGCTGCTACCATCCGGGAAACGATACCGCAGCATAAAAGCCAGGACCAATGGGCTCCGGACAGCTTCTTCCACCAGGCCATCAGGCTGATTAACTCACTCTGATTTTAGTGTATTTCTGTTACATCGACTGTTCTATTTATTATAAATTACTATGATTGCACATTTAGACAGAGACGTAACATTAAGATTTTTGCTCCTCATGTACGGGAAAGATGCAAGAAACATAGTCAATCAAGAAATAAATAAATACTACTTTTAGATATGATACCTAATGAACAAAAGTCGCAGAACTGGGCAAACTCTTCCTTAAGGTATGGCTAGAGCTGTATACACTATGATTGCTGTATTAAAATGTGACCACTAAACATTGCCACAGGAAGCCTACAAAGCCTGAATGAAGTAGACTCCAGAGTAGCTCTAGGAATATCTGAGGGTTTGGCATTGCCGTGTCAGAAACCAGCAACTAGGAAATTAAGCTGTTGTTTTTTTTTAGATGAATAGTATTGGGAATCATTTCAAGGACCATTTTGTAGGAAAGTCCAGCAATATATTGCATCTAATTAGAAATCAATCAGTGGATAAATAAATGTCACCCCTCTTTATAATATTGAGGGACTATTGCACTATGATTGGTCCCTAATTAGCATAAAATATATATCCTCTTAATCCCTGTGCAAATTGTATTACATGTATTTCAGGAACTCTAGATGGTACAACATTTCATATTCATATGCAATGCAATTACTGTGTAAGGCTTGCCACAGGATGCTTTTACATTCCTGTATCTAACTGATGAATATATTTTATGATTCATTTATAAGATTATATTCTACAATAGACATAGAAGCACATATTTAAATCATGGCATACCTCCATGAGAGTTTCAATGGAGGCAAAATATTTTGACCACCAGTCCAACATGCTTTCATCTGGCTCCTCCTCTTCTATTTCCTCTCCTTTCTTTTTCTTCTTCTTTTTCAATTTCTCATCTTCATTCTAGAGATATGGAAACACACAAACTGAGAAAGTAATGATCCACTGGAGCAAATGAAGGCTTTCCTTGCGTCTATAATGAGTTGATGGTGGAGACAGCAATCTTTTATTTAATTTCATTGGATGCTATTTTTATTTTGACCAGTACTGTTCTGTTTCTAAATTATTTTACCGCAAGTAAAACCAGGCAATGAAACGGTTTGCAAATTTAGCTGGTTTCTGATCTCATTGGTGATTTTGATGTTATCCATTTCCAACTTTGAAATATACTTTCTATTCCGAATGTGTGGTAAATTCGTCACACTTTAATAAATGTTTTTTGTATCTTTCCATCAATCTCCCATCGGATATTTTTTAAACCTCTTCTTTAGTTGGGGCATACAGAAAAGTTTTCTTTTTGTCTCTGCTCATTTAGTGCATGTTGCAGTCCTCGTAACTGAAGGAAGTCTAATTAAAACCTCTGACAAATATGATGACCATTATATCTCATTGTAATGGCCTCATTGGCTGTGTTTACCAATGCTACCCAGGCTCTATGAGAGAGATTCCTTTATTGTGGGATCCTAGATAGTGTCTCTGGTGGAGCCTAGATACGTTAAAGATACGTTAATACATCACTTTCTCTTATGGTTACCTTCAGTTATATCAATGACACTGGCACTCTGTGGATACTACTTTTTCAGCTCCAATATATCAAAGAACTTGACTCACTGAAGACCATAAGGGGATACTGGGTTTTAGACTATAAGACGTGAAGCTTTGAGATCTATTCATATCTGTATCTAAATTTGCATGACACATCATGGTGTTCTAATGGAGAGACCAATATCAATATCGTAGCAGGGCAAAACTACGTATGAAGCTATGAACGAATTCAGAAATGAGAAATGAAAAATAATGATTTGGTGATGCCTTTGCTTGGATTTTGGCAGCCTGAAGTTTGAAAAGGGAATATAATGACAAGGTGTGGAGTTACTGTAATGCAAGGTCCTGGAATCAGAGACTTGAAATGATTCATGACTTCATTATGTTGAGGTGGTAAGGATGGTGCGGAAGAACTTTTAAAGCCAAGATTGGACTCATAAGCCACTTAAGAGCCCATAAGTAGATCAACAGAATGAAGACCATCATCCTCGACCTCGAGGGATAGCCACGACGATGACGACAGTGTCACATATCTTAGTGTGTGGAGATTAATAAGAACAAAGGAGAAAAGCTTATACTTAGTGGTGTGTATAAGATAGTGAGAATTCCATTACACAAAATAGGGTTGTAAAGGAAAAGACAAAATGTGTCTCTTAATTCTCAATTTAAGAAATTACAAGTTAATAAAGTTTGCGAAGAGTGTGCTTTGTCATGAGAATTTATCAATGCTATTTTAAACTTACCACATCAAGTTTGACAACAGCATCAGAGTTCTGTCATTGAATGAAAACAGACAAATGAGATGATGCCAACAACACAAACCTGGTAGCAAACTTATTAAATTAATTTTCTCTGCACCTTAATTATAAATAGACAAACACAACAGAAATGGAACAAAGATTCTCATGGATATTGGTACATGTCTGGATGCTAACAACACTCAAAAATTGTTACAAAAGAATTAAAATTTGAAATAAAAACAAGCTTGTGGACATGAATTACTGGCATCTTGAAACTCTACCCCTCCACCTGAATCATCAGTTAATACTGTTAGAGAGGTTCCCTGGAGCTGTATTGTTTCAACGAAAACAATAGAGCAGCTCCACTTGAAGAGTTGTGCCAAAATGGAGTAACAGATGGACCAACAAATCTCAGAGCACCTCACTGCTGTTGATCAACATTTATTCTTCCAGACTTTTCATAAAAGTTGATTTCTCTAAATGCTGTCTGGGAATTACCGTTCATAACAGAAGTTCAGTTGATACCAGAAGGAAGAGGTGGTTGAGATGATCTAATTCACACCCGAAGTGTTTGCCAGTGTCAGAACAACATTCAAAATGCATGGACTGACCTCTCCTGTCCCTGTTACACAAGCACCTGCAGATTCCTAATGACAGCACCTTCTTGTTCCATTGAGTTCCTGCTTTGATATGTCTGGCTGGAATCAGCTACTGCAAATCACCTGACTGATTAGAGACACAAAAGACTGCAGATGTAGGAGGAACTCAGCGGGCTAGGCAACATGGACAGAAGGAAATGAACAGTTGAGTTTTGAAGTCAACACTCTTCATCTGATGAAGTGTCTCAGCCCAAAATGTTGACTATTCATTTCCCTCCACGGATGCTGCCTGACCTGTTGATTTCCTCCAGCATTTTGTTTGTTATTTTTGATTTTTATTTACTAGGGGCACAGCATAGTAACAGGGCCTTCCAGGTGAATGGGCCCGCACCACCCATTGACACCAATGTGACCAATTAATTGACTAACCCGTGCCTTTGAAACCTGTATGTCTGTTTACCTTCTTCAAACAGGGAGGCTGTTGCCGAGACCTCACTGCTGACCTGGCTGAAGGGAACTAATTCACAGAGATCATGCAAACGGGCTGCAAGTTTCCTGGTCTGAAGGACTCAATGCAACAGCTCAATCTACTGGAAAGTGGGAGAGGTCCCTTTGCAAAATCCACTTACCCCACTAACCCATATCATGTGATTGAGAAAGCCTCAGTTTAGAGAAGCAGTGACTAATGAAGGGGACAGGAGAGCATCCTTTAACTGTAATAGTCAATTATCTTTTGGAGCCTACAGTTCCAGCCTCCATTTCATCCCTGAGTTTTCTGAACTATGGCAGAACCATATAAGCTCCAGATTTGACTCTTGGTAACGTAGCAGCAGTCTTATTTAATAAAGCGAATGGCTATTGTATTGGATAACCAGCAGACCTTGAGATTCACAGTCAGTTGATCCAATGGAGTTGTGATCTCTGCAATTCAATTTTTAAAAGCCTCTGGTTACTGAAAAGGTTATGTAAGGGTTAAAATAAATGCCATACTTACAGCATCCAGCTTGACCACAGTTTCTATTTTCTTCACTGGAACCTCTGTTTCCATGTTAATGTTGATATCGCCTGCAGGGTGAGAGATTGGGCCCCCATTTGCCATTGCCAAGAATCCATTCATCAATGTAGCTGAACAGAAACCCAGTGGAATCCAGGAGAGAGAGATGCACAGGAAAAGACAAGGATAGAACATGGAATAAAAAGTATGAGGAAATGGACAGAAAAACCTTTAGAGGTGAAAGGGTAAGATAAAAAAGATGTAAAAGTGTGAGAAAGTAAGCTATCATTTATTCACCGACTAAGAAGATGGTGTTTTATTGTTAAGTGTAAAACAGGCATGTTGACCAATTAGAATTTCATATTCCTATGATGTAAAGTACTGTAAGATGAATGCTGAACTTATGCAAATCTGTACTTAGAAACTGATGCACCTCATTATAACATTCACCCCCAGCCTACCTTGACACCTATTTATACTGACCAAGTACTGAAGTTTCTTGCACTCATAGTTTGAGATGTTTGTGAACTGCTCCTTTGAGGAGTTGTGCTTCTGAATGGGATTGGGAAGATAGTCTATCTTCCCTGGACTGAAATACAATCCTACCCTCACAGAGCACAGATTCTTCAATGGAACGAATGGCAAAACTTAAAATGTTGGAGACCAGAAATAAAACTTAAAAAACTGAAATTGCTGGGAAATCTACTAGCATTGCAGGGAGCAATAATATATTATTGCAAAATATTCATCCTTTTATTGATCCAATATCACAATGGATTGATTATTATCAACCACTGAAAACAGTTTATAACCACTTACACCAAGAATCAGTACATCTTTTCAACTTTATCTAATAACGCTATATTATGGAAACAGTTATTTCAAAATCAATATCTTTATGTCTCGGCAGCACAATATTTTTGAAAATTCAAGTTTAAGACTCCATCAACTTCCCCTCAAAACCAAGGTCACTATGGAATACTCTCACATAGTTTGAGGTGGTCAAGAACGTAACTGTTCTCTGGGTGCTGATGGCTCCCACTCAGCATCTTGCTCCACTAGCATTCCCAAATTCAACTTACCCCCCATTTGATTCTGTGACTTCTCTAAGATTAGACAGTTGACTATTTTTGGCCCCCTCCGTGCACTATATTACTCCATTTGGTCAAGACAGAGAAAAAATTATTGATGAGGTTTTTGTAGAGTAAACTGGAGATCTTAATTATTTTGTGTACAAAGTGCATCTCTGACTTACTCTTCTGATGGTTTTGATTTCTTTTGCTATTGCAACATCATGGGTCAGCAGAATATTCAGAGGTGCACCAATAGGATAGAACCATATTTCCATCTGGGTACACAAGAAATCAGGTGGAGAGGAGATGGGAAATCCCATCAAAATGACTGGAAAATTTTTATCCATTGTTTTGGATACCTCTGACTAGATTTATAATAAATAATATTGTATGTTCTTGGGTTTTACTCAATACTTCCGATAGTACATTACAGGTTTTGGAAGGTTTTGCAAATCCCTGAGGACTGCTATGTATGGGAGACGGGTTTCAGTTATTAAATTTAGAGCTTATTTGCACCTTATGCTAGTGATTTCTGGCATACATGTGAAAAAAAAAATTCAAGGGTTAAACCATCTCAAACTTTTGAGTAATAAATAACCAGGGAATGGAAAAATGTACATTGGATATCTGCTACTACAGAGACTAGGTTTTGTTATTTATAATAGCCTCCACTCTGACAAAATTGGAATGGATAATTGAATTCCTCACTCCCTTTAACAACACCAAGTTTACATAGGCTACACATCCAGAATTTAATATTACATAGGTTAGAGCATAATTATACATTCTTTTCCCTTTAAGAGGTATTGAATTCAAGTAATGTGAAGTGCCCTTCATTTGTCACCAATCCTTGTACTTTCAGCTTGGAGCCATGACTTGGAGAATCACTGTTATAATATTTTTGCTCTTTCTCTTATCTTTTCAGTGTGGTTTCCTGCCTGGTGTACAAGACAGATAAAACTGCCCCAAAACTCTAGTGCCTGTTTATGACTAAGTGAAAACTAAGAATACAAAATCGATACATAATTTTTTTGTATAAAAAATAAAATTTCCTGTAATCCATTTCTGTGCATTAAATTGTAAATGTTGACAGGTTGTCTAATAGATAAAAGAAATACAGTGCATTTCTGCATGTTGAAAAAATGTAGATTATTCTGATGAACACAGTTGTCATCTCCTTCTACCTTAGGCCATGAACTTATCAATCACCCCGATGAGTTATTAACTTCAAACTTTCTGCATAATCACTCAAAGAGTTGAACTGCATGTGCATGTAACGAGAGCTGTATAACTCATCTCCTTCTACCTTAGGCCACGAACTTTACCAATCACCCCTGCTGTGGACGCTTTCTGGAGGTCCAAGATCTGTATGTTCCATAACTGCTGGACTAAGTGTGTAAATGTAGGAGGGGACTATGTTGACAAATTAATGTGGTAGCTTTTCTAAAACTGACTCCTTCTACTGTAGGCCACAAATTTATCAATCACCCCTCGAAGTTCCTATATGTAAATCAATTAAAATGAAGCAGACTTGAACATCTTTTTGCAAAATTGACTGAAGATGTAAAGACTGAAGCAACACACACAAAATGTTGGACGAACTCAGCAGGCTAGGTAGCATCTATGGAAAAAAAGTACAGTCGATGTTTCAGGCCAAAACCCTTCGGCAGGAAGCGTCGACTGTACTTTTTTTCCTAGATGCTGTCTGGCCTGCTGAGTTCCTCCATCATTTTGTGTGTGTTGATCAGTTTTCCAGCATCTGTAGATTTTCACTTGTATGTAAAGATTGGAGGTGGCTTTTGTGATGCTTCCAATGAATGACTACAAAATGTTTCAATATTAGGTAAAAGTGCACGTCAGAAGTTTCCCAAAGCCCCTCAGTTCAGTGCATCTGATTCAGAGAGTGACATGATCTAAACACAAGATACCGTTTCCAAGTGGTAACGTTGAGTGAATAGGTGGAGGAGATCTACTGTGTTAGTAATTGATAGAGCTGTTCGTCCCTATGAATATGCTGTTTTTCTAAGTATAAACATACCTGCATTTGCCCAGTTCTGAACTGCGCTGTCAGGTGGTCTGTAGATGAATTTCCTTAAGGAGCCAACAGCATGTGAGCCAACTAATGTGTATCTGCCAAACGCACGGCAGTCCACCACTCGGATATTAAGGGGAGGGTGAAGCAATTCATTCTCTGGTAAATCCTATAAACAATGGAAAGGATAATTATTATGAATTCTAGTGCGGATCTGAGAATAAGACACGGGTATTGGACGGTTACACTAATACAGATGTCACAGTTCTCACTGAAAACCCTGCTTCGCTGAGTTTAAGCCACAGTTGTCTTTGAGACTGAGGTGGACCAGGTGCATCTCCAGTGGTTTTCTCTAGGATAATGAGACAATTCCAATGGAACAAACCATCAATGCACAGTATGTCCCCAGCAGTACTGCAAAGCCGTGCAGCTTGATGGGTTAATTGGCTACTGGGGGATGCATTGATCAGAATGTTGGAGATAAAGATGTAAATTTCTGCTTGATGGTTGGCAGGGAATCAAACCAACATAAGGTCTGCTTCAGCAATACTTAACAGGAACCTACCTCAAGGAAATGGATGCAGAGAGATGCTCCTTGCCATGAATTACTGTGCCTCAAACCTCAAATTTTTCCCCTCAAATGTAACCTTTTACAAGTTCCCTCAATCTGTTAAGTCTCAAACCAAACATTCCAACTGACTGCTGTGCTGATGATATCTCTCACTGACAGTGCCCTGTTTTAATTCCCAAGATCCTGAAAACTTGTCACAATGCAGACTAAATACCACCACCTCCCCCAATTAATTCAATCTAAATCTGCAATATAATTCCAGGTCACACTCACTGCTTTTCCAAATGTATGTCTATTTTGTGAGAGACTCTCTATCTACACACATCCCTGACCTTTACTCCCCATGCACCAACATCTCCCACTGCCAATCAAATGATAACTTCCATAGTTTACTCTGCTCTCTCCACTATGGAAGACTAAGTGAAAGTCCACTGAGCACTAGGCCTGTCCTTCTGTACCTGAGGCTTTGAGCCTTGTGTGTAGTAGAATTCTGCAATGCCAGATCTTCATCAGAAAACCGGACTTAGCCTGCTTTGTGACAAATTTTCAGGTAACCCTTATTTTCAACTACTCATAATTTTTCAGACAACTTACAAAGAAAGATTTAAAATTGCATTAAAATAATGATTTTCATATCAATATCTTGTAACTCAAAGGTTCTTTTTTCTTGGCGTGTGCGTGCGTGTGCATCCGTACGTGCAGTAACTCAAAGGTTCGATGAAGATTGGTCTTAAAAGCATTTGACAAACAATATTCAATCTGACAGTGAGCTTGGTGCAGTTTGCTTGTGAACCTCTCCTAGATTTTGTTGCCTGCTCTACTTACTTGCTGTTTGATATTCTATTATTTTGAATTGGCAAATTTTCTGTCATTTAAATTTAGCAAACTTCTACTACACGTATGAAATCAATGCTGAATTTCATGTTACCCTATCTCCAGAACATATGAAAAACTGCAGACAATAGATGAGTGATTTTATGATAAACTGTAATCACGGTAACTCCAATATTTTCCAGTTTGTTTCAGTGAATTGGTGAGAAATTTCCAAGTGTTTCACCTGAAATTGCCTTCAGCTTTGTTTCTCCTGTAATTAGTTCCACCGACTGATTCAGAGGAAACACAGGAGCACCATCCATGTGGAAAAGACTAATCTAGTGGACCTATCTATCCATCTCTTTCTACACGCAAGTGCATAACCTTGGGAAAAATGAGCTTCCACGTGGCTTACGTTGTGGCTTCATTTTAAACCTGTTAATGACCATCACCTGCAATCAGTCTGTATAAATAAAACAATTTCAGGCTCTTTGTTCACTTGTACTAGACCTACAATGTGGGAACGGTGGCATGTTGCACTCCGTTTCTGAGATTCAGCTCCAATAAAGTACAGTATATTGAACTAAATTTGGAAGATGTTACGTAACGCACAGCTGCTAACATTACACAAACTTAAAGCATGCATAACAGCAATAGTCTGTACTTACCACTTCAAAATACTTGACTAAAGTGCTAAAATTTGGATTTTTCTTGTAGTTTTGAATGACCGCAGACTGTACACCCTTTCCAGCACATTCAATGTCAACTCGTGGTCTATCAACCTGCGCCAGGTTCACACGCTTAAGATCTCTGAGCCCCCAGAAGAGAATCTGCAGGAAATTAAAGAGGACAATTGCTTCATCTATATGTCCATTATCAAAAGCAATACTTACAGTCTTGTGAGAAACTGGTTTACTGTATATTGAGGTTGGATCCTATACATTTGATCAATTACATTTTGCAATTTTGTTGTAGCCATTTTACTTATTCAGAGAGGTCAAATGTGCATTTAATCACCTGGAACCAATAGGCATCAAAAATTAAAGTTAAAGCAGGAAATAAAAGCAGTAAATGCTGAAGGTACTCAGCAAGTTAGGAGCATCTGTGAAGGGAGAAACAGAGTTAATGTTTTAGATTGATATTAAAGTAGGCCCACTTTTCCCTACAAAATTAATGCTTGTTCATTCCTCAGAGAGATGATCCTACTTTTGCGAGAGATATCCGATTCATTTTCCGGCTTTTTCTTCCTTCCTCTAGGGAATTGTTGGAGTTTTATTTTTTTGGAAATAGTCCATCTGTGTTCAGAAATATAGCTGGTGGAACAAGCTCACATTCCACCTTAACACCAGAGGACCATAAGATAGAGGAGCAGAATTAGGCCACTTGTCCCATCGAGTCTGCTCCAACATTTCATCATGACTGATCCAGTTTTCCTCTCAACCACACTCTTCTGCCTTCTTCCTGTATCTCTTCATTCCTGACTATTCAGGAATCATCAAACTCTGCCTTAGATATACATAAAGATTTAGCTTCCACAGCTGCCTGTGGTAATGAATTCCATAGATTCACCACTCTCTGGCTGAAAAGAATTCCTCCTCAACTCTGTTCGAAAAGGATGCTCCTCTATTCTGAGGCTGTGTCCTCTGAACTTAGCACACCATATTCTTTCCAGTGACATAAAGATGATGGCCTGGTTTGTGCTGATACACATATAACACTGTCCACTTCTTTGTTCCATCTCACCAGCCCCTGCTAAATCACACAAATATCATTCCCTCCTTAGCTCTGATTGTAAACTGAAAATTGCTGGTTTATTTGAACTGGGAAGTGAAATTAGATTAGGTTGTTCATTCTTGGTCAGCATGGACACAATGGTCTGATTGGCTTCCTTCTATTCTATCAATTTTGTGTTTCTATGAAAATCCTGACGGAAGGTTAACATGCTTCAGTAACACTTGGCATTTGTATCCCGTCTCTCTTACAATGTGGTTGACTTTTCCTGTACTCAGGATAAAAGGTCTGGAAATTAAATGCTCATCAGACTGTAATGTAATTGCTCATTTAATATTCTGTTCTAACAATGACAAACATCTCCCTACCTCAATTCTGTACTTGCTTAATACTGGGCGGATCCCCTTTGGAACAGGAAGAATTGGACCACGGTCAGGATCTGTTGGACCATCAATTGGTGGCAGATTGTGCTTCCCAGAAGGAGGAATCTGGATTGAAGGAATAAAATTGTATGTCAGTAATCAGCTGAAATTAAAATCTAAGAATTCAGTTTGAGCTTAGCAAAGAAGAACCTGCCACAACCTGGCAAAATCACTGAATGATACATTTTATCTTCAAAACAGAAAGTGCATTGGCAATTATGCAAGACATGAATGTTTCAGGTTGCATCTCCAGCATTTCTGGCTTTCATTCAAAACCACTGATTAAGTGAACTAATATTTGCAATATTATTAATAAAATGTTTCAATAAAATGGAGCTTTTCAGTGTTGTAGAATATTATGTTTCACAGAACACACATCAAGAAAATGTCTTTCAAATAGAGAGGTTGACAAATGAATGGCAACTTCACATTTTCATGATACTAATTTCTGTATCAACGTATGGGAGGATTGCCTGATGCATAAAAACATGTTCAATCAGGCATTGCTCAAGCATTTCCAATTTGGTAGGCTATTCTTCAACTATTGTCTACTGTATTTCTTGCTGCTGCTTCCATCCCCATTTTTATGATGGTTCAGATGAGAGATAATGTCACCAGCCAGTATGACCTATTTTTTTAACTTTTGCAGGTGGAAAATTGTGTGGTTTATCTTTAACAGTATTCCATTTGTGGAACTAATCCAAGCTTCTTCAAGAACTATCCGACCTCATTAGTTTACAGAGATACTCAAAACCATTAATTCTTTTGATCTGTAAATAAAGTGAAAATATTTCCACTACTGGGGTGGGGGTGGTGCTTGGTAACTAGAGACAATAATCTTATGGAAATTAGCAAAGGAATCGGCCAGTAGGAATCACAGTGAATCTTCATTTTAAGCACTCCCCATTGTGGGAAATGAAATCTGTTTTGCAACTTTGGTCAAGTCTGAAGCCATGGTCATTGATTCACCCATACATCAATCATGTAGTGTCTTTAGTGGATCAGTACAATTACGATTTGTTTCCCAGAAAGTGGCACAAATCTTAAATTTAACAATGAAATGGAGTGTTTTACACTCAAGTGCTCAGGCCACAGAGAGTTCCTGTTTTTTTTCCTCAGAGCTGGCGGAACTAAATAGCTTTGATACGGACTCATTGCAATAAGATATCATCATGGGGTCAGTCATGATGATACTTCGGCACAGATGTGGTTGGAATCCATTGCTTATGCTATTGTTTCCTTTTGCACCAATACCTGCCACAAAAGTATTAGGTCACAGAAGAAAATTAAGTGCAGAAACTCTGCCCAACCTTTCTGTTCGGACAACTAACTGCAGCAAACCTGAGTATGATGTTATTACACATTACCTGCAGGAGCTCAAAAGCAGCAAGGAGGTCCCCAGCTGTTGAATTCCCTCGATAGATCTGATAATACTCCAATTGAGGAGGGAATCGAGGAGGGCTGTACTCCTCTTCTGCCATTTTCACCACAGGCTTTGAAAAGGTTCTACCAATATATTCTGCTTTTCCCTGTAAGCACAATTTGCAAAAAATTACCTAACTTTATACAAGTGAAAGAGAGAAGTACACACATAGGTGCATAAGGTTTGCGGAGAATTTTAGTTGTTGAATTGTCCACACTCAGCATCAGACTACGTGGATTGTCAAATCTTGTTCAAGAAAGAGCAAACACCATGGGTCCATGGTGGCTTTTAGGAACCTGGATGTTAGAGTTTGCTTTCAGAGCTCATTAAGTTACTGTTTTTGATTTTTACAATTGCTCTAGGAATTCTTGTTTGTAATATTTGTTAATTACTGAAGTATTTCTATTGTCTACACTATTTCTTCTACCACTCTACACTATAACAACTGCAATCATCAAAAACTAATTTTAAAATTGTTCTTACCAGATCTATGTCAAACTTTGAAGGCTGTTTTGTTTGGTATTTCATTGTGTTCATAAGATGGAAAAGTTAATGGCACAGTTATCCAAAGTCATGACATGCTGTAAAATGATCTGCATCTATGTCTAAAGCTCCTTTAAGACTCAGTACATTCAAATACTCTAAATTTTCTCAAAAAGAATTATTCCATTAATTTACTTTTCCTGCATTACCATCACAATTAATCATTTGGTTCCTTGTATCATTGATGTCAGTTTTATTTACATTTGCTTTTCACAGATTGCCTCAAAGTAACAAATAAGCCTTGACACTTTAAAATTCATTGATAAGATGTTGGTGTCTGGAGCTAGGTCAACATTTGTTGCAAATCCCTCAATGGTCAGCTACCTTCTTGAATGGCTGCAGGTCATGTGGTGAGAATACACATTCCCGTGACTGCATGGCAAGGCATAACTCAAACACCATCTATAAATTAGCCGACGACACAGCCATTGTTGGCAGAATTTCAGATGGCAATGAGGAGGTGTATGGAAGTGAGTTAGGTCAGCTGGCTGGTTGGTGCCACAGTGACAACCTTGCACTCGATATCAGTAAGGCCAAAGAATTGATTGTGGTCTTCAGGAAGGTGAGGTTGAGGGAACACACACCAGTCCTCATCGATGGAAAGGGTGAACAGATTCAAGTTCCTAAGTGTCAACATCTCTGAAGATCTATCCTGGGCCCAACATATTGATGCAATTACAAAAAAGGTACGATAGTGGCTACATTTCATTAGGAGATTGAGGAGACCTGGTATGTCACCCAAGACTCTTTACAAATTTCTACAGGTGCACCATGAAGAGCATTCCAACTGGATGCATCACTACCTGGAATGGAGAGACTATTGCACAGAATCAAAAAAAAACTGCAGAATGTTGTAAACTCATTCAGCTCCATCATGGGCACTGGCCTCCCTAGTATCAAGGGCATATTCAAAAGATGATGTCTCAAAAAGGACTCCTATCACCCAGGACATGCCCTCTTCTCAATGCTACCATCAAGAATGAGGTAAAAGAGCCCGAGGACGCACACTTAATGTTTCAGGAACAGCTCTCTGCCATCAGAATTCTGAATGGACAATGAAACTACGAACATTAGCTCAATATTTTTTTTCTTCTCTTTTTGTACTAATTTAATTTCATTTTTATATATACTTACTGTAAGTTATAGTTTTTAAATTATGTATTGCAATGTACTACTGCCACAAAACAACAAATTTCACAACATGTGTCAGAAAGATTAAACTTTTTTCTGATTCTGATTCAGATTCTGATGGGTAGTCCCAGGAACATGACACACAGGTCAGTTAAAGAGCTGGCAATGAAGGAAAAATGCTGCTTTTAAAAGTCAAAAAAGGAAGATGGCGAATTTTAATGGTATGAGTAAATCGTCCAGGCTAGTAAAGGTTTTGTGAGAATAGTCATTTAAAAGATTTGGAACTTTATCAATGGAATATTCTTTCTGAGAGATTCAAGACTTCACGGCTGACATGCGGAACAGCAACTTAAGTATTGTTGTAAAGGTAAACTAACAGTTTACAAATTAAAGATAAGTTTGCTACAGAAAATATTATCTAACTTTAGCAACTTTAACCATTCTTTCTTGTGATACTCCTCAAAAGAAAAAGAAGCAAATTGCTTTATTTTCATTTTGTCCCCATTTTACCTCTAGTGTTCCTGCAATGGAACTGTTTGACAGTACTAAACACAATTTGTTAACTGATCCAATAATCGTCTATTTCTAGATAACTAAAGCACCATGGGAAACATGAAGAGAGCATCAAATTTGATCTGGAATATGCCTCTGCATACAAATAAAACTTCACAATGCATTGCTCGGCTTGGATAGAAATAGTAAAACCCACTCAGGAGGAAGCTTGCAGAGTTACAGCCAAAGGCTTTTGTGATATTTTTGTCAACTTTTTTGGATATTTGTGATTGATTTCATTAGGTGGGTGATGCTGACAAAACTGTACTTATTGCACACCTTAGTTATCTCTATGCCTTGCCCTTTAATCTGTTGTATTCCCTGAGGAGATTTGTACTTCCCGAGTAATGTTAAATCTGGAATTCCAGGGCAATAATCTAATTACAATGGCAAAGAATGTCACTCCAGTAGGGAGCCTTAAAGCAGGGGTCAGTAACTCGTTGGAAGGAAGGAGACAGAATTTGGATGTGATTTTTGATTGGCAGGATGCGGCGTGGCGCTTCATGGAGATCTGTTCTGAGGATTTGATGTAAATCGTAAACACTTCGGACCAGGAGGAAGGAATAAGTGGTGGCACCAAACATATCATTGCTTAATTTGATGATGTTTAAAGATAGATTGGAACTGTAATTGTGAACTGGACATAAACAATAAAGCATATACAGAGATATATGGTAGATAGAGTTAATGGGTGGGCAAGGGCCTGTCAAGAGAACATAATGATGGAAAGGTAAGGCTGTCTACTTTGGCAGGAAAAATAAAAACAATCATATTACATGAAGAATCACGGGCCCAGATGCTGTTTTTATTTTGCTGGTAATTTGTATTTTATACATTTAGTCTTCATTGAACACACTGTTAAGAAGCACAGTGGGCTGGGAATAATTTACAAAGGAAATTAAATTAAGTAAGTAGACTTAAGTAAGTATAGAAGGTGGGCTTTATTCATCCACAATGGAAAGAAATCAGGAATTTTGGAAGACCAAAGGCATTTAGTTATCATGTACACAAACCACTAAAGCTAGTAATAAAGTATAATAAATAACCATAATGGAATATTGGCCCTCATCTCAAGGGAGCTAGAATTCAATGTTGGATGTGATGTTTCAGTTGCATAGAAATTTGTTCATTTCCCATTCCCAGTTATGTATATTGTTGTGGACATCAAACTGCAGGTTAAGTATATTGGCTTTGCAAGGAAAGAGCTCAAATACTTACCAGAATTATACTTAAAATGTTATGCTAAGAGGATAGGATGCATAAATATGGCTGGTATTCCTTTCAGTTTAGAAGGTATTTGTGTGATCTGAGTGAGGTGTTTCAAATGCTAAAGGAATTCAATAGCATTCATATGGAAAAAGATATTTCCTCCAGTGGGGTAATTCAGCAATGGAGGATTTAATCCTGAAGGTGTAGCTGTTATAGTGTTCTACTCTGGTTAGCCAGAGGGCTATATGCTGTTTGCCACGTAGATTGCTTTATCTGGATTGATACCTCATTCTAAAAACATCATATGGTGCTCTCAGCAGCCATATTTACGTCTTGGTGGTGATGGCACAACAAGGGTTGTAGACTGTGGTGGAATACAGTTCAAATAATGGAGGCTTGAATTTAAAAAATCCATTTGCTTTAAAATACATTAGGGTGGCCTGAGATTGGAAAGAGAGGCTATTAGTTCAGTTTATTTATTCCTATGGCT
Source organism: Mobula birostris (assembly GCF_030028105.1). Taxonomy (NCBI): domain Eukaryota; kingdom Metazoa; phylum Chordata; class Chondrichthyes; order Myliobatiformes; family Myliobatidae; genus Mobula; species Mobula birostris. The sequence continues at coordinate 207,926,573 of NC_092371.1, read as the reverse complement.
ATTGCTAGGTCACTCATAAGTGTTGGCACATGGCGAAGTGGTTAAGGCATCAGTCTAGTAATCTGAAGGTCGCTAGTCAGAGCCACAGCTGAGGCAGCGTGTTGTGTCCTTGAGCAAGGCACTTAACCACACATTGCTCTGCGATGACACCGGTGCCAAGCCGTATTGGCCCTAGTGCCCTTCCCTTGGACAACATCGGTGGCGTGCAGAGGGGAGACTTGCAGTATGGCCAACTGCCGGTCTTTCATACAACCTTGCCCAGGCCTGCGCCCTGGAAACCTTCCAAGGCGCAAATCCATGGTCTCATCAGACTAATGGATGCCTATTACATAAGTGCCAAATGTTTGGCTGCTAGACCTGCTTCCTGTTCCACTGAGCAACTGTAATGAAAAATCAACCAAAAATATCATTCACTGGTGATTTAAACATCGAAAGAAAATAGATTTGAAAATTAGATGAAAATAAAGTAGGTAGTGCTTAATAGGAGTATCATCTTAAAGAACCATTTGGCACTCATAATATTTGTTTCGCACAAATATACATTGTTTGACAGCATAAAACATATAATTATGATTTAAAGGTGTTTTCACTTGAGTTATAATCAGAAAATAACAGATAGAAATTCTGGTTGTTGCAACATTTTTTACAGTGAGCTATCTAATCTAATGAAAATCTATTTCTAATACTATTCAAACTACAGCAAGCCTGAAGAATGCAAACTCTACTTAGCCCATGGCATACAAAGCATCCAGCAAGAGTGAATATGAGGGGAAAAAAAAGCAAAAACATATAGTCAGCCCTTATTTATTAATGTCAGTACATGGAAATCAAAGTTTACACGGGATCTTATGAGGATGATAGCAAATGTAGCACCAAAGTAATCATGTTATATCATTCTCTGGCTTCAGTTTCACAATCTAAAGTCAACTGCCCTATACAGACTGAAAATAGTAAAGTTGTATTACTTTCATAGTGGAATATAAACACAGTTCATGTGTGTTATTTCATTGATCAGTGTCAAGGATTGTTAGACTTGAGTCATCTTTCAGTAATTATGTAGATAACAGGTGTTAATACAAATGAGAAGCTGCCTTTAAAAAAACTTTAAACAAATCTGACAGAAGCAGCAATCAGTTTTGAAATAAAAAGGATAACTTTGTAAATAAACTGTACTCTCTGGAGAGTCCAGGCAAATATGGTTTGCAAACTGATGTGACTCCAAGACATTCTCATAAGCATCAACCAAATACAAGACAAAGGAGCATGTGAATTGGCTTACATCAGACTAGACATCAGGCACTGTCAGCTAAGTTATTTTGCATCACAGTGACTGACATCTAGGACGGTTCCTGACCAGACTTAATACTTAATACTTAGCATGTTATAAGCATATTTACTCTGTTTGCAGTAAATTAAATGTTTTGGTAGCCAGAGAGTCAACCCTCCCAATACTGAATTGAGTGCTTGTGTCCTCAGAAGCTTCTTGATGAAAATTACTTCATCCCAGGAAATGTGCTTGAACATTTAGAGGTGTTTTGTCAGTTAAAGTGTGGTCCCACTGGAAATATGCACTTCAGTTTATCAGGCACAAAATATTGAAGTAAATGATGTCAATGTACGTTTGTAGATATTTAAATTGTATTGAATGACCTACTGTTTATCTTTGTTCTTAAGAATGTAGAAACTCATTGTATGTGAGTTCAGAGAAACTCTGCTGAGACAGTCTCCAAGGGAATGCTCGCTTGTTCTGATGAATAAAGACCTTTACATTTACCGTCTTCAGTCACCATGTGGCTTAGTCACAGTTATAATGGTCAGTAGATGGTAGCAGGAATGGTTCTGAAATATTTTTGTCAGATGGTGAAATGATCTTAAGTGGTCATCATTATTGCCGTCATCATAGAGAACACCATTAAACTAAACTGACAGCAGGCACAAGTATCCGACTGAGTTCAAAGGCTGGTTTGTAGAATAGAAGATGTTGACATGTAAATGCAACATTATAATGGAAACATAAATGTGTTTATATTTTGAAGGAAAGACCATGAATAATGATAGGAAAGGAAAAGCAATAGTATCCAATCCACACTACAATGCAAAGAATATCTGGGATATGAAAATTATTTGCCTCAAAACCCTGTTCTGAGTTAATTAATCCTGCCTCTGAGAAGATGTCTGCCTGAAAGGGCTCTTATGCTAGTAAAACGGCACAGAAGGACATGTCATGAAAATCTTTGGGAAGAGTACCAATGAACAAGAGCAAGCGGTCATTCATTTTATACGATGCTCAACTCTCTTGCATTCACATTGAAAACAAGTAAAACTACTCATGAAATAAATTATACTTGGTAAATTCTGTAGTGAGATTACTGACAAAAGATTGATGGATAAATTCTTAATTAGGAATAGGATCAAAAGCTTTAACAATAAGGAACACAGTGTGATTATGGAGCTCTTCTGTCATTCCTGGTTTCTAATAGCCCTCTTGTGTTTTTTGATCTCATCGCTTGAGATTCAGTGTCATGCAACCCTGCCACTTTGATCTGGCCCACGCCTTCAATAACCAGGTCCAACAATTACCTTTCTTACATCTTGCCCCTCCTGACATAGGTCATCGGGTTTGATATTTTATATCTATATATATATAGATATAAAAATATATATATATATAAAATTACTGTGACACAGTTTTTTTCTATATTTATCATGTATTACATTGTACTGCTACCACAAAGGTAATAAATTCATGACATACGCCAGTGATGTTAAACTTGATTCTGATTTGATATACTAATGCAGCCACACACAAAATGCTGGAGGAACTGAACTGCTCAGGCAGCATCTATGGAGGAAAATGGACAGTCGATGTCTTGGTTCGAGACCATTCATCAGGACTCAGGAGGTTCAGATCCTCCAGCATTTTGTGTGTGCTCCAGACTTCCAGCATCAGCATTCTTTCTTGGGGCTCCATATTAACATGGCAAACTGATTAAAAGATAAATGATGTACAAAGTATGACTGGGTACACAGCAGTGGCCATGGGTGGAATTTGAGACAGACCATATAACATAATGTTTGTGAAATACAGACTATTGGTTGAAAGGTATTTTCCTGTTCATGTATTAAATTCCACGTACCTTTGGAAATTCTAACAAACTTTGTATAAGACCATTTTTAAATGCATGTACTGAATTGCTCTTTAATTTAATTGGGAGATCTAATTTCCTATTTTCCCAGTAGTTTACAATATTAAAACTTTTTATGGACTGGGCATGTCAAACTCTCTGTTTAACATAAAGTATCTGGATTCCTTACCACAGTGTCCTGGTCATAAATTTCAATGACCACAATCGGAGGGTCATCTCTCAGTTCCTGTGCTTCACCATACAACTCAATGTTGTCAAACACTAGCAGCTGGTCCCATGTTGGGCAAAGTGTCTCCTGTAAAACCTGTGGAAGTCAAAATAGTGAAGATGAAATTGGACACACGCCAATACTGAAGTTATATGCTAAAGATTAGATTCCTGCAATCATTTCTGTATTTCTCCATCAACACTTAGCTGAAGTTAATACAAGAGACATGATCCCATGTATTTTGACTTTATATAAATCTAAAAGAAATTACAAATTGTAAAGTATAACAGAGCAGCGAAGAAAAAGAAAATTTAGTCATTGAGCTCCTAATCAGCAAATCTTACAGTCAAAGTTACAGTATAATTTGCTAGCTATTGCATTGGACAGGACCTCTAACCTTTAATTTAGCATTAGCTAAAATGGTTTTAAAGATAAGAACACAAGAAAATAGGAGGAGTAGGTTATCCTGCCCACAAATCTATCTGCCATTCAATATGATTATAGCTAATCTGCCACAGTTGACATCTCCTCTTCTGTGCCAGTTCTCCATAGCCCTTAATTCTTTAAAAAGATCTACTTTATCTTTAAATATTGTCAATGAGCCAGCCTCTACAAAGCTCTGAGGTACAGAATTCGAGAGATTGACTACTCTCTGTGAGAATTTACCCTAAACACCTCTGTTTTAAATGACAGCCCACTAATCTTGCAACTAAAATTTCTTGTTCAAGATTCTCCCACTGGTACAAACATCTTGACGTTTATCACGCCATGCCTCTTAATGATCTTAAATGTTTTAATACGGTCATCTCCCATCATTCTAAATTTTAAATGTTATAGATGAAAGGTAAAATCAGAGATGTATTGTATTTTATTTTAGAAGGATTAAGTAAATAGCTCTTTTTTTCTTCCTACACCATAATTCATTTGAAAAGTAGTTTGATGTCTTCATGGTTCTATGTTGCTTATCTTGAATTAATGTGGGACGCTTATTTTCTTATAACGCATTTCCCTTGTGTGAAAGACAGAGAGTTCAGAGCCTCAACTTGCAGAACAATCAAGATGTCACTTCCTTATTTCCAGGTATACAATTTTTAAATTTTAGAATGTATTCCACTCATAAAGATTTCAGGTGCATATAATACAAAAAATTATGTCAATGTTTCCATTGCAAGTCCTGCTTTTCAAATTACTAAACATAGATAACTTTAGTTATTATTTGTATACATCTCTTAAGCAAACAGTTCATAGTTTTCACACAGATTCCAGCCACTGAGTATACAGACTGGAAGGCATGAAATTGCAGCCTTTGCAAAGTCCTAAGCACATCTCTGAGTATGTGGCTCTGGATCTTAGAGTGTGTTAGTTTGCAGCACTTGATCACTGTCAACATTGTGCCCTGGATGAAAAGTCAGATTTGGCAGATAAGGGGATGTCTTTCACTGCTTTGATAGCTCTCCAGTTGATAATTGCAGCTTGTGCCTCCAGGAGCAGATCGCACAGCAGAGATAGCTCTGTTATTCAGCTGCTCGGGTCAAATTGCAACAATCCCACTGACATGCCCATGCTTCATGACAAAGCACTCACTGAGAAGGAGATTGGCAAAGATGTCACTTCCAGTGCAGCTATCACAAAGACTGATAGCATGCCAAACATGAACATTCTTAAAAGGTTGGCCTTGTCACTCATGAACGAATGTTTTTGTGTTTGTTTGACAGCACTGGTGAAGAGTCTGCCAAACAACTTTGACAGTCAGCTTTGGAAACCATCCCACTGGATCCGCTGTATTCTTTCCCAGTAGAGCTATGATGACACTTCACCAGACATCTCACCTCTCCCGCAAGATCCGGGAGTCTCCCGCATATTGATAGTGGCTCTCTGATGCCTGGAAATGAAATACAATATCCCGGAAATCGATTTTTTTGAGAGGGAGAGGGAGAGGCGAGCATCCTGATTGGTCTCTCTTCGTGCTAAGAGTGGTCCCCAACCACTGGGTCGCGAGGAAACAATATGATATGGCGATATGAAACAATATGAGTCAGCTGCACCTTGCCTCATTCCCTGTCACTGTTGGAACTTGAACACACGCGAGGTCATTGCCCGCGCGTCATCCATGTCAGCGCGGGAAGATCAACTCCTTGAGCTTGCAAATGACCGCAGGCTGAAAAGTATTTTTGACATAACATCTCTGCCGGCATTCTGGATCAAAGTCCAGGCTGAATATCCTGAGATAGCCACAAAAGCACTGAAAACGTTGCTTCCATTTCCAACATATCTCTCGAAGCGGGATTTTCTGCAATGAATGCAACGAAAACTAAATTGCGGAATAGACCGGACATAAGGAACCCCCTTCGAGTATCGCTGTCTCCCATCACCCCTCGATGGCACCGTCTTGTTGCAGGGAAACAAGCCCAGGGCTCCCACTGATTCAGCGATATTGGTGTGTTGCAATGATTTTATATGTTCATACGGGGAAAATATGTGTTGTGTGTTTAATATCCAAACGTTACTTAAAATGTTATGATGCTATTGACTTATAATTGACTTATCGCCATGTTCATGCGAGGAAAATATGCGCTGTGTGTTTAATATTAAATTCTTTAGATAAACCCTTTTAGAAATGAATTTGAGTGTATTAGCCACTTATAACTGACTTATAGTTGACTTATCACCTATATTCCAGTCGTGATTAACACCCCCGACCCCGGTTGGCTGGTCCGCAAGAATATTGTCAATATTAAACCGGTCTGCGGTGCAAAAAAGGTGGGGGACCCCTGCTAAGCAGACCTATCAGTTTTCTCTGTGGGCGGGCTTTACGGTCGCCCTCAAAAATAATGACAGTGTTGCTCGCTGCACTGTTTGCAACAGTGAATTTTCTATTGCCCATGGTGGGTTAAAATGTAACAGACATGTTGAGGTGAGTTTAACAGGTGTCATTCGTTCATTAGCATAGCTAATGTTATTTAAACTAACTGGCTAGCTGCTAAGGAGCTATGCTATTGATGTCCTACATGATGAGGCCAAACTCCCTGTAGACTTGCTTAAGGGGATTATGGTGTTGCGGGGGCAGGGGCAGGGGTGGGAGTGCTACCTCCCTGTAATGGGGGTGCTACCTCTCTGAAATGAGTTTTTGCAGGGTGGGATGTCTGCTTTACACCAACCACTGCTTGATTGACTTGTTATCAGAAGCATTCTTTTGGCTAAAATGTTTTACGAGGACAAATGTGGCATGGTGTAACTGAATGAGAAGTTCTAAGGAAACACCAGGGACAAGTAGATAGCACAGATAGGTAGTTTACAGCTGGAAAGGACATGTGAGGTGAAGAGCCCATGTTCATGCTATGTAACTATGAACTTGGCATGAAGTGACACTTGGTGTACACAAGGTGTGGATGCAGCTTGATGAAACCACATACAAAAATAGCAATGAGGATGCGCTACATGTTCACCTCTTTCTCTGCAGGTTTGTACCTGGAGATTTAACAAGACACATCTAGTTCTCAGCTGCAGATTAAATTGAAAAGGCCTTTGGTGGTTCGTATAACATGGTTGTGGAGTTTGGTTCTTAAATGCATCAAGTACAGAAACACTGAGAATTTAATGATCTAAAATCTAGCCACTCCACCTTGATGTGTTCCTGCTTTTGCTAACTAGACGTCATTGTTTCCATGTGCATTCTGTAATTTGGTAAAGCCAAAACAGGGCAACAAGTGAATCCAATAACCAGTATCATTTCTCAAGCCACTTATTAGATGAGGAGCTGTGGCAAAGATATATGGCTGCTGTGCAGCTGATACCCTCCAAGATGCAGGGTGGTAAAATGGTGAATACTTTCTTTGTCTTCAAGTGAATACTCTTTTTGTTCTGTACCTACACCTGGCAGCCAAGCCTGGGTCCTCCATTGCAGTAGCAGTCTGCTTATATTGGTGCCTTTCCCTTGTGAAAGTTCAGTACTTGTGAAAGACTTGGAGAAAATTATCAGATAACTGGCAAGTTTTTACATTGGAAAATTCATTCCATAAAAGCAGGTCCCTTTGGATTACGTGGTAGTTACCTCAGTGCACTGGCTCTGGGTGGAGAAGAAGACTCGTGCGAATGGATCGGAGAGACCACTGCTGTCTGCTGCACACAGGCTTCGTGCTTGGTACATGTGAACTCGCAGCTGGAAAAGCTGTTTTTCTGGGTTCACAAAATAAAAAAAACAAAATTATTACAAATTACACAATGAACTTACGCAAGCAAGTTAAATCCCAAATTTCACTGGGTAAAATGGTAAGCATTATGGATGTCAGTTTGTTTTGATATAACTATTAGGTTCCCCTTTTCAAGAACTTGGTGCCTCCACTAAAGCAATGATAATTTCATCAACATGTCTGAAGTTGAGCAGGGGCCACTCATACACTGTATAACTTTTGGCAGACCTTTACTTCCTTTCCTCCAACGCCATTGGAAGAAAACGTGTTCAAACAATAATTCCATTTATTAGAATGAGTGTCCTTCCCAATGGAGAAAGATAACTTTATGCTTTTTTATTATTTGTTCATGTTTAACACATTTTTAACTATTTAAATGAGTTGCTTAAATCCAGATAGATAGGTACTTTATTGATCCCAAAGGAAATTATAGACAGTAGCATTACAAGTGCACAGATATACAAATATACAAATATTAGAAGAGAAGTAAGAAAGAATTAAAAATAAGTTACATAAAAAATAAGTTAAAAAGATCTATTGAGATTACCTGAGACCTGCAATGTCAGAAAGCCTCTGATATGCAAAGAGATATAACAGGCTTTCTTGCTGTCTGGAGTTTAGTTACTCTACAGGCCCTGCAGCCTGTCTCCAGGATGGGAAAGATGATCATTAGAACTATACCTCTTGCCATGTTAAGAGTCTTGGGAAGTGTGAGTCAGGGAGGTGAGTTAAATAGTTTGCCTCATGAACTTTGAAGTTGCCTGACTAGTTGAATATTTCCTGCAATTATTTTTTCCCTGGTGCATGGATTGAGATCTAGATATGAAACACTATAATCAATTACATTTAGAACTGGTACTTACTGATGTAGGTCAGACTTATAGGAGGGATTGACTGTGTTCCTGGACCCTTTACTGCTTTGTTCTCTTCATATCCACTGGGAAGGCCACTCAGGAAATCCTTCCTCTGCTTGTTCAGGCCAAGCCAAAAGTAGGCCTCTATTTTACACTGAACTGTCCAACCTGCAGTGCCAAAGCCTTTCTTTCCAGGAAGCTGTGGAGAAAGTAAGTGTAAGCAAGTCTCTTCAATTGATTTAAGTAAATGCACAGCAGTGCACCAATTAGCCAGTGTTGGTGATAAGTAGAGTTGACAGGAATGTGGGGAGATTAGTAGGTTACACAGTCAATGAGCTGAACTGCCTCCTCAGTCCAAAGAAACATATTGAAACAGATTTGGTACAAAGACACTCCGGAAAGAAGTGTGCTTTATAAAACAAAGATGCTTAAAGACTTCCTTTGCTGATATTGGTCAGCATTGTCAGACATCCTTTCATCTGGGTGGACCACTAGCATTTACAAAGAATATATCAACACATGCTGGAAGTACAATAATTGGCACTAACTCAGATGGGTGCCTTTGTCAGCATGAACCAATTGGGCTGAAGAATCTATTCTAATCACCTGATGATCAGGACATCAAAGAGTCCAGAATGGTGAATGCAGAAAAGGCGGCTAGAGATCCGAATCCCAGCCTGACAACCCTTTCTGCAGGTTACCTTCAGATTGCATATAAAATGCTCCTGTGCAAAAGGAAAGGAAACAAAATGTGATCACTCAAAGGCTGGCTGGCATTAGTAGCATAAACATACTTAAACAGTAAGTGGGTTTATGAAGGAATTTTACACCAAAAGAAGTTAAACTTCAGGAGAAGGATTTTCAATGCAGTGTTCAGGCGGCTTGTTGAAATATTTAATTGACTGCTCCCTGCCATTTCCTTTAACAGTTTCCTTCAAAAATATTTAACCACTTTAAGTGGGATAAGGTGCTTCAAGTAAAGGATAATAAAAAAGCACACATTTTTCCTATAGCTTATCCTAAACTGAGTCTCAGAAGGTTAAGGGGTCTTATCCCATTGAGTGTAGCAAAATATTCTGGTGCACTTCACATTTGATTGCATAAAAAAAACCAATACTGATAAATCTAAAAATGTTCCAAAGCATTTTAGAGGCAATGAAATATTTTGAATTATGGGCTGTAATGTAGGAAACACATCAACTAATTTGTACACAGCAAGCTCCCACACAGATCAAATAATTTGCCATATTGGTTATCAGATAAAGATGGAAAAAATACAAAGAACAGTTCTCCTGTTCTTTTTAAAAAAATATACTGCATTGAGATCTTTTTCTTGCATTGACCTGACAATATGTTTCATTCTAAGATGTCACCCACCTCAGCACTACCAGCTGACATTTTCAGGTCATGTTCTGGGATTGGGATTGAGAATAGAGATTATTAACCATGAGTCAAAAATGACTCTCCCCCCATACCCTTTTTGAAAGCTATATTTCGCATGGTCAAAAGTAGCAAACCTCCGGCATAAATGCCCAAGATGGCACGTGCAAAATTTTTGTTGGCACATGGCAGGCACACCTCGATTCTTTAAATCCCATCCACAATAAAAGTGTAAAGATTATCTTTACTGCCAATTGGAGCAGCAAATGACTTTTCACAACCTGAGAGCAGTGAGATATTTTCACAGGAAAACTCTCATGCCAGCTTGGCACCAGCTACACGGTTGAGAGGACATGTAATGTTGGATGATTCATGTTGAGATCTTTGCAGACCTGGTCTTCACATCAGTAGCTGGATAGTAAATCATCCTATTTTAACTGTCCTTGTAAAGATTATCAATAATAATTTTTTACCAAGTTTTCTAAAGTACTTCATTTATTTCAATCTGTCTTTTTTATACTTTTAATAGTGGTAAAACAATGAATACACATAAATAAGCAGCAGGATTCATCATTTTTCGATAGCGAAGTCCATAATTTTTGTTACCAATTCATAAATAAGACCATAAGACCGTAAGATATAGGAGCAGAAGTAGGCCATTTGGCCCATTGAGTCTGCTCCGCCATTCAATCATGGGCTGATCTAATTCTCCCAGTCATCTCCACTCTCCTGTCTTCTCCTCATACCCTTTGATACCCTGGCTAATCAAGAACCTGTCTATCTCTGCCTTAAATGCACCCAGTGACTTGGCCACCACAGCCGCTCATGGCAACAAATTCCGCAGATTTACCATGATCTGACTAAAGTCATTTCTCCACATCTCTGTTCTAAATGGACATCTTTCAATCCTGAAGTCGTGCCCTCTTGTCCTAGACTCCTCTACCACGGGAAATTGTCATATCTAATCAGTTCAGGCCTTTTAACATTTGGAATGTTTCTATGAGCTCCCTACTCAGTTTCCTGAACTCCAGGGAATACAGCCCAAGAGCGGCCAGACGTTCCTCATACGGAAACCCTTTCATTTCTGGAATCATTCTCATGAATCTTCTCTGAACCCTCTCCAATGACATTATATCCTTTCTAAAATAAGGAGCCCAGAACTGCACACAACACTCTAAGTGTGGTCTCACGAGTGCCTTATAGAGCCTCAACATCACACCTCTGCCCTTATATTCCATACCTCTAGAAATGAATGCCAACATTGCATTTGTCTTCTTCACCACTGACTCAACCTGGAGGTTAACCTTTAGGGTATCCTGCACAAGGACTCCCAAGTCCCTTTGCATCTCTGCATTCTGAATTCTCTCCCCATCTAAATAATAGTATGCCTGTTTATTTCTTCCACCAAAGTGCATGACCACACACTTTCCAACATTGTAATTCATTTGCCACTTCTTTGCCCATTCCCCTAAACTATACAAGTCTCTCTGCAGGCTCTCTGTTTCCTGAACATTACCTGCTCCTCCATCTATCTTTGTATCATTGGCAAATTTAGCCACAAATCCATTAATCCCATAGTCCAAATCATTGACATACATAATGAAAATCAGCGGTCCCAACACTGACCCCTGTGGAAATCAACTGGTAACTGGCAGCCAGCCAGAATAGGATCTCTTTATTCCCACTCTCTGTTTTCTGCCGATCAGCCAATACTTCACCCATGCTAGTAACTCCCCTGTAATTCCATGGGATCTTATCTTGCTAAGCAGCCTCGTGTGGCACCTTGTCAAAGGCCTTCTCAAAATCTAAGTACACCATATCCACTGTGTCTCCTTTATCTACCCTACTTGCAATTTCCTCAAAAAATTGAAGTGGGTTAGTCAGACAGGATTTTCCTTTCAGGAAACCATGCTGGCTTTGGCCTATCTTGTCATGTGCCTCCAGGTACTCTGTAGTCTCATCCTTAACAATCGATTCCAACAACTTCCCAACCACTGATGTCAGGCTAACAGGTCTATAGTTTCCCTTCTGCGGCCTCTCACCCTTCTTAAATAGTGGAGTAACATTTACAATTTTTCAGTCATCTGGTACAATGCCAGAATCTATCGATTCTTGAAAGATCATTGTTGATGCCTCCGCAATCTTTCCAGCTACTTCCTTCAGAACCCGAGGGGTGCATTCTATCAGGTCCAGGAGATTTATCCACCCTCAGACCATTAAACTTCCTGAGCACCTTCTCAGTCATAATTTTCACTGCACATACTTCACTTCCCTGACACTCTTGAATGTCTAGTAAACTGCAGATGTCTTGCACTGTGAAGACTGATGCAAAATACACTTTCAGTTCCTCTGCCATCTCTGCGTCTCTCATTACGATGTCGCCTGCGTCATTTTCTATTGGTCCTATATCTACCCTCAACTGTCTTTTACCCTTTATATACTAAAATAAGCTTTTAGTATCTTCTTTGATATTAGTCGCCAGCTTCCTTTCATAATTCATCTTTTCCTTCCTAATGACCTTTTTAGTTTCCTTCTGCAAGCTTTTGTAAGCTTCCTAATCTTCTATCTTCCCACTAGCTTTGGTTTCCTTGTATGCCTTCTCTTTTGCTTTTACTTTGGCTCTGACTTCACTTGTCAGCCACGGTAGTGTCCTTCTTCCATTCAAAAATTTCTTCTTATTTGGAATATATCTGTCTTGCACTTCCCTCATTTTTTGCAGAAACTCTAGCCATGGCTGCTCTGCTGTCTGTCCTGCTAGTGTTTCTTTCCAGTCAACCTTAGCCCATTCCCCTCTCATGCTATTGTAATTTCCTTTATTCCACTGAAATACTGACACATTGAAATTTAGTTTCTCCTTCTGAAATTTCAAGGTGAACACTATTGTATTGTGATCACTGTTCCCTAAGGGTTTCTTAACCTTCAGCTCTCTTATCACCTCTGGATCATTGCACAACAACCAATCTAGCACAGCCGATCCCCTGGTGGGCTCAACAGCAAGCTGTTCTAAAAAGCCATTTCTTAGACGTTCTACAAATTCTCTCTCTTGAGGTCCAGTACTGGCCTGGTTTTCCCAATCCATTCTCAAAGACAATCTCTGCTCAGAATTCCCATGGCATGTGCGAAAATTATTTTTTTTAGAAGATTGTCACTAGTTTAGGTAGGAACACACTTCCAAAAAGGTTTGCCATTCAAAACGATGCACATTCTTCAATGCTAGAGATGGCCCGATGATGCATTTTAATAATGTTATTAAGGGATAAATATATTTTATTACTCTATGAAATTTTCCATGCTAAATGATAATAATTACAGGGGTGCTAGTAAGTAGTTTTAATGTAATTACTCAAGTAGTGAAATACTAATGATAACCTTGGCAAAATCATAACTACAGTAGTGTGTAACAGAGATGGTTGTCCATTAGCCAGAAGTGATTATTCTAAGAAATTATTTAAAAAATGTATTGAATGACACTGGGCAGACCTCAGCCCAGGCTTATGTCAGATTGACTGAAGTCTCTTTTAAATCCAGAGCCGATGCTGGCCTGATATGGCAGAAACATCTCCTGCTCGATAGCTCTTGGGCTATAAATCTGCCCGCCAAACCAGCTGCAAGTTTATTCTGCCACAACGATAGCAGCACCTTTGAAATCAAGGAGACGAAATGGCAGCTGACAAAATTGAGGATATTTTCAGGAGGTGGTGCCTGAAAAGGGCAGCATTCATCTTAAAGGGCTCTCACCACATGCCCTTTTCTTTGCTATTACCTAAAGGACCACTTTTTAATGTTTTAGGAACAGCTTTTCTCCTTCACCATCAAATTTCTGAACAGTCCATGAACTCGTGGACATTATCTCATTATTCCTCTTTAACACTATTTATATATTTTTATAACATAGCATTTTTGTCTTGTCTACTGCAAAGTGACAAATTTCACAACACAGAAAAAACCCGATTCTGATTCTAAACCTTTAATTAAGCGACGATGGCGCCTAACACGACTCCTCTGCTTGCATCTTCAGAAACAGTTCTAGTTCTATCTTTAATATCTCTATTTTTCCATTTCAGGGTTCTTTTGAAGACCCTGAACTGGAGTTACACGCTGACTTTGGTTCTTTGTGGGAATGGGACCCGCTCTCGGGGTTTTACAACTGGCTGCTATTTGATATACCAAGGACGTGGCCTAGAAGACTAGAGTGCCTTCAGGGTTTTGGGATTTCGTGGCTCTGGAGGCAGGCGGACTCGAAGTCGGTGCCACAGTTTGGAGTGTTGTGGGAGACGGAAGATCGAAAGCAGCAAGCCAGGTGCTGGCTGTGTGCCCAAGACCTGAGTTCTTTGAGCACAGAGTTTGGAGAAAGCAATGCAACAGACTTTTAACATCGTAAATCAGTGAGTTGTTTGTTATGTCTCCCCTCTTGCTGTGAAATGGAGACATCTCTTTTTCCCTTATTAGGGAGAGAAAGAACCTGTGGTATATTGAATACTGAGTGAATGAGTAGTCTTTGGGGTACTGCAGATCTGTGTCTTTATTGATGCTTTGCTGCACGCTTGAGTGCTCAGTGGGGGGTGCCAATGTTTTTTTTTGCAGGTGGGGGAGGGAAATTGTTGCTTTGCTGCAGCTTATGTGTGGGGGGGGGAGCTGGAGGGGGGCTTTGGGTTCTAACATTTAACTGTTGTTCATTCTTTGGGCACTCATCTGTTTCCGTGGATGGTTGTGAAGAAAAAGAATTTCAGGATGTATATTGTATACATTTCTCTGACAGTAAATGTACCTTTAAAACCTTTGAATATAGTTCCACTTGCTGATATGTGTCAGTAGTTTCCAGGTTTTGAATTTTAATGAAGTTCTTTTATTAATTTTTATTCTGTAGCATGGTTTCTATTGCCTCATAGCTCCCAAGTGCTTTTGAATGTCTGTGAATGTCAAAGCCTTTGACTTCGGGGATAGGTTTTCGTGATGAGAGCTAGAGGAAGGGCCAAGCCAGTTGCCAAAGCAGAAGCTGATCACTTGTACTGGGAGAGACCCAGGGCTAAACTAATGAGCTGATTTAATGATTTACCACCTCCACGACCTGGATCAACACATTGACATCATGTGGAGGCTTGCGTGCTTCAAGGACTCCATCAGGCGATGCCAACTCAGGGCCACCCATGTTGGAATGACTGTGCACGAGATGCCAGACGAAGATTGATCCAACCCCGGCTCCCAAATGGACAGACTCACAACTGCCCCTCCCAGGCCACACTTCAATTAGAAGTGTGAATGCCATATGAAACAACACTGACCATAAGACCACAAGACATAGGGGCAGAATTAGGCTATTGAGCCCATCGAGTCTTCTCTGCCATTCCACCATGGCTGATCCTGGATCCCACTCAATCCCATACACCTGCCCTCTCGCCATATCACTCGATACCTTGACCAATCAGAAAACTACCGACTTCTGCTTTAAATATGCTCATGGACTTGCTCTCCACTGCAGTCTGTGGCAGAGTATTCCACAGCTTCACTACTCTCTGGCTAAAAAAATTCCTCCTTACCTCTGTTCTAAAAGGTTGCCCTCAGTTTTGTGGCTGTGCCCTCTAGTACTGGATATCCCCACCATAGGAAACATCCTCTCTGCATCCACCTTAGCCAGTCCTTCAAACAGTCAGTAGGTTTCAATGCATCTCCCCCCACTTTCTGCTACATACCAGTGAGTACAGGCCCAAAGCAGCCAAAGACTCCTCACATGTTAACCCCTTATTTCCGGAATCATCCTCATGAACCTCCTCTGGACTGTCTCCAATGACAACACATCCTTTCTGAGATATGGGGACCAAAACTGTTGACAATACTCTAAATATGACCTGACCAATGTTTTATAACGGCTCAGCATTATACTGATCCCTGAGGAGCACCAACTAGTCACCGACAGCCAACCAGGAAAGCCCCCCTTTAGTCTCACTCGCTGCCTCCTGCCTGTCAGCCATTCCCCTATCCATGCCAGCATCTTTCCTGTAATGCCATAGGATTTTATCCTTGTTAAGCAGCCTCAGAGCTGACCTTGCAGAGGAAAAATGAGGTCACAATTGCTCTGGCAGCCAGCATCACAGTGCAGAAGAGAATCCCTCTCATAACTTCTGAATTTTAGCACAGTCCATCTTTTCTAAGACTCAGATCCTGAGGCTTTAAGCTGGGCTCATCAGTATATAAAATAGAATCTGAACCCACCACCATGCTGCTGCTGTCATCCTCCAAGCTGCACAAGTTTGGGCCTCTGCTCCCCTGGGATGGCTACTTATACTACAATCATTACATGGGTCCAGTTTTCCCCATCCAGCTGTTACTGGATTGGCCCTTGACCCCTTGTATTTATACAGTTAGATAGCTATCAGAATGCAAAGGAAACACGTGTTATAACACTGGCCAAAGCTTGCCCTGCAGACTATTATTGCCTCCCTGGATTCTTCCAAACCCCCCTCCACCAGGAGCTTAAAACTCCCCAGTCATCCAGGCAGTAGAAACACCAGATTACCTTTAGAAAGACTGTCTTAACTTTTCCACAGTCTTTGCCTGTTTCTTCATCCACTACTGAGTACAGAATATCTTTGGATTGAATTCGAGCATATGCCATCCTTTTGTTGTTGCTCAACATCCAGATGAAAATGTCGGGAATGCTGTGCTGAGGCTAACGTAGAAGTTCAATATATTAGTAAAGAAAATGCAATTGCTGCTTCATTACAGATACCTTCCATCTTATACCCCTTCCCCTCCCCACCTTCTTATTCTGGCTTCTTCCTTTACAGTCTAATGAAGGGTCCAGCACAAGACGTCGACTTAGATAGATGCTGCATGACCTGCTGAATTTCTCCAGCATTTTGTGTGTGTTGCTCAAGACGATTAGTGCCTTCAAGTTCTGTTGCATTTTTTATGCAAAGCTTTTTTTTGACTTACAAGCTATCTTCCGGTATCTTAATCCGTGATGCAGTTATAAACTGTAACACACAGATTTAATTTAATACTGGGGGCACCTATGGCTCTCAGTTCCCAAACTGAGCCACTGAATCACACAGAATGTAAGAAAGCAAAATTCGCTCTTTGACCTTGAGCCATTGGATATTTACTGGAATAAATGGAGGAAGCTCAAGTAAGTGACAATGTCTTTATGTTAGTGTTTGGATAATTAATTAACTTTAAAAAATATTTGGCGTTGGTGTAACCTTGGCATACCTTAATGGTTAATTGTGATGACCTCCTTTTCAAAGAAGCTCTTCGGTATATGGTGCAAGCTGCCAGAGGAAGCTTCAATTACAATGTTTGGAAGACATTTAGACAGTTACTTGGATCGAAATGGCATGGAAGGATCTGAACCAAATGCAGGTAAATGGCATTGGCTTGGATAGACACCTTGGTCAGCATGGACAAGTGAGATTTAAATCTGTATAGATTCTTTCCAACTCAAAAACAAGTACACTGTTCACAATTATACATTATCAACTATTTGTGTGAGGCTTTTGGAACAATGGTCATAAAATATGAGAGAATGAGAGAGATTATTTTCTACCTTTATTCCTCAACAGAACCATGATGACATTATCAATGCAAAATTAAAATCTGTAGCATTATTCTGCATTCTTGGCAATGCAGAACATATTTCTCATATTCTGCATTCAGAAAAGCCTCTTACTTACTTCCTCAGCCATAAAGCGGAGTTTATGCAGAAAACTCTGAACTTGCTTCATTTTGTCCTTGAATGTATTTTTCTTCACCTGGGTTCGCATCGTCTTTGCTTGTTGTGCCATGTTCTCCTGAAATCAGACAGGTGTGCTAGTGTTTAGTATAAACATTAAAATCTGACCTTTTGTTTATTTTGTCTTTAAAAAGTAGACTCATATTATGCAATTTTCATTTTCTGTATTGGTACTGCATTTTTATGTTGACTACCCTAAGTACATAAAATTAGTATTGGTCATTGACAGCCATTATCTATGAAAGTAGCACAGCAAGTTATTTCTCAAAACCATTTATGGTATAATAAAAGCAATTTTCTCTATGTTGAATGATTTTAAAAATATCAGGCAAGTGTCTCTTTAGAGGAGTCATATGTAAGCAGTGAAATTATCTGACACTCTGCCATATATTATGAGAATGGGCAGGTACAATTCCAAATGATGTTAAATTGAAATGGGGTGGGGATTCAAACAGCCGTGCAGAGTAATCATTAAACTATAAATTCTTCAGTTGTAAGAAATTAGGAAATTTGAAACCTTTGGAATCTTCAGCCCTTTCTCAAAAGAATGACAATAGGAACAGGAGTAAGTGCATAAGGCTATTTAAACTATTCCTGTGCTTTACATCTGATCCTCAGTCTCAACCCTTCCAAATCTATACATTCTTCAATTCTCTCAGTGCACATATCTATATCTCAAATATTTTCATCAACTGAACATATAGAGTGCTCTGAAATACTGAAAGTAACTTTCTGAGTAAGAGCATTTCTTCTTATCCTAGTCTTAAAAGGCTAACTTCACCTGAGACTATGACTCTGAGTTGTAAATCAGGGTAGACCGAAATTGCAATATAGGATAATATTACATTGCCTCCTGTACAAACTGCAATGCCACAATGAAAATTGAATACAGTAATTGCATGGGCAATACAGGCCTTTGATTTCTCGGCAATGTTTTTTTCACATAACTCCTTTGCAAGAGATGAGGAACATTTTATGTACCATCTCCCTTATGCAGGTCTTCAGCCGCTCTCTGTCCAACTTTGTCCTCCCCAATGCATTTTGGTCCTTATTTCCCAGAGACACAAAACGGCTGTTGGGAGAACACAGGCACAGATGTTTAGAAAGAAAGTTAATTTCTTCAGAATGTATTTTGAATGTGAAATTAAGGCTAGCTTCATTCTAGTGATACATTTCATACATTTTGTTAGTTTTAAATCTGTAAATACTTTCTTTTTCTGCTCTCCAAATACACCAAGGCACCTTCCAGTCAATTACTTGTTTGATGTATGATATTTGCTGTGTTGCATATGATATAGTTACTGTATCATATTCATGAATGATACAGAATTTTGTGTGATGAGATATATGGGTATTTAATCTGTTCTTGGTGATACTAGTGGAGAAATGTTTATTCCTTCCAAACCTTTCATGAGCTTTGTAACTTTCACCTGCTGCAAGATGACTAGATCTAGCTGTAATAATGCTGCAGTCACTCAAAGCTGAACTAAACACACACTTTGGAACCCATAAATAAGTGTGTTACCACATGAACCTACCTAACTGTGCAAAGCTAGAAAGGAATAGTGATTCATCAGAAATTATAGACACAGTCAGGAAGTAAATCAATATAGCTGAAAATAAAAAAAATATTGAAGCAGAAAAGTATAAAGAATAAACACAAGATAAAAGTTAATGTAAAATTATAATATGTTATTTCCTTAAGATAACAAGTTTTCAACATAAATCTATTTAGCCATCTTACATTGAATGTGCAACAAGAAATTACATTTGCCTTCTTTAGCTAATTAAGGAATGAATGTGTATGGATTAACTTGATCCATCTGACAATTAAACAGCATCGCAATCATTTTAGAGCCAGGAGAATTGTATTTATACCCACGTGCATCCATTGCTCAACTCCTCCAAGACGCCTCGGAGCCGTCGCTCTGGGTGTGCCTTTTCTGTCTTGATGATCTCCTGTACATCATTTAAACCTTCCTCCTGTTGTCAAAAATTGAAGCTATTACACAATGGCAAGACTGAAGAAAACACACTCCATTTCTCCCAACTCCTTTCCATTCTCCCTTAAACCTCACTAATGTTCCACTTCTCCATTCCTTCTGAATCAAACTTGCTGAAAATTTATAATACTGCCTCTAATCATAGCACAACCTTTGTTATGTAGGGACCAGATCTGTGTACAGACCCACAGGTGCCCCAGTCTTGTCAGTGTCGTGCAAAGCTGCACCAACATATTCCTACTGTTAAATCCCATGCAGCTTGCAATAAAAACCAACTTTCCATTACACATCCTAATTATGACTGTACTTGGAGTTAACCTTTTGGTTTTCAAGGACTAGGATCTGCAGATCCCTTTGTATTGTAGTATTTTGCAGTCTCACTCAGATTAAATAATAACTTATTTCTCATTCTTCCTTCTGAAGTGGATCATCCTATATTCCCCTACATCACCAGTTTCTTGCCTACTCACTGCATCTCTCCATATCCCTTCATCCTAATTCAACTGTCCTTATGTCATCAGTACATTTTATCATCCAAGTCACAATGTGGATTATGAATGGTTAAGATCACAGTGGCATTCCTCTGGTTACTGAGAACTAAACTGAAATTGGTCCATTTATCCTGACTCTCTATTTCCTGTTGGGTAACCAATCCCCTGCCAATTCTAATACATTACCTCCAACCCATGTTGCAGTGACTTTTGCAATAACATTTTATATGGCACCTTTTGGAAATCTGATGCACTACACTTATCAGTTTTTTATCCACTGTTTGTAACATCCTCAAGAAATTGGAGCAAATTTCCCAATTTCTCTTTCATAAATCCATTTTGATTCTGTTCAATTGTCATAAGATTTTTCTAAGTGCTCTGGTCTAACCTTCTTATTAATGGATCTCATGTAGCTATCTTTACTCCCACACCTCCTGATTAACTTTGTATAACTGAGTTGGCTGGGATGTGCAATGACTGGAGGTAACCATGAGTAACTTGAGAGGGGAGTCCATTGCCTGAGTTACATTTCAGGAAGGGGAAGAAATGTCTCAAGCAATAGTTGGGATTGAGAAGTATTAGAGCATGCTTCATTTTGTATCTTTTGAAAACTATCAACACTGCAATACAATCAGAAATTTCATTGTGATCAGGTATTAATGTACTTGCTGGCCGGTGGTGCAGTGGCATCGGAACTACAAGTATAAATCCATCGGATCCTTGCACATTTTCCAGCCCTGCTGGGTTGAGTGTTGAGCTAGCAACTCGGCCTCGTAAAAACCAGACAAATGCTATGGAAATGGCAAAAATGCTGCCCGATGCGCCACAAGGCATGAAAAAGGAACAACAATTAATGTATTTATTTGTGATCAGGTTAATTTGTGTTAATTGACTGTTCCAGTTAAAATATCATAAGAAGAAAGTTTATTTTTGGCAGCTGACAACTGTCACGAAATAATATGTCATCTGCAAAGCTATATGTGTGGAGGATTTACAACCCATGATCAAAGGGACTGGATGATGAGTGAACTATTGTAGTTTCATGGGGATAAATATGCAGAGAGAGAGTTGAACTATGGGGTCAGGTTAGGGTTTAGGAAAAAGGATGCCAGAGTCTGTGGTGACATTTGTGGGCTGCCCCCAGTACACCCTTGGGTGTTTTGGTTGTTAATGCAAACGATGCATTTCACTCTATGCTTCAATGTATATGTGGTAAATGGATCTGAATCTTGAATCTTGAATTGCAGAACACACAGAAACTGGTTTGTTAAATCTAGGTCTAGCTAATGTTGGGGAGGTGGGAGTGCAGGGTGCAAGGAGATTTGGGACCATTTGTATAAAACCTGACATTTAATGAGGTGTGTGATTTGGTTTGGTAGGATGGAATGGGATTCAGAGCATGGGCCATTGGAAGTGTGCAAGCAGTGATAAATTTGAACTGAAGATGAGTGGGGAGTGAGTGATAAGCTCCTAATCATGATGGTCATGAGCAGGCTTTGTGTTGTTATGACCATGAGTGAAGGAATATTGGAATGTCCTTGCTCTGTTTGAGTGGCTCCAACTGTCCACCAACTCCATGCATCGTCATAAATCACGTAAGCTGTCCCGGTATGCTTCACAGCCTGTGCAAGATCAGCTGCTCTATGCATTAGAGCTTCCAAAGTATGGTGCAGCTGAGAAGAAAACTGCAGACTTTATAGAAGCTGCTTTTTTTTATCCAGACTTTCTATCCAATTGATTTCTTATTGAAATTGGATTGCAGGGTTCAGTTAAAGGCTATGCTGCATGCTATAATTTCTTGCTGTTGGGTACTCAGAAGGGTTTTTACATTTCAGTGTAATGTGCCAATGGGAAATACCCTGTTTAAGTAGGCACTTTAGAAAGGGAACATCACACAAAAATAACGCACCAGTTTATCTGCAATCTTGTCCATGATATTTGCATTGTAAAGTCGCCTTCGATGGTCTTGCCACCAGCTTTTGATGTATGTGCAAGGTTTCTTTTCAAAGTACGGTAGATGGAAATAATTTCTGAAATGAAATAGCAACAGGTAACTATGTAGATTATATCAAAAGGGTTTTCCTATTATGCATATTGTTTTCTTCTGTCTGCTGTTCATTGGTAGACTAACAGAATATTACTGAAAAGTATCATCTGTTAATACAATCCTTCATTTTTCAAAAATACCAATATTGGTTTAATAAAAATAGTTTATTCACTCTACTTGTAGTGGTGTTATTTTCAAACAACACTGTTATTTCCTTAAGATAAAATCCTTTTTTGACAAATCTGTTGGAATTCTTGGAAGAGGAAATAACAGACAGGATAGGCAAAGGAGAGTCAGTAATATTTATTTTGATTTTCAGAAGGCACTTGAGAAGGTGCTCTATATGAGGCTGCTAAACAAGATAAGAACATAGTAAGTGATTGGAAAGATATTGGCATGGACAGAAGATTAGCTGATTGGCAGAATGCAAAGAGTGGGAGTAAAGGGAGCCTTTTTTGGTTGGCTGCTGTGACTTGTTGTGTTCCAGAGGGGTCAGTATTGGGTTCACTATTGTTCGTGTTATATGTTAATGATATGGATGACAGAATTGATGCCTTTGTGCCCAAGTTTATAGATGATACAAAGATAGATGGGGGCAGGTAGTGTTGCAGGGAGTCTGCAGAATGAATTGGACTGGATATTAGGTGCAAAAAGTTACAGCTAGAATGCAGTGCTGAGAAATGTATGGTCATGCACTTTGGTAGAAGGAATAAAGGCTAGACTGTGAATTCAGAAAACAGTGGTGCAAAGGGACTTGGTAGTCCCTGTGCAGGATTCCCTAAAGGTTAACTTGTAGTTTGAGTCAGTGGTAAGGAGGACAAATGCAATATTAACATTCATTTTGAGTGGACTGGAATACAAAAGCAAGGATGTGATGTGAAGACTTCATAAGGCATTGGTCAGACACATTTTGAGTATTGTGAGCAGTTTTGGGTCCATATATAAGAAAGGATATGCTGGCATTGAAGAAGGTCCAGAGAAGGTTTACCAGGAATTAAAGGGCTAACCATGAGGAGCGTTTGATGGCTCTGGTCATTACTTGCTGGAGTTTAGAAAAGTGGTGGTGGTGGGGTGGGGAAAATTTCACTGAAACCTATTGAGTATTGAAAAGCCCAGACAGAGAGAGTACGACTAGAGGGCAGAACCTCAGAATAGAAGGATGTTCATTTTGAACACATATGAGAAGTACTTTCTTCAGCCAGAGGGTGGTGAATCTGTGGAATTCATTGCCACAGATGGCTGAGGAGGTCAAGTCATTGGATATATTTAAAATGGTTCTTGTTCAGTAAATGCATCAAAGGCTACAGGGAGAAGACAGGAAAATGGAGTTGTATGCTTTTATGCATAATTATGGCCACATGATTGATGGATAAGATGTTTGTGTTAATGAGCAGGTGTATCTAATAAAGTGATCACTGAGTGTATAAACAGAAGCATTACTGGGAAATTACATCAGATATTACACAAGATCGTGACTATTGGCTTGAACAAAATTTTCTTGCAGACAACTCATCATCTGATTTACCATTTTTACTGCTTGTCATTAGTCCAGGATATTTTTGTGTGGACTGGTGACCAGAAAGAACTACAGTCTACAGATCAGTGCATTCAAATAAATCAAGGACAGTGGAAGTAGACAGACCAACTAATGGTCTTTGAGCTTGCCATGAGGTCGAAGGAATCAGGGCTGCCATTTTGTGAAGCTGCTCTGTAGGTTTGCAGGTGTAAATTCACGTGCTTTTTAGTTGAGACAATAAAAATACTTGTCAGTAATTCTCTCTGTGCCTGTCTAATCGTTATTACTAAGGGGTAATCCTTGTAACAGTACCCTGTCCTATAAGAGGCTTGTGAGCTATTTATCCTCTCTCACTACTTCAGAGTGCTATTGGAAAAATGACACACTGCAGTTGGTGGCTGGTCTCAGGTGATCTTGGCTACAATCTGGGCCAATAGTTTAACAGGGCACTTAAGGAATATTGTTCTAGAAAATGGATCTAGTGCTATCCTGGCATATGTGATGCATAAACTCTTCTAGGACCTCCAGCAGGGTACAGGTGTCAATTCTCACCTATGTTTTGATGACAAATTCCGCCACCTTTACCAGGGATAATGCCTAGGCACGTCTAGTCCGGCGGTATTTATACCCCCATAGTCCGTCCCTCCTGATTGGTTAGTCCTCAATCAGTGAGGTTTCCCCTGTCCGACATTGTTTAAAATCGTACTCCAATTCTTACTTAGTTTTTGTTAAAATTCTTATTCTCTAGTCTTATTTCAATGGCTTCCTTCACCAGGCCATCTTTTGGGACCGACTGGCGAAGGGGGCCATTGGCGCATCACAGTAGTTTGTGCCGTCGAAATCAAACCTGTTGTCATTGCAAATGCAATATTCTGCTACTGCTAATTTCTCTGGGTAACCCAAACAGATACACCTCAAATGCTCCTTGATGTGGGTTTCCACCGTCTGACCAATACACATTGCTCTGTGAATCCTGTAAACACCAGATGTCCTGAATTCCAGGTCATCTTTAACCCTCATAAGCTGATATTTGAGCTTCTAGGAGTTAGCAATCTGCAGTAATTGTACTTCACATCTAGTACAATATAATTGTAATGTTGTCAGTTGAACGGAGAGGATACTGTCGATAACTCTCCATTGATATCAAGGTACCATATTCAGATGCCTTTCAGAAATTCCAGAGTAAACTACCTCACATCAGCTTCTTTGTTCCTGAAAGAAAACATGAACTGTGGGACAAGTCTGTGTGCTTAAAGTCACACAGTTCTTTACATGAAAGACAAGTGGACCGTTTAGTAATATCCCCCTTGGCCTATGGAACACCAACCTGTCAGTAATCACAGGTTTCATTGGTGGTGTGCAGGATACAGAAACTAAGTCCCCATCATCATCTGCTTCATCTTCACTGGAGTTTTGGAGAAGCTCTGACTCTTCCTCATCACCATCTCCCCCACCTCTTTTTTTACGAATAGTTGGCTTGCTTAATCCATCAATTTGGTTTCCATAATTACCTAGAAAGAAAGAGAGAGAATGGTTATAAGGGGAGCACAGCTGTTAATATGGACAATCATTCACATATTGCATATATATATGGATTGCAAGGACTACATGAGATCTACTTCCATGGATTCCATAGAGTCAGAGATTTATGCATCACAGAAAGAGAGTGTCCGAGTTTAATTCACAAAACATATATTTCATGCACGTAATGAAAAGGATATTTATTTTCTTCTTATTGATGTGAACATTATTTCTCTATATTCTGGCCATCAATGCAGGAATACCTCAACATAATATGGATAAAGCCCTCTTATGGAGTGATTTAGATTTAGTGCAGTAGATATTAATTAGCAAAATTTAAGTGAACAGTCCCCAGCACAAAATTAAATGCTGTCATGTGGAAATTATAGTGTTGGAAGATTTCTCTGATAGTGTAAGACTACCTATCCAACCAATTCTAGACCAAACAAAACAGATGTATTGATTTTCAGACCAACTCTCATAGCCGATTGACTGGTTGGAAACCTTATTGTCTGCTGGAATTAGTGATGTGCAAATTAGAATAAACATCCACAAAGATAATTGATTGCATGTCCACAAGACATTAAAACGCTTCTTAATCATTCCTCCTGTACATAATAAAGTGGCTACTGAGTGAATGCTCATGGTCTACTGCTGTAGCCCAGCCACTTCAAGGTTCAACATGTTGTGCATTCAGAGATGCTTTTCTGCACTCCACTGTTGTAATGCATGGTTATCTGCGTTACCCTTGCTTTCCTGTCAACTTGACCCGTTTACCTCTGACCTCTCTTATTAACAAGGCATTTTCACTCACTGGATATATTTTTGTTTTTCACCTCTTTCTCTGTAAACTCGAGAGACTGTTTCATGTGAAAATTTCAGGACATCAGCAATTTCAGAATCACTCAAATCACTCTGGCATCAACAATCATTCTGTGGTCAAATTCACTTAGATCACATTTCTTCCCCATTCTAATGTTTGGTCTGGACAACAACCAGACCTCTTGATTATGTCTGCATGTTTTTTACTAACTTATTCGCTGCCACAGGGCTGACTGATTATATATTTGCATTGCACCTAATAAAGTGGCTACTGAGTGTATTTTGGAATATTGCAATCTTTTGCAGGTATTGGAAATGTTTCAGTTTTCAAAGGTGAAGGTTCAAAAGTGTTTTATTTCAGGAGATGTTGTTAGACCTCCTTCTGATTGTTTTTTTCTCTCTTATTCTTTTCAAATCATTAAACAAAAGTGTCTGCATTGTGAATTTTCTGACAATTGGACAAGTTGATTTATTTTTATATTAATGTGGTGATTATGTATCAGCAGATCTTGTTTAATTTATTGGTAGTGTGAAATTTTGAGTTCTTGTTCACTCACACCATTTGTTGCACCCGTGATTCTACTCGTATTATTTATCCTCTTCAAAATTTGTGGCTGACGTGCCACTTATTATGATCTATCTGAGTACCATGGAGGGAAAAGATGCTCTCCCTTTCATACCTGGTGGTACAATGTGAAATGGTACAACATCT
Source organism: Mobula birostris (assembly GCF_030028105.1). Classification (NCBI taxonomy): domain Eukaryota; kingdom Metazoa; phylum Chordata; class Chondrichthyes; order Myliobatiformes; family Myliobatidae; genus Mobula; species Mobula birostris. The sequence continues at coordinate 207,899,954 of NC_092371.1, read as the reverse complement.
TATTTACTCGTGTTAATGATGGGTTGGACGGACAATTTCACAATCTTTGTTCTCCAAAGAGCACCAACGTAGTAAATAGTTCTTGTTATTTACTTAACCAAGATGCTGAGATTACTCACTTACCTATTGTAACCTCAAAATTGACTGGTTTATCTCCAATTCTCCTGTCGAGCATTGTTGCTTCTAAGAAGGCACCAAAGAGGAAAAACTCCTCAATTTTTCCTGTAGAGTTCTGTAATTAAAAATTAAAATATATGAATATAGCATTTTTCTCACTTGGTAAAGTAATGGTTTAATATTATTCTTAATTTATTTTTAAATAATCTTCAGCTGCTTAATTCGTAAAATGTACAATGCTGAGGAGTAATTTCATTCAAGGAAGATCACTAAAGCCCCTGAACCCCAAAGGATCTACATCTACTACCCGGGGAGGGGGTGCTGAGGGAATTGTTTGGGGTGGGTTTGGGAAGGAGGGGTATGATATTTACAGCTGCCTTGCCATAGCACAGGTTCACATTTAAACTGGATTTAGCAATTTAATGGCTGTTTTCAGTAACATAAATAAGAGTTTATTTAAGGCCACTTTAACTCCACTTTCATTTACTTATGCCTTATGATTTGAGCATTATTGCCAAGGCCAGGATATATTGCTCATCTTAACTGTCCTTGGGAAGGTAGTGGTCAGCTGACTTCTTGAACTGCTGCAGCGTTTCAGATGAAGGTGCTCTGACAACATGGTTGTGGAAGGAATTCCAGGAATTAGACACAGTGGAAATGAAGAATGGTGACATACTTCAAAGACTGGATGGTACACGACATAGTGGGAAATCTGAAGATGGCGATGTTCCTTCTTGATGGCAGAAGTAGCAGGTTTAGGAGATACTGTTTGGAGTAACAAATGGGAGTAAGTGTGGTGCATTTAGTAAATACTACGCAAGATCGAAGAAGATGGAGATGCATAGCTGCCAACCCCGGATTCGGGACGGCGCCCACTGACTGACTGACTGACACACTTCAACCACTGTCCATTAGCAGTGGAAGGAATCAACGTTTAAGGACAGGGTATTAGTCACGCAGGCAGCTTTGTTGAGCTTCTTAAGAGTTGCAGTCATCCAGGAAAATGGAAAGTATCTGGTCATGGTCTTGACATGGCTTGCAGATTGAGGAAAGGTTTTTGGGTGTCGGGAAGTGAGTCACCCTCTGCAGAATATTGCTCTTGTAACCATAGTCTTCATGTGGCCGGTCCAGTTATGCTTGTGGTTAATTACGGCCCGCAAAATGTTGAAATCAGAGTCACCGCAAAGGTAATGCCATTGAAAGTCAAATGTAGGTGGTTAGACTCCTTGCTGTTAGATCAGAACATTGCCTAGTATAATTGTTACTTAGAACTTTTCATCTGCCGCCTCCTTCTGTATTCTTTGCTTAAACAGGGTTGATTTCCTGTAAATTCAGTACTGTCCATGATCGAATCATTGTTTGAGCCTTGATACTGAGTTAGAGGTTTTAGTGGACCGGTAGCATAGGACCATCATATCAGGTCTGGGTAGGTGCAGATATGTGGGGGACTGTGTAAGGATTCTCCGCAGCAAACACAATTCAGCCCTAAATAAAATGGTCCAAATACTAAACATTGCACTAACCAATAAGATATAGGCAACATGATTTCACTTTTAAGGCTGCATAACTCTAGTCACAGTAGTCCATTATTGAAGTGATGGGCAGGAGAATCTGGACTCTCTATTTCTGAACAATGATGATGAAAAATCCTCTGAAAACCATTAAGGACGCCTTTATTGATGTAATTTGCAGCAACCAAAAGAATAAGTCACAACAACCCATACTTGTTTTCCAGCCTTAACCTGCCGACTTATAGAAGCTGATTTTGCAAATGATATTTAATATTGTAGATATCAATCTGTTCATTTCATATGGGAATGTATCTCCACTAATAAGGGAAGATCATTTCCATTGCAGACAGGATATTTAAGTTTACAGTGTAATATTTGTAAATCTGTCTTCTTTGTGAACAAAGGCAGGATGGCACGACTGTTTCACAGACAATAATAATACTTACATCTGATAACTGTTGTATTGACTCAACTTGAACTTCAGTGGAGCTCATTATTTCTGTTGAGGTTGTGTCCAAGATTTCCATGCCAATACTGAGAAGTAATCGAGCTCTGAATGAAACACCCTCACCAAGACCTTCATTTAAATCTTGATGTTCATCCATTAATGTGTAGTTACGAGTGGAGCCATACATATTCACCCAGGAAGGCCCAAAAGTGGGCAGAAATCCTATAAAAACAAACCATGACAGTTTCTTGACTTAAAGGACGAAATTGTATCAGCTCAGACTGTAGAATTATACATTAAGTATCTAATGGAAGGAACTGTCAGGATCCTTGTACTTATCTTCAGATGTTGTTGTAGACAATGAAGAGAATTTGGCCGATAAGTAGCACTTCCTTACCTTTATCTCCATCATTTGCAATCTTCCTCAGGTCAACAAAATGGCTCCCTATCGCAACCTCATTCACTTTGTCTGAGTCACGGATTTGGATCTTAATTCGTGTACAGAGGGGTGGAAACATTTCAGTAAATATGATTTGTTCATTCCATGTTGGTTCATAGGTGTTTTTTTGGACAGTGGTCTTTCCCTAGCAAGAAAATAAAAGACCGATCAGGGTCAGAAGGGTCAACCAGGAAAATTGATCATTATTTTAGTCTTGTGTAAAAAAATAAATAGGCAAATCAATTACAGCAAATATATATATGAGTATTAAATAGTTGTCAGTCTGGTCGCTCCTTTTTTTGTTGCTATTTTGGGTGATTTTGAATCAGAACAGCCTGCAGAAAACAAACACTGAGCTGAACTGTATGTGTCTGGACTGCTTTGAACTTTCAATTTTTGATGTGTTCTATATTCTGTGTTTTTCCACTCATTTTGTTTTGTTGCTGCCTGCATGTTTTTTTTGCGCATGGGGTGGGGGGGGGGAGGTTGATGTTTTCCTCTGAATGGGTTCCATGGTTTTCTCTGTTTTCATGGCTGTCTGTGGGGATCTAAGGGTTACATACTGCATACATACTTTGATCATAAATACAATTTGAATCTTTACTGAGGCAACGAGAAGTCAACAGATTAGAAATTGATCTGTGTCACCGAAGAGAAGGTGTTGTAAAATTGAATAAATTAACACAAGATGTTTCTGTCTGTTTCAGCACAATCCACTAACACTGTATACCCATTGTCAATGTATCCTAGAACTTTGATTTCTTTCTCTTTTATCAAACCCAAAATTCAGCAGCAGCAAAATTTTCATCCACATTGGTCTGAGAAAAGACAGTTGCAGTTTACCTTACACAGAAAGCTCAGAAACAATGTTATTTAAACAATGTTTCAAATCTCTTACTAACTCTTCCTTCAGTTAGTCCTGACGAAGGGTCTCGGCCTGAAACGTCGACTGCACCTCTTCCTAGAGATGCTGCCTGGCCTGCTGCATTCACCAGCAACTTTGATGTGTGTTACTTAGAGGGCCAGTTACATGGAACAATGTTACTTAAAGGCCAGGGTTTACTCTGCACTCAGTTCACACAGAAAACTTATCTTCTGTTGCAATTTCAAAAGTACACCATGGTCAAAATTAACTTTGAATGACCATTTGATAGGCTTTTGAATATTAAGGGATTCAAGGAATTGGAACATGCAAGAAAACGTTTCTGAGGTAGAAGATCAGCCATGATTCTGATGAGTGGTAGAGGAAGCTCGAAGTACTGGATGCTGTTGTGTTCCCTAATTTTGAATTTTAATGGTTTACAAGTGCTTGTGTTTTGACTTTTGATGGAAATAACATGAGTGAAGCCATGCACAACTCTCAAGCACCAGGGAAATATTTGGAGAATTGTTGCTAGAGGCAAGCAAGGGCTCATCAGACTTGACCTCATATGGTTCCACCCTCTTATTTACAAGCAGAGGATCAACATCCACATAAGTCGAGTTCCACAAGGTAGTCCCCACCCACAGGTGCCCTTATTAGTTCTCACACATGCCTGTGCAGCTCTGCCAAGAAGCCAGACTCACCTTCACTCGGATAATTCCTGCCCTCTCCTGTTGATATCGGTCTGCTAATCACTGCTACATTAGAGAGGACATTAACCAGATTCCATCTACTTCTCATGACCCGGGTTCAATTCCAGCCACCACCTGTGAGGAGTTTCTACGTTCTCCCCGTGGCCGCATGGGTTTCCTCCAAGTGCTACAGTTTCCTCCCACAGTCCAAAGACATACCAGTTGGTAGGTTAATTGATCATTGTAAGTTGTCCTGTCATTGAGCTAGGATTTAAGTCGGGGAAATGGTGCATGGCACAGCCTGAAGGACCTATTCTGCTATGTACCTCAATAATTTAACAAAAAACAACATTTCCTATTGATTTTAGCAATTCCCTACACACAGTAGCCAATTAATTTACCATTCTGAACACAGGATGGCAGGTTAATTGATGGTAGTGCAGTGGTTACCATGACAACTCGAAGCATCAGCGTTTGGGGCTGTCTGTAAGGAGTTTGTCTATCCTCCTCATGAACACACAAGTTTCATCTGGGCACTCTAGTTTCTCCCACGTTCCAAAGAAGTGCTGGTTACTAGGTTAATTGGTCATTGTAAATTGCCCTGTCATTAGGCTAGGCTTGAATAGATGGTTTTGCTGAGCAGTGCAGCTCATCGGGCTGTAGCTCTCTGAATAAAGTAAAATAAAACATCTTTGGGATGTGGGAATATACTGGAACAACCAGGGAAAACCCACAGTTAGGTAGAATGTACAAATTACACACAAACACATCAGGATTGAACCTGTGTCTCTGTTTCTGTGAACGGCGACTCTACAAACTGCTCTTGAATGCTGCCCTCTTTTGCTTTTATTTTTTTGACTATCAGATTTTGGACCTGATTTTGGGTTACCTTGGGATATTGAGTTTTAGTAGATCGGCAATTAAAACATAAACTAATAGAAAATGAGAAGATTTTAAAAAATAATGTATGTACAGTACATTACAATTGCAGAAGTTACTAAACTCGCCTAAAACATTCCCAAGCACTTATTTCCCAGAAGTGAACTAGACATTAATCAGTCGTATATTGATCAATTGGATCATTAACTAGACATTGATCAGTCGTATATTGATCAATTGCTGTATTAATTATACACTAGTTGACATTTGAAAATCATGTTTTAGACTTAGAATCAATATCACTGACATCTGCCGTGGATTTGTTTGTTTTGTGGCAGTACAGTGCAATTCATAAAAATATGATAAATTACAATAAGAAATATATATGAAAAATAAATTAAACAGGTAGTACCAGAAGAGAGGAAAAATAGTGAGGTAGTGTTCATGGGTTGTTTCACTGCTCCTTCAGGAATCTGATGTGGAAGGGAAAAAAGTTGTTCCTTAAACACTGAGTGCATGTTTTCAAACTCCTGTACCCCCTCTCTGATGGTAGTATTAAGAAGACCTTCCAGGTCAGGGGGTCCTTAATATCACATTTCTGAGGCATTGCCTTTTGAAGATATCCCAAATGCTGGGAAGGCTCATGCCGATGATGGAGTTGGTTTAGCTTGCAACACTCTGCAGTTTTTTTCCAAACCTGTTTAGTGGCTCCTCCATTAAAAATGGCGACGCAATCAGTTAGAATGCTCTCCACAGAATATCAGTAGAAATTTGTGAGAGTTTTTGGTGACATACCAAAGCTCCTCAAACTCCTAATGAAATATAGCAACTGACATACCTTCTTTGTAATTGCATCAATATGTTGGGCCGAAAATAGATCTTCAGAGATATTGACACCCAGAAACCTAAAACTGCTCATCCTTTCCACTGCCGATCCCTCAACAAGGACTGGTGTATGTTCCTTTGATTTCTCCTTCTTGAAGTCCATAATCAATTTACTTGTCTTGCTGATTTTAACTGCGATTTTGACAACGGTTGTGTCATCAAAATTCATAGAAATCTCCCTGGAATTCCCTGCCAGGACTATCTTGCCTAGAAGGATTCCATGAATGAAGTGGTCCGGTGCATGCTTCCTACTCTTAGGAATGTGTGGTGAGGTCCATAAAGAAAACAGCATTCTCCAGTTGCTGCAAGAGTGCTGCTGATGCTGTGCATTGACACCTAAAAGGGCTGACTCAAGCAGTTGCAACACAATGCCAGCAACTGTGAGAAATTCAGCTTAGAGATTTTCGGTTAACGCCTGCTATTTCTGAACCAAGGTGGTATTATATGAAGAACTGTGACCATTGCTTTTTAAAGTGTTCAGTCAAATATTGTGATCTTTTGAGCTTCTTAAAGTTGCAATAGGGAAATATGGAATGCTAGTTTGACAGCACCAAAATGGTGCAGTCAAATTTGTAGGCCAAACTACTAGGTCAATAATTTTTGCAAGAATTTTTCTGAAGAAATCTGAACTAACAATGCTGTTTCATTCTCTATAGATGCTGCCTGACCTGTGAAGTGTCTCCAATGTTTTTTTTTGTTTTACAGTAAAACATCATCTGCAGTAATTTGCTTTTAGATTTAAAGGCTATGTTAGGCCAACGACTTGTTGTAATGGAAAGTAAGACAAAGAATTAAAAATGTAAATATTATTGTAACATATATAGATTTTACTGTAAACAAAATGACTACTAAGTGAAGATACTACTTTATCTTTGTACCTTTTGTCCTGCAAATGACACTAGAACAAAAGGATCAACTAAGTCTTTGTTTTCTCCAATTAGTGCCTTTTTCATATTAGCCATTATGCTGGTGTTCATCTTTGGCAGTCCCTCTGCTTTGTAGATCTTGACATAATACCGAGCCCATTGCCTCTCTGGGGGCACTCCTTCGGGAAGCAGCAAGTTCCTATTGATAAACCAAAAATGAATGACAAAGTCACAAACTATTCAGGGCTAATAATGACCATAAATATTGTATTATGGCTTCATCATTACATCTTGAATATTTTACTTTGATTGTTTCACTTTTAAGTCCATTGTTGCAGCGTGACAAATGATGATTATGTTGTCAGAATGGTCCAGACTAACAGCAGATTGTAACTTGTGAGGATTATTAAGGGCAATGTACTGGCAAACATAATACTGCGGAAATCACAATCCATTTCATGACATTAAGGTCACTTACAAAATGCACCATGAAACATTTCAATGCCATTGACTGTTGGTAAATCATGTGTCAAAACAAATCAAAAGTGAGCATACTCAACAAAATTTTTGAAAGTTGCACAATATTAAAATGTAATGCTTATTCAAGCACTTAAAAAGGCTCCTGATCACAAAAGTTGACTTTAATCTGATATTTAAAATGGCAATAAGATAATAATGGAATTATTTTATATTTTCTTGTGCAATAGATTGTCAGAAAAAAATTCCCCATGATTATATTCTCAATAATATCACCTCTATATAAATTGTGCAGATCAGATAGCATTCTAGCATGCAAATTCTTTTCAAAATTCAAACAGAAATAAAGTGATCAGATTAGAATTCCATTCTTTCTTGATGAGGCCAAGTGCTGCAGAGAAAATCATATGGATTGCTTGCTGATTGGCCTGCTGAGTATTTCCATAATGACAAATAAAGTTAGACATTCTCCACATTGATAGAAATCACTTTTTTAAATTGAACCATAATTTGCACATGCAGCCCAATCATTTCATTTTTTATTTGAGAAAAAAGAGAAACATTAATTTTTAATTAATTTCAAGTCATCTTAATAGAAACACTAAAAATCTTTCAAATTCTTTGGTAAAAGTTTAATTTATTACCCTTCTATGTCATCTTCATCAGTCTCATTGGATTTATGTGGTGTCTTAATATTATCTCCTTTTCCAACCACAGCAATGTCACACTTTACGTAACCTTTCAACCCAGCAGTGATGTCACCAGGGTCGCAGAGTATCGCCCACTTATGGTAGAACTGATGTTCTGTTTAAACAAGAAAAGTTCACGGTAAGTTTGCAAAGATGGTGATTCAAATCTTGAACATCTTGAATGCTGATTAGGGTGAATAAATATAATTAGTATTTTAAGGTTACACTTTGTATTGGGAGCTGAATATCCAAGGTTACATGTTTCTAACTGGGAGCTGAATGTCCACATTGTATTGGAGGGATAGGAAGGTAGGCAGAAGGGGTGGTGTGGCTCTGTTGGTAAAGAATGGCATCAAATCATTAGAAGGATTTGACATAGGATCAGAAGATGTTGAATCCTTGTGGGTTGAGTTAAGAAACTGCAAGGGTAGAAGGACTTGATGGCAGTTATATATACAGGCCTCCAAACAGTAGCTAGATGTGGATCATAGATTACAATGGAAAACAGAAAAGGCGTATCAAAAGGGCAATGTTATGGTAGTCATGGGAGACTTCAAAATGGACGTCGACTGGGAAAATCAGGTTGGTAATGGATCTCAAGAGAGTGAGTACATTGAGTGCCTATGAAATGGCTTTTAAGAGCAGTTTGTCATCAGGACTACTAGAGGATCAGCTACACACATAAAAGTTGCTGGTGAACGCAGCAGGCCAGGCAGCATCTCTGGGAAGATGTGCAGTCGACGTTTCAGGCCGAGACCCTTTGTCAGAGGATCTGCTATACTGGTTTAGGTGTTATGTCATGAACCGGAGGTGATTAGGTAGCTTAAGGTAATAGAACCATTAGGAGGCAGTGATCACAATATGATTGAGTTCAATTTGGAATTTGATAGGGAGAAAGTAAAGTCTGAATTAGCAGTATTTCAGTGTCAGAAAGGAAATTATGGTGGTTTGAGAGAGGAGTTGACCAAAGTAAATTGGAAGGAGATGCTGGCAGGGATGACAGCAGAGCAAAAATGGTGTGAGTTTCTGGGGAAAATGAGGAAGGTGCAGGATAGATGTATTCCAAAAATGAAGAAATACTCAAATGACAAAATAGTACAACCAGGGCTGACAAGAGAATTCAGCAAAAGAGAGGGCATACAACAAAGCAAAAGTTAGTGAGAAGATAAAGGATTGGAAAGCTTTAAAAACCTACAAAGAACAATTAAAAGAGTCATTAGGTGGGAAGAGATGACATATGAAAGCAAGCTAGCAAACAATATCAAAGTGGATAGTCAAAGCTTTTCCTAGTCTGTAAAAAATAAAAGAGAGCTGAGAGTAGATATTGGACCACTAGAAAATGAGGCTGGAGAAAAAAATAACAGGGGACAAGGAGATGGCAGATGAACTAAGTGAGTATTTTGCATCAGTCTTTTCTGTGGAAGACACTAGCAGTGTGCCAGATGTTGAAGGGCGTGAGAGAAGAGAGGTAAGTGTGGTTACTATTACAAGAGAGAAGGTGCTCAAAAAGCTGTATGACCCAAGGGTACATAAGTCACCTGGGCCAGATGAACTGCACCATAGGGTTCTGGAAGAGGTAGCAGTAGAGATTGTGGAGGCATTAGTAATCTTTCAGAAATCATTGGACTCGAGCATGGTTGGTGCCAGAGGTCTAGAAAATTGCAAATGTCACTCCATTCCTTAAGAAAGGAGAGAGGTAGAAGAAAGTAAATTATAGACCAGTTAGCATGACCTCAGTGGTTGGGACGATGTTGGAGTCAATTGCTAAGGATGAGGTTATGAAGTACTTGGTGACACAGGACAAGATAGGATAAAGTCAGCATGGTTTCTTTAAGGAAAAATCTACCTGATCAACCTATTGGAATTCTTTGAGGAGATTACAAGTAGGATAGATGATGAAGATGTAGTGGATGATGCATATTTGGACTTTCAGAAGGCCTTTGACAAGGTGCCACACACGAGGCTGCTGACCAAGTTAAGAACCCATGGTATTACAGGAAAGTTACTAATATGTTTAGAGCATTGGCTGATTGGTAGGTGGCAGCGAGTGGGAATAAAAAGATCCTTTTCTGGTTGGCTGCCAGTGACTAGTGGTGTTCTTCAGGGGTTGGTGTTGGGACCGCTCCTTTTTATGCTGTATATCAATGATTTAGATCATGGAATTGTTGGCTTTGTTGCCAAGTTTGCAGATGATATAGAAGATTGGTGAAGGGGAAGGTAGTGTTGAGGAAACAGGTAGTATGCAGAAGGACTTAGACAGATTAGGAGAATGGACAAGAAAGTGGCAAATGAAATAAAATGTTGTAAAGTGCACGATCGTGCACTTTTGTAAAAGAAATAAATGTGCAGACTATTTTTTAAATGAGGAGAAAATCTAAAAATCTGAGATGCAGAGGGACTTAGGAGTCCTTGTGCAGAACAACCTGAAGGTTAACTTGCAGGTAAGGTCGGTGATGAGGAAGACAAATGCAATATTTACATTCATTTCAGGAGGTCTAGAATACTAGACCAGGGATGTGATGCTGAGACTTTATAAGGCACTGGTGAGGTCTCACCTTGAGTGTTGTGAATGGTTTTGGGCTTCTCATCTAAGAAAAGATGTGTTGGCTTTGGTGAGGGTTCAGTGGAGGTTCACAAGGATGATTCTGGGAATGAAAGGGTTATCATACAAGGAACATTTGATAGTTCTGGGTCTGTATTTGCTGGAACTTAGAAGAATGAAGGGAAATGAATGAAACTTCTGAATGTTGAAAGGCTGAGACATGGTAGATGTGGAAAGGATATTTCCCATGGTGGGGCAGTCTAGAACAAGAAGGGACAGCTTCAGGAGAGAGGGGTGTTCATTTAAAACAGAGACGCGGAGAAATTTCTTTAACCAGAGGTTGGTCAATTTGTGGAATTTATTACCACAGGCAGCTGTGGAGGCCGGGTTGTTGGGTGTATTTAAGGCAGAGCTTGATAGGTTCTTGATTGGACATAGTATCAAAGGTTATAGGGAGAAGGCTGGGAGGTGGGGCTGAGGAAGGAGAAAAAAGGATCAGCCATGATTGAATGGTGGAGCAGACTCGATGGGCCAAATAACCTAATTCTGCTCCTATGTCTTATGGTCTTATTTGCAATGTGACTTTTATTTATATAAAAAAGAGATTGTCATAGCAGTTCAATGGCCTAAAGCTAGTGCTATTAGTTTGGAAACAAACAAGTTGCCATGTTGCTATGAATCCAACTCTCACCATTTTCTGCAGTCGACAGAGTTTCTCAGTAAATATTAACTTTATAGTCAAGACATAGAAAGTCCCTTTGAAGGATAATTCCATGATAGGGAGGGATGGGGTTTGCAAATAAAATGACAGAACTCAATGAAAGCATGCAGAATAAAGGAATATTGGGAAAAGGTTTAGAAAATTTTGTTTGGAGTCGTGTACAAATAGTACCATTATCCAATGGGGGCAGGAGGCTTGCTTGTGTGTTGTAGATTCCATGTAATTCTGTGTGATTACCTGGTTGAGAGTAGATGGTTCCTATATCAAGTTTGAACACGCCTACCAATGTCCCACTTCGCAGGAGGTTTTTGGAATGAATTACCTGCAAAAGAGAGAGAAATTATTTTGATGGATATTATTCGGACAAGCAATAAACATTGCTTATAATTAGAGTATAAAGTGAGGACACCAAGATCTATATTTAACCCATGGCATTAAAAAGGAAAATTATTTGGTTTTACTAATATTAATGTATTTTCATTGTTTCCAGGATATTATAATACTTTTAATTTTGCATCAAGGAATTGTTCCCTGCATTTCCTTCATACTCTGTTTGAAGATTCCTATTTACATGTAACAGCTAAGTTAAAGTTAAAGTCTGTCCCGAGCCTTATATGTGCTTATGCTGGTTTCCGTGGTGTGAAGTGACTGAGAGTACAAGACTGCCCCCCCCCCCCCGGATAGGACGCCGCTCTATCGTGAGGTTAACCCCCGGCATTTTGTCGGTACCCATTTTCAGCTGAGTGGATGGGAGCAGTGTGAGGTTAAGTGCCTTGCTCAAGGACACAACACGCTGCCTCGGCTGGGGCTCGAACTCACAACCTTCAGATCGCTAGCCCAACACCTTAACCACTTGGCCACACGCCACTACATGTAACAGACAACACACCAATTAAATATAAACAAAATACAATATGTGGCTCATACGTGATTTGTTTATCTGCGTAATATGTTCTTCCACTTGTTTCAAGCCGGCTTCAATTATACTGGTGCCTATGAAGAATGTGGTAACCTGCCTCAATGACTATTGTCCAGTAGCAGTTAGATCTGTGGTGATGAATTACCTTGAGAGGTTGGTGATGAAATATATCCACTCCTGCCTGAGAAGCGACTTGGATCTGCTCCAATTTACCTATCATCACCACAGGTCAACAGCAGATGCCATTTCTTTGGCTTTTCACTCAACCCTGGAACATTTGGACAGCAAAGGTGCATACAGAAGATGTTCTCCATTGACCATAGCTCGGCATTCAGTACTATCATCCCACAAAACTAATCAATAAGCTTTAAGTCCTTGGCCTCAATACCTCCTTGTGTAAGTGGATCCTCAATTTTCTCACTTGCAGACCCAGTCAGTTCGGATTGGCAACAACATCTCCTCCACAATCACCACCAGGACAGGTGCACCACAAGGCTGTGTGCTTAGCCCCTGCTCTACCTAGGCTACACTTATGACTGTGTAGCTAGGCACAGCTCTAATACCACATTTAAATTTGCTGATGACACCAGTATTGTTGGTTGAAGCAAAGGTTGTGACAAATCAGCATATAGGAAGGAGAATGAAAATCTGGCTAAGCGATGCCACAATATCAATCTCTCAATCAATGCCAGCAAGGTCAACGAGCTGATTATTGACTTCAGGAAGGGGAAACTGGAGGCACATGAGCCAGTCCTCATCAGGGGATCAGAGGTGGAAAGGTTCAGCAACTTTAAATTCCTTGGTGTTATTGTTGCTGTCCTGCACCCAGCACTTAAGTGTCATTATGAAGAAAGCACGGCAGCGCCTCTACTTTCTGAGAAATTTGCAAAAATTTGGCATGTCATTTAAAACTTGACAAACTTCTATACATGTGTGGCAGAAAGGAAATTGACTACTTGTATCATGTTCTAGTATGGAAACACCAATATTCTTGAACAGAAAAGCCTCCAAAAATGGTGGATACAGCCTAGTCCATCACGGGTAAAGCCCTCTCCACCATTGAGTACATCTACACGGAGCACTGTTTGCAGGAAAGCAGCATCCATTATCAAGGAATCCATCATCCAGGCCATGGTTTCTTCTTCCTGCTGCCATCAGGAATGTGGTACAGGAGCCTCAGGACCCACACCACTAGGTTCAGAAAGTTATTATTCTTCAACCATCAGCCTCTTGAACCAGAAGAGATAACTTCACTCAACTTCACTCACCCCAACACTGAGCTGTTCCAACAATCTGTGGACTCACTTTCAAGGAGTCTTCATCTCATGTTAATTGATATGTATTGCATATTTATTTATTTATTTATTTATTATTAGTATATCTTTTTTCCTGCATTTGCAGTTTGTTATCTTTTGCACATTGGTTGCTTGTCCGTCCTGTTGGACATGGTTTTTTATTGATTCTATTGTGTTTCTTGCATTTACTGTTAATGCCCACAAAATGGTAAATCTCAGGGTTGTATATGATGACATATACGTACTTTGATAATGAACTTACTTTGAACGTTGGCCTCCATCACACTAACTGTCCTCTATTGTGCTACAAGCCCAGGGCTAAGAGATTGCAGTTTATTGCATTTGTATTTAAAATAAAATTTTTAAAAATTTATAAAATTTTCTGGCAGATGCATCATCTCTGATTTGAAGGTACACTTCCCATGAAGAAATGCTCTTAGAATTAAATTAAATCATGACCGATTTCACCAGAATTTGTTAGAAAATAGGTTTCCTAACATAACCTCTGTAGGGTCTATTCTTCATAATAAAGTCACACCCTATTTCTATGTAACAATCAAATCCTTGAATCATCAGATCCCACTTAAATAGCTTTCACTCAGCAAATCATGCTCAAAGCCCATTTCAGACTCCGGCTTCTGAGGTGGATGCATTGGATTCATCTGTCAAGGTGGTCTTCAAGGACAATGACAGTTTTTGAATGTCAGTTGGAAACTCATGATGAATTAGCTGTGAGAAAATTTAACCCTTCAATAACAAGTTTTCATTATTAAGGACCCTCATCACCCAGTACGTGCCCTCTTCTCATTGTTACCATTAGGAAGGAGGTACAGAAGCCTGAAGACACACCATTAGTGACTCAAGAACAGCTTTTCCCCCATTACCATCTGATTTCTAAATGGACATTGAACCCATGAACATTACCTCACTTCTTTATTATTTGTTTTTTTCACAATATAGAAAATATAGAAAAAAGATCAACCAATTACAGTAAGCGCGTGTGTATATATACACACATACACACACTTACTGTAATTGATAGATTTATTTTTTGCTATAGTTATCATTTATTGCATTTTACTGCTGCCACTATGTTAACAAATTTCACGACATATGCTGGTGACATCAAACATCATTCTCATTCTGATTCTGATATCACAACAAACTTAGGAAGAATCTTTTAATGTCAGAGTTAAAAAATACACATGGACTAAGATGTTAACAGTCGTGTGCTATCACCAGTGGGATCATCAGTTGACCTGCCACCTGTCTTCAGGACTTTCGGCCCGCTTATGATCAAGACTCCCTCGAGCTAATTAATTCTTCTGTAATATATCATGCCGTGTTTAGGAGCTTCCCGTAACCCCACCCCCAGCTTGCTACTCCATTGTAAACTCAATGGGAGCTATTTATCACATCAATACAAGTACAAGAACAACAGATTTTGGAAGAGTCTATAATTAACGTTTTACCAGTTTGATTTTGGAAAGGTCTTATATATGCAAAATTCTATACAGAACAAGTAATATGCTGTTATTATATATATATATATGTTCTTACCGAGAGTTTGACTATTTTATCGAACATGACATCTGGAGATACATGGAAGTCAAAGACGAAGTACTGAACACAGAAACAAAAGGATAATGTTATTAGATATCCATTTGGTATTCACTGAACATTGAAAAGAATATTTGTGATATGGTTATACTTAGTTATTGGATGAGCAAGGTCAATTTTAAGTTTATTGTCATTCAAGCATACACGTTTTTATGGATAAACAAAACAGTGTTTAGTGATGACATTGAGTTCATGTACTTAGGTTGCTTGTGAAGACCTGGATTACAGTGCAATCTTGATATAATGTGGGTGTCAGAAGGATAACTTTAACACACAATGTAAGGGCCTTGTGTTATACAGTAAGGGAAATTAGCACTTATTTAATTTCAGAATCTCTCCTTTTTTATGCAAGACAGTACACATAAATACACACACATGCACACACATACACACACACACAAATAGATTTCCCATATGCCAGCCGATGCTCTTTTAATCAATCTTTCTGAATTCCTGCAATTATAATTTGTAGATTAAATACCCCAGATAATCTCTAGAACCTATTGCTCCCCTCGTAGTACCGTTGTTGACAGGAAGTCTTCCTCAAACAAGATCTATTATGTTCTACTGCAAATATAACTGGTTCTCTGTGGTTCTGGAATAAAGTGTGCATTGTCTTGGGAGACTGGGACATTCAAAATTGTGATATAATGAGCTGTGTTATCTCAAGTTTGTACTCTTTTATAAATGAACGAAATTGATTAAACTGCAATATCACTTACTCTTATCATCTAAAACCTATTCCTGATGGATCTCAGCTAAAAATATTTTAAATAAATTCAGAGTTACTTCTAAAGTAAAAACATTTAGCTCAGAAAACAGCTTGGATACTTCATTTAGCCATATATTTTACCAGCAATTTTAGACACTTGGTTATCAATAATATTAAAATAAAAGCAAATTTTTTTACAAGATAGATCAATGAAAGAATGCAACAATGGCAGAACACTATTAATACTCAAGATTTTCTGTTAATTTAGTAGACACATTTGTGAAAAATTTAATCTGTTGATGGGCTTCATTATGTTCCAGTAACACCAATACCCCCTGCTACAGGATTTTTTTTGCTGGAATTATTTGAAGCAACGTTTTGTTAACCTTTGAAAGTAGATCAAATTAATATAGTAAATGACACAATCTGCCCACAGAATTGTATCTTAAATTCATTTTTTTTAAAGAAATGTTGAACTAAAATAGGCATTCTTATTACTAAACAAATTAAAAAGCTCTATCAAATGCTTAATGGGGATTTACTTTAGAAACTGTGAAGTGGAATCAAGTGCTTGAGTGAGTTACTATTTCATGAGTTATGTGAGCACAAGTGACTGAAGAAATAGCAAGCAAAAATACTTCACCTCATTGTAGTAGGGACAATTTGTTGACTCCTTCATGCTTGTATATTTCTTCTCATCCCCAATCTCAACACAAACCACTGGATCCATGTTCAATCCCACTAGCTGTCTTGCTTCGATAATTGTAATACTCACCTGGAGTAAGAAAATAATGTCAATACAACAGCACTTAAAATCAGTTTGGTACTTTGTAAAAAAAAAGTGAGGCAAACCGCTAAAGGAACATGGCTATCTCCAGCTAGTTTGAAAATAGTCTCAAGAGGAGGAGGAGAAGATGGCGGCGCAATGCAGCTCGCAGCGGCCACTCTGGAGAATGATATCTGGCATCTGTCAAGTAGGGTGCCGTGCACAATCCTGATTTGATGGAGACAGATGTGAGAGCATGGAGGAACATCTGGAGAAACTTCTGAAATGCCTTCTTCGCTGCCGCTGCTACTGTGTGATCCAGAATCTCCGGAGGGGAAGGCCCCGAGTCCTCGGCTTTGCTTGTCGCTCGGTGGCCGGGGTGGGGTCGAAGCGCTTAGCAGAGGATGGTGATCAGGAGGCTGTGTCGGAGGGGCTGGTCAGAGGCTCGAAGTTTACGGACGGACTCAGAGTCCGCTGTGGTTGGGTACTTCCAATGCATCGGCAGTTGTCAGCGCCTGGAGGTTTATGGCAGGGAGTTTCTTCTTTTCGCCACCTGCTATCGGGAGTCGATTGGAACTTTGAGACTTTTTTTTTTACCATGCTCATGGTCTGCTCTTTATCAAATTATGGTATTGCTTTGCACTGCTGTAACTATATGTTATAATTATGTGGTCTTGTCAGTGTTAGTCTTTGGTTTGTCCTTTTTTTTGTGATATCACTCTGGAGGAACATTGTATCATTTCTTAATGCACGCATGCATTTCTAAATGACAATAAACAAGGACTGAGTGTCCTCATAATCTAAACCATTCGAAGCGTTGTGCACCATTGTCAGTTTGTAGTTTCTGTTTTTAATTTCAATTGGGAAAATATTAGGAAAATGTTCAGTGAATATGTTCTTCAGTATGAAATATTCTCAACACACACAACACGCTGGAGGAACTCAGCAGGTTGGGCAGCACCCGTGGAAAAGATAGGTCGACGTTTCGGGCTGGAACCCCCGACGAAGGGTTCCGGCCCGAAACGTCGACCGATCTTTTCCATGGATGCTGCTGGACCTGCTGAGTTCCTCCAGCGTGTTGTGTGTTGCTTTGACCCCAGCATCTGCAGATTATTTTGTGTTTTTGAAATATTCTCAATCCAGGACAATAGGCTAGGTTTGACATTTCTTTTCAATATAATGAAGTGTTCAGCAGACGGTTCTGACAAATGGGATCTATCCTGAATTATTAAATCAGTTACTTTTGCCACAGAGGCCATTTGACCCTTCCAAAGATATTCTTGCATGCTCTGGCTAGTTTTATTTGATACCCATACCAATCCTCTTGTGAAGGTTGAACAAGGCCTAATGCACGATGACAGAAATATTTTATTCTCCAGCATCTTGTTACTATTAAAAAAATGGAAGAGTGGTGAGCCAATGAACTGCCAAAGACTTGTTGCTGGAGGTGAATTACTTATGCTTGTCACTTACTTAAATGGTTAAATACAAATTGAACTTTTGCCAAATCACCCAAGTTAATGTTGCCTAATGTTGCTCTGCTTCTAAAGAGGGATATAAAATCTTTTGTTCGTAGACCAAGAAAATTCTTCCAAATCTAACTGTCAAAGACCTCGAATGATTTTGAATCAAAAATAAAATGTTAAAATTATTAACAATTGAAATGCTGAAGATAAAACACATACATTCTCAAAACATTTAAAAAATGTTAATTGAATTAGATCATAAGTATGCAAAGTACCCACAACTTTTCAAGATCTCCCACAGCTGCTTCCTACTGAAATAAATGGTTTTGCTGCTCTTGTGCCAGGTATAATCTGAAGTAAATTCAGCCAGAAGTGACGTTCAAATCCAAGTTTAATTGCCATTCAACCAGACATGAATACCCATGAATACAGCCAAACAAAACAATGTTACTCTGGTACAAAGGTGCAAAATAGTTTGAACATTCACACACAGCACAAGGCTCATATAACACATGTAAGATATCCGTAAAATACAGTCCAAGAATCCATGAATGGTGTGGTAGTCTGCAGTTGAACACAATATAGTTTGTCTTCTGCTCTGTGAACACCGGGGGGCAGCACCAGCTCGGATGCTGTGCCACACCACCAATGCCTCTCTCCTGGGCGGCTGTAAACAGGTGATCTTGCAGCTTGAGGCCTTTTCCTCACTACAATGGAGGCCAGACAGCCCCCACCCGACCGTCTGCCAATAAACCAGTGAATTGGACTGTAGCATTCCATATTAACAATGCCCAATAGGGTCTTGCGATAACAAGAAACGTGACTTAGATGATAACTCGCTGTTAAACTGCACCCAGCCTTTGTGCACCAACTCCTCTGATGCCTTTCTAATGCAGAGAGCAGCATGATCCACACAAAGTATGGCTCCTTCAGTCTCTCTGCCAATGGCCAACTTGCTGATGGAGTAGACCTACAGTACTTTAAGTTCTTAATTTTTGAGTAGGGTTTTGCGATCATAAAACATATATTTAAAAAGGACAATAACACCATTGTTTGACTCCATAGAAGTCACTGTGGTTGAATATGCCGCCATCTTACTGCAAGGACAAATGCTGCATATTCAAATTCCTTCATTTGATTCCATGAAGTGGTCTTTATCAGTGCACAGTTGGTGAATCACAAACACAGTTGTTAAATCACAAACAGAGACTAAGAAGTGAATTTAGGCATTCTGCATTTACCGGAAGGTAGTGTAATTCATCCATCTGTTAATACCATAAAGTAGCCTTATGACTATTGAATATTCCATTGTCCACTAGCAGCATTAAGATTGTAACAATATCACTGGGTGGATCATTGTCCTTTATTTTCTTCTTCAGATCGACCAAGATTTTGTGGTGCCAGGTGTCTCCTTATGCCCAATTTGAACACGCTGTAAGATGTAGCTCTGCAACGTTGGCTTGCACTGCTATCCTGTTATGGGTGTTCACAAATGTTGTTTGGCTGTTGATTTACATAGTGCAACTTCACTTGTTATTGGCTTACCATTCTGATAATGTTGCATCATGTGCTGTGCTTTATCTCACAGCACAATCCGTGTCAAATGCACAGCAGAAAATCAGCTATAACTTTCCACTGAGATAAATGGTCATTCTGTTCCTATTTTGAAGTGTATAAATGATCATATTTAGCAGTTTCTTCTTATTTTAAATTTTATTATGCATTCACAATAGATTTGACTATTTCATAAAACATATTTACATTAGCAAACTTTTTAGAAAGTGCAGTGACTGGAAGAGTGTCACAGGTCACATTCATAAATTTGCTTAACCATAAAAACATGCATTTGATTTAAAAAGCCAATGAAACTTAACAAGTTCTCCTATAATTATATCACAGATACTGTTGTTATATGGATCCAGTGAGAATATGTTGAATTTCATAAAATTACTAAATTACTGATCATGTTTATTATTGTTTGGTACTATGACAAAACTGTCATATCCAGAACTGATCTGATATATTTTCATGCTAATTAAATACAAAGTGAATACTGTATAACTCATTCAAGATTATTTTTAATGACATCTATTGGAATCATGCCTGCCTTTATTAAAGCCCTGAGAAATGAAAACAAATGTTGAATGCATATGTTCCTAAAACCTAGATTAATTGCATAAAGTTTAAATTGAATATCTTTTTGCAGTGTTGGAATATTGCACTAAATTGAACTGTAACATCAATTCATCAACAATATTCTCTATTAAACATTATGAAATATTTGCATCAAGCCATACTGAAACTCTTCTCTCTACTATCTCTAACTAGTAAGTACTGTGATAACTGCACAATCTAGTATCCACCTGCTATCAGTTTTGTCCATAAATGTTTGATTTTAATGTCCCTTTTACTGTACAGTTGATGACAATCCAGCCATAAATGTCCTTGCTAAATACAAAAGGACATCAAATGTCATCACTTTGGTGACTGAACTTCAATCCTCAGATTCACAAAAGGTGTGGATGGCAATATGTTTCATTTTCACTGTCCTATCAGTTTGTCTTGTTGTAAATTAATACTTTGATTTACCTGATCCAAGCTATTTAATATTTTAAGCATTTAATTAGCTACCTTCTACCTGAGCTACAGAAACAGAATTATTTATAACCTCTGTGAATGCTCAAGCCTCTTCATACAGCAGCAAACTCTTTGCTTTCTTTTTCCTTTGCTGTTGTACAGAAACCAGAACAATGTAGTAAGTCAAATGCACTTTGTTGAAAAGCTAAATGACTTCAAGAGTTTAGCAAAAGCCTTCTTTTATCCCATCACTATGATGGATAATAGAAGCTGGTTTGTGGCTAATGCCCATCACCAGGAGAACGAAAGGATGATTGCATCAATCGTACTTATGATAAAGATTTAAAAATAACTTCCTATATTCAAAAACACTACTCTGAAATAAATCTCTGAATTTAACCAAAACAGTATCAGTATATTAAGTCTTTGTTGCTCATTACTTTATCTAGTGCAGTATTTTACATTTACCAGCCACATTTCCTCCTCCAACTCCCATCACTCTATTATCTGAAAATTAGAATATGTATTGTATGCTTCAAGCATTTTAAGTATTCCCACTCTTTTCTCTATTAACAGAAGTCTTGTGTCATTGTATCAGAATGTTTTGCTGGGGGGAGGAAGAAAAACAATATCCTTTTTGTCTTAGTGCAGCTGTGTTCATTGTCTGATTCAGTTGACAGAGACATCAGAGCATTGTAATTGGACAATGCTGTGCAAAGATGAGTAATGCAGAATAAAACAAAAAAGAAAATAGAACAATAATCTAGGGCTCACTCTCCTATTTCAGGAATACACAGGAATGGACAATGATAATGAATTAAATCACAATCTTAGGCTTTATAAGTTTATATACAGCCAGAGTAAACCATTGATAGGGTGTTGATTTCCTGGCCAAGTTAGACTGAATGACCTCCAATTGCTTCAACCAATGCAATGCAATCGCATGAGATTTTTTTTTCTACTTCATTTGGGTGAAGTGGTTAAGAAGGTTTGAGCTTGGTGTCCGGTGGAACTGAGTTATCAATTTCAATCCATCATAACCAGCATTAAGGTCACTTTCAATCTCAGAGATATCTTTTGAGAAAAGCTAAAGTTTGCTCTGAAAAATGAAGGTAGAATCTTATACAACAAAATAAAAGTGATCAAGAAGAAGTCACAGATTAATACTAAAATAAGAAGAATACATTGGGGCAATTGACAGATATATAAAATCACACTTGACAATGTAAATTACATTAGTAATGAAGTACTAAGTACACTAGCAGTTCTCTAGTACTATACCAAAGAGAACTGTTTCAACAAACAATATTGGACTCAGAGTAATACGATTGCAACAGAAAGTCTTTTTGAAATAGTATGGAATAAAACCAGCCGATTTCTCTAATGTGTCAAATTATTCAGCTTCACAGACCTTCCAACCAGTCCAATGTACTAAAGAAAGAAAGAAGTCCACTGGAACTTACTTGGTAATCTTGAGGTCTGCCTGCACTGGGTTCCATTTTGATGTCAGGCTTTGATCTGTGAATAAATACATTTTTTTCAAGGGTAGTCAGGAACAATAATGTTCTTTGATGCACTTTTTTGGTAAAATAGATAAACTGAGACTTTAGTTAAGAGATAATCCATTTGACATCACTACTTATATGAAAATAGTGCAGAATGTTTGGTTTTGGATATGTTGAAGTGTTTGCATACATTTCCTAAAGAAGTCCTATCCATTAGAGCTTTAGTCCAAGCATTCTCCGGTTTGAATCCTTTTAACATAGATGTTAATTCCCCATCATATTTTGCCCATATAATGACATCGTCAACATGTGCAGAGTTTATAGCTTAGTTAACGGCAGAAATGGATCAAAAATTTACAGTTTATGACCAGACCAACAATAAGTTGAATGAGCAGTATATCATGCTAACAACAATGAAATCTCACAATTTAATATGTCCCTGGGGATATGCTTTGTAAATGTTGAAAAAGCTGCTATTTTATAAAACTGGTGCAATAAAGTACAGTTAATCACTGCCACCCACACACTCCTTAATGCCACTGACATGGGGCTTGAGATTGCAAAGCCATACCACCACCCCCTCCCAGGCTCTCACTTCTCACAATCCCTCCCCATCCACTTGACAGCTCCATGGTAGAATGAATGGAGAGATCTTTTTGAGAGTGCTTTTCTATTTCCTGTGGCAAGTTCATGCATAGAGTAGTACAATAAATATCATCACTTTTGCCTATACCATGAGCAGTAGCACATGTACATATCTGGCTTTAGTATGTCTTCAGGGTGTAAAACATAATAATGTTTTTTTTAAAAGCAAAGATGTGCAAGTTTCATGAATTTTATTGACTTCAGATTTAGCACTACAGGCAACCTTAGCAGACAGCTTTCATACCATAAGCAGGCAAAATCCAATTTCCAGACTGTAACATGTAGAACTCAGAGCAATGGATTACAACTTGTATAAACCCTTACAACTTAGTACAATTATTTCATGCCCTCAACCACTTTGCTTTTCTCTCAATCCCTTTCAGGTTGCTTTAAGGCATCACCTTGTGTAATAGCTGTCCTTTTGTTCTCTGTCATTTTGTTGGACATTCCTTATTCCAATTTGGCTCCAAGCATCACATTAATCTTTTTCTTTATTATTTTCATAATTCCATGGGTGCTGCCTCCTGTTCTTGTGCCAATCTGATTAAGTCACTTATGAAGTATTCCATTTCTATCTGAACTTCATGTGGCCAATCTCTAGTTCATCTCTCCTCTTCCTGAACCCACTGCAATTTGTCTATTGCCAGAATCAGTCTACAGTAGATGCAATCTCCCTGGCTCTCCAATCAGCCTTCGATCACCTGCACAATTGTAATACTTGCGTCAGGCAGCTGCTTATTGACTGCAGCTCAGCGGTCAAAACAATCATACCCTCAGTACTGATCAAAAAGCTCCAAAACCTGGGCCTTTGTACTTCCCTCTGCAACTGGATCCTTGGCTTCTTCACCGGAAGACCACAGTCTGTGCAGATTGGAAATAACATCTCCTCCTCGCTGACAGTCAACACTGGTGCACCTCAATGATGTGTACTTAGCCTACTGCTCTACTCTCTCTACGCCCATGACTGTATGGCTAGGCACAGCTCAAATGCCGTCTATAAATTTGCCGATGACACAACGAATGTTGGCAGAATTTCAGATGGTGATGAGGAGATGTACAGGAGTGAGATAAATGAGCTGGTTGAGTGGTGTCACAACACCAACCTTGTACTCAAGTAAGGCCAAGAAACTAATTGTGGACTTCAGGAAGGGTAAGTCGAGGGAAGACACACCCATCCTCATCAAGGATCAGAAATGGAAAGGGTGAGCAGTTTCAAGTTCTTGGGTGTCGACATCTTTGTGGATTTATCCTGGGCCCAACATATTGATGCAATTACAAAGAAGGCGTGACAGTGGCTATATTTCATTAGGAGTTTGAAGAGAATTGGTACTTCACCAAAGACACTTGCAAATTTCTACTGATGTACTGTAGAGAGCATTCTAACTGGTTGCATCATCTTTTATGAAGAGGCCACTGCATAGGATGGGAAAAATCTGCAGAATGTTGTAAACTCAGTCAGCTCCATCATGGGCACAGTATCCAGGATACCTTCAAAGGGTGACGCCTCAAAAGAGTGGCATGCATCATTAAGGACCCCCATCACCCAGGACATGGGCTCTTCTCATTGATACCATCAAGCAGGAGCTACAGGAGCCTGAAGACACACACTCAATTTTTCAGGAAAAGATCCTTTCCTTCTGCCATCGGATTTTTGAATGCACAGTGAACCCTGTAAACTTCCTTGAGTCCTGAGGACGAGTCTTGGCCCGAAACGTAGACTGTTTACTCTTTTCCATAGTTGCTGCCTGGCCTGCTGAGTTTCTTCAGCATTTTGAGTGGTTTGCCCAGATTTTCTCTCGTTTGTGATTGAACACTTCCTCGGTTTTTCTGCTGTTTTTTGCACAACTTATTGAATTTATTTTTTATATTTCTTTTTGTAATTTATAGTTTTTATTGTTATGTATTGCAATATACTGCTGCTGTAAAACAACAAATTTCACAGCATATGCCAGAGATATTAAACCTGATGCTGATTCTTCATGTACCAAATTCATTAATTTCTCTCATTTTCTTCATTTTTGCAGTAGTTGTTCTGAAGTCTCTATGTTGATGTTTCAGGAATTTACCATTAACCTCGAAAAATCCTCTTGACAATATGTAAGGTTCACATCTGTTCCATTTCCGAGATTACAATTTACCCTTCTTTGTACCTCTACAATTCACACCTGTCAGGTGATTGTATGTCATCATTACCATTTACAGCATGGTGTCTGTCTCTTTTGTGAGGAGCAGATTCTTCTGGGCTATTCCCAGTTCCAGCTGGTCACAGCTTCCATTTGATAGACTTATATTAATAACTTATATTATATTATAGACTTGTATTAAATTATATTAATAACTTATCTGTGCTGATCTTTTACAACGGGTTACAGTCACCAATTCAAGTGTCAAAATCAAGCAGCTCTCGTTTAAAGCTGAGGGTCAGATGTAAAGTGCATCTGACACTGGAACCCTCCCTTCGGCACATTATTGCTCTCCTGTCTCTTGCTGAAGACTGAATAGTCAGTTATCAGTCAGCATGATCTTTTTAGGACGCTGTAGTCCTCTGACTGAGCTAATCAGTTTCACACTCGAGCTAATCTTCCCACAGTTACACATTGATCTTTTCCTGAAGTCCCTCCTGCTTTCTGTCATTGAATTTTCACAGGCTTGCTCTGTTGATTTCAATCCTTTCAGTTTTTTACAGCACACCTTGATTTAGATTGTTCATGACTCTTTTCCCTCATTCCTGTATTTTCATTGCCAAATTTAAATTACCTTTTTTGAGCATTCAGTAGCTTAATTTCCTCTTCCCAGCACTGTTAAAGCAATTGGCTGTAGGCTGTTAAACTTATTGAAACAGTTCTTTCTCATATTGATGGCAGACGACCCCTGATTTTTACCTGCAGGGAGGAATCTCTGTGAGATACTCTCTCACTGCTCCCCGTGTTGCCTCTACTGCTTTCTGGCTCTTTGACCACATTCTTAGCAAGGCTTGCTCGCCACTTGCTTGTCATCATGCTCCCCTACTCAGAATACCCATCATCTTGGATTCCTTCCTCAGTACTCCCTTTCTCCTCTCTATGCAGGGTTTTGACATAAAATGTTGACAATTCCTTTCCTCCCACAGATACTGCTTGGCCTGCTGAGTTCTTCCAGCAGATTGCTTGTTACAGCTGATGTTTTGGCAGAAATAGACAGGAGTTTCAGGGAGACAGTCACCCTTAAAAATCAGGAGGCAGGAAGCTGGGAGACTGTAAGGAGAGGGAAGGAGAGTAGACAGAATGAGCAGAGCACCCCTGTGGCCGTTCTGATCAATAATAAGTATACCGTTTTGGATACTGTAGGTGGGGACGACTTACCAGGGACAAGTTGTAGTGGTCATGTCTCTGGAACCGAGACTGGACCCTCAGCTCGGAAAGGAAGGAGGGAAAAGAGGAGAGCAGTAGTGATAGGGGATTCGATAGTTAGGTGGACAGATAAGAGGTTCTGTGGGAGAGATCGAGAATCCCGGATGGTCTGTTGCCTCCCTGGTGCCAGGGTCCGCAATATCTCGGATCGAGTTCTCAGTATTCTCAGGAGGGAGGGTGAGCAGCCAGATGCCGTGGTCCATGTAGGGACCAATGTCATGGATAGGAAGGAGGAGGAGGTCCTGCAAAGAGAGTTTAGGGAGTTAGGTGCAAAGTTGAAGGACAGGACCTCCAGGGTTGCAATCTCAGGATTATTACCCTTACCACGTGCTAGTGAGGCTAGAAATAGGAAGATAATGAAGCTAAATATGTGGCTAAGGAGATGGTGCAGGAGGGAGGGCTTCATGTTTCTGGACAACTGGGCCTTGTTCCAGGGAAGGTGGGACCTGTTCCGACGGGACGGTTTGCACCCGAACTGGAGGGGGCCTAACATCCTTGCGGGTAGGTTTGCTAGTTCTGCTCAGGGGGGGTTAAAATAGATTTGCAGGGGGAGAGGAAGGTGGAGGAGAATAAAGTTCTTGTGAGGACTGCATGCATAGACAGTAATCAAAGGTTTGTACGTGATAGAAGTGTTCTCAGGTGCATCTATTTCAATGCAAGGAGTATTGTAGGTAAGGCAGATGAGTTTAGGGCATGGATTGACATGTGGGATTACGACATTATTGCTATTAGTGAGACTTGGTTGCAGGAGGGGCAGGATTGACAGCTTAATGTTCTAGGGTTCCGTTGTTTCAGACGTGACAGAGGGGGAGGGATGAAAGGGGGAGGAGTGGCATTACCAGTCAGGGAGAATATCACAGCTGTGTGTAGACAGGACAGCCCAGAAGGCTTGTCTACAGAGGCTATATGGGTGGAGCTGAGGAAAGGGAAAGGTGTGACCACACTAATAGGGTTGTATTATAGACAGAGAGAATTGGAGGAGCAAATCTGTAGAGAGATAGCAGACCGATGTAAGAAACAGGAAGTTGTAATAGTAGGGGACTTTAACTTGGACTCCCACACTGTGAAAGGGTTAGATGGCGTGGAGTTTGTCAAATGTGTTCAGGTAAGTTTTCTAAATCAATATACAGAGGTACCAACCAGAGAGGATGCAATACTTGATCTCCTATTAGGGAACCAGACAGGTCAGATGTCAGAAGTATGTGTAGGTGAATATTTTGGGTCCAGTGACCATAATGTCATTAGTTTCAAGTTAATTATGGATAAGGATAGGTCTGGTCCTCGAGTTAAGGTTCTAAATTCGAGAAGGGCCAATTTTGAGGAAATGAGAAAAGATCTAGGAAGAGTGGATTGGGATAAGTTGTTTTCTGGCAAGGATGTGTTCAGTATATGGAGGGCATTCAAAGGCAACATTTGGAGAGTACAGAGTTTGCATGTTCCTGCCAGAATTAAAGGCAAAGTTAACAGGCATAGGGAACAAACAACAGGAATTCTGCAGATGCTGGAAATTCAAGCAACACACATCAAAGTTGCTGGTGAATGCAGCAGGCCAAGCAGCATCTGTAGGAAGAGGTGCAGTCGACGTTTCAGGCCGAGACCCTTCATCAGGACTAACTGAAGGAAGAGTGAGTAAGGGATTTGAAAGGCATAGGGAACCTTGGTTTTCAAGGGATATTGGCGATCTGGTTAAGAAAAAGAGAGAGGTGTATAGTAGGTATAGGCAACAAGGAACAAATGAGGTACTTGAAGAGTATAGAAAATGTAAGAAAATACTAAAGATGGAAATCATGAAGGCAAAAAGAAGGAAATCAGGAAGGCAAAAAGAAGACATGAGGTTGCTTTGGCAGATAATGTTAAGGTAAACCCAAAGGGTTTCTGCAAGTATATTAAGAGTAAAAGGATAGTAAGGGACAAAACTGGTCCCCAAGAAGATCAAAGTGGTTGTCTATGTGTGGAGCCTCACGAGATGGGGGAGAACTTAAACAGTTTTTTTGCATCAGTATTTACTCAGGAAACTGGCATATTGTATATGGAAGGAAGGGAAACATGCAGCAGTGTCATGGAACATATAGAGATTAAAGAGGAGGAGGTGCTTGTTGCCTTACAGCGAATCAAGGTAGATAAATCCCCCAGGCCGAACATGATATTTCCTCGGACCTTGAGAGAGACTAGTGTAGAAATTGCAGGGGCCCTAGCAGAAATATTTAAAATGTCCTTAGCCACGGGTGCGGTGCCAGAGGATTGGGGGGTAGCTCATGTTGTTCCGTTGTTTAAAAAAGGCTCCAAAAGTAAACCAGGTAATTATAGGCTGGTGAGCCTGACATCAGTAGTAGATAAATTATTGGAATGTGTTCTGAGAGATTAGATATACAAGCATTTGGACAGCCAGGGGCTGATTAAGGGTAGTCAGCATGGCTTTGTGCATGGTAGATCGTGTTTAACAAATCTTGTAGAGTTTTTCAAGGAGGTTACCAAGAAAGTAGACAAAGGAAAGGCTGTGGATGTTGTCTACATGGACTTTAGTAAGGCTTTTGACAAGGTCCCACATGGGAGGTTAGTTCAGAAGGTTCAGACACCAGGTATCCATGGAGAGGTTGTAAACTGGATTCGAAATTGGCTGTGTGGGAGAAGACAGAGAGTGGTAGTGGATGATTGCTTCTCAGACTGGAGGCTTGTGACTAGTGGCGTGCCTCAGGGATCTGTGCTGCGACCATTGTTGTTTGTTGTTTATATCAATGATCTAGATGATAATGTGGTAAATTGGATCAGCAGGTTTGCTGATAACACTAAGATTGGAGTATTGTGTACAGTTCTGGTCACCTAACTATAGGAAGGATATCAGTAAGATTGAAAGAGTGCAGAGAAGATTTACTAGGATGTTGCTGGGTCTTCAGGAGTTGAGTTACAGGGAAAGATTGAACAGGTTAGGGCTTTATTCCTTGGAGCATAGGAGAATGAGGGGAGATTTGATAGAGGTTTGCAAAATTATGAGGGGTATAGACAGAGTAAATGTGAATAGGCTCTTTCCACTTAGATTAGGAGAGATAAATACAAGGGGATATGGCTTTAGGGTGAAAGGGGAAAAGTTTAGGAGGAGCATTAGGGGGAACTTCTTCACTCAGAGAGTGGTGGGAGTGTGGAACAAGCTGCCATCTGAAGTGGTAGATGTGGACTCACTCAAGTTTTAAGAATAAATTGGATAGGTACATGGATGGGAGCGGGTTATGGACTGGATGCAGGTCAATGGGACTAGTGGAATAATGTGTCGGCACAGACTAGAAGGGCCGAATGGCCTGTTTTCTGTGCTGTAGTGTTCTATGGTTCTGTTCCTGAGTCTGCTGAAGGATAGCCTGTCACCTTTTTTTTTTATATAAATAACATCAGAAAATACTGGGAAGTCTTAACATTGCAGGTAGAATCTGTGGAAAGAGAAATGACAGGGTATGACCTGATAACATAATATGGCGGTCAAGGGACATTTAAAATCTGATTCAGCAGCTGATACAAACAGAAAAAATGTGAAAATTAGCTGAACTTGGAGAATATTGCAAAGTAGCCAGTGAGACTGGTTCCTCAAACTTGCATGTGAAGACTGGTGAGGTAGGAGGGAAGGACCTGGGAAACTACTTTTTTTCTCTTTGTTCAGGAGGTGAGAACACGAGAACTGATGTTCTGTAAACAGATGAATTGCACAATAGTTGAAGGGAAGAAGTAAGAAGTAGCTTTGTGGAAAAATCTATTATTAGCACAAATGTGACAGGTGGAGGCATTGAGAGAATTGAATAGAATCCTTAGAAGAGGCAGAGTGGGAGTAAGTTAAGCAGGTAGCTGTCTGTATTCTTTGTTCCATCCATCTCTCTCTCAATCTACTTTGCTACTGAGAATAACTTGTTTTTCCTTTCCCAGTTCTGATGAAGAATTCTAGACCTAAAACATTAACTGTGTTTCTTTCTACAGATGCCTATCTGTTTAGTGTTTCCAGTGCTTTTTTTTTTACTTCATATTTAAAGCATTTGCACTTCATTAAATTTTTAAAAATTATGTTAACACTGTTTCTTTTTAATTTTTTTATTTTCAATATTTATTGTTCCTCTCGGCACTCAACTGAATAATGGTTTCCATTCAACAAGGCACCTCAGACAACAAGTTCAACAACTTAGTTGATCTGTAATGCCAAATTCCGCTTTGTGAACCAAGTACCTGAATACTAAAGGTTTCCTGTGCCCAAGTAAATTTTTATGTATTTCTCTTCAGATCCTGATCTTTCAAATTTCATAGACCAAAGGGAAGCATGCCTTAGACTTTAGCAAATGAAAAATTAATAAATCACAGCAGCTACCAGAAAGTAGCATTTAACTTGTGTGGTTTTTCAGTTATGATTAAGATCTACTGCACACTTGTAGACTAGAATCCATTTCTATGCACGAAGCTTCAATGTGTTAGTGGTAATATATGTGCTATCAATTGAGCCTTCTTCGTTGTGAAATCTCATCAATGCTGTCTTTGGTTGCTGCTAATTTCCAAGAGGGTATTGGTCATCTGCTACCCAGCATCTGTAAGGTGCAACTCTACACTACAGTTTGAATGCTGGGTTAGATATTATTTGCAATATCTTGTTAATGTCTCAGTGTGGAATCAACTTGTTTTTTTCCAACTCAACTGCCAAAAAAATAGGGAAGGGTTAGGATCCTACATGGGTTTTCCGATGTATTTGAATGGAATGGAAATGACGAAGGAGGCAGGACTTGAGTCCGCCTCCTCATCTAGCCAGGGTAATAGCAACAAACTGGCAAAGGCCCATATTACTGTTGCCCTTTGAACCCCAAGGAATCTATTTGCAAAACTCGTGGCTGCAATTGTGCAGTTACCTCTTGTTTGAAACATTGGTAGTGACTGCAGTGACAGACGCCAGTGAGATTGAGTCAGGGTCCACTCCTCCAAACCGTTTGCCTTTTCTGTCCAGGTCTTCTGTTTCAAGAACAGCAGGTTCATCTGGAAGGATTAAATGAGTTTCTTAAATGGATCCAGAATTGTTTAGATTATGAGGACACTCAGTCCTCGTTTATTGTCATTTAGAAATGCATGCATTAAAAAATGGTACAACGTTCCTCCAGAATGATATCACAAGAAAACACATGACAAACCAAGACTAAAACTGACAAAACCACATTACTTAATGTGCTTAATCAGTAATTACTTTTACCTAATCAAGTACAATTACTGAAATAATGTTTCCTTCAAAGATTAGCATTCCATAACATCCAGCCAGACTTCAATGTCACCTTGAGAGTAATATCTATGACATTTGAAATTATACATGGGAAGGTTGGCACATTAATATTAAGTGAGGAGCAAGTGAGTAGTTTAATACTAATGTTCAAACATTTTGGTGTGAGTTGTGTCACTTCACTGTTAAATTTGTAAATAAAAAGCACCTTGCAGTATTTCTCAATATTTACAGCCAATAAAAATAAATTTGCCACAGGCAGTTGAATCATCATTTCATGTAGAAGTAGTATTTTAATATCATGATTGTAAATTTCTTGAAAATAACCTCCTAAATTGAAAATTAGCTTTCACAAGTTTGAAGCGTCATTCAAGAACACAAGTAAATAAGAGTAGAAAGCAGGTAACATGGCCTCTCAAGCCTGCCCCACCATTCCACACGTACATGGCTAACTTACGCTGGTCTCAATTCGTCTTCTGTTTCAACTTCTCATAGCACTCAATTCCACAATCTTTCAAAATATATCTCTTTCCACCTCAAATACTTTTAATGATCTAGCTGCCACAACTCTAAGAATTCCAGAAATTCACCATCCTTCATGAAAAGTCATTTTAACACATACTGCTTTAAATTATTTTCTCCCTTTCATTTAACAAAGTAGTATCGTTTGAGGTTCTCCCAGTAATTGAAAACATTTACCCTGTCATGCCCCTCTGGATCATGCACGTCTCAATAAGAACACTCAACATTCTTCTAATCGCCAAAGAATACAGACCCAACTTGTTTAGATATTTATCCCAGGAATCAGATTAGTGAATCTCCTTTAGACTGCCTTCAATGCTACTAAGTCTTCTTGTTAGGAGGGGACCAAAAACTGCATAATATTCCAGGCGTGTCTTCACTATCACCCCGTACAATTGTAGCAGAACTCCATTATTTCTAAACTCTAATCGCTTTGCAATAAAGTTCAATATGTCATTTAACTTTTTAATTGCTTGCTTTACCTGGCTGCTAACCTTATGAAATTCATGAACCTCAATAAAAAGGCAGACAATGAACAATGATCTACCTTTTGATTCCTCCTTTGGTTATTGGAACATCTGAAATGTTTAAATAAATATACACACACACACACACACACACACACACACACACACACAGAGTGGTGCTAGAAAGTTTGTGAACCCCGTAGAATTTTCTCTATTTCTGCATAAATATGACCTAAAATGTGATCAAATCTTCACACAAGTCCTAAAACTAGATAAAGAGAAGCCAATTAAATGAATAATATAAAAACATACTTGTTCACTTATTTATTGAAAAAAATGATCCAATATTAGACATATTTATTGGAAAAAGTATTTGAACCTTTGCTTTCAGTAACTGCTGTGACCCCCTTGTACATCAATAACTTCAACTAAACATTTCCAGTAACTGTTGATCAGTCCTGCACAACGGCTAGGAGGAAGTTTAGACCATTCCTCCAGAAAAACAGAGTTTCAGTTCATCAATATTTCTGGATACCTTGCATGAACAGCCCTCTTCAGGTCATACAACAGCATCTCAATTGAGTTATGATCTGGACTCTGACTTGGTCATTTCAAAACACAAATTTTCTTCTTTTTAATTCATTCTGTTGTTGATTTAACCTTGTGTTTTGGATCATTGTCCTGTTGCATGATGCAACTTCTATTAAGCTCCAAGTGATCATCTGCTACCATGACATTCTCCTGCAAAATGTCTTGATACAGTTTTGAATTCATCGTTCTCTCAACGATTGCAAGCTGTCGCAGGAAAGCAGCCCCAGACCATGATGTTCCTTCCATCATGCTTCACGGTTGGGATGAGGTTTTGGTGTTGGTGTGCAGTGCCCTTTTTCCTCCAAACACAGCAGTGTGCATTTCTGCCAAAAAGTTCAACTTTTGACACACCTATGCACAGAATATTGTGTCAGAAATGTTGTGGAACATCTAGATAGTCTTTGTAAACTTGAGACGTGCAGCAATGCTTTTTTTTTGAGCAGTGGTTTCCTCTATGGGGTCCTTCCATCAACACCATTCTTGTTCACTCACAACACGCTGGAGGAACTCAGCAGGTCGGGCAGCATCCGTGGAAAAGATCGGTCGACGTTTTGGGCCGGAACCCTTCGTCAGGACTGTAGAGGGAAGGGGCAGAGGCCCTATAAAGAAGGTGGGGGGAGGGTGGGAAGGAGAAAGCTGGTAGGTTCCAGGTGAAAAACCAGTAAGTGGAAAGATAAAGGGGTGGGGGACGGGAGGCAGGGAGGGGATAGGCAGGAAAGGTGAAGAAAGAATAGGGGAAAACACAATGGGTAGTGGAAGGAGGCGGAACCATGAGGGAGGTGATAGGCAGCTGGGGGAGGGGGCAGAGTGACATAGGGATAGGGGAAGGGAGGGGGAGGGAATTACCGGAAGTTGGAGAATTCTATGTTCATACCAAGGGGCTGGAGACTACCTAGACGGTATATGAGGTATATCCTCCAACCTGAGTTTAGCCTCATCATGGCAGTAGAGGAGGCCATGTATGGACATATCTGAATGGGAGTGGGAAGCAGAGTTGAAGTGGGTAGCTACTGGGAGATCCTGTCTGTTTTGGCGGACAGAGCGGAGGTGCTCGACAAAGTGGCCCCCCAATCTGCATCAGGTTTCGCTGATGTAGAGGAGGGTGCACCGGGAGCACCGGATGCAATAGATGACCCAACAGACTCACAAGTGAAGTGTTGCCTCACTTGGAAGGACTCTCTGGGGCCCTGAATGGTGGCAAGAGAGGAGGTGTAGGGACAGGTGTAGCACTTGCGCTTACAGGGATAAGTGCCAGGTGGGAGATCCGTGGGGAGGGACGTGTGGACCAGGGAGTCGCGGAGGGACCGATCCCTGCGGAAAGCAGAGAGGGGTGGAGAGGGAAAGATGTGCTTCGTGGTGGGGTCCTGCTGAAGGTGGCGGAAGTTGCGGAAGATAATGTGCTGGATCCGGAGGCTGGTGGGGTGGTAGGTGAAGACAAGGGGAACTCTATCCCTGTTGTGCTGGTGGGAGGATGGGGTGAGAGCCAAAGTGCAGGAAATGGAGGAGATGCGGGTGAGGGCATCATTGATGACAGCAGAAGGGAAACCACGATCCTTAAAGAAGGAGGACATTTAAGATGTCCTGGAACGGAAAATCTCATCCTTGAAGCAGATGCGGCGGAGACGGAGGAACTGGGAGCCATTCTTGTTCAGTGCTTTTCTTATAGTGGTAACATGAACAGAGATTTTAGCAAGTTCTGGAGATTTCTGCTGTGACCATTCTTTCTCACCTTCTTCAGGATTGCACATTGTGATCTTAGTATGATCTTTTCAGGACACCCACTCCTAGGGAGAGTAGCAACAGTACTGAGTTTCCTCCATTAGGAGATAATTTCTCTTACTGTGGAATGATAAATACTCAGGTCTTTAAAAATGCTTTTGTAGCCTTTTCCAGCTTCACCTATCACTACATTTCTTCTTCTAAGGTCCTCTGAAAGTTGTTTTGATTGAGGCATGGTGCACATAAACAGATCTTTCTCAAGGAGCACAGACCCTGTCAGTAATCTGACATTGTGTGTCTTTTTTAAAGGGCGGGGCACCTCTACAACCCACATCTCAACTCATTGATTGGAACACCTGACTTCGAATAGCTTTTGTAGAGGGCTTTACCCCAGAGGTTCACATACTGCTTTGAACCTAGACTGTGATTGTTTAAATGGTGTGTTCAGTAATGATGAGAAGTAGTACAATAGTTTGTTTGTTATTAGTTTAGCCAGATTGTGTTTGTCTATTATTGCGACTTCGATGAAGATTGGACCTTATTTTATGAGTAATTAATGCGGAAAAGCAGGTAATTGCAAGGGGTTCACAAACCTTTTCTTGCAACTGTATATATATTCATTTCTGTTTCTTTTCTCCCTTAATCCATTTTCATCCTTTCCATTGCTTTTTCTGCACTAGATTTCCTATTCATGATTCTTATCATAGTCACTGCACATTAATTTCACAGTTCTGCATCCTCTGTGCTTAATGTGATATATACATATGTGACTCTTCGATTTAAAGTTTTCTAGCACTTTACAGTGGCTTATGTCTGTTCCTGTTCTAGCACACAATCCTTAGAAAAACTTCATCTACAACGTTGCTTTTTCATACCTACACTCTTATTAGGAAACCACTTGCTTTCTTTACCTTAAGATAATAATTTCTCTTTTGGGATAGGAGAAAGAATAATATTGCTCTGAAGAAACACAATATTAATTCAGCCTAGTGACAACCTCAGAAGAAAAACTGATGATGTCACTGCTACTGTGTGAACTCTGATGACAAGAGAGAGAAACATTAATCCAGCACAAATGATGAAAAAAAGTAGTAATGGGATGACACTCCACCCAAAATAGCTGATCTGTTTTATAACTTACTGGACTAGTGGGGTACCGCAAGGCTCAGTGCTGGGACCCCAGTTGTTTACAATATATGTTAATGACTTGGATGAGGGAATTAAATGCAGCATCTCCAAGTTTGCGGATGACACGAAGCTGGGCGGCAGTGTTAGCTGTGAGGAGGATGCTAAGAGGATGCAGAGTGACTTGGATAGGTTGGGTGAGTGGGCAAATTCATGGCAGATGCAATTTAATGTGGATAAATGTGAAGTTATCCACTTTGGTGGCAAAAATAGGAAAACAGGTTATAATCTGAATGGTGGCCGATTAGGAAAAGGGGAGGTGCAACGAGACCTGGGTGTCATTATACACCAGTCATTGAAAGTGGGCATGCAGGTACAGCAGGCGGTGAAAAAGGCGAATGGTATGCTGGCATTTATAGTGAGAGGATTCGAGTACAGGAGCAGGGAGGTACTACTGCAGTTGTACAAGGCCTTGGTGAGACCACACCTGGAGTGTTGTGTGCAGTTTTGGTCCCCTAATCTGAGGAAAGATATCCTTGCCATAGAGGGAGTACAAAGAAGGTTCACCAGATTGATTCCTGGGATGGCAGGACTTTCATATGAAGAAAGACTGGATGAACTGGGCTTGTACTCGTTGGAATTTAGAAGATTGAGGGGGGATCTGATTGAAACGTATAAAATCCTAAAGGGATTGGACAGGCTAGATGCAGGAAGATTGTTCCCGATGTTGGGGAAGTCCAGAACGAGGGGTCACAGTTTGAGGATAGAGGGGAAGCCTTTTAGGACCGAGATTAGGAAAAACTTCTTCACACAGAGAGTGGTGAATCTGTGGAATTCCCTGCCACAGGAAACAGTTGAGGCCAGTTCATTGGCTATACTTAAGAGGGAGTTAGATATGGCCCTTGTGGCTACGGGGATCAGGGGGTATGGAAGGAAGGCTGGTGCAGGGTTCTGAGTTGGATGATCAGCCATGATCATAATAAATGGCAGTGCAGGCTCGAAGGGCCGAATGGCCTACTCCTGCACCTATTTTCTATGTTTCTATAGCATGGATATATCAATTCAAATATAGTGAAACATAAAACTAGAATTAAGTGGCAAAATTTAATCTTGTGCATAATGAAATATGTGATCTTTTCATGATCGTCCTTGTTGTGGTGAAATTCCTTTGGGTTCACCCACATTTTGTTGCTACCCAGGCTGACGTATTTCTCTCTTCTTCAGGTCTGCTGAAGGACCCTTATCTGAAACATTAACTGTTTTTCTTTCCACAAATGCTGCCTGACCTGCTGAGTTTTTCTAGCATTTTCTGTCTTTGTTTCAAAATTCTAAGAATACTAGGTGCAGGAAAATGTTTCTCTAGAAGGGGGAGTAGAAGACCCAAAGGAACTGTATCAAAATAAGGGTTTGCCTGTTTAGAACATGCAGGCCTATTTATGAGAAATTTCCTCCTGTGTTGTGAACCTTCGAAATTCCCAACCTTGAGAGGTTATAGAGTCACACAGCATGGTAACAGACCCTTCAGCACAACTCGTTCATGTGGATTGTGTTACCATGCCTATTTAAACTAATCCCACTTACCCTAAAAGCAGCAGAAGTGCTGAATTTGCTTATTCACCTCCACCCTCATCTCCTTTCAGGGCCCTTCCAGGTGAGGCAACACTTCACTTGCGAATCGTCTACTGTATCTAATGCTTCTGATGTGGCTTCCTCTACATTGGTGAGACCCAACGTAGATTGGAGGACCACTTTGTCAAGCTCCACCACTTCATTCATAAAACACAGAATTTTGCAGAGGCCTACCCTTTTAATTCTTATCCTCATTTCAACTTGTTTGAAACTTCTGCCATGATGAGGCTACGCTAAGTTTGAAAGAGCAATACCTCATATTCTGTCTAGGTAGCCTCCAACCTGATAGCATGAACATCCAACTTCTGGTAATTTTTCCACTCCCCCTTCCCTCTTCTTCAATTCCCCACTTTGGCCTCATACCTCTTCTTACCTGCCTATCATCTCCCTCTGATGCCCCTCCTCCTTTCCTTTTTCCCATGATCCACTCTCCTCCGCCATCAGATTCCTTCTTCGCCAGCCCTTTGCCTTTTCCACCTATCACCTCCCAGCTTTTTACTTCATCTCCCCTCTCCCAACCACCTGGCTTCACCTATCACCTTCTAGCTTGTCCCTCTTCCCCCACCACCTTATTCTGGGATCTTCCCCCTTCCTATCCAATCCTGATGAAGGATCTTGGCCTGAATCGTTGACTGTTCATTCATTTCCTTAGATGCTGTCTGGCCTGCTGAGTTCTTCCAGCATTTTGTGCGTGTTGTCCATTTAACAGCACTTGGTCCATAGTCTACAAGTATATGTCCAGATGCTTCATAAATGCTTTGAAGGCAGCCATCTCTTGCACTTTTACAGGCAGTACATTTCAGATTATATACATCTCCTGGGTGAAATCTCACGCTCTTTTGTTTTTAACCCTCAGCTGGTGTAATGAGACAGGATTAACCAGTAAGTTTCCTCCAGGGAAATACCATGATAATATGATAGAGTTTGTGTGGGTAAT
Source organism: Mobula birostris (assembly GCF_030028105.1). Taxonomy (NCBI): domain Eukaryota; kingdom Metazoa; phylum Chordata; class Chondrichthyes; order Myliobatiformes; family Myliobatidae; genus Mobula; species Mobula birostris. The sequence continues at coordinate 207,861,715 of NC_092371.1, read as the reverse complement.
ACATCAAGTGGTATTGCAGATGACATGCATTTAAAGCAATATTTCATTTGTTATATACTTGCTGGTTTGCCCTCATTGTTTTTAAAATAAAGACCTGTCAGAAAAGTAGAGTTGATCTTAATGAATGGTACACCAGGCACAGAGAATGTTTGGTCTATTCCAGCTCCTGATTTGTATATTTTTATCAAATGCAATGGGGGGATATGTGTGAATCAGTGGGACCTGTTGTGCTATTTAGCATAGGGTTCTCCATAATACTGAATAGCACAACAGGTCTTGTAAACGATAACTGCTCCTATTTCTTACATTCTAATATTTTTACATCTGATGGAATTTCACAAATGTGATGGGAGGGAGGGAATTTGGATCTATGTTGTCTTTACCTCCATGACCCTTCTTGTGATCATCTTTGGAATGGCGTGCTTTCCCGAGCTTCATTCCAGAGAAGACTCCTTTCCCAGCTGTTCTGTAAAATAACCAGTTGCAATGTATATCAGGACAGATAGAACTGTGTGTTATTCATATGTATAGTTGGAGGAAATCAGTTAAAATTGACATTGCTCTTAACATACTTGGGGTTAACTTGAAAACAAACTGATACCTTTAATAAAAACTTTAAGGTAATGCAATATCTTGTAGATGAACAATGAAAGAAAACACTAAAGTACTACAATATCTCGAAGCCGGACTATAGTTTGCGAACCTAATATTTGTATTGCTAAATCTGAAACAACTTGCCACAAGAAGCCAAATAATAAACAATGAGCTTAAAGTGTATTTTACTTGTGAAGGTATAATTTTGTGCTTGGAAATGCCTTCCTGTTTGAGGTGGAATCTGTGAGTGCATTTGAATGTATTTAATTCTCTTAATTAATTTAATTCTCTAAATTAATATATTTAATTCTCTTCAAATTTGGAACCTAGTATTATTTTTCTGCTTTGCATGTTTTCCATTGGCAGTCTGTTTGAATTAGGAGCACGTAAATGTTCTCCCTTAGGATGCTGATGATGGTATATCTATGACAAAAAGTGGACTATAGAGCTGAAAAGGTGATTGTGTTAATTTGGAGCTTAAAAAGCAGCCTTTTCAAAATATGCCTTTCCCTTTTTATCCACAGATCTTACATTATATTTTTAGGTATACATCATTTTAACTGTGTTAATAGCCAAAAAGAAACTGTTATGCACCTGGAAATATTAAGAACCAATGGTAAACCTCAGATTTGGAATTAGCAGGTCAAGTTGTGACTTCCGTAACTTTTGTCTCAAACTGAAGTGAAAGGCTTTACCTTAAAAGTTAGATAAAGCTGCTTCTAATATATTCATGTACCTTCCCATTTCTAGCACTGCCACTCTTTGTTTATTGGACATTTCCATACAGATTTTAAAGTATAAATAACTATAAGTTAATAGCATTCTTTAATTCTGTGCTCTTTCAAAGCCATACTGTTATTAGTTGAAAACATTTATTGCTCCAATAATCAGACTGTGCTATTTCAATACATTGCTTCATTCATACTGTTACACTTTCCCTCCCTCGACCTCCCTGTTGTCCTTCAGTGTCTAATGACCCTTGATTTGTAGGATCTGTCTGTGTTCAGGACTGACCTGAGTCATTTTATATTGAAACATGCAGAAGAACACAAAATTCACTGTCTTTATGGTTTTCCTTTCCTCAAACAGGAGTTACATTCTCAAAAGACCACCACCCACTCGATCAACACCTATCTGAAAATCAACAAGAACCATATGAATACTTGTTGATAATTGAATTTTGAGTCCCCAGTTTAATTGGATCTGAGAGGCATACATAATTCTGGTGGGGCAATGGTGATGCTCACCTGGCTGTTTTAATTACATGAAGCTCAAGTGGCAATCGAAACATATGTTTAGCCTGTGGCCAGGAGATGGACAGAAGACCATAGCCAGAGGCTTGGAAGAAGTGCCTCTTTCAAATGTGCAGTGAAGGATGGTCTGGCCAAGGCTATTTCAGTCCTGCTCAAGATTGCTTCTCCAGCCACCACAAAGATTAACAACTGAAAACAATAACTTTGTTGTGGCTAGATAAATGATCTTGCCTCTACTGAGTTTTCTCTTATGGGGCCAGTAAGGAACACTCATCTCCTGACAGCAAGTTGAAATGTCAGGTTTTGACTGACAACTATTTTAATGAGACAAAGGCTTCATTGCTTTACAAAACCTTGGAGTTGAAGTGCTAGTGGACATCTATATGGTGTCAAAAGGAAAGCAAATGCTGCTTCTGTTTTAAACATTCATTTACCCAATTCCTTTCATTCCTTCATTCATTCATTATAGGCCATGTCGTATGCTATGGGCGATCATGGTCTTGACCATTATTGTTCTTGGCAAATTTTCCTACAGAAGTGGTTTCCCATTGCCTCCTTCTGGGCAGTGTCTTTACCAGATAGGTGACCGCTGACATTATTAATACACGTCAGAGATTGTCTGCCTGGTGTCAGTGGTCGCATAACTAGGACTTGTAATATGCACCAGCTGCTCCCATGTCTTCATGTGAACCTGATCAGTGGGGGAGGGGTGCGGGGGTTTGTTAAACAGGCGCTGCACCTTGTCCAGGGGTGACCTGCAGGCTAGCAGAAGGAAGGAGCACCTTACACATCCTTTAGTTGAGATGTACCTCCACCCTGCCACCCTCCTTTAGACAATGGAAAATTAATAACAATCCATTGCTGCTGATTCTTTGAAGTCAGCAGTTAATGATTAGATTATGGCTGAGACCATTCCAACAGTTTCAGACAACAGCAAAAGATTTTCATATCTTTGTGCTCAAATGCAATTTGCTCTCATAATTCAGTAGCTTATGGTCAATGCATGTTAAAATATCTTTTGTTAATACTATTTGGTAATTATATACAAACACCAAAGAAGACGTGCAAAATAAATAATCTTTCAGATTCCCACATTTACTCTGATCTCAAAGTAAATAAGTAGTCTTTTTTATTTTAACTGGTTTATGTCATGCAATATAGAACAAAATTAAATTTAAAAAAATCCAAAGTGCCACACCTTGGAAATTAAAAACAGCCTCAAAAGTTACAGTTAGGAAATAATATTTGATTAGATATGCAGGATAAGAAACAGACCTCTAAGACAGTTTTATAATCACATTTTAAAGATGTTTCTATTCAATCAGATAATAGAATATCATATTTTACAAGATCGTATTAAACAAAATTTTAAATTACTGTCCCAAATTAATTATGCTGAACAAAATAATCAATCTTTGCATTAACATTTTTGCAGATTTGTTAGGGCTCAATCAACTTTTTCCAAAGATAATTTAGCTGCTTTTTAGTTACTAACTTTATTGCTGCCATGCAACTAATGCTTTCATTATTATATTTAATGGGCATATTTCATGCTTATGTCAAATTTCAACATTGTGAATCAGAAATGTAATTAGAAACCATTCTAGTTTCTGTATATCAAATAAAGTGTACATTATATAAATAAATGACCTAAATTAAACATGATTCACTCCATTTCTCAAGAATAGCATATCTCTCAGTATCAGATCAAATTAGAAGAGCTTTGAAACACATCACTCATCATTGATTTTACTTGAGCTTTTTCATTAAGAGCTACTTGTCTCAACTGCACACTGTAGTTCATTGCTGAATTAAAAATACAATACATATGTTGTATTTTATGGATCGAGTTGATCTTCTCAATAAAATGCCTTCTTCATCAATGACAATACATGAATGCTACATACCGTTTAGAATTCTTGCTTCCTCACTTTGAATTTCTGGCACTCGTCAAAATTTCCCACCTTGGGAAGTATAAAATAAAAAATTCCTCAGAATATATTGCCCCTCTTACTCATTTTTAAGTTCATCTTGATGGTAATATTGATAGCGTTCAAAAAGGGAAAGCAACATTGGAAAATGGGACCAAAAATACACTTTAAGTGGGACAGAGGTAAGAGACCAGAACTGTGAGAGGGCACTTGTTGAATGTTGCATGAGTTGTGGAGAATATGAGACTCTGAAGAGAATGCTTAGATCAGTCATTCACACTGGTGCCATCTTCCATTTCAAGGGCAGAAGTGACAAACACAATTACTGAAACTACAATGATCTGTGAAAATGCACTTAAACATAACTCAAATCACTTTCCTCATCAGTATTTGATGTGATCCTAACAATCCCATTGTAACTTACTACCAAAGTTCAAACATATTGCATATTTTCTTTATAAAATTAAACATCACAATATTAGTCAACTATTTCCTCATCTTTTATCCATTACTCAGTTATTTTTATTTCTTTAATAGAAGTTACTGGTTTCACACATTTTAAAGTACTCTTACCTGAAGTGCAACTGTAAATGATGTAACGTTTTATTGCTGTTTATTATTAATTCCATTCTAGCTGCTTTCTTAATTAATTGCTGATTATGAATAATTAAAGTCAGTCTGATAGAAGTTTCCCTATGTTCAGTGGCACATTTCAATCCTGTTATGTTCTACAAGACAGATGTTAGCTATTATTTTGTTCTGAATTCACACAATGGACTGCTCTAATAAAACTGAATAACTGAATTCATATAAAGCACTTCCCCCTTAAATGGTTCCCTGCAGAGTGCTTTTTTGAAAAATATCAGCTCCTATCTGTGTAGGACAATGTTGGACACATCAGAGGCTCCACAGCCATTAGAAGACTGACATATGGAAACAATGGCTATGGTCAAGTGATAGCACTATTGGGCTCTTAGGATACTACTATATGTTGTATCGTAATACAGTTCTACATGTTGGTTGAAGGTTGAAACCCACACTTCACTTGCAAACCACTACTATGTTATCAAACTAAACTCTGCACCTGTTTGGTAACACAGTAAAAATTGAAATTTGCTCCCTTAAGTCCACATAGAGCACAGAAATACTACAATACATATAGAACTACTACTATATGGAACTGACAAAAATCAGTTCACTGAGTTCTTTGAACATTTACAAATAAAATCAGATAATCATAGGATGAGTTAGCATAGGAAGTTACACTTAAATTTCTAGCTATGGTGTATATCTCCATTGATGTTCATCTCACGAGATTAACTGTTACACATAATCTTTTCTAGATCTCGTACATTCTTTTTGGGTCCATGGTACAAAGTAGTTCCTTGCTTCAAATCACAAACAAGAGAAAATCTGCAGATGCTAGAAATCTAAATGCTTCATCATGAAGGGTCTCGGTGCGAAATGTCAACTGTTTACTCTTTTCCATAGATACCTCCTGGCACAATTATAACAGTTGTGTGAGGATTGAAGAAAGAAAAGGTTGTTACCTAGTTCTGAATTTAACAGTAATTAAAAGTCAGAACAATTTTCTTAATCTGAGGGTTTATTCTGAATTTGTTACTGTAGATTGTGTTGGTCCAGCACATTTTTAGTCTACTTCTCTCGATAAAATGAAATTGTGGGTGCAGCAATGAACACTGTTGCTGTTGCATGAATACTCTGTTGAACTCAAAGCTGTTACATGTATGTCGTGAAGAAGGGTCTCAGTCCAAAACATTGACTGTTTATTCATTTCCGTACATGCTACCTGACCTGCTGAGTTCCTGAAGCATTTTGTGTGTATTGCTTGGATTTCCCCATCTGTAGGCTTTACCTTAAATGTTAGATAAAGCTGCTTCTAATACATTCATGTACCTTCCCATTTCTAGCACTGCCACTCTTTGTTTATTGGACATTTCCATACAGATTTTAACATAGAAATAACTGTAAGTTATCATACTTGGATTCTGTGCTCCTTCAAAGCCATATCATTATTAGTTGAAAAGCTTTATTGCTCAAATAAATAGTTCAAACTACATCATATCAATATATTATTTGATTCATATTGTTATACCTCGCCTCCCTCGATCTCCCTGTTGTCCTCCAGTGTCTAATGAGCTGGAAGCTTTAATTCTAGGATTTGTCATTGATTGAGGCTGATCTGAGTCATTTGATATTAGAAGATGTGGTAAAAACGTTAAATGTCTTTACAGTTTTCCTTTCCTCAAACAGGAATTAAGTTCACAAAAGACCACCATCCACTAAATCAAATGATTACCACCAAGAACTATTTGAATACTTGTCAATAGTTGAATTTTGAGTCTTGGTTTAATTGGGCCTGAGGGGCCTACATGGTTCTGGTGGGCCAATGGTGATGCTCACCGGGCTGTTTTAATTACATGAAGCTCAACTGCCAACTGAAGTGAATGTTTGGTCTGTGGCCAAGAGATGGGCCAAAGACCATAATCACAGGCTTGGAAGAAGTGCACAACCTCTACTGATACCTATATTTCTCTTAAAGCTTCAAACTTGATGTATAAAATTCTTGATCCAGATAATCTTTTGATTGTGTTAATTATAACAAATTATATTTCTGCCTGCAATTATTTCTATTAGGCATGAACAGCTCCAATCTGCTGTGCGTCAACATCTCCAGGACCCAATATGTTGGTCAGAAGTTGCTAAGGCTCAAACGTCCAGAAGGGCCTATGCCATGCTGTATCTCTAAATAAATACAATAAATCATTGATGCAATCATGCCAGTGGATCTACTTCATTAGGAGTATGAATAGATTTGATATATCTTGCAAGTTTCTACAGATGTTCCGTGGAAAGCATTCTGACTGGTTCATCACAGCTCCAAAGCACATGATCGTAAAAGGCTACAGAGGATTGTAGATTCAGCCAGCACACCTGTTCCCTCAAGAAGTTGGCATCCATTACTAAGGATCCTCACAATCCCGCAATGCCCTCATAATGTTACCACTTTTGGGGAGGAGGTTCAGGTGCCTTAAGACACACACTCAACTATTTTGGTATAGCTTCTTCCCCTCTGCCAACCGATTTTTGAATAGCCGATGAACACCCTCCTCATTATTCACTTTTATACACTATTACACTGATGCAACAAAACAACCCATTTCATGCTAGTGATAATAAATGTGATTCTGAATGTTCCTAATATTTTGTAGATTTTGTAAAGGATGCTATACTTGGACTATGCCGAGTAAGACCTTCTTTCGTTCCCATACTTCGCCCATACATTTATTGGTTTTCCCAGTTAGTTTAATGGCTTCACACCACCTTATTTAACCTTTATCTGATGTGCCTAGAGGATAATTCATGGTCATGATATGATCTTACTTTCTTCCACTGTGTTTTAGAATTACCATTCTGCCATTTTTTTGAGTTATTGATCAATGCTGTCTCTTATCCTGTGATTAATTAGAAGACCTGTCCTTATAATTGACCTAATTATCTTTCCATTAGGAACCTAATCTGGGCCTTGCTGAAATGAAAACCATTTCAATTGTGTCATTCTTCTTGACTGTAGAAATGTTGTCAGTGTTTCAAGAAAAGGAACCCTTCTTCTCTTTTAGTTATGCGTTAGCATAATTAATATACTTGGTTCTAGTAATTCATATATAGCTCAAGAAAACATCCGGAGATTATAATCTTTAGGTCCAGTTCTTTAGTTTATCTCTCAGTTTATAATACGCCCACCCCCAAACAAATAGATGAACTGAGTCGCATCCCAGCACTTTGTTCATGTTAAAATGGCATTGTGGATCACCAAATGCAGCTTGTGGAAATAAAGAGCAAGATCTTCAATTGTGAGGTTCACTGAAGGTGATTATTGCATTTCCCTATACAGCACTGTACCAAAGAGGATATTGTTTCTTCCCACAGTTGTTACCAATGGGCACAGCAAGTGCAATTTCTGCAGCCAAATCTTAAAGGAATACATTGGCCACCAGCTATTGAAACTGTAGGTGCTACAGTGATGGGAATGTGGTCCCAGGTGGACTGAGGGACCTGGACTCCGGCGAAATGGTGCTCATATGCTGCTGCTGGGCTGCAAATTGGCATGAAGAGCCGGGGAAGTAGAGGGTGTTCCTTGTCCTTCATATGTAATAGCAGCTGAAATTTTCAGATCATGTCAATTCCCTCAAGGAAGTGTCATATATGTCCTGTAAACATAGTTTCTCCATCAAATACAAGTGGTCGGATATCCTAGCAGAAAAGACAGTGGAACAGCAATGGCAGGTATTCTTGGGAATAATGCACAAGGTGCAAAATCAGTTCATCCCCCGGAGAAGGAAGGATTCAAAGGGGGGAAAGTGGCCACAGTGGTTGACAAAGGATGTCAGAGATAGCATAGCATTAAAAAAGAAGTATAACAGAGCTAAGGTGAGTGGGAAGACGGATGATTGGGAAAGTTTGAAGGAGCAACAGAACTTAACTAAAAAGGCAATACAGGGAGAAAAAATGAGGTATGAACACAAGCTAGCTAGGAATATAAAGGAGGATAGCAAAAGTTTTTTTTAGGTATGTGAAGAGAATGAAGATAGTTAAGAACAATGTTGGGCCCTTGAAGAATGAATTGGGAGAAATTGTTATGGGAAACAGAGAAATGGCAGACAAATTTAATAAGTACTTTGGATCTGTCTTCACTAGGGAAGACACAAGCAATCTCCCAGATGTATGGATGGGCCAAGGACATAGGGTAACAGAGGAACTGAAACAGATTGACATTAGGAAGGAAACGGTGATGAGTAGACTGATGGGACTGAAGGCTAACAAATCCCCAGGTCCAGATGGTCTGTGTCCTAGGGTACTAAAGGAGGTGGCTCTGGAAATTGCGGATGCATTGGTGATCATTTTCCAAAGTTCCTTAGATTCAGGATCAGTTCCTGAGGATTGACGAATTGCTAATGTTATCCCACTTTTTAAGAAAGGAGGGAGGGAGAAAACAGAGAACTATCGCCCTGTTAGCCTAACATTAGTAGTGGGGAAGATGCTAGAGTCCATTATTAAAGATGAAATAGCGGCATATCTTGATAGCAGTGATAGGATTGGGCCGAGCCAGCATGGATTTACCAAGGGCAAATCATGCTTGACTAATCTATTGGAGTTTTTTGAGGATGTAACCAGGAAGATAGACGCGGGAGATCCAGTGGATGTGGTGTACCTTGACTTTCAGAAGGCATTCGATAAGGTACCACATAGGAGATTGGTGGGTAAAATCAGAGCTCATGGCATTGGGGGGAGGATATTGACATGGATAGAAAACTGGTTGGCAGATAGAAAGCAAAGGGTAGCAGTGAATGGGTGTTTCTCGGAATGGCAGGTGGTGACTAGTCGGGTGCCACATGGCTCAGTATTGGGACCACAGCTGTTTACGATTTACGTCAATGATTTAGAGGAAGGCATTGTGAATAACATCAGCAAGTTTGCTGATGATACTAAGCTGGGTGGCAGTGTGGCATGTGATGAGGATGTTAGGAGTATTCAAGGTGACTTGGATAGGCTGGGTGAGTGGGCAGAAACTTGGCAGATGGCATTTAATGTGAATAAGTGTGAGGTTATTCACTTTGGGAGCAAGAACAAGAAGGCAGATTATTATCTGAACGGTGTGGAGTTAGGTAAGGGAGAAATACAAAGAGATCTAGGAGTACTTGTTCATCAGTCTCTGAAGGTGAATGAGCAAGTGCAGCAGGCAGTGAAGAAGGCTGATGGAATGTTGGCCTTTATTACAAAGGGAATTGAGTACAAGAGCAAGGAAATCCTTTTGCATTTGTACAGGGCCCTGGTGAGACCACACCTGGAGTATTGTGTGCAGTTTTGGTCTCCAGGGTTAAGGAAGGACATCCTGGCTGTGGAGGAGGTGCAGCGTAGGTTCACTAGGTTAATTCCTGGGATGTCCGGACTGTCTTACGCAGAGAGGTTAGAGAGACTGGGCTTGTACATGCTGAAATTAAGGAGATTGAGGGGGGATCTGATTGAGACATATAAGATTATTAAGGGATTGGACACGATAGAGGCAGGAAATATGTTCCAGATGCTGGGAGAGTCCAGTACCAGAGGGCATGGTTTAAGAATAAGGGGTAGGTCATTTAGGACAGAGTTGAGGAGGAACTTCTTCTCCCAGAGAGTTGTGGAGGTGTGGAATGCGCTGCCTCAGAAGGCAGTGGAGGCCAGTTCTCTGGATGCTTTCAAGAAGGAGCTAGATAGGTATCTTATGGATAGGGGAATCAAGGGTTATGGGGACAAGGCAGGAACCGGGTATTGATAGTAGATGATCAGCCATGATCTCAGAATGGCGGTGCAGGCTCGAAGGGCCGAATGGTCTATTTCTGCACCTATTGTCTATTGGAAGATGATGAAGGTAGGTGTGTCACCTTCAGAGAATTAATAACAGGAAATGAAGAAATGACAGATATATTAAATCAGATTTTTGAACTTTTCTTCAACATGTGGAGGATCAGCAAGATCTTGGAGTCTATGTCCACAGGACACTTAAAGCTGCTGCGCAGGTTGACAGTATTGTTAAAAATGTGTATGGTGTGTTGGCCTTCTTCACCTGTGGGATTGAGTTCAAGAGCCAGGAGGTAGTGTTACAGCTATACAAGACCTTGGTCAGACCCCACTTGAAATACTGTGTTCAGTTCTGGTCACCTCACTATAGGAAGGATGTGGATACTATAGAGAGAGTGCAGAGGAGATTTACAAGGATGTTGCCTGGATTGGAGAGTGTGCCTTATGGGAATAGGTTGAGTGAACTTAGTCTTTTCTCCTTAGAGTGTCAGAGGATGAGAGGTGACCTGATAAAGGTGTATAAAATGATGGGAGGCATTGATTAGCAGCTCACATCAAAGTTGCTGGTGAATGCAGCAGGCCAGGCAGCACCTCTAGGAAGAGGTACAGTTGACGTTTCAGGCCGAGACCCTTCGTCAGGACTAACTGAAGGAAGAGTGAGTAAGGTACAGACTGTAACATGGTGGTGAGGTCCAGGCCTAGAGCGTATTGATGTGACAGGGACCAGGTATTAGAGCAAGGAATGACCTGATGTTTAAACAGTGAGCAGGATGGATTGAAAAGGCAGGGTCTGGACTGGAGGTGAGGATTGGATTGCTCACTGCTCCTCAATGTTTGCTCCATTCTTTGCTGCACTAAGGCTGAGGCAGTCGGCCTGCTCTGCCTGCTCCGAGCTTTGATATGTTTCCTCCACTGTGTAATGAAATCAAACTGAAATTGTAGGCCTGCACAGTGTCTTTGGACCCACTTTTGTTCCGAATGCTGTTGCTTGCTTTTATTGTTTGCACAATTTGTGTTTCTTTTTTCCTCTCTCTGTGCATTTGGTATTTGTTGGTCTTTTGGGTTCCTTGTTTTGTGGCTGCCTGTAAGCAGACAAATCTAAAGGCTGTATAGTTTATATATACTTTGATAATAAACGTAATTTGAACATTGAGTTCCTCCAGCAGTTTAGGAAAGCTGATATAATCAAACCTAGTCAATGCAGTTTTATTAAAGGTAATTTGTTGGAATTCTTTGAGGGTGTGACATGGAGAACTGAGACAGCAGAACCTGTAGATGTGCTGCATTCAGGTTTGTAAAAGGCATTTGACAAGTTGTCACATAAGAAATTGTTGCATAAATTAAAGGCCCTAGTTAATGGAGAAAGTGTGCTAGCATAAAACAAAAACTCACTGTTACACAAAAACAGAGACATAAAATGCACAAAATTTACATTTCCTATGGTTCTTGACCAGACTGTCTTAATTCCAACATTAAGCCCTTTGGACGAGACACTGGCAGTATGGAAGAATGGAGGAAACAGCTGAGATTCCGTTTTCTTTTGCTTTACAAAGATGCAAGCCAGTACCTGAACGGTGTGACATGTGGCTTTTTGTCTTTGCTATCATTGCTTCTGCAATCACAAAATCAATCATATCATTTGTGTGTTTGGTGGTGGCCACAGCAGGTTTACCCACTGAAAATATTCAAAAGCAGCAATGAAATACAATCGGAATAAAACAAAAGCAAAATCATCCAGAAAACATCTTTATAAATGCTAACTTAGTGGTAATTTACAACAAACCCACACATTTCTGAAATTGCAGGACTAGCCAATCACAGCATTCCTTGTAGAGCTAAAATATTAGAATATTATATCAACACTCTATAGTTAGAAGGCGAATAGCTTCAGTGAAATTCCTTCCAAACATAATTTGATATTTGGGTAATAGATGACCAACAAAAGTAATGAAAACATAAGCAATGTGATAATGTGTCACAATACAGTAGCAATTTATTTGTAAATAATCAAGCAAAGGATTTTTGAACAATTGCCCCTTTATACATATGATTTCTCCTCCTATTAAGTTCCTAAATACAAATGCAATCAGCATCTTACATCAAAGTTGCTGGTGAACGCAGCAGGCCAGGCAGCATCTCTAGGAAGAGGTACAGTTGACGTTTCAGGCTGAGAGCCTTTGTCGACTGTACCTCTCCCTAGAGATGCTGCCTGGCCTGCTGCGTTCACCAGCAAGTTTGATGTGTGCTGCTTGAATTTCCAGCATCTGCAGAATTCCTCGTGTTTGCAATCAGTATCTTGCTACTTTACAAATAGAAAGCAACTCCTTTGCTTTCTGTAATTCCACCCAAGCATGAAACTTATTGGATTCCTTGTGACACTGCGGACATTGATTATGTTAGCTCTTTCGAGTAGCAGAACACAAATACGTTATCTTGACAGCAGCTCAGCATGTTTTCATTTGCCTCTGTTCACATTGGACAGCTTCCACACACTTAAAATGTTAGTCTTGGTGCAGTGCCCACACTGTCAAAAATATGGACATTTCAAGCCAACAGCTTATTTTAAACATAAGGAACAAATCATAGGTGTGGTGGGTGGACTGTGCTGTCACCATGAAAGACTCAACTGGGTGTAGTGGGTGGATGGAGATCCAGTTTGTGCTTCAGGTGGTTGAAAAGAACTAAATTAATATTTTTCAAGGAATTTTCCTGGTGTTCTTTTGGTCTTTCACCCATTTGTAGCCTGGAATCATTTTTGTAAACCTATCCTCCTGTATGGCGGGGTGGAGTTAAGGCTAATTTATACTTCTGCGTAGTAGCCTACGCAAGTGGCCTACACCATTGTAAGCATTTATACTTGTGCGTTGATGTGTCTGCGTCGCTCTGCAATTCACCGCCAAAACGCTAGTTGGCAGTGGGGTTTCTATGCCACTGTGTTGAGTTTCTTCGTGTTGAAACTCAACACGAAGAAACTCAAACTTCAAACAATGGCAACTGAAACTGAAGGATGGTGAATTTTCTGTGCTTGTCCGGCCACTGACAGATATAGATGAGGAAATGTATTTCAAATATTTTTGGATGTCGGCAGGTAGATTTGATGATTTGGTTCATCGTCTCCAACCACTTATTTCCTATCAGTGTACGCACAGTATACTCAGAGACTGGCAATCACCATTCGAGTTTTAGCTTCTGGTGGAAGTCAACAGGCTGTAGCAGCTAGCTACAAACTGGTATATTACTGATCAAGCCTTATGCATTGACATCCAAATCATTTATATAAATAACAAGAGTCTCAACACCGAACCCTGCGAACACTGTGAACCAATTTTAATCCTTCTAACAAATTCTTCCTGGATATCATGGGACTTAACCTTTCACACCATGTGGGACCTTTTCAAAGATGATGCTAACTTCCAAGTAGAGTACATCCACTGTCCTACCTTCATTTATCTTTTTGCTCACTACTGCAAAAATCTTTAAAAGAGTTGTTAAGCAAGACTTCCCATGCACAAAACCATGTTAACTCCTCTTAATCAGACTCCATCTATTCAAATGGTAGTAAATTCTGTTTCTCAGAATTCCTTCCAGTAACTTCCCCATTACTGATGTCAGGCTGACTAGCCTGTAATTACCTGGCTTGTCCTTGCTAGCCTTTTTAAACAAAAGAACAACTTTCACCAACTTACAGTCTTCAGGAACTGTATATAGTTGATGAAACCGTATAATTGTGGATGCAAGGGCTTCCACAATTTTCTCTCTAGCCTCCCACAAAGCCCAAGGATGCACTCCGATGGATTTATCCTCTTCAATGGTCTGAGAGGCTGCAAATATCTCCTTCCTGGTAATATGAATGCCTTCTGAAACATCCACTTGTTTTCCCTTATCTCTCAAGCAATCATAATTTTCTCCTCAGTCAACAGTGAGGAGAAATAATTGCCAATATATCCCATCCATCTCCAGTGACTCAAGACATAAGTGAATCTACTGATCTCTGAGGGGACCTACTCTCTCCCTAGTCACCTTTTTACTCTTAATATAGCTGTAGAACCTTTTAGGATTTTCCCTGACCTTACTTGCCAGATCCATCTCAGTTCCTCGCTTTGACCTTCTGAATTCCCTCGAGTATTCTTCATCTTTTTTACATAGTCATCAAGAGATTTGCTCCATCCCCCAAACCCAATGTTTGCTTTCCTTTCCTTGACCAGAGCTTGAATATCTCTCATCAACTAAGGTTCCCTAAACTTGGCAGATTTACTCTTCACCCCAGCAAGATATTGCTGTTCCTGGATACTCTTAAAAGCCTCCCATTTGCCATTCATTCTTTTCCTTTCAAACAGACTCAGCCAAATAATCTTTGCTATACCCTTCTAATTTCCACCAAATCAGCCCGTTCCAGTTTTCATCCTTAACCTATGGACCTGACCTATCTTTTTACATCACTATCCTAAAACTAATAGCATTATGGTCACTACAGCCAAAGCACTCCTTGACTGCTTCTTCAGTTACTTGCCTGCCTTATTCCTAACAAGCCCAGTATTTCAGCCTCCCAAGTAGGGCCCTCTACTTATTCACTCAGAAAACTACCTTAGGCATATTTCATAAATTCCACTCCATCCATGCCCTTAACGTTCTAGATAGCCCAGTCAACACTGTGGAAGTTAAAATCTTCCTCTAGTACAGCCCTATTATTCTTATAACTATGAGCAATTTCTCTAACATGCTCCTCAAACACTGAAATAAATGCAGTTGAAGGAATGAGTCTTCCCGTCCCTGCCTTTATTTTGCTCCTGGCTATTCTAATTACGACTCCCTCTCACTGGTTACCGCTTTATCCCATGGGTTGCTCTTGCTCAGTGTCATCCTCTGGCCAATCCAGTTAAAACCTCCCAGCCCTACTCGCAAATTTTCCCTCTTTGGTTCATGCAACCTGTCCTTTTTCGACAAGGGTCCAAGAATCTGAACATCTGCCTCCCTGCACCAGCTCCTCAGCCCCAAATCCCTTTACTTCTGACCTTGATGGCACGTGGCAGAATAATCCGGAGATTACTAATCTCGAAGTCCTTCATTTTAACCTCTTACCTTATCACCTATTCACATTCTAAAGACTCATTTCTTATTCTACCTATGTTATTGATACCAACATCTACAATGACCTCTGGCTGTTGACACACCCCTTGAGAATTCTGTGCATCTGCTTAGAGACATCCTTGACCTTGGCATCTGGAAGGCAACATACCATCATGAGATCTCTTACGAGACCAAAGAATCTCCTATATTTCCTTTCTATCAAGCTTGCTATCATTATTGCCCTGTCTGACTGCATCCTTCCCTTCTGAGCCTCAGAGCCAGTCACAGCATCAGAGATCTGACTACTGCTGCTAGCCCCTGAAAGAACATTACCCTCAAGTGTATCCAAGAGTATATACTTGTTTGTGAGAGGAATGGCCATAGCGGGATCCCTGAAATGAATGCCTACTCCTCCTTACAATTCTTCGAACTCATCCATATATCTGTAGCCTGTACCCTGGGTGTGACCACCTCAGTAATGATGTTATCTATGAGGTTCTCAGCCTCCTGGATGGCTTGAGTACACTTAGTTCCAGCTCCAGTTCCTTGAGTGATGGAATTGGGTGTGCTTCCTGCAGAAGTGATCACCAGGGAGACCATGAGGTTCCCTGAATTCCCACAACTTGCAGAAGGAGCGATCCACTGCCTACTGCCACCCTGCTTGCACCAAATCAAATCAAAAACAAAATTGGTATGTTCTTTCCTGTGCTCTTTCACTGAAACCTCCTTTAAACCAAGGCCTCATCTCCATAATCTTACAATTTCTGCTTCAAGAAGCCATTCTGCTTAGCCATACCTTCCTCCTATTGCATAAAGTACTCTTTAGTTAGCCAGGCAACACATACAAAATGCTGGAGGAACTCAGCAGGCCAGGCAGCATCTATGGAAAAGAGTACAGTTGAAGTTTGGGGCCAAAACACTTCATCAGAACAGGAGAAAAATTCATTATTTCTTTCTTTCTGTATTTGCACAGTTTGTTGGGTTTTTCTGCACTTCGGTCGTTGTCCATCCTGTTGGGTGTGATTTTTCATTGATTCAGTTATGTGATTACCCACAAGAAAATGAATCTCAGGGTTGTATATCATGACATATGTGTACTTTGATATGAAACTTACTTTGAACTTCTGAACTTTGATTCTTTGGAATCTCCACTGTATATTACTGTCAGCCAGAATAATAATCTACTTCCAGTAACTTTGCCAATTTTTATCTATTGTTGCCAATTTTATTTAATGAGCTTCATTCTTAAATGATCTCAAATTATAACAATACCAATCACATTTTCCTCAATGATGCTCACTACTTCATTATCAAAATACTCAATAAAGTTAGTTGGGCACAATCACCAAATGCAAAAGCAATATGGATATTCTATGTTCCAATTACTTATATCTTTGAATACAAGCATTTATTCACTCCATCTCCCACTGATTACACAATTAGTTACACAACAATTTTCACTACAAAACACCTTCAATAATAGGTTGGAGAAGCCTTTCACTCTGGTTGCGTTAATTGTCCCAAAGAGGAGCCTTTCATCAAATATCCCAATCCATGAATTGGGTTACAAAGGTTTCATTGCCAAATGAACTGTGCTTCATTCCCAGAATCAGCTGCTGTTTTTGAGATTAATACAACCTACATGGTCTTAATCTATATTATTAACCTATCTGGCTGAATAGGTTAATAATGTAAATGTAAGAAATTAATATAAATAATATAGGAAATTTAATTTTTAAAATTTGTTTGCATCTCGTATGCATTTACAACAATCTTAGCTTAAATATCCCCTTTTCCTGTAAATACTGCATCAATTCAAATCATTATAATAAAAGACTATGGTCTGACATATGTACCTATTCAAGTAGCATTAGTAACGTGAGAGTCCCCTTTTGTCTACATTGCTTGTTCAGCAAATTACAAAAAACACATCTGCCCTTCAAATACCTGGGATCTATAGATTCTTTGTTAGCATACAAAAAGAGAAAAAGAATTCAACTTCCATTCTATGAAATGGTAATTGCACATTTATTGGTTTCACTGTCTTAACCCTGTGAATGTCTTCAATCGGCATTTCATAATTATAAATTTTTTGTAAGGTCACTGGCTATTAAACCAGTCAAAATGTTTAGCATTGCAATATCCTTTGCTTCATACCAAATGAACAATCCTCTGTAAAAAAGAAAACATTTGTCTTTTGCTTGACTACAGTGAACAATCCAATGAATCGGATTTGTGTGAATCAAGGAAACATTTTGAGGCTCAACAAACAATCTGCTGGAGACA
Source organism: Mobula birostris (assembly GCF_030028105.1). NCBI lineage: Eukaryota > Metazoa > Chordata > Chondrichthyes > Myliobatiformes > Myliobatidae > Mobula > Mobula birostris. The sequence continues at coordinate 207,844,224 of NC_092371.1, read as the reverse complement.
GTCAACAGGTCAAGCAGCATTTGTGTGGGGAAGGGTAATAGGCATCTGTTAGTCTCATGAGACCATGGATTTGCGCCTTGGAAGGTTTCCAGGGCACAGGCCTGGGCAAGGTTGTATGGAAGACTGGCAGTTGCCCATGCTGCAAGTTTCCCCTCTCCACGCCACCGATGTTGTCCAAGGGAAGGGCATTAGGACCCATACAGCTTGGCACCAGTGTTGTCGTAGAGCAATGTGTGGTTAAGTGCCTTGCTAAAGGACACAACACGTTGCGTCAGCCAAGGCTTGAACTAGCGACCTTCAGAATACTAGACGAACGCCTTAACCACTTGGCCACATCAAGTCAAAATCTTGAATTATGAAGTTCATTTTGAGGCTCATTTGATTGATGGCCAAATGGCCCCATAATTATCTGATGCATATTTTATATCTTTTCCTATTTAGATGGACTGTTTTACTTTTCCATTAAGTCACTAAAATGCATATGCTTTTTTTCTCAGTATGCAATATGAAAAATTCCAAATTTTCCAACATTTGTAGTGCAGTACAGTTTTCTTAAGACTTGGATTTCTTGGAATTAGCCGTTGTAGTATAATTGGGTTTATCATCAAATTGGCATAATTAATGGCCACTTCATTCTACTTCTTGAACTTATGACATTCACAAAGTTAAATGACATCTCAACATCAAAGCTGTTAAAATTTACAATGTTCAAAAGCATATTTTAGCTCAAGCAGAGAGTACAGGCATGGTTCACTTTTGGAGTGGGTTTGGTGAGGTTTCAGGTTCTGCTGGCAGTTTTAAAAATAAACCAGTTAAATAAATAAATCAATTGGGGCAGATAAAGTCCTGCTGCAGAAAATATAAGATGACTGTAAATCATTATAACTGCTAGACTTTGAAGGAGATAGTTATGGTGAGATTTCCTATTTGGAGAAAGCTCTACAGTTATGCAACAATGTTTTCTTCCTTGAGTGCAGTAATTATGAAACAAATTTTTGTCTCTTACATTTCTGTTCTAAGGTGAAACAAAGAACATCCATAGATTCTGTGATATTTAGGAACAATTTTATATTCATTGTTGAACATGTTCTTAACATTAGAAAATTTTCTAAAATGGAAATTGAATGCAATACTATGCTGAAATTGTATCTTGGTTGTTAAGGAATGTATCATGGGGGTCACTTCTTTTAAACACACACAGAAGACATTGTCAAAGCATAAATAGTTATTTCCTTGAACAATTGAACTACAATTTTATAAATTTTAGAACTTACACAGTTTTTTTCCAAATTCACTGGTATGAGGAAATAGTAACTGATGTATGTTAAAAGAATTGAAGTTTTAATCAAGTTCAAAGTTCAAAGCAAATGTGTTATCAAAGTACATATATGAGATTCATTTTCTTGCAAGTATACTCAATGAAACCATAATAGTATAATAATCATAATAAAATCAATGAAAGACTGCACCAACTAGGCATTCAACCAAAGTGCAAAAGACAACAAACTGTGCGAATACAAAAAGAAATAAGTAATAATAAGTAAATAAACAATAAATATCAAGAAAATGAGATGAAGAATCTTTGAAAGTGAGTCCATAGGTTGCGGGAACATTTCAGTGATGGGGCAAGTGAAGTTCAGTGAAGTTATCCCATTTGGTTCAAGGGCCTGATGGTTGAACGGTAATAACTGTTCCTGAACCTGGTGGTCTGAGTCCTATGGCTACTCTACCTTCTTCCTGATGGCAGCAGCAAGAGGTGAGCGTGAGCTGGGTGGTGGGGTCCCTGATGATCAATGCTGCTTTCCTGCGACAATGCTCTGTGTAGATGTGCTCAGTGGTGGGGAGGGCCATGTTCACTACTTCTTGTAGGATTTTCCATTCATGGACATTTGGTGTTTCCATAGCAGGCTATGATGCAGCTAGACAGTACACTCACCACCACACTTCTACAGGATAGATAGATGTCATGTTGAATCTTTGCAAACTCTTAAGGAAGTAGAAGCTTTCTTCATAATTGCACTTATGTACAGGACGCAGAACAGATCCTCTGAAATGATAACAGCAAGGAATTTAAAGTTGCTGACCCTCTCCACCTCTGATCCTCCAATGAGGACTGGCTGATGGTTCTCTGATTTCCTCCTCCTGAAGTCAACAATCAGCTTCTTGGTCTTGCTAACATTGAGTAAGAGGTTGTTGTTATGGCACCACTCAGTCAGATTTTCAATCTTCCTCTGCTATGCTCATTCATCAACAACTTTGATTTAGCCTAAGACAGTGATGTCATCAGAAAACTTGAAAATAGCATTGGAGCTGTGCTTAGTCACAGAGTCATAAGTGCAAAGTGAGTAGAGCAGGGAGCTAAGCACACAGCTTCGTGGTGCACCTGTGCTCATGGAGATAGTGGAGGAGATTTTGTTGCCAATCTGAACTGACTGGGGTCTGCAAGTGAGGAAATCGAAGAACCAATTCTTGAGGCCAAGGTCTTGAAGCTTATTAACTAGTTTTAAGGGGATGATGTCATTGAATGTTAAAGATATTAAAATTACTATATGGAAGTAACTTTGATCTTAAACATAACTAAAAAAAGTAGAATACTGATATAAGTAATATCTGCTTATAAATTGCTATATATCATAAATTATATGTTATAAATTACTGTAGCTTGCACATTGCACATTTAGATGGAGACTTAATGTAAAGATTTTTACTCCTCATGTACATGAAGGATGTAAATAATAAAGTCAATTCAATTCAATTCTTTGGGATCAATACATTTCAGTTAAAAATATGATTTTAAACATGTTTTTTGAACAAAAATAATAAAGCATTAAATTATACTTTTTGGCAAAGTGTGATCATAAATGGCATGATCTTTTGTTTAACATGCCATGAAGCAATGATGAAGTGATAACCCACTCAAGCGGCAAGTAAACTGTGGGGTCCTGAGAGTATTTAGTGCCTAGTCTCTAATAAAAATTATACTGTCTTTTGTTATCTGGAGAAATGCTCCATAATCTTCATAATTTGCTGACAAGAATGCTGCTAACTATTTGCTTTGGCCCCTGTTCTGTCTGTGGGAAGCAACTCATCACTATGCAGCTTGCTGCAATGAAATAGCAGAAGCCATAGTCTAAATCTGATGGCCAGTTTGAGACCACCACACCTGCTCCAACAACTAGAAAGGAACACCTTGAATAAATAGTCCATGATCCAGGACCCCAAATTTGGGCCACCGGTACCATCTGGGGGGAATAATTCTTATAGTGATTTTTGGCAAGGTATACACCCCTAGTGCTAGAAAATATGTGATAGCATTGCAAAGCGGTGGTAGCTTTCTGTGAGGAGGTCTGGGAGTTGCACCTCCATGCTGTAAGAACCATGATCCCATGGTGCTTTAGCTATGAATTATGTCAGGTACCTGTCCCCTTACTTTGCTCAGATGATGAACCTCCTAGAGAAGAATCCTTCTGTGTATGAGGCCTTCAAGACAGGCCAATTCTCAGTGCAGCTGTCAAGTAACAACCTTTTTGGGCAGATCCCTGTGGACCAGGCTATTGAAGCCACAGTGAACAAAGACACATAGACTCCTGGAGGCATATCACAGTTCAGCCTGAAAGCTGGAGCTAGAATGAGAGACTAGAGGAAGACCCACCAGCAAAGAAATTTCATGACCCAATAAAAACCAACAAGCTGAAAACATTCAGTGATATGTGTAAGAAGAGAGAAGTGAAATCAAATGGGAGGGTAATCATCTTGAAAGCAGACAGGTCTTTGTTTGGATGCATCATAGTGATGGCACAAGGGCGCAGTCTACGTATGGAGGACATCCATTCTCATCCCCTTGGACCATTGCCCTGGGCCCTGTCCACATCAGAAGGATTGCTGAGAAAGACAAATAAAGCTACTTTAGCCACAACCTTGCAAAAAAATGTAGCAGTAGAAGAGCAACTACCAGGAAACCCTGCTACAGTGGTTGATGGAATGAACTTGGTCCAAAGAGTGAAAGGTGATCAAGTTACTTTCAGAGATGTTGCCACAATAATTCTGGGTATGGCTGTGAGAGAAGGCAGTCAGAGTAACAGAATAGATGTTGTGTTCAACACATATAAGGAGAATTCTATCAAGAATAGTGAAAGATCTCTACTGGGTGAACAGACTGGTCATGAGTTGTAAGGTATCACAGGCACACCGATGGTGAGGCAGTGGAGAAGCTTCCTGACCAAAGTCAGTAACAAAAATAGTCTCATTAGCTTCATAGTCCATGAATGGAGGAAGGCGGAGTACAGAGCAAAGCTACAGGAGAAGATTCTGTATGCAACTGTGAATGATAAATGTTACAGAATTACATCTCAAGACAGTGTGGAGGTGTCAGCTCTTCAGTGTCAACAAGAAGAAGCAGATGGCCACCTACTTCTCCATGCTGCCCATGCCACAAGAGAGGGATACCAATCTGTAGTGATCTGCTCAGAAGACACAGATGTCTTTATCATGTCTTTAGCATTTTGTGACAAGATTGAGCCCCCATTATTCCAGAAGTGTGGCACTAGAACCTGTACAAGGCTTGTAGACATCAGGAAGGTTGCTGCCACTGTTGGCATAGAGGTTTGTAGGGCTCTCATCGGGTTGCACGCATATACAGGAGGTGACACTGTAAGCGCTTTTGCAGGCAAAGGGAAGACAAGTGCCCTAAAACTTCTGACCAGCAACAGGGAAACTCAGGACACATTCTTAGAGTTTGGTCAGGAATGGGACCTCTCCCCAGAACTGATGGACAAACTGGAGGCATTTACATGTTTCCTGTATACCCCAAAAGCATCGACCACCAAGGTCAATGAGCTCAGGTATCACCTTTTCTGTGCCAAAAAAGGTGAAATCGAAAGTCATTAACTCCCACCATGCAAGGACTGCTTAACAAAACATGCACAGCAAGCCAACTACCAGGCTGGTATATGGAGATGATGTTTGGAGAAGGACCCACAAGTGCCAAGCCCTGTTGGCAGAGGATGGAAGATGGAGAGAGAAGAGGAAGCTGAACAGTTGGTTGTGCACTGGATGGAAGGCCAGCAAGCACCCGATGCCGTCCTGGATCTACTGGCCTGTAACTGTCCAAAAAAATGTTCACTCCCAAGATGTATGTGTGTTGTAAATGGCCCCATGTGTACTGACATGTGTAGACTGGCAGACTGTGAGAACTAGGCATCCACCTCAGAGAGTGTGGAAAGTTCAGATGAAGATGTGGAAGACGTGGAAGACTTGGAAAATTATTATGATTATTAATAGGTTGTGAAAGTATGGAAAGCAGTCTTTGATTAAATATATTCATTTTACAACCAAAACGGCCTAGGTTATGGCCCTGTGGAACCCCACATTTGAATTATTGTACTGTAATTCTATATGCTATGACAAAAGCTTATGATTGTTTTGATTTGATACAACAATATGGGAAATATCATGACATTGATAAAACTCCAAAAATCTCTCCAAATGAGGTTTTTTACCTTTTGCGGGGGGGTGTGGGTAACGTTTTCGGCTGTACTGATGTTAATATGGAATATATACAAAAAGTGATTACTTATTTGAAGTATTAAAGCTACCACTGGTGCAATGCTATCACATAGTTTCTAACTCCAGATATATATACCTCGCTAAAAATCACTATGAGCATTATTCCCCTCAGATGGTACCGACCAACCCTGCTGGCTCACAGACTAAAACTAGTGGGGCAGATTATACTCTGTTTTTCTCTATATAAGACCATAACCATAAGAATATAAGACATAGGAGTAGAATTAGTGTGCTCCATGATTCTGACAAGGCTGATCCATTTTACCTTTCAGCCTCAAATTCCTGCTTTCTTCCCATATCCCTTCATGCCCCAAACAATCAGGAATCTATCAACCTCTGCCTTAAATATATGTACAGGCTTGGCCTCCACAACTGCTTCTGGCAACGAATTCCACATTCACCACACTCTGGCTAAAGAAATACTTCTTCATCGCCATTGTAAATGGAAGCCCCTCTATTCTGAGGCTGTGTCCTCTGGTCTTAGACTCTCCCACCATATTTAACATCCACTCCACATCCACTCTATCAAGGCCTGTCACCATTTGATAGCTTTCAATGAGGTCATCCCTCATTCTTCTGAATTCCAATGAATACAGGCCCAGAGTCATCAAAAGCTTTTTGTACGACAAGCCGTTCAAACCTGGAAAAATTTTCGTAAACCTCTTTTGAACCCTCTACAGTTTCAGCACATCCTTTCTAAAGGGCCCAAAACTGCTCACAATACTCCACATGAGGCCTCACCAGTGCTTTATAGTTTCAACATTACATCCTTGCTTCTTGAATTGAATGCTAACGTTGTATTTGCCTTCCTCACCACAGACTCAACCTGCAAGTTAACCTTCAGGGAACCCTGCACAAGGACTCCCTAGTCCCTTTGTGCCTCAGTTTTTTGGATTAGCTCTCCATTTAGAAAATAGTCAACACTTCCATTTTCTTCTACCAAAGTGCATGACCATACACTTCCTAACACTGTTTTCCAGTGCCACTTCTTTGCCCACTCTCTTAATCTGTCTAAGTCCTCTGTAGCCTTTTAACTTCAGCAAAACTACCTGCCCCTCCACCTATCTTCATATCATCTGAAAATTTTGCAACAAAGCCATCAATTCCATCATCCAGATCATTAACATGTAATGTAAAAAGAGTCAATCCCAACGCAGACCCTTTTGGAACACCATTAGTCAGCAACCAGAAAATGCTTCCTCTATTCCCAAACTTTGCCTTCTGCCAGTCAGCACTGCTTTATCCATGTAAGAATCTTCCTTGTAATTCCTTGGGCTCATAACTTGCTAAGCAGCCTCATGTGTGGCACCTTGTCAAAGGCTAAACACAACATCAACTGATTCTCCTTTGTCTATCTTGCTTGATATTTCAACAGATTTGTCAGACATGATTTTCTCTGGAAAATTCCCATGCTAACTATGGCCTATCTTAACACGTGCTTCCAAGTACACAGAGTCCTCATTCTTAATAACTGACTCCAACATCTTTCCAACCTCTGAGGTCAGACTAACTGGCCTATGGTTTCTTTTCTCTGTCTCTGTCCCTTCTTGAAGATTAGAGTGACATTTGCAATTTTTCAGACTTATGGACTTTTTCGGACAGTTGACTGTACTTTCTTCCATAGATGTTGCCTAGCATGCTGAGTTTCTCCAGCATTTTATGTGTGTTGTTACCTCTCCAGCATCATTTTCCAGTGGTCTGATACCCACTCTCGCTTCTCTTTTACACTTTATGTATCTGAAGGAACTTTTGGTATCTCCTTTAAAATTACTGGCTAGCTTACTTTCATATTCCATCTTTACTTTCCTAATGACTTTTTTAGTTTCTTTCTGTGGGTATTTGAAAGCTTCCCAATCCTCTAACTTCTCACTAATTTTTGCTCTATGCCTTCTCTTTGGCTTTTATGTTAGCTTTGACTTCTCTGGTCGTGTCATCTTGCCTTTAGAATGCAGGAACTGTTACCGAAACAGAGGACTACCATTTCCAGATTTCAACCAGTCATGGGGCTCAGCTCAGTCCTAAGTACAAGTATTCCTTTTTGTGAACTTTACAGGAAAAGAGAAAAAACAGGACAGGAAACTGGAGATCAACTGCTGATATCTCAAGTCACTTGTGATTAACAAAGAACTGCAGCTAAAGATTCCAGTGAAAGTATTGATGAAGGGAAAGAAGCACCTTCTGAGCATCCTCAGTTCCCATTACTAAGGGGAGGGAATTGCAATTAAATGGTTAAAGGAATGTATTTGTGCACCTTTTCTTTGTCATACACAAGGACTGGTGTTAAGGGGTCACTACCTTAAGATCTTCTCACTTTACTGTAATATCTTCTGTCCATTATGAAAATTATCCAAGTCTCAAGACTCTTGTCAATCAAACTTAATTTGGTTCTCTACTCGGTGAAATCCAAATGTTGTGTAAGTGCACTACAGGTTGCAGCAACACAACTGAGAACTGATTGTGGTGATACACAAGATATTCTTGCAATTGTGCCATCTAAGACAAGAAATCTTCTTTTGTGGCTGTTTTTAATGGACAGTTACTATTTCTAACACCATTGCCCAAGTTCATAGAAATTTGCAAAACTACAAAAGCATGGTTATTTGACTCATTTACATCAGAATGACTGCCCGATCAATTTGATTACTCTTGTTGCCAAGCAACCTACTGTTGAGTCATCGCTAGGAACATATCAATAATTTACTAGAGAGTGACTGCATGTTGACACGTGATTTTCCAGCAGATATCAAATTTTTATATTAATGACCTTTCAGGGGATATCATGTTTGGAATTGTTAGCTCCGGTTGCTGCTTGTGATGAATACCAACAGAACGAAAGGTGGTGGGGACCAAACAATCCTTTTCTCAAATAGTTATGCTTATACATAACTCTAAAGGCTAGATGGACAAATTAATTTAGTGTATCAAACTGCACATTTTCCTGTTCTGTAAATATTTAGCTGATCATTTACAAAACAATTACCTTTCTTGTTGAGATAAGCTAGTGATTTAAACAAATCAATAATTGTTTTAGGCTTTTTAATAATAATTTCACATTTTGCAGCAAAATGCAACAAGAATTTACAGGTGGTGAGTGAGAGTATTACATTTGTGAAATGGTTACTTTGCGATAATAGATTAATTTTCTCTTCTATAACCATTTATGAACACATTAAAATATTCTAAACTTTGAAAGTCAGTTTTTACTTCCTTCTCAGTTATCTAGAAGAAAATAATCTTTTTTCCAGTTTATGGAAGCTGTCAACAAACAACTTAGCTGCCAGTCAGAGTTATCTTCGAACGCACCTGATTGAATTCTCAAGAGCGTTTGTGTAAGAATTTTGATGTGTTGTTAATAGGAGAGAATCACTTGTGGCCTCTTGTGCAGAGGTAATTTTTTAAATAATTTCGCTTTTCCGTGATTTTCTTTGAAGGGAATAATCTTATGTATTATTTTATCATTAATATAAACAAATATGCACATTTATTTTGTTGCCTAATATATTGCAGATTTTCAGATCTTGAATTTTCAAAATAGTTGCATTCTCTTTTTTTTCAGTTTTTGTCTACTTCTATTATACTATGTCCATCAAATAGTTTGATAAATTTAATTAGGACCTCTAAAAATTGTTAATTTTCACATATTCCAGAGAAATGTTGATGCAGAATTGGTTAAATTGGTTTAAGACATAAAAATCATTGAATGCATTAGATTCTGTTTCACAATCAACAGCTCTGGTAAATTTTGTAAAAAGCTACACAGTTAATCAGGTTCTGTTCTTGAAAACTGTCTGCAACTTGATTTCTCTCTGAATCAAGAACATTTTCTAAAGTTACTAGTATTTTATTGCTCTATATACAGTTGCTGTAATTCTTTCATTTCATAGTAACCCACACATTACTCTTAATTAAACTCGTGGTATACATAAATAATTTATCTATACATCAAAAAATATTTGCCCATAGAACTCAGCTGGTCAAAAGGCATTTGTATGCAGAAAGGATTATCAACATTTCTCCTCATAGATGCAGCTCAGTTTTCTGAGATCCCCCAGCAGACTTGCTTGTATTTCCAGATTCCACCATCTGAAAACGTTTGTGTCTCCATGACGGAAGAGTTTAATATTATTACTATCTTGAAAAATGCTTCAAAAGTGCATAGAAGAATTGTCTCAAATTAGAGTTCTCCAAGATAGGTTTTCAGGGTTGTGGGGAGAAATAAACTAGGTTGGCAGGGGGATGGGAACCAGAATGTTAGTTCAAATGTTGGAGCAGTTGGTGTAAAGGCAGATCCAGGGAGACTGAAGAAGACAGGCAGTGGATAGGACATAAATGCCATCAGTTGGATGGGTTAAAACGTGTTTACTTTAATGTGAGAAATACTAAGAACAAGGGTGATGAATTTAGAGCATGGATCAGTACATGGAATTATGACGCTGTGGTCAATATAAAGTCTTGGCTGTTAAAAGGACAGGATTGGCTGCTTGATATTGTGGGGCTTAGATGTTTCAGAAGGAGTAGGAAGGGAAGAAAAGTGGCAACATTGTGAATCAGGGATAGTATCATGGTTGCAGATCAGGAGGACATCATGGAAAGATCATCTGCTAAGTCAGTATGGGTGGAAATCAGAAACAGATAAAGGAGCAATGATTCTCTCAAGAGTAGTTTATAGGTTGCTAATAGTAACAGGGGCACTGAAGGGCAGATAAGTAAGCAGCTTTTGATAAGGTGCAAAAACATGGTCCTTCATGCAAGAGGTTTAGACGACGTGGAATGTGTAAGGTGTGTTCAGGACGGTTTGCTGACACACTATGTGGACAGACTGACTAGAAGAGAGACAATACTGGATCTAGTAATAGACAATGAACCTAGTCAGGTGATGGATCTCTTGGTGGGTAAGCATTTCAGAGATAATGACCACAACTCCCTGACCTTTCACATGGCAATGCATAAGATATGGGAAAGGATTTAATTGGGAGAGCGTATTAGACAGGAATTTGGGAGTGCAAATTACGAGCATATGTACCTGGGGGAATGTACAACAGAAATGTAGAGGTTGTTTAGGAAGCACTTGTATTGCGTTCTGGATAGGTTTGCCCCACTGAGGCAGGGAGAGGATGGCAGGGTGAGGGAACCATGGTTGACAAGGGTGGTGGAACATTTAGCCAAGAGGAAAAAGGAAGCATACCTAAGGTTTTGGAATAAAAAAATCAGTTGGGGCTCTTAAGATTTATAAGATAGCCACAAAGGACCTAAAAGGGGAATTTAGAAGAGCTAGAAGAGAACGTGGGAAGGCCTTGCCAATTAGGATTAAGGAAAAACCCCAACGTGTCTTTAATAATTACTTTGCTTCAGTGAGGGAGACTTTGATGAAGGTGAGTTAACTATGTAAATCAGGCTAATTTGCTGGAGCATGTCAAGGTTAAGAAAACAGCAATGTTGGGAGCTTTCAAAAAATATACAGCAAGTCTCCAGGGAAACAAGGGGAAAGATTGTTGGGATGTTGACAATGAATTTTGTATCATCCTTAGCCACAGGAGTAGTACCAAAAGATTGGAGGATGGTAATTATTGTTCCATTGTTCAAGAAAGGTAATAGAGGTGATCTTGGGTATCACAGATCAGTGAATCTCACATTAGTGGTGGGCTTACTCAGAAAGTTAGAAGGCATGGGATCCAGGGAAGTTTGGCCAGGTGGATTCAGAATTGGCTTGCCTGCAGAAGGCAGAGGGTGGTGGTGAAGGGAGCACATTCAGATTGGAGGATTGTAACTATTGGTGTCCCACAAGGATCTGTTCTGGGACCTCTACTTTTCGTGATTTTTATTAACGACCTGGATGTGGGGGTAGAAGGGTGGGTTGGCAAGTTTGCAGATGACACAAAGGTTGGTGGTGTTGTAGATAGTGTAGAGGATTGTCAAAGATTGCAGAGAGACATTGATAGGATGCAGAAGTGGGCTGAGAAGTGGCAGATGGAGTTCAACCCGGAGAAGTGTGAGGTGGTACACTTTGGAAGGACAAGCTCCAAGGCAGAGTAGAAAGTAAATGGCAGGATACTTGGTAGTGTGGAGGAGCAGAGGGATCTGGGGGTACATGTCCACAGATCCCTGAAAGTTGCCTCACAGGTGATAGGGTAGTTAAGAAAGCTTATGGGGTGTTAAGCTTTCATAAGTCGAGGGATAGAGTTTAAGAGTCGCGATGTGATGATGCAGCTCTATAAAACTCTGGTTAGGCCACACTTGGATTACTGTGTCCAGTTCTGGTCACCTCACTATAGGAAGGATGTGGAAGCATTGGAAAGGGTACAGAGGAGATTTACCAGGATGCTGCCTGGTTTAGAAAGTATGCATTTTGATCAGAGATTAAGGGAACTAGGGCTTTACTCTTTGGAGAGAAGGAGGATGAGAGGAGACATGATAGAGGTGTACAAGATAATAAGAGGAATAGATAGAGTGGATAGCCAGCACCTCTTCCCCAGGGCACCACTGCTCAATACGAGAGGACATGGCTTTAAGGTAATGTGTGGGAAGTTCAAGGGGGATATTAGAGGAAGGTTTTTTACTCAGAGAGTGGTTGGTGCGTGGAATGCACTGCCTGAGTCAGTGGTGGAGGCAGATACACTAGTGAAGTTTAAGAGACTACTAAACAGGTATATGGAGGAATCTAAGGTGGGGGCTTATATGGGAGGCAGGGTTTGAGGGTTGGCACAACATTGTGGGCCGAACGGCCTGTACTGTGCTGTACTATTCTATGTTCTATGTTAAAACCAATGGAGAGGATTCTTAGGGATTTATGAGCATCTGGAGAGGCATAGTCTTAATAGGCATAGTCAGCATAGTTTTTTGGGAGGCAAATCATGTGTCACGAGGCTGATTGCCTTTTTAGAGGGGGTGACAAAACAAATTGATGAAGGTAGAGCAGTAGATGTGGTGTATATGGATTTTAAATAAGGCCAATGGATTCTCTGTATTTTAGGATTCTTGGGATTTTAGAAAGAGGATGTGAGGCTACTCGATAGAGCTGTATAAGGTTATAAGAGGTATAGATAGGGGACAGCCATTGACTTATTCCCTGGCCAATACCAGAGGACATCTGTTTAAAGTAATGGAGGAAAGTTTATGGGAGATGTCAGAGCTAGATATATTACACAGAAAGTGGTAGATGCCTGGAATGTACTTCTGGGAGTGGTATAATAGGGACATTTAAGAGACTTTTAGACAGTCTCATGGACGCAAGACAGTTATGGGCATACTGGAAGGAAGGGTTATATTAATCATGGAATAGGTTTATATTGGTCAACACAACATCATCGACTGAAGAGCCTGTATTGTGCTACATATTCTATGTAAGTCAGATCATCCACAACCCAGTGATCTCTTATACTGTAGTTTAATATCCAGTTATCTCTTGAACGTGTTGAGCTATTTCATTACCACTAGGGGTCACTAGTTAACAAAATTCCAGGTTGATTTTTTTCTTTTCCTTTTGCTCACATTAGCTGATTAACAATCCTGAAATGTTCCATCAGTCAGTCAATTCACATAATACTGACTGGTGTTAATCCAGCCTGATTTATGCCCTGATAATGTTTGACTCCTAATGGCATACTAAGATAGACAACTTAAGCTTCAGGAAGCTACAATTAAAGTTTACATTCAGGTAGATTTTCATTCTGCAAGTTGTCCATGTAAGTGAATTATAAAACAAAACACTTAAAATAGTCACTCCTGTTAGCATACTCCTGGACCTAGGCAAGGCTCAAACATGGGCTGTTAAGGGAATGCCATGTTTATGCTGCAAAAGTGGCAGACATTGACCGTCTCTAACAAGAATGTTTATCTGCCCATTCTTGATATTCAACTTGCAATACCATCAAGGAGCCCTTAACCATGGGTGACTTAGAGGTCACCATCAGAAACTCAACTGGACTAGCAACAGAAATACTGTGACGACAAGAGAACATCAGTAGTTGGGTATTTTTGTGGTTAGAGATTTATCTCCCGTTAGCCTAAAGCCTTTCCACCACTGGCAAAGTACAGCAAAATGCAGGGTATTCCAATGGGTGGAATACCCTCCATTTTCCCGGATGAGTACAACTCCAATAACGGTCAAGAAATTCGACACCATCTCAGACAAGGACCAGCACATGAACACCATCTACCACCCTAAACTTACATTTCCTCCACTATTTACACAAACTGCAGTAATGTAAACCATTTATAATTCGATTAATAGTATCTCTTAAACCTGTGTCCTTTAAAGCCACGAAGTGCAAGAGCAACAGGAACATGGGAACACCTTCACCTGCAGGTTCCCCTCTCCATGGCACCTTGACCTGGAAGCATATGCTGCTTCTTCATTATTACTGATTCCTAACACGCCAACCCCCACCCCAATAGAACTGAGGGAGCTCCTTTACCAGAAGGACTGCAGTGGTACAAGAAGGTGGCTCTCAACTTAAATATCTGTATTTGAAAAACAGAGACAGCATTGGAAATTTTTAAATATGTTGAAACTAAATTAATTATTCTGATAAATGCAGTACTAAAATTGTTAAGTTGTGGTGCTTTCCTATACTTCTCGATGGTTGTCAGAATTATAAAACTACAGAATAAAATTGAGGAAAAAATTTGAACAGTTACACTCCTTTGTGAGTGAGATATTTTGGAATTCTTTATATAATCTTGACTAATTAACAATACCATGTATGAAAATCTACTTGTTTTGCATTACTATTGATAATTAATTACTTACAAGGAATGGTGAATGCTCAATAGCAAGGCAGTCTATATAGGATGGGGCTGAAAGATGAACACCATTCCAATGTCTGTCTAGTACTTTGTGCAATTATTCAATTAATCAAGAGAGATATATGCAGGGCATTGTAAGTGTTAAACGCAGCTGTTCAGTGTAATTTTATTTAAATATTCAATGACTCTAATTCTCATGGGTCCTGTCTTTTCAAAACACCTGTTTCAAACAATTACTGCCTCACCTGTATGTCACACAAACAGGTTGACTAGTAACCTGGATTTGCTCAACACTTGTCTCTCTTGAAGGGTGTTAGGATTATATCGTCAGCATACACATCCTACTGTACTGCACACCATTAAACAATTATGGCAGAGGCCTGCTTCTGCCTTCAATTAGCTCATCCCATTGCCAACTCACCAAATTTCTTCACTGGAATTTAAGGCTTAGCTAAAAGAAATATTAATGTTGAGAAAGTGATTCGTTTGGGGTGTCATTAGTATTATTATGTTTTGAATTGGTGTTTTAACTTAATTGAATGTAACCTCTAGGAACAGAAAATTACCTTACTTCCTCAAATTAGGATTTTGATTTACTTTCAATACAATGAATTATTAGTCGTGTTTTCCATTTTTAGATACCCAGCAGAATTTTGTACTTCAGGGTGGAGCTCCCACAGGGACTCCACCAGACCTGTCTTCTGATGCTGGGGTCAATGAATTGGTATGGAAGGCTCTCAGTCAAAGAATACACCTGCAAAAGCCCAAGAGTAGCACCGCAAATAGCACCAATCTGTAGCTTCAGAAGGGGCAGCAAAGAACCTCATGAAAGGGACAGAAGATCAAAAAGAAAACTCACACTTCCTTTGAGACCTTCAGCAGATTTATAGATGAGCTGATTAAACAGAGAGGAAGTCTCACTAAGGCCCACCCTTCCATTGGAAGTGCCTTTAACTACAGCTACCCCGGGAAGCAGCAGTAAACGTGGTGAAGAACAAAGGAAAATCAGCAACACCACATCTCTATCTTCCTAAGTGAAATCCTTCAACTTTTGAAAGTTACTCAGGAGTTGAACACCAAAATACCACAGGAACTTCTGGCTGGCACATTCAAACACAAAGGAATTTTAAAACAACAATAAATCTGAATCACTTGAAAAATTATTTCTTGGGGAGGAAAAATTGATGTTTTAAATGATGGAGTCTCATTCCTTTACAAATCAAATGTCATTCAAAATCTTTTAAAAAGTGGTTACTTTTTTTCTTTTGGATTGTTTCATCCCTCTTAGTTCTTTCACCCTACTTTGTTTCCTACACAAGATTACAATGAGATGAGTTGATAGACTCAGACGGGCTCAGTTAGGACTTGTCAATCTGATCACATCTGCAGATGCTAGAATCTGAATCTGCAGCAACACTCCAAAAATACTGGAGGAACTCAGCAAGCTATGGAGGGAAATAAACAACTTATGCTCAGAGCAAGACCCTTCATCATGACTGAAAGTCTTGGCCTGAAACATTAACTGTCTATTCCCCTCCATAGTTGCTGCCTGACTTGCTGGGTTTCTCCAGCATTTTATGTGTGTTGTTGACGATTCTCTCTTCTTCGTCATTGATGTTGAAGTTGTTTGTGCAGCTGGCACAGAAATGAATTTTGTGTACAGCAGCTGTGCATTTCAGCAATATGTTCAAGATCTGTGAGGTTGGTTCCAAATAAAGCTAGCCTATACACTTTAAAGGGAGGCTATTGTTGCTGGAATAAATGGTGGATATTCTTCTAAGGTGGTTGACGCTGTGTGACATGTTTTGGGAACCATCAGTCTTCAAAATTTCCTAATAGTGACCTGGGAGGAATTGAAGAGGGGAGCAGATAAGCCCTACTAAAAAGTGTCAGAATACTTCTGAATCTCTGCAGAATACAAGGGGATCATAATGTGGACAATGTTAATAGTAAGCTCCCTGAGACATTTCTAGAAGGTCCTAAAAATTAAATATCCCAACATAAAGAACTATATCCCACCAACAGCATGATAAACCTCACAAGTTCCATTCTTTCTTTCCCTCCTTACCAACCAACAATTGCTGTCAATCAGGGCTCATCTCAATTATTCACTGGTTGACTTCACCATCGCATACATAGGATAATTCCACAGGAATCATAGGCACACTTCACAGCTTGCACGAAACAACCACAAAACAGAAAATGCAGGAACGCTTAAGTTCAAGTTCAATTATCATTCAACTATACATGAATATAACTAAATGAAACAGTGTTTTTCTGGGGTCAGCCAAGGCGCAAAACCCATGACCAACAGCACACAGCAGCTAGCACAAATAGCACATATAGCTATGATTTCAGAAAAACATACAGCCACAGAGAAAAAAAAATAGTAATTACATAGCCCAAGTCCCAGAGTGGCATGACTGCAGAACTAATAGCAAGTTGTCCTTATCCAGATTGTTCTTCCATGAAGCAAACACCAGAGGGCAGCACTGAGCAAACATTGGAGGGCAGTATTGACAGGAGGGGCCAGACCCCAACCCAAGTATGGATTTCAGCATGCCCCACAGAGGCTTTTCCACACCACCTCTTCGTCTCCTCTTCTGGTCAGGTGCAACAGGTGACTCTGAGGTGCGGGCTAGTCCTGCCACAACCAAGGTAGCACAACTCCTCTGCCGTCAGTCTTGCCAAAGAATCGGTGAACTGGACTTGCAGTATTTGATGTTACCAAAGGGAGGAGGTCCTGAAAGCAGACTTCAGGGAGTTAGGAAGGAAATTGAAAAGCAGGACCACAAAGGTAGTCATTTCGGGATTACTGCCTGTGCTACGCGACAGTGAGTATAGGAATAGAACGAGGTGGAGGATAAATGCGTGGCTGAGGGATTGGAGCAGGGGGCAGGGAATCAGATTTCTTCTTTTGGGGTAGAAGTGACCTGTACAAAAAGGATAGATTGCACTTGAATCCCAGGGGGACCAATATCCTGGCAGGGAGGTTTGCTAAGGCTATTAGGGAGAGTTTAAACTAGGATTACTGGGGGGTGGGAACCAAACTGAAGAGACGGAGGAAGAGACGTTTGGCTCACAAATAGAGAAAGCTTGCAGACAGTGCGAGAGGGAGGATAGGCAGGTGATTGAAAAGGGACGCGCTCAGACTGATGGTTTGAGATGTGTCTATTTTAATGTAAGGAGTATTATCAACAAAGCAGATGAGCTTAGAGCGTGGACCAGTACTTGGA
This sequence comes from Mobula birostris, assembly GCF_030028105.1. Taxonomy (NCBI): domain Eukaryota; kingdom Metazoa; phylum Chordata; class Chondrichthyes; order Myliobatiformes; family Myliobatidae; genus Mobula; species Mobula birostris. Next base: position 207,826,678 of record NC_092371.1, on the reverse strand, counting down.
ACTATGAGGTTGTGGCCATTACAGAGACTTGGATGGCTCAGGGGCAGGAATAGTTACTTCGAGTGCCAGGCTTTAGATGTTTCAGAAAGGACAGAGAGGGAGGCAAAAGAGGTGGGAGTGTGGCACTGTTGATCAGAGATAGTGACACAGCTGCAGAAAAGGAAGAAGACATGGAGGGATTGTCTATAGAGCCTCTGTGGGTGGAAGTTAGGAACAGGAAGGGGTCAATAACTCTACTGGGTGTTTTTTATAGACCACCCGATAGTAACAGGGACATCAAGGAGCAGATAGGGAGACAGATTCTGGAAAGGTGTAATAATAACAGGGTTGTTGTGGTGGAAGACTTTAATTTCCCAAATATCGATTGGCATCTCCCTAGAGTGAGGGGTTTAGATGGGGTGGAGTTTGTTCGGTGTGCTCAAGGAAGTTTCTTGACACAATATGCAGATAAGCCTACAAGGGGAGAGGTTGTACTTGATCTGGTATTGGGAAATGAACTTGGTCAGGTGTCAGATCTCTCAGTGGGAGAGCATTTTGGATAGTGATCACAATTCTATCTCCTTTACCACAGCATTGGAGAGGGATAGGAACAGACAAGTTAGGAAGGCGTTTAATTGGAGTAAGGGGAAATCTGAGGCTATCAGGCAGGAACTTGGAAGCATAAATTGGAAACAGATGTTCTCAGGGAAATGTAGGGAAGAAATGTGGCAAATTTTCAGGGGATACAAGGAAATCTGCAGATGCTGGAATTTCAAGCAACACACTTAAAAGTTGCCGGTGAATGCAGCAGGCCAGGCAGCATCTCTAGGAAGAGGTACAGTCAACGTTTCGGGCTGAGACGTCGACTGTACCTCTTCCTAGAGATGCTGCCTGGCCTGCTGCATTCACCAGCAACTTTTAAATGTTCAGGGGATATTTGTGTGGAGTTCTGCATAGGTACGTTTGAATAAGACAGGGAAAGGATGCTAGGGTGCAGGAATCATGGTGTACAAAGCCTGTTGTAGATCTAGACAAGAAAAGGAGGGCTTACGAAAGGCTCAAAAAACTAGGTAACGATAGAGAGCTAGAAGATTATAAGACTAGCAGGAAGGAGCTCAAGAAAAAAATTAGGAGAGCCAGAAGGGCCCATGAGAAGGCCTTGGTGGACAGGATTAAGGAAAACCCAAAGGCATTCTACAAGTATATGAAGAGCAAGAGGTTAAGATTTGAGAGAATAGGACCAATCAAGTGTGACAGTGGAAAAGTGTGTATGGTACCAGAGGAGATAGCAGAGGTACTCAATGAATACTTTGCTTCAGTATTCACAATGAAAAATAACCTTGGCGATTTGTGGGATGACTTGCAGTGGACTGAAAAGCTTGAGCATGTAGATATTAAGAAAGAGGATGTGCAGGAGCTTTTGGAAAGCATCAAGTTGGATAAGTCACTGGGACCGAACAAGATGTACACCAGGCTACTATGCGAGGTGAGGGAGGATATTGCTGAGTCTCTGGCGATATTCTTTGCATTATCAATGTGGACAGAAGAGGTTCCAGAGGATTGGAGGTTTGTGGATGTTGTTCTATTATTCAAGAAAGGGAGTAGAGATAGCCCAGGAAATTATAGACCTGTGAGTCTTACTTCAGTGGTTGGTAAGCTGATGGAGAAGATCCTTTCTGAGAGGCTGGATTTATGAACATTTGGAGAGGCATAATATGCTTCTCCTTAATATCCCTATAATATTCTAGAGGCATAATATTCCTCTGGAGGAATAGTCAGCACGGCTTTGTGAAAGGCAGGTCATGCCTTACAAGCCTGACTGAATTTTTTGAGGATGTGACTAAACATATTGATGAAGGTAGAGCAGTAGATGTAGTGTATATGGGTTTCAGCAAGGCATTTGACAAGGTACCTCATGCAAGGCTTATTGAGAAAGTAAGGAGGCATGGGATGCAAGGGGAAATTGCTTTGTGGATCCAGAACTGGCTTGCCCACAAGAAGGCAAAGAGTGGTTGTAGATGGGTCATATTCTGCATTGAGGTCGGTGACCAGTGGTGTGTCTCAGGGATTTGTTCTGCGACTTCTACTCTTAATGATTTTTATTAATGACCTGAATGAAAAAGTGGGGGGATGGGTTAATAAATTTGCTGATGACACAAAGGTTGGGGATGTTGTGGATAGTGTGGAGGGCTGACAGAGTTTACACTGGGACATTGATAGGATGCAAAACTGGGCTGAGAAGTGGCTGATAGAGTTCAACCCAGCCAAGTGTGAGGTGGTTCATTTTGGTCGGTCAAATATGATGACAGAATATTGTACAGTATTAATGGTAAGACTCTTGGGAGTATGGAGGATTAGAGGGATCCTGGGGTCCGAGTCCATAGGACACTCAAAGCTGCGGTGCAGGTCGACTCTGTGGTTAAGAAAGCATACGGTGCATTGACCTTCATCAATTGGCAGATTGAGTTTAGGAGCCAAGAGGTAATGTTGCAGTTATATAGGACTATGGTCAGACCCCACGGAGTACTGTGCTCAGTTCTGTTCACCTCACTATAGGAAGGATTGAATCATTGAAAGGATGCAGAGGAGATTTACAAGGATATTGCCTGGATTGGGGAGCATGCCTTATGAAAATAGGTTGATTGAACTCGGCCTTTTTTCCTTGGAGTGACGGAGGATGAGAGGTGACCTGTTAGAGGCGTATAAGATGATGAGGGACATTGATTGTGTGGATAGTCACAGGCTTTTTCCCAGGGCTGAAATGGCAAGCACAAGAGGGCACAGTTTTAAGGTGCTTGGAAGTAGGTACAGAGGAGATTACAGAGGTAATTTTTTATGCAGAGAGTGGTGAGTGCGTGGAATGGGCTGCCGGCCATGGTGGTGGAGGCGGATACGATAGGGTCTTTTAAGAGACTCCTAGGCAGGTATATGGAGCTCAGAGAAATAGAGGGCTATGTGTAATCCTGGGTAATTTCTAAGGTAGGACATGTTCGGCACAGCTTTGTGGGCCAAAGGGCCTGTATAGTGCTGTAGGTTTTTTTCTATGTCTAATGTTCAACAGGGTCTTGCGATCGCGATAAAACTTCCAAGACAATCACTCGCACTGCAGTTCTTGATGTTCCTAGTTTCCAGCATTGACTTGCAATCATAAAAAAGACATACAAGATGAACAAATAAACTTTTAATTCGATGCAGAGTGATCACTGCACCCGAGCATGCCACCATCTTACCTGGGCCTTTTAAGTACTTAGAAGATAGACTTTAACCTGAAATATTATTTTTATGTTTCTTTCCAAAGATACTGCCTGACCCTGAGTGCCTCCAGCATTTAATGTTTGTAATTCAGTTTTCCAATACCGTCAGCCTTTGATTTTCAGCATTATGTTTTATTTAACTAGTGTTATTCGACATCTCACATTGTTCCAAAGGAGTTTACAACAAATGAAAAAATGAAGAATTTATAAGTGTTGTCACGACTGGAGCTGAAATATTCTGCCTGCGATATAACAGCGAAGATGATGAAAAGATGAGTATTACTAAAAGTCAACCAATAGTATAGCAGAAAGTGGAATTAGTCATAAAGTTCTGTCGAAAATGAAGATGAAAAGGTAATAAACCAAATGATGCAAGCAGGAATAATCCAGGAATCATGGAATATTGGATTGGTTTATTATTGTCACATGTACCGAGGTACAGTGAAAAACTTGCCTTGAATACCATCTATACTGAAGTATTCATTATATTGTGCACTGAAGTAGAACAGGGGAAAGCAACAACAGTGCAGAATTAAGTATTATAGTACAGAGAAAGTGCAATGTAGGTAGAAAGTAAACTGCAAGGCACAATGAGGTAGATTGTGATGTCAAGAATCAATCTTATCATACTGGGATTTATTCAATAGTCTTATACTGAGATCTTTCATTATGTTGGCTGCTTTACTAAAGTATCAGAGCCCATCGAGGGGAGGGGACGCTGGTTTTAATGCTGTGTTCGCAACGTCTGCAGATTATTGCAGTCATGGACAGAGCAGTTTCGATATCAAGCTGTGATGCATGCAGTTAGGATACCTTCTATGGTGGATCAATAAAAATTGGTGAAGACCAAAGAGGACATGCCAAATTCCTTTTAGCCTCCCGAGGAAGTAGAGGCACTGGTGAGCTTTTGTGCCGTGGTTTCAATGTGTTTGAACCAGGACAGGATACTGTTGATGTTTACTCCTCGAAACATGAGCTTCTTATCACTCTCAACACTGATGGTAAACAGGAGCATGTGTATCACTCCCCACCCTCCTGAAGTCAATGGCTAGCTCTTTTGTTTTGTTGTCCCTGAGGGAATGGTTGTTTTCATTACACCATGTCCCTAGGCTCTTTATCTCTGACTCATCACTATTTGAGATACAGCCCATTGCTATGGTGGCATCCGAAATGTGGACAGAGTCAGAGCAGGATCTGCTGATGCAGCCATGACTGTAGGGAGAGTCGAGTAGAGGGCTGAGGACATCGCCTTGTGGGGTGCCAACGTTCAGAAAAATCAAGGCGGCCATGTTGCTCCCTAATCTTGCAGATTGTGGTCTGCTGATCACAATGCCAAGGATCTAGTTGCAAAAGGAGGCATTGCGTCCCAGGTTTAGGAGTTTGAAAATGAGTTTGCTTGGAAATATAGTGTTGAAGGCAGGGATATGTGGATCAGAAAGATATGTTTGCAGCATTTTTTTATAAACGCAATGTTGATTGCCCGCTTTCTGCCCACCTGCTTAATTTTCCACTTTTAATATAATGATGGCAATCCATTAGATGCTTCCTGAAGTACAAGCCGTCTCCAGGTTATGTAAGTGTTCTGTTCCTGAGAGGAGTCTGTAAACTGATTTCTCTGTAAGATGGAAATGTTGTTTTTCTACAATTACCCCTACTTTATGGCTCTTTAGCACTTGCCATTATTCTTTCATTTCATTGAATAATTGCCCTACTGCTACTTATGATTGAACTAATAGAATACATATATCTATACGATATTATGTCATTACTGAATATCATGAAACATTTAATTATTACTAGTTCCAAAATGATTTTAAAAATGTATGGAACGTTTTATATAAAGTCAGATTTTTGTATGTTAGGTGATTCATAACCCAGGGAGCCTCTTCAGAACCATTTCCTTTTCTTTTACCAATATGAGATTTCAGTGCTGTGAATTTGCCTGTGATCAATTCTTTCTGTTATGCTCACTATCAAAGCAGGTGGTATTGAAATCGGCTGGTATATTGCAGACCAGGGACCTAATGAGATATCGTTATGGAGAACAGCGAAAGTATGCCATGCATTTCCTTGCAAAGAATATTCAGACACTAATGTATTTGCTTTCTCCCATTCTTGTGGGGTTCCAGAGCAGGATTGATAGAGATATTGGAATACGAGTTTGAAATTCTCCATTATGATGATTGCCCTACCTGATCCTGTTCTTCCCACCACCACATCCCACCCTCAATCAGCCAACTTTTTAATTTACAAAGTCTGCCTTGTCATTTTGCTTTCTCAATGTGAAGATTTGTAAATATTAATTGTTATTTACCATGACAATAAAGTGGAAAATAATCTTTTTGTTTTACAAAATGAGTGACTGAATCTGGAATTAAATGCCTAGTTTAGTGTTGGATAGATTTAATTTCAGTATTGAGAGATCATGCATCTTCACTGTGGAAGATCTCTGGCAGTGTGCCAGAGATCTGTGAGTGTCAGGGAGCAAGAGTGAGTGCCATTGCTATTACAAAGGAAAAAGTACCAGGCAAACTGAAAGGTCTTAAGTTGGATAAGTCACATGGACCAGATGGACTACATCCCAGACTCCTGAGAGAGGTTGCTGAAGAGGTGACTGATGTATTGTTCATGAGTTTTCAAGAATTACTTGATTCTGGCATGGTCCCAGAGGACTGGAAAATTGCAAATGTTACTTCACTCTTTAAGAAGGGAGGAAGGCACAAGAAAGGAAATTATAGGCCAATTAGCCTAACCTCAGTGGTGTTTCAGATGAGGTTTCAGAGGACTTAGCAACTAATGACAAAATACGTCATGGTTTCTGTAAAGGGAAATCTTGCCTGACAAATCTGTTAGAGTTCTTTGAGGAAGTAACGAGCAGGGTGGACAATGGATGTGGATAGGCAGTGGATGTCACTTACTTGGATTTTCAGAAGGCATTTGAAAAGGTGCCAACATGAGGCTGCTGAACAGATAAGATCCTATGGTGTTACAGGAAAGATACTGGCATGGATAGAGGAATAGCTAACAGGCAGGAGGTAGCGAGTGGGATGAAAGGGGGCTTTTTCTCGTTGGTTGCCAGTGATGAGTGGTGTTCCTCATGTGTCAGTATTGGGACCACTACTTTTAGAAACATAGAAAACCTATAGCACAGTACAGGCCCTTCGGCCCACAAAGTTGTGCCGAACATATTCCTACCTTAGATATTACTAGGCTTACCCATAGCCCTCTATTTTTCTAAGCTCTATGTACCTATCCAAAAGTCCCTTAAAAGACCCTATCATATCCGCCTCCACCACTGTCGCCGGCAGCCCATTCCACGCACTCACCGCTCTCTGCATAAAAACCTTACCCCTGACATCTCCTCTGTACCAGCTCCCAAGCACCTTAAACCTGTGCCCTCTTGTGGCAGCCATTTCAGCCTCTGACTATCCACACGATCAATGCCTCTCATCATCTTATACACCTCTATCAGGTCACCTCTCACCCTCTGTCACTCCAAGGAGAACAAGCCGAGTTCACTCAACCTGTTTTCATAAGGCATGCTCCCCAATCCAGGCAACATCCTTGTAAATCTCCTCTGCACCCTTTCTATGATTTGAACACAGTACTCCAAGTGGTGTCTGACCAGGGTCCTATATAGCTGCAACATTACCTCTCGGCTCCTAAATTCAATTCCACAATTGATGAAGGCCAGTACACCGTATGCCTTCCTAACCACAGCGTCAACCTGCGCAGTTGCTTTGAGCATCCTATGGACTCGGACCCCAAGATCCCTCTGATCCTCCACACTGCCAAGAGTCATAGCATTAATACTATATTCTGTCATCATATTTGACCTACCAAAATGAACCACTTCATACTTATCTGGGTTGAACACCATCAGCCACTTCTCAGCCCAGTTTTGCATCCTATCAATGCCCTCCACACTGTCCACAACACCCCCAACCTTTGTGTCATCAGCAAACTTTCTAACCCATCCCTCCACTTCCTCATCCAGGTCATTTATAAAAATCACGAAGATTAAGGGTCCCAGAACAGATCCCTGAGGCACACCACTGGTCACCGACCTCCATGCAGAATTTGACCTGTCTACAACTACTCTTTGCCTCTGTGGGCAAGCCAGTTCTGGATCTACAAAGCAATGTCCCCTTGGATCACATGCCTCCTTACTTTCTCAATACTTTTCACATTGTTTGTTAGTGATTTGGGTAATGGAATTGATGGCTTTGTGGCAAAGTTTGCGGATGATATGAAGATAAGTGGAGGAGTCTGTAGTTCTGAGGAAGCAATGCAATTGTAGCAGGACTTAGACAAATTGGAAGAATGGGCAAAAATGAGGCCGACTGCTTTTCAAGTTGTTTGTTAATGATAATGGAATTGAATACAGTGTTGGGAAATGTATGATAATGCATTTTGTTAAGAGGAAAAATAGTGCAGACGGTTATCTAAATGGGGAAAAATTCAAACATCAGATGTGCCGAGGGACTTAGGAGTCCTCATGCAAGACTCTCAGAAGGTTAATTTACAGGCTGAGTCTGTGGTAAAGATGACAAATGCAATGTTGGCAATTATTTCAAGGGGAATAGAATATATAAGCAAGGAGATAATGCTGAAGCTTTATAAGACACTAGTCAGGCTACACTTGGAATATAGTCAACAGCTTTGGGCCCCTTATCTCAGAAAGGATGTGTTGTCGTTGGAGAAAGTCCTGAGGAGGTTCATGAAGTTGATTCCAAAATGAAGGGGTTAACATATGAGGAGCGTTTGGTTGCTTTGGGCCTGTACTCAATTTAGGAGAATACAGGGGGATCTCATCGAAACCTAATGAATGTTGAAAGGACTAGATAAGGTGGTTGTGGATAGGAAGTTTTCTTTGGTGAAGGTATTCAGAACTAGAAGACACAGCCTTAAAATTGAGGAGTGTCCTTTTACCACAGAAGTAAGGAGGAATTTTTTTAGCCAGAGAATAGTGAATCTGTGGAATGCTCTGCACAGTCTGTGGTGGAGGCCAAGTTTGTGGGTCTAATTAAAGCAGAAGTTGACCATTTTCTGATTGGTCAGGGCATCAAAGGAAATGGTGAGAAGGCAAGTGTATGGGGTTGAGTGGGATTCGGGATCAGCCATGATGGAATGGCGGAGCAGACTTGATGGGCTGAATAGCCTACTTCTGCTCCTACGTCTTAAGGTCTTATGGTCTAAACTGGTTAAATATCTGAAATAACAGGATTTGCAGGGGAAAGGCCAAGGAGTGGTATTCACTGGATTATTATTACATGGAACTGATATAGATTTGACCTCCTGATCTGTAGGTGTTCTGTGATTCAAAGATTGTGGTTTTCATTTTGTGGTAATTGGAAGTCTAAACTTTTATCATATCAACCTAAAGTAGCACAACAATATCAGGCTCTTTTTTGTGAAATTTGTTTGTTTCATATTCAATTTACATTCAATCATTTGCAAAGAGGTATATCAGCAATCAATTTATCATTCAGAAAATTAAAATACTGTTGTACATGCAGTCAAATCGACACTTTCAAATCAATCAACCTTATTAGAAACAGTAAAAAAGGATGCATGACCAGACATTTGGTAAATAAGCAGATCTACAGGAAAGATGTAATCATGTTTTATATTTGTTTGTTAATTTCAATCAGTTCAATGCTAAGGAAGGGAACAGTGGGAAGTTAATTGGCGTGATTGCTGTGATTTAGAAAGAGATCATTGATACAGGGGATTGCAGTGTCAGAGAGTTCCCAAGTTGGATCACAGTAGCCACATGAATCACTGATCTCCATTGGCTTAATTGCTCAGGAGTGGGCTTTACCATCAGTGCCTGTGCAAGTGTAAAGTAATAGTGACTGACCCCAGTAGTCCTACCGCAGTTCATCAACCCTACTGAAAAACATAGATATTTGTTGAAGATGGGATTAGCACTGGCATGGATGACCTCATCCAATTGTGTTTTACTCTTATAAATTATATATCTGAAGAAAGGCAATTTGAGTCAGTCTAGAGCCAAATGCGAAGAAGACATGACAATAAACAGACAAATGAAATACAGCAGTAATGTGTTCAAAGCTCAAGGTTGTGCTAAACTGCCATGAGACCAACAAAAAGAATTGAAATAGCTTGTGGTATCAAAAAAAAACTATCAAACTCTAGAATGCGAAAAAGCATAATAAAAGGCATTGTAGCGATTTATTTAACGGATAGACTGGTCATGAAACCGTTTTAAACAATTTTCAGCAGAGGAATAGAGGAAACACACACACAGTTAAGAGGGCCAGACTCATCAGGCTGCTCCTCCCTTGTTTGGCCTTGCATTTACTTCACTCTCTTCCTCACTATTGTGACAGTTTCCATCACCATCAGTCCTGAGATCAGACAACATTAGAGGCTGCAATGGCAATTGTTTATTGGTTAGAGTAGTGCTTGATGCAATCTGTACCTGGAATGTAACCCCACACTAGTCCTACACTTGCACCGACTTTCTGTGGCTGCATAGCTTCCAATACCCTGCTGCTCATCAACAAACCGCCAAGGCTGTGAGTTACATGATCAGTGACTGGGTCTCAGACAGTGCAATCTGAGGTCCTAGCCCCAGAGAGCTTGTGTTCACCTCAGTGCGACAGGAGAACACACATCATAGTACAATAGTCTCTGCTTTATTTTGTCGTACACTATTTATGCACATCATTATTCTGTACATTATTATTAGTTAAGTCTGCACACAGCTGTGTGTTTTTAATGTTGCTGCTGTAACAAAAGAATTTCCGACTCGGGGTCAATAAAGTACTTATTATAATTTTTACCAAAGGCCAGTTCAATAGATGATTGGTATCATATAGAAACAACTGAAATATGTTTAATCAAAATAAAATTATGTTAAGTAATTAAAAAGTCAACATATTTTGCCACTATAAATTAATTGAAAAACATTCAATGTGAAGTGGAATTAAAAGAAATCAAAAAAACTTAACCTTCACTTTTTAAATTAAAAATGACAAACCTATTCAAATAAGTGAGACTGCACTGGATACACCAATCAAAGCTAAAGTACCAGAAGCAAATTCTGTGGTCTACAATTATCAGTAACTGCTCCAAACTCAGTGCTGAGTCCATACCACAGCTAGAGGTCAGATAAACAGGCTTAAGATAATGGAGGTGTGAAAAGGAGACAGCCGGTGATGGATCTTTGCAAACCCACGCCAAGGGTGAATGTGGTTTGGTTCATTGTGTCACGCATGGCAAAGATTTGCATTGAGTCAGCATTTCCCTAGTATAGCTTAACAAAAATGCGAATTATAAAGTCACATCATTGTTTTGATTATCTATGCTTCCAGCTTTGTTCTATTATAGTGCCTTAATTACAGATATGTTATTATAACACTATTATTTAAGCATTTTATTATAATTTTTGAACCCTGGACTGGACGAGATATACCCCAGGCTACTGCGGAAGGCGAGGGAGGAGATTGCTGAACCTTTCGCAATGACCTTAACATCATCAATGGGGAGGGGATAGGATCTGGAGTATTGGAGGGTTGCGGATGTTGTTCCATTATTCAAGGAAGGGAGTAGAGATAGCCCAGGAAATTATAGACCAGTGAGTCTTACTTCAGTGGTTGGCAAGTTGATGTAAAAGATCCTGAGAGGCAGGATTTATGAACATTTAGAGAGGCATAATATGATTAGGAATAGTCAGCATGGCTTTGTCAAAGGCAGGTCATGTGTTACAAGCCTGTTTGAATTTTTTGAGGATGTGACTAAACACATTGATGAAGGAAGAGCAGTAGATGTAGTGTCTATGGATATACACTACATCTATATACAAGGCATTTGATAAGGTTCCCCATGCAGGCTTATTGAGAAAGTAAGGAGGCATGGGAAAAAGAGAGAGAAAAAAAATATTAAAAAAAATATAAATAAGGGATGGGTTACAAAGGGGAGATGGGGCATTAACGGAAGTTAGAGAAGTCAACGTTCATGCTATCAGGTTGGAGGCTCCCCAGATGGAATATAAGGTGTTGTTCCTCCAACCTGAGTGTGGCTTCATCTTGAACCCCATCCCTTATTTATTTATTTATTTATTTTTAATATACTTCTTTCTCTCTCTTTTTTCTCCATCTGTCCCTCTTACTATAATTCCTTGCCCATCCTCTGGGTCCTCCCCCCCCCACCTTCCTTCTTTCTCCTTAGGCCTCCCATCCCATGATCCTCTCACTTCTCCAGCCCCCTTTTACCAATCAACTTTCCAGCTGTTAGCTCCATCCCTCCCCCTCCTGTCTTCTCCTATCATTTCGGATCTCCCACTCCCCCTCCCACTTTCAAATCTCTTACTATCTCTTCTTTCAGTTAGTCCTGACAAAGGATCTCAGCCCGAAATGTCGACTATACCTCTTCCAATAGATGCTGCCTGGCCTGCTGCATTCACCAGCATTTTATGTGTGTGTTGCTTGAATTTCCAGCATCTGCAGATTTCCTCGTGTTTGCACTTCAGTAAATGTGTTCCTTTTCAGCTGCCCAGCATATTCCAAGCAGTCTGGGATGAATTCCTCGATAGAATTCATGGTATTAACTCCAAATGTAAATACAACTGCCACTTATCTCAATGACACATTTTTTCATTACAAACTCATCCAAAAGAGCAATGGAAGTTCTTTTAGCAAAATGATTATCACCATTTATAACATTGAAACTAACCGTTGTCAATATTAAGTTTCAAAGCCCTCATATCATGCAGGATTTGATAGATCTTAGCAAGCTCTTTGCTAGAAATGTTAGTTTATTGACCTCCTGATTAATTATATCATTGAAATGTATAAAGCAGAAGGAATTCACACAATACAAAGAGAAGAATTCATAATATCATTATTTGTTAACCTTTCTAAGGCAAATTACCTTCTATTGCTACAAAAATTTTGAGGCAATTTTCAACTGATTGCGATAATATAAAACCAGTCCTCTAGATTTGAGAATTCATCTCTTTTCAGTACTTCTGGTATTTTTAAGACATGTATGCCAATAGGTACTAATCACAGGGTGCATTCCATGAGTTAGAGGTCTTAGTCGGAATTGAATCCTACACTATGACAACAGCAGAGAAAGCCTCTAATTTCGAAATGAATGGCAATACTTTGAAGGGTCATTGAATTTCTCCTTGAACTTTGATTAATGTTTAACCTTCAATGAACTACACATAAAACAATTACATAGTCATCATTCTGTTATCTTTTGTGGAAGCCTACTGAAGAGATTTTGGCTGTGGACTTGCTGGACTACGTGCATGTGCCTATACAAAAGTAGGTGGTGTAGGTGCACGCAAAGAAGACTTATATGAATATAATTAACTCTGCAGAGCAGAAAAAAAACCCTATTAAACCTTCAAGCACAACAAAACCGCTACGTCAGCAGAAATGTTTTGTTTCCCTTTATTACCATATTACACGGAATCTGGACTCGACTGTAATATTGTTCTATGGTACCCTGTGGTGCAGTTTGCTCTACTCAGTTATTTGTTAGCAAGCAGGTGAAAGCATCACATCCAAAATGATTACATCATCTGAAAGCACATTAGGATTTCTTCAGGGTAATTTGTGAGTAAATGCCTTGTAAGTATTGTCCAAACTCTGAAAGTTTTGTAGTTACTTAGCTTAACTTCCTGATGATGGGTATGCATTTTTAGTTATGTTCTAACCATGATCTATATTCAAATAAATTCCTTTGTGCAACATTTAAATACAATACCTTAACCACGTATTTTAACTATGTTAAAATAGCCCAGAAATTAATTTTAAGTTTGTTATGCACAGAAGGAAATTAAACTCTGTCGTAAGTAATATTGTAAAGAGCCTTCTGAAAAACTCAGAATATCTCACTTCTGAATAACTAGATATTCATTAAGGCTCGCAGTAATGTGCACACACAATCATCTGTTGGCAACACGATGATTATAAATATTATGTACTCAGCTAGTTTAGAGTAGGGGATCCAGTTTTAAACAGTAAGACAGCAACTCCAGAGAATCTGAACTTTTATTTATGTTGATACAAAGCAGCATATTTGTGCACACTTTGTGCACTTAAATATAGTTCTTTAAGTGCACAAAGAGGAAGTGACAAAAATAAATAATGAATATTATCAGCAGGAAGTGTCTGGGTGGCTATGAGAAGTTAGTGAATGACATTAGGAGAAAATTGGAGCTATTATGCTGCAATTACTTAAGTTATTTGGGTTAATGACTGTTTCCATTGATATTCATTTGGATGTCTCATACTGCTAGGCTCATTAAATCCACCAATGCAGTTTCACTGCTGATGTTACTGGCACTTAATAGTTCAAGAAATAATATTTTTTTCAGCCCACCATAAACAAGAAAACCAGTTAAAAGCTGGCTGCTTGTTTTATTTTTTTTTCTAATACTTTCCTCTTCTGCTTCTCAAAATATCGGACTTTTGTTGGCACCAATTTCTACAAGTACCACTTATCCTTCAGTACCATAGACCAGGGGTTCCCAACCTTTTTTGCACCATGAACCGGTTTAATATCGACAATATTCTTGCGGACCGGCTGACCAGTGGGGGTGGGGGGGGTGTTCAAATAGGATTAAACTCATCTCAACATGTCTTTTACAGTTAGGGTTGCCAACTTTCTCACTCCCAAATAAGGGACAAAAGTAGCAGTCAAATCCCGGGATACTTTACCCCAGGAAAGACTACCATGACCATGAATCCTTGCGTGGGCACCTGTGTGCGCATGCGTGACGTGCGCATGCGCGTACGTGCCGATTCCCCCCCTCCACAAATTGGTTTTGCCTTCATCTTCCTGACTATACTGTACATACATTATTTCTACTTTATATAGGCCGTGTACTTATCATATCATTCCTTCTTTTACTATATGTTAGTGTTACTTATTTTCAGTTTTATGTGTTGTTTGGTATGATTTGGTAGGTTATTTTTTGGGTCTGGGAACGCTCAAATATTTTTCCCATATAAATTAATGGTAATTGCTTCTTCGCTTCACGCCATTTCAGCACGAAAGGTTTCATAGGAACGCTGTACCTTAGCGGGGGAAATACGGGACAAGGGCGGTGCTGTATGGGACAAACCAATTTAGCCCAATATACAGGACGTCCCGGCTAATACGGGACAGTTGGCATCCCTATGTTCAATTTCAACAGTGCATGACTGGGAATGAGGAAAGGTGCAGCTGACTCATATCGTTTCCTCACGGCCCGGTATCATGTGCTTTGCGGCCCGGTACCGGTCCGCGGCCCAGTGGTTGGGGACCACTGCCATAGACAAACAACTGCTTTCCACCTCTCGGGCTCACTCATGATCTCCACACCTATACTGATGTGATCGGTAGAGATCCTGAATGAGCCAGATCCCAATCTCCACTCACTTTTTAACTTTCCACAGTCCTACAAAGCCTTTTACAAATTCCTTCTCTTGGGATCCAACGCCAATCTGATTTTCCTAGTCTACCTACATACTGAAATAACCTATGACCACTGTAAAATTGTCTTTCTTACCTGCCTTTCCTATCTTCTGTTGTAGTTTGCTGCCTTTAAGATCTTTTTACCCTCGAGATTCTATCCACAAGAATTCTACATGTTCTGATCCTAGACGACGTTTTGCTAAGGATTTGATTTCATGTTCTGCCACAGAGTAACACCAGACCCTTTGCCCACCTGGCTATCTTTTTGATAGGATCTGTATCCTTGAAAGTTAGGCTTCCAGCTGTGATCTTCTTTCAGGCACAACTCTGTGATGCCCTCAGCGTCAATTTCCAACTGCATTGTAAGTTCATCTATTTTTGTTCACATACTGTATGCATTCAAAAATACCCCCTTCAGTCCTATATTCACCTCCCTTCCTCTTAAATTTGTCTCCATGTTGCCTGAAGTTAAATTCTCATCCTTTCCAAACTTTGTCTTTTTTTTATTATTCTGGAGACTTCAGTAACCTTTCATGCACTCTCCTTCCCTTTTTGCTCTATGCATACTTTTGCAATCTGTTGAGCCCAAACCTACTATTTAGTTTAAAGCCCCAGTGGTGTGATTTGCAAGGATGCAGGTCTCACTATGGTTCAGCTGGAGAACAGCTTTCTCCTTCCCCAATATTGATACCAATGTTGCACATAGTTTTATTCTAGTTTGCAAAGTTCACTCAAATTCTTTCAAATTTCACCTACACTATTCTATATGGTGAATTACTCCATATTATCTGCAAAAAAAAAAACTCTATTTGGAACAATGAAAGTGGCTCTTCTCCAAAGAACTTCTGTACAATTGGAACAGTCTTGCTATACAGAAATTTCCATCAGTTCCTGATCTCCTTTGCTTGATTTTTATCATTGTGTGAAAACTTGTGCTTACATCTAGTTCAACTGAAACACGCAAAAAATAATCAAATTCAATAACTAAAATCCCTTTGTGAAACAAAGTGTTGGCAGATGATAAGTAAATGTGAAATGAAGATAACAAATAATAAAAAAAACTGTGGGAGTGATGAAATTTATTCCACATTTACCAGGGATTCCCCTTTACGTTTGAAATCATTCAGTTGATAAGAACTGGCTGGGTTTTTTATTTTACTGAGAAAAGTAGTACACCGTTCATTAGTGACAAAATGCAGCAAAAGAAATTTTCCTCCCTTACCTTTCACTTTCCTGGAACAAAATGGTAAGATATGGAACAATTATTAACATACATATTTTTTGGAAGTAAATATTGGTTGTTTGTTGAAAAATTTTGACTATGAGATTTCTTCAAAGTGAAAATTAAATTGAAATGACTGAGTGAATGTCATAGTGATGATGCAGGTAGTAGAACCATTGTTTCACAAACCCCAGCGATTCAGGTTCATTAGAGACCTCTGTTATCATTCATGTGCAGTTTCCACATTCTTTCCATCTCTGCATGTTTCCACTCTGGTTTCCTACCCACATCCTAAAGTTTTGCAGCCTGGCTGCCCTAAATTGCCCTTAACATGGCAGTGAATGGTAGACTGTGGGAAGAAAATAATGGAACCGGTGAAGGATTTGTGTAATGGGTGATAGACTGTGGACATGAACTTGGTAGGACAAAGAAACAGTTTTCATGCTGTATACTCCCCAAGTAGGTCTTCTTTAAAATATACAGTTCCAAAGGTACAATCCTTGCTCTAATTTAAAAGTAAGTTTACTTACTTTTTCTTTTCTCCTAAGAGGTTTTGGTGAGATCTGCCTGCTGAAGCCCCTGATCCCTGACTCTGGCCACCATCAGATAGTAAACTATCTGTTTCAAAATGAAAGGCAGCCTCTTGCTCTGATCTTTGGCTTGGATTTTCGAAGAAGTCATTTTCGTTCCAGACTCCAACCGTACCATCTATTGCCTGATACTTTATTCCAATGGAGACACAGGTCTAGACAAAAAGAAAGGAGAAAATAAACACCAGGAACTGCAAGACAGAGCAAGAAACACATTATTCTTTCTCTAATCACTGATAAAGGATTTTAAGCAGGATGAATCTAGGTAGTCAATCTGCATATAGTTTCATAAGCATGGATATAAATACAATACTTATATGATCTTAATATTGATTGAATGAAAATGAATAATACCTAAATTAATGCTCACATTTATTCATAGAACATAGAATTGTACAACACAGTACAGGCCTTCAGCCCACAATGTTGTGCCGACCCTCAAACCCTGCCTGCCATATAACCACCCCCCCACCTCAAATTCCTCCATATACCTATCTAGTAGTCTCTTAAATTTCACTAGTGTATCTGCCTTCACCACTGACCCAGGCAGTGCATTCCACGCACCACCCACTCTCTGAGTAAAAAACCTTCCTCTAATATCCCCCTTGAACTTCCCACCCCTTACCTTAAAGCCATTTCCTCTTGTATTGAGCAGTGGTGCCCTGGGGAAGAGGCGCTGGCTATACATTCTATCTATTCCTCTTAATAACTTGTATACCTCTATCATGTCTCCTCTCAGCCTCCTTCTCTCCAAAGAGTAAAGTCCTAGCTCCCTTAATCTCTGATCATAATCCATACTCTCTCAACCAGGCAGCATCCTGGTAAATCTCCTCTGTACCCTTTCCAATGCTTCCACATCCTTCCTATAGTGAGGCGACCAGAACTGGACACAGTACTCCAAGTGTGGCCTAACCAGAGTTTTATAGAGCTGCATCATTACCTTGCGACTCTTAAACTCTACCCCTCGACTTATGAAAGCTAACACCCCATAAGCTTTCTTAACTCCCCTATCTACCTGTGAGGCAACTTTCAGGGATCTGTGGACATGTACTTCCAGATCACTCTGCTCCTCCACACTACCAAGTATCCTGCCATTTACTTTGTACTCTGCCTTGGAGTTTGTCCTTCCAAAGTGTACCACCTCACACTTCTCTGAGTTGAACTCCATCTGCCACTTCTCAGCCCACTTCTGCATCCTATCAATGTCTCTCTGCAATCTTCAACAATTCTCTACACTATCTACAACACCACCAACCTTTGTGTCATCTGCAAACTTGCCAACCCACCCTTCTACCCCCACATCCAGGTCTTTAATAAAAATCACAAAAAGTAGAGGTCCCAGAACAGATCCTTGTGGGACACCACTAGTCACAACCCTCCAATCCGAATGTACTCCCTCCACCACGGCCCTCTGCTTTCTGAAGAATTCTGAATCAACCTGGCCAAACTTTCCTGTATCCCATGCCTTCTGACTTTCTGAATAAGCCTACCATATAGAAGCTTGTCAAATGCCTTACTAAAATCCATATAGATCACATCCACGGCACTACCCTCATCTATATGCCTGGTCACCCCCTCAAAGAACTCTATCAGGCTTATTAGACATGATCTACCCTTCACAAAGCAATGCTGACTGTCCCTGATCAGACCATGATTCTCTAGATGCCCATAGATCCTATCTCTAAGGATCTTTTCCAACTGCTTTCCCACCACAGACGTAAGGCCCACTGATCTATAATTACCCGGACTATCCCTAATACCTTCTTTGAACAAGGGGAAAACATTCGCCTCCCTCTAATCCTCCGGTACCATTCCCATGGACAACAAGGACATAAGGATCCTAGCCAGAGGCTCTGCAATCTCTTTCCTCACCTCATGGAGCAGCCTGGGGAATATTCACTCAGGCCCCGGGGACTTATCCGTCCCAATGTATTTAACAACTCTGACATCTCCTTTCCCCTAATATCAACATACTCCAGAACATCAACCTCACTCATATTGTCCTCACCGTCATCAAATTCCCTTTCATTGGTGAATACCGAAGAGAGGTATTCATTGAGGACCCCGCTTACTTCCATAGCCTCCAGGCACATCTTCCCACCTTTATCTCTAATCGGTCCTACCTTCACTCCTGTTATCCTTCTGTTCTTCGATAACTGAAGAATGCCTTTGGGTTTTCCTTTACCCCTCTTGCCAAGGCCTTCTCATGCCCCCTTCTTGCTCTTCTCAGCCCCTTCTTAAGCTCCTTTCTTGCTAACCTATATTCCTTAATAGACCCATCTGATCCTTGCTTCCTAAACATCATGTATGCTGTCTTCTTCCACCTGATTAGATTCTCCACCTCACTTGTCACCCATGGTTCCTTCACCCTACCATTCTTTATCTTCCTCACTGGGACAAATTTATCCCTAACATCCTGTAAAAGATCCCTAAATATTGACCACATGTCCATAGTACATTTCCCTGCAAAAACATCATCCCAATTCTGGCAGATTATATTTTAATTGCAAAGATGTAATGCTGAAGCTTTATAAGACACTGGTCAGATTGCATTTTGATGACTGTGGGCCTTTACTCTCTGGAGTTTAGAAGAATTAGGGGCATCTCATTAAAACCTTGATAGGATGGATGTTGAGAAGATGTTTCCAGTAACCAGGGAGTCTAGAACCAGAGAGCACAGCCTCAGAATGCAAGGACGTCACCTTCAAACAGAGATGAGGATGCTGAATATGTGGAATTTATTGCTACAGCTGGCTGTGGAGGCCTCCTCATTCAGTATATTTAAAGCAGAGGTTGATGGGTTCTTGTTTAATACAGGTGTCAAAGATTATGGGGAGAAGGCAGGAAAACAGGATTGAGAGGGATAATAAATTAGCAGACTCGATGAGCCAAATGGCCAGATTAGCTTCTGTGTCTTATGTTCTTATGCTCAATGTAAACTTATTATCGAAGTACACTTATGTCACCATAAACAATCCTGAGATACATTTTCTTGCGAGCACACTCAATAAAAACCAATAACCATAATAGAATCAATGAAAGACTGCCTAAACAGAATGGACAACTAGTCAACAAAAAAACAGCAAATTGTGAAAATACAACAAGAAAGGGAAAAATAAAATAATAAATAAATAAGCAATAAATATTGAGAACATGAGATGAAGAGTCCTTGAATGTGACTCCAAAGTTTGTGGGAACAATTTCATGTTGTTCTGAGTATAGTTATCCTCTCTGGTTCAAGAACCTGATGGTTGAGGGGTAATAACTGTTCCTGATCCTGGTGGTGTGAGTCCTGAGCCTCTTGTACATTGCTCCTGATGGCAGCAGTGAGAAGAAAGCATGGCCTGGATGTGGGGGTCACTGATGAAGGATGCTGCTTTCCTGCGACAATACTCCACGTAGATGTGTTGAATGATGAAGAGGGCTTTACCTCTTATGGTCTGGGCCATATTCATAACTTTTTGTAGGATTTTCCATTCAAGGACATTGGTGTTTTCATACCAGGCTGTGATGCAAACAGTCAACATACTCTCCACCACACACCTATAGAAGTTAAACAAGGTTTTTCAATGTCATGCTCGATCTTTGTAAACTGCTAAGGAAGCAGACGTGCTGCCGTACTTTCTTTGTAATCGCTCTTACGTTCTGGGCCCAGGGCTGTTCCTCTGAAATGAAAACACTGAGGAAGTTAAAGTTTCTGACCCTCTCCACTTCTGATCTCCCAATGAGGACTGGCTTGTGGACCTCTGGTTAGCTGTTCCTAGGGTCAATAATCAGCTCCTTGGTCTTGCTGACATTGAGTAAGAGGTTATTGTTGTTAGACCACAAGACGTGGTAGCAAAATTAGGCCATTCAGCCCATTGAGTCTGTTCTGTGAGTTGATCATGGCTGATCCATTTCCCTCTAAATCTCATTCTCCTGCCTACTCCCTGTACCCTTTCAACTCTTGACTTATCAAGACTCTATCAACCTCCACATCAAATACATGCAATGATCTGGTCTCCACAGCCGCCTGTGGCAATGAATACCACCAGCTGACTAAAGAAATTCCTCCTCTTCTCCATTCTACATGGACGTCTTCTACTCTGAGGTTGTGGCTCTTGCACCTAGACGCCCCTACTCCAGGAAACATCCTTTTCACATCAAGCCTATTTAACATTTGATGGGTTTCAATGAGATCCCCCCTCATTCCTCTAAATTCCAGCAAGTACAGGCAGAGAGAAATAAAATGCTCCTCATATGGTAAGCCTTTCATTCCTGGAGTCATCTTTGTGAACCTCTATTGAACCGCCTCCAATGTTAGCACATTCTTTCTTAGATAGGGGCCCTAAACTGCTCACAATACTCCAAGTGAGGCCTCACTGGTGCCTTATAAAGCGTCAGCAATGTATCCTTGCTTTTATATCCTAGTCCTCTTGAAATGAATGCTAATGTTGCATTTGCCTTCCTCATTACTAACTCAACCTGCAAACTAACCTTAGGGAGTCCTGACTGAGGACTTCTAGGTCCTGATGCACCTCAGATTTTTAAAAATGTTCTCCCCATTTAGAAAAACAGTCTAAACTTTTATTGTTTCTACCAAAGAGCATGGCCATACGCTGTATTCAATCTGCCACTAATTGAACCATGCTCCAAACCCAACTAGGTCCTTCTGCAGCCTCCCTGCTTCCTCAGCACTATCTGCCTCTCCACCTATCTCTTGTATCGCCCATAAACTTGGGCACAAAACCATAATTTATGTCAATCCACATTATTGGTAGGCAACATAAAATAAAGCAGTCCCAACATCACTCCCTGCAGAGCACCACTAGCCACCGGCAGCCAATCAGAAAAAGGTTCCCTTTATTACCAGTCTTTGCTTCCTGCCAATACATTACCCATGCTAGTTTCTTCCTTGCAATACCATGGGCTCTTATCTTGCTAAGCAACCTTAAATGTGGCACCTTCTGACAATCCAAGTATCCAACATCCGCCGATTTTACTTTATCTATCCTGCTTATTACGTCCTTGAAGAATTGATTTCAGATTTGTCAGACAAGATTTTCCTTTTAAGGAAACCATGCTGACTTTGGTCTATTTCTGTCATTAGTGGTGGGGAAGATGCTGGAATCAATTATAAAAGATGAAATAGCGGCATATTTGGATAGCAGTAGCAGGATAGGTCCGAGTCAGTATGGATTTATGAAGGGGAAATCATGCTTGACTAATCTTTTTGAATCTTTTGAGAATCTAACTATGAAAATGGACAAGGGAGATCCAGTGGATGTACTGTACCTGGACTTTCAGAAAGCCTTTGATAAGGTCCCACATAGGAGGTTAGTGTGCAAAATTAGAGCAAATGGTATTGGGGGTAGGGTACTGACATGGATAGAAAATTGGTTGGCAGACAGGAAACAAAGAGTAGGGATTAATGGGTCCTTTTCAGAATGGCAGGCAGTGACTAGTGAGGTACCAGAAGGCTTGGTGCTGGGACCGCAGCTATTTACAATATACATTCATGATTTAGATGAAGGGATTAAAAGTAACATTAGCAAATGTGCAGATGACTCAAAGCTGGGTGGCAGTGTGAAATGTGAGGAGGATGTTATGAGAATGCAGGGTGACTTGGACAGGTTAGGTGAGTGGGCAGATGCTTGGCAGATGCAGTTTAATGTGGATAAATGTGAGGTTATCCACTTTGGTGGCAAGAACAGGAAGGCAGATTACTATCTGAATGGTGTCAAGTTAGGAAAAGGGGAAGTACAATGAGATTTGGTGTCCTTGTTCATCAGTCACTGTAAGCAAGCATGCAGGTACAGCAGGCAGTGAAGAAAGCTAATGGCATGTTGGCCTTCATAACAAGGGGAGTTGAGTATAGGTGCAAAGGGGTCCTTCTGCAGTTGTACAGGGCCCTGGTGAGACCACACATTTGAGGAAGGACATTCTAGCTATTGAGGGAGTGCAGCATAGGTTCACAAGCTTAATTCCCGGGATGGTGGGACTGTCATATGTTGAAAGATTTGAGCGACTGGGCTTGTATACACTGGAATTTAGAAGGATGAGAGGGGATCTGATTGAAACATATAAGATTATTAAGGGATTGGACACGCTAGAAGAAGGAAACATGTTCCCAGTGTTGGGGGAGTCCAGAACCAGAGGCCACAGTTTAAGAATAAGGGGTAGACCATTTAGAATGGAGTTGAGGAAAAACTTTTTCACACAGAGGGTTGTGGTTCTGTGGAATGCTCTTCTTCAGAAGGCAGTGGAGGCCAATTCTCTGGATTCTTTCAAGAAGGAGTTAGATAGAGCTCTTAAGGATAGCGGAGTGAAGGGATATGGGGAGAAGGCAGGAAAAGGGTACTGATTGTGGATGATCAGCCATGATAACAGTGAATGGCGGTGCTGGCTCGAAGGACTGAATGGCCTACTCCTGCACCTATTGTCTATTTTCTATTTTACCATGTGCCTCCAAGTACCCTGAAACCTCATCCCTAACAATTGGCCTATAATTTCCTTTCTTCTGCCTCCTTCTCTTCTTGAAGAGTGGAGTGACATTTGCAACTTTCTAGTCTTCTGGTTCCATGCCAGAATCTAGTGATTCTTGAAATATCATTACTAATGCCTCCATAATCTATTCAGCTACCTCTTTCAGAACCCTGGGGTGTAGTCAATCTGGTCCAGGTGATTTACCTAACTTCTGAATTTTCAGCTTCCCAAGGACCTTCTCCCAGTAATAACAATTGCACTCACTTCTGCCCTCTGACAGTCTTGAACTTCCGGTGTATTGCTAGTGCCTTCCACAGTGAAGACTGGTGCAAAATACTTACAGTTTATCCACCATTTCCTTGTGCCCCATTACTACCTCTCCAGTGTCATTTTCCAGTAGATAAAATCTACTCTCACCTCTCTTTTACAGTTTATATTGCATATCTGAAAAAACCTTCAGATTCTTCTTTGATATTATTGGCTAATTTACCTTTCTATTTCTTCTGTTCCCTCCTTATTGCTTTTTCAGTTGCCTTCTGTAGTTTTTAAA
Source organism: Mobula birostris (assembly GCF_030028105.1). NCBI lineage: Eukaryota > Metazoa > Chordata > Chondrichthyes > Myliobatiformes > Myliobatidae > Mobula > Mobula birostris. The sequence continues at coordinate 207,803,176 of NC_092371.1, read as the reverse complement.
GCTTCTGGTTCCTCTAACTACTCACTATTATTTGCTCTATTATATGCCCTCTCTTTTGCTTTTATGTTGGTTTGCCTTCTCTTGTCAGCCATGGTTGTGTCATGTTGTCTTTAGAATTCTCTTCTTCTTTGGGATGTATCTACCATGCACCTTCCAGATTGCTCCCAGAAACTCCAGCCATTGCTGCTCTGCTGTCATCCCTGCTCATGTCCTCTTCCAATGAACTTTGGCCAGCTCCTCTCTCTTGCTACTGTGATACTCTTTACTCCACTGTATACTGATACATTTGACTTCAGCATCTCACTCTCAAATTGCAGGGTGAATTCTAACTTATTATGGTCACTGTCTTCTAAGGGTTCCTTTACCTTAAACTCCGTAATCAAATCCAGTTCATTACATAACACCCAATCCATAATAGCTGATCTCTAGTGGCTTCAGCCATAAGCTGCTCTAAAAAGCCACCTTGTAGGCATTCTACAAATTGTCTCTCTTGGGATTCAAAATCAGTACCAACCTGATTTTCCCAATCTACCTGCACACTGAAATCCTCCATGACTACTGTAACATTGCCCCCTTTTCATGCATTTTCAATCCTCCACTGTAATCCTGGCTACTGTTCAGAGACCTGTATAAAACTCCCATCAAGATCTTTTTACCCTTGCAGTTTCTTAACTCTACTCACATCCTGCTTCTTTGTAAGGATTTGATTTTATTTTTTATCAACAGAGCCACACTGTCCTCTCTGCCTATGCTTTAGGTACAAAATATACACTAAGATGTTAAGGTCCCAACTATAATTTCAGACACAACTCAGTGACACCTACAATGTCAAAATTGCTAATCACTAAATGCGCTACAAGATCATCGACCTTATTCTGTGCACTGTGAACATTCAAATATAACACCTTCGATCTTGTACTCATCACTCTTTTCGATTTTAACCTCCTGCACACTGCAGCTCATCCCACTGACTCATCTGCCTGTCCTTCCTGACAGTTGTACACACTGTCCCTGCTTGTGTACCAACTGCCCGAGCCTCAGGCTTATCGCTCAGTTCCTATCTCCTTGTGGCACCACTCAGACAGATTTTCAATCTCCCTCCTATATGCTGTCTCTTCACCACCTTTGATCTGACCAATGACAATGGTGTCGTCAGCAAACCTGAATATGGCATTGGAGCTGTGCTTAGTCACACAGTCATAAGTGTAAAGTGAGTAGAACAGGGGCTAAGCACAAAGCATTGTGGAGTACCTGTGCTGATGGAGATTGTGGATTAGTTTTGAGGGGATGATAGTACTGAATGCCAAGCTGTAGTTGATAAACAGCAACCTGATGTACGTATTTTTGCTGTCCAGATGTTCCAGTATTGAGTGAAAAGCCAATAAAATTGCATCTGCTGTGGACATGTTGTGCTGGTAGGCAAATTGGAGTGGATCCAAATCACTTCACAGGCAGGAGTGGATGTGTTTCATCACTAACCTCTCAAAACTCTTCATCTCTGTGGATGAAGTGCTAATGGAAGATAGACATTGAGGCAGGTTACCACCTTCTTCTTAGACACTGGTATAATTGAAGCACGTTTAAAGCAGATGGGTACCTCAGACAGCCAAAGCAAGAGGTTAAAGATCTCAGTGAATACTCCAGCCAGTCCACCAGGACAGGTCTTTAGCACTTGGCCAGGTAGCCCATCTGGGTCGGATGCTTTCCGTGAGTTCACCCTCCTGAAGGATGTTCTCACCTCGGCATCAGAGACAGAAATTATAGGAACATCAGATGCTGTGGGAGTTAGTGATGGTTTATCCATGTTTAGACATTCAATGCGATCATAGAAGGCATTGAGATAATCTGGAAGTGAAGCCCTGTTGTGACCATAGAAACCATAGAAACTACAGCACAGAAACAGGCCTTTTGGCCCTTCTTGGCTGTGCCGAACCATTTTCTGCCTAGTCCCACTGACCTGCACGCGGACCATATCCCTCCATACACCTCCCATCCATGTATCTGTCCAATTTATTCTTAAATGTTAAAAAACAACCTGCATTTACCACCTCGTCTGGCAGCTCATTCCATACTCCCACCACTCTCTGTGTGAAGAAGCCCTCCCTAATGTTCCCTTTAAACTTTTCCCCCGTCACCTTTAACCCATGTCCTCTGGTTTTTTTTCTCCCCTTGCCTCAGTGGAAAAAGCCTGCTTGCATTCACTCTATCTATACCCATCATAATTTTATATACCTCTATCAAATCTCCCCTCATTCTTCTACGCTCCAGGGAATAAAGTCCTAACCTATTCAACCTTTCTCTGTAACTGAGTTTCTCAAGTCCCGGCAACATCCTTGTAAACCTTCTCTGCACTCTTTCAACCTTATTTATATCATTCCTGTAATTTGGTGACCAAAACTGAACACAATACTCCAGATTCGGCCTCACCAATGCCTTATACAACCTCATCATAACATTCCAGCGCTTATACTCAATACTTCGATTAATAAAGGCCAATGTACCAAAAGCTCTCTTTACGACCCTATCTACCTGTGACGCCACTTTTAGGGAATTTTGTATCTGTATTCCCAGATCCCTCTGTTCCACTGCACTCCTCAGTGCCTTACCATTAACCCTGTATGTTCTACGTTGGTTTGTCCTTCCAACGTGCAATACTTCACACTTGTCAGTATTAAACTCCATCTGCCATTTTTCAGCCCATTTTTCCAGATGGTCCAAGTCCCTCTGCAGGCTCTGAAAACCTTCCTCACTGTCTACTACACCTCCAATCTTTGTATCATCAGCAAACTTGCTGATCCAATTTACCACATTATTATCCAGATCATTGATATAGATGACAAATAACAATGGACCCAGCACTGATCCCTGTGGCACACCACTAGTCACAGGCCTCCACTCAGAGAAGCAATTCTCTACCACCACTCTCTGGCTTCTTCCATCGAGCCAATGTCTAATCCAATTTACCACCTCTCCATGTATACCTAGCGACTGAATTTTCCTAACTAACCTCTCATGCGGGACCTTGTCAAAGGCCTTACTGAAGTCCATGTAGACAATATACACTGCCTTCCCTTCATCCACTTTCCTGGTAATCTCCTCGAAAAACTCCAATAGATTGGTCAAACATGACCTACCACGCACAAAGAGATGTTGACTCTCCCTAATAAGCCCCTGTCTATCCAAATGCTTGTAGATTCTGTCTCTTAGTACTCCCTCCAATAACTTACCTACTACCGACGTTAAACTCACCAGCCTATAATTTCCCGGATTACTTTTCGATCCCTTTTTAAACAACGGAACAACATGAGCCACTCTCCAATTCTCCGGCACCTCACCTGTAGACAGCGACATTTTAAATATTTCTGCCAGGGCCCCCGCAATTTCAACACTAGTCTCCTTCAAGGTCCGAGGGAACACTCTGTCAGGTCCCGGGGATTTACCCACTTTAATTTTCCTCAAGAAAAGTGACCTGTCACTTGATTTCACTTTGTAAGAGGCAAAGGCATTCAAGCCCTGCCACAACTGTCGAGTATCCTTGATCGATTCAAGATTAGTCTGGAATTGTCACTTTGCCTGTGAGGTGGATTTCTGGAGGTCATACCTGGACCTCTTGTAACTTTCTTAGTCACCAGACTTGAATAACTCTGATCTGGCCCTCAGCATATTGTGGATCTCATGGTTCAACGAGAACTTCTATTTGGGGGAGCCCCTGAATGATTCTGTGGGGACACACTCATCTATAAGTATTTCTATGAAGTCAGTAACAATCATGGTGTAGTCATTCAAATCCAGAGATGTGTCCTAGAACATGGCCCAGTCCACTGACTCGAAGGAACGCCATACCTGCTCCTCTGCCTCCTGTGACCACCTCTTTGTTGTCCTTGCTCTTTAGCCCCTGCCTGTATGTAGCTAGGAGAAGCACAGCCAAATGATCAGATCTCCCAAAGTGTGATCTGGGCATGGAATGGTAGGCATTTCTTATTTTAGTATTGAAGTTGGTCTAGTATGTTGGGACCTCTGGTGCTATAGGTTATATGTTGATGGTAATTGGGCAGGGATTTCTTCAAACAAGCCTTACTGAAATCCCCGACTATGATTTGAAATATGTCGAAGTCGAATTTTTCTTGTTTGGCGACAGCATCAAAAGCCTGATTATAGTCAGCCAATGGTGATAAATAAACTGTGGTCAATGTCACGAAGGGGAATTCTCTTGGAAAATAGAATGGTTGGCATTTGATCCTTAGGTTCAAAGTTGGAGGAACAAGAGTATGACAAAACTGCCACATCAGAGCACCACAGAGTTTATCATGAAACACAGACCCCCACATTTTGCCTTTCTGAATCAGCAGTACAGTCCATTCTGTGCATCGAGAAGCCTTCGGGTCTGATCGTCATATCTGGTGTACTCTGAGTAAGCCACTTCTTGGTAAAACACAAAACAGACAACTTTGTCGTTTCACTTTGATACACAATCTTGCTCTCAGGTCCTCAATTTTGATCTCCAGCGACTGTACATTTTCTAACAAGGTACTGGGTCGAGGGGGTCTTAAGGCTGATTTATACTTGTGTGTCAAATGTACGCCATAGGTACAGCGCACCCTACGCCATAGGGTGACGTGCACCTCCCTAAAAATGTAACTGATGCGTCGCGGCGATGCAGACCGCAACAACTGTGATTGGTCCACTTGGTAGCATCGCATTTCCCCATACGCATTTCCGGTTACTTTTCTCCGCTATGTCTGTACACTGATGTGAAATAAATGGTTGGAGACAATGAACCAAATCGTCAAATCTACCTGCCGACATCCGAAAATATTTGAAATGCATTTCCTCGTCCGTGTCTCTCACAAAGAAACTCAACACAGTGGCATAGAAACCCCAATGCCAACTAGCGTTTTGGTGGTGAATTGCAGAGCGACGCAGACACAACTATGCATGCTCGCTACAGCACAGGGCTACGCAAAAGTATAAATCAGGCCTACGGCGTAGGTTACGGTGTAGCCCATATGTACAAGTATAAAGCAACCTTTACTCTTTGTGTTTCAGCCCAGCCTGGAGTCCCTCCCCTTCTGGCCATGGCGATGAACCTTTGTCTGCTTAAAGGTGCCACACATTCTTGCTTGAGTGTTATGTCCGTCGATTACTTCAGAAGATCATGAAATCTGTAGTTCATTAAGTTGATTTAAAATTACATTTCTTAAAGGGAAACTACATGCTGCCAATTACATTGGGATTAATTGAAATGAGTTATACTTAGAAGTAGATATTGTACGCAGCCTACAGAATGTTGCCATGGTTCACCAGCATCATCTTGGAGATGCCAAGATGGTTTATAGTTTTACTCATGCTTTACAGTCATTGAGCAAACAGCAGGTGTGATATGAAAATATTCTTCTACTTTTCACACTAAATTGTGTTCTTCAATGTGGGGCTGGTACAAACTTAAAACTTAACTGAAATTTATTATTAAGCATCATCTCCAATTTAAATAACACACTTATTTCAAATACCATAATATCTTACTTAAGACACTTTAGACATGATTTATTAGTACCATTACTTAAAGAAAATTATAAAAATTGTCTTTTTCTTTTTTAGATTGAAGTTTTAGCTATTAATATTCACTAGTTCTATTTTGCCAATGCAGAATATTGCAGCAGGCTACAGTATATTGCCACACACTTGTCAACTTGTACCATTTCAGGAAAGGAAAAATATTAGCACTTTAAAAATATTTTCATGTGTTTGAATCCAAATGTAATGCAAGGTCTTCCAGCTGATAATGGGCATAAAAAGCATGGGTAAACCCAGACAAGCTGCTTTGAGGAAAGAACAGTTCCAGATAATAAAGTGCAGTAGAATTATGGAGTCTATCAAAAAGCAAAAGGGAATGTGGAAAGTCTATAAATTTCTCAACCTATTTTTGATGTCTGCTAATGTGCATTAGATACAACAGATTATGATCTGAAGACTAATCAAAGGTAATGTATGCCAGTTGAATCAGATCCTCTCTGATTCTAGTGAAATGATGAACATTGATTCCTTCTGTCCAATGGCCAGCTGTTAAATCTCCTCTAACTGGATACACTATAATCATCAGAGGCCAATAAGTTTGCTATGCCATACAAAACTCGCCTTGGAATAACTCCTTTCACATTCTGATTGCCTCAAAAGAAATTCTTTGTTATGGAAGCACAAATCCAAAGGGTAAATCCATTGATTTCTTGGAATGGATTGTAATACTGGATCCAATACTTTGCTTCTCTCAACCTTTAAGCATAGTTCCCAAACTGGGATTGTGGGATTAAATTTGTTGAAGATGACAGTTTTGTTATAGATAAATACAATGTGATCAAGACCAGAAAAAAAAGTGGTAATTTACCTTCGGCTATGCAATAACAGCAGCAACGTTGTGTTCTATTCTGCTTTTCAGATGTGAGTCTACTGAAGCTGCAGATTATATTCACATTGTGATTAAGCATAAATTTTACCCAATGAGCAGTGTATAGACTGGCATTAATTATGAAAGACAGAGAAAACTAACTTTGGATCTCCTACTTTGAATGTCTTTTTTAACGAACCAAGATCTTGAACTCTTCATTTTCTCCTCTGTTCCCTTTATCCTTTAACATTCAGGTCTCTAAAAGCTAGGTATGAAATCGAGTCTATTTAAATTGTTTCCTTTGCTCCTAGATAGGCTTTAGCATTATTAAGTCATGCTTTCGTCCTTGCTCTTAAAACCAGGATTCTGAGTAATGAGAAATGCACTAAAAAGGTAACATAAATTTAAATACAAGTGAAACTGCTGAGGACAACAGATGGCGGAATCTACATTCACAAAGAACTTGAGCTGGAGGAGCTTAGTGGGTTGAGCAGCATCTCTTTGCGGGGGTGGGGAGGAGAGGTGCGGGGGTGGGGGTTCTGGAGAAGAACTGTTGAAATTTTGGGTTGAAACTCTGCATTGGGACTAAGAGTGGAGAGGGGAGATGGCCAGTGTAAAGAAAGAGTGAGTGGTGTACCATGGTCAGAGATTGGTGGACTGGTGTTTCGGGGTGGTGCTGAAAAGTGATGGGCACAAAGAACTAGCTAAAAGTGGGGGGGTGTGGAGATGGGAAACAAAAGAAAAGTGGATGGTAGATGGAGGTAGGCAAAAAGGAGAAATACAGTGCTAGGACAGTGGATGGATAGGCGAAGGTGAAGGCAGAGACAGCTGCTGGAGGGTGGTGAGCTGGCATGCAAAGTGCTGGAACCTGATAAGTAAGGAAGAGGATAATAGGAACCATCATTGGCAAGGTGAAAGGCAGAAGGGACCAGCATAATGTAGGAGGAGAGTTGGGTGTGGGAGAGCTGACTGGTGAAATATAGGGCAGTTATTGAATGGAACCGGGAGAGGGAGGGCGACAAAAATGGGAGGTAGTAGGAGGATAGGGAGAGGGGAGGAAGAAAGGTGTTACTGAGAAAACTGGCTTATTCAATTTTCAGTATGTAATGCCCAAGGGCTTGATTTAGGACTGTTTAGAGATTTAAAAAGAAAACTTTTACTAAACTAAAAGGTATGACTATTTGAAACTGCAAAAAGAAAAAAAATGTAGCTACTGACAAAAGTGAACAATTCCTCTTTTTCTAGGCAGCAGTTAAATTGGTATCGTGTTCTCCTCATTCAGAGCTGAAAAACTATGCAGCTTCAAATAAAGATGAGGTCATCTCAACTTCTTTAATTGGATTTGAACAATTAATCAGTTATGAGACCCAATTAAAAATCCAGGTACTCAAGTATACATACCATATTCAAGCTGTAAGCACAATGACTGTGGAGATCATTTACAGTACATTGTATTGATTTAATATAATTTTAATTTGTGCAAACAAGATAGAAAGGTGGTTTGAGTATGGGATCAGGTTGACTGTAATGGGAGCAACAATTGATGATGAAGGAAGTCTGGCTTGCCTGGACCGCAAACAAGAGAAAATCTGCAGATGTTGGAAATCAAATTAATACTCATAAAATGCTGGAGGAACTCAGCGGGCCAGGCAGCATCTATGGAAACAAGTAGACATTCGACATTTCAGGCCAAAATCCTTCATCAGGACTAGAAAAAGAGATGAAAAGTCAGATTAAGAAGATGGGGGTGGGGGAGGAAGAAGTAAAAGGTAGTAGATGATTGGTGAAACTGGGAGAAAGGGAGGGGTGAAGTAAAGAGCTGGGAAGTTGCTATGGAAGTCCAGTCCCTATACCCCTCCCTCCCCCATCAGGAAGACCTCAAAGCTCGCCACTTACGTCTGGACGCCAGACCCAAATATTTCCCCTCCACCACCACTCTCCTGCATCTAGCGGAACTGGTCCTCACTCTCAATCATTTCTCCTTTGGCTCCTCCCACTTCCTTCAAACAAAAGTTGTAGCCAAGGATACTCGCATGGGTCGCAGCTATGCCTGCCTTTTTGTCAGCTATGTAAAACAGTCTATGTTCCAAGCCTACACTGGTATCACTCCTCTACTTTTCCTACGCTACATTGATGACCACATTGGTGCTGCTTCCTGCACACATGCCAAGCTTGTGGACTTCATCAGCTTTGCCTTCAGCTTTCACCCTGCCCTCAAATTTACCTGGGCCATTTCCAACACCACTTCCCACCCTGTCACTTGTAAAAATGCTATCTCCTTCTCTCAATTCCTCTATCTCCACCACATCTGCTCTCAGGATGAGGCTTTTCATTCCAGAACTAATGAGATGTCCTCCTTGTTCAAAGAAAGAGACTTCCATTCCTCCACAATTAACCTTCCTCACCCACATCTTTTCCATTTTGTGCACGTTTGCCCTCACCCATCCTACTGCTACCCCACCACGGATAGGGTTCCTCTTGTCCTCACCTACCACCCCAATGAACTCCGCGTCCAGCACATAATTCTCTGCAACTTTCGCCATCTCCAGCGGGCTCCTACCATCAAGCACACTTTTCCCTCTCCCCACCCTGCCAACCACTTTCAGCAGAGATGACTCCATATATGACTTCCTTGTAAATTCATCCTCCCCACTGATCTCCCTTCTGGTACTTAAGACCATAAGATATAGGAGCAGAAGTAGGCCATTCAGCCCATTAAGTCTGCTCCGCCATTCAAACGTGGGCTGATCCAATTCTTCCAGTCATCCCTACTCCCCTGCCTTCTCCCCATACCCTTTCATGCCCTGGCTAATCAACAGCCTATCCACCTATCTATCTCTGCCTTAAGTGCACTCAATGACTTGGCCTCCACAGCTGCTTGTACCAACAAATTCCACAAATTTACCACCCTCTGACTAAAGTAATTTCTCCACATTTCTGTTCTAAATGGACGTTCTTCAATTCTGAAGTCGTGCCCTCTTGTCCTAGACTCCCCTTCCATGGGAAATAACTTTGCCATCTCTAATCTGTTCAGGCCTTTGAACATCTGGAATGTTTCAATGAGATTCCTCCCCCCCCCCCCCCCACCATTCTCCTGAACTCCAGAGAATACAGCCCAAGATCTGCCAGACATTCCTCATACGGTAACCCTTTCATTCCTGGAATCATTCTCGTGAATCTTCTCTGAACCCTCTCCAATGTCAGTACAGGTATATCCTTTCTAAAATAAGGAGCCCAAGGCTGCACACAATACTCTAAGTGTGGTCTCACAAGTGCCTCATAGAGCCTCAACATCACATCCCTGCTCTTATATTCTATACTTCTAGAAATGAATGCCAACATTGCGTTTGCCTCTTCACCACCAACTCAACCTGGAGGTTAACCTTTAGGGTATCCTGCACAAGGACTCCCAAGATTTGTAACTTCCGCCACCTCCAACGGGATCCCACTACTAAGCACATCTTTCCCTCCCTCCTCTCTCTGCTTTCCGCAGGGATCACTCCCTATGTGACTCCCTTGTCCATTCGTTCCCCCAATCCCTCCCCACCGGTCTCCCTCCTGGTACTTATCCGTGTAAGCGGACCAAGTGCTACACATGCCCTTACACTTCCTCCCTCACTACCATTCAGGGCCCCAGACAGTCCTTCCAGGTGAGGAGACACTTCACGTGTGAGTTGGCTGGGTGATATACTGTGTCCGGTGCTCCCGATGCAGCCTTTTATATATTGGCGAGACCCGATGCAGACTGGGAGACCGCTTTGCTGAACATCTACGCTCTGTCTGCCAGAGAAAGCAGGATCTCCCAGTGGCCACACCTTTTAATTCCACATCCCATTACCATTCTGATACGTCTATCCACGGCATCCTCTACTGTAAAGATGAAGCCACACTGAGGTTGGAGGAACAGCACCTTATATTCCATCTGGGTAGCCTCCAACCTGATGGCATGAACATTTATTTCTCAAACTTCCACTAATGCCCCACCTCCCCCTCGTACCCCATCTGTTATTTATTTATATACACACATTCTTTTTCTCTCTCTCCTTTTTCTCCCTCTGTCCCTCTCACTACACCCCTTGTCCATCCTCTGGGCTTCCCCCTCCCCCTTTTCTTTCTCCCTAGGCCTCCTGTCCCATGATCCTCTCATATCTCTTTTGCCAATCAACTGTCTATCTCTTGACTCCATCCCTCCCCCTCCTGTCTTCTCCTACCATTTTGGATCACTCCCTCCCCCTCCCACTTTCAAATCTCTTACTAACTCTTCCTTCAGTTAGTCCTGACAAAGCCTTCTCGGCCCGAAACGTCAATTGTACCTCTTCCTAGAGATGCTGCCTGGCCTGCTGCGTTCACCAGCAACTTTTATGTGTGTCCCTTTGCATCTTTGTATTTTGAATTCTCTCCCCATCTAAATAATAGTCTGCCCATTTTTTTTCTTGCACCAAAGTGCATGACCATACACTTTCCAACATGGTATTTCATTTGCCACTTCTTTGCTCTTTCCCCTAAAGCAGTGGTCCCCAGCCTCCGGGCCACAGGCCAATACATTGCTGCAAAGAATGCAGCGGTGGCCGGAATGCACCCAGCAAATCTTTAAGAAAAAAGCTGAAATAAACAAGCTAATTAATTAGGTGCCGCTCGGCACGTAAACGTCGGCCCAGATCAGAGGCGATTGCCGATTGTGTCACCTAATTAATTAGCTTGTTTATTTCGGTTTTTTTCTTAAAGATGTGCTGGGTGCGTCCCAGCCACCGCTGCACCCCTGCATGCTTCGTGACAATGTATCGGTCTGCGGCCTGGAGATTGGGGAGCACTGCCCTAAACTATCTTATTCTTGCAAGCAGAACAAGTGCCACACTGCCCTTACACCTCCTCTCTCACTAGCATTCTGGGCTCCAAAAATTCCTTCCAGGTAAGGTGACACTTCACCTGTGAGTCTGTTGAGGTCATCTACTGTATCTGGTATTCCTGGTGAGGTCTTTGGTGAGAACTGACGAAGACTGGGAGACTGCTTCGCTGAGCACCTGTGCTCCATCTGCCAGTAAAAGCGAGATCTCACAGTGGCCACCCACTTCAATTCTACTTCCCATTCCCATTCCGACATGTCAGTCCATAGTCTCCTCTACTGCCACGATGCCACATTAAGGTTGGAGGAGCAACACCTTATATTCTGTCTGGGTAGCCTGCAACCTGATGGCACGAACATCGATTTCTCAAACTTCTGATAATTGCCCCCACTCCTTCACCATTCCCCATTCCCCTCTCTTACCTTATTTCCTTACCTGCCCATCACCTCCCTCTGGTGCTCCTCCCTCTTACCTTTCTTCAATGGCCATCTGCCCTCTCCTATCAGGTTCCCCCTTCTCCAGCCCTTTATCTCTTCAACAATTAACTTCCCAGCTCCTTACTTCACCCCTCTCCCAGTCCCAGCTTCACCTATCACCCACTACCTTGTACCTCTTCCTCCCCTCCCCCACCTTCCTACTCTGAGTTCTCATCTCTTTCTCCAGTCCTGATGAAGGGTCTTTTACCGAAACGCCGACTGATCACGTTAATGATACCTGGCCTGTTTAGTTCCTCCAGCATTTTGTATGCACTGCTTTGCATGGATGTGATTTGATTCTTACTGCTGCGTTATGCATTACATTAGTGATGTTTTTGTTTCAGATATGCAGCATTTCCCTTTTTTTTTGTGGCGGTTACTTGTGAGGTTTAAAAAGGTAAAAAAACAGTGAAATAAATGCATTAGAAAGATCTTGCCCTTAACAGTGCCTATAAAAAGTATTCATCTCGCTTGGAAGTTTTCATGTTTTTTTGTTTTACAACATTGAATCACAGTGGATTTAATTTGGCTTTTTTGATACTGGTCAACAGAAAAGGCTCTGGTGTTGAAGTGAAAACAGATTTCTACAAATTGGTAAAAACTACTCATAAACCGTGTCCCTAAGAATCCTCTCCATTACTTTGCCCACCACTAATGTGTGAGCCATTGGTCTATAATCCCCAGGATTATCCTTATTATCTTTCTTGAACAATGGAACAATAATTACCATCCTCCAGTCCTCTGGTACTACTCCTGTAGTTAGGGATGATGCAAAAGTCATTGTCAACACCCCAACAATCTTTCCTCTTGTTTCCCATAGTAACTTGAGGTATATCTCATCTAGCCAATGGAGACTTACAGTGCCTTTAAAAACATTCAATTCCCTTGGAATTTTTCATGTTTTATTGTTTTACAACATTGAATCACATTGGATTTAATTTGGCTTTTTTGACTCTGATCAACAGAAAAAGGGTCTTCTGTGTCAAAGTGAAAACAAATCTTTACAAAGTGATCTAAAATAATTACCAATATAAAACACAAAATAATTGTGTGCATAAGTATTCACCCCCTTCAAGTTAGTATTTAGTAAATGCACCTTTGGTAGCAATTACAGCCTTGAGTCTGTGTGGATAGGTCTCCATCAGATTTGCACATCTGGACACTGCAATTCTTCCCTATTATTCTTTACAAAAACTGCTCAAGCACTCCCAGATTGCATGGGAATCATGAATGAACAACTCTTTTCAAGTCCAACCACAAATTCTCAATTGGATTGAGGTCTGCACTCTGATTTGGCCACTCCAGGACATTAATTTTGTTGTTTTGAAGCCGTTCCCGTGTAGTTTTGGCTTTATGCTTGTGGTCATTGTCTTGCTGGAAAACAAATCTACTCCCAGGTCACAGTTCTCTTGCAGACTGCATTGGGTTTTACTCCAGGATTTCCCTGTATTTTGCTGCATTTATTTTATCATCTACCTTCACAAACCTTCCAGGGCCTCCTGCAGTGAAGCATCCCCACAGCATGATGCAGCCACCACCATGCTTCATGGTAGGGATAGTGTGTTTTTGATGATGTGTGGTGTTTGAGTTACGCCAAACATAGTGTTTAGTCTGATGGTCAAAAAACTCAATTTCGGTTTCATCAGACCATAGAACCTTCTTTTAGCCGACTTCAGAGTCTCCCAAATGCCTTCTGGCAAGCTCTAGCCAAGATTTCATGTGAGTTTATTTTTGAACAGTGGCTCTCTCTTTGCCACTCTCCCATAAGGTGCAACTGGTGAAGGGCCCAGGCAACAGGTTTTGTATGTGTCGTCTCTCTCATCCCAGCCACTGAAGCTTGTAGCTGCTCCAGAGTTGTCACAGGTCTCTTGGTGGCCTCCCTCACTAGTTCACTTCTTACACGGTCACTCAGTTTTTGAGGATGGCCTACTCTAGGCAGATTTACAGCTCAGCCATATTCTTGCCATTTCTTGGTGATTGACTTAACTGTACTCTAAGAGATATTCAGTGACTTGGAAATGTTCTTGGATCCATCTGCTGTCTTTTTCTGTTGATCAGTGTCAAAAAAAGCCAAATGAAATCCACTGTGATTCAATGTTGTGAAACAATAAACCGTTAAAACTTCCAAGGGGGGGATGAATACTTTCCACAGGCACTGTATGTGGTGTCTCTTAGTCTACAGGGTATCGCAAAGCAACTTGCCATCAATTAATCATTTATGAAGTCAAATTGTTGTATCTTGCCGGCAAGCAAGGCAGGTGAGTTGGCCAAGCTCCCACAAAGGATGAAGTTTACAATTTTGGTTCTATGGTTTATTTTAATGGCTGAAAAAGATGAAATCTGATAAGAGAGGACAGTGGAACATGGATTAAAGGGAAGGAGGGTAGGGAACCCAAGGGAGGAAGGTGCGGTTAGAAACATAGAAAACCTACAGCATAATACAGGCTCTTCGGCCCACAAAGCTGTGCTGAACATGTCCTTACCTTAGTAATTACCTAGGGTTACCCATAGCCCTCTATTTTTCTGAGCTCCATGTACTTGTCCAGGACTCTCTTAAAAGACCCTATCGTATCCGCCTCCACCACCATCACTGGCAGCCCATTCCACGCACTCACCACTCTGTGTTAAAAAACTTAACTCGATATCCCCTCTGTACCTACTTCCAAGCACCTTAAAACTGCGCCCTCTCGTGCTAGCCATTTCAGCCCTGGGAAAAAGCCTCTGAGTATCCACACGATCAATGCCTCTCATCATCTTATACACCAATATCAGGTCACCCCTCATCCTCCGATGCTCCAAGGAAAAAAGGTTGATGCAGAGGTTGTGAGGCAGGGAGAGGGGAAATAGGGCTGGAGGGACAAGGGAAAACAAAGGGGGTGGGGGGAATAAACCACCAGTCATAAAGATGTGGTCTACAAATTACAACAGAAGATACAAAATGCATGCCAAAAGGTCAATGTTACAATAGTTATGGGGGACTTCCATATGCAGATTGGGAAAATCAGGCTGGTGCTGGATCCAAGTATGGGAATTTCTAGATTGCCTTTGAGATGGCTTCCTAGTGCAGCTCTTCGTTTTTCCCACTAGAGAATCAGCTATTCTGGATTGGGTGTTGTGAAATGAACCAGAACTGATTAGAGCTTAAGGTAAAGGAAGTATTAGGGGCCCGTGATCAGAATATAATAGATATAATATCCTGCAATTTGAGAAGGAAATGCTAAAGTCAGATGTATCCATCTAAAATTGGAGTAAAGGGAATTACGGCGGCATGAGAGAGGAACTGACCAAAATTGATTGGAAAAGAACACTGGCACAGGTAACAGTAGAGCAGCAATGGTTGAAATTTATGGGAGCAATTCAGAAGGTGCAGGATATATACATCCTAAAGAGGAAGAAGCATTCTGAAGGCAAGATCATACAATCGCTTCTTTTGGGACCGCATCTTTTTATGTTATACAGTGGGATGCAAAAGTTTGGGCACCCCTGGTCAAAAGGCATAAAGGCATAAAGTTAAAGATGACACATTTCTTTAATATTTTAAGCAAGAAAACTTTTTTATTTCTATCTTTTACAGTTTCAAAATAACAAAATAGGAAAAGGGCCTGAAGCAAAAGTTTGGGCACCCTGCATGGCAGTACTTAGTAACACCCCCTTTGACCAGTATCGCAGCTTGTAGACGCTTTCTGTAGCCAGCTAACAGTCTTTCAATTCTTGTTTGGGGGATTTTCGCCCATTCTTCCTTGCAAAAGACCTGTGAGATTCTTGGGCCATCTTGCACGCACTGCTCTTTTGAGGTCTACCCACAGATTCTCGATGAAGTTTGATTTTAACTTCATCAGTCCACAGGACTTGTTTCCAAAATGCATCAAGCTTGCTTAGATGTTCCTTCGAACCTTTTGAATAAACTTTTTGGTTGCAATGAGCAAAGGTATGTTTGGAGAAAAGAGGGTGCAGAATTTTATGAAAAGAACATCTCTCCAACTGTTAAACACGGGGTGGATCGGCCATGCTTTGGGCTTGTGTTGCAGCCAGTGGCACGGGGAACATTTACTAGTAGAGGGAAGAATGAATTCAATCAAATTACCAGCAAATTCTGGAAGCAAACATCACACCGTCTGTAAAAAAGCCGAAGATGAGATGACGATGGCTTCTACAACAGGATAATGATCCGAAATACACCTCAAAATCCACAATGGACTACCTTAGGAGGCGCAAGCTGAAGGTTTTTCCCTGACCTAAACATCATTGAGAATCTGTGGATAGACCTCAAAAGTGCAGTGCATGCAAGATGGCCCAAGAATCTCACAGAACTTTTGCAAGGAAGAATGGGTGAAAATCCTCCAAACAAAAGTTGAAAGACTCTTAGCTGGCTACACAAAGCGTTTACAAGCTGTGATACTTGCCAAAGGGGTTATTAATAAGTACTGACCATGCAGGGTGTCCAAACTTTTGCTTCGGACCCTTTTCCTTTTTTGTTATTTTGAAATGTGCGGAACCAAAAGAAATGGGGGAGATCTTAAGTGGGTTTTTTGCATCTGTATTTACGAAGGAAACTGGCATGAAGTCTATGGAATTAAGGGAAACAAGTAGTGAGATCATGGAAACAATGCAGATTGAAAAGGAGGAGGTGCTTGCTATCTTGAGGCAAATTAAAGTGGATAAATCCCCCAGGACCTGACAGGGTATTCCCTTGGACCTTGAAGGAGACTAGTGTTGAAATTGCAGGGGCCCTCGCAGATATATTTAAAATGTCGGTGTCTACGGGTGAGGTGCCGGAGGATTGGAGAATGTCTCATGTTGTTCCGTTGTTTAAAAAAGGATCAAAACATAATCCAGGAAATTATAGGACGATAAGTTTGACGTCAGTATTGGGTAAGTTATTGGAGGGAGTACTAACAGACAGAATCTACAAGCATTTGGGACTTATTAGGGAATCAACACGGCTTTGTGTGTGGTAGGTCATGTTTAACCAATCTATTGGAGTTTTTCGAGGAGGTTACCAGGAAAGTGGATGAAGGAAAGTCAGTGGATGTTGTCTACATGGACTTCAGTAAGGCCTTTGACAAGGTCCCGCATGGGAGGTTAGTTAGAAAAATTCAGTCGCTAGGTATACATGGAGAGGTGGTAAATTGGATTAGACATTGGCTCGATGGAAGAAGCCAAAGAGTGGTAGTGGAGGATTGCTTCTCAGAGTGGAGGCCTGTGACTAGTGATGTGCCACAGGGATCAGTGCTGGGTCCATTGTTATTTGTCATCTATATCAATGATCTGCATGATAATGTGGTAAATTGGATCAGCAAATTTGCTGATGATACAAAGATTGGTGGTGTAGTGGACAGTGAGGAAGGTTTTCAAAGCTTGCAGAGAGATTTGGACCAGCTGGAAAAATGGGCTGAAAAATGGCAGATGGAGTTTAATACAGACAAGTGTGAGGTATTGTACTTTGGAAGGACAAACCAAGGTAGAACATGCAGGGTAAATGGTAAGGCACTGAGGAGTGCAGTAGAACAGAGGGATCTGGGAATACAGATACAAAATTCCCAAAAAGTGGTCGTAAACAGAGCTTTTGGTTCATTGGCCTTTATTAATCAAAGTATTGAGAATAAGAGCTGGAATGTTATGACAAGGTTGTAAAAGGCATTGGTGAGGCCGAATCTCGAGTATTGTGTTCAGTTTTGGTCACCAAATTACAGGAAGGATATTATTAAGGTTGAAAGAGTGCAGAGAAGGTTTACAAGGATGTTGCCGGGACTTGAGAAACTCAGTTACAGAGAAAGGTTGAATAGGTTAAGACTTTATTCCCTGGAGCGTAGAAGAATGAGGGGAGATTTGATAGAGGTATATAAAATTATGATGGGTATAGATAGAGTGAATGCAAGCAGGCTTTTTCCACTGAGGCAAGGGGAGAAGAAAACCAGAGGACATGGTTTAAGGGTGAAGGGGGAAAAGTTTAAAGGGAATATTTGGGGGGGGGCTTCTTCACACAGAGAGTGGTGGGAGTATGGAATGAGCTGCCAGACGAGGTGGTAAATGCGAGTTCTTTTTTAACATTTAAGAATAAGTTGGACAGATACATGGATGGGAGGTGTATGGAGGGATATGGTCCGTGTGCAGGTCAGTGGGACTAGGCAGAAAATGGTTCGGCACAGCCAAGAAGGGCCAAAAGGCCTGTTTCTGTGTTGTAGTTTTTCTATGGTTTCTATGGAAACTGTAAAAGATGGAAATAGAGAAGGTTTCTTGCTTAAAATATTAAAGAAATGTGTCATCTTTAACTTTATGCCTTTTGGAAATCAGTTCATCTTTTACTTGCTTAGCTATGCATAGTAACAGAAATTTTGACCAGAGGTGCCCAAACTTTTGCATGTCGCTGCATGTCAATGACTTGGATGACAGAATTGATGGCTTTGTGGCAAAGTTTCTGGATGATACAAAGATAGGTGGAGGGACAAGCAGTTTTGAGGAAGCAGAAAGGCTACAGAAGGATTTAGACAGTTTAGAAAGAAGTGGCAGATTGAATACAGTGTCAAAAAGTGTATGGTCATGCTCCTTGATGGAAGAAATAAAAGTGTAGAGTATTTTCTAAATGGAGTGAGCATACAAAAATTAGAGGTGCAAAGTGACTTGGAGATCCTTATGCAAAATTCCTAATTGTTAATTTGTAGGTTGAGACTGTGGTGAGGAAGGCAAATGTGATGTTAGTATTCATTTTGGGAGGTTGAGAATATAAAAATCAGAATATAATGTTGAGGCTTTATAAAGCAACGTGGAGCCCTCACTTGGAGTATTGTGAGCAGTTTTGGATCCTTTATCGAAGAAAGGATGTGCTTAAGTTGGAGAGGGTTCGAAGGAGGTTCACAAAAATGATTCTGGGATTGAAAGGCTTGTGATATGAAGAGCATATGATGACTCTAGGCCTCTACTTATGGGAATTCAGAAGAATGAAGGGTGATCTCATTGAAACCTATCAAATGTGAAAAGCCTCAATAGAGTGGATGTGGAAAGGATGTTTCCTATGGTGGGCGAGTCTAGGACCGGAGGACACAGCCTCAGAATAGAGGGCATTCTTTTAGAAAGGAGATGAGGAAGAATTTTCTTTTGCCAGAGAGTGGTGAGACTGTGGACATTGTTGCCACAGGCAGCTGTGGAGGCCAAGTAATTGGGTATACTTAAGGCAGAGATTGATAGATTCTTAATCAGTCAGGACATGAAAGGACACGGGGAGAAGGCAGGAGATTGGGGCTGAGAGGGAAAATGGATCATCCATGATGAAATGGTGGAGCAGACTCATTGGAACAAATGGGCAAATTCTGCTCCAACATCTTACGGTCTTATAAACAAAGGGGAGTGCTTATTGTAAGTTACAGAAATTGATATTGGTGTCAACGGATTGGAGGCTAGCAAACAGAATATGATGTGTTGTTCCTCTAATTTGCATTTCACTTCAATTTGGCAGCTGAGTACAATGTAGGAATAGGAAGTTGAGTCAAAATGGCTGGCCACTGACTGCTATGCCAGATGGAAGAAGGGTGCTTGACAAAGTGATCTCCCAGTCTGCTGTATTTTGCCACAGCAGTAAAATGCAATATAGAATAATAAAAACTATAAATTACAGGTATAAATACATTAACCAGTAGTCCACAAGGAGAGCAAAAAAGAAAAAAATGTCAGGTATTATACGTGGGTTCACTGTCCATTCAGAAATCTGATGGTGCAGGCGAAGAAGCTGTTCTTAAAACTTCATCTCCTTCTTGATGGAAGCAATGAGAAGGGGACATGTCCTGGGTTCCTTAATAATGATATGAAGATAGGTGAAGGGGCAGGTAGTGTTGAGGAATCAAGGAGGCTGCAGAAGGACTTAGAGAGATTAGAAGAGTGGACAAAGAGATGGCAGATGAAATACAGTATTGGGAAGTGTATGGTCATGCATTTTGTAAGAAGGAAGAAAAGCATAGACTATTTTCTACACAGGGAGAAAATTTTAAAAATCCCAGGTGCAAAAGGACTTAGGTGTCCTCATGCAGGGTTCCCTAAAGGTTAACTTGCAGGTTGAGTCAGTGGTGAGGAAGGCAAATGTAATGTTAGCATTCATTTCGAGAAGACTAGAATATAAGAAGGAGGTGATGCTGAGGCTTTATAAGGCACTGGTGAGGCCTCATTTGGAGTATTGTGAGCACTTTTGGACCCCTTAGCTAAGAAGGGGAGTGTTAACATTGGAGAAGGTTTAAAAGAGGTTCATGAAAATGATTCTGGGAATGAAAGGGTTACCATATGAAGAGCATTTGATGACTCTGGGTATGTACTTGCTGGAGTTCAGAGGAATGAAGGTGGATCTCACTGAAACCTATCGAATATTGAAAGGCCTAGATGCATAGAAACATAGAAAATCTAAAGCACAATACAGGCCCTTCGGCCCACAAAGTTGTGCCGAACATGTCCCTACCTTAGAAATTACCTAGGGTTATCCATAGCCCTCTATTTTTCTAAGCTCCATGTACCTATCCAGGAGTCTCTTAAAAGACCCTATCATATCCACCTCCACCGAAGTCGCTGGCAGCCCATTCCACGCACTCACCACTCTCTACGTAAAAAACTTACCCCTGACATTTCCTCTGTACCTACTTCCAAACATCTTAAAACTGTGCCTTCTCGTGTTAGCCATTTCAGCTCTGGGGAAAAGCCTCTGACTATCCACGTGATCAATGCCTCTCATCATCTTGTACACCTCTATTAGGTCACCTCTCATCCTCCGTCGCTCCAAGGAGAAAAGGCTGAGTTCACTCAACCTATTCTCATGAGGTATGCTACCCAATCCAGGCAACATCCTTGTAAATCTCCTCTGCACCCTTTCTATCGTTTCCACGTCCTTCCTGTAGTGAGGCGACCAGAACAGAGCACAGTACTCCAAGTGGGGTCTGACCAGGTCCTATATAGCTGCAACATTACCTCTCAGCTCTTAACATTACCTCTCAGCTCTTAAACTCAATCCCACGACTGATGAAGGCCAATGCACCATACGCCTTCTTAACCACAGAGTCAACCTGCGCAGCAGTTTTGAGTGTCCTATGGACTCGGACCCCAAGATCCCTCTGATTCTCCATACTGCCAAGAGTTGTACCATTAATACTATATTCTGCCATATTTGCCCTACCAAAATGAACCACCTCACATTTATCTGGGTCCACTGCCACTTCTTAGCCCAGTTCCTCATTTGATAGCCCTTTCATTCCTGGAATCATTCTCGTGAATCTTCTCTGAACCCTCTCCAATGTCAGTATATCCTTTCTAAATAAGGAGCCCAAAACTGCACACAATACTCCAAGTGTGGTCTCACGAGTGCCTTATAGAGCCTCAACATCACATCCCTGCTCATATACTCTATACCTCTAGAAATGAATGCCAGCATTGCATTTGCCTTCTTCACCACCGACTCCAGTCCAAGATATATATGGGCACTTTAAAACACGGGGTTGTTATTACAAATACAGTCTATTTTAAATTCTCATAAACCATAGTCACAACAAACAAAACAACATCGGCGTTATTCTCCTGGCTATTCTCCTGTCAAAGCTCAAATTCTATTTAACCAGCTTCAAAGATCTGGCCACAGATCTTTGTGACTAGACTAAAACAGACACTCTTAAGGTGAAAAAGGACAAAGAAATGCAAGCCTGAAAAAAATGTGACAACTTCATTGACAAATTAATAATTACTATTAAAGAAATAATATATAGGTTGTAAAAACATTAATTTGGGCACAAATAACTAAGAGAAAAAGTAAAATATCTGTGGCTAATGGAAGATCAGCAAAAGTTATATTTAGAAAATAAGGAAATGGTAGAGGAATTTGACCATAACTCTCTATGTCATTTTGGAGTAATACACATAAAGTTTGTCAGATGGATGAGAGAACTAATGGTCTTATGAAAGAGAGAAACCAAAGGAAATACTAATTGTATATAAAGCAGTCCTAGAAAAGCTGGTGAGTTTGAAAGCTGACTAATTCTAAGAACCAATGACTTACATCTCAGAATTTTAGAAGACATGGTTTTAGATATAGTGTACACTTGATTTATCATCCTCCAAATGATAAATAAGTGGCAAAGCTTCTGGAATTATTCCTGTAGATTGAAGAGTTGCATTTGAAAAATTCTATTTAGGAATTTAAGGAGAGTGAAGTCAGGAAGACACTTAGTTCTTAGCCCAATGTCGCTGGTAGGGAAAATACTGAAATTTATAATGATGTAATAGCAGACAGTATAACAGCACTGAGTGGAGCTAACATTGATTTATGAAAGGAAAATCATATTAGGCTAATTTTCTGAAGTTCTTTAAAGATGTGACTCAGAGGAACCTGTGGATGGCAGACAATGACCTCATGCCACACTGTCGCCCAATGTACTCGCTCAGGACAGGAGATGCTGGAAGTGGTGTGGGAGAGAGCAGAGGTTTCTGTGGGCATGCAGGGACCCATGCTGGGTTGGACAGGAGATGCTGGAAATGGCGTGGGAGAGAGCAGAGGTCTCTGTGGGCATGCAGGGACCCATGCTGAGTTGGACAGGAGATGCTGGAAATGGTGTGGGAGAGAGCAGAGGTCTCTGTGGGCATGCAGGGATCCATGCTGGGTTCGGGGCTAGCACCTCCCGATGGTGCTGCTCTCCAGTGTCCGCTCGGTGGAAAACAAGCTGGATTGTGTTCATCTGCAGCTGCATTAGGACCAGATGAGGAACTGCTGCATCCTTCATCTTGCAGAATTGTGGCTCCGGGACAAAATTCCATACACCATCATTCCACAAGCCATGCCACTCCTTCTGCTAATACTATTTTTTTATGACTGTATTTTTATCTGCTGCTGTAATCATTTGTGCTATGTGTTCTGTGCTGTGTGTGACTGTTGGTAAAGTGTTTTGCATTTAGCCCTGGAGGAATGCTGGTTTGTTTGGCTGTGTATACATGTATATAGTTGAATGGCAATTAAACTTGAACTGGAACTAGATTGGGCATATTTGAATTTCAGAAGATGTTTGACAAAGTCCCATACTGGAAGGGGATTAACATGATTAGAACACGTGGGTTTGGGGTAAGTGGGGTGGAGAGGGATGGAGGAAGAAGGGGGGAGAGGGTGATGGGATAGATGGGGTAAGGGGATAAAGGGGGAAGGGGAGGGGGGAGAGGGGGGGAGAGGGGGGAGGGGGGAGGGGAGGAGGAAGAGGGGGGGAGGGAGGGGGAAGAGGGGGGGAGAGGGGGGGAGAGGGGGGGGAGAGGGGGGGAGAGGGGGGGAGAGGGGGGGAGAGGGGGGGAGAGGGGGGGGAGAGGGGGGGAGAGGGTAAAGGGGGAGGGCCTTCAAAGACAGTTGTGGCAACTATGTGTGGGGGGAGGGGGAGGAGGGGGGCAGGAGTGACTGGTGGATGTCAGAGTGGAGGGGGCAAAAGGGAGGGAAGGGGAGAGTGGTTAGAGTGGGGTAGTGGGGGGTAAGGGGGTAAGGTGAGGTAAAGGTGGGTAGAGGGGGGTAGAGGGGATAGAGAGGGAGAGAGCAGAGTGAAGAAGAGATGGGGAGTGGGTAAGGGGAGAGGGAGGAGGGGGCAGGGAGGAAGGGGTAGGTGGGGGGGAGGGCTGAGAGGGCCTGAGAGTGCCTTCAAAGATAGTTGTGCTAACTATGTGTGAGGGAGAGAGGGGTGGGAGGGAGGGGGGAGGAGGGAGGAGTGCGGAGAGAGGGAGTTGAAGAGGGGGGTTGAAGAGGGGGGTTGAAGAGGGGAATCTGGCAGGGAACTTTGAAAGCAATGTGTCCAGGAAGCATGCTAGATAGAGCATGATTTGGCCCCTTTGCATTGCAGTGAGAATAGCTGACAGTGCAGCAGCATATTGTTAGTCATGCTACAACAAGATTGCAAATTTCAAACAGAGGCTACAGCAGAAAAGAGCTGGAATATGCCTTGGGGACTGTGAACTAGAAAGTAGAAGAGAGCATTTATGAATTGAAGATCAAGGCTTTGAAGACATGGAGGCCTGGATAATGAGAGTGGTGTTTAGAAACAATTAAAATTAATCTTTTAATATATTTTTTCATGATCTTTTATTTGACCATGGTCCCTGATTCACTGCAAACCTAAAATCAATAAAGATGGGATGAGAGTGGCTGGAAGGAGGACAAGATTATTGTGGGGGGTAGAAGGCAGTGAATATTTTATTTATAAAGACAAGAGATTCCGCAGATGCTGGAAATCCAGAGCAACACACAGACAAAATGCTGGAGGGACTGAATAAGTCAGCCAGCATCTATGAAGGGGAAGGAGCAGTCGGCGTTCCAGGCTGAGACCTTCTGTCTGCACCAGAAAGTAAGGGGAGAACCAAAATAAGGAGGAGGGAGGACAGGAGGCAGTAGAAGTTGGCTGGTGATAGACGAAACCGGCTGAGGAGAATGGTGCGTGAGTGGGGGAGGGGTATTGAAGTAAGAAACTGGGAAGATATTGTTAGAAGAAGCAAAATGCTAATGAGATGGTATCTGATAGGAGAGGACAATGGAAGAAAGGGAAGGAGGAAGGGAACCAGAGGGAGATGTTGGGCAGGTGAAGGGAAGAGAGATGGTGAGAGGGGAAACAGATAGGGGAATGGAAAAAGAGTGAAGGAGTAAGAGTGATAAATTACCGGAAGTCAGATAAGTCAATGTTTGTGCTATCTGGTTGGAGGCTACCCACACAGAACCTGAGTGTGGTTTGACCATGGCAGTAAAGCAGGCCATGGACAGACTTCTGTCTGCCAAAAGTTCCAACAAATCATCTCAGCTAGGTTTCCTAGTCACTTCATTGGAAACTAGTTTTCATTCTGTTTGCACTACTGAAACATTGGGTGAGACAGGATGAGAGAAAAGTATCGAGAAAGGAGAAAAATGTCTAGAAACTTACTCTGATGGAGGTATTGTTGTCATCTATTAACGTGTCTGACACCTCCAGTTGCCCTTCCTCCACCACTTTTTGTAACACCATCCCAAATGTCCCAATTAGCCTGCAAATAATTAAAGGAAACATCAGTTTTCCCTGAATCCATTCCAAGTAGTAGCAAGGAATAAGTGCAGATTATATCATGCAGTCATCACATATTTCCAAAAATAAGTCAACTTAAAGTTTGCTGTACAGAACTATTGAGAAAAAACAGACAATAACTACATTAAGCAAGGTAAAAATTACACAGAGAGATACCAGCATGGAACCTTAGCCCACTGAGTTTGCACCAACCATCAAGCACCATTTATGGCAGAGGTTCCCAACCCTTTTTATGCCAACGACCCCTACCATTAAAGGGATCTGTGAACCCCAGGTTGGGAACCCCTGATTTATAGAATTCTATCCCCAAACCATTTTATTCCCTGCACAATCTCATCAACTCCTTCCAGACTTCACCGTTCATTGACAAAGTAGGGGTAATATGCAGTGGTCAGTCAACCTACCAACCCTTGGGAATTTGGGATGTGGAAGGAAATGGGAGCAGCTGGAGAAAACCCAAAGGTCACTAGACATTGTGGAAACTGCACACTGACAGCAGGACTGAGCTCAGCACCTGGAACTCTGAAGTGACAACTCTACTATTTGAGCCTTCAGGCTGCCCCAGGTTATCTGGTATGCATTTGAAGTTCAAAATTTGCTCGCAGCTTCTCATGGGTAATGCCATGAGTGCACAACATTGCTGAATTCCTCGTGGAGTTTGGTGAAAAGTTTTGACAACTTCTTTCTACTCATTTGCAAATCTATTTAAACAGTTTGTGCCAGTGTGGCCTAGTCAAAGGAGTTCTCCTCCATCAATTTAATTGATTTTATAATTGTTTTAAAATTGTTATGTGTTTTATTATTTAAAAATATTTTAAAATACATGAATAATACTTTTTTCATTTTATCTGTCCTGCATATCTGTCAAACATATATTCTTCATTACTTCTGGTGATTACTTGTTCATGAAAAGTTTGTTCAGCTACTCCACTCATTTCCTTCAAACATTTAAATTAGCTCTGATGTAAACCCATACTTGTAGAAAGAACTACTTATTTTATTCACTAAATCATGAAAATACAACGTCATTCATTTTATATTTAGCTTGTTGCATATATTTATTGCAGATATCTGTGAGATCTGCAAGTTAACTAAATGGATGAAGTGAGGATTATCAGGTCACTCCAAACACATTTAAAGATTTTTATATGAACTTCTATTTTGGTTTGTACATTATGTTGCAATTATTGGTCTCTTTAATAGAAGAAACTGATGTTTAAGACTTCTTCTATGCACGATTTTAATCACTGTTTCCAATTCCCATCTATTTATATTCTGCTTTCTTTGCTGCTTTGTTCTCTTTACCTTGTTTGCTTGTTTATTTTAACTTAATAATTCCTGGAATGCAAGGTCAGACTGAGGAATGATGGTGAATTTCCTTCAAAGGATATTAATAAACCAAGTTGTGTTTTAAGCCAATTCTATAAAAACATAACTTTCCTCTTTGCCTGAAGTGCCAAGTTTCCATGGTGAGATTCAAGCCTTTGTCCTGTGACTGAGTCACCATAACACCAAGTACTCATTCATTTATAACTGAGGATTGGGTTTGTCATTTGCTTTTTAAAGTAGATCCACAAACAAGTTTCTACAGGTTTTCATGTTTTATTGTTTTACAACATTGAATCATAATGGATTTAATTTGGCTCGAGTCTGTGTGGATAGGTCTCTATCAGCATTGCACATTTGGACACTGCAATTTTTCCCCATTCTTCTTTACAAAACTTCTCAAACTCTGTCAGATTGCATGGGGATCATGAGTGAACAGCCTTTTGCAAGCCCAGCCACAAATTCCCAATTGGATCGAGGTCTGTATTCTGACTTGGATGCTACAGGTCATTAACTTTCTCGTGTAGCTTTGGCTTTATGCTTGGGGTCATTGTTTTGCTGGAAAACAAACCTTCTCCCAAGTTGCAGTTCTCTTGCAGACTGCCTCAGGTTCTTGTCCAGGATTTCACTGTATTTTGCTGCATTAACTTACATTCACAAGCCTTCCAGGGCCTGCTGCAGTGAAGCATCCCCACAGCATGATGCAGCCACCACCATGCTTCATGGCAGGAATGGTGTGTTTTTTTTACTATGTGTGGTGTTTGGTTTATGCCAAACATGGCATTTAGTCTGATGGCCAAAAAGCTCAATTTTGGTTTCATCAGACCATGGAACTTTCTTCCAGCTGACTTCAGAGTCTCCCAAATACATTCTGTTAAACTCTAGCCGAGATTTCATGTGAGTTTTGTTCGCAACAGTGGCTTTCTTTTTTCCACCTTCCCATAAAGCTGCAACTGGTGAGTCACCCAGGCAGCAGTTGTACATGCAGTCTCTCCCATCTCAACTATTGAAGCTTGTAACTCCTCTACAGTTGTCATAGGTCCTTCTCTTGCATGACCACTCAGTTTCTGAGGACTGTCTGCTCTAGACAGATTTAGAGCTGTGTCATATTCTTTCCATTTCTTGATGACTGACTTAACCGTACTTCAAGGGATATTTAGTGACTTGGAAATGTTCTTGCTCCGGACTTGTGCTTTTCAAAGGCCTTTTCACAGAGTTGTTTGCATTCATGGTGTAGTTTTTGCCAGGATCTTGACGCACCAGCTGTTAGACCTTCCAGAAACAGGTGTATTTTTACTACAATTGATTGAAACACCTTGCCTGCACATAGGTTTCCAAAAACAGATCGCTACCTATGTGATTTCCCAGACCAATTGGCTGCACCAGTGATAATTTGGCATGTCATATTGAAGGGGATGAATACTTATGCAATCAATTATTTTGTGTTTTATATTTATAATTAATTTAGATCACCTTCTAGAGATCTGTTTTCACTTTGACATGAAAAAGTCTCTTTCTGTTGATCAGTATCAAGAAAGCCAAATTAAATCCACTATGATTCAATGTTGTTAAACAATAATACATGAAAACTTCTTGGGGGGGGGAGGGGGTGAATACCTTTTATTGGCACTGTTCGCTGAGTAATAAGTTCTGCCTTTATCAGACTGAATAAGATTTTTATCCTTGATACATTTAAGTTATCAAGAAATATCTCTGACTATATTGAATTTCTGATGTAAATTCTGCATTTGAAAAATGTAATGCTATTTTCAATAAATATAAAAGTAAAATCTATGTATTTCCTTTATGGACTATTTATTGGATTTATGTTCCAGGGATGATGGAAGACAGTTGTACTGTACTGACCAAATTAAGGACCAGCATTTGAGTAGACTAAGACTAACATTCACATACCCTCCAGATTATTTTCCTCTAAGAAGTCCCTTTGAACATAAAATATATTTACATATTTCTATTTTTAATTGAATGAAAAGTTTAAGGTCAAATCAATATAGTTCTAAATAAATTTTCTTCAGTATGGAATAGTACTGTAAGGTATTTTAAGAAAAGTTTTTTTAAGATTAACAGCCAAATTAAACAAAATCTTATTGCATCCATTGACACTCAGGTACCCACTTTTAAAACTATTGATAGTTAGCTGCTAATGAAATGAATAGTTACATATTTTATCGTGCATAAGTAGTTTTACTGAATCTGTAAATAGGGAAAGCAGTAATAATCAATGCTTGATTCAGTCTAATCCCAAAATTTTAGGTGGAGCAACATGAAGAGGAAATTTTAGGTTTCTATCCAAGACATTATTGCATGTGCATTGTGATGTGATGTTAACTGGCAGGGAACAAAATAACGAGGAATTAGAATCCAAGCCATATATTTAAACAATCTTCTTACAGCAGCATAGAATAGAAATAAATTTCATTATTCAAAACAAGGCATCCCTTTGAAATTCCTTTTACATTCTTTTTATATCTTATTAGCCAGATTTAATTAAAATTAGAAGAAAAATATATATCACGGGCATCTGATGTAACCAAGTGTACATATTCATTCATGGTTTTCAATGGGTAATAGTGTCCTGCAGAAATTTCATCTTTCAGCTCAGCAGTGTGGTGGCAAAGCATACTAAATTAATGTTATGCAACCTGTATCGCTTTAGTCTATGTGGCAAAAATGATCTCCAGTGAATCTCTGCCCTATTTTTATCACCTGAGGCAAGAGTTGGACTTGATATGGAAGTGAAGTGTAGGCACTGATGGAAACAGAAGTTGTAGGAAAAGGTGAAAAGGATGCACTTCAAATTGGCTGAGCACAGAAAAACACAATGTCAACTAGCCTTGGCTAAGTCTGACTCAAGCACTAATAGCCTCCCACAAGAAGGGACCCGAGCATCAGAATATAAATTCAGTGAAAAATAGTCTCACATAATTATATTTGTAATAAACATTACTCTCTTAATTCTTCTATTTTTATACTGCTTAAAATGGACAGCCTTATTAATGATATGTTCCTTACTCTCCAGCCAATTGCTCCCCTGTGGAAACAAGGAATGATATTTCATCTGTCATTAGCTGTGAATGTTTTGCAGTTTGTAGAGAGAACATTGACTTCTCTAACTTCCACTAACCCACCTCCCCCTCATACCCCATCTATTATTTATTTATATACACACATTCTTTCTCTCTCTCTCCTTTTTCTCCCTCTGTCCCTCTGACTATACCCCTTGCCCATCCTCTGGGTTTTTTCCCCCTCCCCCTTTTCCTTCTCCCTGGGCCTCCTGTCCCATGATCCTCTCATATTCCTTTTGCCAATCACCTGTCCAGCTCTTGGCTCCATACCTCCCCCTCCTGTCTTCTCCAATCATTTTGGATCTCCCCCTCCCCCTCCCACTTTCAAATCTCTTACTAGCTCTTCTTTCAGTTAGTCCTGACGAAGGGTCTCGGCCCGAAACGTCGACTGTACCTCTTCCTAGAGATGCTGCCTGGCCTGCTGCGTTCACCAGCAACTTTGATGTGTGTTGCTTGAATTTCCAGCATCTGCAGAATTCCTCGTGTTTCCATAGATGCTGCCTGGCCTGCTGAGTTCTTCCAGTATTTTGCGTGTATTCCCTAATGTGTTCACCTCTACCATCAGCCCGGGCAGTGCACACAAGCACTTACCACCATTCTCAACACCGTTCTCCTGCCTTCTCTCCATAACTGTTGATGCTCTTACTAATCAAGAACCTATTGATCTCTGCTTTAAATAGACTCAATGACTTGGCTGCCACAGCTGTCTGTGGCAATGAATTCCACAGATTTACTACCCTCAGAGGTAGTGTAACGAACTACTTTTGACATCTCCCCTGTACTTTTCACCAATTACCTTAAATTATGCTCTCTCGAATTAGCCATTTCTACCCCAGAAAAAAAGGCACAGGCTGTCCACTCCATCTGTGCCTCTCATATTCTTATACCTCTCTATCAAGACACTTCTTATCCTCCTTCACTTCAAAGAGAAAAAACCTAGCTCATTCAACTTTCTCAATCTCCCCTTCTTGGACATGCTCTCTAATACAGGCAGCATCTTGGTAAATCAGCTTAGCAGCCTCTCTAAAGCTTGCACATCCTTCCTATAATGAGGCAACCAGAACTAAACACAATACTCTAAATGTGGTCTAACCAGAGCATTATAGAGCTGCAACATTCCCTCGCAGCTCTTGAAATCATTTCTCCTGACGAATCAAGGCCAACACACCATATGCTTTCTTAACCATCTTATTAACTTGCACACAACTTTGAGGGATTTATGGACATGGACTGCAATGTCCCTCTGTTCCTCCACACTTCTAAGAATCCTGCTATTAACCATGTACTCAATCTTTATGTTTGACTTTCCAAAGTGTATTATTTCACACTTTTCTGGAATGGGCACTTTTCAGCCCTTCTCTGCATCCCATCTGCATCCTATATATTAGGCCCAACCAAAATTAGACTTGTAAAATGAAGAGTCTCTATAATAATAATAATAGGGGAAATGTCAGTGATCATTTTCAATTATATAATCTGTATATAATTTGTACTTGCTTGAATAATAATAGGTAACACAAACATTTTTAAAAACCATCAGAGACCTGACTGTGATCCAGGAAATGAATATCACCAGATTATTCATGCTTTATGGATCTTATCACTTTAACCACATGCATCATTTCAGCTTCCTCGTATCTCTGCATCTTATCATTCATTTATGCATCGCTGCCAAATCCAATTCTCCTTTGTCTATCTTGCCTGTTATTTCTTCAAAGAATTCCAACAGATTTGTCAGGCATGATTTTCCCTTGAGGAAACCACGTTGACTATTGTCTATTGTATCATGCCTCCAAGTACCCTGAGACCTCATCCTTAATAATTGACTCCAACATCTTTCCAACCACTGAGATCAGACTAACTGGCCTGTAGTTTCCTTTCTTCTGCCTCTCTCTTTTCTTGAAACGTGGAATGACATTTGCAATTTTCCAATCTTCTGGAACCATTCCAGAATCTAGTGATTCTTAAAAGATCATTACTAATGCCTCCACTATCTCTACAACTGCCTCTTTCAGAAATCTGGGGTGTACGCCATCTTGTCCAGGACTTATCTATCTTCAGACCTTTCAGTTTCCCAAGAATCTTCTCTCTAGTTACGATAACTTCACACACTTTATGCCCCCTGACACCTGGAACTTCCACCATACTACCATTATTTACCACAGTGAAAAATGATGCAAAATACTTTTTCAGTTCATCCACTATGTTGTTGTCCCCATTGCTACACCTCCAGTATCATTTTCCAGAAGTCCGAAATCCACTATTGCTTCTCTTTGGCTTTTATGTGGGCTTTGGCTTCTTTTGTTAGCCAATGTTGTGTCGTCTTCCCTTTAGAATAATTCTTCCTCTTTGGGACGTATATCTCCTGTGCCTTCTCAGTTACTTCAAGAAATTCCAGCCATTGCTGCTCAGCTGTACTTTTCCTGCCAATGTTCTTTTCCAATCAATTCTGGCCAACTCCTCTCTCATGCCTCTGTAATTCCTTTTACTCCACTGTAATACTGATACATCTGACTTTAGCTTCCCCTTCTCAAATTTCAGGATGAATTCGACCATACTATCATCAGTTTCCCCTAAGGGTTCTTTTACCTTAAGCTCTCTAATCAACTCTGATTCATCGCACAACACCCAGTCCATAATAGCTGATCCTCCAGTTGGCTCTACCATGAGCTGCTCTAAAAAGCCGTCTCGTAGGCACTCTAGAAATTCTCCCTTCTGTAATCCAGCACCAAGCTGATTTTCCCAATTCGCCTGCATATTGAAGTCCCCCATGACTATTGTAGCATTGCCCTTTTGGTGTGCGTTTTCTATCACTCATTGTAAATTGTAGGCCACATCCTTGCTACTGTATGGGGGGGGGTCTGAAAACAACTTCCATCAGAGTCTTTTGATCCTTGCAGTTCCTTAGCTATATCCACAATGATTCAACACTTTCTGATCCTAGGTCACCTCTTTCTAATGACTTGATTTTATTTTTTACCAACACATCAATGCCGCCTCCTCTGACTTCCTACCTATCCATTCGAAACAATATGCATCCTTGGACATTGAGCTCCCAGCTATAATCTTTCAGCCATGATACTGCGTGCATTCAGATACAGCACTTTCAGTCCTGTATTCACCCTTTTCGACTTTGTCCACCTTTTGTGTTGCAACTCATCCTGTTGACAGCAATTTTGCCCTATCAACAGTCTCTGCTCACTAGCAACAGCTTCTGGTTCCCATTCCCCTGCAACTCTAGTTTAAACCTCACCGTGCAGCATTAACAAACCTTCCCAATAGGATAATACCCCCACTCCAGTTCAGGTGCAAACCGTTCCTTCTGTATAGGTCCCATCTTCCATGGAAGATCTTATGCTCTCTCTCCTACACCAACTGCTTAGCCACGTAATAAACTGTATAATTTTCCTAGTTCGAGCCTCACTAACACGTGGCATGGGTAGCAATCCTGTGATCACAACCCTGGAGGCCCTGCCCTTTAATTAGCACCTAACTCCCTGAACTCCTTATGCAGAACCTTGTCACTCGCCTACCCATTTCATTGGTGCCTACATGGACCACGACCTCTGGCTGTTCACCCTCCCACTTAAGAATACTAAGGACTCGATCTGAGATATAACGGTCCCTGGCACCTGGGAGGCAACACACCATCTGAGAATCTTGTTCTCACCCAGAAAGCCTTCTGTCCATTCCTCTAACTAATGAATCCATTACTAGCACAGTGTGCCTCTTCTTCTCCATTCTCTCCTAAGTCACAAAGGCAAACTCAGTGCCAGAGACGTGCCCACTGAGACTTTCCTCTGTTAGGTCATTCCCCACCCTCCCCCTTGACTGAAGTCCCCTCCTCTCCAAACTTTCAACGTCCGGATGGCTGCTGGTCAAAGTTGGTCAGTGCAAGTGTGTTGGAGCTGGAACACTACCCAGTCTCATTAATATGACCTCTCAGGTGAATAATATTTTCAGTCCAGATGCTCACAGTATGCTAAGTATTCTGAGTAAAAAATTTCTGCAAGCGATTTGCAAGGTAGGCACACACAAAATATTAACAGGATCTAGAAGCTAACTCTTCTCATGAGATCAAACAAAATTTTGCAGAGGAACCTTAAACCCAAAATTGATTTCAAGAAATCTAACATCAGCCCTGGGAAATGTTGATATAAGAACAGAGTCTCTGCTTGTTTGCATCACAAAATGATGACCCCAGGATTAAGGAGCATTGTACAAACTGGATGGAATGCATCTCAAGCTTCTGTCATTGTTTTTTGTAAGATTTACTTAATAAAACATTTCTTTTGTTAGCCCTACCCGCAATGTGGTTCATTAAATGTTAAATTTAAAGAGATTTGACATAGTTCCTCGTCATTGTGAACAGATAACTTGAATTTTTTTTTTCAACATAGCTCAAATTTATTCCATTTGACAAAAACATAATCTAAAGGATTATGTAGAAAACATGAACTGAAGGACTGCATCCTGCTTTCATTCACAGAATGTACTTTTCCTTTGTGCTTTACTTAAATTCCAGGTCTAGACTCATGATACCATAGTGCAATATGGCAGAAAAATGAGCTGTTCAGCCCATCTAATCTGTGCTGGCCTAGTTTTTTTGTCTTGTCCTATCTATCTGCACCTGAACCATAGCCGTCCATACCTCTCATCCATGCATCTATCCAAACTTCTCTCAAAAGTTACAGTTGAACCTCCCCTCTATGACTTCCATTGCCAGCTCGTTCTATACTCACACCACCCTCTGAGTGAAGAAGCTCCTCCTCAGATTCCCCTTACATATTCACCCTAAACCTATGACTAATCTTGCCTCCAGGATGAATTAATTAATGATCTAATTAGAACATAGAATAGTACAGCACAGTACAGGCCCTTCAGCCCATAATGTTGAGTCGACCCTTAAACCCTGACTCCCATATAACCCCCCACCTTAAATTCCTCCATATACCTGTCTAGTAGTTTCTTAAACTTCACTAGTGTATCTGCCTCCACCACTGACTCAGGCAGTGCATTCCATGCACCAACCACTCTCCAAGTAAAAACCTTCCTCTAATATCCTCCTTGAAACTCCCACCCCTTACCTTAAGGCCATGTCCTCTTGTACTGAGCAGTGGTGCTCTGGGGAAAGAGGCACTGGCTATCCACTCTATCCATTCCTCTTAATATCTTGTATACTTCTATCATGTCTCCACTCATCCTCTTTCTCTCCAAAGAGTAAAGCCCTAGCTCCCTTAATCTCTGATCATAATCCATACTCTCTAAACCAGGCAGTATCCTGGTAAATCTCCTCTGTACTCTTTCCAATGCTTCCACATCCTTCCTACAGTGAGGTGACCAGAACTGGACACAGTACTCCAAGTGTGGCCTAACCAGAGTTTTATAGAGCTGCATCATTACCTCGCGACTCTTAAACTCTATCCCTCGACTTATGAAAGCTAACACCCCATAAGCTTTCTTAACTACCCTATCCACCTGTGAGGCAACTTTCAGGGATCTGTGGACATGTACCCCGGGATCCCTCTGCTTCTCCACACTACCAAGTATCCTGCCATTTACTTTCTACTCTGCCTTGGAGTTTGTCCTTCCAAAGTGTACCACCTCATACTTCTCCGGGTTGAACTCCATCTGCCACTTCTCAGCACACTTCTGCATCCTATCAATATCTCTCTGCAATCTTCGACAATCCTCTACACTATCTACAACACCACCAACCTTTGTGTCGTCTGCAAACTTGCCAACCCATCCTTCTACTCCCACATCCAGGTCGTTAATAAAAATCACGAAAAGTAGAGGTCCCAGAACCAATCCTTGTAGGACACCACTAGTCACAACCCTCCAATCCGAATGTATTCCCTCCACCACGAACCTTTGCTTTCTGCAGGCAAGCCAATTCTGAATCCACCTGTCCAAACATCCCCGGATCTCATGCCTTCTGACTTTCTGAATAAGCCTATAGTGTGGAACCTTGTCAAATGCCTTACTAAAATCCATGTAGATCACATCCACTGCACTACCCTCATCTATATGCCTGGTCACTTCCTCAAAGAACTCTATCAGGCTTGTTAGATACGATCTTTCCTTCACAAAAATAGAACATAGAACATACAAAATCTACAGCACATTACAGGCCCTTTGGCCCACAAGGTTGTGTTGCCCATGTAGCCTACTCTAGAGGCTGCCTAAAATTTCCCTAGTGCATAGTCCTCTGTTTTTCTAAGTTCCATGTACCTATCTAAGAGGCTCTAAAAATATCCTATTTTATCCGACTTTACCACTGTTACTGGCAGTGCATTCCACACACCCACAACTCTGTGTGAAAAACTTACCTTTGACATCTCCCTTGTATCTACTTCCAAGCACCTTAAAACTATGCACCCTTGTGTTAGCCATTTCAGCCCTGGGAAAAAGCCTCTGGCTATCCACATGATCAATGCCTCTCATCATCTTATACACCTCTATCAAGTAACCTTTCATCCTAAGTCACTCCAAGGAGAAAAGGCCAAGTTCACTCAACCTATTTTCATGAGGGATGCTCTCCAATCCAGGCAACATCCTTGTAAATATCCTCTGCACTCTATAGTATCCACATCCCTCATGTAATGAGGTGACCAGAACTGAACACAGTACTTCAAGTGGGGTCTAACAAAGGTCTTATATAACTGTAACATTACCTCATGGCTCTTGAACTCAATCCCATGGTTGATGAAGACCTTCTTAACAACACTGTCTACCTGTTCTGAAGCTTTGACTGTCCTATGGACATGGACCCCAAGA
Source organism: Mobula birostris (assembly GCF_030028105.1). NCBI lineage: Eukaryota > Metazoa > Chordata > Chondrichthyes > Myliobatiformes > Myliobatidae > Mobula > Mobula birostris. The sequence goes on along the minus strand of NC_092371.1, from coordinate 207,767,245 downwards.
TCTCACTGATCCTCCACATGGCCAAGAGTCTTACCATTAATATTATATCCTGTCTTCAAATTTGACCTTCCAAAACTAACCACTTCACACTTATCTGGGTTGAAGTCCATCTGCCACTTCTCAGCCCAGTACTGCATCCTATCAATGTCCCGCTGTAACCTCTGACAGCCCTCCACACTATCCACAACACCCCAACCTTTGTGTCATCAGCAAATTTACTAACTCACCCTTCTACTTCCTCTTCCAGGTCATTTATAAAAATCACAAAGAGGAGGGGTCTCAGAACAAATCCCTGTGGAACACTACTGGTCACTGACCTCCATGCAGAATATGACCTGTCTACAACTACTGTTTGCCTTCTGTGGGCAAGCCAATTCTGGATCCACAAGGCAATGTCCCCTTGGATCCCATGCCACGCTACTTTCTGAATGAGGAACCTAATCAAATGCCTTACTGAAATCTTGTATTTCATACTTCCCTGTCCCCCACTGAACCTACACTATATGAATTCATAGAGCAATCCCACAAAAATTTTGTGTTAATTGACCCACAATGAAAATGTTTGTGGTCAGTCCTTTAAATGGTAACAGAGCTTATACGTCTCCAATTTTTAAGTCCCACTCTGTTAGATAATAATGAACTTGATCTGAAAGAGTAGTTTGTTCACTTTGCATTATTCTTCACCATCAGCACTAATGAAAGAGAAATTGTTCCACTTCATGTTTCTGTGGTGTCTCAGGCAGTTAAAGCAAGATACTTAAACTTTATGAGGAAATAATATACTAGTCATGCGCACATTCATTTATAATGAGACATGGCTTGTCTATTGTTCTGCACAAAATAAAAAGTATAACACATAACAATTCCAATTACATGGTAGATGAATATATTGCAACAGTGATTGGAGATAACCTGAGGTGATGGCCACAGAATTAAAACCACAGTGCAAATGTAACTAAAGGGTTCAACTAACAGAAGTAGAAGTATAAAAACAACAAATTTAATTACTCCAATTTCACATTTGCATGATGACTGTTATCCTTTAATAGGGAATGAAATCTGCAGTGATTAAAAGAATCACACAAGCCTCAGTTTAAAGATATCACATTATCAATCATGAAAGCAGGTGAAAGTGGTTCTCAGAGATATTAAAATTTTTACATTTACAATTGCAATGAATTCTAATATCATGTAGTACAGTAGGTAAGCTATTTTCTAGCTTCCAATAAAGCCTCGAATGGCATTAGAGATATTTATCAGGAGCGCTGCACATGCAGGACTCTTAGCATTGTCAGTGATCCCTCCCATTTGTTCAGCAATCTCCTTGATCCCCCTACTAGCAGACAGGAGGTCACATAACATTAGGACAAGAATTGTTTTGATGGGAAATAGCATTTTACCCCAGGCCATAGAACTACTGACCTCTCTGCCACTACCCAGATCTCACCATGTATGAAACGCCAGCAGCATTATACTTTTGAACCTTTTAACTTGTATCGTTTATACACCTTATTATCTATTAAGTTATTTGTGGTAATATTACTTTGTGTTATGTGTATGAGATATACGTATTCTGTTATGCATCTAGTTCCAAAGGAACAGTGTTGCGTTTGGCAGTATACGTGAGTACAGTTCAATGACAATGAACTTGAATTTGAACCTCAAACTGTTCAAACTGGTGATATACTGCGTCCGGTGCTCCCGATGTGGCCTTTTATATATTGGCGAGACCCGACGCAGACTGGGAGACCGCTTTGCTGAACACCTACACTCTGTCCGCCAGAGAAAGCAGGATCTCCCAGTGGCCACACATTTTAATTCCACATCCCATTCCCATTCTGACATGTCTATCCACGGCCTCCTCTACTGTAAAGATGAAGCCACATCCACATGGAGGAACAACACCTTATATTCCGTCTGGGTAGCCTCCAACCTGATGGCATGAACATCGACTTCTCTAACTTCCGCTAATGCCCCACCTCCCCCTCGTACCCCATCTGTTACTTATTTTTATACACACATTCTTTCTCTCACTCTCCTTTTTCTCCCTCTGTCCCTCTGAATATACCTCTTGCCCATCCTCTGGGTTCCCCCCCCCCCCGCTTGTCTTTCTTCCCGGACCTCCTGTCCCATGATCCTTTCGTATCCCTTTTGCCTATCACCTGTCCAGCTCTTGGCTCCATCCCTTCCCTTCCTGTCTTCTCCTATCATTTTGGATCTCCCCCTCCCCCTCCAACTTTCAAATCCCTTACTCACTCTTCCTTCAGTTAGTCCTGACGAAGGGTCTCGGCCTGAAACGTCGACTGTACCTCTTCCTAGAGATGCTGCCTGGCCTGCTGCGTTCACCAGCAACTTTTATGTGTGTTGCTTGAATTTGAACTTATATTTTTTGTACATGTGGAGGGAGCTACTGCAGTTCAAAGTTCATTACAAAGAACGTTTATGTCACTACATACTGTAAATATATTCCTTTTCTCATAGGCATTGACAGTAAATTCAAAGGAACACAATACAACCAATGAAAAATTACACCTAAACAAAGACAAACAACTAATGTGCAAAAGGCAGCAAATTGTGCAGATACAAAAATGAAAAAAAAATATTGAGAACATGTTTTGTAAAGCTCTTGAAAGTGAGTCCATCAGTTGGAGTATCAGTTCAGTGTTGAGGTGAGTGAATTGATCCACTCTGGTCCAGGATCCTGATGGTGAGGTGTAGTAACAGTTCCTGTACCTGGTGATATGGGATTTAAGGCTCTTGTGCCTCTTTCCTGATGGCAGCAGTAAGAAGAGAGCATGGCCTGTTTTCCTGTGTCATTGCTTCTTGGAGATGTGCTTAATAGTGTAGAGGGCTTTGCTGTTCTGTATCCACTACTGGGTATTTAGTATGCCACTCAGCTTTGTACACGAAAAGCAGTCAGTTACAATTTCATTTTAAATTTCTGTGTTCCTTTAATTTATAGAGATTTGACATAGCTCCTGGTTACTGTGAACATACAACTTGAAAGCTCTTTTAATGTAGCTCAAATTTACTTCATCTGAGCAACTGTACTTGATGACCTGAAGGAAGGTTTCACTCTTTCATTCACAGAACAAACTTATTGCTTTAAACTTGATTTAATTTCTAGGTTGATTTAAGTTCATGGAGTCATAGAGCACTATGGCAGAGAAAAGGGCTGTTCAGTCCATCTGGTCTGTTCTGTCCTAGTTTTCTGTCTAGTCCTATCTATCTGCACCCAGATCCTAGCCTTCTATACCTCTTGTCCATTTACCTCTCATCCATCTCTTCAATGTTACAGTTGAAGCCCCCATCCATGACTTTCACTGGCAGCTCATTTGACACTCACCCCACCCTCCGAGTGAAGTTCCATCTCAGATTCCACTTAAATATTTCACTTTTCACCCTAACCTATGACCTCTAGTTCTAGTTTCACCCAATCTAGGTGAGAAAGTTGCACTTATTCACCCTATATACGCTCCATAATTTTGTATACCTCTATGAAATCTCCCTTTGTTCTCTTACACTCTAGGGAGTAAAGTTATTCCTGTGATTCAGGTCTTCATGTCTTGGCAACATCCTTGTAAGTTTTCTCTGTATTCTTTCAAGCTTATTGATATCTTTCCTGTGGGCTGGTTCCCAGAACTGCACAAAACACTCTAAGTTCAGCCTCACCAACATCTTATACAACTTCAACATAACATCCCAACACTGTACTCAATGCCTTAATTTATGAAGGCCAATGTGCCAAAAGCTCTCTTTACAACTCTACCTACCTGTGATGTCACATCCAAGGTGTTGTGTGTTTAATATTTCAGTAATATTAAGCATTCTTTGTTTGTTTAAATAATTATGGATATATGTAAAAATATGTGAATTACGTATGTCATGATGCTACCACGTGATAAGTACATGCCTCACAAAATGAAACTAACGTACTCATGTCTCTCAGCTCCCTTGTCTTTCTTTTAAAAATGTTTTTGATTGCACAAACAGAACAGTGGCGATGAGGTGCTTTTAAAATGAACCCGAGACCATACCCTACCTGTTGAAGTGCAGTGAGATGCTTGAGTTTAAAAAAAATGCACTGAGAAACAGTTGAGTTAAAAAAAAGTAGCGCAGCACACTTTTTTTTTGCAAGGGGAGAAACTTGGTTGAATTAAAACAAGGCAGAGAAAGAACAAATCCACATGTTCATTATCAGTGAGCACAGTGATAATAATTATAAAAAGAGCAGAATTAGCTGATTAGCTGGCTATATTGGAGAGATTGACAGGTTTGATTGCTCCACTGATAACTGGCTCATGTATACTGAGCAAATTAAGTTGTATTTTAAAGCATGTGGAATAGCTGATGAGAAGCAAGTGCTAATTTTGATGGGAGAGCTTTGGATTTAAAAGTTTACTTTGAAGTTTGACTGCTCCAACCAGATCAGCTGAAATGAGCTTCGTTAATATTGTGAAAGTAATGCAGAAACATTTAGAAACAAAATCTTTGTTGATTGCAGAAAGCTTTAGGTTTTATAAATGGAATTATAAGGAAGGGGAGTCCATTTCAGGCTATGTAGCTGAATTAAAGAGATTGTCAGTTCAGTAACGTGCTTAGTGATGCACCGAGGGATCACTTAGTTTGTGGAATCTTACAAGAAAGCATTCAAAGGCATCTCCTAATTGAAGCACAGCTTACATGTAAAAGAGCATTTGAAATTGCTGTATCACTGGAAACAGCAGGCAGAGATGCAATTGAATTGCAGTCAGGAATGAAAGTGAGTGTGAACAAATTGCAATGCCTAAACATAAAGCAGCCTGGCCGAGCAAATTGTGTTACCAGACCAATACAGATTTAAAGGAGAAATTTGCAGAAAATGTGTCAAGAAAGTGGGAAAGGCCTTTGACCAGGTGTCACACATGAGGCTGCTTAACAAGTTACAAGCCCGTGGTACTGCAGGAAAGATTCTAGCATGGATATCACAGTGGCTGATTGGCAGGAGGTAAAGAGTGGGAATAAAGCGAGTCTTTTCTGGCTGACTGACAGTGACTAGTGGTATTCCACAGGGGTCTGTGTTGGGACCGATTCTTTTTACATTATATGTCAATGAAGATTGGTGGAGGGGCAGGTAGCTTTGAGGAAATAGAGAGACTACAGAAGGACTTGGACATTAGGAGAGTGCACATGGAATACAGTGTTGGGAAGTGTATGGTCATACACTTTGCTAGAAGAAATGATGGCTCTGGGCCTGTATTCACCAGAATTCAGAAAGATGAGGGGTGACCACATGGAAACCTATTGAATGGTGAAAGGCCTTGATAGAGTGGATGCGGACAGGATGTTTCCTTTGGTGAGGGAGTCTAAGACTAGCGGACATAGCCTCAGGATAGAGGGGCATCCTTTTAGAACAGAGATGAGGAAGCATTCCTTTAGCTAGAGAGTGAAATTCGTTGCCACAGGCAGCTGTGGAAGCCAAGTCTTTATGCATATTTAAGGCAGAGGCTGATAGATTCTTGGTTGGTCAGGACATGAAGGGATACGGGAAGGAGGCAGGTGGATTGGTGCTGAGTGGAAAATTGGATCAGCCGTAATGAAATAGTGGAGCATACTCGCGGGCCAAATAGCCTAATTCTACTTCTATACCTTATGGTCTTATGGAAACATACAGAGAGCAAGTTGGGCAGGCAAAAATAAATGGACAGCACAGGGAAGAGAAAAAGATACAAAGTCATGTTGCGGTTTCAAAAAGAGTATTCATCTGCATGATGTTGATGAAAAATTTGTTAGTGATGAGTGTGACACAGGACCGGTAACCTTGAGATTTACAATGTGAAATTGTAATGTGTAAACCTTGAGCTTTACAACAATTTGTACATTCCTTGATAATGAATGTACTTCGCACGTTTGAAAACTAACAAGAGGAAAGCCTTATGGCTTTCACCTGAAGTGAATGGCAGATTAATTAAAACGGAATTGGACACTGGGTCGGCTGTTTCAGCCATTCCACAAAATGAGTTATAACGGCATTTCAAAGCTACTGAACCAAAGCCAGAAGATGCCCAATTAAGAACTTATACTGAAGAAAAGATAACTCCTGTGGGAATGACATCCATTACAGTGAAATCAGTGAAATACAACAACCAGTAAGCCATGTTGGACTTGTATGTGGTAAAAACAGGACAGCCAGGATGGTGGGGGTGTGATTGGTTGAGACAACTACAACTTGATGGGAGATTCATCCTCAGCTATAAAGTCAACAGAACCTGAATTAAGGAAGGTATTGATGATGCTACATCTGTCTCCATGCTGTAAACCATGAACCATTGCCCAAAAAAGGGCAAACAGATATGATGTCTATTGGATACTAACCAAGGAAGGACTATGCTGCTCAGAGGAATGGTAAAAGTGACAAAGCAGTGGTCTGACTCCAACAGTTTTTGTAGGTAACATATCTAAGAAAGCTTCTGATATGTCAATTCAATAGTTATTTGCAAAAAGTGGCTTCAATTCAAGTTGGAAGAGAGTTCAAGGAGATTCAGGAAAATTGCAAACATTCAGCTTTTTTGAGTATAAAGTACCAAAAACTACTCTGTGTGTATTAAATTATCGCATGAAATTCAATTGGGAGACGAAAAAGCAGCTTATAAAAGTAGATGCAAAGATCAAGCCCAGCTGGATGAATGAAAGGCCAAAAAGAAAGGAGTCAGTGGAGTTATGAAAGCAGAGGATTTGTGGAATGATGTATTTGGGGAGAAGCCAAGGAGAGAGATTAGATTGTAAAGAGAGCAATAGAAGGATTATTAGGAGAATACTCCAGTCAATTAAATGCACCCTCCCAAGATCAAGATGCACATCCTAGAAAGAAGAAATACAAAGGCAAGAAAAAGTAAGACAAGAAGTTGAAAAGAAGAGATAGAGAGAAAGAATAAGAATGAAAAAAAAGAAAAGCATGAAAGGGAGAAGGAACATGAGAAAGGTAAGAGAGAGAAAGAAGCAAGGATTGATGTAAATTCAGACAGAAAACCTGAGAAAAGGAGAGGAAAGGTGTCCAGAGCTATCTGAACCACTTTCTTCTGTTACCACAGATTAGATTCAGGTCTGTCATGAGCCTTGTGGCCCATCAGGCCGGTGCTTATCCCAGTTTCCATGACGCGAGGCGACTGAGAGTATGAGACTCCCCCCATCCCCACCCCCCGGATAGGATGCCAGTCTATCGCAAGGTTAACCCCCAGCAGTTTTGCCGGTACCCCTTCTCAGCTGGGTAGACTGGAGCATTGTGTGGTTAAGTGCCTTGCTCAAGGATACACATGCTGCCTCGGTCGAGGCTCGAACCCACGAACTTCAGTTCGCTAGTCCAACGCCCTAACCATTTGACCAAGCGCCACACTATTACCTCAGAGAAGGCCCCAAAAACCTGAGATTGTTTCACAGCCACAAGACTCACTGGCCAAGCAGAGTGATCCCTCTTGGCAGGAAAGACGTAATCCCACGAGAGTAAGAAAACCTCCACAGCAATTAAATCTATAGGCTAAATGGGACAATTTTACAATTTACTATGCTGTGGATTTCTCTATATGGTTTTTGTATTAGATAGTATATGTATCTAAATTGAGATGCATCTATAATGAGTTGGAGTTTATAGCTAAGCAGGGAGGAGTGTTGTGTATTTAATAATTGAGTAATATTGTAAATATGTTGTTGATTAAGCATTCTTTGTTTGATGAAGGAAGTGTATAGTCTAATGGTGAGTGACCATCTTGGTCATTTTTCTTGAGATCGCCAGACTCTTTTGGGCATTGTTAATGTGGAATGCTGCAAGTTCGATTTACTGATTTATTGGCTGAGAGCAGGGGCCGATGGCAGAGGAGCTGTGTGGCCTTGGTCACAGTGAGGACTCGGTCTCAAGCTGCGGTGTTGCCTGCTTACTGTCACTCGGAGAGAGGCGTTCAAGCCAGCACACCAGTCACAGGCCTTCAATCAGAGAGACAACCAGAGAGTCTAGCCTTAGTACAAAAGAACTCCAACTTCAAAAAGGAAAGTAAGTTTGTAAGGTTTGAATGTTATTTAACCTGGAATACTTAGGGTGAGATTAGGGGAATATTTATTCTACATTTGCTTGTAAACTTTTAGGGTTGCATTATTTGATGGTGTTGAACTGGGTTAGTCTGATTGAATTAGCTAATCTAGTCCCATTCACCTGTAATTAATCATGTTGCTCCTTTCATTTACAGAATTGATTTATTTTACTCCATACAATTATTATTTTCGGTTCCTCTGAATCTCATTAGCAATTACAAACCACAGTCCTAAGTGTTCAAATAATGGGAAATCTGAGAAATTTACAGATAAAAAAATAAATTTCTGCCTGCTCCTATATAAGGTTCAGAGTTGTGATCTTCCACTAATCGATGTACATTTTGTTTCTGACAAAAACTAACATGAAATGAAGGATGTGAATGACTAGTGAGACAATAAAATTGCTTCTTATCAGCTATTTGACAGTTCAAAACCAACTCAATAAGTCACTGAATAATTCACAATGCCTGAACAGCAGTAATTTGCAATGAATTCAATAATGATTTCATAGCATTATAGAATCATACAAAGAAAGAACACAGCTATTAAGCCCATCAAAGCTCTGCTGATTCCCTGAGTTACCTAATTGTTTCTAGCATTAAGGGACTTATTTCCCACTCTATCCTTTTGGAACTCTGTTGTTAAGCACTTTCATGAAATGCTTGTCACTGCTTTTGACAAAGTCTGGTATTTTAAACTTCTAAGCAAGTTACATCATCTCTCTGGAGCATTGTTTCTGGCTATCTTGTTTCTTCTCAAATTGCTCTGTTTGGACTGTTGTTGAAGGTTCATTCTCTGACTTTTCACTAATTCAGGAGCTATGCTGTCTTTTCTACTTTGCATTGAATATCTTTCTCCTCCTCAAGTCCTTGATTAATTGGGCTTGTTTGTGATTGTAGAGCATATCTCAGGAAATTAAAAAAAATCTAATGCAGAATTCATATTACTTTGCTATTTCACCCACAAGCTGAGTTGACTAGCAGATGAACAATTAAGGTTATCAGCAGTTTCAGCCTTGGTATCACACAATTCCAGCATTCACATTTTTTTTCCTCTTCTGGTAATTTCAAATACTATGCACCTTCTTTTACTCACACCCCTCCCAGCACTATCTTTTGTTAACCACTCCTGTTCTCCAGCCTGTCACAAGCCTTGCATTGTGTTCTTGCTGCACAGTCCTCAACCCCATCCTCTATATCCCTGCCATTCTCAACCACAATTCTCTGTGTCTTGCTTTATCTTTAACTTTTCCCATTTCACTGGCCTGAAACTTAAATTCTGGCCTGCTCTGTACATCCACTGCATGGCCTTTTGAGTATTTCCTGAACTTGCTATTTCGTATCAGGTGTCCGGCAATATTTGCAGTACATTTGCTTTTAGGTCAGAGGAGGGAGTACCTTCTTCACTTAGATTGGGTAGAAGAAGAAAGAAGAAATTTGATTTCAGTGAGTAAATTAAACAGGGATTTTTTTTGGCACAATAAATTGTTGAACTAGAATGTGCAAATTCTTAAGAATAATTGATTTGGAAATATGGAGGGACATGAGGAATAACTGAATATGCAGTTTGTTGTGATTAATGTTGCAGAAAAATACCAGTGTGCACAGGTAGGCTCCTTAGGCCTGTCGCACTCATTGACACTGGGAGGGAGGGTCAGATAAAAGCCCTCAGTTTTGATCAGAGAAACCAAATGAACAAACCAATCAACACACACTCAATAATGGAGGAATGCAGTAGGCCAAGCAACATCTATGTACGAAAATAAACTCTTGATTTTGAGCCTAGACCCTGCACCGGGACTGGAAAGGAAGGGGGCTGAACCCAGAATAAGAAGGTGGATGAGGGGGAGGACCAAGCTGGGAGTCTAGGTGAGGGAAAGGTGGTGAAGGAGGGATGATGTGAGAAGCTGGGATGTAATAGGTGGAAGAGGGGAACTAAAGAAAAAATCTGATTGGAGAGGACATAGACCATGGAATACAAGGGAGGAGGTGGGCAGCCAGAATAGGTGATGGGCAGGGCAAGACTGAGGAGGAGAAGAGAGGGGGTGAGAAGGCCAACAGAATATTGATAACTTATACTTGTCACATTATACAGTTAGGTATTGACAATATGCAACATTAATCCAAAAGAATCAATTACCTCAACTATTAATTCTTTTTTAAACATTGACTGAAGAATAGAAGGCTCAACTGCAGGACCATTGTCTATAGAAGGAGAATGAGATTATTTGTATAAAGCCATTGGTAAGCAAAAAATTTGAGGGCAGTGTAAAATATCATGTGTCAGATATTAATGGCTGTACCTTGTGGGTAAGTATGTCTGGGGTTTTTAGGAAGCCATGGTATGTTCAGGATCAGCTGAATGAGGTATTAATGCATTGCTTATTCCTCTCCTCCACTTAAATAGGAATTCCTGACCAGGAGTTGAAGAGGAAAAATACAAGCAATTTAAGCTTCATTTTATTGTATTACTTATTTGTATTTTAACACATTCAACTCATTTACATTTCTTTTGAAATTATATATATATATATATTTAATGGTTTCAACACAATTCTGCTAATGCCAATTAGCTCTGACTGGAGGTGAGGTGTAGCTCCAGCCATGTCTTGGGCCTCTGGCACCTCACCATGTCTTGGACTCAGCTCCCAGAGGAGAGAGCTTGTTTGGTTTTCTATACCTGACCAGGATAGTGCAGGTGGGCAGCAGATCAAACCCAGCTCAGTTTGGGCGATGGATTTTGAGAGGCAGACAGTCATTGTGGATTAGTTAAGGGTAGATATAATCTGATAAAGTTGACTATTTCATGTTGGTAACAAGGAGAATAGCAAAGAGGTTATTATGTTTGAGTCACTGATTTAGCTAAGTGTCTGGCAAGTTGTACATAACATTCTGATCAGAAAAATAAAAGCCCACAAGAATGTTTGCAAGAAAGAGAACCAGATTGGATCAAAATTTTGGCTTGTGGGTGAGAAGAAATAAATGTTTGTCGCTGCATATTTCTGTGATTGAAAGGGTATTTTTATTCTGAGTTATGTGGGGGGGGGGTCACCATTTTCTGTTGTATATATGTTATAGGCTTTAGGAATGATGATTAGAAAATAGGCAGAAGATACAAAATGGCTGTGTGTTTGATAGCGAGAAAGATGACAAACAGGTATACATAGAAATATACATAGAAAATAGGTGCAGGAGTAGGCCATTCGGCCCTTCGAGCCTGCACCGCCATTTATTATGATCATGGCTGATCATCCAACTCAGAACCCCGCCCCAGCCTTCCCTCCATACCCCCTGACCCCCATAGCCACAAGGGCCATATCTAACTCCCTCTTAAATATAGCCAATGAACTGGCCTCAACTGTTTCCTGTGGCAGAGAATTCCACAGATTCACCACTCTCTGTGTGAAGAAGTTATTCCTAATCTCGGTCCTAAAAGGCTTCCCCTCTATCCTCAAACTGTGGCCCCTCGTTCTGGACTTCCCCAACATCGGGAACAATCTTCCTGCATCTAGCCTGTCCAATCCCTTTAGGATCTTATACGTTTCAATCAGATCCCCCCTCAATCTTCTAAATTCCAACGAGTACAAGCCCAGTTCATCCAGTCTTTCTTCATATGAAAGTCCTGCCATCCCAGGAATCAATCTGGTGAACCTTCTTTGTACTCCCTCTATGGCAAGGATGTCTTTCCTCAGATTAGGGGACCAAAACTGCACACAATACTTCAGGTGTGGTCTCACCAAGGCCTTGTACAACTGCAGTAGTACCTCCCTGCTCCTGTACTCGAATCCTCTGGCTATAAATGCCAGTATACCATTCGCCTTTTTCACCGCCTGCTGTACCTGCATGCCCACTTTCAATGACTGGTGTATAATGACACCCGGGTCTCGTTGCACCTCCCCTTTTCCTAATCGGCCACCATTCAGATAATAATCTGTTTTCCTATTTTTGCCACCAAAGTGGATAACTTCACATTTATCCACATTAAATTGCATCTGCCATGAATTTGCCCACTCACCCAACCTATCCAAGTCACCCTGCATCCTCTTAGCATCCTCCTCACAGCTAACACTGCCACCCAGCTTCGTGTCATCTGCAAACTTGGAGATGCTGCATTTAATTCCCTCATCCAAGTCATTAATATATATTGTAAACAACTGAGGTCCCAGCACTGAGCCTTGCGGTAGTCACCGCCTGCCATTCTGAAAAGGTCCCGTTTATTCCCACTCTTTGCTTCCTGTCTGCTAACCAATTCTCCACCCACACCAATACCTTACCCGCAATACCGTGTGCTTTAAGTTTGCACACTAATCTCCTGTGTGGGACCTTGTCAAAAGCCTTCTGAAAATCCAAATATACCACATCCACTGGTTCTCCCCTATCCACTCTACTAGTTACATCCTCAAAAAATTCTATGAGATTCGTCAGACATGATTTTCCTTTCACAAATCCATGCTGACTTTGTCCGATCATTTCACCGCTTTCCAAATGTGCTGCTATCACATCCTTGATAACTGACTCCAGCAGTTTCCCCACCACCGACGTTAGGCTAACCGGTCTATAATTCCCCGGTTTCTCTTTCCCCCCTTTTTTAAAAAGTGGAGTTACATTAGCCACCCTCCAATCCTCAGGAACTAGTCCAGAATCTAACGAGTTTTGAAAAATTATCACTAATGCATCCACTATTTCTTGGGCTACTTCCTTAAGCACCCTGGGATGCAGACCATCTGGCCCTGGGGATTTATCTGCCTTCAATCCCTTCAATTTACCTAACACCACTTCCCTACTAACATGTATTTCGCTCAGTTCCTCCATCTCACTGGACCCTCTGTCCCCTACTATTTCTGGAAGATTATTTATGTCCTCCTTAGTGAAGACAGAACCAAAATAATTATTCAATTGGCCTGCCATGTCCTTGCTCCCCATAATCAATTCACCTGTTTCTGTCTGCAGGGGACCTACATTTGTCTTTACCAGTCTTTTCCTTTTCACATATCTATAAAAGCTTTTACAGTCCGTTTTTATGTTTCCTGCCAGTTTTCTCTCATAATCTTTTTTCCCCTTCCTAATTAAGCCCTTTGTCCTCCTCTGCTGAACTCTGAATTTCTCCCAGTCCTCAGGTGAGCCACTTTCTCTGGCTAATTTGTATGCTTCTTCTTTGGAATTGATACTATCCCTAATTTCTCTTGTCAGCCACGGGTGCACTACCTTCCTTGATTTATTCTTTTGCCAAACTGGGATGAACAATTGTTGTAGTTCATCCATGCAACCCTTAAATGCTTGCCATTGCATATCCACCGTCAATCCTTTAAGTGTCATTTGCCAGTCTATCTTAGCTAATTCACGTCTCATACCTTCAAAGTTACCCCTCCTTAAGTTCAGAACCTTTGTTTCTGAATTAACTATGTCACTCTCCATCTTAATGAAGAATTCCACCATATTATGGTCACTCTTACCCAAGGGGCCTCTCACGACAAGATCGCTAATTAACCCTTCCTCATTGCTCAAAACCCAGTCCAGAATAGCCTGCTCTCTAGTTGGTTCCTCGACATGTTGGTTCAAAAAACCATCCGGCATGCATTCCAAGAAATCCTCTTCCTCAGCACCTTTACCAATTTGGTTCACCCAATCTACATGTAGATTGAAGTCACCCATTATAACTGCTGTTCCTTTATTGCACACATTTCTAATTTCCTGTTTAATACCATCTCCGACCTCGCTACTACTGTTAGGTGGCCTGTACACAACTCCCACCAGCGTCTTCTGCCCCTTAGTGTTACGCAGCTCTACCCATATCGACTCCACATCTTCCCGGCTTATGTCCTTATTTTCTATTGCGTTAATCTCTTCTTTAACCAGCAACGCCACCCCACCTCCCCTTCCTTCATGTCTATCCCTCCTGAATATTGAATATTCATGTATAAATGTCATACTACTGTACACATGTATACTGCCAAATGAGACAGTATCAATGGATAAATCAGGAGTGCAGAAAATGGACAACCATTCTTTGGTCTAGGAAAGAATGAAGCAGCACCTTTGGGCAAAGGAACCCAGAAATACACAAAACTTGTCAAGATGTGTGAAGTGCAAAGGAACAGAGAGAACTGATGATTTATTCAAGGTTATGGAAAGGAAAAACCTATTTCCTCAAGCAGAAAGTTTAATAGACAGGTTAATAATAATTGCTTGCAGTTAATGTATTATCTGAAAGACTAAAGGGTAGTAAAATCCAAGGGAAGTGTGAGGCTGAAGCTAGTAGGGAGAAGATTGTGGAGGAAGAAATCTTCATGTTTATAATGTGTTCAATGAGCATTTGTAAGTGTAACCTGGAAGGCTGCAGACTGGGAGCTGAGAAATTCTTTTAGTTTTAACAGCTTGGAGACAATTGGCAGAATAGGCTCCTTCAGGGTTACAGATGATTTGTCCCACTACTCAATGGACTTACTGAGAACGTTGTTAATTACACCCGAAAATTGATTAAGCTTTGTAAAATCTGTTTCATAGTACAGATCACTCCCTGCCAAGTATGATGAGTTTCAAATATCTTTTTCTAAGAAGAAATTCTCAAATGAGTCCAAAATGAACAAACCATTATTAAAGGTACAGAGTACATAGAAACAAGGCTTTTTGACCCATCTAGTTCATGCCAGCCTGGTCCTCTGCCTAGTTCCCTCTGTTCATATTTGGACCATAGTCCTCCATAATTCTCAAGTTCAAATTCAAGTTCAGTTTGTCATACTACCGTACACATGTATACTGCCAAATGAGACAGTATTCCTGCAGACTAAGGTGCCCAACATAGTTCATATAACACACACAAAGTAATATTACCACAAATAAACTAACAAATAATAAGGTGCATTTAGGTCAAAAGTTCAAGTGTAGTTATAACTCTACTCATGCTTCATACATGATGAGACCTGGGTGGCAGCAGGGAGTTCAATGCTCTGACAGTCTGGAGGAAGAAGCTGTTTCCCATCCGAAGAGTTCTTGTCCTAATGCTGTCGTACCTTCTATCTGATGGTAGGGAGTCAAAGAAATTGTTGGCCAGATGGGAGGGATCAGTGACAATGATAAGGGCCCTGCATACACAGCACTCCAGAAAAATATCTCTGATGGATGGAAGAGAGATCCCTTTGATCATCTCAACAGCTTCACATTCTTTTGTGGTGATTTGTGGTCAGAAGCCTTGCAATGCCCATAAAAGGTGGTAATGCAGCTAGTCAGGACACCCTTAATGGTGCTCCTGTAAAAATTGGTTGGAATGGGGTGGGAAGTGGGGAGAGCCTTGCTTGCCTCAGTCTCCTCAGGAAGTGGAGAATTTGCTGTGCGTTCTTGACCAAAGAACTGGTGTTGAGAGACCAGGTGAGGCTGACTGCCATGTGCAATCTGAGAAACTGAGAAATTTGGCAACCCTAACTGTTTCCATGGAGGAGTCGTTTATTTGCAGTGAGGAATGGTTAGCGTGCACCTTCCTAAAATCAACAATCATCACTTTGGTCTTGTCCATGTTGAGACTCAAGTTTTTGTGCACCATTTGTACAGCTGTTCTAGCTCCTCTCTATATGCCGTCTCATTATTATTGTTGATGAGGTCAAACTCTGTTGCGTCCTCAGCGAACTTCATGATTCATAGATCAGTTTCAAGCAGCCAGTCCTGGGAGGTTGGGTGAGGTGGTGCTCAGTGTGATAGATCTACAGATATTTCTGCCAACACGGACTGACTGTGGCCTTTCTGTCAAGAAGTCCAAGATCCAATTACAGAGAGAGGTGTGGAGAACTGACAAGGACAGTTTACCCACCAGCTTCTGAAGGATGATTGTGTTAAAAGCTGAGCTGATGTAAAAATAAACCATTCTGGTGTATGGGGCACCATTTTCCAGGTGGGACAGGTTCATTAGTTGTTGTAAATTGTCCTGTGATCAGGCTAGGGTTAAACTGGATATTGCTGGGCTGCCTGACTTAAAGGGCCAGAAGGGCCTACTCCACGCATATCTCAATAAATAAAACAGCTGTGCTGCTGTGACACCCCGTGGTAGCATGGTTGAAGTCACCAGTTCTCTCATCCATGCACCTACCTAAACTCTGTGAAGTGTCTCAATTGACCTAGAATCTACCAGAATCAGAATTTAATTAATTTTCACTGATATATGCTGTAAAATTTGTTGCTTTGCAGCAGTACAGTGCAAAACATAAATGATGCTAGAAATTACAATAAGAAATAAATAAAAAAATTAATAAATAGTGCAAAAAGAGAGTAAAATAGCGAGCCATTGTTTGTGGGTTGATAAACCATTCAGAGATCTTATGGCAGAGGGGAATAAGCTGTTCCTAAAACATTCAATGTGTGTCTTCAGGCCCCTGTACCTTCTCCCTGATGACAGTAATGAGAACTGGGCAGGCCCTGGATGGTGAGTGCCCTTAATGATGGATGCTTCCCACATGAGGCGCTGCCTTTTGAATATGTCTTTGATGATGGGGAGGCTAGTGCCCATGACGGAGCTGGCCAAGTTTACCATAACACCATAAGATATGGGAGCAGAATTAGGCCATTTGGCCCATCAAATCTGCTCTGCCATTTCATCGTCTGATCCAATTCTCCCCTCAGCCCCAATCTCCTGCCTACTGCCCATTTCACTTCATGCCCTGACCAATCAACCGCTACCTTAAATATACATAAAGACTTGGCCTCCACAGTTGCCTGTGGTGAAGAGCTCCACAATGCACAAGATCAGAAAAAAACAGAGGGTTGTAAAGGATTTAATGAGGAGTCATTCTGTGGCTAATGAAATTCCTCCTCATTTTCATTCTAAAATGACTCCCCTCTATTCTGAGGCTGTGTCCTCTGGTCTTAGACTCTCCCACCATAGGAAACATCCTCTCCATATCCACTCTATAAAGGCCTTTCACCATTTGATAGATTTCAATGAGGTCACCCCTCATTCTTCTGAATTCCAATGAATACAGGTCCAGAGCCATCAAACATTCTTCAAACAAGCCATTCAATTTTGGAGTTATTTTTGTGAACCTCCTTTGAACCTTTTCCAGTGTCAGCACGTTCTTTTTAAGATAATAGGCCCAAAACTTCTCACAATAACCCAGTGATCCCTCACCAGTGCCCTATAAAGCCTCAGCATTAATAAAGCACTTTACAACCCTTTACAACCTTTTTTCTGATCTTGTGCATTGGTGCCTCCACACCAGATGATGCTGCAACAGGTCAGAATGCCCTCATGATGCATTTGTAGAAATTTGCTGAGAGTCTTTGGTAACATACCAAACCTTCTCAAACTCCTAATGTAATATGGACTCTGGCATGCCTCCTTCATGATTGCATCAATGTGCTGGGCCGAGAATACATCTTCAGAGATGTAGACACACAAAAACTCGAAGGTGCTCACCTATTCCACTGTTGACCCCTCAATGAGGACTGATGAGGACTATTTCTGCTGGCAGCTTGTACTACAATCTGAGTGAAGAATTTCCACCTCAAACTCCCATTGAATACTTAACCAATGACTGCTAGTTCTAGTCTTATCAACCTGAGGGGAAAATTGTCTGCAAGCATTCACCTATGTTCCTCATAATTTTGTACATCTCTAAAAGATACCTCATTCTCCCATACATCTAAAAGATACCTCATTCTCCCATACATCTAAAAGATATCTCATTGTCCTGAACTCAAGGGAATGAGGTCCTTCACTATCCAACTTTTCCTTATAACTCAGGTGAAATTATTCTGAGATAAGTCAGCCTATATCCTCTAATTCTTGTGCATGTAGAGGAAACAGCTTCTTGGCACCTACCCTGTACCTGGAAGCCCCTGGTATGTAAATTATTTAAGCATCAGTGTATCAGGTTTTTGCCAATGAGCAGATACAGAAAGGCCAGCATAAAATATTCAGCATTTGTTGCTGCACAATTTACTCTTAGATGCTTTATAATTCACAAGCTCTCAGGTTTCAGCAAAGTTTATCTTTCTGGTGTCACCAATGACCTTACAATGGGTTGGGAGATCTCACGTTACATGTCATTATTTGATATTAAAATGAGCACGTCTGGAATCTGTATATTACAGATATGTCTAGATGAATAAAATGCAAGGAAGCCCACAGATTCATCACTCTCTGGCTAAAAAAAGTCCTTCTTACTTCTGATCTAAAAGGTCATCCCTCACATTTGAGGTTGTGCCCTCTAGTTCTGGATACCCCCACCACAGGAAACAGCCTCTCCATTCTATCATAAGATCATAAGATATGGAAGCAGAAGTAGGCCATTTGGCCCATCGAGTCCGCTCCACCATCCAATCATGGGCTGATCCACTTCTTCCAGTTATCCCTATTCCCCTGCTTTCATCCCATACCCTTTGATGCCCTGGCTAATCGAGAACATATTTATCTCTGCCTTAAATATCTAGTCCTTTCAACATTTGGTAGGTTTCAATGATTTCCCCACACATTTTTCTAAATTCCAGTGAGTACGGGTCCAGAGCCACCAAACGCTGCTCACATGTTAATCCTTTCATTCGCAGAATCATCCTCGCGAACTGTCCCTGGACTGTCTGCAATGACAATACATCCTTTCTGAGATAAGAGGCCCACAACTGTTGACAATACTCCAAGTGCGGCTGGACTAGTGTCTTATAAAGGCTCAGCATTATCTCCTCTTATTCTATTGCCCTTGAGATAAATATGAACATTGCATTTGCCTTCTTTGTCACAGACTTCCTCTGGAAGTCTCGAACAAGGACTCCTAAGTCCCTTTGCACCTCTGATGTTTGAACCTTCTCCTCATTTAGATAATAATCTGCACTATTGTTCCTTTTACCAAAATGCATCATCATACATCTCCCAACGCTGTATTCCATCTGCCTTTTTTGTCCGTTCTTACAATTTGTCTAGGTCCTGTTGCAATCGCATTGCTTCCTCAGCACTACCTATCCCTCCACCTATCTTCATATCATCCGCAAACTTTGCCTCAAAGTCATCAATTCCATTATCTAAATCATTGACAAACAATGTGAAAATTAGTGGTCCCAATAATGACTCCTGAGGAACACCACTAGTCACTGGCAGTCAACCAGAAAAGGCCCCCATTTATTCCACCCACTGCCTCCTGCATGTCAGCCATTCCATGGCAGTATATTGCAGTAGGTTTCAATAGCTACATTTAATGTCAGAGAAATGTATACAATATACATCCTGAAATTCTTTTTCTTTACAAGCATCCACGAAAACAGAGTGCCCCAAAGAATGAAAGACAGCTAAAACATTAGAACCCTAAAGCTCCTCCCCCAGCTCCCCCTCCCACACACAAGCAGCAGTAAGGCAACGAATCCCCTACTCCCACCAGCAAAAAAGCATCAGCACCATCCACCAACCACTCAAGTGTGTAGAAAGCATTAAGACACAGATTTGCAGTACCCCAACGATTACTCATTCACCCAGTAATTCGACATACCACAGTCAGTCAGTTAATCTTCCTCCCTCCCTCCCTAATACCACCATAGGATTTTATCTTGTTAAGCAGCCTCATGTAAGGCACTTTATCAAATGCATTCTGAAAATCTAAGTAAATGACATCCACTACCTCTCCTTTGTTTGCCCTGCTTGTCACTTCCTCAAAGAGTTCTAACAGATTTGTCAGGCAAGATTTCCCTTTACAGGAAGCATGCTGACCTTGACTTATTTTATCATTAGTCTGTGCAAGTATGAGTGCCAGGAGAAAGATCAGTGGGGAGGAACGAATGGACAAGGGAGTCGTGTAGGGAGCGTTCCCTGCGAAAAGTGGAACCTGGGGGGAGGGGAGGGAAAGATGTACTTGGTGGTGGGATCCAGTTGGAGATGGCAGCAGTTACAGAGAATTACGTGTTGGACGCAGAGTCTAGTAGGGTGGTAGGTGAGGACAAGAGGAAGGATGGGGTGAGGGCATGCATCTGCGAAGTAGAAGAGAGGCAGTCAAGGGCAGTGTTGATGGTAGAGGAGGGAAAGCCCTTTTCTTTGAAGGAGGAGGACATCTCATTGGTTTTGGAATGAAAAGACTCATCCTGAGAGCAGATGCAGTGGAGATGGAGGAAATGAAAGAAGGGATGGCATTTTTACAAGCGACAGGGTGGGAAGAGGTATAATCCAAGCGGCTGTGGGAATCAGTGGGTTTATAAAAGATGTCAGTAGTTATCTTTTATAGATCAGTCTATAGATCAGTCAAGACTATCATTCCCATGTTTAGTGAACTAATCATTAAGTGTATACTACTTGTTTCTATACTTTAGCTTACTACAGATCTTCAAATATTTCTCTCTGTACTATTTTTGTATTTGTTCTATTCTAATGAGCAGTTAACTCAAGTCCAAGCTTCTACATGTATTATTTTACTTCAAAGGCTCAAAGGTTCATTTTACTATCAAAGTATGTACACAGAATACAACTCTGAGATTAGTCTTCTCCAGGTAGCCATGAAAGTACAGGAAATCCAAGAAAGTTGTTGAAAGAAAAGACATCAACCCCCTCCCACCCGAAAAAGGAAAAGAAACAAAAATTGCAAACCTCGGAGCTCTGAACCCCTCCCTTGCACAAAGCGGATTGTCCACCTGGACACAGCAGCTAAAACATCAAACCCCTAACCCCCAAGCCCCTCCAATGCAAAAAAAAGCCAAGTGACAAATAACATCAAGCCCTCAACCCCTCTCTCATACACAAAAATCTAAAGTGGATGAATAATAAATAGACTATGAGCTGCAGAGTGCTGAAGGTGAGTCCACAGCCTGAGGAGTCAGCTCAGCTCTAAGGTGAGTGAAACCAGTGCAGGAGCCCAATGGCTGCAGTGCCATATCTGCTCCCAAACTTCACCTCTCTCCAATGGTAGTAGAGAGAAGAGCAAGAGATGTGTCAAATGCAGGCAAACTGGATAGACTCAGGTGAGGGATCTTGGCTGTAATGGAGAAGAACACAGATTTGTTTTCCGTTCTGTTTTACTCTTGTTATTAAACCTGATTGAGTCTCCACTGACACTTGAAAATGCCTATCTCAGAATCAGGCTAGGATCTATATGATACCATACTTAAATTATGTGTGTGTTTAACATGTTATTTTATCTTTCATAATTGCATTATTTAACTATGTGATAAATCTATTTAGTCTAAATAGTTGTTTACCATTAAAACATCAAAGAGGAACACCTTGCTAATGCACTCTATGGATGAACTTCGGATCATTCATGAGGCAGAGGCAGAAATAATCGGAGTTACAGGGAGATAGTCACCCCTGAGAGTCAGGGGACAGGTAGCTAGGAGACTGTCAGGAGAGGGAAGGGGAATAGACAGAATGAGCAGAGCACCCCTGTGGCCGTTCCCACCAATAACAAGTATATCATTTTGAATACTGTTGATGGGGATGACCAACCAGGGACAAGTTGTAGTGGTTGTGTCTCTGGCACCGAGACTGGACCCTCAGCTCAGAAGGGAAAGAGGGAAAAGAGGAGAGCAGTAGTGACAGGGCATTCGATAGTTAGGGGGACAGATAAGAAGTTCTGTGGAAAAGATCGAGAATCCCAGAGGGTCTGTTGCCTCCCTAGTGCCAAGGTCGGCTATATCTCGGATCAAGTTCTCAGTATTCTCAAGAGGGAGGGTGAGCAGCCAGATGTCGTGGTCCATGTAGGGATCAATGACATGGGTAGGAAGAGTGAGGAGGTCCTGAAAGGTGAGTTTAGGGAGATAGGCACCAAGTTAAATGACAGAACCTCCAGGATAGTAATTTCAGGATTGCTACCAGTGCCACGTGCAGGCGGGTTTAGAAATAGTAAGATAGCACAGATCAACATGTGGCTGAAGACACGGTGCAGAAGGGAGGGCTTCAGATTTATAGATAATTGGGCAGTTTTACAGGGAAGGTGGGACCTGTTCCGGCGGGATGGTTTACATCTGAACTGGAGGGGAACAAATATTCTTGCAGGTAGGTTTGCTAGAGAGGCACCAGTGGATTTAAACTAGATATAAGGTGGGAGGAGAACCAGAGTGTAGGAACAGATGTAGGGGAGAAGAAAGAAATAGAAGATAGTAAAGTTGTTTGCACCGTTAGTGATAAAAAGAGAGTAAGAGGTGGAACGTTTCTTAAATGAATTTATTTTAATGCTAGGAGCATTGTAAGAAAGGTGGATGAGCTTAGAGCATGGATTGACACCTGGAAGTATGATGTTGTAGCTATTAGTGAAACATGGTTGCAGGAGGGGTGTGATTGGCAACTAAATATTCCTGAATTTCATTGCTTCAGTTGTGATAGAATCGGAGGGACAAGAGGGGGAGGTGTTGCATCGCTTGTCAGAGAAAATATTACAGCGGTGCTCTGTCAGGACAGATTAGAGGGCTCATCTAGGGAGGCTATTTGGGTGGAATTGAGGAATGGGAAAGGTGTAGTAACACTTACAGGGGTGTATTATAGACCATCTAATGAGGAGCGAGAATTGGAGGAGCAAATTTGTAAGAAGATAGTAGATATTTGTAGTAAGCAAAGGTTGTGATTGAGGGAGATTTTAATTTTCCACACATGGACTGGGAAGTTCATACTGTAGAAGAGCTGGATAGTTTGGAGTTTGTAAAATGTGTGCAGGATAGTTTTTTGTAGCAATACATTGTTGTGATTGTGATTGAGGGAGATTTTAATTTTCCACACATGGACTGGGAAGCCCATACTGTAAAAGAGCTGGATGGTTTGGAGTTTGTAAAATGTGTGCAGGATAGTTTTTTGTAGCAATACATAGAGATACTAACTAGAGAAGCAGCAGTGTTGGATCTCCTGTTAGGGAATGAGCTAGGTCAGGTGACGGAGTTATGTGTTGGTGAGCACTTTGGGTTCAGTGATCACATTGCCATTAGTTTCAATATAATTATGGAGAAGGATCGGTCTGGACCCAGGGTTAAGAGTTTTGATTAGAGAAAGACTAACTTTGGGGAGATGTGAAAGGATTTAGGAGGAGTGGATTGGGACATTTGGTTTTATGGGAGGGGTGTAATAGAGAAATGGAGGTCATTTAAAGGTGAAATTTTGAGGGTACAGAATCTTTATGTTCCTGTTAGGTTGAAGGGAAAGGAAAGGAGAGAGCCATGATTTTCAGGGGATATCAGAAACTTGGTTCAGAAAAAGAGAGATATCTACAATAGATGTAGGCAGCATGGAGAAAATGAGGAGCTCGAGGAATATAAAGAATGTAAAAAGGATTTTAAGAAAGAAATTAGAAAAGCTAAAAGATACGAGGTTGCTTTGGCAAGTAAGGTGAAAATAAATCCAAAGGGTTTCTACAGTTATATTAATAGCAAAAGGATAGTGAGGGATAAAATTGGTCCCTTAGAGAATCACAGTGGACAGCTATGTATGGAGTCAAAAGAGATGGGAAAGATTTTGAACAATTTCTTTTCTTTGGTATTCACTAAGGAGAAGGATATTGAATAGTGTTAGGTAAGGGAAACAAGTAGGGAAGTTATGGAAACTATGATGATGAAAGAAGTACTGCCGCTTTTAAGGAATATAAAAGTGGATAAGTCTCCAGGTCCTGACAGGATATTCCCTAGGACCTTGAGGGATGTTAGTGTAGAAATAGCAGGGGCTCTGACAGAAATATTTCAAATGTCATTAGAAACAGGGATGGTGCTTGAGGACTGGCGTATTGCTCATGTTGTTCTATTGTTTAAAAAGGGTTCTAAGAGTAAACCTAGCAATTATCGGCCTGTAAATTTGATGTCAGTGGTGGGTAAATTAATGGAAAGTATTCTTAGAGATGGTATATATAAGTATCTGGAAAGACAGGGTCTGATTAGGAACAGTCAACATGGATTTGTGCGTGGAAGTCCATGTTTGACAAATCTTATTGAATTTTTTGAAGAGGTTACTAGGAAAGTTGACAAGGGTAAAGCGGTGGATGTTGTCTATATGGAGTTCAGTAAGGCCTTTGACAAGGTTGCACATGGAAGGTTAGTTAGGAAGGTTCAATCGTTAGGTTTTAATATGGAAGTAGTAAAGTGGATTCAACAGTGGCTGGATGGGAGATGCCAGAGAGTAGTGGTGGATAACTGTTTGACAGATTGGAGAATGGTGACTAGTGATGTGCCTCAGGGACCTGTACTGGGTCCAATGTTGTTTGTCATATATATTAATGATGTGGATGATGGGGTGGTAAATTGGATTAGTAAGTATGCAGATGACACTAAGATAGGTGGCATTGTGGATAATGAAGCAGGTTTTCAAAGCTTGCAGAGAGAATTAGGCCAGTTAGAAGAGTGGGCTGAAAGATGGCAGATGGAGTTTAATGCTGGTAAGTCTGAGGTGCTACATTTTGGTAGGACTAATCAAAATATGACATACTTGGTAAATGGTAGGTCATTGAAGAATGCAGTAGAACAGAGAGATCTAGGAATAATGGTGGATAGTTCCCTGAAAGTGGAATCTTATGTGGATAGGGTGGTGAAGAAAGCTTTTGGTGTGCTGGCCTTTATAAATCAGAGCATTGAGTATAGGAGTTGGGATGTAATGTTAAAAATGTACAAGGCATTCGTAAGGCCAAATTTGGGGTATTGTGTACAGTTCTGGTCAACGAATTATAGGAAAGATGTCAACAAAATAGAGAGAGTACAGAGAAAATTTACTAGAATGTTACCTGGGTTTCAGCACCTGAGTTACAGAGAAAGGTTGAACAAGTTAGGTCTTTATTCTTTGGAGCGTAGAAGGTTGAGGGGGTACTTGATAGAGGTATTTAAAATTATGAGGGGGATAGATAGAGTTGACTTGGATAGGTTTTTTCCATTGAGAGTAGGGGAGATTCAAACAAGAGGACATGAGTTGAGAGTTAGGGTGCAAAAGTTTAGGGGTAACGCGAGGGGGAACTCCTTTACTCAGAGAGTAGTGGCTGTGTGGAACAAGCTTCCAGTAGAAGTGGTAGAGGCAGGTTTGATATTGTCATTTAAAGAAAAATTGGATAGGTATATGGACAGGAAAGGGATGGAGAGTTATGGGCTGAGTGCAGGTCGGTGGGACTAGGTGAAAGTAAACATTCGGCACGGACTAGAAGGGCCGAGATGGCCTGGTTCCGTGCTGTAATTGTTATATGGTTAATATTGAGCTGAACAATATTAGGCACATTTCAATACATTGGAATTACTTCCAATAAAGCCAAAGATGCAAATATGGCAGCAACTAGAGTAGAGATAGTAATTAAATTGCTCCTGCCTTGGTTAACTTACTTACAAACAGAGTGGTATACAAAAATCCTTGGTATGCAAAAGATGATGACTGGATGGCAGGAAAAGGCAGAACTTCGCTGCAGTTTTTTGGAGTTGGACTGTGACCAATTATTGAATGGGTTTCATTAGAAAGGGCGAATAAAGAAAAAGGCAGGCACAAGCAGAGCAGACATTCTTGGAACAGCCATTATTGTGAGTTGCTTTGACTCATTAGCCTTGGGTGAGGTAAGTATCTGGTAAGTTTCTTTGTCTTGCCATATTTATTCTTCATTCTTTGTCTGTTAGGTCACAGTTAGTGCAGTAAGGGTCAGTGTTTTGTTCTGTGTGTAAGATATAGGAATTCTGGGAGACCTCCAGCCTCCTGGATAACCACATCTGCAGCAGATGCACAAGCTGCAGCTTCTTAGAGAACGTGTTAAGGAAAAGTAGCTGCAGCTCGATGACCTTCAGCTCAGACGAGAGACTGAGAAAGTGATAGATAGGAGCTACAGGGAGGTAGGACATAGTTAACTGGGTGACTGTCAGGAGAAAGAAGGGAAATAGACAGGTAGTGCAAAGTATCCCTGTGGCTGTTCCCCTTAATAATAAGTACACCACTTTGGATACTATTGAGGGGGACACACTGGTAGGAGAGCAGTGACTGGGTCCATCGAGTCGGTTCTGCAATTTCATCATGGCTGATCCATTTTCCTTCTCAGCCCCTATCTCCTGCCTTCTCCCCGTATCTCTTCATGCCATGACCAATCAAGAATCCATCAACCTCTGCATTAATTACATCCAATGACTTAGCCTCCACAGCCTCCTGTGGCAACAAATTCCAAAGACTGTTACTTAGCTTTGTTGGTCCACAGATTTACCATTCTGTTAACACATTGCCATTATTCAGACTTTTCCATTACAGAAATCAGAAGTCTGTAACTGGTTAAGATGGTGATTGAAATTTCTGAGGACTGATGACAGATTGTGAAGTACACTTCGGGGCAGCATTCTCATACTCTCAGCCCCACAGTAAGTACTCTGAATTCCTGCAATTTTGGGCTTACCTGGTCTACAACCTGAACTTAGGTTATCTCATGGCTCAGCAAGGCACGTGAGCTGGTGAAGATGGTAGCCTGGAACCAGCAGACTGGTTTATTGTTATTGGCATATATTCCATTAGAAAGGGTTTTAATAAGAGATATGAGTTCACTGCAGTTGTGCCTTCCTACCGCCATCCACCTGCCTTAAAAATGTTGTGCATTGTAATTAAAAATTACAATTAATCATTGTACCATAATCTAATAACTGTTTAAGTTATTATATTACTTTGTCCACCATTAAATATGGCCAGGTCATCATGCAAACTGTTTATATATATATAGCTCCCTAACACCAACTTGTATTTGGCACTATAGGTCATTTTCAGTTGTAGAAAAATCCTAATTATGAAGGCAAACTATATTAAAATAGCTGAACTTCTATGAAGACCAAGTTGTTGCTTTTCTAATTTATGTTTCAGGTCATAAAAGGAAAGTAGTTTTTTGAGAAGCTTTCAAAAATAATACAGTAAATATTGATAGGCACTGGGAGAAGTGTATGCTAAAACAGGAGAGTTAGCTCAGATATGTCAAATGCTAATAACTGGAATTTTTAGCATTTTTAAACTTCAAAATGATGAGAAAAAAGTAACAGTAGGGAAGCGAGGAAAGACTTCCAGTCAAGATGGTGTCTGTGTACAATGCTCCTTCAATCAACATCTTCTGTATAGATTATGAAACCAGATATTTCATTTCTATCATGCCTTTTACATTTTTTTTGTGTCGAATGTGGTTCTGGAACTATTAGAGTCTGTGATTTGCAGTTTTGAGATTGTTTGGATGATCCAGAGCTTTGAAGTCTCTGACAGGATTCCAGCAGGCAGAGATGGCGAGCCTGGGATGGGTGTGAGTGAACGTTTGACTCCATTTCGTTGATTAAAGTGATGAAGGAGATTGACATATCAAGGCGAATATGGAAGGAGACGGCCAGTACCTGCTTTTTGATTGCTGCTGATCGCTCTGCGACCTGAGAGGGAAGAGCCTGCTGCCTTGTCCGGAGAATGCTACCCAGGTTTTCTTGTTTTGGATATGGATTTGGATTTGGACTATAGATTTTTTTCTTTTGGTCTTATAGTTTTTTATATTCTCTGATTTTGCTCGATCTTTCTAATTTTTTGTGTGTGGGGGTTTGAGGTTAATAACATCAATTAATAACTCATCAGGGGTGATTGATAAGTTTGTGGCCTAAGGTAGAAGGAGATGAGTTATTAACCAAACTTTCTGCAAAATCACTCAAAGAGTTGACTTGCATGCGCATGTAACGAGAGCTATATAACTCATCTCCTTCTACCTTAGGCCACAAACTTATCAATCACTGCTGCTGTGGACACTTTCTGGATGCCCAAGATCTGTATGCTCCACGACCTCTGGACTGTGTGTGTAAATGTAGGAGGGGACTATGTTGAAAAATAAATGTGCTAGGTTTTTTAAAATTGACTCCTCCTACCTTAGGCCACAAACCTATCAATCACCTCTCATATACGCTGTTTATTTTCCTTGTCTATCATAATTAACATAGCTAATGAGAGAACCTACTTCATGATCCACACTTCACAGAGACCTTATCATATCTGGATAGCCAATAGAGGCTCACTCTTCAATATGTTAATATATCAATCAAATATACAGTACTGATTGGTGATGAGCTGTCCAGGTTCCCTCTCATCTTCTTAGGAAGGTGTTACAATGTCATCCCCGCAGCTTTACCTACTAAGAATCTAGATTAATACTGAATGAAGACCTGAGTAAAGATCTGAGCTCTGCCATATTCTTTTTACTTCAATATGGTATCAGCTTTGCTCTTACTGTAATCTATTATAATCTGCTTTTGAACCAAGGTCCACAAATCTTGGTTTAACAAAAATATAAATGGATTATTTAAATTTCACATTGAGGATTTAACATGAAGAGTTAACTCTGTACAGCAATATATAAATACAAACTTGAGTATCTTGACAATGAAATTTAACTAATTTTTCTCATTCAGACCTAGCTGAACATGCGTCTGTGATAAATCCAATTACGTGAAGAGCTATACTCCAGCCATTTCTACATGCAGGTCTTGAGATGTTGGCAGAAGTTACACATCATAAATTACCTAATTTATTTTTATTATCACTGTACATTCTGTCATATCCGTCTTAAGTTTCATTGTTATTGGAATTATCCACAGGCTGACTGCAAATCTCTACCTTTTCCAAGTTTAGCATGTTCTTCCTTCCACTTGACTTTTTAAGGAATAAGGCACAGGTTACAAGACCACAGACCACAGACCACAAGACATAGGAGGAGAATTAGGCCATCTGGCCCATTGAGTCTGCTCTACCATTCAATCATGGCTGATTCTTTTTTTTAATCTCCTCCTCAATTCCCAGTTCCCAGCCATCTCTCCGTAACCTTTGATGCCATGTCCAATCAAGAACCCATCAATCTCTACCTTAAATACACCCAACAAACTGGCTGTATGTGGCAACAAATTCCACAAATTCACCACCCTTTGGCTAAAGAAATTTCTCTGCATCTCTGTTTTGAAAGGGTGCCCCTCTATCCTGAGGCTGTGATCTCTTGTCCTAGACTCTCCCAAAATAGGAGACATCCTTTCCACATCTACTCTGTCTAGCCCTTTCAACATTTGAAAGGTTTCAATGAGATCCCTCCTCATCCTTTTGAATTACAGCAAGTCCAGACCCAGCGTCATCAAACGTTCTTCGTATGATTACACTTTCATTTCTCTAATCATCCTTGTGAACCTTCTCTGGACCCTCTCCAATGCCTGAACATCTTTTCTAAGATGAAGGGCCCAAAACTGTACACAATACTCAAGGTGAGGCCTCACTAGTGTCTTATAAAACCTCAGCATCACATCCCTGTTCAAGACCTCTTGAAATGAATGCTAACATTGCATTTGCCTTCCTCACCACCGACTCAACCTGCAAGTTAACCTTCAGGGTGCTTTGCACAAGAACTCCCAAGACCCTCTGGATCTCAGATTCCTGGACTTTCTCCCCGTTTAGAAAATAGATTGCACATCTATTTCCACTACCAAAGTACATGACCATTCATTTTCCAACATTGTATTTTATTTGCCACTTTCTTGCCCATTCTCCAAATCTGTTTGTTCTTCGCATCCTACCTGTTTCCTCAACACTACCTGCCCCTCCATCAACCTTCGTATCATCTGCATACTTGACAACAAAGTCATCTGTTCCATCATCTAAATCATTTATATACAGCATAAAAAGAAGCGGTCCCAACACTGACCCCTGTAGAACACCACTAGTCACAGGCAGCCAACCAGAAAAGGATCCTTTTATTCTCACTTGCTGCCTCCTACCAATCAGCCAATGTTCTAACCATCTTAGTAACTTACCCGTAATACCACAGACTCTTAACTTGGCAAGCAGCCTCATGTATAGCACCTTGTCAAAGGCTTTCTGAAAGTCCAAATATACAACATGCATTACATTCCCTTTATCTATCCTACTTGTAATCTCCTCAAAGAATTCCAACAAGTTCGTCAGGCAGGATTTGCCATGAATGAAATCATGCTAACTTTGTACCATCCTGTCCTGTGTCACTGAGTACTCCATCACCTCATCCTTAACAATTGACTCTAACATCTTCCCAACCACTGAGGCCAGGCTAGCTGGTCTATAATTTCCTTTCTGCTGCCTTTCTCCTTTCTTAAAGAACGGAGTGACATTTGCAATTTTCCAGTCCTCTGGTACCATGCCAGAGTCCAATGATTTTTGAAAGATCATTTCTAATGCCACAACAACCTCTAACACTACCTATTTCAGAACCGTAGGGTGCAGTTCATCTAGTCTGGGTGACTTTATGTACCTTTAGGTCTTTCAGCTTTTTGAGCACCTTCTCTCTTGTAACAGTAACTGCATCCACTTCTCTTCTTCATGCACTACAACATCAGGCATACTGCTAGTGTCTTCCACAGTGAAGACTGATGCAAAAGGTTTGTATATAGTTTGTAGTGGATGGGTTATAACATCAGGTTTGATAATGTGCCCTTTTTCTTGTATACTGTGGAGGTACCCTTGGAGACTTCACTGCATTTTCACAACTATATCCGTAAAGATGCCTTCTGAGGATTCATGCAGAAACTCAAAACTATCAGAAGGATATTTTGATGTCTGTATGAATACACAAAAGGCATGTTTGGGTCTTCTGGACAAATCCTTGTCAAAACAGTGTCAGTCTAGTGTTGCATTCAATAGCTTTGTCAGCTACAAATCTTGGTAACTGAGGGCTTTGAAACTAAGTTCAAATTTTGCCTAAGTAAGATTAAAGAATGATCATGTTTCTCAGAGGGTGGTTGGATAAATGTTCCTAGTTGCATGTACGGTAGTTGAATAATCAGCCACTGAATAATGTGCTTTACATATGACTTGCACCTGATAACCACAGTGACATTAAAGTCTTGTTGCTTCACACTAACATCACTTGTGGTGCATATGTTCGACACATTAAAGTCTGCCTGGTCTAGCTCAGGTCTGATGTGTTGTTGATTTCACACTAATTGCAGCCCTTCCTTTACTCTTCCAATATTGCATTGGTGATGGTGCTGATGCTTGCTTTTTTTTGCCAGTGGGGGAGGGACGATTGTTGCTCACTGCTGCTTCCATGTGGGAGGGGGTGAACTGGCGGTGGGGGGGGGGGAGTTCAGGGTTCTTATGTTTATCTACCATTCATTCTTTGGAGCACTTATCTGTTTTCATTGATGGTTGCAAAGAAAAAACAATTCAGGATGTATTTTGTATACATTTCTCTGACATTAAGTTGGACCTTTAAACCTTTGAAAACAGCACTTCTTTATGACATCTCACATACAGATATGAGCTCTACTCTGATGTAACAAAAGACCAAAGAACTGATTGTGGACCTCAGAAAGGTAGAATGAGGGATCACAAAACAACCCTCAGAAAGGGATCAGAAGTGGAGAGAGTGAGAAATTTCAAGTTCTTGGGGGTCAATATCTCTGACGACCTAACCTGTTCACAACATTTTGATGCAGCTATAAAAAAGACAAGACAATGGCTATATTTTATTTTGGAATTTGAGGAAACTTGGTTTGTCACCTAAAACACTTGAAAACTTCTAAAGATATACCGTGGAGAGCATTCTGACTGGCTGCATCACTGTGTGATACGGGGAGAGGGGACTGCACAGGATTGAACTATGTTGTAAAAAGTTGAAAAATTAGTCAGCTCCATCATGGGTACTTGCCTCTGTGGTATCCAACACATTTTCAAGGAGCGGTGTCTTAGCAAGGCTGTGTCCAGCATCAAAGATCCCTGCCACCCAGGACATGCCCTCATTTCTCATTGTCACTGGCAGGAAGGAGGTAGGGAAAGCCTGAAGACACACACTCAGTGATTCAGGAACAGTTTCTTCCCCTCTGCCATTCAATTTCTAAATGGATATTGAACCCATGAACAACACCTGCCTGTCTGACTAGGTACCATATCCAATGCGGATGTTGGTGACCGGTTTTCCATATAGATCTATCCCTCGTTCTTTGAATGACTTCCATTTCCTCGATGTGTAGCCACCTGGCTAGGCTTTTGATGTACATAAGCCAAGGTCTTCCTCCAGGTTTGCTCTCCTCGATATTTTCAGAGACTGAGTTTTTCTAGTTCATCTTTCCGCATGATGTCTCCTAGGAATCTGAGTTGTCTTTCTCTTATTGTTGGTATGAGTGATCGAACTGCTTGGGCTCTTCTGAGAAGCTCTTCGTTTGATGTGTGTGTGTGGTCCATGGTATTTTTAACATTCTCCTGTAGAACCATAATTCAGCTGCTTCTAGTCTCTTTTCAATTGCTGGGGAAATGGTCCAGAATTCACTTCCATAAGTCAGGATAGAATAAATGTAGCACTGCAGTATTCTGTTTTTAGTGTAAGTGCTCATTTTTCTGTCTATTAATAAGGTCTTCATTTTTTGGAAAGCTTCTTTCGCAGTGTATTTGATATCTATGTTGCACCTGCCATCATTTGTTATTAGGCTGCCAAGATATCTGAGTTTGTTGACCACACTTTTTAAATATTATTTCTGTTTTTGCACTATTTTTAATTTAACTACTTAGTATACATATATACTTATAATTTATTTCTACGCATATTTATCATGTATTGCATTGTTCTGCTTCTGCAAAGTTAACAAATTTCATGACATGCCAGTGAAATTAAACCTGATTCTGATTGGTGTCTTTTCCTCTGACGTGTGTGACACTTGGTTTCTTTATAGGAGTAATTATGTGGGAAGTAATTGCCTTGACATCTATAATTTAGATTAATGCACTTACAGTTGTGTGGTGGAACAGCTGTTTCTGGATTGGAGTTTTGAGTGCCATCCTTTAACTGTAATATACGTTGAGGGTGAGAGTCAGAGTTCATTGGTATATTTGGTGACCATCTGCAATAAAGTTGAATGATTCACAATCTCATACACCTATAAAATCTGTCAGTACCAGAGTTCCTATTATGTCTCATTTTCCTATTGAATAGTAACATAGTGGTCAAGTCTCCTGGATAGTTACTATTCCAGTAATCTCATCACTCGTTGCTACTAAACAATGCCTTTCTCACTAAGTGATTGCTGCTTCCTGTATCTTCCCTCTACTTTTTTCTAATTTACTGATGTCCACATGAATTCACCAATGCATTGTACATTCTGGAATTCTGATCCTTACTCCATTTCTTCTGACCTTTGAGTTTCTTGGGATCCCAGTATGAGTGTAACTAAAGAACAGTGCTCCATAGTTGCACTGAGGCCTTTTCTCAAAGATCACTTTTTCTTCTGGGTCAATTGACATCAATTATGAGAATTATCCTCATCTGTAGTTCAGTCACAATTGTAATGTACTGTAGGTGTTAGTGTGAACCAGGCTGGGACTGCTGGGTGCTCCAACAGCACAAATAGCTAGAAGGCACCAGGAGCTTTGAGGGTGAGGGTTTCTGTGTAAGGAGAGGATTTAGTGAGGTGCAGGGAAGGGTTTTGGGGTGTGAACGAAATCGATCATCTGGTTGACTGGTGTCACAGGAACAACCTTGCACTCATTGTCAGTAAGACCAAGGAATTAATCGTGTACTTCAGGAAGGGAAAGTCAAGGGAACACATACCAGTCTTCATTGAGGGACCAGCAGTGGAAAAGGTGAGCAGTTTCAAGTTCCTGGGTGCCAACATCTCCAGAGATCTATCATATTGATGCAATTATAAAGAAGGCACAACGATGACTATATTTCATCAGGAGTTTGAGGAGACTTGGTACCACCTAAGACCGTCAAAACTTTCTACAGGTGTACCGTGAAGAGCATTCGAACTGGTTGCATCACAGTCTGGTGTGGAGAGGCCACTGCACAGGATCAGAAAAAGCTGCAGGAAGTTTGTAAACTCAGCCAGCTCCATCATGGGCACTAGCCTCCCCAGCATCCAGGACACTTTGAAAAGGCATTGCCTCAAAAAGGCAGCATCAGAAAATGGCAGCAATCAGCTTCATTGAGAGGAAATTTTACCAACCGAGTTTGGAAAGATCTTTCACCCAATCTTCAGTTAAAAAAACTTCTTAAAATTGTCAGATTCATCATGCCATCTTCCTGTTTCAGCTGCAGAAAATACTTTTGCACCTCAGCAAGCTGTATTTCTGAAGGGATTCTATGTATAGATACTGGGAAAGTGGCAAACTTGTAAACATGTCCAACAGCCAGGCTGTGGCAGAAGATCTGAACATCATATCTCAGGATTGATTGGAATGATGACATCGATGTCTTATTGCAGATACTCTCAGAAGATGTACCTTGGATGAGTTAGGGATTTTCTACACAAGTAACTAATCCCACGGTGTTTGAAACCCAAAAGCTGTTGACACATTGGATTTGGTATCCTATCAGATTCAATAATTAAATCTGAGTCCATTTGATACTGCATCCATTTCTGTTTCTGTTGTTCAGCAAGAGGAACAGTGCCTGTGAAATATTAATGGAATAGCTGGTAACTTTAGTTTCCCTGTCAGAAATTAAACCAGGTCATAAATGTGGAGCTGTAATTGGAAAAGAATAAGATAGCTAAGCGGTAGACAATAGAATTACTGCATCAGACAGAAACGATGACAGATGTGCAGCGTTGGTTACCAAGAGTGAAAAGGCTTTATTTAAGGAAGAAAAACTAAGTATCACTTGTCACCCATTCCCAAGCACTACACCAGCCAGTCCAGCATGTCACAACAAATTACAACACCTTATAAAGTACAACAGGTAGCTATGAGCAAAGACTAGTGCTACATTTTCTTTACATAACAAACAGCAGCACTGACTTATGCTTGGTGGGACTTCATGACTGTGAATTTTTTTTGAACCATGTTTTCGAAATAATAGCTGTTCAGTATTTTTCGCCATTAGGAGGCGTCTTCTGTCTGCCTTTAAGCTGTAACTACATGGTTGATATAGAGCGACAACATGTATTTTTGAACTCTGAAACCTTCATCCACTATTTTTTGGCTTTTGTTGTGATTAAGTTCAGTGAAATATAAATTTGCATTATGGGTTATAAAAGGGGATGCACTGACAGTTCACAAACTGTACTATCAACTTCTCTGTGAACACCAATGTCAATGAAATTGTTTTCACAATCAGGTGGTTGTACAGACTTCTTATAGAAGCTGGTTCAAACAAATGAGGCATGATAGATTTTCCATGAATGGGATAGAATTCTTTATTTGCTTACCATCTTACCGTAAATGTAAATTGTATATATCCACTACATGAATGACAGCATTGTGTCCACTGATTAGGAGGATAGACATGAGCTTATGCATTTGTTTATTCTGACCCACATTTCCTGACATGGCCCACAAATGAGTTGGGGATTTTGCATTTGTGTTGCATTTGAAGACTATGTTGGAAAGATCAAGATTTTTTGCGAAGAAAAAGTGAAATTGAGGAAACAAGTAGAATTTTTTTAGACTGTTATTTGCATTTCAATTGATCTGGGAAATAAACCTACTTGATAATTTGTATGCATGAAAACTCACACACACACACACACATATATATATATATATATATATATATATATATATATATATATATACACACACACACACACACAGATCTCCACTTCTTGAAATGCATTGACCTCAGAGGAACCAAATTTCAAGTGTAGAATCCAATGCAGAAAAAAAAAAACAAACCACGGTATATACATAACCTTCAGGGTACAAATTTGCATTTTCTGACTCAGACTTTAAAAAAATGTTTATTCACGTTCCGCCACTGTGTATAAGATTTTGTGCAGATTCGCCTCAATTCAGAATGCAAGCTTTGTGCACTAGTTATCTGCTGCACGACACCTGATAGAATCGCTATGAACTGTGTATCCTTATAAAGAAAACTGAGTAAGTCTCCAGGTTAAAAAAAATCACAATCGAGTTTCAGATAATATTTGCTTTGATGATTTTGGATACAATTTATTAAGAAATTAATTACACAACCCAAATATAATGAAAAAATGATATGTTCTTCTAACAGTTATCTTCAGTGAGTTAAAATTGAACTACAATCTAGCAATTGACTAAGGATAGTGGGTAAAAATGGGTGTATTTTGTAATTAGGCCTACTTTAATTTTATCAAATTGCTCTAGGATTATGTTTCAAATCAAAGCAATTTGGTTATTTAATTTGAAACCTAACTACAGTGGTTCATAGTACCTGTATATATTTACTGAATTATTATGCAAATTATCTTTTCAGCATCTTCATTAAAAAAAATACTTCCCAGGTCAGGAGGAATCTGCATGTAATTTCCTCCTGTTTACTGAATTTGCTCTGTACAGAAAACCTAATGTATCAAGGGCTTATTCAATCTTATTCAATCTCTTGCAAGTGAATAGTATTCTTTGCTAACCTGTAAGTTCATCAGTGGTCACTGCCAAACTATTTACTTTTAAGGTAATTTTTTAAAATGAACTTTACACGAGTTTAGATAACTGCATTATGCACATTGAATATTGCACCAAATTGAGGCAGCAGAGTCCAGGCCCCAGACCATATCGAAGTGCCTGAACCCAATGTTTGGACGATAATATTTGGGTGCCAGGCCAAATTGGAAAGCTGGGGTACAGGCCAAGTTGAGGCAGGGGGGTCCAAGTCCCAGAGTGCATCGCAACTACTGAACCTGATGTTTGGATGAAAACTTAGGCATCGGCCAGATTGAGAAGGTCAGGATGTCAAGGCCTGAGGTGACGGACGGGCCAGATCAGCTCGTCGCTTGGCTCTGTGCTTTACTAAGGGTTTATGGATGCACTCTCTTTTACACTTTGTGTATCTGAAGAAACTTTTGGTATTCTCCTTAATATTATTGGCGAGCTTACTTTCGTATTCCACCTTTAGCTTCTTAATGACTTTTTTTAGTTGCCTTCTGTTGGTTTTTAAAAGATTCCCAATCCTCTAAATTCCCACTAGTTTTTACTCTATTATATACCTTCTCTTTGGATTTTATGTTGGCTTTGACTTCATTTGTTAGCCACAGTTGTGTCATCTTACTTTCTGAATAGTTCCTCTTTGGGATATACGTACAGTGGCATGCAGAAGTTTGGGCACCCCGGTCAAAATTTCTGATCCTGTGAATAGCTAAGCGAGTAAAAGATGAACTAATTTCCAAAAGGCATAAAGTTAAAGATGATACATTTCTTTAATACTTTAAGCAAGATTCTTTTTGTATTTCCATTTTTCACAGTTTCAAAATAACAAAAAAGAAAAAGGGCCCAAAGCAAAGTTTTGGGCACCCTGCATGGTCAGTACTTAGTAACACCCCCTTGGGCAAGTATCACAGCTTGTAAATGCTTTCTGTAGCCAGCTAAGAGTCTTTCAATTCTTGTTTGAGGGATTTTCACCCTTCCTTCTTTGCAAAAGACTTCTAGTTCTGTGAGATTCTTGGGCCATCTTGCATGCACTGCTCTTTTGAGGTCTATCCACAGATTTTCGATGATGTTTAGGCCGTGGGACTGTGAGGGCCATGGCAAAACCTTCAACTTGCATCTCTTGAGGTAGTCCATTGTGGATTTTGTGGTGTGTTTAGGATCATTATCCTGTTGTAGAAGCCATCCTATTTTCATTTTCAGCTTTTTTTTATATACACAAAGTGTGATGTTTGCTTCCAGAATTTGCTGATATTTAATTGAATTCATTCTTCCCTCTACCAGTGAAATGTTACCCTTGCCACTGGCTGCAACACAAGCCCAACACATGATTTATCCACCCCCATGCTTAACAGTTGGACAGGTGTTCTTTTCATGAAATTCTGCACCCTTTTTTCTCCAAACATACCTTTGCTCATTGCGGCCAAAAGGTACTATTTTAACTTCATTAGTCTACAGGACTTGTTTCCAAAATGCGTCAGGCTTGCTTAAATGTTCCTTTGCAAACTTCTGACGCTGAACTTTGTGGTGAGGTCGCAGGAATGGTTTTCTTCTGTTGACTCTTCCATGCAGGTCATATTTGTGCAGGTGTCGCTGCACAACAGAACAGTGCACCATCACTCCAGAGTCTGCCAAATCTTCCTGAAGGTCTTTTGCAGTCAAACGGGGGTTTTGATTTGTCTTTCTAGCAATCCTACAAACAGTTCTCAGGGAAAGTTTTCTTGGTCTTCCAGACCTCAACTTGACCTCCACCATTCCTGTTAACTGCCATTTCATAACTACATTACAAACTGAGGAAATGGCTACCTGAAAACGCTTTGCTATCTTCTTATAGCCTTCTCTTGCTTTATGAGCATCATTTATTTTAATTTTCAGAGTGCTAGACAGCTGCTTAGAGGAGCCCATGGTTGCTGATTGTTGGGACAAGGTTTGAGGAGTCAGGGTATTTAGAAATCTTTGAAATTTGCATCACCTGGCCTTTCCTAACAATGATTGTGAACAAGCCATAGCCCTGACAAGCTAATTAAGGTCTGAGACCTTGGTAAAAGTTATCTGAGAGCTCAAATCTCTTGGGGTGCCCTTTCATTTTTTTTTCCACTCTAAAATTGTACAAAACAAAAATAATACACTGTTCTAGCTTAAAATGTTGAAAAGAATGTTTCATCTTTAACTTTATGACTTTTGTGAGATCAGTTCATCTACTACTCACTTAACTATTCACAGTAATAGAAATTTTGACCAGGGGTGCCCAAACTTTTGCATGCCACTGTATCCTGTGCCTTCCAAATTGCTTCCAGAAATTCCAGCCATTGTTGCTGTGCCGTCATTCCTGCTAGTGTTCTTTTCCAATCAATTCTGGCCAACTTCTCTCTCATGCTTCTAATTCCTTTTACCCCACTGTAATATGGATACACCTGACTTTAGATTCACCTTCTCAAATTTTAGGGTGAATTTGATCACTTGCCCCTAAGTGTTCTTTCATGTTAAGCTCTTTAATCAATTCTGGTTCATTACACAACACCCGATCCAGAGTAGCTGATCCTCTTGTCAGCTCAACAATGGGCTGCTCTAAATGCACTCCAGAAATTTCCTCTCCTGTAATCCAGCACCAATTTGATTTTCCTAACCTACCTGCATATTGAAGCCCTCTTGACTATCATAACATTGCCCTTTTGGCATTGTAGTTTGTAGCCCACATCTTTACTACTGTTTGGGGGTCTATATACAATTCCAATCAGTGTCTTATTACCCTTGCAATTCCGTAGCTCTATCCACATTGCCTCAACACCTTCCGACCCTATGTCACCTCTTTCTAATGATTTGATTAATTTTTCTTTTACCAACAGAACAATGCCACCCCTCTGCCTTCCTGCCTATCCTATCAATACAATGTGTATCCTTGGATATCAAGCTCCCAGCTATAACCTTTTAGCCATGATTCAGTGATGCCTACAGCATCATACTTGCCAATCTGTAATTGTGCTGCAAGTTCGTCTATCTTATTATGTAAACTGTGCAATTCAGATACAATACAACCCCTTCAGTCCTGTATTCACCCTACACTCAACCTTTTGATTCCTAATTCTCTTTGAGGTCTTACCAATATCTGCCTCCACAGTCTCTCCGTGACTGTTCTGGCATCTGGTTCCCATCCCCCTGCAACTCTAGTTTAAACCTCACTATGCAGTATTAACAAACCTTCCCGCTTGGATTTTAGTCCCCTTCCAGTTTAGGTGCAAACCGTCCCTTCTGAACAGGTCCTACTTTCCCTGGAAGAGAGTCCAATGATCCAAAAATCTTATACTCTCCCTCCTACACCAACTCCTTAGCCATGTGTTAATTGATACAATCTTCCTAGTTCTAGTTTCTCTAGCATGTGGCAAGAATAGAAAAAATCAGCCTTTTGATTACTTTTAACAAATTGCAAGACCTCACACTTCTGCACAATAAACTCTATCTAGCAAGGTTGTGCCTTTTAACCGAGCACCTAACTCCCTGAACACACTATGCAAAACCTCGTCACTCATCCTACCCGCGTCATTGGTACCTACATGGACCATGACTTCTGGCTGTTCACCCTCCCACTGAAGAATTCTGAGGACTCGATCTGAGGTATCCTGGACCCTGGCACATACCATCCGGGAATCTTGTTCTTGCCCACAGATTCTCTTGTCTATTTCCTTAACAGATGAATCCCCTATCACTATAGCATGCCTCTTCTTACCCCTTCCCTTCTGAGTCACAGAGGCAAACTCAGTGCCAGACACCGACCGCTGTGACTTTTCTCTGTTAGGTCATCCCCCCCCTCCAACAGTATCCAAAGTGATATACCTATTGTTGAGGGGATGGCTACATGGGTACTCTTCTCTGGCTCCTTAAACCCGTTGCCCTTCCTGACTATCACCCAGTTTCCTGTGTCCTGCACCTTGAGTGTAACTACCTCTCTATATGTCCTATCTAATACCCCTTCAACCTCTCAAATGATCTGGAGCTTACCCAGTTCCAGCTCCTTAACACAGTTTTGTTAGAAACTGCAGCTGGATGCACTTCTTGCAGCTGTAGTTGTTAGGGATACTGGAGATATCCCTGCTTTCCCACATCCTGCAAGAGGAGCATTGCACTATTCTGCCCGACATCTCTATTGTCCTAGCTGAGCAGATATAAAGAACAGAAGGAATTTTTTGACGCGCTCCTTGAGTAGTGGACCTGTTTGAAGTCCCATCCTCTCCAAACTTCCAATATCTGGATTGGCCACTGGCGAAAGCTGTATAACAATACAAACCATCTATCCTCTTTTGATAGGGTAACCTTGCTATCTCAGAAATTAGCCTGACAAATGTTCACGGGCATCCTCCAATGCTATTAAGTCTATTTTTATATAGAAGGATCAAACTTATGTACAGTATATCATATTCCAGATGTGGTCTCGCTGTTCATATCTATAACAAAATTTCCTTAAACTTCAATCCCTTCATAACAGAGAGACAGGAGAGGGAGTAGATGCTGGAACTATGGATCAACATTCACAAAATACAGGAAGAACTCAGTAGGTCAGGCAACATCTATGGAGGAAAATGAACAGCAGATGATTCCAGCTGAGACCCTTCTTCAGGCCATTAGTAGGATACACTACGAATTACTTTCCTCCAGCCTGAAAAAGAGCCATTTATTTCAATTCTCTGTTTTGTATATGACAGCCAGTTTTCAATTCATTCCCTTGCAATTATATTACAAGCTGAAATGTTTTACATTATAACAATCATAACCACCATTGCACAATAGTTAACAAAGCCTCAGAAGATCTGAGTCCTGGTTCAAAGTATCGACTGTTCATTTTTCTTCCAGAGATGTTGCATGACCCACACAGCTCTTCCAACATTTAGTGTGCAAACCCCTTCATAATAAAGGTCAACATGCGGTTTGTCTTTTTATCTACTTGTTGGACTTATCTGCTAATGTACTGTGATTCATGCACAAGATCTCCCTAAATGTCACATACTTACACTCTCTCTTCATTTAGAAAATAATCAGCCTTTTGATTACTTTTAACAAATTGCAAGACCTCACACTTCTGTACAATAAACTCTATCTAGCAAGTTTTCACCTAATTACTCTTATCTATCTGTATCGTAATGAGGATATTGTAATTCTGCAATACAACATGCTCTTCCACCTATTTTCCTATCCTTGGCAGACCTGAAACATTAATTTTGCTATCTCTTCCAGGTCATTAATGTAAACAGTAAATTATTGACTCCAAGATCCCCATGATAACCACTAGTTACACTACATTCCTCCAGCCTGAAAGGACCATTTATCCCAATGTTTTATTTTCCATGTGACAACCAGTATTCAATCTATTCTCTTGCAATCGTACTACAAGATGAAATATTTAACTTTATTAAATATATTTTTGCTCAGTCATATTATTTGTATAATATTTGGCAAAGTCTCACAAGACTTGTCATTGCAAACATATTATTTGTTCAAGGTAAACAGATGTTTACAAAAGTATTAAGGTATTTATCTGACTGGATATTTAAATATTGAGGCAATTTTAACATACCTGGCATTTTCCCTAGATTTTTGAAGCAACCTTTGATCAGTGATTGGATCTGTGCTTATGCCCATTACCTTCCAGGTTCTATACATGTTTAGAAGTAGGTTCGCCAAAAATATGTTGAAGGCGTTGTTGGATCTGGGTCAGCAACCTGACCTCTGCATCCACAGTGCCCACCTGCATGACAGAAATTCTGCTTTCTCTGCCACTCAAATGCAACCTCAATATTAAATAAGAAAGAGGAGGAGGGTGCACATTTATATTATTCAAAATATATCTGAGATACAAATGTGAGTATGAAGAAATTTTAAGGCCTTCCTGCAATGTTTCTTGAAACAGCATGTGAACATTTGGTATAAATTGTATAAGGAACAATAACTTCTGACAGCCTGACCAGAAGCAATTACAATACATCCTATGTATACCTGGAGATAACAAATCTACCAGAAACAGGATGTCACAACCTAAACTCTGGTATGACTGTCCCTATACGATTACAGATGCAACCCCACCTGGAAAAGAGTAGCAAATGACAAAACTGCTTCAGAACAACTGAATATTGGTAATTTTCCAGAACATCTTTTGATATTGCTGTTGCTCATGTCTTACACTTGGTGCTTGTGTCTTATCGCTTGTGAAGATTTCTGGTCAATATGGTGCCAATGAACAACAATTCTTTGTTGCGACATCTTCCAGACAGCAGATCTATCCAATTATTTCACTTTTTCCATGCCTCCTGCTTGTTCTTTTTGTCATGTTTGTGTTACGGAAACGGTTAGGGCCTGTGACGTAGGGTGTGAATCTCTACTGAAAGATCCAGCGCTATCCTGTGTCCAAAGAGCTACCTCCTGCAAGTCAGAGACGGGGCTGAAAAGGTCCGAGAATGCATGCTGGCTCATGGAAAAGACCAGAGACGAGGCGTGGAGTCATGAACAACTCCATCTTGAAGCAGCAGGGAAGACTGAGACATCAAGGTGAATGCGTAGGGGGGTCAGTGATGGCTCCCAGCAGAGGTAGTCAGCAGCTGAATCAGTCTGTCCAGCCCTAGTTCAGCACATTTGGTTGGTGGTGTTTGGACCCGGGCCAGTGGCATTCAGAGCCAGGTCAGTGGTCACTCTTTACGAAAGGATCATGCTCGTGCTGTTGCTTTCCTCTAATACAGAGAAAAAGCAGTTTCCAATATTCTGGGATTTATGGACTGTACTTTATATTTGCTTCCTTCAGTTTCCTGGTGTTTTCTTTCTTGTGGATGATTGGCAGGTGGGAGATCTGTTAATATTTGTGGGTAAGAGGCAGGTTTGGTGATTCCATGCTACTGTTACTGTTCTTTTCTGTGAGTTCAGGGGGAGGGGTCAGTAATTGCTAACGTGGCCATTTTTTGCTGTGGGGCAGGGGGGATTTTGGGGTTTGTGAGTTTTGCTTCCATTCTGTTTTGTGCCGGGAATTAGGGAGCTGATGCTCTTTCTTTCATCAGTCTCCATGGTCTTTCTGTATACAATGGCTATCTGGAGCAGACAAATATCAGAGTTGTATTGTAATAAAATGAACCTTTGAACAGCCACCCAAAAAGAAGCAACACACAAAATGCTGGAGGAACTCAGCAGACCAGGCAGCACCTATGGAAAAAAAAAGTACAGCCGATGTTTCGGGCAGAGATCCTTTGGCAGGACTATACCTTATAATGGTTTCGGTTAGTTTCTCAGTGTTTTCTTTCTCGTGGACAATTGGTGGGTGGGTGATCTCGGCCCGAAACGTCAACTGTACATTTTTCCATATGTGCTGCCTGACTTACTGAGTTCCTCCAGCACTTTGTGTGTGTTGCTTGGATTTCCAGCACCTGCAGATTTTCTCTTGTTTCTGATCCAAAAACAATTCAGCTTCATTTTTCGATACTTATGAATCTCTTCCACGTCACAGTCTAGTTTCAGCAACAATCCAGTCTTGCCTCCGAAGTTGGAAAGTAGAGACAGCAATGGGGTTTCTCACAGGTCAGCGATGCTGGCTTAAAAGTACAGAAGAGACAAACAGGGCAGCCATTGTCGGAAGTAGGCC
This sequence comes from Mobula birostris, assembly GCF_030028105.1. Classification (NCBI taxonomy): domain Eukaryota; kingdom Metazoa; phylum Chordata; class Chondrichthyes; order Myliobatiformes; family Myliobatidae; genus Mobula; species Mobula birostris. The sequence continues at coordinate 207,723,345 of NC_092371.1, read as the reverse complement.
AATGGTGAGAGTAGGGAGTAGGCCAGTGGTGTCAACTTCGGCTTAAAGGAGGCTTCAGCTTGGAAGAGGCATTGGCTCTGGATAAGCTTCTATTAAGGTTCCTTTTATTTCCTCTGACTGTGGCTATTGTATATTTGGACTTACAAAAGCCTTTGACAAGGTGCCACACATGAGGCTGCTTACCAGTTTAAGAGCCCATGGTATTACAGGAAAATTACTGGCATGGTTAGAGCATTAGCTGATTGGTAGGAGGCAGCAAGTGGGAATAAAAGTATCCTTTTCTGGTTGGCTGCCAGTGTCTAGTGGTGTTCCGCAGGTGTCGGTGTTGGGACCGCTTCTTTTTATGCTGTATATGAATGATTTAGATGATGGAATAGATAGCTTTGTTGCCAAGTTTGCAGATGATAGGAAGATTGGTGGAGGGGCAGGTAGTGTTGAGGAAACAGTTAGGATGCAGAAGGACTTAGACAGATTAGGAGAATAGGCAAGAGACACATGTGCAGACTATTTTCTAAATGGGGAGAAAATTCAAAAATCTGAGATGCAAAAGAACTTGGGAGTCCTTGTGCAGAGCACCTAAAGGTTAACTTGCAGGTGGAGTCAGTGGTAAGGAAGGCAAATGGAATGTTAGCATTCATTTCAAGTGGTCTTGAATACAAGAGCAGGGATATGATACTGAGGCTTTAAAAGATACAGCTGAGGCCTCGCCTTGAGTACTGTGAACAGTTTTGGGCTCCTCATCTAAGAAAAGATGTGCTAGCATTGGAGAGTGTTCCGAGGAGTTTCACAAGGATGATTCCTGGAATGAAAGGATTATCATATGAGGAACGTTTAATGACTCTGGGACTGTACTCTCTAGAATTCAGAAGGATGAGGGGGGCTCTCATTGAAACCTTTCAAATGTTGAAAGGCTTACACAGTAGATGTGGAAAGGATGTTTCCCATGGTGGGAGAGTCTAGGACAAGAGGGCACTGCCTCAGGATAGAGGGGCATCCATTTAAAACAGAGATGTGGAGAGGTTTCTTTAGCCAGAAGATGGTAAATTTGTGGATTTTCTTACCACAGGCAGCTGTGAAAGCAAGGTCATTTGGTGTATTGAAGGCAGTGCTTGATAGGTTCTTGATTGGACATGGCTTGACAGGTTATGGGGAGAAAGCTGGGGAGTTGGACAGAGGAGGGAGAAAAGGATCAGCCACGATTGAATGCAGAGCAGACTCGATGGGTCAAATGGTGAAATTCTGCTCCTATCTCTTCTGGTCTAACACTGAAAGAGAGAAATCTACCCATAGCTGGTTTAAAGGGCTACCTGGTATTGAATTACAGTGAGTGAAGGCACAAATCTGCAGTTTTCTCTGAGCATATTTTGTGAACTAAGGAGCCCACACTGGACTTCAGCATTTGTTTTAGTTGTGGTCACATCATTTTTCCACACTACAAGGAAAGAATGGAAAATCCTGATATTTAAGCAAGCATGCAAACATTTGACCTCCAAGTCTGCCATTCAGTGATCTGCACCAAGAGTCTTAAAACTTATAACTTGTGTCCTGCAGTAAAATATACTTTCTTCATTACCTTTGATACTGATGTAACACAGTTATCTGTTGGGAGATGAAAATTTCTTAATATAGAGAAGGTAATATGTAAAGCCAAGAGATTGAGGAATTAGCAATTGACCTGTCACCCATTGTCAACAGTGGAGATCAGATCCAACCATAATTTACTTTGCATGTTCAGTGCATTATGACTTTAAATGTTTTCTGAATCCACGACTTCACTTGACAACAGTTATTATTATTCCTTTCTTAAGTGCATAAACACAGGACTAAAACATCAACTGTAGTTTTATAATATTTTGTGTCAGGAGACACATCCAATAACCTGGTTCACTATACGTCTGACTAACTCCACTGAGCAAAGACAGAAGTGGATCAGTAAAGTCAAACCTTGTGCATTAATCCAAATTAATAGATTGTACCTATTTGTGAAGACTTTGCTGTAGTTGAAAACTTGGATCTCCAGCATTTCAGTTCCATTAATGTTGCTGGCAACAGGCCATTGGAATGTCTGTCAATTAAACAAAGGGATTGAAATAAGTAAGACTTGTCAAAGTAATTCCATAAACTGAGTATGAAAAGGAAATTATGAGCATTGCAGTATATTGATTACTGAAGACAAGGCTCATGCAAGTGATAAATGACCATCACAATAACATTCACAGTGACATTTGAAGTGTATTAATAAGTAGCTATCAGTAATATGGTACAAACTGAATGGATTGGGGGTGGTGGATGCTCAGTTTCAAGTGGATAGGAACTCTCTGTTGGGGAAATCCTGCATTTCCCCCACCTCATGGGGTGTTAATGGCAAAGATGTATTGAGAGAGCTTTACAATATCTGCAAAACAAGCATCCAGACCGCCTCTTCATAATTCACTCATATAGTTACTCATACATTGTGTTTCACAGGTTTGTTTTAAAACTTACATTGTGTTTTTTTAAATTGTGTACTGGAATCTGAGTAACAATTGTTTTGTTCTCGTTTCAGTTGCATGCTGAAGAATGACAGTAAGCAATCTTCAATCTTGAATGCAATAGTCAATGCGGTTACAGCCTATATACATATGCAGCCTCCTATTATCAGGGTTGAGATTTTCTATGATTTGGCGGTGACTGAGGACACATTTTTCCCCAAACACTAGGAATGCGCTGGTGAGTAATCAGAAGGCAGAGTGAACAGCTGCAATGTGGTCCAAGTCCTTCCATAATACTGAGAATGGATCTCAGACCCAAAACATTAACTCTGTTTCTCTTTCTTTCCAATATTTTTTATTAGTTTCTACATAGAAGAACACAGAGTACAAGAAAGTATATATAAAGGTCAAAAAAGATTTTAAAAAACTACCAATTACATTATATCTATTCATAATAACAATCTTATTACCCCGTATTCATGAAAGTTAATCAATAGTTATATTGAAATATACTAATTTATAACAAAAATAAGAGTCTAACCCCTACCAAGACCGAATCTGTTTATTAAGGAGAAAAAAGGTAAAATACCTTCTCGTATAATAAAAATTAATAATAGCCAACATCTGAATTTAAACAATGAATTGAAGTTTTTGAAAATAATTCAGGAAAAGTCCCCACAATGTTTGAAAGTCTTGACGAGATTCAGAAATTGAACAACGAATCTTCTCTACATCTAAACATGACGTAATGTCGCATAACCATTGTGCATGAGTAGGAGGAGAAACATCTTTCCATTTAAACAAGAGTGCCCTCCTAGCTACAAGAGAGCTAAAGGCCAAAATATGTAAATCAGATGTCTTCAGCTTGATACCTTGTCCTGCAACAATACCGAATAGGGCCGTCAGAGGGTTCGGCTTAAAATTGACTTTGAAAAGTAAAGAAAAAGTTTGAAGAACTTCCTTCCAATATTTTTCAAGACTTGGACAAGTCCAAAACATATGAATTAATGAAGCTTCTCCATTATTACATCCATCATAGCAGGGAGATATATCCGAATAAAAACAAGATAGCTTATCCTTAGTTATATGGACTCCACTTATCACCTTAAATTGTATGAGGGAATGGCGAGAACATAACGTGCAGTATTAACCAGTTTGAAAATTTCATTCCAAGTTTCCTCAGATATTGATGTCTGTAAATCTTGTTCCCAGAGATTCTTAATTTTGTCTAAAGGAACATTCCTCGTCTCCAGTAACATACCATAAATATTAGATATTGAACCATTATGAAAAGGTGTCAAACTAAAATTTACGTCTAGTAAGTTCTTATCTGAGCTTATAGGAAATGTGCATAATTGAGATCTTAGAAAGCCTCTGATTTGTAGATATCTAAAAAAAGGTGAGTTTTGGACAAGCTATATTTAGCTGACAATTGCTCAAATGAAAGAAGATTTCCTCTAACAAACAGATCCCAAAAACATTTAATACTTAAATTGTCCCATTCTTTAAAAACTAAATCAGTCATGGAGGGTTTAAAAAAATTAGAATAAGTGGGATTTGAAAGGAAAAAATCTCAATAAACCAAAATGTTTTCTAAATTGTATCCAGATCCTCAGAGTATGTTTAACTATTAAATTATCAGTTAGTTTACTTACAAATAAAGGAAGTAAGGATCCAAGAAGAGAAATAATATATTAACAGAGTTAGCTTCTAAAGAAACCCATACCGGACAGTGTACGCAATTAATATAATATAGCCAAAATGTAAGATATCATATATAAACTGCCCAGTAATAAAACCTAAAATTAGATAAGGCCAGACCTCCAGACTTTTTAGATTTTTGAAGATGAACTTTATTTAAACGAGGGCATTTATTTTTCCATATATAGGAGGATAAAATAGAATCAAGAGAGTCAAAAAAGGATTTACGAATAAAAACGGGTAAAGCCTGAAAAAAATATTTAAATTTAGGTAGAATATTCATTTTAATAGAATTAATTCATCCAATCAACGATATTGAAAGAGGTGACCAATTTAATGATATCCTTTTTACATGGTTCAATGAAGATAGTTTTTTTTAAACAGGTGTTTGTAATTCTTAGTGACTGTTACACCCAAATAAGTAATTTGATTCCTTACAATTTTAGAAGGGAGATTAGTATTAATTGATACCAAATTATTTAAAGGAAATAGTTCACTCTTATGCAGGTTCAATTTATATCCTGGAAACTGGCTAAAACGGGAGAGTAAAGAAAGTACGCAAGGTAATGAGGTCTCAACAGTAGAGATAAAAAGCAAAATATCATCAGCGTAAAGTGAGATTTTGTGAGTAATACCTCTCCTTAAAATACCACAGATATCATTAGATTCTCGAAAAGCAATGGCAAAGGGTTCTAAAGCTAGATCAAAAACAAATGACTCAAAGGACAGCCTTGTCTAGTTCCGCGGTGAAGTTTAAATGGTTTGGAATTTTGAAGATTAGTAAGAACTTGAGCATAAGGAGATAGATAAAGTAATTTAAGATGGAGAGTAAATAACATTTAATACATGGCATATATTAAAATGGGAATGTTGGTTTTTAATAAATCCAGTCTGATCATCAGAAATAATAGAAGATAAAGTATTTTCAATCCTACAAGCCAGAACTTTCAAAAGGATTTTAGTATCAACATTAGGTAATAAAATTGGCCTCTATGAAGAGTATTCAGTTGGGTCCTTGTTCTTTTTTAGGATAAGCGAAATAGAAGCTTCATAGAAAGATTGAGGCAAGCTACCCAATTTGAAAGAATCCAAAAAGACTATATGTAACTGTGGTATAACTAATGAAGAAAAAGCCTTATAACACTCTCCAGAAAATCCATCTGGACCCGGAGCCTTCCCCAAGTGTAATGAATGTATAGCCTTGGTGATTTCCTTGCAAGAAATGGGTTCATCTATCTGTTTGCAATTAACTGCAGAAAGTGCAGGGATATTTAATTGATCTAGAAAATTATTCATTACAGTATTATCTTTAGGGGAATCAGAACTATAAAGTTCAGAATTGAATTCTCTAAAAGTATCATCTATTTCAGAGTGATCAGTTGTCCTATCACCATTAGTTTTGCAAATTTCTTTAATTCGTCGTTTAACTACAGAACTTTTTAACTGGTTGGCCAATACTTTGTCTGCTTGATCTCCGTGAATATAAAATTGAGTTTTATCTTTAAGAAGTTGAGTTTCAATTGGATATGTTAGCAGGAGATCCTATATAGTTTTAACTTCAACACGTCTTTTATGTAAAACAGGATCTGGAGCTATTGTATATTTTTGATCTAATTGTTTCAAGTGATTGACTAATTCAATTCTTTCTTTATTAGCTTTATTCTTAACACTCACAGTATAAGAAATAATTTGTCCTCTAATATAGGCCTTGAAAGTATCCCATACAATAAGATTAGAAGTCTCTTCCCTTTTCTCTTCAAAAAACAAAATAATATGCCTCTCTAGAAATTTAAAAAATTCCTTATCAGATAACAAAGTTGTATTAACACGCCAAAGTCTGTTTGTTTGAGGAAGACCAGGGAGATATAAAGATAGAAATACAGGAGCATGATTAGAAACAGCAATTTCTTTATATTCACAGAAACAAACTGATGAAATCATTTGACTATCAATAAAAAAAAATCAATCCTGGAACATGCATGATGAACATGGGAAAAAAGCGAGTACGCCCTATCTAAAGGATATAAAAAACGCCAAACATCAATAATACCACACTTCAATAAAAAAGATCGAATAAACAAAGCTGATTTATTAAGAGACACTGGTTTGGAAGATGATCAGCCGAAAATTGAGTCTAGCCAACGGTTAAAATCTCCTCCCATCACCAAAGAATAAAGACTCAGATCTGGTAAAAACAAAAAAAAACACTCAAAGAATCCTGGATCATCTACATTTGGGGCATACACATTGGCAAATACTATAATTTATTATTGAGTTTTCCTGAAAATATAACAAAATGTCCATTAGTATCAGACACTACTTTATGTTGGAAAAAGGAAAGTGTATTATCTATAAGAATCAAAACTCAACTAGATTTTGCCGAAAAGAAGAATGAAAACAAAGTCCGTTCCAATGTGACTTGAAACGTCCGTTCCAAGTGTATGGATTATCACACTTGTGTATGTGAGTTTCTTGTAAGAAAATAATAGGGACCTTAAATTTCCTAATAGAAGCAAAAATCTTATTACGTTTAACAGAGTGATTTAACCTTTTCATGTTAAAACTGAGTAAATTAATAGTTTGGTCCATTTTTAATATTATTTAAAGGAAGAGTTAAAATGTAAGTTAAAACCAACTCATAAACCTTGAGAAATGGTAACCAAGCAACAAGTTGGCTAAAAATTCGAAAACAGCTTCTGAGAAAAAAAAACATACCCCTGCCCACCTCTCAAAGAAAGACCAACCAATAGAAAGTCAGCATCTACAACTATGGACAATGCCCCCAAAAACCTGGTGTTCGCTCCAATTATTTTCACCTAGACTAAACAATATCCAAACAAGAAATTCAGTTCTTGAGTATCAAAAATACAGTACTAAAAATACAAAAGGAAATTAGTTACAAAGATTTCCCAAATGTAAAAGATACCATTATTCACACAGAAAGACATTAAACATTTAATCTTATATCTTCATGAAAAACAGACTAAGCAGTTAGCCTTCAAATTTAAAAGACCGTTGTGCTTCAGCATTTAAACAAAACCATTTGAAGGATCTATCTCTAATGAGGTTCTCCAACAAACTGGGTTGAATCCCTTCTTAAAAAAATTCCAACAAAGCTTGTTTATTGTTTAAACTTAGCACATTCCTGCATAACCTCAAGCAAATAATCTCCGAGAATCTTAATATTCCACCCTATAACCAATCATGCCCCTTCAACGGGATTTGTGAACTAAAAGTTCCTCATTTAACCTTGTGTCTTCATGCAAGGACAAACTAAACAGCTAGCCTTTGGATTTTAAAAACCTTTGTGCTTCAACAGTCGAATGAAACCATTCGAAAGATCCATTTTTAAGTATGATTCTGAGTCGAGCTGGGTAGCAAAGGGAAGGCTTGAAACCCTTGTTAAAAAACTCGGACGTAACTTCTTTCCTGCATAACCTCAGGCAAGTAATCTTCGACAATTCTAATCTTACAACCATTATAGTCAATCATGCCTCTTCGACGAGATTCGCGAATTAACAGTTCCTTTGTTTTAAATTCATGAAAACAGATTAATTCTGATCTTGGTCTATCTTTCTTAGGAGGTCTAAACACGGGAGATCTGTGAACTCAATCAATCATAGGCAAAGACACCAAAATTTCCGGAAATAATTCTCGCAAAAAGTTTGCAAAAAATTCCGTAGGATGATTACTTTTGATCAATTCTTTGAGACCCAGAACCTGTAGGTTGTTTCTTCTACTTCTATTTTCTAGGTTGATAATCTTCTGTCTTAACTTTTCGTTAGACTCCAATTGCTTTTCACAAAGCTTTTGCAATTCATCCACTTCCGTTTCCAGAGATGACAAAATTGCTTCATTGTTTTTATATGTTTATCATGTTCATTAAGAGTTTGTTGAATAGAATTCAATTTAGCATCTATTTGTTTAAATTCAGAGCTGAATTTTTGAAACTTCTCAGAAGCTTCTCATGTATGACTTTGCAGCAAATCCATATGAGAATACAAAGAAGCAGGGAGATCATCCTTTTTAGTACCTCTGGCAACCCTTATAGCAATAATGAAAAAATAAAAAAGAAGTTTCAAGACAGGTTGCAAGTAGTAAGATAGTTAGAGTTGGAGCAACGGCAGGTTGCTGTTACTCCATCAGCCACCATCAGGAAATCCCTGTTTCTCTTTCACCCAGAAGGTATGATGAAAAGCTTGTCTTGCATACTGTTAATACAGATCAATTCATTGCACATTGCATTGAGGTAGAACAATGTAAAACAACAACAGAATTCAGAATAAGGTGTAACAGCTTCGGACAAAGTATGGTACAGGTAGACAACCAAGTGAAGGTCATACCAAGGGACCATGTCAACATCTATCGTTTTTTGAATTTCTTTTCAGATTATTGTTAGGTTGAGAGTTCCAGGATTTTGACCCAGTGATGAAAAAAGAAGGGCAATCTATGTCCAAGTCAAAACTGGTGTGTGACCTTAGGGGGACAGCTTTCAGTGCTGGCATTACTGCATGACTGCTCCCCTTATCTTTCCAGGTAGCACAAGCTATGCAAGTCAGAGGTGGCATCATGTTGGTGTGGCAGGCATCAATATCATTAGTTCTAACTCAGTAATCTGACTCATACGATACAAACAATTGCTAAGCTTCTAAAATGCTCAAATTCAAAACCATATCCTGGAATATTTTAAGAACAATTTATAAACAAAATGTACATACCTGCCATTAGAATTCATAAATCATGCACTCCAAGAAAGTTTTCCAAACTTAAGTTTTATGATTAGATTGTTATAAACTATAGACCTTTACATCAGTGATGAGTTGTCCAATAATAATTGCCATTAATTTTAATAAATGCTTCAGGGGGTAAATTTCCTGGACCAAAAAGCTACAGATTAAAAGTGGAGCCCATTATTGTTCCCAGGGAAGATTAAATACACAGTATAAATGACAAATTGAGTGGGACTATGGAGAGATTGTACTGGAATTAGTGAACAAACAAAAAGCTGTCTGAAAAAAATATTGGTTGAACAGCCTCCATCAGTGCTGGAACCTTCTACATAACCACTGATTCTGTGCAAATCAACAATTTTAATTGCAAGTTATAGAGCCAGATATACTTAATGATTCCCATCTCTATGATTGTAATTCAACTGACAATTCTTTCATACCTTATTCAAACAGCTAATTTTTATTCTTCAGACCTTCTAGCACATCGTTTCACATTAGCCTAAGCACAAAGTCTGGTCCTGGGTAGATAACCATGCACAGACCTTTTGCTAGTGAGCAATATGGGATAATAATTGCTGTTGCAAACCTGGTTGATGTTACATCTTCACAGCTCAGACACATTGAAGTTAAATGCATCACCACAATATAATTCTGGCATATACAAATGGCAATTACAATCCCTGTTTTGTATGCTTAGTTGCACACTCAGTAGTAAATTCCACGTTTGACGAATGATAAACCAGGCCCTCAGTGGATCTCTGATTCTCTGATCAGATCATAATGCTTATCACATTGAACATAACATATGAACCTAAGCAGTGGCTGATTGGCAAGAGGCAAAGAGTGGGAATAAAGGGAGCCTTTTCTGGTTCGCTGCCAGGGACTAGAGGTGTTCCACAGGGGTCTGTGTTGGGACCGATTCTTTTTACGTTATATGTCAATGATTTGGATGATGGAATTGATGGCTTTATTGTAAAGTTGCAGACAATATGAAGGTAGGTGGAGGGGCGGGTAGTTTTGAGGAAGTGGAGAGGTTACAGAAGGACTTACACAGTTTAGGAGAATGGACAAAGAAATGGCAGATGGAATACAGTGATGGGAAGTGTATGGTCATGCACTTTGATAAAAGAAATGAAAGGGTTGACTATTTTTTGTGAAGAGATAATTCAAAAAACTGAGGTGCAAAGGGCCTTGGGAATCCTTGTGCAGGATTTCCTCAATGTTAATTTGCAGGTTAAGTGAAGAAAGCAAATGCAATGCTAGTATTAATTTCAAGAAGCCTAGAATATAAAAGCAAGTTGTAATGTTGAGACTTCATAAAGCATTCATGAGGACTCATCTGAAGTATTGTGAGCAGTATTGGGCCCTTTATTTTATAGAAAAGATGTGCTGAAACTGGGTTCAAAGGAAGTTCACAAAAATGATTCCACTATTGAATGGCTTATCATATGATGGTTCTGGGCCTGAATTCACTGGAGTTCAGAAGAATGAGGGGTGACCTCATTGAAACCTATTGAATGGTGAAAGGCCTTGACACAGTGGATGTGGAGAGGATGTTTTCTATGGTGGGAGAGTCTAAGACCAGTAGACACAGCCTCAGAATAGATGGGTGTCCTTTTAGAAATGAGATGAGGAGGAATTTCTTAAGCCAGAGAGTGGTGAATCTGTGGAATTCTTTGCCACAGGCAGCTGTGGGGGCCAAGTTGCCTTCAGGAGGGCGAATCCATGGAAAGCTTCTAGACCGGAAGGGGTACCTGGTTGTGACTGAAGACCTGTGCTGACCAACTGGCCAGTGTGTTCACTGAGATCTTCAACCTCTCACTTCGGCAGTGTGTGGTACCCACCTGCTTCAAGCAGGCTTCAATGATACTGGTGCCCAAGGAGAGTTCAGTGACCTGTCTCAAGTACAATGGGGCAGGAGTCATTCTCTCCACAGTAATTAAGTGTTTTGAGAGGCTGGTGGCCAAACGTTTCTGCTCCTGCCCGAGAGGTAACTTGGATCTGCTCCAGTTTGCCTACTGGAGCAGCAGGTCCACAGCAGATATCATTTCATTGGCTCTTCACTCAATCCTGGAACATCTGGACAGCAAAGATGCATACGCCAGAATGCTCTTTATTGACTACAGCTCACCATTCAATACCATCAAACTAATCAATAAACTCCAAGACCTTGGCCTCAATACCTCTATGCAATTGGATGGTGGATTTCCTTATGTTTAGAACCCAGTCTGTTTGGATTGGCATCAAAACCTCCTCCATAATCTCCATCAACACAGGTGCACCACAGAGCTGTGTGTTTAGACCCCTGCTCCACTAGTTTACGCTCATGACTGGATGGCTAAACACAGCTTCAATGCCATATTCACGTTTGCTGTTGACACCACTGTTGTGGGCCGAATCAAAGGTGGTGATGAACCAGCATACATGGGGGAGATTGAAAATCTGGCTGAGTGGTGCCATAACAAAACCTCTTACTCAATGTCAGTAAGACCAAGGACTTCAGGAGAGGGAAACCAGAGGCCCATGAGTCAGTTCTCATCGGAGGATCAGAGGTGGGGAGTGTTAGCAACTTTAAATTCCTGGGTGTTACTATTTTAGAGAATCTGTCCTGGACCCAGCACACAAGTGCAATTGCAAAGCAAGCATGGTAGCACCTTTACTTCCTTAGGAGTCTGTGGAGATACAGCATAGCATCTAAAACTTTGACAAGCTTCTATAGATGTGTAGTGGAGAGCATATAGACAGGCTGCAGAATGGCCTGGTATGGAAACACCAATGCCCACAAAAGGAAATGGATTCAACCCAGTACATCATAGGCAAAGCCCTCCAAACCATTGAGCACATCTACATGAAATGCTGTTGTAGGAATGCAGCATCCATCAGAGATTTCCACTTCCACAGTCACGCTCTCTTCCCACTGCTGCTGCTATCAGGTAGGAAGTACAGCTTCAAGAACAATTACTGCCCCTCAATTACACTCACTTGAAATGTTCCTACAACCAATGATTGCACTTTAAGGACTCCATCTCATTATCTCATGTTCTTGTTATTTGTTGCTTTTGATTTATATTTGCATTTGAACAGTTTGTTGTTGTCTGCACTCTGGTTGATCTTTTATTGATCCTGTATGGTTACTATTCTATAGACTTGCTGATTATGCCCACAGGAAAATGAATCTTAGGAATGGATATGGTGACATATATGCACTTTGGTAATATAATTTACTTTGAACTTAATATCCAGTTAATCATATATCAGCAATGGAGTGGGAAATTCTGTACAATCTCTCCTGGCTGGTAAAGGCTCATCCTCTGTTATCCCATGATAACTATGCATAATACACTTCTCTTATAAAATAGGTTCTAAAGTGTTTTGCACCTGACTAGAAACCAAACCCATCAATCAGGGATCATTGCTGAAGTAAATTCTTGTCACGACAAACTAATTTGAATCCAAAAAGTTTTAAGTACGCTAAAATAACATTGCCAGGTTAAGCAGTGACTCACTTGTATTTCTTCCAATTGAGTGTATTGCGGTGGTGTGCACTATATAGTTGCTGCAACATTAGAGAATCCAATTGGGTGATAGCTGTGTGGAACACTTGTACTGGCTGCATGGGTGGCCATCAGCTTCTAATTGAAGATAATTTCTATTCTCTATCTAAATCCCACTGCGGCTTTGCTGTCCTTGGCTTCTTACGCTATTCTAATGAAGCCCAACCCAAGTTTGAGAAATAGCATTTCATTTTGTGACTTGGCACATTACATCCCTCAGGATTCCACACTGAATTTAACAATTTCAGTCAGTCTTTCTGGTGTGCATCAGAAATAGCCAGTGTTTGATTTCTAAATTCCAACTTTAAAGGTGAGTTATTTGTCGCACATGCATCAAAATATACAGTGAAATTTGTTGTTTGCATCAAATCAGTGAGAACTCTGCTGTGGGCAGCCCACATGGCTCTGGCGTCAACACAGCATGCCCCCAACTTAAAAAGCCCAATTTCATGTCTTTGGAATATGGGATGGAACTGGAAGACCCAGAGGAAACCCATGTGGTCACAGGCAGAACATACAAACTCCTGACAGGCAGTGGTCAGCGACTGCCAGCACTGTAAAGGAAGTACAGTTACTGCTATGCTACCATGCCGCTGCACATGGTGCCACCTTGTTTTACAAGGTCATAGCATTTTTCCTACAGAAATACCCAGAAATAGATTACTTCAGCTGCGGTTCAAGGAACACTTTATAGAAATTTAGACAGACCTTTCTAACTTCTGTACTGCAGTCCTTTTTTTTCAAGCAAAGGGTCAAAGAGGCTTTCCTCAAACTCTGCTACCATTTTCAAAGATGCATCAGCACACTTTTGGTTCTCTCTTTTCCTGTAATCCCTTGAAAGTGTATCATTGTATTTAAAACACCTCTCTTCGTTCTTTCTGCAAAGTTGGATCACTGCATGGTGCTTTGCATTAAATTTTATCCATCAGCCTTCTTTCTCTTACTGTCCTCTCTCCTGCATTACCATGTTGCATTTGTATCATCACTAAGTGTATTGACAATAACTGCACATACTGAACTTGGTCCAAACCATTCATATAATTCTGAAATGTAGATCTAATTACCTACATTTATTTCCAATTACTCAAAATTCTACTGTTTCTGTCCTAAACCCATTGCTGCTAACTATTTTTAACGTATGGGGTCAAACAATTATTAGTCACTTGATTTTACATTGATACTTTATTCTTTATTAACTTCATACTTTAATAAACCTTATATGGTTATATGGTTCATTGTCGCCAAACAATTAATACTAGAACGTACAATCATCACAGCGATATTTGATTCTGCGCTTCCCACTCCCTGAAGTACAAATAGATAGTAAATATTAAAAATTTAAGTTATAAATCATAAATAGAACGTAGAAAATGGAACATAAAGTAGTGCAAAAAAACCGAGAGGCAGGTCCAGATATTTGGAGGGTACGGCCCAGATCCGGGTCAGGATCCATTCAGCAGTCTTATCACAGTTGGAAAGAAGCTGTTCCCAAATCTGTCTGTACAAGTCTACAAGCTCCTGAGCCTTCTCCTGGAGGGAAGGGGGACAAAAAGTGTGTTGGCTGGGTGGGTCGTGTCCTTGATTATCTTGGCAGCACTGCTCCGACAGCGTGCGGTGTAAAGTGTCCCCAAGGATGGAAGATTGGTTTGTGTGATGTGTTGCGCCGTGTTCACGATCTTCTGCAGCTTCTTTCCGTCTTGGACAGGACAACTTCCATAGCAGGTTGTAATGCACACTAGAAGAATGCTTTCTATGGGGCATCTATAAAAATTAGTGAGTGTTTTAGGGGACAGACCAAATTTCTTTAGCTTTCTCAGGAACTAAAGGTGCTGGTGGGCCTTCTTGGCAGTGAACTCTGCTTGGTTGGACATTGTCAGGTCATTTGTGATATTGACCCCGAGGAACTTTTGGTCTCCTTTGGTAAAACTAAAGGAATACAGCAACTTTGGAGGCAGTCTAAAGGAAATTTACATGACTAATTCTTAGTGGGATTGACAGAGTAGATATTTAGATGCTTTCACAAGTGGGAGAGTTACGAGCAAGGGGACATAGCTACAAGGGGCCTATCATCTAAGGTGTGTAGTAGTTTCTTCACTGAAAGTGTAGAAGTCTCTGGAGTGCTCTGCTGAAGGTCAGATTATTAGATATTTTTAAGGCGGAGATAAATAAATATTGAGGTATGGGGGCTCTGGATAGGAGTAGGACCTTTGATGTCTGGCATGCTGCTCCCTACCAGACAGGGTGGACGGTAGGTTGCCAACTGTCCCATATTAGCTGGGACATCCCGTATATTGGGCTAAATTGATTTGTCCCATACAGGACCACCCTTGTCCCGTATTTCCCCCGCTAAGGTAGAGCGTTCTTATGAAACCGTTTGTAAGCTGAAATGGTGTAAAGCACAGATGCAGTTACCATTAATTTATATGGAAAAAATTTTCTGAGCGTTCCCAGACCCAAAAAATAACCTACCAAATCATACCAATAACACATAAAACCTAAAATAACACTAACATATAGTAAAAGCAGGAATATAAGTGCACATTATATAAAGTAGAAATGTATGTACAGTGTATCAGAATCAGAAAGATTAAGTCAAAACCGATTTGCAGAAAAAAATTGGCATGTACACGCATGCACACGTCACATATGTGCACATCACGCATGCGCACACAGGTGCCCACGAAAGGCTTCATGGTCATGGTAGTCTTTCTCGGGGTAAACACAAGTACTACTTTTGTCCCTTATTTGGGACTGAGAAATTTGGCAACCCTAGTGGACGGGCATCACTGGTCCTCATCCATCTCCTAAATCTCTCACGTGTTGGCTCCAAGCTCCATACCCTGGTGAACCGCTTCAGCTGGCAGCTAAACCATGTGAGGGGATGGTGTTAACACGGCACCACTGGGAAAATGACTTCCATGATGAAGTCACCGGCCGGGACAGAAAGTTTCTCAGATGAACTATAACGGCCATGTGTTCACGACCAAGGCAAACCACCTAGTTGGAGGAAATCAGCTGTGGTCAAACCTGGAGAGGGATGGGCTCCGCCAGGTTTCAGATGCCCAAAATAATTCAAAATAACCATAAAAATATACAGTAGATGGTTTACTTCAAGCATTGGAGCTTATTCTTCAGTGGTGTTATACAAGGAAACTGAAGTGTGCACAGGCAGACTGTACCATGTATATTTCCATTATTCTCCTACCAAGTTGAAAGTTGTACTTTTGTTCATCTGTGTAATATTACCCTCAGAGTTTGTAATGGTTTCTCTAGATTCAATTGAGCTAATCAGCAGCTGAAGAAGAATGGAAACTACTCTCAGTGCAATCATTCAGACTGCTCCACCATTCTATTAAATAAGGATTTTCAATTGTCAAGTAATCATGTGTCAATTGATGAAACCAATAATGAGAGCTTGCCTTGTGCTAATTTCTCTGAAGTGAATGATGTTGTGGTTTAACACATTTCTGTCTAATTAAAAGGATAAATTGCAGTTCACTTTTATTGCAATACAAAGTACAGGTTTTCACTAAAACAACTTCTAATAAGGTATTACTACAAACAAGAGAAAATCTGCAGATGCTGGAAATCCAAGCAACACACACAAAATGATGGAGGAACTCAGCAGGCCAGGCAGCATCTATGGAAAAGAGTACAGTTGGAGACGAGGTATCGGCTGCACTCTTTTCCATAATGCTCCCTGGCCTGAGTTCCTCCAGTATTTTCTGTGTTACTACAAAAATTATGTGTTTGCTCCATGAATCTCCATGATTTCGATTCAAATCGCTGTTGCTACATTAGTCGTCCTAATGAAAAGCTGAGCGCCTGTTGTGAATGCATATGGTTCTGTGCAGCCCCAAGCAGTTGTATAATAACAGACTCTGACCCGCCCGATTTCAGGGATGCATACTGAAATAAACATCAGCTGCGGTTGGAAGATAATTAACTTGTTGAAGCATGCACTCTGGTATGCTAAAACTTTGGTGTTCTAGTGCAAGGAGATGAGTGTAGCAATGAAGCTCAGTGCAGTCACTCCAAAGATTTTGTAGTGAAGGACCAACTCTAGTGTTCTTCGATCAGTGGATAGCCAGAGATTGGGTCCTGTATAAAAGCCTTGCAAATGCTTTCCCCCCCCACCCCCCCCAAATTGGGGTGTTTTGTTTTTTTTTTCTTTTTTCATGTTATTTTTGCATCTTTTTTCTTATATTATATTTGTATTCTGTAAGATTTTGGGAGATTTAATATCTGTGTGTAAACTCAGTTTATTTATATATGCTAATTATTAACAATGTAATCCCAATAGCTCTGTATTAATATTCCATTATGTTCAATATTTTGATATTAATAAAGAGATCGGAAAAGAAATGCTTCATTCACATTTTGCTTTTGGGAACCGTGAGTGGCATTGAAATATTCCAAGAGATTTGATAGCATAAGGAATACAGAGAAAGACGTGCCAATTGTAGATGAAAAAAGTAAAGTAGATAAATATATCATCTATTCTCACTAGACTTAATGGAGAGTCCATCGACAGAATGAACAGCAGGAGCTGCCAGTTCTGACCTCAAGAAATCTTGGGACTTCTGCATCTCTTCATATATCTGCTCGTGTGTCTTATGGTGTTAATATATGCCCAGGGTGTAAGCAGCATACCCTTTGGAACTATCATTCTCAGTTTGCAGGATTTGGCCCAGTGCATTACCCTTAAGCTTTAAGAGAATAATAACACTTCACAATACTTCTAATTTTTGCTTTTACTTATTCACCACTATCCTTCCTATGCTATTCTACAATTCACTGCTCTATTAAAGAGCTATTTACTTCTTTCTTTTCAATGGCCATAGATTGAGAAAGAGAAATTAAAGTCTCATAAAAAACATCATTATCACAAAAGTTCTCTTTGCCACCAGTAGACAGTGACTTCAATTCTCCACCTGAATTCAGTTCTCTGTGGATTAAAACTCAATGGGAATTAAATCTGTTTCATTGACAGGTTTATAAGCAGTTAAGTCAATTAACACAGAGCTAAATTCCCTGGAGACATCAGAGACTAAAGGAGTGTTGCAGGAGTGCTGGGAAAATGGGAGGTTTCAGAGGGATACTCTTAGTCGGGTAGGGAATGATATCGCAAAAGAACGTGGAGTATTTGATCTGAGGATAAGTCCTTCAGTAGTTTATCTGGTTGTAGCTCCATGGAAGCTTGTATGGCCTGACATAGACTGGCATTTGTTAGAGGTAAAAAGGAAGGAAAGATATAAAACAGACTTGGTAAATGCATTTAACTGTCATGTGTTGGAAAAGTACAGTGATTATACTCACATTTATACGGATGGTGCGAAGGAACCTGAAACAGGAGTGACAGGGTTTGGGGTGGTAATACCAGCAAAAGAAATTGGAATCAGCAGAAGAACATCTAATAAGTTAGGGGTATTTACAGTGGAGATGCTGGCAGTGTTGGTTGCGTTGCAATGGGTGCAGAAAGCCAGACAAGCCAAAGCATTGATATGTTCAGATTCATCCTCAGTTCTAGCAAGTTTAAGGTCTTTTCACACAAACAGTCGGCAAGATGTACTTTATGAAGTCCTTCAGTTAGTTACAAGAATTGCAAATCAGGGAGGTCAGGTAAAATTTCTATGGGTTCCAGCACATGTAGGGGTGAAGGGGAATGAGAGGGTGGATGAGTTGGCAAAGAGGGCGTTAAAGAAAGAAAATGTGGAAATGCACATTAGTATCAGTAAAGCAGAGGTTAAGTGTGTAATCTGGGAAAAAGTCAACCGAATGTGGCAAGAAAGATGGGACAGAGAGGGGAAAGGGAGGCATTTATATCAAATACAAAAGTGTTGCAGTTACTAGGGTAGGTAATGGAAACAGAAGAGAGGAAATTGTGTGGACTAGGTTAAGGCTGGGGCATTGTGCATTAAACAAAACATTGAAAATGATAGGGAAACACCAGACAGGATTGTGTGAGGAATGTCAGGAAGAGGAGTCAGTAGAACATGTAGTTTTGTGTTGCAGGAAGTATGGGATACAGAGAGAGGTGATGAGAAATAAATGAAGGGAGTTGGGGATGCAGGAATTCACATTAAAAGGGTTGCTGGGCATGGGTGAGAGAGCACAAGTCCGGGTATTTTTGGCGTTTTTAAGGGGTACAGGGGTTTTTTATAGAATATGATGAATAAACAGGAATAGGATACTAGGATGGTCAAAGATAGGAGGGTGAAGTGTAGGTGTGTGTGTCTGTGTGTATGCGCGCGCGCAATTGGGTGAAGGGATTTAGAATGTATGTCTAGTGCACATTCTGGAGCAGAGGGTGGCGGTAATGCACCATTAAGCTGGATGCCAACCGCCGTAAAACAAGGTACAGACAGACAGAGCTCTGAAATTTGAATTTTCAATATTTCTGCTGCACTATTTCAAGGGAGAAATTAGGTGGTCAGAATTCAGTAGTATATATAGTCAGAAATGAGAAATTGCTGAAATACTTCATCAACTTTTCCCATATAATTCTTCTCAACATTTGAATAGTTTAAATATCTTCTTCAGTGCTGTTAAATGACTTTGAGAGGAATTGCAGCATACACAATTGAAAAGGCAGGATGATTTAGGTGAGCCTGAGGGACATATTTATACGATGGTAACAGATGGGATGCAGTTTGACTAATATAGTACTTAAGTTTGGAGCTTCTTCAATATGCATGCAGAAACCACAGAGTAAAAAAACCTTCCTCTAATATCCCCCTTGAACTTCCTACCCCTTACCTTAAAGCCATGTTCTCTTGTATTGAGCAGTGGTGCCCTGGGGAAGAGGCTCTGGCTATCCACTCTATCTATTCCTCTTATTATCTTGTACACCTCTATCATGTCTCCTCTCATCCTCCTTCTCTCCAAAGAGTAAAGCCCTAGCTCCCTTAATCTCTGATCATAATGCATACTTTCTAAACCAGGCAGCATCCTGGTAAATCTCCTCTGTACCCTTTCCAATACTTCCACATCCTTCCTATAGTGAGGTGACCAGAACTGGACACAGTACTCCAAGTGTGGCCAAACCAGAGTTTTATAGAGCTGTATCATTACATCGCGACTCTTAAACTCTATCTCTCGACTTATGAAAGCTAACACCCCATAATCTTTCTTAACTACCCTATCCACCTGTGAGGCAACTTTCAGGGATCTGTGGACATGTACCCCGAGATCCCTCTGCTCCTCCACACTACCAAGTATTCTGCCATTTATTTTGTACTCTGCCTTGGAGTTTGTCCTTCCAAAGTGTACCACCTCACACTTCTCCGGGTTGAACT
Organism: Mobula birostris; assembly: GCF_030028105.1. Lineage (NCBI taxonomy): Eukaryota > Metazoa > Chordata > Chondrichthyes > Myliobatiformes > Myliobatidae > Mobula > Mobula birostris. Next base: position 207,703,591 of record NC_092371.1, on the reverse strand, counting down.
CCATCTGCCACTTCTCAGCCCACATCTGCATCCTATCAATGTCTCTCTGCAATCTTCAACAATTCTCTACACTATGTACAACACCACCAACCTTTGTGTCATCTGCAAACTTGCCAAACCACCCTTCTACCCCCACATCCAGATCGTTAATAAAAATCACGAAAAGTAGAGGTCCCAGAACAGATCCTTGTGGGACACCACTAGTCACAATCCTCCAATCTGAATGTACTCCCTCCACCACCACCCTCTGCCTTCTGCAGGCAAGCCAATTCTGAATCCACCTGGCCAAACTTCCCTGGATCCCATGCCTTCTAACTTTCTGAATAAGCCTACCGTGTGGAACCTTGTCAAATGCCTTACTAAAATCCATATAGATCACATCCACTACACCACCCTCATCTATATGCCTGGTCATCTCCTCAAAGAACTCTATCAGGCTTGTTAGACACGATCTGCCCTTCACAAAGCCATGCTGACTGTCCCTGATCAGACCATGATTCTCTAAATGCCTATAGATCCTATCTCTAAGAATCTTTTCCAACAGCTTTCCCACCACAGACGTAAGGCTCACTGGTCTATAATTACCCGGACTATCCCTACTACCTTATTTGAACAAGGGAACATTTGCCTCCCTCCAATCCTCTGTTACCATTCCCATGGACAACGAGGACATAAAGATCCTAGCCAGAGGCTCAGCAATCTCTTCTCTCGCCTTGTGGAGCAGCCTGGGGAATATTCCATCAGGCCCCGGGGACTTATCTGTCCTAATGTATTTTAACAACTCCAACACCTCCTCTCCCTTAATATCAACATGCTCCAGAACATCAACCTCACTTATATTGTCCTCACCATCATCAAGTTCCCTCTCATTGGTGAATACTGAAGAGAAGTATTCATTGAGGACCTCGCTCACTTCCACAGCCTCCTGGCACATCTTCCCACCTTTATCTCTAATTGGTCCTACCTTCACTCCTGTCATCCTTTTTTTTATTCATGTAGTTGAAGAATACCTTGGGGTTTTCCTTTACCCTACTCACCAAGGCCTTCTCATGCCCCCTTCTTGCTCTTCTCAGCCCCTTCTTAAGCTCCTTTCTTGCTTCCCTATATTCCTCAGTAGAACCATCTGATCCTTGCTTCCTAAACCTCATGTATGCTGCCTTCTTGCATCTGACCAGATTTTCCACCTCACTTGTCACCCATGGTTCCTTCACCCTACCATTCTTTATCTTCCTCACCGGGACAAATTTATCCCTTACACCCTGCAAGAGATCGCTAAACATCGATCACATGTCCATAGTACATTTCCCCGCAAAAACATCATCCCAATTCACACCCGCAAGTTCTAGCCATATAGCCTCATAATTTGCCTTTCCCCAATTAAAAGTTTTCCTGTCCTCTGTTTCTATCCTTTTCCATGATAATTATAAAGGCCAGGGAGCGGTGGTCACTGTCCCCCAGATGCTCACCCACTGAGAGATCTGTGACCTGACCCGGTTCATTACCTAGTACTAGATCTAGTATGGCATTCCCCCTGGTCGGCCTGTCCACATACTGTGACAGGAATCCATCCTGGACACACTTAACAAACTCTGCCCCATCTGAACCCTTGGAACTAATCAGGTGCCAATCAATATTAGGGAAGTTAAAGTCACCCATGATAACAACCCTGTTATTTTTGCACCTTTCCAAAATCTGCCTCCCAATCTGCTCCTCTGTATCTCTGCTGCTACCAGGGGGCCTATAGAATACCCCCAGTAGAGTAACTGCTCCCTTCCTGTTCCTGACTTCCACCCATATTGACTCAAAAGAGGATCCTGCTACATTACCCACCCTTTCTGTAGCTGTAATCGTATCCCTGACCAGTAATGCCACCCCTCCTCCCCTTTTTCCACCCGCTGTATCCCTTTTAAAGCACTGAAATCCAGGAATATTGAGAATCCATTCCTGCCCTGGTGCCAGCCAAGTCTCTGTAATGGCCACTACATCATAATTCCATGTATGTATCCAAGCTCTCAGTTCATCACCTTTGTTCCTGATGCTTTTTGCATTGAGGTACACACATTTCAGCCCTTCTACCTTACTGTCTTTACACCGTTTATTCTGCTTCTCTTTCCTCAAAGCCTCTCTGTATGTTAGATCTGGCTTTACTCCATGCACTTCTTTCACTGCTCTATCGCTCTGGGTCCTATCCCCCTCGCAAATTAGTTTAAACCCTCCCGAACCATGCTAGCAAACCTACCTGCAAGGATATTGCTCCCCCTCGAGTTCAGGTGCAACCCATCCAATCTGTACAGGTCCCACCTTCCCCAGAAGAAATCCCAATGACCTAAAAATCTAAAACCCTGCTCCCTGCACCAACTCCTCAGCCATGCATTCAACTGCCATCTCCTCCAATTCTTACCATCTCTGTTACGTAGCACTGGCAGCAATCCTGAGAACATCACACTTGAGGTCCTGTTTTTCAGCCTTCTGCCTAATTCCCGAAACTCACACTTCAGGACCTCATCCCTCTTCCTGCCTATGTCGTTGGTCCCAACATGTATCACTACTTCTGGTTGCTTTCCCTCTCATACCAGGATGTCGTGTACCCGGTCAGAGACATCCCGGATCCTGGCAGCTGGGAGGCAACAAACCATGCGGGTGTCCTTCTCACGTCCTCAAAATCTCCTGTCTGCTCCCCTGACTATAGAGTCTCCAATGACAACAGCTCTCCTCTTCCCTGTCCCACCCTTCTGCACCACAGGGTCAGACTCAGTGCCGGAGGCCCTGCCACCGTGGCTCACACCTGGTCGGTCGTCCTTGCCAACAGTATCCAGGATGGTAAACTTATTATTCAGGAGAATGGCTACAGGGGTGCTCTGTACAACCTGTCTGCTCACCTTCACTTTCCCCCCTCTGACTGTCACCCAACGACCTGCTTCCGACAGCCTAGGTGTGACTACCTCCCTGTAGCTGTCATCTATGACTGCCTCATTCTCCCTTATGAGTCGAAGGTCATCCAGCTGCTGCTCCAGATTCCTTACACGGTCTTCCAGATCACCCAGCCGCATGCACTTCTGGTAGATGTGACTCTGCGGGAGAAGGGCGTTCCCCCAAGACTGCCACATCTCACATGAGAGGCACATCACCGTCTCAGGAGACATTGTAAAAACTAACTGCGAGCAAGCTTGTCCTCTGCCTCTTCTCATCGAAGCCTCTCGAGTCAAAGCCTCAAAGCTCCACTCCTTCACTGGCCCGCTCACTCACTGGCTGCTTCGCTTGTTGCAGATGATGTCACCTTCTTAATTGAATTTATTTAAATCTTACATCCATCCTGCAATGCGAGGGCGTAAAAACCTTTGCATTATGATTCCGTCACAATGTACAGGCATGTGAATTTATAAGTCTGATGGCTTGTAGAAAGAAGCTGTCCTGTAGCCTGTTGGTCCTGGCTTTAGTGCTGCGGTACAGTTTGGCAGACAAAAGCAGCTGAAACAGTTTATGGTTGGGGTGACTGGTATCTCCGATGATCTTCCGGGCCTTCTTTATACATCTGCTGCTGTAAATATCCTCAACGGAGGGAAGTGATCAAAGTTGGTGCAGTTCTCATACCAGATGATGATACAGTCAGTCAGGATGCTCTCAATGGTGCCCCTGTAGAAGGCCTTGAGGATTTGGGGGCTCATGTTCAGTTGGTTGAGGTGGAAGAGATGCTGTTGTGCTTTTTGTTACATAGCTGGTGTGTACAGTCCAAGTGAGATCTTTGGTGATTTGTATACCGAGGAGCTTGGAACTTCTCACCTTCTCAACTGTAGTCTCATTGATATTGATTGGAGTGAGCCTGTCTCCGTTCCTCCTGTAATCCACGACCAGTTCTTTTGTTTTTTGGACACTGAGGAAGAGGTTGTTATCTTGGCATCACTGTGTCAGGGTGTTAACCTCTCCTCTGTAAACTGTCTTGTCACCACTAGAAATAAGGCCGATGAATGTCATGTCATCTGTGAATTTGATCAGCAGATTGGAGCTGAGTGTGGCAGCACAGTTGTGGGTGTAAAGGAAGTAGAGGAGGAAACTCAGGACACAACCCTGGGGCAGCCCGTGTTGAGGGTCAGATGTGAAGGAACCCATCCTTACTACCCGTCAGCAATAGGACAGGAAGCCCAGCTGCATAAGGCGGGGAACTTAAGGCACAAGCTCTTGAAGATGTCCTTGATGTTGGGGAGGTTTGTACTCATGTTGGAGCAAGCTGTGTCTACAACGCTCTGCAACTTATGTTGATCTTGCACATTGGAGCCTTCATACCAGGTGGTGATGTAACCTGTTCGAACGCTCTCCAACATACATCTGTAGAAATCTGCAAGCTTTTGGTGACCTACCAAATCTCCTCAGATTCCTAACGAGGTATAGCTGCTACCATGCCTTTTTCATGATTACATCAATGTATTGGGCCCCAGAATAGATCTTCGGGGAGCCCAATGCCAAGGAACTTGAAGTTACTCGCTCTTTCCACCATTGACCCTTCAATGAAGCCTTCCCTTCCTGAAGTCCACAATCAATTCCTTGTTCTTGCTGATATAGACTGCAGGATTGCTGTTGAGCAATCACTCAACCAAACATGTAATTTTATCATTCTGTGTTATCAGCTCTGCTCACCGGGTGAAACCTTCAGTAAGACAGCTTTTTGAAAGTGTCATCAGCTGTGCTGTCAATTTCTTCCCAGCTCTCAGTTCTGCATGGTTCATCTCAGTCATCTTTCCACTTCCCCTCACCTGCCTGTCACCTCCACATGGCTCATCTCTCAGTCTTGTCTTCCCACTCTGGAGTTATCCTCCTGACCCTAACAGGACTGAAATACAAACCTGGAAAATCCAGAATTAAAACATATAGCTATGGAATACTACAGGACTGGAATCTTATAAAAATAAATATAATTACAAGGATAGCATGGCCGTGCCTCTACTTCCTCAGGAGTCTGTAGAGATTTAGTGTGTCATCAAAAACATCAGCAAACTTCTATAGATGTGTGGTGGAAAGTGCACTGGCTGGCTGCATTACAGTCTGGGATGGGAACACCAGTGCCTTTGAGCAGAAAATCCTACAAAAGGTAATAGATTCAGCCCAGTACATCGTGGGTAAAACCCTCCCAACCACTAAGCACAGCTACAGGAAATACTGTCATAGAAAAGCAGCATCCATCAAAGATCCTCACCACCCAGGCCATGCTCTTTTCTCGTTGCTGCCATTAGGTAGAAGGTGCAGGTGATTCAGGACTTGCACCACCAGGTTCAAGAACAGTTACCACCCCACAAATACCAGACTCATAAACAAAAGGTGCTAAACGACACTATTTCTACTTCTGGTGTTCCCACAACCAATGGTCTCACTTTAAAGACTCCTTTATCTTGTTGTTTCATACTCATTATTTATTGCCATTTATTCGTATTTGCATTTGCACAGTTCCTTGTCCATTGATCTTGTTTACAGTAACCGTTCTATAGGTTTGCTACGTAGACCCATAGGAAAAAGAATCTCAGGATTGTATGTGGTGACATTTACGTAGTCCGATAATAAATTATACTTTGAAATTTACATTGAACTGTTCTGTACTTTGGAAGGTTACAGAACCTATCAGTGGAAAAGCCCTAAATGTTCTAAGGACGATTTCTAATTCATAAGGAGGTTGCACCAAAAGACAACATACAGATGGCCATTCTGTAAGAATAACGAATCAAAATATATAGCTATTCAGGAATAGCTGAGGTCAATGCCGAGGATTGGGGCTCGAGGGTCAACTGGACATCAAGGTTCAAGGTCTGGAACCCTGAGTCTGCAGATCTTTGCGAGACAATTGGGGAATTCAAAGCCCAATGTCTGTGAACCAGAGTCCATATCCACTGGAGCTGGAAGCTGGAGGTGGCCTGTGGTTAGAAGATGGTATGGATGCATGGGTGGGTGGGTGTTAGGGAGGATCAGGTTTTGTTTTGCTGTTGTTTTGTTACTTGTCGTGCTCTGTTTTGTTTTGTTCTGCTGAGCACTGTGCGCACACTGAGTTGGTGCCAGAACGTGTGGCGATACTTGCAGGCACAAATAACACATTTCACAGTATGTTTCGATATACACATAATTAAATTTGAATCCTGAGTGAAGAAATGGAATGGGACATGGGAATAACTATAGTGTAATTAGAGGAGAAGGTCTCTATCCACCCCCTCCCCCACCTGCCTTCACCCATCACCTTTCAGCTTGCAACACACACGCACACACACACACACACACACACAATACTGGAGGAAATCTGCAGGTCAAGCAGTATCTATGGAAATGAATAAACAGTCGACATTTTGGGCAGAGACCCTTCATCACGATTGGAAAGGAAGGGGAAGACACCAGAATAAAAAGTCAGGGGTGGGGAGGGGAAGTATGACCAGCTACAAAGTGATGAGTGAAGCTAGGTGGGTGGGAAGGCAATGGGCTAGAGAGGAGAGTGGAACATGGAGGAAAGAAGAGGAGGAGCAGCAGCACCAGGGTGAGCTGATAGGCAGATGAAGAGAAGAGTAAGAGGCCAGAGAAGGGAGTCGAAGAGGGAAGGAGGGGTAGTGATTACCAGAAGGTGAAATCGATGCTGATGCCAATGGAATATGAGGTGTTGCTCCTCCACTCTGAGAGTAGCCTTGTTGTGGCAAAAGAGGCAGCCATGCACCGACATATCAGAACAGAATGGAGATAGGCATTAAAATGGTTGGCCACTGGGAAATTCCACTTTTGGCAGATGAAGTGGAGGTGCTCAAAGTAGACCCTCAGTTTATGTCGGGGTTCACTAATGTAGAGGAGGCCACATAGGGAGCACTGGATAACATCAACAATTGATATCAACAGATTCACAAGTGAAGTGTTGCCTCACCTGGAAGGACTGTTTGGGGCCCTGAATGGAGGAGGTGTAGTATTTGCCAGGAGGGAGATTAGTGTGGATGGATGAATGGACAAGGGAATCTTGGAGGAAGCAATCTCTGTGGAAAGTGAAAGTGGGTGGGGGAAAGGGTAAAGAAATACTTAAACAACATTTCACTTTTTCCTTTCCCCCTTCTTCTATTCTCCACTTTGACCTCTTACTTCTTTTCAACAGCGGCTTGTCACCTCCCCCTGGTGCTCCTCATTCTTCCTTTTTCCCCCAAGGCTCATTCCCCTCTTCTATCAGATTGCTTCTTCTCCAGCCCTTTATTTTTCCGAGCCACCTGTCACCTTCTCGATAGTTCTCCTTCCCAACCCCCATCTTTTTATTCTGTTATCTTTCCCCTTCATTTCCAATCCTGAGGAAGGGTCTTGGCCCAGAGCAGCAACTCTTTATTCAGTTCCATAGGTGCTGCCTGAGATGCAGAGTTCCTCAAGCATTTTGTGTGTGTTGCATTTCCAGCATCTGCAGATTCTCTTGTATTTATAATGTTACACATTATCTTTTGTCTTCATCTGTTCAGGAGGATGTTTATACTTCTTTAAAAATACAGAGCAAATAAAGGAAAGAAATAAAGGTAAATAATTGAACAGTTCAACTTTCTTGAACTGTTCTTCAAAATGAAACTTAATCAGCTTGTATTAAGTTATGGATTACAAATAATTTTTTTGCATGACAGGAGCAGCTCTATTGTGATATGATGAGTGCAAATCCAATCATTTTTGGATACATTTTGGGTAATAAAGGGGATCAGTGAAGATTGCAAGGCACTAACTCGCACAGTGGAAAATTTACTGGATTTATTACAGGATTGCAAGTAACTAAATTGCTTTTAATATTAAAAAAATGCCCAGATAAGTTTGCTCAGTTCTGCAAATAAGATAATCATAGAATTATTGATAGGCCTTCATTTGTCTGGACTTTCTAAAATGCTCAGTCATAGTTCTAGAAATTAATGCAAATTTAACCGAAACCTAAGAAAATTGAAAAATGGGAAATTATAAATGGGAGAGAATATTTTTGATTTAAATTAAATAGAATAATATTAGCTATTTGAAGTTTGCTGTTTCTCACTCCCATTGTTAATAACATGGATGCCAAAACAAGTTAGAAATTTGTCAATATTGAGAGAAAGAAATGAAGAACAACAGATCTAGAGAAGGTTGGTAGTAAGGTGAATTACATTCTGTGCTTGGAAAGAAAAATGGCAAAATAAACTTAATACAGACAAATCAAAAATGCAAGTTGAACAAGATAACATATGCTGAAGGGAATAGATTTAGAATAAGGGGAGTTAAGAGACCCCAGAATAACAATATCACAGTTATTTTCTACATGTTGCATGTTGAAGATGAGGGAAAAAAACTCTGCCCTCAATGATAGCCATAGAACTAAATTAATTTGAGATTGTGTGGTTTAACTGCACTCTGTTGCTGAAGATACATATTGAAACTGATAGATATGGTTGTGCTGGCATTTTGTGGTATTGACTAAATGTTTCACAGGCTTTTCAGTTCGACGAGTCACGTATAATAAAGGCCTAAACTAGAACAAAATGTTCAAATGGATGAAAGGCAGTATCATATCACATTAAATGCTTCAATAACTAATTTTTAAGTAAAGTAGAAAATGATGGCTTGAATACACAGTGCCCAAGTTTTGCAGGAGTAGTACATCCTTCAGCAGGCAACGTTAATTAACTTTTAACAAATTGATGAATCTGAGTCAATTAATGTCGAATCAAAAGAATGAGGTGAGAAATAGCACAGAACAGAAACTGAAAGAACAGAACAGAGGTAAGACGAGGGATAACAAATGATTTTGTTGTGTTTTTTTAAAAATCTCTAAAAGCACATAATCGTGATGGAAAGAGATTTATCAGTTTAAAATCACTGCTTTCTATGTAAAATATTTGATCGATGTTGCATTAACATTTATCTCACATTTCTAATAATGGTATCAGTGCTTCAATTTTCAGTGCAATTTCTTCTACAATTCAATGGCAAATCCAGCTAGTGTTTAAAGATAAAGGAGGCAAGGTCAAGAAGGCTAGAGTGCAAAACAAACAACAGAGTACTGTAAAGTGATTGTTCAGCTCTGTGCATTTTTTTTTTCAAATCTGCTGAAACTACTAACTTAGTTGTATTTTAGCAAACTTACAAACGTACTTTTGGTAATATACAAATTATTAAAGTACCAAATAGGTAGGATACAAAATCCAATTTAAAATCGTAATTTATTTAATCTCAATTTCTCATAATTATAGCATCAATCATAACAATTAGTATGCATCACCCACAGAGGAGATGAAAAATACAAAGTAACTTCAAACATGTTTTCAATTATAAATTCAGAGAAGAATGTACTGATTATTTTCTATGAACTGGTTCGCAGTGGCAGCTCTGAATAGAAGACAATCCCCTCCTCACTGACTCTCCCAAACAACACTGAATCACACAGATTGAGTGGCACAACTAGTTTTTGAGAAGTACAGCACAGAAACAGGCTCTTCAGCCCATCTAGTCCATGCCAAAACCACTTAAACTGACTGCTCCAATCGACTGTTGACTAGAGTGCAGATCTAACAGAGAGCTTTTAAAAACCCAGTCACTATAAAAGAGAGGTACCACCTAGTGGAGCATTCATCATGGGAGCAGTCATCGGAGTGGTCTGAGAGAGAGTAGTAATACTTTGGCTTAACTGGGCTTCTGCGAGAACAGGTGGAGTCAAGTTAAGTTCATTCCTCATTTAACCCTAGAGAGAATAGGGGGCATCACTACAGAACCAGTGTTCTGCTCTGGGTGTCAGATGTGGGACTTCCAGGAGACTCCCAGCCTCCCTGATGGCCAGGTGCATCAGGATGCAGCTCCTAAGAGACCGTTTTAGGGAACTGGAGCTGCAGCTAGAAGACCTTCGGCTTGTTAGGGAAAGTGAAGCAGTGATAGACAGGAGCTATAGGGAGGTAGTCACCCCAAAGCTACAGGAGACAGATGAATGGGTGACTGTCAGGAGACGGAAGAGAGAACAACAGATAGTGGAGAGCATCCCTGTGGCTGTCCCCCTCAACAATAAGTACTCCATTTTGAGTACTGCTGGGGAGGGTGGATGTTACCAAGGGGGGGGGGGAAGCAACAGCAGTTGTGCCTCTGGCACTCAGTCTGGCCTAGTGGTTCAGAAGGGTAGGGAACCGAAGAGGATGACAGCAGTAACAGGGGACTTTATAGTCAGGGGGACAGATAGGTGATTCGGTGGATGGGAAAAGGAAACACAGTTGGTAGTTTGCCTCCCTGGTGCCAGGGTCCGAGATGTTTCTGGACACGTCTATAATATCCTGAAAAGGGACGGTGAGCAGCTAGAAGTCGTGGTATATATTGGTACCAATGACATAGGCAGGAAAAGGAGGGAAGTCCTGAAAAAAAAAAAAGGGAGTTGGGAAGGAAACTGATGAGCAAGTCCTCAAAGGTAGAAATCTCAGGATTGCTATCTGTGCCACGTAACAGTGAGAATAGAAATAAAATGACGTGAAGATAAATGCGTGGCTGAAGAATTGGAGCGGGGAAGGGGATTCAGATTTCTGGATAATAGGGACATCAAAGGATATACTTTGTATCAAAATGACAGGCGGGAAGGCATAGTCAGTGGTGTGGCTCCGTTGGTAAGAGATAAAATTATATCTTTAGAAAAAGGTGAAAGAGGGTCAGAGAATGCTGAATTATTGTGGGTGGAGTTAAGAAATTGAAAGGGTAAAAAATACCATGATGGGAATGATATATAGGCCTCCAAGTAGCAGCCAAAATGTGGGGTTGAGATTGCAATAAATGTAAAATCAATAAAGTATGACTATGACTATAACTATGAGAAAGGGATCTGGAAAAGGCATGTAGTAAGACTATAAGACATAGGCCATCTGGTCCATCGAGTCTGCTCCACCATTCAATCATGGATTATTCTTTTTTTTAAAAAAACTCTTCCTCAACCCTAGTTCCTGGCCTTCTCCCCATAACCTTTGATGCCATGTCCAATCAAGAACCTATCAATCTCTACTTTCAATACACCCAATGACCTGTCTTCCACAGTTGCAACAAATTCCACAAATTCACCACCCTTTGGCTAAAGAAATTTCTCCACATCTGTGTTTTGAAAGGGTGCCCCTCTATCCTGAGGCTGTGCCCTCTTGTCCTAGACTCTCCCACCATGCTAAACATCCTTTCCACATCTACTCTGTCCAGGCCTTTCAACATTCAGAAGGTTTCAATGAGATCCCCCCTCATCCTTCTGAATTCCAGTGAGTACAAACCCAGAGCCATCAAATGTTCCTCATAGGATAACTCTTTCATTCCTGGAATCATCCTTGTGAAACTCCTCTGGACCCTCTCCAATGCTAGCACATCTTTTCTAAGATGAGAGGCACAAAACTGTTCACAATACTCGAGGTGAGGCCTCACCAGTGCCTTATAAAGCCTCAGCATCACATCCTTGCTCTTGTATTCTAGACTTGTTGAAATGAATGCTAACATGGCATTTGCCTTCCTTACTATCGACTCGACCTGCAAAATAACCTTCAGAGTGTTCTGCACAAGGACTCTCAAGTCCCTCTGCATCTCAGACTTCTGGATATTCTCCCCGTTTAGAAAATAGTCCACACATTTATTTCTACTATCTAAGTGCATGACCATTTTCCAACATTGTATTTCATTTGCCACTTTCTTGCCCATTCTCCTAATTGTCTAAATCCTTCTGCATCCTACCTGTTTCCTCAACACTACCTGCCCCTCCACTAATCTTTGTATCATCTGCAAACTTGGCAACAAAGCCATCTATTCCATCATCTAAATCATTTATATACAACATAAAGAGAAGTGGTCTCAACACCCTCCCCTGAAGAACACCACTAGTCACAGGCAGCCAACGAGAAAAGGATCCTTATATTCCCACTCACTGCCTCCTACCAATCAGCCAATGCTCTAATCGTGTTAGTAACTTTCCTGTAATACCACAGGCTTTTAACTTGGTAAGCAGCCTCATGTGTGGCACTTTGTCAAGGGTCTTCTGAAAGTCCAAATATACAACATCCACTGCATCCCCTTTGTCCATGCTACTTATAATCTTCTCAAATAATTCCAACAGGTTCTTCAGGCAGGATTTTCCCTGAAGGAAATCATGCTATCTTTGTACCATCTTGCCCTGTGTCACCAAGTACTCCATCACCTCATCCTTAACAATTGACTCTAACATCTTTAGATGGGGCAGAGTTTGTTAAGTGTGTCCAGGACAGATTCCTGTCACAGTATGTTGACAGGCCGACTAGGGGGAATGCCATATAAGATCTAGTATTAGGTAATGAACTGGGTCAGGTCACAGGTCTCTTAGTGGGTGGGCATCTGGGGGTCAGTGACCACCACACCCTGGCCTTTAACATTATCATGGAAAAGGATAGAATCAAAGAGGACAGGAACATTTTTAATTGGGGAAGGGCAAATTATGAGGCTATAAGGCTAGAACTTGCAGGTGTGAATTGGGATGATGTTTTTGCAGGGAAATGTACTATGGACATGTGGTCAATGTTCAGGGATCTCTTGCAGAATGTTAGGGATAAATTTGTCCCGGTGAGGAAGATAAAGAATGGTAGCGTGAAGGAACCATGGGTGACAAGTGAGGTGGAAAATCTAGTCAGGTGGAAGGCAGCAGCATACATAAGGTTTAGGAAGCAAGGATCAGGATGGGTCTATTGAGGAATATAGGGTAGCAAGAAAGGAGCTTAAAATGGGGCTGAGGAGAGTAAGAAGGGGGCATGAGAAGGCCTTGGCGAGTAGGGTAAAGGAAAACCCCAAGGCATTCTTCAATTATGTGAAGAACGAAAGGATGACAGGAGTGAAGGTAGGACCAATTAGAGATAAAGGTGGAAAGATGTGTGTGGAGGCTGTGGAAGTGAGCGAGGTCCTCAATGAATGCCTCTCTTCGGTATTCACCAATGAGAGGGAACTTGATGACGGTGAGGACAATATACGTGAGGTTGATGTTCTGGAGCATGTTGATATTAAGGGAGAGGAGGTGTTGGAGTTATTAAAATACATTAGGATGGATAAGTCCCCGGGGCCTGACTGCATATTCCCCAGGCTTCTCCATACAGGTGAGGGAAGAGATTGCTGAGCCTCTGGCTAGGATCAATATGTCCTTGTTGTCCATGGGAATGGTACCGGAGGATTGGAGGGAGGCAAATGTTGTCCCTTTGTTCAAAAAAGGTAGTAGGGATAGTCCGGGTAATTATAGACCAGTGAGGCTTACATCTGTGGTGGGAAAGCTGTTGGAAAAGATTCTTAGAAATAGGATCTATGGGCATTTCGAGAATCATGGTCTGATCAGGGACAGTCAGCATGGCTTTGTGAAGGGCAGATCATGTCTAACAAGCCTGACAGAGTTCTTCGAGGACGTGACCAGGAATATAGATGAGTGTAGTGCAGTGGATGTGATCTACATGGATCTTTAAAAAGTGATAGGCAAACACAAAGTCTTAAGTTAGATAATTCACCTCGACTCGATAGCCTACATCTCAGAGTTCTGAATAAGTTTGCTGAGGTGATAACGGATGCATTGGTCACGATTGTTCAAGAATCACTTGGTTCTGGTATGGTCCTGGAGGACTGGAAGATTGAAAATATCACTCTACTCTTTAAGGAGAGAGGAAGGCAAAAGAAAGGAAATTATAGGCCTGTTAGTCTAACCTCAGTGGTTAGGAAAGCGTTGGTCTATTAGTAGGGATGAGGTTTCAGTGTACTTGGAAATTAATGATAAAATAAGTCAAGTTCAGCATTGTTTCTGTAAAGGAAAATTTTGCCTGACGAATCCGTTAAGAGTTCTTTGAGGATGTAACAAGTAGGGTGGAAAAGGAGTGGTAGTGGATGTCATTTACTTAGATTTTCAAAAGGCATTTGATAAAGTGCCTTGCAGGAGACTGCCTTAACAAGTTAAAAAATCCTATGGTATTACAGGAAAGATACTGGCATGGATAGTGGAATAGCTGACAGGCAGGAGGCAGTGAGTAAAAGGGGCCTTTTCTGGTTGGCTGCCGATGACAAATGGTTTTCCTCCAGGGTCACTATTGGGAATGTTACTTTTCACATTGTTTGTCAATGATTTTGATAATGGAATTGATGTCTTTGTGTCAAAGTTTGTAGATAACACGAAGATTGGTGGACAATACGAAGATAGGTGGAGGGGTAGGTAGTGTTGAGGAAGCAATGCTATTACAGCAAGACTTAGATAGAGTAGAAGAATAGGCAAAAGAGCGGCAGATGGAATATAGTGTCGGGAGATGTATGATGATGCATTTTAGTAAAAGAAACAATAGTGCAGACTATTATTTAAATGCGGAGAAGGTTCAAATAGAGGTGCACAGGGACTTAGTGCAAGACTCCCAGAAGGTTAATTTATAGGTTGAGTCTGCAGTAAAGAAGGCAAATGCAATGTTGGCATTAATTTCAGGGGGAATTTAATATAAAAGCAGTGAGATAATGCTGGACCTTTATAAGACACTCATCAGGCTGCACTTGGAGTATTGTCAATAGTTTTGGGCCCCATATCTCAGAAAGGGTGGGTTCTCATTGGAGAGAGTTCAGAGGAGTTTCACATGAATGATTCCAGGAATGAAGGGGTTAACCTACAAGGAGCATTTGGCAGCTTTGGGCCTGTTAGAAGAATGCATGGGGATCTCATTGAAACTTACCAAATGTTGAAAGGACTAGATAGGGTGGATCTGGAGAGGATGTTTCCTATGGTGAGGGTATCCAGAACTAGAGAATGCTTAAAAATTGAGGAATAACCCTTCAGAATAGAGGTGAGGAGGAATTCCTATTGGCCGGAAAGTAGTAAATCTGTGCAATGCTTTGCCACAGACTGCAGTGGAGGCCAGTCAGTGAGTGTATTTAAGTTGATCGCTTCCTGATCGGTCAGAGCATCAAAGTTATACGGTTGAGTGGGATCTGTAATCAGCCATGATGCTATGGTGGAGCAGACTCATTGTACTCAAACTCATCATTACCCGAGATATGGCCAACAATTGTTGTGTCATCAGCAAACTTGTATATTGAGTTTGATGGAAACTTGGCTACACAATCATGGGTGTACAGTGAGTACAGCAGGGGGCTGAGTACACAGCCTTGTGGGGCACCGGTGCTCAGAGTGATTGTAGAGGAGAGCTTGTCCCCTATTTTTACAGCCTGGGTCCTGTCTGTGAGGAAGTTGAAGATTCAGCTGCATATCCAAGTGCTAAGGCCCAGGTTCTGGAGCTTAGGAATCAGTTTCTTTGGAATGATGGTATTAAAGGCAGAGCTGTAGTCAATGAAAAGGAGCCTTACATATGCGTCTTTATTCTTCAGGTGTTCTAAGGAGGAATGTAGGGCCAGAGGGATGGCATCTGCCATTGACCTGTTGCTCTGGTAGGCGAATTGCAATGCGTCAAGGTTGACCAGTAGGCTGTGGTTGTTGTGTGCCATAACCAATCGAAGCACTTCATAGCAATTGATGTCAGAGCCACAGGTCGATAGTCATTCAGGCATGCCATCTTGCTTTTCTTCGGCACTGGGATTATCGTTGCCTTCTTAAGACACAAGGAGATCTTAGACTGAAGCAACGAGCAGTTGAAGATGTAAGCAAGCTAGCTGGAGTGTTTGCTGACACAGGCCCGGAGAACCCCTCCCAGGACGCCATCTGGGCCTGTCACCTTCCTTGGATTTATCTTCAGGAAGGCCCTTCTAATGTCCTCCTCCAAATTAAGCCTCACCAATGTCTTATATATAGTAACTTCAATATAACATCCCATCTTCTGTACTTAATACATTGTTTTATGAAGGCCAATGTGCCATTAGCTTTCATTATGACCCTATCCACCTGTGACGCCTCTTTTAATGAGTTATGGACTGAGGAGTGCGGTAGAACAATGGGATCTGGGAAAGGAAATGTAAAGGGACTGACCATTGCTCTTAGTCAATATGTAAGCGCAATAATCTTTGGAGGTGGGGAGAATAAAATATGATCAGATTGATGGTTGTGTGAGTACAATGGGCTAAAGAATCCATTTCTGTCTCTAAGAAAATATTCAGTAAAAGGTACACTTAAATATTTTACAAGAGTCCAGAAATTCCAGAACATCAACCCAACAGTATAACCTGAAGTATTTAACCTTAATTCACAATTGAAAATATTACATGGCAGTAAATGCTTATAGTCATTTGCAGGTTATATAATACATACTTAATCAGCTGATGTACTAAGGAACTTACATATTCATTTTATCATACAATAGAAAACCAAAACAGCTGTTGACTACAGTAACGGGGAACTGAATACAAAGATATAAAATGCTTCCATAGTATTATTTTTTTTCAGGCTATTGAATACTGCAGTGAATCCATGAAGAGCATAAACAAACATGTTAAAGCACATACCCTGGGATGGTTTACTGCCTTGAAGGAGCTTTGCAAATTCAACCGCTCAGTGTTGTGGAACGTGGCAAGAGGTTTTCTGGCAGAAGATATGAATTCCTCAGGCCCATCTCTGGATACATGCTCTGCCATGTTTTAATTTCAGAGCATCATGATTACACTCTGAGCATTCTTTATTGCATGCAGAGTTTTAACTCAAGTAATTTGCTGATGGAGTTCACATTTGTATCCACAAAAGTGAATTTTGCAGCTTTCCTTGGTTATAAATCAGCAGCACCTAATGTGTTATCATGTGTGTACATTATAGAGTACTTCAGTTCCCAGTGTGCAATGCAGGTGGGTCACCTGGAAAGTTGAGGTGATGATGAATGGGGCACACACATGTTCTTGACGGGCTAAAGCGTGGCGCTAGAAGTGATGACTACCTCCTGTTAACATTGAAAACCCACGCAAGCTTGTCTTTTATTAAGAATAAACATAACCTGGTGTCAGAAGTGGGATTGGATAACATGGTGTCAGAAGTCAGCATAAAGTCTAAGTAAATACCCCCAACCTCTCAGAAAGAGATGCTATGTTTGGACAGAGAGTGGCTGCTGCTCAGAGAGCACATTGTGTTTTGAAGCTGCCGAAGTTCATTGGATTCACCGAGAATACCAGGTAAGAGAAGCTCGAAAAATTCTGTAGTGGATAACTTAAGTCCTCCAGCAGCTCTACAATTTACTGGCAATCTAGCTGATAATTGGAAATACTTCAAGCAGTGATTCAATATACATTTAGCAGTGAGCAGAGCTGATGGGGCAGAGGAAAAATTTAAAGCGCCTATCTTTCTACACGTAATTGGCAAAGATGCTTTGAACATCTATAATATCTTTCAAATTGATGAAATAGACTTTACATTGGACATTCGTGTTGACAAAATTTGAGGAGTATTTGAGGGCAGAAATAGTACATGCTGTGAAAACAGAGGGGCAGAGCACAAGGCGTGTCACAATGCAACCCCAAACCAAAGAGATATGCTCAATCTGTAAATGCAGCAAATGTGAAGGTAGAAAGATGCCGAAGAGGTGTCCTGCTCATGGGAAGTCCTGCAATAATTGTGGGAAGAGGAATCATTTTGCAAAGCTCTGCAAAGCTAACAGCTACCAAGATGAAGGTGCACACTGCTGATGAGGAAATTGAGGAAGTCTTTGCAGATTCTCTACAGACTGCTGGTGCTAGTAAAACAGAATGGATTGTTCCAGTGACTGTGAATGAGGCAGTAATTCCATTCAAACTTGACACCAGAGCACAGGTAAATCTATTATTCCTGCATGATTACAAGACTGTCAAAGAGCAAGATCTACTCAGTGAATTTAAAAGTGACTGGCTGTACTGGAGAGAACATTCCAGTAAAAGGAGGCTACATAGTGACTGTCAAGCACAAGGAGTAGCACCTAAAGGCACAGCTACTGATTGTAGATAAGAGTACAGCTAATATTAGGTCTGACTGCATGCAAAAGGCTTAATCTGGTGGAAAGTCTTAATTGAATTCTTTGAAAATTTTACCCAACTATCTAGATTGTAAGCCACCCAAGTGTTTTCTCCACCATCAGTGGATGAGTAGATGGAATGGAATCCTAATTTTGATGCAAAATTAAAATCCTCTCATCCTCTCCAACCCTGGAGGCTGATCATTGTAGGAAAGATTTGGCAAAATGCAAAATTATAACTCAATATAAATTGTACCTTTAATTCTGGATGCTTGTGTTTGCACTGTTACTATGGTATCCACTAATTGTTCTAAGATCCTTCAGTTGTTCATGGATAAAGAGAGAATTTGGAGGTGGGCTTTTTAACATCAGTTAGCATGCTACATAATTGGTACTGCTGTCTGAAGGCACTGAAATTGTTTGTTCACTTGTGATTTGACATCTAGCTCCTTATTAAATCAGACAACTAACAAATCTGCCCCTAGTATGCATATCTGGAAGTTCATAATCCACTACATCATGTCAATCTGTAATATGATGTAAAGAGTGGCAACTTGAAAACTTTTAATTCCACAGCATGAAGACTTTGTAAAAATTCACAAACAACTTCAGTGGTAGCTAGTGTAGCTCACCTGGGGTTTAACTACATCTGGGTTTGGATATTGCACAGAAAATAATAAATCTCCTCCAGTGCTTCCGACATTCATAACATAGGTTCTGAATAAAATCCTGAAGAAGGGTCTTGGCCTGAAAAATCAACTGTTTATTCTTTTCCATAGATGCTGCCTGACCTGCTGAGTTCCTTTAGCATTTTGTACCTGTTGCTTTGGTTTTCCAGCATCTGCAGAATTTCTTGTGTTTATGATAGTTTTTGAATGCCTGACGTCACATAAAAATCATTTCAAATGGTGCATATGATGTTTCTGCTGAAGGACCTGTTCAATACTGATGGTATTATAAGTAAAATCAGACTGTCTATCAGCATCACTGGAATAAAGACGTTTGCATTTTTTGAGCATCCTGGGAGTTTGGAAAAAGATAAATGTGAACTTTCATATAATTAAAAAGAATATAAAGGGAAATAAAGCATGAAAATTGAGAAGATTACGAGCCATAATCTTTCAAATATCTGTAGATTCAGGGATGGCACCTGAAGAATGAAAAGTTGTACTAAATTGGTAACCTTGAAATCACAAAGCAGTCAGCTGCAGTTTGATTAACACACACAAAATGCTGGAGGAACTCAACAGGTCAAGCAGCTTCTATGGAAAAAAAAAGCACAGTCGACATTTCGAGCTGAAACCTTTCGGCAGGATAAAGAATAGATGCTGCTTGGCCTGCTGAGTTCCTCCAGCATTTTGTGTGCGTTGATTGGATTTCCAGCATTTGCATATTTTCTGTTCTTTGTGAACTGAAGTTTGGTGATGAGATTTTTGTAACAATTACTTGGGGTGGTATTAGTAGTCAATTAGACAAATATAGATTGATTGGGGAAATTATGCAGAGATTTATAGAGGGGAATTGGGTGATGTAGTGTGCATGAATGTTACATACGAATATACAAATTTGCAGGAGCAAGTCACATGGTCTCTTGTGCTTGCTCCATCATTCAATGTGAAGGCTGATGTGATAATAACACAACTCTACATTCCAACCTACCCTCAATATCTTTGCATCTCCTTGCTTTCCAAGAATTTGCTACACATTTAAAAAATATTTAAAGTCTCTTCTTTTGTCACAATTGAGGAATAAAGGTCTAAAGACTTACAACTGTTTCTGAAGCAATAATTACCTCATCTGTCTTAATTGGCTTCTTGCATATTTTTAGAGTGATGCCTAGTTTGAGCTCTTCCCACAAGCAGCCCCCTCTTCACAGTCAAGACCTCTCATGATCTTATATGCTTCAAATCCTGTTCATTCTTCTAAATTCTAGCAGATACAAGCTTACCCTGTCCAACGTTTTGTTGTAAGTAAATTCATTCATTCCAAGTATTAGTCCAGTAATCTTCTCTGAACTACTTCCAACATATTTACATCCTTTCTTAAATGAGGAGATCAATACTATTCAAAGTTCTTCACTGATGGCCTCATCAATAGCTTCTAAAACTGAAACAAACTATCTGCTGTTGTATTGAATTCTTCCAGCAATAAAACATGTCCTGTTAGTTTTCCTATTTACTCTTCTGGCATGCTAGTCTTTTGAGAGTCATGCGCACAGACATCCAGGTATCTTTGTATCTCAGAGCTTTGCAATCTCTCGGAGTTATAGAGCATTGAAACAGAACCTGTGGCCAAATAGGTTCAGGCTAACCATCTAAAGTACTCCTATTTTCCTGCGTTTGGTCTATAGTCCTCTAAACATTTCCTCTCCATATACTGCCAAGGTACCTCTTCAATGCTGTTAATGTACATACCTGCCTCAACCATCTGTCCTGGCAGCTCATCTTATAAACTGACCACTTGCTGCATGAGAAAGTTGCCTCTCAGGTTCCTATTGAATCTCTCTCCTCTTACTGTAAACTTACGCCCTGTAGTTCTTGATTCCCCAGTCCTGAGGGGGAAAAAAAACTTTCACATTGACCCTCATGATTCTATATACATCTACAAGAGCACCCCATAGAATTAACCTCTCTCCATATTTCACTCCCCCGTATCCAGGTAACATACTTGTAAATCCCCTCTGCACTCTTTCCTGCTTAATGATATCTTTCTTATTCTACAGTGACCAAAATAGAAGACAATATCTAAAATATCCCATGTGATGCAACTTTCAATAGCAGCCTACCCTGTGGAAGCTTATCAAAGATCTTACCGAAATCCATATGGTCCACATCTACCATCCTGACCTCATCAACCTTCTTCAAAAAAAAAATCAAATTTGTGAAACATTATCTCCCATGCACAAAGATATGGTGACTATCCCCAATCAACCCATCTTTCCCAATGATTTTATATCTTATTCCTCAGAATCCCCTCTAGTAACTTACATACCACAGTTGTTAGGGTTACTAGTCTATTATACCCAGATTTTCTTTGCAGTCCTTCTTAAATAAAGACACATTAGCCACATTCCAGTCTTCCAGCACTTCACCCATCACTGATGATGATGTACATATCTCATCCAGGGCTCCCGCAACAACCTCTCTAGCCTCCTAGTTTTTTTTGCATACACTTGATCAAGAGTATATATATACACACACACACACACACACACACACACACACACATAGATATATATCTATACATATATATATCTACACACATGGAGATTAGGAATAATCTCCATTACAGCATCAAATGTACTCTATATATAAGATATATATCTTAAGCCATACAGTACATTAGATGCTGTAATGGAGATTATTCCTAATAATTCCCTATTAACTGTTTCAAGTTCTGAAGTCATCATGTCCTTCTTCATGTTAAAAACTGAAGAGAAATACTGAGGATCTTGCCCATCTCCTGCAGTTCCATTAAATGATCTCCAGTTAGGTTTGTGATCCACACCTTTGAGTAATATATTGACTTATACTTGGGTGTTGAGGACAACATTTTCAAATTTGTAAACAAAAGAAACAAAACTAGTTGGAAGTACAAGTACAATGGCACTCAAGAGGATACAGATATACTGATGAAGGTTGAAACTTAAGTGTAACACTTTGTAGTTTTCTGCATTAAGATTGATAAAGCGGGTCAATATAACCTAGAGGCAACAAATTTACAAGGACTGCGGAAACCGAGATCTGAGGCACATATTGTAAGTTAATCAAAATGTCAAGAGAATGTGAAGCACACTTGACACCCCGAGTTTAGAAATTAAGGCAAGGGCTACAAGAAAAGAAAATCACTCAAACCTTTTAGAGGACACTGATAGATCTCATCTAATTCTTTTACCAAGTTCTGTGTAGCACACATTAGAATAAACATGAATGCCTCAAAGATGATGCAGAAGATATTTACTGGAATGATACCAGGGATAGCTGCCTTTGGCTTATTGGGGAAGTTGTGTTATTCTTCTTCAGACAGAACAGACTGACGAGTTACTTAAAATTTTCAAAGGTATGAATTAAATGGAAAGAAGCCATTCCCATTCATGAAAGGGTCAAGAACTAGAGAACGGAGAATGAAGATGATAAACAAATATAAAAAAATGTGAGAGGAAAAGCTTCATTATTGAAGTGAATGGATGTGTTTGTAATGCACTCCTGCTGAAGTAAATGAGGCAGGTGGGAAGTGGAAGCAGCTGAAATGCTATTGAAAGCCAGAGATTTTGGGAAACCCTGCTGAAGAACCCTCAGAAGATTGCTCCTCTGCATCAAATAGGTAACACACAATGCAGGCACCATGCAGCAGAATGAAACAGAGCAGATCTTTATTTGTCAATACATTAAAAAATTGGAATGGGTGGGGTGGAAGTGGAAGAAATATCAATATAGAGCCTGGAGAGTTTGGTGGTTGAGGGACTGAAAAGAAAGGAATGACTCGAGAAATTTGGTGGGTGGATGGGGTGCAGGGAACAATAGAGGATATGGGAGGAAGAGAGGAAAGAGGAGGAGAATGGGAGATGAGCATGTCGTGCCTGCTCTTCCTAGGAAAGGGTTGGGGGTGCTGAGGGCTCCAGTTTCTCCTGGGGATGAATTAGTTTGTATCAAGCACACGTACTCCTGATGGACACAGTGGAGCAGAGTGAGGTAGGTGTAAACCACTTTTACTCCTCATGAGGGGAAAAAGGATAGATGTGGAACACTCCTTCTCTTCTTGCTGGGGAAGATAGTGTAATGTTGGTGCGTAGGGGAGCGCGATGTAAGTGGAACACTTGCTCTCGTCCTTCAAGCCATTTTGGGATTACACGAGCTCCCTCTAGCTGCTGAGTTAGTTGTACCTGCCTAGTTTGTAATACAAAGCAATACTTTGCAGCACCTTCATGACCTCTTTCAAAGGCGCTACCTTCCACAGATCTCCAATACAGCTTTTGTTGCAATCAGAGGTGATGGACTGAGATAAATTTAAAAATTCTACTTCACATCTAATCCAAACCATTTGCTTTTGGAGGTTAAAATTATTCTTGTACCTCTTCTGGGTGAAATTTGACAACATATTGATTTATATTTCACCCAGTGCATAGGACTTCCCTGATTGTTTTGCTCATAAAATCAGCTTTTGTATTTGTCATAAAATGGCTGGGCTTGCCTGTGGAGGTAATCTTTTCATTACAACCATGTGGATCATTTTAAAACATATTTTCTTCAATCCAATATATACACTTGCAAATCAATTACAGTTATATTTGGTGTGAATACAGGAAAGAGATTCAAAATTATATAGTCCATCTTCATCTCAGGAAATCTAAAAGCACTTTATATCTAATATAAAGTATTCACACAGCAGCAATATTGACCAGGTAATCAGTATTTTAAAGACAACAACATTTAGTAAGAGAATCAACAGGAAGTTTGAATCAGCAATACAACAATGTACTTTGGATATTTTTGTTTGCAAAATATTACTGTGAACCAAAAATGAAGAACAGGGTCAATTTAGATATTGGTTAGACTAAAGAAATTTAACAGGAATTATCTTGTTTGAAATTCACTTTGCAGTCTTAAAGCTGTTCTTTTGTAAAGCCATAAATCAGTAAGGGCCCAAGGATTAGAGCTACCAAGCATTTTAAATGTTTCTTCCCAAACAAGCGATGACTGTGACTAATGCACTTAGTTCAAATAATTCACATACTTCCTTCCTGTAAAGTTTCCTCAGTTAAATCTGGCTGTATTGTAACACACTTTCTATCTGAGGAATAGGGAAATGGAGGAATCATTCACAGGGTAAATAAGGGAAAAGAAGAGGACAATACAGAGGATACATTTTATGAGTCTTCATCCGGATGATATACATAATTCATTTGTTTTCTGGGCACATTGGAATTTCTGTAAAACTCTGACAAGAGGTGAATTGTCTCTCTATGAGAGAAGATACCAAAAGCCGCTGTTATTGTTACATCGCGTGCAAATGGCCTTTCAACTCACAGAATCTCTGCCAACTATCATTCATAATAACTCTACACTAACTGCACTTTATTGTTCACATATTCCTGTCAACTTTCACCTATGTCTGATTTACACAGATGATACAATCTACAGAGGCCAGTAACCTTGCCAAACCACTTATTATCAGATGTGGGAGGAAGCACGAGTACTGTGGGGAGGGAGACCCACACAGTCACAAGAGGAACAGACGAACTTCCCACAGTCCACACAGATATCTCCAGGTATTGAATGAACACAGCTGGAGTTCTGAGTCAACATCTCCTCTCACTGTGCCACTGTAACACCCAAACTGCTGTCTTGACATTAATTGCTCAATTCAAGACCTCAATTCCATTGAGGAACATTGCTCACATTCAGTGTAACATTCTGGAGACGGGTGGATCGAGTGTTAGTATCCTGGCAGGAGATCGCCGTGTCATGGGAGTCAGAAGATCTCTGGCTGTGTGCCCAGAGACCTGAGATCTTTGGGCACAGAGCTCAGAAAAAGCGATGCAATGGATTTTTTACATCGTAAACCAGTGAGTTGTTTGTTATGTCTCCCTTCTCACTGTGAAACAGAGATATCGCTTTCTCTCTTATTAGGGAGACAGCCTGTGATATGTCGAATACTGGGTGAACAAGTAGTCTTTGGGGTACTGCAAATCTGTGTTTTTGCTGTTGCTTTGCTGCATGCCTGAGTGCTTGGTGGTGGGTGCTGATGCTTTTTATTTGCTGTTCGGGGGACGGCGGGGGGCATTGTTGCTTGCTGCTGCTTACACCCGAGAGAGAGGGGAGCTGGGGGGGGGGGCGGGAGCACTTTGGGGTTCCAACATTTAACTGTTGTTCATACTTAGGGGGCAGTCCTCTGTTTTGTGGATGGTTGCGAAGAAAAAGCATTTCAGGATGTATATTATATACACTTCTCTGACATTAAACGTACCTATGAATTACAGCCTTGAGTCTATATGGATAAGTCTCTATCAGCTTTGCACATCTAGGCATTGCAATTTTTCCCATATTCACCTTTACAAAACTGCTCAAGCTCTGGCAGGTTGCGTGGGGATTATGAATGAACAGCTCTTTTCAAGCCCAGCCACAAATTCTCAACTGGATTGAAGTCTAGAACCAACTTGGCCACTCCAGGACACTAACCTTGTTTTTAAGCCATTCTTGTGTAGCTTTGGCTTTATGCTTGAGGTCATTGCCCTGCTGGAAAATAAATCTTCTCCCATCACAGTGCTCTTGTAGACAGCATCAGGATTTCCCTGTATGCTGCTGCATTCATTTTACCTTCTACATTCTCGTGGCCTTTTGCAGTGAAGCATCCCCACAACATGATGCAGCCACCACCATGCTTCGTGGTAGGGATGGTGTGTTTTTGATGATGTGCGGTGTTGTCTTATGCCAAACATAGCATTTAGACAGATAGCCAAAAAGCTCAATTTTGATTTCATCAGACCATAATGCCTTCTTCTAGCTGATTTCAGAGTCATCCACATGGGAAATTCTGGCTGAGATTTCATGTGAGTTTTTTTTCCCCCCCAACAGTTGCTTTCTCTTTGCCACTCTCCCATAAAGCTGTGACTGGTGAAGCACCCATGCAATAGTTGTAGTATGTGCAATCTCTCCCATCTCTGCCACTGAAACTCCAGAGCTGTCATAGGTCTCTTGGTGGCTTCCCTCACTTGCCCCCTTCTTGCACAGTCACTCAGTTTTTGAGGAGGGCCTGCTCTAGGCCGATGTACAGCTTTGCCATATTCTTTCTGTTTCTTGAACATTGACTTAACAGTACTCCAAGAGATATTCAGTGAAATTAAAATTTTCTTATATCCGTGACTTGTGTGCTTCAATAACCTTCTTACAGAGTTTCTTGGAGTGTTCTTTTACCTTCATTATGTAGTTTTTGCCGGGATACTGACTCACCAGCAGGTGGACCTTTCAAATATAGGTGTGTTTTTACTACAATCAATTGAAGCACCTTGACTGCACACAGGTGATATCCATTTAACTAAATGTGTGACTTCTCAGACCAATTGGCTGCACCAGTGGTGATGTGGTGTGTCATATGAAAGGGACTGAATATTTATGCAATCAATTATTTTGTGTTTTATATTTGTAATTAATTTAGAGCAGTTTGTGGAGATCTGTTTTCATTTTGGCATGAAAGAGTCTTTGTCAAAAAAGACAAATTAAATCCACAGTGATTCAATGTTGTAAAACAATAAATTATGAAATCTTCCAAGTGGGTTGAATACCTTCTATAGGCACTGTATATCAGGTGAAAAGTCATCAGCCTAAGATGTCCAGTGGAATCTGAGATGGCAGGAAAAACCTGAGATGTCAACTCTGGTCCAAAATGAGTTGGCCAACAGGTGGCAGTTCTGCAAGGATTTGCCAAGAATCTGCCACCTGGCTCACTCCTGAATTCAGTGAATGCTCAGCCAAATATACAAGTCCCAAATGGTTCGGACACCAGCATCTCTGGAAAGCCATGTCACAGGTGAAGCGGACATTCCAGACCAAACTTGAATCAGTGAGGGACGCTTGACAGCTGTGGCAGGGCTTGAATGATACAATATCCTACAAAATGAAATCAAGCGACATAGGAATCAGCAGGACTTCACTTCCAGATGAGCTCAATGTCGTCTATGTTTGCTTTGATGTCAGATCATGGAGAAACCATGGCGAACCCCTATATCCACCAATGATCCTATGACCTTAGCCTCCGAAGCTGATGTACAGTCTGCCTTCAGTAGGGTAAATTCATTTAAAGCATCTGGAACAGACAGGGTGCCTGGCCATGTTCTGAAGACCTGTACTGGCCAAATGGCCAGTGTGTTCACTGAGATCTTCAACCTTTCGCTCTAGCCATGTGCGGTACCCACCTGTTTCAAGCAGGCTTCTATTATACTAGTGCCCAAGATGAGCATTGTGACTTGCCTCAGTGACTATTGCCCAGTTTGACTTCTATCCACAGTGATGAAGTGTTTTGAGGTTGATGATGAAACATAACAACTTCTGACTGAGCAGCAACTTGGACCTGCTCCAATTTGCCTACCGACACAATAGGTTCACAGCAGATGCCATCTCATTGGCACTTCACTTAACCCTGGAATATCTGGACAGTAAGATGCATACATCAAGATGTTCTTTATCAACTACAGCTCAGCATTCAATACCATCACCTGCTCAACACTAACCAGTAAGCTCCAAGACCTTGGCCTCAATATCTCCTTCTGCAATCGGATCCTGGTTTTCTAGACCTCAGTCAGTTCAGATTAGCAGCAAAATCACTTCCACAATTTTCATCAGTGCCAGTGCACCACAAAATTGTGTGCCTTGCCCCCTGCTCTACTCGCTTTACACCCATGACTGCATGGCTAAGCACAGCTCCAATGCCATATTCACGTTTGCTGGTGACACCACTGTTGTGGACCGAATCAAAGGTGACGATGAAACAGCATAAAGGAGAGAAGTGAGAATTTGGCTGAGTACTGTCATAACAACAACCTCTCACTCAATGTCCCCAAGGAACTGATCATAGAGTTCAGAAGGGAAACCAGAGTCCATGAACCAGTTCTCATTGGAGGATCAGAGGTGGAGAGGGTTAACATCTTTAAATTCCTGGGTGTTACTATTTCAGAGGAACTGTCCTGGAACTAGTATACAAGTGTGATTGTGAAGAAAGCACAGCAGTGCCTCTACTTCCTCAGGGGTTTGTGGAGATTCAACAGGAACACACAAACTTTGACAGATTTCTACAGATGTGGAGTGGAGAGTGTATTGACTGGCTGCATCACAGCCAGGTATCAAAACACCAACGTCGTTCAACAGAAAATCCTACAAAAGGTAGTGGATGTGGCCTAGTACATAACGGGTAAAGCCCTCCCAATCACTGAGCACATCTGTATGAAATGATGTTGTCGGACAGCAGCATCCATCATAAAAGATTTGCACCACTCAGGTCATGCCTTCTTCTTGCTAAAGACATCAGGGAGAAGGTACAAAAGCCTCAGGACTAACAACACTATGTTCATGAACTGTTACTACCTCTCAACCATCAGGCTCTTGAATAGAAGGGAGTAACATTCACTTGCCCCATCATTGAAATTTTCCTACAACCAGTCATCTCACTTTAAGTATGCTCTATCTCATGTTCTCATTATTTATTGCTATTTATTTATATTTGCATTTGCACAGTTTGTTGTCTTCTGCACTCTGGTAGATCTTGCATTAATTTTGTTGTGGTGACTATTCTATAGATTTGCTGAGTATGCCCCCAGGAAAATGAATCTCAGGGTTGTATATGGTGAACATATTTCACAGAATAGTACAGCACAGTACAGGCCCTTTGGCCCACAATTTTGTGCCAACCCTTAAACCCTGCCTCCCATATACCCCCCAACCTTAAATTCCTCCATATACCTGTCTAGTAGTCTCTTAAATTTCACTAGTGTATCTGCCTCCACCACTGACTCAGGCAGTGCATTCCACGCACCAACCACTCTCTGAGTAAAAAACCTTCCTCGAATATCCCCTACCACTTCCTACCACTTACCTTAAAGCCATGTCCTCTTGAATTGAGCAGTGGTTCCCTGGGGAAGAGGCGCTGGTTGTCCACTCTATCTATTCCTCTTAATATCTTGATTAGCTCTATCATGTCTCCTCTCATCCTCCTTCTCTTCAAAGAGTAAAGCCCCAGCTCCCTTAATCTCTGATCATAATCCATACTCTCCAAACCAGGCAGCATCCTGGTAAATCTCCTCTGTACCCTTTCCAATGCTTCCACATCCTTCCTATAGTGAGGCGACCAGAACTGGACACAATACTCCAAGTGTGGGCTAAAGAGAGTCTTATAGAGCTGCATCATTACATTGTGACTCTTAAACTCTATCCCTCGACTTATGAAAGCTAACACCTTAACTAGCTTTCTTAACTACCCTATCTTCCTGTGAGGCAACTTTCATGGATCTATGGACATGTACGCCCAGATCCCTTTGCTCCTCCACACTACCAAGTATCCTGCCATTTACTTTGTATTCTGCCTTGGAGTTTGTCCTTCCAAAGTGTACCACCTCACACTTCTCCAGGTTGAACTCCATCTGCCACTTCTCAGCCCATTTCTGCATCCTATCAATGTCTCTCTGCAATCTTCGACAATCCTCTACACTATCCACAACACCACCAACATTTGTGTCATCTGCAAACTTGCCAACCCACCCTTCTACCCCCACATCCAGGTTATTAATAAAAATCACAAAAAGTAGAGGTCCCAGAACCAATTCTCTGTGAGACACCACTAGTCACAAACCTCCAATCCGAATGTACTCCCTCCACCACGCCCATCTGCCTTCTGCAGGCAAGTCAATTCTGAATCCACCTGGCCAAACTTCCCTGGATCCCATGTCTTCTGGCTTTCTGAATAAGCCTACCATGTGGAACCTTGTCAAATGCCTTACTAAAATCCATGTAGATCACATCCACTGCACTACCCTCATCGATATACCTGGAGTTCCTCAAGGAACTCTGTCAGGCTTGTTAGACATTATCTGCCCTTCACAAAGCCATGCTGACTGTCCCTGATCAGACCATGATTCTCTAAATGCCCATAGATCCTATCTCTGAGAATCCTTTCCAACAGCTTTCCCCACCACAGACGTAAGACTCATTGGTCTATAATGACCCGGACTATCCTTACTACCTTTTTTGAACAAAGGGACAACATTTGCCTCCCTCCAATCCAACGGTACCATTCCCGTGGACAACAAGGACATAAAGATCCTAGCCAGAGGCTCAGCAATCTCTTCCCTTGCCTCATGGAGCAGCCTGGGGAATATTCCGTCAGGCCCCGGGGACTAATTCATCCTAATGTATTTTAACAACTCCAACACCTCCTATCCCTTAATATCAACATGCTCCAGAACATCAACCTTACTTTGATAATACAATTTTTTCTGAACTTTCTTTGACATAAGAGCAGAAACTGCTTCTCACTCCATTCCAGAATTCAGCACTGAAACCTGCTGGAGAAATGGATTGGAGGCATTTGATTGGATCCTGCAGGGACTGATGTGCACAGCTGAGTGGATTATTTGTGTTACCTCATTTTGTTTTGAAGTGTATAGAATGCATGATTTGATTTCACTGAATAACTTTTAGTTTTTAATTATGCAAATCTCTTTGAATTTCTTACCAGTCTCTCATCAGACAGCCAAATGCAATCAGGGTCTACAGGGTTTTCAGCTCACACCCTAGTCTGGTCCCTGGACATGCAAAGTTAATTGATTAGTCTGCTACATCTGGAAAAGATAAGTGTAGGTGAAGAAGGCATTGAATGCTCTTGCTACATATTTCTCTCTCTATAGATGTAACCTGACCTATGGGGTAGATCAAAACATTTTATGTTCTATATTATGACATTACAATTCTCCTGCAGCATCACTTAGACTGCGAGCTCATTCCTACACCTAGTATTAATATAGTGAAGATACTTAATTAGAAAGAAACAAAAAAACATTGCATTTGCTTTAGGCTTTAAATGACATTTAGTCAGCCCAATTAAACAAAGCAAATTAAGTGCTTTCTGAAGTGTAATCATTTAGAGATGCAGAAAATGTTAGTTAATTTATATGCAACAATCTAAATAGTCTTTCAATAATGAACAAATACTTTCACAGACATCCCACCTTTCCCGGACCCCGCATATCGATAGCAGCTCTCTGATACCCAGAAATTATATACAATATCCCGGAAATCCATTTTTTGGAGAGGGAGAGGAGGAGCATCCTGATTGGTCTCTCTTCATACTAAGTACACCTATCAGTTTTCTCTGTGGGTGGGCTTTACAGTTGACCTCAAATATAATGACAGTGTTGCTCGCTGCACTGTTTGCAACAGTGACTTTTCTATTGCCCATGCTGGGTTAAAATGTAAAAGACATGTTGAGGTGGGTTTAACAGGTGTCATTCGTTCATTAGCATAGCTAATGTTATTTACACTAGCTGGCTAGCTGCTAAGGAGCTACAGTACTCTATTGATGTCCTACGTGATGAGGCCAAACTCCCTGTAGACTTGCTTAAAGTTGTAGCAGAATAAACATGATATATAAGTACACATTTTAATGTCACATTTTCTGCATATTCCCAACTTGGTTTACAGATCAGACAAAATCACTAAACGAAGTATTACGTACACCCTTGGAGGTTGACTGGGGGGGGGGGCCAGAATGGGGTTGCAGGGGTTGGGGGTGCTACCTCCCTGAAATGAGTTTTTGCAGGGTGGGACGCCTGCTTTCAAATCATTTTTGTCTTAGTCAAGATAAACATTTGTTCTGATAATTTTCCTATTCTTCTTCAAAGTGGTGTTGTTTGACTCCTTTCATCTATCAGAGGGAGAATTCAGTCCTTAAAATTTCACTGATAAGATGGCAACCACCAGAGTGAAAAATTCAGTCAGTATTACACTGCAGCATCAGTCTTAGTTTCAGTTTTCACATTTCTACAATATAACTTGAACCCATTGCAGTCCGGCTGATTGTGCTAACAAGTGAACCATCACAAGAATACCACAGTTTCTGAGGAAAAATTGGGTTGGGATGGTTGATGAAAGGAGTCTTGCCAATAATAACTACTTATAAGAGTTCACCAATGAAGAGAGAGGAATTTATTATACAAAAGCTGGAAGTTAAAAATAATCAAAACCAATCCTGAAGAAAATGAAGATGCTGGTAATTACAAACTCCGCTAATGTGAGCTGGGAAGATCAGAAAGGAAGTGGTGCTGCGTCTTTTAATGAGTATTAAGATTGGTAAGTCTCCAGGGTCTTATAGGAAATATCCCAGGTTATTGAAAGAGACTAGACAGAAATTGCTGGGACCTTAACAACGAGCTTTGTATCCTTACAATCAACTGGTATGATTGCAGAGTAACCAATGTGGTTCTTTTATTCAAGAAGGGAAATTAGGATAATCAAAGAAATTACAGACTGATAAAATGAAGCAGAAGATTAAGATGAATGAGATGCGCCGTGACTATATATGTATAGTTCTAAACAGTGTAGAGGGCTACAAGACAATACAGCAGGATACAGATGAGTTAAGAATATGGGCAGTGAAATGTCAAATGGAGTTCAAAGTGAGAAAACGAGGTGTTTTAATTTGGGTGTTCAAGTGTAAAGGGCAAGTATTCAGTTAATAGCAAGACCCTTAACAGCAGCGTTATACAAATATTTCTTGGGGTTCTAGTCCACAGATCTCTGAAAGCTGCCACACAAGTAGGCAAGATGATAAATCTGACACATGGCATCCATCCCTTCATTAATCAGTGTATTGAAATGCAGTCTTAGAGAAGTGCAGCAGAGAAACAGGCTCTTCAAGCCCATCTAGTCCATGCTGAAACCATTTAAACTGCCTACTCCCATAAGAGTAGGCTGTATGAGCATAAAAAGAGGGCACAGTTTTAAGGTGCTTGGAAGTAGGTACAGAAGAGATGTCAGGGTAAGTGTTTTTTTAAAAAATGCTGAGAATGGGCTACCAGCGCCGGTAGTGGAGGCAGATACGATAGGGTCTTTTAAGAGACTCCTAGATAGGTACGTGGAGCTTAGAAAAATAGGGGGCTATGGGTAACCCTAGGTAATTTCTGAAGTACATGTTCGGCACAGCTTTGTGGGCTGAAGGGCCTGTATTGTGCTGTAGGCTTTCTATGTTTCTAAATCATGTTTCAGTTCCATAAAGACAAATGAGTGCAATTCTGTTGGCACTATTACACTAAAGATGCAGAGGCTTTGGAAACGGTACAGAAACTTAACAAGATATTTGCTGGATTTGGAGGCTATGAGCAATGAGGAGAGGTCGGATAAACTTGGGTTGCTATTTCCTCATGCATTGGAGGCTGAGTGGAGACCTGATAGAAGTTTATGAGACTGGAAGGCATAAATAAGTAGTTGAAATTTTCTTCCCAGGTTAGAAATGTCAAGTACTGGAGTACATGCATTTAAAGTAAAGGGGACATTTGAATAAGGTGTAGGGCATTTTTTCCCCAAACATTATGGAGACTGGTAGGTGCCTGGAATCTACAGCCAGAGGTAGTGGTGGAAGCAGACACAATAACAGTATTTTAAATGGTATTTAAGAGACACATGAACAGGCATAACATAGAGGGAATGGAATATGTAAAGAAGAGATTTTGTTTAATTTGGCATCATGCTCAGCAAAACACTATGGGACGAAGGGTCTGTTCCTGTGCTATAGTGTAGAATTTTCTTTGATTAACTGTTTATAAACTCCTTGTTCACTATTCATAAAATAACTGTCCATTATACCATCCCAAATTAATGGATCCATGGATGCCCCTTTTCATTAACTTTGGTGGAAATCAGATAGGATTGGTTGAGAGCCATTACTTTTTTGTCCAAATTCACAGTAGTCACAGATTTACTAATCTTATAGCTCTATGTATCAATGCATACAAGTTTAAAAATATAAACATTTTAATATCCTAGGTACATATTCAAAACATTTAACTTTGAAAATTCTTGTTTGCTTGTGCTCTTTAAAAAATTTACAAATGTTACTCTAACAAAAGAAAGGATTTAAAATGCCTGACCTTTCCCAGTACTTGCTCATTCAGTAATTTGAATTTATCTTTTCACAGGATGTGCAGATGAAAACTTTCATTTCACTTAGTGCTTCTGAAGAGAATTTGCTTATCTCGAGGCTGCAGTGTTTGCCTTGTTGATGATTGCAATGTTGTCACAACTATGAATTTACCAGAAAGCGCCTCTGGAATGTTCCCAGTTGTTTGGGCTTGGAATCTGCACAGCCATGCAAGGAAGTGTTCTAATTGTACATTTGCATAATTGTTTCAACAATAAACAGCTGTGCGTGTCCCAAATGTAGAACACCAGCAAATGTTTTTAAAGGTCTTCAATACACCAAAATATTTCTGGGGCTCAGTGTCCCTACACAAGGCAGACTTTCTGTTCTTTGTGCTTACCCAGTGTTTATTCAATCTCATATTTAAATAACCCTATTCACTTACTGTTTACTAAAATTAATTAAATGGTGCCATGCAAAGTTTATATTTCTGTGATGCTCTTTTAAAATCACTCATTGACTTAAGATATAGGCTTGAACAAATAAAAGTGTTTTTTTTGTTGGTGGAAAATGTATGACCAATGATCCTGCACTTTCACTCAATGCAATAAGTCCCACCCATCCCCTCAAATCAAATTCAAGTCCTTACTTTCTTTGTAACCACAGTCCAAAATAAAGGTCTTTACTACATATTTTTTAATGGGTCTAAGATGGACCACATGAGACTAACACTTCGTAAAATTATATCACTTTGAGTGAGGATTATGGAAGTACTTATGGAAGATCTTGACTCCAGTGGAATTCCTGTGTTGACTAGGAGTCTAGGGTACTCCTATTCATCTTTATAGAAGGGCACCTGAACTGACACCACAGAAACTCATCTGAAAGGGTGAAACATTTTGAGGATTCTTCTTCTTCTTCTATTTCCAGCTGTTTAGACGCATCTAGGCGTATTACAGCCCCTGCAGGATGTATAATTGATTATCAAACTTCAAGGAACTCAAATTCTCGAATACAACCTAATCTCATGTATAAACTGAATAAACTCTTCAATCAGATGTTGATTCTCTTGATGGCCAAACAAAGATTTAATAGAAAGCCAAAATAAATTTAAGCCAGATAGCCTCTTGAACAACATGCTTCTTTCAATTTTGTATCGATTACAGCTCAGCACAACATGCTGGACTGTCTCTGGACTACCACAGTCACAAAATCCAGTAGGATGTTTTCCTATTACCTTTAAATAATAGTTTAACCCACAATGCCCCAACCTAAGTCTTGTTAATTTCACCATATCTCTATGACTTAAAAGGTAACAGTCTAAGACCTTTTTAACTAGTGGGTGACTAGAAAAATAATGCCTGCCCCTTAATTCATTTTTCCAATCCTCCTGCCACTTCTTTTCTATATCTTTTTTAATCCTACTTCTCAATTCTGCTCTCCCTAGGGGAACTCTAATTTCTACTTGCCTGCTCTGTAAGGAAGACTTTGCAATGCCATCCACAATTTCATTTCCCTCCACCCGAGCATGCCCAGGTATCCATGAAAATCTAACTGCACAACCCATCTTCCCTACTCTAAACAACACTAAGAGAATCTCAATAACTATGTCAGGACGAGCTTTTGATTTATTCCCTATTATAGCCTCTAAGGCAGCAGCAGAATCCGAACAGATGATAACCCTACGTGGTTGAGAGTCTTCTATCCACCATAAGGCCCAGAGGATTGTTAATAATTCTGCTGCAAAGACAGAAACACCATCTGAAACCTGGTGACCAATCTTAACTCCAAGTTGAGACACATACATCCCAAACCCTGCCCTACTGCTCTCTGGGTCCACTGAACCATCAGTAAAAATCTTCAGATAAGATCCCCATTTATTATTTTAATATTCATTTGTGATCAATGCTGATGAAATTGCACTGCTTTCTTGAAGTTGAAAAAGGAGGAATAGGTCTACCTCTGGTTCTTGAAAGAGCCAAAAAGGGATGGGTGGCAAGCAAATTTAGTCAGCTATGTCTTCCTCAGTCAGTTTCAATTTCACAGCCCAGTTATTAACCAAATCTAAAAATGGGTATCTTATAATTTTACTTTGGCTCCTACTTCCCCTGCAAAAGACACTGTGGTGGACATCTGTGATTGAATCCATTTAGCTTTGCCCAATACTGCAGGCCTAACTGAATTCATCTTAAATGCAGAGGCACTTCTCCCATCTCCACACATAATGCCGGGACTGATGTTGTTCTAAAAGCTCCACAACAGAGTCTAGCAACACACATCAAAGTTGCTGGTGAATGCAGCAGGCCAGGCAGCATCTGTAGGAAGAGGTGCAGTCGACGTTTCAGGCCGAGACCCTTCGTCAGGACTAACTTAAGGAAGAGTGAGTAAGGGATTTGAAAGTTGGAGGGGGAGGGGGAGATCCAAAATGATAGGAGAAGACAGGAGGGGGAGGGATAGAGCCAAGAGCTGGATAGGTGATGGGCAAAAGGGGATACGAGAGGATCATGGGACAGGAGGTCCGGGAAGAAAGACAAGTGGGGGGGGACCCAGAGGATGGGCAAGAGGTATATTCAGAGGGGCAGAGGGAGAAAAAGGAGAGTGAGAGAAAGAATGTGTGCATAAAAATAAGTAACAGATGGGGTACGAGGGGGAGGTGGGGCCTAGCGGAAGTTAGAGAAGTCGATGTTCATGCCCTCAGGTTGGAGGCTACCCAGACGGAATATAAGGTGTTGTTCCTCCAACCTGAGTGTGGCTTCATCTTTACAGTAGAGGAGGCGGTGGATAGACATGTCAGAATGGGAATGGGATGTGGAATTAAAATGTGTGGCCACTGGGAGATCCTGCTTTCTCTGGCGGACAGAGCGTAGCGGACAGAGCGCAAAGCGGTCTCCCAGTCTGCGTCGGGTCTCGCCAATACATAAAAGGCCACATCGGGAGCACCGGACGCAGTATATCACCCCAGTCGACTCACAGGTGAAATGTTGCCTCACCTGGAAGGACTGTTTGGGGCCCTGAATGGTGGTAAGGGAGGAAGTGTAAGGGCATGTGTAGCACTTGTTCCGCTTACACGGGTAAGTGCCAGGAGGGAGATCAGTGGGGAGACAGGGTGAGAAAGACAGATACCTGGACTATTCCTCTTCTCACCCTGTCTCTTGCAAAAACGCCATCCCCTTCTCGCAATTCCTCCGTCTCCGCTGCATCTGCTCTCAGGATGAGGCTTTTCATTCTAGGACGAGGGAGATGTCTTCCTTTTTTAAAGAAAGGGGCTTCCCTTCCTCCACTATCAACTCTGCTCTTAAACGCATCTCCCCCATTTCACGTACATCTGCTCTCACTCCATCCTCCCGCCACCCCACTAGGAATAGGGTTCCCCTGGTCCTCACCTACCACCCCACCAGCCTCCGGGTCCAACATATTATTCTCCGTAACTTCTGCCACCTCCAACGGGATCCCACCACTAAGCACATCTTTCCCTCCCCCACTCTCTCTGCATTCCGCAGGGATCGCTCCCTACACAACTCCCTTGTCCATTTGTCCCCCCCCATCCCTCCCCACTGATCTCCCTCCTGGCACTTACCCGTGTAAGCGGAACAAGTGCTACACATGCCCTTACACTTCCTCCCTTACCACCATTCAGGGCCCCAAACAGTCCTTCCAGGTGAGGCAACACTTCACCTGTGAGTCGACTGGGGTGATATACTGCGTCCGGTGCTCCCGATGTGGCCTTTTATATATTGGCGAGACCCGACGCAGACTGGGAGACCGCTTTGCGCTCTGTCCGCTACGCTCTGTCCGCCAGAGAAAGCAGGATCTCCCAGTGGCCACATATTTTAATTCCACATCCCATTCCCATTCTGACATGTCTATCCACGGCCTCCTCTACTGTAAAGATGAAGCCACACTCAGGTTGGAGGAACAACACCTTATATTCCGTCTGGGTAGCCTCCAACCTGAGGGCATGAACATCGACTTCTCTAACTTCCGCTAAGGTCCCACCTCCCCCTCGTACCCCATCTGTTACTTATTTTTATGCACACATTCTTTCTCTCACTCTCCTTTTTCTCCCTCTGTCCCTCTGAATATACCTCTTGCCCATCCTCTGGGTCCCCCCCCACCCTTGTCTTTCTTCCCGGACCTCCTGTCCCATGATCCTCTCATATCCCCTTTTGCCAATCACCTGTCCAGCTCTTGGCTCCATCCCTCCCCCTCCTGTCTTCTCCTATCATTTTGGATCTCCCCCTCCCCCTCCAACTTTCAAATCCCTTACTCACTCTTCCTTCAGTTAGTCCTGACGAAGGGTCTCGGCCTGAAACATCGACTGCACCTCTTCCTACAGATGCTGCCTGGCCTGCTGCGTTCACCAGCAACTTTGATGTGTGTTGCTTGAATTTCCAGCATCTGCAGAATTCCTGTTGTTTGCGTTTAAAAACAACAGAGTCTAAGTGCTTTGGACTGCACAGTGTCTAGTTTTCCAAGCACTGTCGTAGCAGCGGAACCATAAGCAATACAACCATAATCTATAACTGATCTAATCATAGCTAGATATATTAAGTACATAGTTTCCCACCCTGCTCCCCAGACGCATCCAGCAATACTTCTCATAACATTTAAAACTTTCTCACACTTTCCAATTGTTTTATCTATATGAACCCTCCAAGTAAGTCTTTCATCAAACCAGACAGCTAAAAACTTGAATACCTTGACTTTTTCTAGTGGAAAATCATATGTACACAATTCACAATCAGGAATCTTTCTTCTAAAGCCAAAAATCATATATTTGGACTTAGAAGCAGAAATCCTGAAACCCCATTTATTAGCCCAGTTTTCAACTGATCTTAAAGCCTTTTGTACCTGCTTTAATATATACTTGATGTTTCTTCCTCTTTTCCAGATTGCAGCATCGTCTGCAAACAATGACTTGCCAAATCCTGCCCCTACCTGATCAAAGATGTCATTTATCATGACATTAAAAAGAACTGAACTAATGACACTTCCTTGAGGGGTACCATTACCTATTTTAACTGACTTGGAGCTTGTTCCGCCTATTCTTACTTGAATTGTCCTTTCCTTAAGGAAATCTTGGATCCAATTAAACATTCTACCTCTAATTCCTGCATCATAGAGTTTAATTAATAAGCCATCCTTCCATAGTGAGTCACATGCTCTTTCAATATCTAGAAATACACTTACCATTACTTCGCTATTTTGAAACACTTTTTTAATATCATGATCTACAAGGGCAACAGATTCCATTGTTGATCTTCCAGTTCTAAAACCATTTTGATAGGCCACAAAATGTCCCTTATTTTCCAAAAAATAAACAAGTCTGTTGGTGACCATTCGTTCCATAATTTTACAAAGCACTGACATTAAAGCTATAGGCCGATATGAACTAGGACTAGACGCGTCCTTACCTGGCTTTAAAACTGGTGCTATCACCACATGCTTCCATTCTACTGGTCACTTTGAGGATTATGTCAATTTCTTTCAAATTAAATTGCAACAAGATGGATGTCCAATGACATTTCGATTAATTAATTGTTTCTGATATTTGTCAGCAAAACTAAGCCTTTATCTACTGAATTTATCTTGAACCGATCAAGAGAAAGCAATTAAAGAATCAATAGGCTTTGATAAAACAGCTCGAAAAATGCATCGAGACAGGCAGCATCTGTGGAAAGAGACACAGTCAATCATTGTTTCCGATTTGCAACCCTTATCAGAAATATTATTTTCAGCACCTTTGGATTTGCTTTAGATTTCGTTTACAGTTATTTGATTTTCATTTAGCTTTCTTCACAACCCTCTCATACATCTTGCCCAGTTTTTAAATCTGTAAGCTCAGCCCTTCAATAACCTGCTGATGGGAACATGATTCCTTCACTTACCCTGTTTAAATTTATCGTGGCTTTATATATCTCCATTAAATATCCTCTCCATGTTCTTTGTTTCTCAAGAATTAACCTTCCATCCATACAGCAGAAATCTGACATTCGTGGAACCATTCTACATCCATTCCTGCATCTGAAGTGCCTGTACTTGCTGTTGTTGATTATGTGAATTAATAATCTGGATATGGAAGCAGCAGGTATGTTTAGTAACTTTGTAGTTGACAAAAGTTTTGGTGGTATTGTTGATAGTGAGAATGATGATCTTAGTAAGACAGGCAGGGAATAGACGGATGGAACTTCATCCTGGAAAGTGTGCAGTGATGTATTTTGGGAGGATGAATGAGACAAAATCGAAGATTGGACCCTGAGATATACTGAGGAACAGATGGACCTTGGTATGCATCATCAAGGATTCCTGAAGGCAACAGCACAGGTACATATGGTGGTTAAGAAGGATGTTTGCTTTCATTAACTGCAGTATAAGATTAAGATTATGGTAGAATTATACAGTATAAAATATTAAGTCAGCCAGTGGTGTAGTGGCAACTTTGCTGGAGTTCAAGGTAAGTGGTCCCAGGTTTGAATCCAACAGGCTCCTTGCATGCTTTCTATCTGTGCTTGGTTGAGCATTGAGCTAGCGACTCAGCCTTGTAAAAAAAAAATTTCTAAAGACTTGGCAAAGTTTCTGCCCAATGTGCCACAAGGCACAGAGAGAAACAACAATATAAAACATGAACTCAACTACAGCTAGGGTACCGTGTGTCATTCTGGTTGTTGCATGTGATTACACTGGAGAGGGTACAGAGCAGATATACCAGGATGTTACCTGAGATAGGGTCTTTCAGCTATAAGAAGAGCATGCTTTGGCTGGGTTTGTTTTCCAAGGAGTGTAGAAGGCTGGGGTAGAACCAGATTGAATTAGCAAACTTATGAGAGGCATAAATAGGGTAAAAGTTGAGAAACTTTTCCTTTAGCAGAGGCGTCTCAAACACAATACTATGTAGTTTGAAAGTAAGGGGTAGGGGATTTGAATAATGATTTTTCAGCTGTAGGGTGGTTGAAATTTATAATGCACATCCAGTATGGATAGTGGAGCAAGAATTCTCACATTTACTTAGATAAGCACTTGAAACACCAAGGTGGGCTGATTGATGGAAAACAGAATTAGTACTTGTGCATAATCCTTAAAGATGGAAGGGCATGTTGCTTTACTAAACAATCAACATTCCCTTGCATCTTTAATGATTTTGCACAAATACAGTTCTTACGGACCCTTCAGAAATGTACCATTTAGTCTGCATTTGCTCTCCTTCATCAGGTCACACTTCTCAGTATTAAATTTCATCTGCCACTTATCTGCCATTCAACTGCATCTTTTCGAGAAAGGCTCCTATCTTCCTCACTGTTTACAACACTTCTAAGTTGTCCATTAACTGCATTCAGTCAGCAGGAGGCTGAATGCAGCTGATGAACAACAATCTTGCATACCATTCTGCAGAATGATGTAATTGCTGGCAATAACACAAAATGCACGGAAGTCTAAATAATGGCTCCTTTGAATGCTTATCCAATTCACAATTTAATTCCACACAGTGATGGCCAAATGTCCATGTACAACAGCCCAGCATCCATATCCCAGAGTTTATGGCTAGAACAAACTTCCTAGCTCATTACTTCCCATGTTTTCACTAGAGTATTTCTCCCTATTTATTGTTAACTTATTATTTAGTGTGACAGTAAATTCCACATTGTCATCAATCTCTAAAGAAATCTCTTCCAAATTACTCATTGTGTTCCTTTACTAATCCCAGGAGTCCACATGCTTTATTATATAGCTCTACTTATGATGCTTGGATTCCTTTTTTAGTTTAACCTGGGTGGCCAGTTACTACAGACAAGAATACCCTGTATGATCTTTATATTACCGTGCTAAATGTTCCTTCTAGCATTATCTGATCACAATTAAAATGGCAGTTTTCAAACTAAATGTAAAGCTAACAATCAAGTTTATCAATTCAAACAAATTTGGCCCATGTATGTTATTGGATGGTCAGCACTGAAATGGCTTTTTGATCATGTGAATGGTCAGAATAAGAACAAAGTACATGAATTATTTTATAAGGACGCAGTGAGATGGTTAAGTGGATCCAGAGAGCAACCATTACACTTCTTAAATTGGGAGCCCCTTTGAATACTCCCCACTGTGATACAAGACAGCTATCTTAAAGCTATTTTAATGTGTAAGATCTGGTCCTATTACATTCAATCTTCAATGAAATATTGCACAGCCAAGTAGAAAGAAAACAAGGCATCCTCAGCATCTGGTGAGAATCCCTAAACAGTTTCAAAATCAGAATGAAAATTTAGCATGTTGGAGATTCAGACCAATAGCACAATTTTCACTTTGTGTGAAATTGAGAAAAACACATGGCTTTACTGACCTATCTGAATTTAAAGTTTGGAAATGAGGGAAAATTGACTTCTGTCTCTGAATAATATCAACTATATCCTCAAAACGCTTCTGGCAAAAATATCCTCAACAATTGGAAGTCCATTGTTATTACTATTACTCAACTTGAAATGGGGAGGAACTGTATTATAGTGGTGCACCTGTAGGCAGATTTAAACACAATAACAAGAAGAACAATGTCTTTGATGTAGAAGAAGACACTATGGGGTAAGTCATTCAGGGAAAAAAAAAAAGTGGATTTTTACATGTGGGCATCATGCCAGGTTAATTTTTATACTTTTTTTTCCAGATCACACTTGATTTCAAATTAAGTTGTAATTAATGGAAAATAGAAGAAATTAAAAACATAATTTGGATTACAAATGCCAATGCTCATATTATGACCTCATCAACTCAACTGTTTTCTCCAATCTTACCAGTAGTCAGTGGCATTATTTCCCTCATCTTCAACTTCACAATTCTAAAGAGAAACTCTTCGTCCTTGTAGAATGGTACAGCTAAACCTGTTACTTCACAGCTCCATCGACCTAGATTCAATTCCACCCTCCAGTGTTGTGTCCACATGGATTTCTTCCCCAATTCTATCAAAGATTTTGTTGGTAGGTAAAGTGGACGCTGTAAATTGCTTCTAGTGTGGGAAAGTCAGGCAGACGTTGATGGGGACGTGGGGAAAACAAATGGACAGAATTAACATAAAAGTGGATGTGTTCTGGTCAGCTCAAACCCAGTGGGCTGAAAAGGCCATGCTGTATTTTTCCTTTACTCTACCTCAGACAATATTGTTTCCTTCCTGACTTCTCTCCTCTAAGGCTTCAGCTGCAGTACAAACAACAGGAATTCTGCAGATGCTGGAAATTCAAGCAACACACATAAAAGTTGCTGGTGAACGCAGCAGGCCAGGCAGCATCTCTAGGAAGAGGTACAGTCGACGTTTCAGGCCAAGACCCTTCGTCAGGACTAACTGAAGGAAGAGCTAGTAAGAGATTTGAAAGTGGGAGGGGGAGGAGGAGATCCAAAATGATAGGAGAAGACAGGAGGGGGAGGGCTGCAGTACAGTCTGGTTAGTGCAGATTAGTTACAATCTCCACCTCGGTGACAGTCAGCACAGGCACACCTCATAGATATGTCCTTAGCCCACTGCTCTACTCTCTCTACACTCATGATTGCATGGCTACCATCATCTATACATTTGCCGATGACACCATTATTGTTTGTAGAATCTCAGGTTTCCTCACTCGCAGACCCCAGCCAATCCATATTGGCAGAAACATCTTCTCCATAATCTCCATCAGCACAGAAGCACCACAGGGATGTGTGTTTCGCCCCCTGCTCTACTCACTTTACACCTATGACTGTGTGGCTAAGTGCAGCTCCAACACCATATACAAGTTTGCTGATGATGCCACTGCTGTGGGCGTGGTGCTGAATCAGCAGACAGGAGAGAGATTGAAAACTTGGACAAGAACCTCTCACTCAATGTCAATAAGACCAAGGGACTGATTGTAGACTTCATGAGAGGGAAAACAGATATTGATGAGCCATTAATCAAGGGAGTATCAGAGGTGGAGAGGGTCAATAACTTTAAATTCTTGTGTGTCACTATTTCAGAGGACCAACCCTGGATGCAACATATAAATATAATTGCAAAGAAAGCACGACAGTAGCTTTACTTCCTCAGGATCTGTGGAGATTTGGCATGTATTGGAAAACATCTATAAATAGACAGTGGAAAGTGTGTTAATTGGCTGTATTATGGCCTGGTATGGGAACGCCAATGCCTTTGAGTGGGAAATCCTACAAAAGGA
This sequence comes from Mobula birostris, assembly GCF_030028105.1. Lineage (NCBI taxonomy): Eukaryota > Metazoa > Chordata > Chondrichthyes > Myliobatiformes > Myliobatidae > Mobula > Mobula birostris. The sequence continues at coordinate 207,659,970 of NC_092371.1, read as the reverse complement.
AGTGGATTTGTCCCAGTACATTATGGGTAAAACCCTCCAACCATTGAGCATGTCTACACGAAACGGTGCTGTAGAAAAGCAGCATGCATCATCAAAGACGCTGTCCACCTAGGGTATGCTCTTTTATTGCTGCTACCATCAGGTTGGAAGGTACAAGTGCCTCAGGACTTAGACCATCAGGTTCAAGAACAGTTACTACCCATCCACCATCAGGTTCTTGAACAAATGGGGGTAACTACACTCAATTAAGGACTCTTTTATCTTGTTATTTCATGCTTGTTATTTATTGCTATTTATTTATATCTGTATTTGCACAGTTTGCTGTCCATCGTTTACAGTTACTGTTCTATAGATTTTCTAAGTATGCCCACTGCAAAAGAATACCAGGGTTTTATGTGGTGACATGTATGTACTCTGATAATAAATTTTACTTTGAACTTTGAACTTATAAGATGATAAGATACAGGAGCAGAATTAAGCCATTTGACCCATCGAGCCGACTCCACCATTTCATCATGGCTGATCCATTTTCCATCTCAACCACAGTCTCCAGCCTTTTCCCAGTATCCCTTCACACCCCAACTAATCAAGAATCTATCAACCTCTGCCTTAAGTATACATGAAGACTTAGCTTCCACAGCTTCCTGTGGCATTAATTCCAGAGGTTCACCACTTTCTGGCTGAAGAAATTCCTGCTCATCTTAGGAAACATTCTCTCCACATAAAAACCAAAGAGAGGGCATATAATAGAGCAAATGTTAGTGGGAAATAGAGGACTGGGAAGCTCAGTGGCTGGGAGCAATTTGGATGGTGCAGGATAGATAGAGAGAGAAAGAGAGAATAGAAGAGAAGTGAGAGTGGCTATTGGGTCATCGGAAAATGATACTGGAGATGTAGTAATGGGGGGGGGAACAAAGAAATGATGGACAAACTTAATAAGTATCTTGCATCAGTCATCACTGTAGAAAATACTAGCAAAATACCAGATATTCAACAGTGTCGGGGGCAGAAGTGAGTGTTGCTTTTACTAAGGTGAAGGGGTTTCAGAAACTGAAAGCTCTAAAGATAGATAAGTCACCTTGACCAGATGGACTCCATCCAGCATTCTGAAGGAGGTGGCTGAAGAGATTGTGGAGGCATTAGTAATGATCTTTCAAGAATCATCATTTTCTGGAATGGTTCTGGAGGACTGGAAAATTGCAAATCAAAGGCCTAGATAGAGTGGATGTGGAGAGGATGTTCTCTATAGTGGAGGAGTCTAGGACAAGAGGGTACAGCCTCAGAATAGAGGGACGTCCATATAGAACAGAGATGAGGAAGAACTTCTTTAGCCAGAGTGTATTAAGTATGTGGAATTCATTGCTACATGGCTGTGGAGGTCAATTCATAGGGTATATTTTAAGCGGAGGTTGATAGGTTCTTGATTAGTCATGGCATCTAAGGTTATGGGGAGAAGGCAGGAGAAATAGGATTGAGAGGGATAGTATGTCAGCTGTGATGGAATGGTGAAGCAGACTTAATGGGCTGAATGGCTTAATTCTGCTCCTAAGTCTTATGGTCTTATGTTCATATTGAATAGAAATTTAGTATTTTATTCTCAATATATAATAAATTCTATTAGTTGTAAATAAATATATAAGAGGCTGTGAAGAAACTTGAAATACTTTCCAATTTCATATTGAAAAGAGAAAACACAGATCCCAATAGGGCTTCAAAATAAGTGATAAATAGCTAACTAATTACATATAAATTGGCTTCAACACTTGTGTATGTGACTGCACATACTGCTCTTCCCTGCCACCCTTGAGTGTCCAGTATACTGCTGATGTCTTCCTCAGTGAAGACTGGTGCAAAATACTTGTTCAGTTCCTCTGCCATCTCCCTATCTCCCATTACAATTTCTCCAGCATCATTTTATATCAGTCCAATATCTACTCTCACTTGTCTTTTACTCTTTATATACCTGAAAAGGCTTTTAGTATCCTCTTTGATATTATTTGCCAGCTTCCTTTCATAGTTCCTCTTTTCCCTCTTAATGACCTTCTTAGTTTCCTTTTGTGAGCTTTTAAAAACTTCCCAATCCTCTGTCTTCCCACTAATTTTTGCCTCTTTGTATGCCCTCTCCTTTGCTTTAATTTTGGCTTTGACTTCTCTTGTCAGCCACAGTTGCATCCTTTTTCCATTCAAAAATTTCTTCCTTTTTGGAATATAACTGCACCTTCCTCACTTCTCGCATAAACTCCAGCCACTGCTGCTCTGCCGTCCTTCCTGCCAGTGTCCCTTTCCAGTCAACTTTGGCCAGTTCCTCTCTCATGTCACTATAATTTCCTTTACTCCACTGAAATACCGACACATCGGATTTCGGCTTCTCTTTTTCAAATTTCACAGTGAACTCAATCATGTTACGATCACTGCCTCCTAAGGGTTCTTTCACCTCAATCGCTCTAATCACCTCCGGTTCATTACACAATACCCAGTCCAGTACAGCTGATCCCCTAGTGGGCTCAACAACAAGTTGTTCTAAAAAGCCATCTTGTAGACATTCTACAAATTGTCTCTCTTGAGATCCAGTGCTGACCTGATTTTCCCAATCCACTCACATTAAAATCCCCCACAATTATCATAACACTGCCCTTCTGACAAGCCTTTTCTATTTCCTGTTGTAATTTGTGGTCCACATCACTGTAGCTGTTTGGAGGCCTGTATATAACTGCCATCAGGGTCCTTTTACCCCTGCGATTTCTTAGCTCAACCCATAATGATTCTGCACCTTCTGATCCTATGTCACCTCTTTCTAATGATTTGATATCATTTCTTACCAATAAAGCTACGCCTCCCCCTCTGCCTACCTTCCTATCCTTCCGATACACCGTGTATCCTTGGACGTTCAGCTCCCAGAGACATGCATCCTTTAGCCACGCCTCAGTGATGGCCACAATATCATACCTGCCAATCTGTAGCTGTACAACAAGATCATCCACCTTATTCATTATGCTGCGTGCATTTAAGTATAACACCTTAAGACCAGTATTTGGTACTTTTCGCTTTGATTTCACTGCAACTTTATTGCACTGCAACTCATCCCAATGGCTACAAATTTGCCCCATCACCTGCCTGTTTTTCCTGACATCTTTACTGCTCACTATCTTAGGTTTATTTCTGTTTTCCCCCTCCTCCGCTCTATCATTCCGGTTCCCATCTCCCTGCCAAATTAGTTTAAACCCTCCCTAACAGCTCTATTAAACCTTCCCGCCAGGATATGGGATATGAGATTCTTAGGGAGAAATATATGACATATTCTTAGGGAGAAATAATAGGATGGATGCCGAGATAGAAACATAGAAAACCTACAGCAATATACAGGCCCCTTGTCCCACAATGCTGTGCTGAACATTTACTTACTTGAGAAATTACCTAGGGTTACCCACAGCCCTCTATTTTTCTAAGCTCCATGTACCTATCCAGGAGTCTCTTAAAAGACCTTATCGTATCTGCCTCCACCACTGTTGCCAGCAGCCCATTCCACGCACTCACCACTCTCTGCGTAAAAAAACTTCTCCTTTGTACCTGCTTCCAAGCACCTCAAAATTGTGCCTTCTCGTGTTAGCCATTTCAGCCCTGGGAAAAAACCTCTGACTGTCCACACGATCAATGCCTCTCATCATCTTATACACTTCTCTGAATGGGTATATATAGAACTATGACACATATTTTCAAGGTAAGGAGATGTCCATTTATAATGTTAGTAAAGCATTTCCTCTTCTCTTACTGTCATGACTCTTAAGAATTCTTAACTTCACAAAGCTGTGGAGGTAGACTTGCCTAGAGATCTCCAGAAGATATTCAACATTTCAATTGGAAGAAGCTGAGGGATATAGAGAGAGAACTGGAAAGTGGTTGGGAGGCAAGGTTGATTCTTATTAAAGAAGGCCCAAGGAGTTGATCACTGACTCCTGATTCTTGTACTTTAACTCTCATCATTTAGATTAAATTCTTTTTTCTTTTTCTTTGCTAAAATGAAGGATCATCATGACATCATTGATCATGTGAAGCACAAAAGTTTCTGTAGATGCTGGAAATCCAGATTAACGCACATAAAATACTGGAGGGACTCAGCAGGTCAGGCAGCATCTATGCAAAGGAATAAAGGGTCAATGTTTTGGGCTGAGACCCTTGAAGGGTTTATTCCTTTCCATAGATGCTGCCTGACCTATTGAGTTCCTCAAGCATTTGTATGTTTTACTATTGATTATGGGAATTTTTTATACTTTCAATGTTATAACGGTTTCTAATGGCATATTAAACCACAATTACCATGCAATGGTGTCATTCCCTCAAATAGTTATGTAAAATTTCATGCAATTAAAATAATAAGAAAATTGATTTTGAAGATGTTTTCTGATGCTCTTCTGGTACTAAGCTTAATGTTATCTGTATAGTCCAGTCATTATTTCAGTCTTTATAAAACATTTAAAGTGGTAGAAGATTGTACGGTTTCTTTCTGGGCTTGTTGAAAAAATTTCAATGCGCTTGGTTGCTTAGCAGTCTGCTGTTTTTTTTTAAATCAAAGCACATTTTAAAAGAAAACGTTGCTGCAGATATCCTTTAACAAAACAATATTGTTGTTCCAGAAGTGCATGTAAATGTAATAATTTCAAAAATACAGAGTTAAAGTAAAGAAAATACAAAAGGAGACAAATCCCTTAGCAGTGTCAATAAACTTTACCTAATAATAAAAATTGCACAAAGATAAATCACAGTATTTCAAGTAATTACATTTTACATCTTATCCTACAGGTAAAATGGTCTCAAAATGCACAACATATTAATCTTTTGCTGCTCTTACAGGAAGCACAGTGCTTTCAAAAATTAATCAGGCAACATAAAATCACTTAAGCAGAGCTTTGTATTAATGTGCTCTACATGGTATTGCTTCCTTGAGGTTATTTCTGAAAACACAAGTTCTCCAGTATTACTGGATTATGACTCATGTGTTGCCAGCTGTAGCAACTATGCTCAAGTGTTCTTTCCTCAGTCTTCATAAATTACTGATATTAGTAGAAAAAAGATGAAAATATTACATTCCATTGGTTACGTTATCTTAAGGGCAAGTTAAAGAATTACAGCTAGTTCACTCATTGCAGCGGAGTATGTTTCTGCATGTGAAATATCAGCACTAAATAGTCAGCTTTTAACCATTGAGTGACTGGCTGGAATGGTAGCTAGGCTTCACTGGTTCTTTCAGACTGGTGACTCAAAAACCCTGTCCAAAGACCGGTGTTAAAGGTATACCGGGTGAAAGTTACTTTGTCTAACTTTAACATGCTCTTTTTAATAGGGGTGCATGTCCTGAACCAATGATAGCAAATTCATGGGCAAATTATAGCAGTTGCTGGACATCTGAAATGGAACTGAAACTGCTTGAAATACTCAGCAAGTTGGGCAGTAACTGTGGAGAGAGAAAAGTTCATGTTTCAGGTATTCCATGCACAGTATTTGCAGTATTTTGACTTTGGGAGAAAGTTCATAAACTGAAACTTCAACTCTGTTTCTTTCTTCATGTATATGCTTTGATCATGAGCTTACATATTTGCTGGGCTTGGTCTGTCAGGGAAGAGGTGACTAAATGCAGAATTATTCTAATGAAAGAACTAGCACTCTGCTCTTCCTAGTTCTACAAAAAATATTTTGCACTTCCTTTTTAATGGCCTCTTCCTTCATTTACCAGATTTTACTGTGTTGGACATGGACATTATATGCCCTGTTCCCCAGAAGGCTGTTTCATTCACTGGGGGTTTCATATTTGCTAAAGGACATGATATGCATAGATATGCACTATGTTGGTATCAAAGCTAAAGCTTTGAAGAAAAATGAGGATGGTACAGAAACACTGTTGTAAGTTTGTCATTTGGATTGCAAAGCTGACTATTTCCTAAACACGAGTGATTTGATATCTCACCATTTCCCCGATGTCAGCAGAAAGCAAAAATCACAAAATGCCTCAGGGCTGTTTCTTAAGAAATTGATTTATTTAATAAATTGTGTATGATTTGAAAGTTAGTTTTAAAACTGCTTTTCCAGAAAAAATGTTGATACAGAAATTTTATTTTTTTAATTAAGCTGAATTCAAACCAATGCTATGAATTATAGGAACTTAAGAAATAGAAGCCAGACAAAGACATTAAGCCCATAACATCTACTCTTGCCATTTAATAAGGTCGTGGTGGAAATGTTATGTCAGGGAGTGCCACTTCCCTTCATTACCCCATACTAATTGACAACCTCACCAACTAAAAATCTATTGAGATAAATAGGAGATATAGGACTTGGTTTCGTAACAACTGAGTCACTACGGATCTTTGAGGAAATTCCTTCACATTAAGGTTCTGAATGGCCAAACCCTTGTTTTCGAGACTGCAATTCCTGGTACCAAACATTATCATTCCCTGTAAAGCATTATAAAAATTTTGGAAATTTCAATGAGATCATTATTCTAAACACTGTCCGATATCTCCTTAAATCCACAATCCCAAGAATCTTCCTTGTACTCCAACTATCCTATGTATATCATTACTTAGAAAAGATTTGTACAAAATATTTTATTGTGATCTTACTATGGCCTGATACAACTGGAGCAAGAAATCACATTCGCATACACTAAATTCCTTTGGGAAATGTCAATGTTCCAAATTCCTTTCTATTTTTCTGCTGTACCTCTATGTTAACTTCAAATAATTTGTATACAAGGAATCCAGCTCTTTCTGAATACCAAGTTTTTTGTATTTCTCACTTAATAGAAATATTCCATGCATCTTCAATGACCTTCCGTCCTCTCCGATCAGATTCCCCTCCTCCAGTCCTTTATCTCTTTCACTAGTCTTACCTCTTTATAAAAGATCAATCTTATCTCTTACCTGACTCTTAACTTCACCAGTCATCCCCTCCCAATTTCACCTATCACCTACTACCTTGTATTTCTTTCTCCTGTCCCCCACCTTCTTACTCTGGCTTCTCATCTTTTTTACCCAGTCCTGATGAAGGGTCTTGGCCTAAAACGTTGACTGTTTGCGCTTTTCCACAGATGGTGCCTGGCCTGCTGAGTTCCTCCAGCATTTGCTGTGTGTTGCTTGGATTTCCAGCATCTGCAGATTTTCTATTGTTTGTCCTCCAACATTTTATGTATATCTACATGTAATTTCCTTTTAAAAGAGTCAGAAAATCTAAATGTGTTCTTCCTAAAGAATGGAATGTTATTGGCAAAACTACCGTTATCTGGCAGCAACACTCTGAAAATTACAGTAACTTCAGGATTTCTCCTCAGATACAGATTAATATTGTTTCACTGCTGACTTCAAAAGCTGGGCTGATAAGATAAATCAGGGCAAACCACATCGGTGTTGTCTCAGTTGGAACTGATGTTACCACAGCACAAATTTTAGCAGTCCTTCCCAAGTAGAAAGGAATTCACTACCAGTCAATTGTCTAGAACTGGAGTGATGCTATAATGTTTGTGTAGGGCAAATTGATAAATTTTTTTTGAGAACCCATTTCACAGTTCAGCAGCAATTGAAGCCAAATGCACCACACTCAGACATCCATTTTGAGTTGTTAAGTGGGCTATTAGTAAATGAGTCAAGGTAGAAGTGTGGGAAAGATTGGTTATTCTTGGATGTTGGTTAGTATGCTACTGTGGGTGAAGTGTTAAGGTAAAGATCATTACTACAGGGAGGTTGGGTAAAGTTTGAAGGATTTGGGTGGGGCTGTAACCTACAACGTGAGCTGGTCCCTAAGAGTAGCTGAACTTAACTGGTCGGGTATCTCCCACATATGTGCTAACCTAAATTATAGAAGTAACATGTGAAGAGATGCTATTCAAACGTCAATTGTATGGATGTATGGGAATCCTGGAGGAAAATACAGTTCATGGAATTTTGAACAAGTTCACCGATTTCCTGTGTGGTTGATTTTCCATTCAAATCGAATTGTAAAACACATGAAACAAGACACTGTGTTGTCCAAACTCCTTCTGCAATGCCTTATTAACATTATCTTATTATATTTTAGGAGACAGAAAAGAGTCATACAGCCCAACAGTCATATATTAGTGATTCAGATTTGCCCCAAGACAGAGGAATGTTCTCAGGAGTTGGGATTATTTTAAATATTAGTTCTACCAAGAAAATGTAATTAGCAATAATGGAAAATCTTCTGATACTAGCGTGTTCCATATAACACAGTTATCTTGCTCTTGTTCTATAAACTGCAAAATCCAGAACAGCCTGAATTAGCACTTTACGCTGAAAATCGCTGGAGTCTGTGTCTTTAATAGGACCATGTGAAATACACTTGAAAGAAACTCCAGTATAGAAATTCTGAGTGTGTACTATGAAATGCCTTCAGCAGATTCAATGTCTAAAATGAAAAACAATATGATAAAATGTTTGGAAGTCTGACATTGTTCTTTTCGGTGTGTTAGTCATGCACTGTGAATTGTCCTCATACTGATTCAGTTACCCCACAAAAGAGATAATAATTTCATTAAAATTATATTAATGGGCGTATAGTGTTTTATGCTCAGAACTGTACATTAGAGCAAGATGCATGCACTTCTGAAAAAGAACTGCAAGAAAAGCTCCTAACTCTGCTTCTATGCCATAACAGAACTTTGTGATATGCTTTATATCTTGAGGGGACTCTTGCCATAGAAGCAACAGATAGTTGCATAGATAATGCCAGAGAAATAAGGGAAAATGAAGAAGAACATGATGATCTCATGGTGTTCAAGCAGCGTCCTAGAAGATTATTTGTCCTGCTTGAGTCCAATGCTATGACTTACTGAATACTACAGAAAAGTGTAGGATGATCAATAAGGCATCTTATTGATGCACAAATCAATGATGTAGCCAGATGCACAAATACAAAAAGAATTAAATTAGCAGTAGAAGAACCAGTAATAAGATTTCATGTATCTTCAATACCAAACACTAATGCTGTGTGCAAGACATCTTTCTCTCCATCTCTTCCTTTCTTTTTCTTCTAGTTTGAGCATCTTGATCTTGTGAAAGTACATTTAGTTCACTGGAGTATTATCTTATTAATCCTTCTGGAGCTGTTAGAGCCTGAGATTGCCAGTTTGGAGATAGGTTGAAAGATCCAGTGCTTCGCTGTCAGAGAGAAGATTCCAGGAAGCAAGAGCGTACTCGAATGGGCTTGATGTGAAGAAACTTAGAGATGCGACACGAGTTGATGTTTAACTCCATTATGCCAATTAAAGCATCCATTAATCACCAATTAAAATATCGAGGAAGAAAGAGTCATCAAGGTGACTGCAGCAGGTGAGCGAGGGTTCAGCACCGACTGCCTGCCTGTTGATCACAGATGGTATCCCTCTGCTGCTGGAGAAGGAGTCTGTCAGTGGTGGGTCGCTGTGGCAGGCGGGGCTCTGCATTCATGTGATCTCTCTCTCTTTTGATGATGTTGTAGGATGTTACCGTGACTGCATTTATGGATTGGACTATTACGCTTAAGGATTGTGGACTTTTTCAGACTTATGGTTTCTATATTCTGTGTTTTAGAATGTAGAACAGGAATAGTACAGCACATTACAGGCCCCTTGGCCCACAGTGTTGTGCCAACCCTCAAACCCTGCCTCCCATATAACCCTCCACCTTAAGTTCCTCCATATACCTGTCTAGTAGTCTCTTAAACTTCACGAGTGTATCTGCCTCCACCACTGACTCAGGCAGGGCATTCCACGCACCAACCATTCTCTGAGCAAAAAACCTTCCTCTAATATCCCCCTTGAACTTCCCACCCCTTACCATAAAGCCATGTCCTCTTGTATTGAGCAGTGGTGCCCTGGGGAAGAGGCGCTGGCTATCCACTCTATTTATTCCTCTTATTATCTTGTACACCTCTATCATGTCTCCTCTCATCCTCCTTCTCTCCAAAGAGTAAAACCCTAGCTCCCTTAGTCTCTGATCATAATGCATACTCTCTAAACCAGGCAACATCCTGGTAAATCTCCTCTATAATCTTTCCAATGCTTCCACATCCTTCCCACAGTGAGGCAACCAGAACTGGACACAATACTCCAAGTGTGGCCTAACCAGAGTTTTATAGAGCTGCATCATTACTTCATGACTCTTAAACTCTATCCCTCGACTTATGAAAGCTAACACCCCATAAGCTCTCTTAACTACCCTATCTACCTGTGAGGCAACTTTCAGAGATCTGTGGACATGTACTTCGAGATCCCTCTGCTCCTCCACACTACCAAGTATCCTCCATTTACTTTGTACTCTGCCTTGGAGTTTGTCCTTCCAAAGTGTACCACCTCACACTTCTCCGGTTGAACTCCATCTGCCACTTCTCAGCCCACTTCTGCATCCTATCAATGTCTCTCTGCAATCTTCGACAATCCTCTATACTATCTAGAACACCACCAACCTTTGTGTCATCTGCAAACTTGCCAACCCACCCTTCTACCCCCACATTCAGGTCGTTAATAAAAATAACAAAAAGTAGAGGTCCCAGAACAGATCCTTGTGGGACACGACCAGTCACAATCCTCCAATCTGAATGTATTCCCTCCACCACCACCCTCTGCCTTCTGCAGGCAAGCCAATTCTGAATCCACATGGCCAAACTTCCCTGGATCCCATGCCTTCTGACTTTCTGAATAAGCCTACCGTGTGGAACCTTGTCAAATGCCTTTCCAAATATCCATATAGATCACATCCACTGCACTACCCTCATCTATATGCCTGGTCACCTCCTCAAAGAACTCTATCAGGCTTGTTAGACACTATCTGCCCTTCACAAAGCCATGCTGACTGTCCTTGATCAGACCGTGATTCTCTAAATGCCCAAAGATCCCATCTCTAAGAATCTTTTCCAACAGCTTTCTCACCACAGACGTAAGGTTCACTGGTCTATAATTACCCGGACTATCCCTACTACCTTTTTTGAACAAGGGGACAACGTTCGTCGCCCTCCAATCCTCCGGTACCATTCCCGTGGACAACAAGGACATAAAGATCCTAGCCAGAGGCTCAGCAATCTCTTCCCTCGCCTCATGGAGCAGCCTGGGGAATATTCCGTCAGGTCCCGGGAACTTAGCCGTCCTAATGTATTTTAACAACTCCAACACCTCCTCTCCCTTAATATCAACATGCTCCAGAACATCAACCTCACTCATATTGTCCTCACCATCATCAAGTTCCCTCTCATTGGTGAATACCGAAGAGAAGTATTCATTGAGGATCTTGCTCACTTCCACAGCTTCCAGGCACATCTTCCCACCTTTATCTCTAATCAGTCCTACCTTCACTCCTGTCATCATTTTGTTCTTCACATAATTGAAGAATGCCTTGGGGTTTTCCTTTACCCTACTCGCCAAGGCCTTCTCATGTCCCCTTCTTGTTCTTCTCAGCCCCTTCTTAAGCTCCTTTCTTGCTTCCCTATATTTCTCAATAGACCCATCTGATCCTTGCTTCCTAAACCTCATGTATGCTGCCTTCTTCCACCTGACCAGATTTTCCACCTCACTTGTCACTCATGGTTCCTTCACCCTACCATCCTTTATCCTCCTCACTGGGACAAATTTATCCTTAACCTCCTGCAAGAGATCCCTAAACATTGTCCACAAGTCCATAGTACACTTCCCTGCAAAAACATCATCCCAATTCACATCCGCAAGTTGTAGCCTTAAAGCCTCTTAATTTGCCTTTCCCCAATTAAAAATTTTCCTGTCCTCTCTGATTCTATCCTTTTCCATGATAATGCTAAAGGCCAGGGAGCGGTGGTCACTGTCCTGCAGATGCTCACCCACTGAGAGATCTGTGACAGACCCAGTTCATTACCTAGTACTAGATCTAGTATGGCATTCCCCCTAGTCGGCCTGTCCACATACTGTGACAGGAATCTGTCCCGGACACACTTAACAAACTCTGCCCCATCTAAACGCTTAGAACTAATCAGGTGCCAATCAACATTAGGGAAGTTAAAGTCAGCCATGATAACAACCCTGTTATTTTTGCACCTTTCCAAAATTTGCCTCCCAATCTGCTCCTCTGTATCTCTGCTGCTACCGGGGAGCCTATAGAATACCCCCAATAGAGTAACTGCTCCCTTCCTGTTCCTGACTTCCACCCATACTGACTCAAAAGAGGATCCTGCTACATTACCCACCCTTTCTGTAGCTATAATAGTATCCATGAGCAGTAATGCCACCCCTCCTCCCCTTCCCCCTACCATCCCTTTTAAAGCACTGAAATCCAGGAATATTGACCATTCCTTTCTGTTTTGTTGTGCAATGGGAGTGGATTTGGGGGTTGATGTTCTTGTTGCATTCTGTTGGTTTTTTTGTGTGGGAGGAGGGGAGTTTGGGGTCAATGTCTTATTCCATATTGTTACTTTTTTGTGTGGGGGAAGGATGAATGGGGGGGGTTGATGATCAGCTTGCCATTTTTTTAGTATGGGGGTGGTTCAATGTTTTTCTCTCTGAATGATTTTGTTTTGTGGCTACCTGGAGAAGACAAATCTCAGAGTGGTATATAGATACATACTTCGATAATAAATGAACCTTTGAACATTTGAACCTTTATTGCTCCTTTTGTGATGAAATCTCTCCGCTTGGTTTCCTCATCCACAGCATCATCTGATGAATCACTGTGGATAGAACTAAGGAAATGCAAGAGTAAAAAGACTCTGAATGGATTTATATACAGACCCCGAAACAGTAGGAAGGATGTGATCTACAAATTACAATGGGAACTATAAAATGCATGCCAAAAGGGCAATGTGATTTCAATATGCAGGTAGTTTGGGAAAATTAGGTTGGCGCTAGATTCCATGAGGGTAATTCCTATAGTGCAAGTATATAAAAGAAAGATGACACAACAGTGGCGAACAAGAGAAATCAAAGTCAACATAACAGCAAAAGAGAGGGCATATAATAGAGCAAAAATTAGTGGGAAGGTAGAGGACTGGGAAGCTTTTAAAAACCAACAGAAGGCAATTAAAAGTAATTAGGAAGGTAAATATAGAATCTAAAAGTAAGCTGGCTGATAATATTGAAGAGGATACCAAAAGTTTCCGCAGAAAGAGTAAAGAGAGGCAATAGTGGATATCAGACCACTGGAAAAAGATGCTGGAGAGGTAGTAATGGGGACAAGGAAATGGCGGACAAGCTGAATATGTATTTTGCATCACTCTTCTCTGTGGAAGACACTAGCCTTATGGTGGAAGTTCCAGGTGTCAGTAGTCATGAAGTTGCCATCACTAGGGAGAAGGTTCTTGGAAAATTGAAAAGTGCATATGATTAATAAGGCAGAAATTGCAGCTTGTAGCTATATGCACAAATACAAAAAGAATGAAATTAGTGGCAGAAGAACCAGTGATAAGATTTTATGTCACAAACACGAGGAAATCTGCAGATGCTGGAATTTCAAGCAACACACATAAAAGTTGCTGGTGAACGCAACAGGCCAGGCAGTATCTCTAGGAAGAGGTACAGTCGATGTTTCGGGCCGAGACGCTTCGTCAGGACTAACTGAAAGAAGAGCTAGTAAGAGATTTGAAAGTGAGAGGGGGACGGGGAGATCCGAAATGATAGGAGAAGACAGGAGGGGGAGGGATGGAGCCAAGAGCTGGACAGGTGATTGGCAAAAGGGATATGAGAGGAACATGGGACAGGAGGCCTAGCCAGAAAGAAAGGGGGAGGGGTGGAGCCCAGAGAATGGGCACGGGGTATAGTGAGAGGGACAGACGGAGAAGAAGGAGAGAGAGAAAAAGAATGTGTGTATATAAATAAATAATGGATGGGGTACGAGGGGAAGGTGGGGCATTAGCGGAAGTTTGAGAAGTCAATGTTCATGCCATCAGGTGGGAGGCTACCCAGATGGAATATAAGGTGCTGTTCCTCCAACTTGAGTGTGGCTTCATCTTTACAGTAGAGGAGGCCGTGGATAGGCATATCAGAATGGGAATGGGATGTGGAATTAAAATGTGTGGCCACTGGGAGATCCTGCTTTCTCTGGCCGACAGAGCGTAAGTGTTCAGCGAAACGATCTCCCAGTCTGCGTCGGGTCTCGCCAATATATAGAAGGCCACATCGGGAGCACCGGACGCAGTATATCACCCCAGCCGACTCACAGGTGAAGTGTCGCCTCACCTGGAAAGACTGTCTGGGGCCCTGAATGGTAGTGAGGGAGGAAGTATAAGGCATGTGTAGCTTTTGTTCTGCTTACACGGATAAGTGCCAGGAGGGAGATTGGTGAGGAGGGATGTGGGGGACAAATAGACAAGGGAGTCGCGTAGGGTGTGATCCCTGCGGAAAGCGGGGGGTGGGGGGAGGGAAAGATGTGCTTAGTATCTGCAGCACCAAACACAGTGGCTGATTAATGCTGATATCATCAGGTGCACAACGGATACTTGAAAAACAAGATCAATTGTGCCAGGAGATTTCCCAATGGGTGCATTTACACCCTCAGATGATTGCTTGTGGAACTTAGTCTATGTTTTCATATATGATTTGCACATGAGAAATAAAGTAATTGTCCTTTTTCTGTGCCATTACACTAAAGACCAGAATTACTTTAAATCAATGACTCCAAAGTTTCCCAGTACCAAAACTCCTATGAAGCAGAATTTCAATGTTTTTAATTGTCTAAAACTGTTACTATCCTTTAGTCTCCTTGGTACTTATAACAGCCACAAAAGCTGGAGGAATAACTGCTTCCAATAACTGTCTTTGCAGTTTTGAAATGAGTGTCAGTATAAATATGGAACAACGCAGGTAAGTCTGGGTGTGGTATCTCCAGGTTCAGGAGTTGGACTTCAATAATAGTAAAATGATTGAATCCATCTTTGGAAATTGAAATAGGCAATCAGTCAGGGATAACAAACACAATGGCACATTTTATAAAATTAATTGTACATTTTGATGAAGTGACACCAATAATGTACGAAGGAAGTTCAGCAGGTAAATAGAACAAACGTAATTCAATATCTCAATCACACAGCAGATTTTTAAAGATCAGAGCCTCTGGTATCAATGGCAATAAATCACACTGGTTTGAAAAACACACTAAACACCATGCAGCTGTAGGTAGATTTGGATACTTTGTGATAGTTTCAGTGATCTGGATGAAGTTGGGTTTATGATCTGTAAACCTACAGCTAATGCAAAAGCGTAAGTGCAAGTAAACAGAGCAGATGGATAATAAAGTGTTGGGAGATGGGGCTTGAAACTGCCAAATGTTGCTGACTTTGGTAAGTGTAGTAATTTGCATGCGGACAGAGAGACTCATGAACTTTCATATATTTTTCAAGGAAAGGCAGTTAATTAATTGTAAAAGAAAAGACACCTGTGTGCACGTTCAAATATAAGGGAGCACAGCACAAACTAAATGCTGGTATAGTTATGATTTTTGGACATATTCGTGGAGATGTTTGAGCACATGAGGAGGTACAATATTCTGTTTTTGCACAAGCTATGCTCAACCTCTCTAGGAATGCTGTGTGCAGTCCTGGTGACAACATATTGTGATCAATGTTTCAGAAAATCTACAGTGGAACACCACTTAACTAATAAAGTAAAACATCTTCATTATCAGGAGAGCTATAGAATAGGAAGGCTATATTAAACAGAGGTGATCCTTTTAGTAGAGATCTAGCATGCAGTTAAGAAGCCAAACAGCATGTTGGCCTTTATTGCAAATGTGATGGAGTTTAAGGCTGGGGTGGTTTTCTGACAGTTGGTGAGATCACATCTGGAATACTGTGCATAGTTTTGGTCCCCTTACCCCAAAGCAATGTAGTGGCAATGGAGGTGATCCAAAGTAGATTCATCAGGCTACTAGGATTAGCCTATAAAGAGAGGCTGGACAGTTTGCGTCTATATCCCTTGGAGTTTACAACAATAAGGGGTGACATTTTTTCAAATATATATGGTCCAAATGGTAGATGTTGAGATAAGGTCATGAGTGGAAGAGCCACAGACAAGGGGATAACTACATAACAAGGGGCAGTTGTATAAAATGAGGCTCTTGGGCATTTCTTCCCTCAGAGGGTAGTGAATCTCTGGAATTCTCTGTGCTAAAGGGTGGTGTAGGCCAGATCATTAGATATTTTTAAGGTGGAGGTGGATAAGTATTTGAAAATTTGAGGAATTGAGAGTTATTGAAGAATTGTTATTGAAAAGATAGGCTCTTATATAGGTTAGTTGTGATCATATTGAACAATGGGAGAGGCTTGAGGGGCCTGATGGCTTCGACCTCCATCTGTTATCTTGCATTTTTGTCTCTCTCAGTAAACTGCATTGAACTAGATTGAGTTGGACTTGGCTCACTGGCTGGACTTGCTGCTCAGCATCTCTGTCTGCACACTTTTCTCAAGCAGATGCAGTGGCTTGCTCACTGACCCTGTGTGGCATGGTCTCAGCCCTCACTAGGCCTCAGACAGTATTAGCAAGAGTCAAGGCAAGAGGGTGCAACCTCACCTCCTGTCAGAGACTGGAGTGCTTTGTAGTGGTCTCTAATATTCAGGCACAGACAAAGGGCCAGAACAGATTTTTAAAGTAATAAAATAATTGAGAAGATAATTTTACCTCATCAAATTGTGCCTCATCTTCACAGTTTTCCAGAACTCTTGTGTAAAACGAAAGGCCTTAAAATTTAGCAGAAAACAAAAATGTCAGTCAGGAAAGACCAAAACACAATACTGTATTAGAAAGCATTGTTACAATATAGATTCAATGGTATTTATAATTTCAGTTTAATTAAATAATACTGTCTAAAACTCAGTAGTCTAGGCAACATTTTCTCTACAAATGCTACTCATCTGCTGAGTGTTTCTGGGAACTTCTGTTTTTATTTCAGCTCTCCAGCATATGTAGATGTGTTTCGAAGAAGGAAGTCTGAGAATCGGAGCGGGAGTGCGGAGGAAGCCATTTTTGAATTTTTCGGGTTTTTTTCCATTGGCGTTCAGAGAGGCGGGACTGCACAGGCGTGTGACGTCGGGCAGTGAAGTGCAAAGACTTAAAAGAAACAGAGCCTCATACAGCGGGCAGCGTAGTTTGCGGGCTGCGGAGTGAGCCGGGAGCAGAGTGAAGGCTTAAGGGCTTCGGCTCAACGGGCTTAGGCGGAAACAGGCGAGGCGAGGAAGGTTTGGTATTCATTTTTTGTTGTTATTTGAGGAGAGGGACAGTATGAGTGTGAGGGCAGTTTGTTGTTCTCGGTGCCGGATGTGGGAGGCCCTGGAGTCTCCAAGCCTCCCGGACATCCACATCTACGCCAGGTGCACCGAGATGCAGTTCCTAAGGGACCAGGTTAGGGAACTGGAGCTGCAGCTCGATGACCTTCGTCTGGTCAGGGAGAGTGAGGAGGTGATAGAGAGGAGTTGCAGGCAGGTGGTCACGCCGGGGCCACGGGAGGCAGACAAGTGGGTCACGGTTAGGAAGGGGAAGGGAAAGAGTCAGGTAATAGAGAGTACCCCGGTGGCTGTGCCCCTTGACAATAGGTACT
Source organism: Mobula birostris (assembly GCF_030028105.1). Taxonomy (NCBI): domain Eukaryota; kingdom Metazoa; phylum Chordata; class Chondrichthyes; order Myliobatiformes; family Myliobatidae; genus Mobula; species Mobula birostris. The sequence goes on along the minus strand of NC_092371.1, from coordinate 207,642,442 downwards.
CCTGTTTGAGTACTGTTGGGGTGACAGCTTACCCGGGGGAAGCGACAGTGGCTGTGCCTCCAGCACAGGGTCCGGCCCTGTAGCTCAGAAGGGTAGGGAGAAGAAGAGGAGTGCAGTTGTAATAGGGGACTCGATAGTAAGGGGGTCAGATAGGCGATTCTGTGGATGCAGTCCAGAGACCCGGATGGTAGTTTGCCTCCCTGGTGCCAGGGTCCGGGATATTCCTGATCGCGTCCAAGATACCCTGAAGTGGGAGGGTGAGGAGCCGGAGGTCGTGGTACATATGGGTACCAATGACATAGGTAGGAAAAGGGAAGAGGTCCTGAAAGGAGAATATAGGGAGTTAGGAAGGGAGTTAAGAAAAAGGACCACAAAGGTAGTAATCTCGGGATTACTGCCTGTGCCACGCGACAGTGAGAGTAAGAATGCAATGAGGTGGAGGATAAATGCGTGGCTGAGGGATTGGAGCAGGGGGCAGGGATTCAAGTTTTTGGATCATTGGGACCTCTATTGGCGCAGGTATGACCTGTTCAAAAAGGACGGGTTACACTTGAATCCTAGGGGGACCAATATCCTGGCGGGGAGATTTGCAAGGGCTACTGAGGTGACTTTAAACTAGAATGGTTGGGGGGTGGGAATCAAATTAAAGAGACTAGGAGAGAGGAGGTTAGTTTACAACAGGGGGACGGGAACAAGTGCAGAGAGACAGAGGGGTGTAAAATGAGGATAGAGGCAAAAAGTAGTAAGGTGAAAAGTAAAAGTGGCAGGCTGGCAAATCCAGGGCAAAAATCAAAAAGGGTCACTTTTCAACATAATTGTATAAGGGCTAAGAGTGTTGTAAGCGCAAGCCTGAAGGCTTTGTGTGTCAATGCAAGGAGCATCTGTAACAAGGTGGATGAATTAAAAGTGCAGATTGTTATTAATGAATATGATATAGTTGGGATCACAGAGACATGGCTCCAGGGTGACCAGGGATGGGAGCTCAACATTCAGGGATATTCAATATTCAGGAGGGATAGACATGAAAGAAAAGGAGGTGGGGTAGCATTGCTGGTTAGAGAGGAGATTAATGCAATAGAAAGGAAGGACATTAGCCGGGAGGATGTGGAATCGATATGGGTAGAGCTGCATAACACTAAAGGGCAGAAAACGCTGGTGGGAGTTGTATACAGGCCACCTAACAGTAGTAGTGAGGTTGGGGATGGTATTAAACAGGAAATTAGAAATGTGTGCAATAAAGGAACAGCAGTTATAATGGGTGACTTCAATCTACATATAGATTGGGTGAACCAAATTGGTAAAGGTGCTGAGGAAGAGGATTTCTTGGAATGTATGCGGGATGGTTTTTTGAACCAACATGTCGAGGAACCAACTAGAGAGCAGGCTATTCTGGACAGGGTATTGAGCAATGAGGAAGGGTTAATTAGTAATCTTGTCATGAGGCACCCTTTGGGTAAGAGTGACCATAATATGGTGGAATTCTTTATTAAGATGGAGAGTGACATAGTTAATTCAGAAACAAAGGTTCTGAATTTAAAGAAGGGTAACTTTGAAGGTATGAGACGTGAATTAGCTAAGATAGACTGGCAAATGACACTTAAAGGGTTGATGGTGGATATGCAATGGCAAGCATTTAAAGATTGCATGGATGAACTAGAACAATTGTTCATCCCAGTTTGGCAAAAGAATAAATCAAGGAAGGTAGTGCACCCGTGGCTGACAAGGGAAATTAGGGATAGTATCAATTCCAAAGAAAAAGCATACAAATTAGCCAGAAAAAGTGGCTCACCTAAGGACTGGGAGAAATTCAGAGACCAGCAGAGGAGGACAAGGGCTTAATTAGGAAGGGGAAAAAAGATTATGAGAGAAAACTGTCAGGGAACATAAAAACTGACTGTAAAAGCTTTTATAGATATGCGAAAAGAAAAAGATTGGTTAAGACAAATGCAGATCCCCTACAGACAGAAACAGGTGAATTGATTATGGGGAGCAAGGACATGGCAGACCAATTGAATAACTACTTTGGTTCTGTCTTCACTAAGGAGGACATAAATAATCTTCCAGAAATAGTAGGGGACAGTGGGTCCAGTGAGATGGAGGAACTGAGGGAAATACATGTTAGTAGGGAAGTGGTATTAGGTAAATTGAAGGGATTAAAGGCAGATAAATCCCCAGGGCCAGATGGTCTGCGTCCCAGAGTGCTTAAGGAAGTAGCCCAAGAAATAGTGAATGCATTAGTGATAATTTTTCAAAACTCTTTAGATTCTGGACTAGTTCCTGAGGATTGGAGGGTGGCTAATGTAACCCCACTTTTTAAAAAAGGATGGAGAGAGAAACCAGGGAATTATAGACCAGTTAGCCTGACATCGGTGGTGGGGAAAATGCTAGAGTCAGTTATCAAAGATGTGATAACAGCACGTTTGGAAAGCGGTGAAATCATTGGACAAAGCCAGCATGGATTTGTGAAAGGAAAATCATGTCTGACGAACCTCATAGAATTTTTTGAGGATGTAATTAGTAGAGTGGATAGGGGAGAACCAGTGGATGTGGTATATTTGGATTTTCAGAAGGCTTTTGACAAGTTCCCACACGGGAGATTAGTGTGCAAACTTTAAGCACATGGTATTAGGGGTAAGGTATTGATGTGGATAGAGAATTGGTTGGCAGACAGGAAGCAAAGAGTGGGAATAAACGGGACCTTTTCAGAATGGCAGGCAGTGACTAGTGGGGTACCGCAAGGCTCAGTGCTGGGACCCCAGTTGTTTACAATATATATTAATGACTTTGATGAGGGAATTAAATGCAGCATCTCCAAGTTTGCGGATGACACGAAGCTGGGCGGCAGTGTTAGCTGTGAGGAGGATGCTAAGAGGATGCAGGGTGACTTGGATAGGTTAGGAGAGTGGGCAAATTCATGGCAGATGCAATTTAATGTGGATAATTGTGAGCTTATCCACTTTGGTGGCAAAAACAGGAAAACAGATTATTATCTGAATGGTGGCCGATTAGGAAAAGGGGAGGTGCAACGAGACCTGGGTGTCATTATACACCAGTCATTGAAAGTGGGCATGCAGGTACAGCAGGCGGTGAAAAAGGCGAATGGTATGCTGGCATTTATAGCGAGAGGATTGGAGTACAGGAGCAGGGAGGTACTACTGCAGTTGTACAAGGCCTTGGTGAGACCACACCTGGAGTATTGTGCGCAGTTTTGGTCCCCTAATCTGAGGAAAGACATCCTTGCCATAGAGGGAGTACAAAGAAGGTTCACCAGATTGATTCCTGGGATGACAGGACTTTCATATGATGAAAGACTGGATCGACTAAGCTTATACTCGTTGGAATTTAGAAGATTGAGGGGGCATCTTATTGAAACATATAAAATCCTAAAGGGATTGGACAGGCTAGATGCAGGAAGATTGTTCCCGATGTTGGGGAAGTCCAGAACGAGGGGTCACAGTTTGAGGATAAAGGGGAAGCCTTTTAGGATCAAGATTAGGAAAAACTTCTTCACACAGAGAGTGGTGAATCTGTGGAATTCTCTGCCACAGGAAACAGTTGAGGCCAGTTCATTGGCTATATTTGAGAGGGAGTTAGATATAGCCCTTGTGGCTAAAGGGATCAAGGGGTATGGAGGGAACTCAGGGTTCTGAGTTGGATGATCAGCCATGATCATACTGAATGGTGGTGTAGGCTCAAAGGGCCAAATGGCCTACTCCTGCATCTATTTTCTATGTTTCTATGTTTCTAATTTGTATTATTCTGTTCAAAGTTACAATTAGCAGTTTATTAATTTGGATCAGGATATTCTGAATGAGTAAAGTGTGACAATAGTTAAATGTCCAAATCTATATATACATTTTGACTATGATTGAAAGGCAAATAAAATCTTCATAACTAATTTGAATGTGGCAGCATTTAATTTATATTATAAATGCAATTGCCAATTTGAAGATTAAGATCAGGAAAATATGAACTGCTTTAATAAGCCCATTGGAAAATATTTCAATAAAATGCATTATCAAGCCCACTTCTGAGATGCTGTATTCTGGAATTAACAAAACAATGCGCTGGTTATTGTAACTTGAAACTTCTCAAGAAATCCTTTTAATGAGCATTAATCCTTTTAATAAAAGTGTTTTCACTAGTTAATATGAAATTGCAGTTAACAGCTCAAGTAACCATATGATGTTCATTAATGTCAATCCGTCAACACACTTCCCTAGTAAGTGAATAGTTATGGATATCTGTTTGAGAGTCGTTTTGGGAAACTAAATTGTCAAATTTTTCAATTTAATTTTATGTAACTTTACTTTCTATCTCTTTTATTCCTTTTTCTTAACCCAGTCTTCCTTTCTCTTTTTGTACCTCTTTCTGCAATTAATTTATTGTTGCATTCATATACTGCTGCCAACTATCCATCATTATCCTTCCTCCACTTTCACTCAATGGGGATTGAGGTGCTTCTATCTGGTACTTGGGAAATAAATGAATTCAATTATATTTTGTTTTGAAAAGGTAAAACAACCTATTCCATACTTAACATAAGAAATATACTTTGCCTTTTTAAGGGGATTAATAATTAAATACTACACTTGATTCAGATGAAAGAACTCTTGAGGGAAGAATTAGGTTAATGTTAATCAATGCTTTTGCTGCCTAGCTCCTTGTACTTCTAGCAAGTAAATTCCTAATACCCTCCTTTTACAGAAAAAGTTAGTTTTTGTATATTGGATTGTTTCTAAAGTATATTTTTGGAATACTGACAATAAGATTCATTTTTTGCATTATGGATTATTAATATATAGGTAGACTGCGAGAGTTTGGAATTGTCAATTTATTGTATGTATTTATTAGACTTAAAACATGCTGCTAGCACCGAATTTGATACAATCTAGTCTAACATAGTTCAGTAATGTACCATAGAACAATGAGAAAACTATCTTCTCCGTTAAAACATATCCAGGTGGTTATTTGAAACAGGAAAAGGGTTTCCATTACCATAGCAATAGATTAATGAGCAGTCAAAGAGCATACCCAGATGATTAGAAATATTTAATACCTTTAACATTAGAAACCAGTGCAATGTAAAGACACCAATGCAAAACATTAGCCCAGTAATATAATCAATACAGTATCTGAGCTGGTATACACAAAACCAATTTGTCTGTTTCTTTGTGCATCTTTACAATTCAGTTTGTACTTACTTACTCAGGAAAAAATTTGCCTAAACTTAACACAAAATTTTTGGTAAATATATTCATTATTGGAGGCTTATAAAATGGCAGGGAAATTAATAGGTTATAGTAATTATTTCACTATGATGTATTGTTTATGCATTTCATTTTTAACAAAATATGTTGAATGAGATATGTTGTGAAGTCTCCAACAATTTACAATAGGGGAAGCAGTCAGAGAAGGCAATTGATTTGCATGGGCTGATCATTTCAGGTATGTTCATATTTAGATAGTTATCATTCATTTTTGATCTCATTCCTTAGTGGAGACGCTGATAGTGGTGTCTTGTGTCTCCGCTCATCTAATGATCCAGTTTTAACAACAATGCGCTGGACAGAACAGGAATACCACTGAGATGATATTGGCTGAGAACAATGGATAAAATACAGACAGTGGAATCAAGCAAAAATTACAACTGTAGTACTTAAGTACTTCAGAACTAGCAGCACCTCACGGAGTTGCAGTACAATTACTTTACTGGCATTTTCCTGAGTTGTGGAAAATCACTGTAGTTTACCCTGGTCATATAAAATCAGGACAAGTTTGATTTAGTTAATAACCACCCAGTCTACTCTCAATCAATGACAAAATGAAGTGAAGTATCATCAAAAGTGCATTCAAGTGACACTTATTTCTCACTGATGCCCAGTCTGGATTTTGTCAGGATCGCTTTGCTCTGGACCTTTCACAACTTTGGTCCAGACACTAGGTGAAGTATGAGTAATCGCCCTGGACCACAGTGCTGTGAGTGGCATCAAGGAAATCTGGTAAAACTGAAGTCAATGGGCCTCAAAGAAAGTAAAACACTCCAGTGCTTGAAGGTGCACCTCTCACAAAGGGAGATGTCAGCAGTTGTTGGGGGTTAATCATCCCAGCCCCAGGAAATTACTGCAGGAGTCCCTCGGAATGACAAATGACTGTCCTTCCATCAATGAGGAAGCTCACAGGTGATTGCACAGAGTTCAGTTTCATTCCTAACTCTTCAGGCACATAACATTCGCATCATCTAAGTGCTAGCTAACAGCATTGAGGTGTCAGGAGGTGAGTCACTTGCCACAGGATACTTATCCTCTGATATGCTCTTGTAATCATGTACGACAGAAGAAAATCTAACTACCTACCCTTGACATTCAACAATGTTATCATAAATCATAAGCTCATTTGGACCAGCCACATAAATACCATGGCTTCAAGAATGGGTCAGAAGCTGTGCTGAATTCAGGACTGTGATGGTGTACTCTCCAATTGTCTGGGTGAGTGCAGTGCCAAAAAGCTCACCAACATCCAGGATTGATCCCAAAAATGAAAATTAAATGAATTATGAAATGAACCTCAGTCTCTAAGTTCTAAGAAAGATTCAGTTTAAATTATCTGTTTCTAAATTTTCCAAGACTTTTTAAAATCTTTTTGAAATGATTCTACTCTTCTTGGTTTAAAGAGGTCAGCAATGATTATTCAATTTGAGCACACACACTATGTTTTTATTACTATTCTTTTGCTTCCCACTAATTTTATTTTTTTTAAATCCTTCTTAGTCCAAATTAACATGCATAACAGAATATTTTTCTAGGATCTAAATACCATCGTCTGGTGTCCACCAATCAGTGGGCCATTTGTTCAAGTTGGCAGAATGCATTGGATTGCCACACATCCATGGCACAATGCCTTTCCAGGAGACTACCTGTCCAGCTGCATTACTTGGCTCTATAAGTACTTCCTATTCTACTATATACCCTGGGATATATTGACAGAGTCCCCAATGGCTGTATTTCTATTAAATATTATTCCATATGCTGAATAAATTTGAGAATAACTTTTATGAATACAAATAAAAATGATAGGCTAGAAATTTCTCTGGTCAACGATTAACCAGATTTTTGAGGGGAACAATAACAACTTGGAGTGAGTGTGCTGATACAGTCACTTTAACACCCAGGCAGTGGGGAAATCACATGAATTAATATGGAGGAGCGGTTACTAAGTGCAATAATGTAGCAGTTCAACCACAAAACAATCAATGGGGTTATAGTGCAGCAACCTCAAGAAAGCAGGCATCAGAGCAATGAAAGGTCCTGCTTGAGAAATGAAGGAGGGCTGAGGGACACTTAAACACGAGGAAATCTGCAGATGCGGGAAATTCAAGCAACACGCATCAAAGTTGCTGGCGAATGCAGCAGGCCAGGCAGCATCTCTAGGAAGAGGTACAGTCGATGTTTCGGGCCGAGACCCTTCGTCAGGACTAACTGAAAGAAGAGCTAGTAAGAGATTTGAAAGTAGGAGGGGGAGGAGGAGATCCGAAATGATAGGAGAAGACAGCAGGGGGAGGGATGGAGCCAAGAGCTGGACAGGTGATAGGCAAAAGGGATACGAGAGGATCATGGGACAGGAAGTCCGGGAAGAAAGAAAAGGGGGAGGGGGGAAAAACCCAGAGGATGGGCAAGGGCTATAGTCAGAGGGACAGAGGGAGAAAAAGGAGAAAGAGAGAGAGAAAGAATGTGTGTATAAAAATAAGTAACAGATGGGGTACAAGGGGGAGGTGGGGCATTAGCGGAAGTTAGAGAAATCAATGTTCATGTCATCAGGTTGGAGGCTACCCAGACAGAATATAAGGTGTTGTTCCTCCAACCTGAGTGTGGCTTCATCTTTACAGTAGAGGAGGCCGTGGGTAGACATATCAGAATGGGAATGGGACGTGGAATTAAAATGTGTGGCCACCATTCAGGGACTTACATTTCCTCCCTTACCACCATTCAGGGCCCCAGGCAGTCCTTCCAGGTGAGACGACACTTCACCTGTGAGTCAGCTGGGGTGATATACTGCGTCCGGTGCTCCCGATGTGGCCTTCTATATATTGGCGAGACCCGATGCTGACTGGGAGATCATTTCGCTGAACACCTACGCTCTATCCGCCAGAGAAAGCAGGATCTCCCAGCGGCCACACATTTTAATTCCACGTCCCATTCCCATTCTGATATGTCTATCCACGGCCACCTCTACTGTAAAAATGAAGCCACACTCAGGTTGGAGGAACACCACCTTATATTCCGTCTGGGTAGCCTCCAACCTGATGGCATGAACATTGATTTCTCAAACTTCCGCTAATGCCCCACCTTCCCCTCGTACCCCATCCGTTATTTATTTATATACACACATTCTTTCTCTCTCTCTCTCTCTCCTTTTTCTCCCTCTGTCCCTCTGACTATACCCCTTGCCCATACTCTGTTTTTTCCCCCCCCCTCCTCCTTTTCTTTCTCCCTGGGCCTCCTGTCCCATGATCCTCTCATGCCCCTTTTGCCAATCAACTGTCCAGCTCTTGGCTCCATCCCTCCCCCTCCTGTCTTCACCTATCATTTTGGATCTCCCCCTCCCCCTCCCACTTTCAAATCTCTTACTCACTCTTCCTTCAGTTTGTCCTGACGAAGGGTCTCGGCCCGAAATGTCGACTGTACCTCTTCCTAGAGATGCTGCCTGGCCTGCTGCGTTCACCAGCAACTTTGATGTGTGTTGCCTGAGAGACACTTAATTGGATCTAATGTCTGCAACACCTTCCAGAAGTATATTTTGCCACAGGTCTAAAACAAATCACTGCTGGCTAAAACTGCTCAGGTCACAGTAAGACCCCTAAAGATATCAAACTCAATGAAATCTGTTAAGGATGGTTAGCAATATCATAACTATGAAAAAAGCAACACTTGCACTTATTGCTTTCATGATTCCAAGATCTTAAAAAAAATTGTGCATCAATGTAGTACCCATGAAGAGTTGTCACCGTAGTAATGTTGAGAATACACCATAACTATTCCATTTTCTGCAACTCATGAATATTATGGAATACTTTCCACTTGCAGTATCGACAATAGCCTTGAAGCTCAGCACTGTCAAAGATGGTATCCAGCTTGATTAGTGTCCTACCAGCTACCAAAACCTTCCCTCCACCACCTGCACACAGTGGTTGTAGTATGTAGCATCTACAAAGAGTGCTGCAGTTTCTTGCCCAAGGTACCCTGGAAGCACCTCCAAAACCTGTGACCTTTACCACCAAGGAGGACGTGCAGCAGGTGCATAGACACACCACCACCTGCTAGTTCCTCTGTGAGTCACTCACTATTCTGACTTGGAAATGTATATCACCACTTCATCATTAAATCCAGGATCTCTCTCCCCAAAAGCACTGTGGATCACTATTAGCTAAAATTTAACTGGACCAAGCTAAAAGCAGGCATATCCCTTAAATGAGTAAAATATTTTTGTATAAGAATAAAATTATTGAAAGTGACTTTTACAAATGTATTTTTCAGCCTGCAATTTGAATCTTCAAAGAGAAGTACTCCAATTTTTTTAATTTCACTAACTGGTACGTAACAAAAAGTGACAGCAGTTTTTTTTACAATACAAAAAATTGCAACCTTCTGTATGTATTATTTTCTTTTAAAACAGCTTCATAACTTCTGCAAACAACCATGTCAAAATTTGCTTAACTTATTTTTTGGTCAATTGTATAGAGGTTAAAATTGGAAAAGCTACTTAGATTTCTTCTTTTCTGAAAGAGAGGAAGGTCTCTTAAAAACAAGAAATGAAACATTTCATTATCTGTAACAATAGTAGCAGATGTGACAGTAGTGTTAGAAAATAACAGTAGTATCTTCAGTTTTGAATGCCATTTGCTTGTTTTTATTGTTTGTACTATCTGTTTTTTTCTCTCTGTACATTGGGTGTTTGACTGTGTTCTCTTTTCAATGGGATTTTTGTGTCTGCCTGTAAGGAGATGAATCTCAAGGCTGTAAAATGTATACATACTTCGAACAATATGTGGAGTGATAATGACAAACACAAAAATGTAAATTGCAAATTAAGTTGTTATATGCCTATGAGATACATTATATGTTCATACTTACTAACAGTTTTATCTTATGTGAATTGAATATATGCTTCACATCCTTCATTTTGTGTTTTGTCAAGTTGTAAAATATGTTTTAAAGGTTACATGCTCATTGTGCTTAAACTCCGATTAAGTGAAATCTCCTCACATTGATTTTAAAGACATTTTCATGAAAATCTTCTCTTTAATTTTCAGTCTGACTAAAGCCTGGGGGGTTGGCTCAAGTGTTTTTCAAATTTCAAATTGCTCACTCAGAATCTGAGTCGCTTGGTTGCATGGAACTCAACAATACGTGTACAACAATGAACTAAGAATAAAAAGTAATTTCATAGATATTACAACTGTAATAAGTATTTCTGATGGGAAACTGAGAAATATTTAGGGGTAATAATGGTTTTAAGGCCCTGGTAAAATGAACACAATTACATCGATCTAAATTTTTTTCATATTATTTTCAAATCAACCAAAGCACCACAACCTAAGAAGACACAAGAGATTTCAGGTGCTGGAATCTGGAGCAACACACAAAATGCTGGAGGAACTATGCCAGTTAGGCAGCAGCTATGGAAGGTAATGGACAGTTCATGTTTTGAGTTGAGACTCTTCATTTAGTCCAATCTCAATTCAAAATGTTGACTTTCCATTTTCCTCCATAGATGCTGCCGAACATAACCTCACAGTCTTTCTTCAATATGATTACGGAATATGTTAAAACCAAGTAGTGTGAGTCATTATCCAAGTGTTTGAAACCTTGAAATGCACTAAATACAAAATCACCTTGATAAGAATTGAAACACATAAAAAAGGCACTGGTGATTAGGTGGATCCCAGAGACATTCTCCTGTGTTCAGTCATTTTGATATCAGTTTGGTAACACTTTCACCTACAAAACAGAAGAATAAAATTGAGAATAGAAAATGCTAAAAATATGAGCAGGTTAGGTAATATCTGTGGAAAGAGAAACAGGGTGAACTGTTCAGATTAGATCCACATTGTCCGAACTGGGAAAGAGGAAAAGAAACCAGTTAAGAGCAGAGAGGATGGAGCAGGGAGGATGGATATGCCAAAATGGAATATGATGTTACTGGGGTAGTTGAGATGCTTTAATGTTTATGGAGCAAGCAGGTAAATTAATTAAGGTGACAGAAGAAGATAAGACAGGCAAAAGGACATATTAAAGCTGTGAAATTCAGGTCAGAGCTGTTGCTGAGATCTGAAACTAAAGGGAAAAAGCCGGAAATCCCCAGCACCCCAGAAGTGTTTGTGCGTGTGTGTGTGTGTGTGTGTGTGTGTGTGTGTGTGTGGAGAGAGGACATTTTAATCAAAGTTACAGATGAATAGCCTTACAGTAGAACTGGCCCATTATGGTGCAAGGAGAAAAGGGGGTGTATTGTTAAGTCCTGAAGGCTGCAACAAGCTCATCTGTTCCTCAAGCTTACTCTGGCCTTCCTGTTTGAAACAGGGTGGTGGGGTGGGGGCACAGATGATATGTCAGATTAGGATTGGACATGAAGAATTGGATGTAAATGCTACTGGAAGTTGTAAGCCAGTCCTCGGACTGAGTGGAGATTGATGACAACATTCAGTTACAGAAGAATTTACATTTGATTCCCACACATTAGGGCAGGACTGAAGCAATATAGCACTGTACAAAGTGCCACATTTCAACAGAAACTTATATTTGTAGAGCATTTTTAATTATGTAAGCTGTACCAAGGTGATTCATAGTAGAATATTCAAAAATATTTGATGCTGCGCATGGGAAGATGGTCACAAGTTTAATCAAAGGCATAGTTTTAAATCGTGTCTCAGCAGTGGAGAGAGAGAGCTGCAGAGGTAGAATCATTTGGGAAGGGAGTTCCAGAGCTTGGCACTTTACCAAATAATGGTGCAGTTGCAAGTGAGGAGGAGATAAAAGCTATGAATAATCAAAATGATAGAACTGAAAGGTTGTGGATATCTTAGATAGCAACAGAAATGGAGGAGATTACATTGGAGTGATAGCCAATTTTATGCAAAGATTTGAAACAAGTGTGAGATTGTGAAATTGAAACATTGCTTAATTAACAATAAATGTACTGTATGTCGGCAAGCACAGAATGATATAGCATGACACAAAGAAATTACATGTGTGTGAGAGTTTACATATATCTTACTGTTGTTCATGGTGAGAATAAAGTTTTTTTGAGAATACATAGTCTGAAGTTGGCTGGAGTCAGACGGTAATAAAAAAAATCAGAAAATAGCAGGCTTAATGATGTTGTGGGTGGGAGGTTTAATGAGAGCTCACATTAAGGCCAAGTGGGCGCCCTCTTCTCTCCACTTCTCCACATCCCCCACTCTTCCCCTTTCTCCTTCTTCCCCCCCCGCCCCTCCCTACACCACATTCATAGGCTTGGTTGTTCTATAGATGTTCCTTAACCACTATTTTTTAGGGAGGGAATGTGAGCAAATTCTCATTTTGTTACTGGGAGAAGTTGGTGTAATTTATTTCCTCTGTACCTTAAACAGATTGTTTACTGAATAAATTGATGATGTTTGTTCCTCTGTTTTCTGTCGGTCATACATGCAGCTCCACCTCCAATTCATAGACTGATAATGTTGGTAAAAGGCATCTGCAGAAGTCTGCAGGTGTTCTCCTGTGATATTTATCCACCAACAGACCTCACTAAATGAGGTTGTGTATCTCATGTGAGGCCGACTTTTGTACATTGGCAGCTATATCTGGTTCTATTTAAACTTCAATTATATTCTTAAGCCCAAAGTTACTTCCATAACTGCAATTTCATCCATATAATCTGGTGATTTAATTAGCCACAGTTTATCCATTTAGATTAACCGCTGGGGTCTGTGGAGCCCCAGACCTCCACAGGTCAACTCCCAGCTCTCGGTATAATTCAGGTCTCTCAAAACAACTAGCCCTGTCAGACAAGAAGAAATGTAATATAATTTCAGCATCAAAAATTAGATCAAAAAATCATTTTGCTTATCCTCCAGGGTTCACCAAAATGGCAGTCACTCTCAACTTAATGGAGTATTTTTTTTGATCAAATCAATACAGTTAAACTGGATTTCTTGAAATGATTATACATATTTCTAAAATAAATATTCAGCCAGTGCCCAATAAGTATAAAGATTATTTAATAACACTTGAATGGTGTTTCTCGCCGCTTCTCATGTCCATCAACTGAATCAGAAAAGGAATCGACTTGAAACGTGAACTCTCTTTCTCTCTTTAGTTGCAGCCTGACCCACTGAATGTTTGCATAATGTTCACTTTTTAATAAAGAAGAAAAGGAAAACGAGGGAATTCTACAGTTCATAGCGCTACTTGGGTTCAGAATTATGACTGGTCACGTTAGATTTTGGGGATATGTTCCCCCTCCGCTATTTCAATGGCAACATTAAACCATTCAGTTAATTGAAGTAAAAAGCTTCATGATATTAGTAGACTGAAGAACCTAAGAAGCAAGGCTCGACTCAGTAACATCGCCAATGCCATGTTCATACACTTAGAAACAGAGCGGTTTTATGGCTGCACCCGGAAGAATTAAAAATAATTCACAGGCACACACTTAAGTATTTTCCTTCGATCCCTCCAGCTCACGCAGTTGGTTTGGCACTCGCCCGCTATAACGGGGAAGGCGGGAGTCAGTGCCAGGGCACCAGCTGATTCACCAGCACTTCAACAATTCCGGCCCTAACACCTCAGTTCGCCTGCCTCGCTAGCAACCACGACAATGGCTATGGACGCAGATGGTGCTTTTTGTGTCTTAGGATTCCTGTGCATGTTCCCATGCGCAATAGTTTGAAATATGGACCAGCTCTGCTGTGACCAACATCGGGCACAACTTGCACTTATGTCGCGTGGTTGCACAGATTTTTATGCAACATTTATAATTATTACAGTACTTTTTAAAAGAAGTAATTGTAAGGAGGCAATGCCACAATATTCCGGAGTTAGCATACACAGGATGATAGATGGATTATCATAATATACCGCGATTAGCATAACTAATTAATTCAGACCGACTTTCAGTTCATAAACGCGGCGGTGCCGCTCCGGGCAACACAACTTTTCATAATTTGGTGCCAACATTGAATGGATTTCGCCCGGCTCACAGCCCGATATAGTACAAGTCGGCTCACTCTGTCGAGCCGACACCTGGATTGTATACCTCTGGTGCCACCTCCGATGATCTGGCATCGCATTGCAATCACAACACTCCATCCAAATGCGGCGCGATGCTCTGTAAGCGCACAGGGCAAGGGTCGCTCCACTTACCTCGAAAGGACACTTTTGCGATGCGGTCGCCTTTCCCCCGGAGGTTGGTGACGGTTTTCAGGTGCACTGTGAGAGCCATGCTGACTCCGGTCAGTGTTGCTCCCGGAGCAGGTGCCGCTGGACTCTGACTCGCTTTCCTCGCTCAGTTACAACACAGTGCTGAGCAGCGGCAGGGAGAACCAGCTCCCGGAGTCTCCTCCCCCGTGTACAACTCACTGTGGATCATCCGTTGTGTTGTTCGGGATCCCTAAATTATTCAGGAGCTTCATTACCAGAGCGGATATCGCTGACATGTTTTAAAGCTGCCCCACGATCGTATTTACAACCATTCAACAGACGTCAGTTCAGTCTATCCAGCTGCTGGGGGCGTAGATATGCGGTGTGGAATTGCTGCAAATACACCTCCAATATACACATCGTGAAAGGGTTTCTTGGTGCATTGGGGGTTAGTGTGGCACAGCATGCATTCTACTTTGGGCCTTTTCCTATCCGGGGAAATAAAGAATTGGCTAAAGCATTGGGCAAATATTTTGCATCCCTCTTCATTGTGGGAGAACTATGACAGCTGAATGAAAACAGAAGGTCTTGTGGCAGCCAAGAAAGCTAAAGTAGGTGATGGCACTGAAGGAGGACGGTGAAGGAATTGAGAGCACTAGGAACAGATCCCCAGATCAAAATGGGGGAAGAGTTAGGTTCTAGAACCTCTCAGCTTGAAATGAAAGTTCAAAGTTAGAGTCATAGAGTCATGGTACATAACCGCACAGAAACAGGCCCTTTGGCCCATCTAGTCCATGCTGAACCATTAATCTGCTTAGTCCCCTCAATCTGTAGCAGGACCATAGCCCTCCGTACTCCTCCCATCCAAATTTCTCTTAAACGTTGAAATCGACCGTGCATCCCCCACTTTCGCTGTCAGCTTGTTCCACAATCTCACCACCCGCTGAGTGAAGAAGCTCTCCTCATGTTTCCCTTAAACATTTCACCTTTCATCCATAACCCATAGTCTCACTCAACCTCAGTATAAAAAGCTGTTTGCATATACCCCTCATAATTTTATATACCTCTACTAAATCTCCCCTCAGTCTTCGGTGTTCTAAGGAATAAAGTACTAACCTATTCAGCCATTCCCTATAACTCAGGTCCTCAAGTCCTGGTATCATCCTTGTACATTTTCTTTGCACTCTTTCAATCTTACTTACATCTTTTCTATGGGTACGTGAACAAAACTGGACACAATACTCCAAATTAGGCCTCACCAACATCTTAACTCCTATAGTTGATACAATGGTTTATGAAGGCCAATGTGCCAAAAGCTTTCTTTACAAACCTCTGTACCCTGTGATGCCACTTCCAGGGAATTATGGACTTGTATTCCCAGATCTGTCTGTTCTACCACACTCCTCTGTGCCATACCACTCTCCATGTAAGACCTACCCTGGTTGCTACTACCAATGTGCAATACCTCACACATGTCTGCATTAAGTTCCATCTGCCATTTCTCAGCCCATTTCACCAGTCAGTCCAAATCCTGCTGGAAGCTTTGAGAGTCTTCCTTGCTATGCACTGCACCCCCAATCTTGGTGCCATCCATAAATTTTCTGATCTAGTTTAGCACATTGTCATCCAGATTGTTGATACAGATGACAAACTACAACAGACCCAGCACTGATTCCCTATGTCACACCGCTAGTCACAGGCTACCAGACAGAGAGGCAAACATCTCCATCCACTCTCTGGCTTCTTCTGTGAAGCCAATGTCGAATCCAATTTACTACCTCATCTTGAATGCTAAGCAACTGAACTTACTTGACCAAATTTCACAGTGGCACCTCATCAAAGGCCTTGCTGAAGTCCACGTAGAGAACATCCACTGCCTTGTCTTCATCAACTTTCCTGGTAACTTTCTTGAAAATCTCTATTATAATGGTTAGAGGCAACCTACCACACACAAAGCCATGTGGACTATCCCTAATCAGTCCAAATACTTATATAACTGGTCGCTTAGAATACCTTCCAATAACTTTCCCACTACTGATCTCAGGCTCACCAAACCATAATTTTCTGGTTTACCCCTGAACTTTTCTTAAAGAGCAGAACAACATTTGCCATCCTCCAATCCTCTGGTACTTCACCTATTAAATATCTCTGCTAGGGCCCCTGCAATTTCTACACATCTCCCTCAGGGTCCGAGGGATCACTTTGTCAGGCCTGGGGGATTTATCCACCCTAATTTGCTTCTAGACAGCAAGCATCCCCTCCTCTATAAGCTGTATAGGATCCATGCCCTTGCTGCTGCATTGCCTCACATTTATAGACTCTATTCATGTCCCAAGTAAATACAGATGCAAAAAATCCTTTTAAGAACTCCCCCATCTCTTTCAGCTCCACGCATAGATAACCACTGTAACTTTACAGAGGACCAATTTTGTCCCTTCATATCCTTTTGCTCTTAATATATCTGCAGAGGAATTTAGGATTCTCCTTCACCTCTCTATTGGAGCAAATTCATGACTTTCTTTTCCTCTTGATTTCCTTCTTAAGTGTTTTCATGCTTTCTTATACTTCTCAAGTACCTCATTTGTTCCTACCTGCCTATACCTGCTATGCACCTCCTTCTTTTTCTTATCCAGGGCCTCAATATCTCTCAGGAACTAAGGTCCCCTAAACCTGCTATCTTTGCCTTTCATTCCAACAGGAATATACTGCGTAAACTCTGTTCTCTCAAAATTGCCCTTTTGAAGACATCCTACTTACCAAGTACATCTTTGCCAAAAATAATCTATCCCAATCCACACTTGCCAGATCCTTTCTGATACCATCAAAGTTTGCCTTTCTCCAATTCAGAATCTCAACCTGAAAGACAGACCTATCCTTTTCAGGGGCAGTGTTGAGGTGGTGCTAGCTGGTGCAATAGTCTCAGCAGAAATTACAATGGCATATCATAGCACCACCAAGAAAGTAACTGAAATCTCACATACAAATTGCAGCTGCTTTGCTTTCTCTGCATAATTTTGAATACAGCTTGTTTCTCCAGTTGATCTAGTGAAACAGCGCCCCCAATTACCATAGCACCCATGCAGCAATAAAGTTATAAGCTCTGTCTCTGTGTTGGTCTAAGGTCACATCCACTCTACACTTCTGCTTATTCGCTCGTTGTCAATGTCCTGCCGTTGCTGTCCTCAGATTAGTTAAACTGATCTAAGACCACTTAAGGTGGTGATGTCACTCACACTGATTCACGCGAGAGACTGATAGTATACATCCAGGCACAGATCCATGGTCTCGTGAGACTAATGGATGCTACACACACACACATTGTGCTTTTACAAGCTAGCGTGGGCCTGGCACGTGCATTACTTGGGCCGGCGTGAAAAATGGATCCACTTTTAGTCAGAAAACGACCTCATCCAGAGGAATCAGTGGTGTCTCAGCCTGAGCCTGTCTTAATTGAAAGTGACATGCAGAAAGAATTAAGTGGGGTCAGGGAGGGGTAGCACCTCTGGTGGGGGAACATGTCGCATCCTTTTCAAGGCAGTTAGTCCACCTTTGGTCCCCACCTGGCACTCAGCTCTCACCTGTGGCTCCCCGTAGCTGTTTGCATGCGACAGCGGCCACACCCCGGGCAACGGCTTCGACAAGCCAGCTAAACCAGGTGAGGGTAGCCGATGGGTCTCAAACCCTGGGTGAGATAGGGAGTTGTCTATCCCAGCATGTGAAGACAGACTCTGGTGGATTGAGTGGACGAGACCAATGGAAAGTCCAACAGTCAAGAAGGCAGTCTCTGCAAGCATAGTGGAACGTGTAGAGCATGACATCCACTGCGCCTAGTCCCAAAGCCAGCCGTCTCGACTTTTGTCTTGCCAATGGATCCAGATGGGAATTGGGAAGAGAGAGTGAGGCTGACGCTACGCAACTCTCCCTCACTTAAATCCAAATCAAGTGCTAGTCTCGACACCATCACCACCATCGATGTCATGGATAAACAACACCGTTTCCCGGATGGTAGCAGCTGGAACAGTTTGTGGTTGGGGTGACTCGAGTCCCCAATGATCCTTCAGGCCTTTTTTACACACCTGTCTTTGTAAATGTCCTGATTAGTGGGAGGTTCACAACTGCAGATGCACTGGGCTGACCACATCACTTTCTGCAGAGTCCTGCGCTTGAGGGAATTACGGTTCCAGCCAGTTCAGGCTGCTCTCAATTGTGCCCCTGTAGAAAGCCCTTTGGATTTGGGGACTCATACCAAACTTTTTCAACTATCTGAGGTGAAGGAGGTGCTGTGGTGTTTTTTACCACTACACAGCTGGCATGTACAGACCATGTGAGATCCTCGATGATGTGGATGCCGAGGAGCTTAAAGCTGTTCACCCTCTCAACCCCAGATCACTGATGTCAATAAGAGTTAGCCTGTCTCCATTCCTTGTGTAGTTCACAACCAGATCCTTTGTTTTTTGCGATATTGAGGGAGAAGTTGTTTTCTTGACACCACTGTGTTAGAGTGATGTCTCCTTCTCTGTAAGCTTCCTCATTATCATTTGAGATTAGGTCAATCAGTGTAGTGTCGTCAGCAAATTTAATTAGCAGATTGGAGCTGTGTATGGCAACATAGTCATGGGTATACAGAGAGTGGAGGAGGGGGTTTAGGACACAGTCCTGAGGGGCACCTGTGTTGAGGGTCAGTGGGGCAGAGGTGAGGGAGCCCACTCTGACCACCTGCTAGTAATCTGACAAGAAGTCCAGGATCCAGCTACACAAGGCACGGTGAAGGCTAAGGTCTCTGAGCTTCATGTTGAACTTGGAGGGAATTATGGTGTTGAATGCCAAATTCATTCCCTAATAGGAGGTCTAGTATTGCACTCTCTTTAGCTGGGACTTCTATGATCTGATTAAGGAAATTTTCCTGAACACATTTATCAAGCTTTTTCCCATCCAGCCCTTTTAAAATAGGGAAGTTAGGACTGTGCCTAATCAGTGAGCATGAGCATGAGAAGAGAGCTCTGTTTTCACTTAGATTCACACTCAAGATTAAAAAGGCAGCGTTTCACTATAGTTTTTCAGAGTTACACAGTACTGAATCATTGATCAGGATTCATTAGAAAGGACAAATAAATATAAGGCGGGGCAAGTGGTGCAGACATTGTCGGAGCAGCCATTCTGTGAGTGGACAAACGTTGGAGAGGCTTTGGCTCATCAGGCTTTGGCAAGTTCAGGCTTGGGCAAAGTAAGTATCTGCTAAGTTTCCTTTTTTTCTTTATTCTTCATTCCTTGTCTGTTATGGCACAATTAGTGCAATGAGAATGGGTCCAGGATCTGTGTTTTTTTCTGTGTGTGAGATGCAAGAATTCTGGGAGACCTCCAGCCTCCCAGATAACCACATCTGCACCAGGTGCACTGAGCTGCAGCTCCTCAGAGAACGTGTTTTATCTGAGGGGAACTCGGCATACAGAGAGGAATAAAAAGTTGCAAAGATGGTATTAATCTCTTTTGGATTGCTTGTCAAGTTTTGGTGCGTGTCTCTTATCTGGGGAATAAGTCGTGATGCAGCTTGACATTTCAACTGATGAGCCATAAGCTGGCTCGCCTTGTCACCATATTCATAATAGAGGCCACGTGTCTTAAGAATTAATTGTTCTGATAGGTTTGTAGATAGAAGATTAAACTTCGCTTGCAAATCAACCCGGCTTTTATATAATTCCGCTGTGGATGCCTCAGAGTATTTTCTATCCAGGTCCAAAATAGATTGCAATAACACTTGCATTTCCTTCCTACACTCTTTATTGGCATGTGAAGTATAAGATATTATTTGACCCCTCAAGTAAGCTTTTAAAGTTTCCCAAAGTAAAGAGTATGATACCGACTCAGTTTTGTTAGTCTCGAAGAACGTGTCAATGTTAGCCGATATATAACTACAAAATTTCTCATTAGAAAGCAAAAGGGGGTTAAGTCTCCACAGAGGCCGTTCTCTAACATTTAAAGGAAAACATAGGTCCAGTTTCACGGGCAGGTGATCAGATATAACTATAGCAGTGTATTCAATTTGTCTAATCATTGGTATCAAGGAGTTACCTATAACAAAATAGTCTAGCCTGGAATAGGAGTGGTGAATATGAGAAAAGAAAGAGAATTGCCTAACTGATGGATTCAAAAATCTCCAAGGATACATATAACCATTTTGTTGCATAAACATCAAGAAGGCCTTTGCCATACCAAAAATGTTCCCCTAGGGGCAAGACCTATCAAGCAGTGGGTCAATAGCACAGTTCAAATCTCCGGAAAAGATTAGCTTATGTGTATTCAGGTTAGGTACTAATGACAAAACCTTATTTGCAAGTTGGACATCATCCCAATTAGGAGCATAAACATTTACCAAAATAACAGGTATCTGAAAGAGAGAGCCAGAGAATATAATAAAGCGACCATTAGGGTCACTGATTACATCAGATGGTGTGAACTGCATTCTTTTGGTGATTAATATTGCCACCCCCCTGGACCTACAATTAAATCTGGAATGAAAAACCTGACTAATCCATGCTTTACGAAGTCTATTATGGTACTCCACTCTTAAATGTGTCTCTTGTAGAAATAGTATATCTGCTTTTAATTGTTTCAGATGAGAGAAAACTTTAGCTCTTTTAACCGGACCATTGAGCCCCTTTACATTCCAAGAAATAAACCTCACAGGGTGGCCTCCATCAGCAGCACTCACGTTAACCATATTAAAAGACACACAGGGCCTACAATCCAAAACAGTGCGAGGGTATAAGTTGCACATAATAACGTACAATGAAAAGAAAGTCTGATCAATCCGTAACACACAAAAGAATAAACTGCCATGGTAATCCCCCAAAACACTCCCCCACCCCTTTACACAAACAACAAAAAAACCCAATTAACCCCCGAAACCTAGATCTATCTCCCCAATTGAGGATGATCGCAGGCAGTACCCAACAAAAAACTTCCAAGGCGTTCCCCATACAGCCCAACTTTCAATCTAATCTAGGGTGGCTCCCCTCCTTAACATTTATCCTATCACTTATACTAACCTTTAATATAACATATAGGGTAAAGATGACACAGGTCAAGCTAAGCATTAAAAACAAAAAAAAGCACTGGGCAACTTAAACACCCGAGATACAAATCCCAAATATTTACACTTTGCTGGTTGAAAGTTTTTGTTAATCAGTTTCGGCAGCATAGCAGTTCGACCCGATCGCGTTCCACAAATTAAACTGGAAAAAATGAACAAAGAAGTGGATTATGGAAATTAACAGTTTGCCTCGGCATGAAGCCCCTTCAATGCTGCATGAATAACCTAAAAAAAAGTCATTGCTCTTCTCGTTCTTCTTCTCCCCAGCGCGAATGGTAAAACTCTTTGGCCGCCTCTGGTGTATTGAAATAATGCTTTTTACCTTCATGTATGACCTGGAGCTGGGCAGGATACAAGAGGCCAAACCTGACCCCTTTCCCGTAAAGCAGGGATTTCACCTCCTTGAAAGCTGCTTGTTTTTTACCCAGCTCCGCACTAAAATTTTCATTAAAAAACACGTGGTGTCCGCGGAAATACAGCTCCTGCTTCCGTCTATTGATGATGCGTTGCTTATCTTGAAAGGAGTGAAAGCAAACCAGGAACGTTCTTGGTCTCGTTTGCTTGGCTCCAGAGACACCGGATGGTTTACGTCCGACTCGGTGAGCACGCGAAAGCATGAGAGACCTTGGGAAAAAATTTGTCCCAAGCACTTCGTCAAAAAACTGGGTCATAAACTTAACAGGGTCCGAACCTTCCAAATTCTCAGGAATGCCGACCACTCTCAAATTGGATCTCCGTGACTGATTTTCGAGATCATCCAGCTTTCTCTTCAGAAATGCGTTTTCGCTCTGCAACACTGCA
Organism: Mobula birostris; assembly: GCF_030028105.1. Lineage (NCBI taxonomy): Eukaryota > Metazoa > Chordata > Chondrichthyes > Myliobatiformes > Myliobatidae > Mobula > Mobula birostris. The sequence goes on along the minus strand of NC_092371.1, from coordinate 207,620,155 downwards.
ATGGCGGCTTCGGCGCTCACCAGTTGGTCACTGTAATCATTCAGGCCATCTTCAACCTCACGAATGTGTTCGTCGTGTGACTCGTAAGAAGACATAATTTGTTCCATGGTAGCATTCACTGGTGATAAAGCATCTTCAAGTTCTCTTTTTAAGGCAGAATGCACTGCTCGCGTCATGTCAGAAATAAGTACTAAATGAAGCCTCTCCAAGTCATCGGGCAGCGCAGGTCCGGGTCCAGGTCCAGCAGCATGCAACAGCACCATTACTGTAACATCAGTCTTCTTGCTCGAGGCTTCGCTATCTTTTTCCACAGTTTTACTTCGAAGGTACATTCTACTTGCCATTTCAATGTCCAGCTATGTCCCGCGTTGTTCGCAATGGTAAATATTCAGTTATCTTGAGCATACGGCAAAGATAAGTAGGTAGATTTTCAATAAAAATCGGGAGCCACACTCACACACACCGACTCGCTCCATACTCAACCCCGAAAGTCCCAGAGAACGTGTTAAGGAACTGGAGCTGCAACCCGATGACCTTCGGCACATATGGGAGAGACTGAGGATGTGATAGGTAGGAGCTACAGGGAGGTAATCACCACTAAGTTGCAAGCGGCAGGTAACTGGGTGACCGTCAGGAGAAGGAAGGGAATTGGGCAGTCAGTGAAGAGTACCCCTGTGGCCATTCCCCTAATAATAAATATACACTTTGGATACTGTTGAGGGGGTGACTTACCTTGGCACAGCTGCAGCGACTGGGTCTCTGGCACCGAGCCTTCCGCTGTGGCTCAGAAGAGAAGAGAGGTGAAGAGGACTGCAGTAATGATAGAGATTCCATAGTAGAGGATTAGAGAGGAGATTCTGTAGACACAATAGAGACAGCCCGATGATAGTTGCCTGCCAGGTGCTCTGTGTGTGTGTGTGTGTGTGTGTGTGTGTGTGTGTGTGTGTGTGTGTGTGTGTGTCTCACCAAGGTCAGGGAAGTCTCAGTTTGGCTCCATGGCATTCTAAATTAGGAGGGGAGGAGGGTGAGCAGCCAGAAGTCTTGGTACACATTGGTACCAATGGCACAGATAGGAATAATGAGGAGATCCTGAAGAGAGATTTTAGGGAGTCATAGATTCATAGAGAAGCACAGCACTGAAAATGTAGTTCCCTACATTTGTTATCTTTACCTTTTATTCTGACAGACACATACAAGCTTTGTACTCTCAAAATGCCATTCTTGAAGATCTCTCACTATCCAAGTACACCTTTGCCAGAAAACTCCACTGCTAGAAGCTGTGGCTGGACACACTTCTTACAGGTGTAGACATCGGGGCACTGAGGTCCCACATCCCATAAGAGGAGCATTCTAGAATCCTGTCTGGCATCCGCACTGCTCTAAATGTGCAATAAGAAATAAAGAAAGAATAAATAATGGAAAAAAAATCTACCTATGGCCTAGACACTCCTTGTCAAAGACTCAGTGAACCAAATTCTCAACTCACGAACAAGAGGAAATCTGCAGATGCTGGAAATTCAGAGGCTGAGACCTTTAACTCCATACTCCAACACTGGCCCACTCATAATGAACAAACCCATGAATACTACCTCATAAGTTTTGCTCTCCTTTCACACTGATTAGTTAATTTAATATTTTTCAAATTTATTTCTTATTGTAATTTATGTATTCTTATGTATTGCAATGTACTGCTGCTACAAAATAACAAATATCATGACATATGTCAATAACATTAAACCTGATTCTGATTCCAAAATGCTACTTTGTAAAGGTGTTAAAAACTCACTGGGTTTGGAGTAAAATTATCATGGGTAGTGGTTAGTTGACATTTGGAAAACAATAGATAAGGAGTAAAATTGTGGCAGTTCTCTATCTAATGATGAACTTACTGGAGCTGATTCCTTTAACATACCCCAGTACCTGCATGTCCTGCTTTCCTCCACGTCACTGTCACTAGGCCCTGCTTTCCTCTAACTTAAGTTCACATGGTTCTGTTTTCTGCATTCCCTTGAAACTCAGTTGGTTCACTGAAAAATTTATGGGAGCATAAAAAGAACATGGACCGTAAAGTAGAATAATACTCAATGGTCCAGAAAATCTGCTAGTCCGGCACCAACAAAGTCCCAAACAAGTTGGGTTAATGGCCTTTTTTTCAGGTATGATTGATCTTGTAAAATCAACTATTTACCATTCTAATGACATGGATGAAAATAAATTCATATTTACAGACATCTGTAAAGGTTGATGAGCACATGGATTGAGAGGTTTACATGATTAGTAACCAATCGGGCAAAATCTACAATGTGTGGTAATCTGTGACGATGTTTGGAAATGCTTTGATATTTTAATACTCTGATAAAGAACAGAAGACAGAATAGATTTTAAAATGTAACAAGTCAATGACTATTGGGCTATACATATCCGTGTACAGTGGTTTACAACAGCCATTCTCTCGGGGGCCCTGGCACATTTGAAGGAGGCTACCAACTGAAAACTGTGAGAAGGGGAGCCCCAAGGGTTTATGGGGGCCCTGGTAACTGAACCGATGAAATACCCAAGCAGCAACCTTCATTGGAGTCAACAGTTTCCCTCCTATTTATAACATCTTTCCAACTCACTGTTTGAATTTGGCACACCTGGTAAATTCATTGCTTAAGCTCCTCCCTCACAGCCTCACTTCAGAGTCAGTCGCGAATCAGACTGCACCGGGTCAACGTATTCAATCAAGGGTTCTTGCATCCATTATCGCCGTACTTCATTCTCTGAAGATCAGCATGTCTTGCTAGGCCTTTTTTAGCCTAGTAACTTAAAGTATATGTGTTTGGATATATTATACGTTAAGGTAGGTTGTGAAAAGTGTTTATTACTGCGTATGAAGTCACCAAAAGAAAATCCCTGGCTCCGGGTAACAGCATTTTTTGTCAGTAATGTATCTGTATTTCGTGAGCTTATTATTTTCAGAAATAATTCTACCCATGAGTTCCTTGGTGAAAAAAAAGTGTCGGCAGTATTCAGTGGAATACTTATTGTATGGTTTCATCGCATCTCCGCAAAACTCATCTTTGCCCATGTGTTTGAACTGCATTACTAAATTGTCAAATGAAAGCATGAGGCCAAGCAAATTGAAAAAACATTTGGATACCTCGCATCCAGAGAAGAAGGATAAGCACTTAGCTTTCTTTAAAAATCTTCGAGATAATTTCGAGAGAAGGCCAATGTTGAAACAAATGCTTACTCAAATGTCATAGAAATTAGAGAAATTAATGACCTGTTAAATCTCGGTATCCTGGATTGGATTTTGAATCCATTTGAAGTACAACCCACCCAAGTTGAGGCAGAAATTCAAGCAAGTTTGATTGATTCAAGAGAGTGATATAACTGCACATTGTCAATTCAGTCAGTTTCAAAAAGATTTTTGGATCAAGAGAGATCTGCCGAATAAATTTACAACACTGTGGGAAATAGTCCAAAGATTTTTTATTGCCTTTCCCTCAACATATTTGGTTGAGAGTGGATTCTGCAACGCAGTTTCCTTGACAAAATCCAAGAACAGAATTGATATTGCAACAAGAGGTGATCTCTGACTGTCCTTGTCTAATTTGGAGCCCAATATCATGAAGCTTGCAGAAAAGCACCAAGCTCAATGATTGCATTAGGCCTGATAGATGTTTAATTTCATACAGTCTTTTTTTAAGTTTTGTCCAGTATGTCGGAATGTTCAAGTTTTGTTGGTGTTCAATAATAAATGATTTTCTGTCTATCTGTTCGTGTTGTATCTCTGAAAGGGGGACCCTGGAACCGGAGAAGAGCTCCTAAGGGGGCCGTGGCCAAAAAAACGGTTGAGAATCACTGGTTTACAAGATTTAGAAATCAAATAGTAAGATACAATTAGCGTATCAAATGCTACATTAAGATTTATTATGAAAATTTAGAGTAGATAAGTTAGGAAATACGGCAGAAGTTGTAGAGCACTCTGGCAAGATCTTATTTAGAACGTTGTGTGTAGCTTTGATCTCTGTACTTAGAACATAGAACATACATAGAACATAGAATTGTACAACACAGTACAGGCCGACCCTCAAACCCTGCCTCCCATAGATTCCTCCATATACCTGTCTAGTAGTCTCTGAAACTTCACTAGTGTATCTGCCTCCACCACTGACTCAGGCAGTGCATTCCACGCACCAACCACTCTCTGAGTAAAAGACCTTCCTCTAATATCCCCCTTGAACTTCCCACCCCTTACCTTAAAGCCATGTCCTCTTGTATTGAGCAGTGGTGCCCTGGGGAAGAGGCACTGGCTATCCACTCTATCTATTCCTCTTATTACCTTGTACACCTCTATCATGTCTCCTCTCATCCTCCTTCTCTCCAAAGAGTAAAGCCATAGCTCCCTTAATCTCTGATCATAATGCATACTTTCTAAACCAGGCAGCATCCTGGTAAATCTCCTCTGTACCCTTTCCAATGCTTCCACATCCTTCCTATAGTGAGGTGACCAGAACTGGACACAGTACTCCAAGTGTGGCCTAACCATAGTTTTATAGAGCTGCATCATTACATCGCGACTCTTAAACTCTATCTCTCGACTTATGAAAGCTAACACCCCATAAGCTTTCTTAACTACCCTATCCACCTGTGAGGCAACATTCAGGGATCTATGGACATGTACCCCAACATCCCTCTGCTCCTCCACGCTACCAAGTATCTTGCCATTTACTTTGTACTCTGCCTTGGAGTTTGTCCTTCCAAAGTGTACCACCTCACACTTCTCCGGGTTGAACTCCATCTGCCACTTCTCAGCCCACTTCTGCATCCTATCAATGTCTCTCTGCAATCTTTGACAATCCTCTACACTATCTACAACACCACCAACCTTTGTGTCATCTGCAAACTTGCCAAACCACCCTTCTACCCCCACATCCAGGTCGTTAATAAAAATCACGAAAAGTAGAGGTCCCAGAACAGATCCTTATGGGACACCACTAGTCACAATCCTCCAATCTGAATGTACTCCCTCCACCACCACCCTCTGCCTTCTGCAGGCAAGCCAATTCTGAATTCACATGGCCAAACTTCCCTGGATCCCATGCCTTCTAACTTTCTGAATAAACCTACCGTGTGGAACCTTATCAAATGCCTTACTAAAATCCATATAGATCACATCCACTGCACTACCGTCATCTATATGCCTGGTCACCTCCTCAAAGAACTCTATCAGGCTTGTTAGACACGATCTGCCCTTCACAAAGCCATGCTGACTGTTCCTGATCAGACCATGATTCTCTAAATGCCTACAGATCCTATCTCTAAGAATCTTTTCCAACAACTTTCCCACCACAGACGTAAGGCTCACTGGTCTATAATTACCCGGACTATCCCTACTACTTTTTTTGAACAAGGGAACAACGTTTGTCACCCTCCAATCCTCCGGTACCATTCCCGTGGACAACGAGGACATAAAGATCCTAGCCAGAGGCTCAGCAATCTCTTCTCTCGCCTCGTGGAGCAGCCTGGGGAATATTCCATCAGGCCCCAGGGACCTATCCATCCTAATGTATTTTAATAACTCCAACACCTCCTCTCCCTTAATATCAACGTGCTCCAGAACATCAACCTCACTCATATTGTCCTCACCATCATCAAGTTCCCTCTCATTGATGAATACCGAAGAGAAGTATTCATTGAGGACCTCGCTCACTTCCACAGCCTCCAGGCACATCTTCCCACCTTTATCTCTAATCGGTCCTACCTTCACTCCTGTCATCCTGTTTTTCTTCACATAATTGAAGAATGCCTTGGGGTTTTCCTTTACCCTACTCGCTAAGGCCTTCTCATGCCCTCTTCTTGCTCTTCTCAGTCCCTTCTTAAGCTCCTTTCTTGCTTCCCTATATTCTTCAGTAGAACCATCTGATCCTTGCTTCCTAAACCTCATGTATGCTGCCTTCTTCCACCTGACTAGATTTTCCACCTCACTTGTCACCCATAGTTCCTTCACCCTACCATTCTTTATCTTCCTCACCGGGACAAATTTATTCCTTACATCCCGCAAAAGATCTCTAAACATTGACCACATGTCCATAGTACATTTCCCTGCAAAAACATCATCCCAATTCACACCCACAAGTTCTAGCTTTATAGCCTCATAACCTCATAATTTGCCTTTCCCCAATTAAAAATTTACCTGTCCTCTTTGATTCTATCTTTTTCCATGATAATTATAAAGGCCAGGGAGCGGTGATCACTGTCCCCCAGATGTTCACCCACTGAGAGATCTGTGACCTGACCCGGTTCATTACCTAGTACTAGATCTAGTATGGCATTCCCCCTGGTCGGCCTGTCCACATACTGTGACAGGAGTCCGTCCTGGACACACTTAACAAATCCTGCCCCATCTAAACCCTTGGAACTAATCAGGTGCCAATAAATATTAGGGAAGTTAAAGTCACCCATGATAACAACCCTGTTATTTTTGCACCTTTCCAAAATCTGCCTCCCAATCTGCTCCTCTGTATCTCTGCTGCTACCAGGGGGCCTATAGAATACCCCCAGTAGAGTAACTGCTCCTTTCCTGTTCCTGACTTCCACCCATATTGATTCAAAAGAGGATCCTGCTACATTACCCACCCTTTCTGTAGCTGTAATAGTATCCATGAGCAGTAACGCCACCCCTCCTCCCCTTTTTCCGCCCTCTCTATCCCTTTTAAAGCACTAAAGTACTTGAAGATGGAATATGTTTAGTTGGAGTTAGTGCAATGTAGATTCACTAGATATGTTATTGGATTGAAAGAGTGAAGAAAATTAATCTATATACACTAGAGAATAGAAAAGCAATAGGTTGGGACGTCTAGAGGGATTGACAGGATAGATACCGTGAGGGCACCTAAAGCTAGGAACAGACATGCTCAACTCTTATCCCCTGACTTGAAGACCATAGTATAAATTATTTTACTTACATATTTCACAGTTTTCTTTCTCAGTGTCAATATTTTTTATCCCCCTTCAATAAAGGTAGACTCAAAGTATCTACTTGAATCTGTTTGCATCTGCTGCTCTTCTGCAACCACGTTGAAATCTTCATTTTGACCTTAGTAAAGAACGTTATTTCTTTGATTTCCTCTTTCCCTTTAAGCATTTATTAAGCAATAGACATTTTTGACACTACCTGTTTGTATTTTTCTATGAAACCTCTTTGCCTTCATAATCTACTTTTTTAAAATTTTCTCCAAATTATAGACTTTCCACAGTTTGCTAATTGCATAATGTCCCCTTTTTTGCCTTATCCTCTTTATCTGTGAATGTTTCACCTTTAAATGGGGTAACATTTCATAGGAATCCTTAATATCTTTATCTTGCCTGCTTCTGAATTTAATTTGCTTCCATGTTGCTTCCAGCCGGTTATCTGAAGATTGTATCTCAGGTCAGTAAATGTGACCTTCCTCCATTTAAAATTTTCACTCCTGAGCTGTTTTTGTCCTTTTCCATAATCAGGCTAACTCTACTTGACTTTTAAATGCTGCTCATGAGTAAGCTTCACCATTCTATAGGTCCTACTTTGTCCACTAAGAATCTTACACCACCCACTCAGAATCAGAATCAGGTTTATTATTACTGATACATGTTGTGAAATCTGTTGTTTTACAATGCAAGGCATAAAAATTATGATGAATTCCAATAAATAAATAAATAATGAAGTGGTATTTATGGACTGTTCAGAAATCTGACGCAGAGGGGAAGAAGCTAAAACACTTGGTGTGCAGCTTCAGGCTCCTCCCGGATGCTAGTAATGAGAAGAGTGCATGCACTGGATGGACAGGATTCTTAATGATGGATGCTGAATTGTTGAGGCACCGCTTGAGGATGTCGTCAGTGGTGTGGAGAGTTTTGCCCGTGTTGAAGCTGGCTGAGTTTACGTCCTTTTACAGCCTCTTGTGATCATGCACTTTGGATCCTCCATATCAGGATGTGATGCAACTGGTCGGAATGCTATCCACTGTACAATTGTAGAAATTTGCTAGAGTCTTTGATGAAATACCAAATATTCACAAAATTCTAATGAATTCTAGCTGCTGCTGTGCTTTCTTGCATCAATGTGTTGTAACTCCTGAGATGTTCATGCCCAGGAACAAACTGCTTATGTTCCACAGTTGTTCCCTCAGTGAGGTGTGGAGTGTGTTCTTTCTCTTCTTGATGTCCACAGTCATTTCCCTGCTCTTGCAAGGTTGTTGTTGTGACACCTCTTGACCAGTCTATCTTGTTTCTGTATGCTTCCTCATCTGTCATGGTCTGGTCCGTGAAGTCCGCGTTCCGGTTCACATTCCGGTCCGTGGACTCCGGAGTCCAGGTCTTCCAGCTGTCCCTTGTTTCAGCTGGGCTTGATCATAGGAACCTGATGCTCACCTTGGGGCTGGGAATATAAGTGGCCCTGGGTTCGAGTGTGGTTGCTGGTTCATCTTGTCAGTATCCTGTCCTCGCCTCTGTGGGGTAAGTCAGACTGTCTTTGACTGTTCCCTTCCTTTCCCTTCCCTTCCCTTCCCTGTCCTTCTGAAGCCTTGCCTGCAATCTGTGTCTGGAGCCCTGCCTGCAACCTTGTCAAATTCAACCACCGGAGTGAGACCGGAGCCTTGCTGTGTCAAGATAAGGAACTGTCTATCGTTGAGTTGGAACTGTCTCTGTGTCCACGCCTTTGCTGGGTAGGTCTGGCTGTTTGCCGCTACCTAGTGTTGGAAGCCGTCTCTGTGTCCACGCCTTCGTTAGATAGTCCGGCCATTTGCCACTACCTAGTGTTGGGAACCGTCTTCCTGTCCACGCCTTCGCTAGGTAGATCTGGCCATTTGCCGCTACCTAGTGTTGGGAACCATCTCGTCGTGTTCAGCATTCTGTGTATGAATCCCGGCCCTACGTCCTATTCCCAAGGAGGGGGTCCCATCTCTGTGTTCCATGTTCCTGTCTCTCAAGTCCAAGGCTCTGTGTTCCTGTGCTCGAGACCAAGGCTCTGTGTTCCTGTCCTCCTCAAGACCAAGGCTCTGTGTTCTGCGTTCCTGTTGTCCCAAGTCCAAGGTTCCGAGGTTCCTGTTGTCCCAAGTCCAAGGTTCCGAGGTTCCTGTTGTCCCAAGTCCAAGGCTCGGCTGTTCCTGAGCACCAAGTCAAAGCTTCGTGTTCTTGTCCTGTCCATGTGCTTCGTCCTGTACTGGAGTTCCCTCATCTTGCCCAGGAGTCTCTCGTTCTGTCCTGTAGCCTCGACTAGTCCTGTCTCCCAAGAGCACGTCATGTCTTTGCCTAGTTCCGGAGTCCGAGCCCGAGTCGAGACCCAGGTTCTGGGTCCTTGTCCAGTCTCTGGCTTGGAGTCCGAACCCAAGCCTCATCATGGCCTCGCCTTGAAGAACCCAAGCCTCGTCATGTCCTCGCCTTGAAGTACCCAAGCCATGTCCAATCCTGTAGCCACGTCATGTCCTCGCCTAGTTCCGGGGTCCGAGCCCAAGTCAAGACCCAGGTTCTGGGCCCTTGTCCAGTCTCTGGCTCAGAGTCCAAGCCCAGGCTCCTAGTTCCCAGTTCCTTGTCCTGGTCCCACTTGCCTAGCCAATGTCCTAGCCCAAGTCTCTGTTCTTGTCCCAGCTCTCGAGTTAAATCCTGTTCCTAGTACTTCAGTGTCTGTGTCTTGCTTTTGGGTCAGCTCCCAGCGTCCCCCCTGTGACATCATCACAATCTGAGATTCTGCCAACAGCAGTGCTGTCATCAGCAAATTTATAGACGGTTTTTGCGCTGCGTCTAGTCACACAGTCATGAGTGAGTAGAGTAGCGGGCTAAGCACGTTTCCTTGAGATGCGCCTGTGTTGATTATCAGCGAGGAAACACTATTACTGATCTGTCCTGACTGTGGTCTCCCGGTGTGGAAATCAATGATTCATTTGCAGAGGGATGTACAGATGCTTTTCCTAGGACTTGCTAGATTGTACTTTCTTTAGCCGTTACTTTATCACTGCAAGTGCAGTTGGATTTATTTGCCATTATATCTTGCTATTTGTACAGTTTTTGGACCTTTGTCAATGTAGTTGTTCTTCCAGCCCTCTTCAGTACATTCCCATCAATTTTATGGTCATTTTTAAAAAAATTTGCACTTAAGCCATTTGGACTTCTCCCATATATTCTGGTATGTTACAATAATATATTAAAATAATGTAATAATATCAGTAGATTGCAGGGAATTCCCTGTTTATTTACTTCAGTAATGGTTTAAATTGGCTCATCCTACCCCTGACATTCGTGCCTTTATTAAACTGGAGGCAGAGAGCAAGTTGCTCACTCTCAAACTTCAGCCATAGAAGTGAGGGTTTCAGCTCACTGGCAGTAATTTTACTGTGTGCCTCACAAAGACAATGTTTGTCTCAACCTCTGATTTACTAAGGGAGACTATAGGTATTGCCTGCACAGCCATCACTCAGACCCAGAACACTTTGCATGTTTTTACAGGCCTGGTTCATCCTAGTTGGTTTGATGTTGGTTCATCATTGTGGAACCAACAGACAATGATGGCCAGCATTGAGTAAGTGGCAGAGACTACTGGTATTTTACAAAATAGTTGGCTTCCACAAAATGGTAGGGATCCATGTGACTTTGTACGCCATATATGAGGGCTCCCATTCTTTAACATCAGTTAATGTGAAGTGCCTGACTGCAAAACCTGAATATTCATGCAGTGCACACAGGATCAATGTATGGTGCCTTTATTGTTAAAAGTTCCAATATAATCCATATATTTAGGGGAAAAAAATTGGCTAACAATTGATGCAGTGATATATGTTATTACATAAATTGCATACACTGAGCCAGACAAGCCATTTTCCTCTGGCCTATTCATTTAAAAGCCATTTTCATGCACAGAACTGCCACTCACTAGATTCTTTTTTGTTTCTCGCACCATTTTCTGTAAACTCTTGACACTGCTGTGCGGAAAATTCCAAGAGATCAGCAGTTTCTGAGATACATGAACCACCCTAACTGGCACCAATAATCATTTCATGGTCAAGGTCACTTAAAGTTCAAAGTTCAAGTTAATTTTATATGTCACCTGATTCATTTTCCTGCAGTATACTCAGCAAATCTATAGAACAGTGACTATAACAGGATCAATGAAAGATCAACCAGAGTGCGGAAGACAACAAACTGTGCAAATGCAAATGTAAATAAAGAGCAATAAAGTAACGAGAACATGAAATCACAAGGTAAAGAGTCTTTAAAGTGAGATTGTTGGTTGTGGGAATATTTCAATATATGGGCAAATGAGTGTATTTCTTCCCTTTGTTCAAGAGCCTGATGGTTGTGGGGTATTAACTGTTCTTGAACCTGGTGGTATAAATCCTGAGGCTCCTTAGATCACGTTTCTTCCCCACTTGATGTTTGGTCTGAACAACAATTGAATCCCTTGACCATATCTGCCTGCTTTCATGCATTGAGTTGCCGCCACATGATTGGCTGATTAGATATTTGCTTTAACAAGCAAGTGTACAGCTGTACCTAATAAAGTGGCCACTGAGTGCATGTAATCAAACATATATAATTGTAGCTGTGCTCCTCCAAGCCATCAGGGGTGATGACACTTTCAACAGTAGCTTTCGTTCACTGTTTTGATCTTTGCCAGATGCCACATTGAATGATACCTGTGTATGCTATAAACAGGTGAACTCAATGGGTTCAGAGAATCATCATAGAGTTATACAGTACAGAAACAGGCCCTTTGGCCCACCACATTCATACCACCCCACTGTGTCAATCTACACTGACCCCATTTACCTGCATAGTCCATAGCTTCATATACCATTGCAACCCAAGTACTTGTCTAAATGCTCCATAAATGTCATATGAATTTGTATTCCAGGCTCCGACTACTGTGTGAAAAGTTCCCTCCTTAGATCTCCTAAGAAAGATATGGAAAATAAACCTCATAAATAATGAAGATCAACACCAAAGTTTTGTAGGTACAATTTAAGTTGGCTGATTGTAAAAAGGCACTTAAGTGTCCTTGAATGTGATATTATATTGGTGTAGGATGTGAAATGCTCACAGTTCCAAGAGAGCCACTGATGGTGCCTGTATAAACCACAGGAAATGTTGCAGGAATCCCTAGCGATAGTAGTCAGCGTTATCCTCAACTTGCCCCTTCTGAATAAAGATTTGGGTTTGCACAACGCTTGGAAACAGCTGAGTGAGCAGAATGCAACATCAAAGGAATGGGTTAACAGGACAGATTTGTCAACTCTCAGTTTTACAGCATAGTTCCTGCAACTCCTTCCCTTTCAATGAATCAGAAGACTCACACACCTACTTTGAAAACCGTACCATATAGCCTACTGCATAATATGGGACTATTTTATGTTGTAGTAACACATTATTGAGCATGCGCTATTAAGCACGTATTGATCTGTATATATGTGTTCAGTTCGGGTTCCGTAAGTAAAAACCTCTGTTAACTTAGCTCCACTCTCTAGCATTTTTATTTATAGTTTTGTTGTGTAACATACACAACAAATTGGCGACGAAGTTAATGAGCCTCCATTGTATCAAAATGCCGTGTTTTAATTGATAATGGCACTCAGAAGAGGCAGATTGAGGCCGTGAGTCTGAAAAGAAGCGGGAGTTCAGCCAGAGTCAGGAACGTCAGGAGACTGAAAGATGCAGTTGGAGCTGCGGCACATCCAGGCGAGACCACAGCCGGCGCTGAACCCCAGGGTTGAGGGTCTGCTTGCCTCAGAAGGGAGATAAAAAAAAAAGGAGCAACACACACAGCTAGCCAGAGTACGCTCGCAACGCTAGCAAAAAAAAAAGGTCACGTGAGTCAAAAAGAAAACAAGGGACTGGGGCTAAATTAACACAACAAGGATGGTATTAATTGGAACCACTACAGCATTTGATAGTGGCATTGAAGACTGGGCAACTTATATTGAAAGAATAGAGTTGTATTGTGATGCTGATGATGTTAATGAAGAAAAGAAAGCCAACATCTTACTTAGGTTATATCCACACTAGACGGGATAATTTAGAAAACGTCAGTTTCACGTAAGAATGATAGGCGTCCACACCAGGCGTTTTTGAAAATACCTCTGTCCACATTCAAACGGGTATTTGGGCAAATCTCCTCCTACTGGGCATGCGCAGCACACATCTACAGAAAACAAGCAAAGAGGAAATGGTATACTATTTCCGTTTCCGTGGCGACTTTGTGCTATTTCCATTGGTCAAAAACTAGAGTACCTGCAACAACAGTGAAAGAAAGTTTTCAACAATGTCTTCGAGGAATACAAAGAAAACCTCTGCTGGAAAAAGCAGACCGAACTTCTTCGTTTGGACAGACGATGAAGTCGAGCTGCTTCCGCGAGTTGCAAACGACTACAAAATCAGCAGAGCAGTGGAGAATGTGGACTGGGAATTGTGCCAAACCAAATAGAACAACATCCTCGACCATTATAAAGAACAGGTTGCGTTCAAGAAAACAATGAAATACCGCGCTGCCGCCACCATCTGTCCGGCACGTCATGCCAGCGTTTTTAAAAAGCTCCAGTTACCCTGTACACACTACACCGCCCAACTGGCGTTTTCAGATTTACACAATCTGGAAGGTGTTTTAGAAAAGTTCTGTTTTCGGGGGAGCAAAATGCTGTTTCAGTGTGGACGGAGGGTCAAAACGAAGAGAAGAATCTTCAGTTACGGATTTATCCAGTCTAGTGTGGACGTAATAGGCGCTAAAACATACAGCCTGCTATGGAGCTTGTTAACCCCTGAAAAGCCAGCTGACAAAACGTTGAAGCAAATAGTGGACTCTCCAACAGCATTTAAACCCCAAACCACTGGTCATTGCTGAAAGATATAAATTCCATAAACCGAATCAGAGCAAAGACGAATGCATTTCTGAATATTGTGCTGAATTGCGCAAATTATCAGAACATTATCAATTTGGAGCTGGTCTATCAGACGCATTGAGGGATAGGTTAGTGTGTGGGATGCACTGAAGAAGCTCCTGTGTGAAAAAGACCTTACATTACTCTGAGAAAGTGTTCATGAAAGGAATAGGAACACTTCGGGGCATGAAAGCAAAGATTGAGATTGAGGAAAATGCACGTCCAAAATTTCACAAAGCCAGACCAGTGCCATATGCAATCCATCCTACAGTAGAGGCAGAGCTGAAAAATCTGGAGCAGACTGGGGTCCTGTCAAAGGTGGATTGGAGTGAATGGGTCACGCCTATTGTTCCAGTGATGAAGAAAATCTCCAGCACAAAACCAGGAAAACCGAGCAAGGTGCGCATATATGGTGACTTTAAAGTGACGGTTAACCCAGTTCTCCGCACAGTACAGTATCCTCTACCTCGTATTGCGGACATCTTTGTTTCCCTGTCAGGAGGGGAACATTTCACAAAAATTGATTTGACCCAGGCTTACCTTCAAATGGAAATCGAGGAAGCATCCAAGAAATACCTGACAATAAATACATACAAAGGACTTTACCAGTACAACAGGTTGGTGTTTGGGACAGCATCAGCACCTGCAGTCTGGTAAAGGGCAAAGGGCAATGGACCAGGTCCTGCAAGGGATTCCAGGGACTCAGTGTTACCTGGATGACATCATTGTCACCGGCAAAGACGACGATGAACATCTTTCTAACCTAAAACAAGTGCTCACCAGGTTACGAGAATATGGGCTCAGAGCTAATTGACAGAAATGTAAGTTTTTCAAAAAGGAAATCTCATACTGTGGGCGTGTGATCAGCAAGGATGGCTCACACATGCCTCAAGACAAGATAGAAGCCGTGCTTAAGACACCACCACCTGAAAATGTGTCTCAGCTGAGAGCGTATCTTGGACTAGTGAACTATTACCACAAGTTCTTGCCTAACCTATCCACACCCACTAAGTGCATTATTATAGGCAGGGACATATTGGAAGTGGACTGAGAGCTGTGAGAAAGCGTTTCAGGAAACTAAAAGACTCATAACTTCAGATGGGGTGCTCGCACACTTTGACCCCTCCTTACCTATCTGACTAGCTTGTGATGCCTCGCCCCATGGGACAGGAGCTGTGTTATCACACACGTTTCCAGATGGCTCCAAAAGACCAATAGCCTTTGCCTCAAGAACGCTAACTTCAGCTGAACGCGACTACGCACAGATTGACAGAGAGGCCCTAAGCCTCGTGTGGGGAGTCAAGAAATTCAGTCACTACCTGTACGGTCAAAAGTTTACCCTGTTGACTGACCATCAGCCTCTCGTGTCAATCTTCAACCCAAGAAAAGGCGTTCCAGTGATGACATCACAAAGGCTGCAGCCATGGTCTCTTTTCTTAGGAGGTCACATGTTTGACATTGAACACAAGGGGACCAAGAAACATGGCAACGCAGATGGTTTGTCATGTTTTACCACTGCCGACTTCAGAGATAACTACACAAATGGATTCAGCAAAGGTCTTTCACACAACAAGTGTTGAACAATTGCCAGTGACAAGCAGCCTTATTGAAAGGAAAACACACAATGACCCTACATTGTCAAAAGTGTATGACATCACGGTAAAGGGGTGGCCAGCACATGGTAGCACACTGTTTTCAGCCTTCTCAACGAGGAAGGAGCAGCTGTCAGTGTGTCGGGGAACACTAACGTGTGGTTCATGAGTTGCGATTCCTCCCAAGCTACGCACCAGAGTGCTGGAGGAACTGCACGAGGGGCACCTGGGTACCGTGAAGATGAAAGGTCTTGCCCGTGCCTATGTGTGGTGGCCAGGGATCGATAAACAGATTGAGGACTTGACCAAGAACTGCTCTGGATGTCAAAAGTTCCAGAACACACCACCACAAGCCCCTCTCCGTCTATGGGAGTGGCCTTCATCACCATGGTAACGAATGCACATCGACTTTGCTGGACCATTCATGGACTCTATCTTTTTAATCGCCATTGATGCACGTTCCAAATGGCCAGAAGTCATCAAAATGAAGACAACCACATCGGAAAAGACCATTACAGTTCTGAGGACCATGTTCACCGGGAATGGCATACCAGAACAAATCTGCAGAGACAATGGACGACAATTTGTCTCTGAAGAATTCCAAAGTTTTGTGAAGAACAATGGAATCAAGCACTTTACATCAACCCCTTACCATCCATCCACAAATGGCTTGGCAGAAAGATTTGTACAGACATTCAAGAAAGCCCTTAAGGCAAGGGATAGTTAAAATCCATCACTACAGCACAAGATAGACAGCTTCCTCCTTGCCAATCGTATTGCAGTACATGCAACCACTAACCAGACTCCAGTGATGATGTTTCTGAACAGGAACCTGAGGTTCCGCATGGATCTTCTCAAACCAAATGTATGGCGTGATGTGGAGAACAGACAGTTCGAACACTTGAATGCTAAATCAACACGGAGCTTCAATGTGGGACAGTCAGTTCTTGCACGGGATTACCGGACTGAAAAGTGGCAGCCGGGTACAATTTCCGCCATAGACGGCCCACTGATGTATAGAGTACAGGTGGGAGAGAACGTATGGAGACATCATGTGGATCAAATCCTGGATGCTCAGGTGAAAAACACAACAACACCTTGCCCAGACTCCCCGGACATAGAAGCAAACAGTCCTGATGTGACCACATCAGCCTCGCCCACAGATGAGCCTGTCAGCGCTGAGGACCCGCCTGATGTACTTATAGAGATTACTTCCCCAAATCAAATGTTGCAGGGCAGACATTACCCAGAGAGGCAGAGAAGGGCCCCCCAGAGACTTCAGTTATAATTATTATTATTAGATTACTTTGTTATAATTTCATATTATTATGTTACTAATTAAACAGTTGGTGGGCATTTGTATATTAAGGGTACAGATACAGTATTTGTTTAGCGTAGTGCCCCTGTTAACTTAAAAAAAACAGTTGATACACTTTTAAACTAAATGGGGAGGAGTGTACCATATAGCCTACTGTATAATATGGGACTATTTTATGTCGTAGTAACACGTTATTGAGTATGCGCTATTAGGCACGTATTGATCTGTATATATGTGTTCAGTTCGGGTCCCGTAAGTAAAAAGCCCTGTTAACTTAGCTCCAGGTTCTAGTGTTTTTATTTATAGTTTTGTTGTGTAACATACACAACAAAAACCAAAAAGGATTTACTTCAACCTCCATTGATCACTTCTGTTTATTGTGTTCTACTGACTACTGTCCAGTGGCTCTGACATTCACCATCAAGAAGTGTTTCGAGAGACTTGTCATCAGAGAGAATAACTCCAACCTCCCTGACAACCTTGACCCACTGCAGTTCACCTATTGCCAAAACCAGTCCATGGCAGACACTCATCTCCAGATCATTTGGACAGTAGGGGCACCCACGCTAGACTATTGTTTATTGACTACCAGTCTATCTCCAATACAATATTTCCAAACAAACTCATCTCTAGACTCCTAGACCTGGGAATTAATTCTTCCTTTGCAAATGTATCCTTGTCTTCCTGAGTAACAGACCAGAATCAGTAGGAAAGGCAGTAACAGCTCTGTCACAGTTATTCTCAGCACCGCTGCCCCATAGTGGGACATATCTCAAATAATGATGAGTCGGAGTAGAGGAAGGACAGAGAGAGCATAGTGACATGATGTCATGAAAACAGCTTTTTCCTCATTGTCAGTAAAACGTAAGAGCAGTTCATTCCCTTCAGAAAGAGCATGGTGAGGGGGGCAGTGTAAATGCTCCTGTTTACATCAACGCTGATGTCAAAAGGGTTGAGATCTTCAAGCTACTAGGTGTGAACTTCACTATTAGCCAGTCCTCTTCCAACCACGTAGATGCCATGACCAAGGAAGCTCACCAGCACCTCTATTTTCTTAGGAGACTAAAAAGATTTCTGCTTGACCCCTTCAACCTTCAATTTTTATCCATGCACATCTAGAAGCATAATGTCTTGGTATGGAAACTGCTCTGCCCATGACTGAGAGAAACTGCAGAGAATTGCAGACATGCTCAGCACATTAATGACACCAGCCTCCTCTCCATCGACTTTGTCTACTCTTCTCACTGCCTCAGTAAAGCAGACAGTATCAAAGACCATATTTGTCATAAGGCGGTGGCTGGGAACGGACCCAAGTGCAAGACACAGACACTGAAGTACTAGGGACAGGACTAGGATACAGGGTGAGGGCAAGGACATGGACACGAAAACCGGGATCCCGGAACAGGACTGGACAAGGGACCTAGGAGCCCGGGCTTGGACTCCGATCCAGAGACTGGACAAGGACCCAGTACCTGGGTCTTGCCTCTGGCTCGGACCCCAGAACTAGGCAAGGACTAAGCTTGGCTGGCAGGCAGGATGAGGCTGGAGTCTTCAGGCTTGAGGCTAGAGACTAGAGGTGAGGCT
Source organism: Mobula birostris (assembly GCF_030028105.1). Lineage (NCBI taxonomy): Eukaryota > Metazoa > Chordata > Chondrichthyes > Myliobatiformes > Myliobatidae > Mobula > Mobula birostris. The sequence goes on along the minus strand of NC_092371.1, from coordinate 207,601,769 downwards.
TTGCAGGAAGCAGGAGGCTGGAGTCTTCAGGCTTAAGCTAGAGGCTAGAGACTTGAGGCGAGGTTTGGCAGGAGGCAGGAGGCTGGAGACTTGAGACAAGGTTTGGCAGGAGGCTGGAGACTTGAGGCGAGGCTTGGCAGGAGGCAGAAGGCTGGAGACTTGGCTGGAGACTGGAAGCTGGAGGCTCCTCCTGGGCAGGGCGCGGTACTCCTGAGCAGGGTGCGGATCACCACCCGATGGAGGTAAGGGACAGGAAGGGACAGAACCAACTGTAGGTAACGGTAATTTGGCCTGGCTTACCCAACGGAGGCTAGGGACAGGAAGGGACAGAACCAGCTGCAGGGTAATGGCAAGACAGCCTGACTTACCCAGCAGAGGCAAGGGACAGGAAGGGAGCTAGGTACAGCGTGGCTCCAGGACAAGACTGAAGGCGAGACGAGGTGAGAGTTACCAGCAAGACCAGGCAAAGCTTCAAGCAATGCAAGGCGAAATGAGAACTTCAGGCGAGGCGAGAGTTACCGGCAAGACAAGGCAGGGCTTCAGGCGAGGAAACAGAAGGCAGAGGAAGGGATACAAGGAGTAAGGACAAGAACAATCCAGCAGCCACACCCTGGTCTCTGAAGGTATTTATGCAGCCAGCCCCAATGAACATCAGCTGACTCAATTAGAGCTCACCAAGAACAGAAACAGGGTAGACAGGAAACCCTGGAGCAAGGGTCGATGGACCGGACCGTGAACCGCAATACGGACTTTACAGACCGGACCATGACAATATTTACCCTGGAGATTGTCTCTTCTCTTCCCTCCCACAAAGTAGAAGATATAAAAGCCTGAAAGCACATACCATTGGTTCCTTAAGGTTGTTATAGGCAAGGGTAGTAATGGGGATAAGCTTCCACTACCTATTAAATGCTCCCAATGGCTTGTGACTCAAATAGCCTCTGACAACCAAGTCCAGCTCCTGGCCTTCACGTGTGGTTTAGCTACTAAGCCTGTCAGAACTGTTTCTACTGACAGGAGAAAGGGCAAAGGTGGGCTACTGGCGCCTTAAAATCAGTTGCTTCAGGTAGATGGGCCTTGTCATCTGTGGTTGACAGCTCACCTAGGAGAAGGAGAACTCTGATCTCAAACCTCTGCTGCCTTGCGGCTATACCCACTCATGGGGAAGGTTTGGAATTAAGCCCAAGGGAAAGATTCGGAGCTGGAATCCCTAAAGCAGTCCAACATTGAGTTCAATGTTGACTGGCAGCTCCTGCAACGCTACTGGTACCAAACTGTATTGGTCTCTGCCGTTCCTTTGGGTTCATCAGTTGCATGGAGTGGGGGAGCTTGCTACACGGGCAACAGCTTTCTCTCCAGTTTGCGTATCTAGACAGCTAGGATACACCATCGGTGGTCGACCCTGACTGATGGAAATCTCATTGCATTACATACCACCAGACTCGAGGGCAGCTTCTGTCCTGCTTTTACAAGGCTATTAAATGGTTTCTTAGTATGATTAGATGGACTCTTGATCTCACAATCTACCTGGTTCTGACCTTGCATCTTAATGTCTACCTGCATTGCACTCTCTCTAACTATAACACTTTATTTTGCACTCTGTTATTGCTTTGCCTTGTACTGTCTCAATACACCGTTGTAATGAATTGATCGGTGTACAGCCCAAGTTTTTCTCACTGTACATGAGTACATGTAACAATAATAAATCAATTTATCTATTTTCTCACTGCATGTGTTGGTTGCTTTATTCTGAGCATTCTTCTGCACATTCAGCTTTCAATGATTTTTTAAAATATAAAGTTCTCTTGGCAGTGTGGAGGATCAGCGAGATCTTGGGGTTCATGTCTATATACACTCGAAGCTGCTGTTCCAGTTGACAGTGTTGTTGAGAAGGTGTATGGTGTGTTGGCATTCATCAATCATGGGAATGAGTTCAAGAGCCGTGAGGTAATGTTACAGCTATATAAGGCCTTGGTCAGACCCCTCTTGGAGTACTGTGTTCAGTTCTGGTCACCACACTACAGGAAGGATGTGGATACTATCGAGAGAGTGCAGATGAGATTTACAAGGATGTTGCCTGGATTGGAGGGCGTACCTTATGAGAATAGACTGAGTGAACTTGGCCTTTTCTTCTTGGAGTAACGGATGATGAGAGATGACCTGATAGAGGTGTATAAGATGATGAGGGGCATTGATTGTTGGATAGCCGGAGGCTTTTTCCCAGGGTTGAAATTGTTAACCTGAGGGGGCATAGTTTTAAGGTGCTTGGAAATATATACGGAGAGGATGTCTGGGGTAAGTTTTTCCCACAGAGAGTGGTGACTGCGTAGAATGCACTGTCGGTGGTGGTGATGGAAGTGGATACAATAGGGTCTTTTAAGAGTCTCTTAGATAGGTACATGGAGCTTAGAAAAATAGAGGGCCATGTGGTAGGGAAATTCTAGGCAGTTTCTAGAGTAGGTTACATGGTCAGCACAACAATGTGGGCTGAAGGGCCTGTAATGTGTTGTAGATTTCTATGTTCTATGTTCTCAATTGAGTTCATGATGGAGTTCAGAAAACATAGTATGCCAATATCAAATACCCAAACTTCCGCAGAATATGTTTGAAGCTGCACCATTATGGAATTGCCTATCTAGCTTTGCAAATAGCATGTATTGCTCATCTACCTGCTCAGGGTTTCAAAAACATGCAATGTTGGACTCAAGTGCCTGATGATATTGTGCTACAGAAGAACATGATCATGATTGTTAACATTAGTGTGAGCTGGTGGAATGTCTATTTATTTCATTGCTGCATTTGGACAGCCTGAGGATTCAGCCACACCAAGGAGATAGAGTTTCCATCAGCCTCTCATATTAAAAGCAAAATCAGAACCTTCTCCACTCATCTTCTGCTGGGGCTACTCTTTCACTTTCCCTACATAAGGCTACTGAAGGCAGGTGACAATGAGGAAGTGAGGTTGCTTTCAAGCAACACACATCAAAGTTGCTGGTGAACACAGCAGGCCAGGCAGCATCTCTAGGAAGAGGTGCAGTTGACGTTTCAGGCCGAGACCCTTCGTGATCAGCCATGACTGCAATCTCAACTCCACATTCCACCATGATGAATGATGGAACAGATTTGAAGGGCCTAAGAGTAATTTGTATGTTCATATTCTTCTGTACTACTCTGTATAATTATCATAAAGAAGGCACTTGCTGGCTGTTGGCTTCATCCTGCCCATCTCAATCCCTTTCTCAGCATCATCAAAGCATTACCCCAGCAACCTCTCTGCCTTCTTTTCAACAGAACACTGAGACTCTGCTCACTATTTTATGTTAAAAAATAACAAGTACTTTGGACTGTAATAATTTTTTGTGAGGTTTATGTACTAGCTTGTTTTAAATCAATCTTCAATAACTCATTAAGACATTTTTGTTAATTTGCACTCCACGTGGCTTAGATTCCGGGGCGCCTAGACGCAACTAGGTAACCCTAGGTAATTTCTCAGGTAAGGACATGCTCGGCACAGCTTTGTGGGCTGAAGGGCCTGTACTGCGCTGTAGGTTTTCTACGTTTCTATGACTGGAGTAGCAGCGGTACTCTCAATGGATACGATTAAATATTCCCATTTCAGCCTGATACAGTTAAAAAGCACAACTGCTTCTAAAGTCAGTACAGTTAACAAAGATGTCTTAATGCGTTTAAACGAACTATCGCTGCTTAAAGCCAAGGGGAACAACATCGACTGCCCACGGAGAACACCTCCGAGGAAGCGCGGATTACAAGTGCGTTTAAGGAAACGGGGTTTTAAACTCCCAATACCGACTATCCTGTTGGCGAACGTGCAGTCCCTGGTGAATAAAATCGATTATTTCAGAGCCAAGGTGCTGAATCAGAGGGACATTAGGACTTCAGCTGCCCTTTGTTTCACAGAATCCTGGTTAACCCCTTCCGTACTGGATGCAGCGATTCAGATCAGCGGGTTTACTATACACCGTCAAGATGGATCCAGAGTCTCTCAAAAGCGGAGGAGAAGGAGTATACCTCATGATTAACTTTTCTTGGTGCACAAATATATCAATACTGTCCCAATTCTGCTCACCAGACCTGGAATATCTAACAGTACTTTTTACCTACCACCGGAGTTCTCTGGGGTCATTTTGGTAGCAGTTTATATTCCACCTCAGGCCAATGTCAAGCAGGCTTTAGGTGATCTGAGTAGTGGGATCAACATGCACGAAACAGCACACCCTAATGCCTTCACCATCGTTTTGGGATATTTTAACCAGGCCAGTCTGAAAAAAATCACTAAGCAACGGCATCAACAGATCACTTGCAATACCAGAGGAAACAGCACACTGGACCATTGCTACACCACCATCAGGAATGCCTACCGTGCTATTCCACGCCCTCACTTCGGGAAGCCTGATCACCTGGCTGTACTTCTACTCCCTGAGTATAGGCAGAGACGGTGGGCTTCACAGCTGAACAGGTGAGAAGACAGCTGAAACGTCTCAACCCAAGCAAGGCTGCAGGACCGGATGGTGTCAGTACCAGGGTGCTCAAAGTCTGTGCCCCTCAGCTATGTGGAGTACTTCGCCATGTATTCAACCTGAGCCTGAGGCTCCGGAGGGTTCCTGTACAGTGGAAGACGTCCTGCCTCGTCCCTGTGCCGAAGGCGCCGCGCCCCAGCGGCCTCAATGACTACAGACCGGTGGCATTGACCTCCCACATCATGAAGACCCTGGAGAGACTTGTTCTGGAGCTGCTCCGGCCTATGGTCAGGCCACACTCAGATCCCCTCCAGTTCGCCTACCAGCCCTGACTAGGAGTTGAGGATGCCATCGTCTACCTGCTGAACCGTGTCTATGTCCACCTGGACAAGCCAGCGAGCACTGTGAGGGTCATGTTTTTTGACTTCTCCAGTGCATTCAACACCATCCGCCCTGCTCTGCTGGGGGAGAAGCTGACAGCGATGCAGGTGGATGCTTCCCTGGTATCATGGATTCTTGATTACCTGACTGGCAGACCACTGTACGTGTGCTTGCAACACTGTGTGTCTGACAGTGATCAGCAGCACTGGGGCTCCACAGGGGACTATCTTGTCTCTCTTTCTCTTCACCATTTACACCTCAGACTTCAACTACTGCACAGAGTCTTGTCATCTTCAGAAGTTTTCTGATGACTCTGCCATAGTTGGATGCATCAGCAAGGGAGATGAGGCTGAGTACAGGGCTACGGTAGGAAACTTTGTCACATGGCGTGAGCAGAATTATCTGCAGCTTAACGTGAAAAAGACTAAGGAGCTGGTGGTAGACCTGAGGAGAGCTCAGGTACCAGTGACCCCTGTTTCCATCCAGGGGGTCAGTGTGGACATGGTGGAGGATTACAAATACCTGGGGATATGAATTGACAATAAACTGGACTGGTCAAAGAACACTGAGGCTGTCCACAAGAAGGGTCAGAGCCGTCTCTATTTCCTGAGGAGACTGAGGTCCTTTAACATCTGCTGGACGATGCTGAGGATATTCTACGAGTCTGTGGTGGCCAGTGCTATCATGTTTGCTGTTGTGTGCTGGGGCAGCCGGCTGAGGGTGGCAGACACCAACAGAATCAACAAACTCATTCGTAAGGCCAGTGATGTTGTGGGGACGGAACTGGACTCTCTCACGGTGGTGTCTGAAAAGAGGATGTTGTCTAAGTTGCATGCCATCTTGGTCAATGTCTCCCATCCACTACATAATGTACTGGTTGGGCACAGGAGTACATTCAGCCAGAGACTCATTCCTCCGAGATGCAACACAGAGCGTCATAGGAAGTCATTCCTGCCTGTGGCCATCAAACTTTACAACTCTTCCCTTGGAGGATCAGACACCCTGAGTCTATAGGCTGGTCCTGGACTTATTTCATAATTTACTGTCATAATTTACATATTACTATTTAACTGTTTATGGTTCTATTACTATTTATGGTGCAACTGTAATGAAAACCAATTTCCCCCGTGATCAATAAAGTATGACTATGATTATGAGACTGAAGACTGCAGCACCAGCAGTGAGGACCAAGAAGGTATGGACAAGGAAGCACAGGAGTGCCTACAGGACTGATTTGAATCGGTGGGCTGCGCTGTATTCAGGGATTCATCTTTGAAACTGGATGAGTATGCTGCAGTTGTTACCAACTTCACTAAAACCTGTGTGGGTGAGTGTGTGCCCAAAAAGACTTACTGCATATTCCCAAACCAAAAGCTGTGGATGAACCAGGATGTATGTCGTCTGCTGAAGGCTAGATCTGTGGCATTCAAGTCTGGCAATCCAGGCCTGTACCAGAAAACCAGGTATGATTTGCAGAGGGCTATTTCAAGGGTGAAGAGACAATTTCAAATGAGCTTGGAGGTGACATCAGATGCACGGCAACTCTGGCAGGGTTTGCAAGACATTACTTCCTACAAAGCAAAACCTCATAGTATGAATGGCAGCAATGCTTCACTACCAGATGAACTCAACACCTTCTTTGCACACTTTGAAAAGGAGAACACAACTACAGCTGTGAAGATCCCTGCTGCACCTGATGACCCTGTGATCTCCATCTCAGAGGCTGATGTTAGATTGTCTTTAAAGACAGTGAACCCTTGCGAGGCAGAAGGTCCCAATGGAATACCTGGTAAGGCTCTGAAAACCTGTGCCAACCAACTGGCGAGAGTATTCAAGGACATTTTCAACCTCTTACTGCTACAGGTGGAAATTCCCATTTGCTTCAAAAAGGCAACAATTATACTTGCGCCTAAGAAGAATAATGTCGGCTGCCTTAATAACTATCGCCCGGTAGCACTCACATAGATAGTGATGAAATGTTTTGAGATTGGTCATGACTAGACTGAACTCCTGCCTCAGCAAGGACCTGGACCCATTGCAATTTGCTTATCGACACAATAGGTCAACAGCAGATGCAATCTCAATGGCTTTCCACACAGCTTTAGACCACCTGGACAATACAAACACCTACGTCAGGATGCTGTTCATCGATTATAGTTCAGCATTTAACACCATCATTCCCACAATCCTGATTGAGAAGTTGCAGAACCTGGGCCTCTGTACATCCCTCTGCAATTGGATCCATGACTTCCTAACTGGAAGACCACAGTCTGTGTGGATTGGTGATAACATCTCCTCCTTGCTGATGATCAACACTGGTGCACCTCAGGGGTGTGTGCTTAGCCCACTGCTCTACTCTCTATATACCCATGACTGTGTGTCTAGGCATAGCTCAAATACTATCTATAAATTTGCTGACGATACAACCATTGCTGGTAGAATCTCAGGTGGTGACGAGAGGGCGTACAGGAGTGAGATATGCTAACTAGTGGAGTGGTGCCGCAGCAACAACCTGGCACTCAATGTCAGTAAGATGAAAGAGCTGATTGTGGACTTCAGGAAGCGTAAAACAAAGGAGCACATACCAATCCTCATAGAGGGATCAGAAGTAGACAGAGTGAGCAGCTTCAAATTCCTGGGTGTCAAGATCTCTGAGGACCTAACCTCATCCCAGCATATCCATGTAGTTATAAAGAAGACAAGACAGCAGCTATACTTTATTAGGATTTTGAAGAAATTTGGCGTGTCAACAAATACACTCAAAAACTTCTATAGTTGTACCATGGAGAGCATTCTGACAGGCTGCATCACTGTCTGGTATGGAGGAGCTACTGCACAGGACCGAAAGAAGGTGCAGAAGGTTGTAAATCTAGTCAGCTCCATCTTGGGCACTAGCCTGGAAAGTACCCAGGACATCTTTAGGGAGCGGTGTACATTACTAAGGACCTCCAGCAGCCAGGATTTTGCCCTTTTCTCACTGTTACCATCAGTTGGGAGGTACAGAAGCCTGAAGGCACACACTTAGTGAATCAGGAACAGCTTCTTCCCCTCTGCCATCCGATTCCTAAATGGATATTGAAGCTTTGGACACTACCTCACCTTTTTTTTCAGTATACAGTATTTCTGATTTTGCACATTTTAAAAAATCTATTAAATATATGTAATTATTTACTTGTTTACTTATTATTATGTTTTTATTTTATTTATTATTATTTCTTTTCTCTGCTAGATTATGTATTATATTGAACTGCTGCTGCTAAGTTAACAAATTTCATGTCACATGCCGGTGATAATAAACCTGATTCTGATTGAGATGATCTATTGCCGCCAGGTATCTAATCCAGCCCCACCCTCCATGTCAGACATGTCACATGAGAGATCTAATGCACAGAGTCTATTTCCTTACCTTTTCCATCAGAGCCACACTCTACATGCAAGATTTTCAGACTACTAGTTTTAGAGCTCTTCACTCAACACCTAAGGCCTGATTGGGGTGGAGCCAGTTGCTTGCTGATTATACCTGTTCATGCAGACACCAGAAATCATGATCAATTCAGACCACCAGATATTGGAATTTCTATCTGCATCACCATGCTGCCATTAATGCCTGCTCGGGAATCCGAGTTAAATGCTTGAAAATAAGAAGCAAGTTACTGTGCCTCCCCTTCTACTATGGTAGAGATCCGAGACAATGGCTTCAATCTTCCTCCAATTTCATTGAGGGAAACTTAGTCAGAAACAGTACCAAATGTTGGAAAAGCAGTTACAATATTCAGAAGCAGTTGAAAGGGCCAAACAACTTGATGGTGAAATTGGTAAAATCCAATTCTTTCTAGAACATACTGGAGTAATTCTACACTGCTGTCATTGAGAGCATGCTCACATTAATTATTACTATTTGGTTTGACTTAGCATCCTCTCACAATATATGTAAAGTACAATGAACTGTCAGGTCAGCAGAAAAAGTCATTAGCTGTAGTCTACTATCACTGCAGGACTTGTAAGTGGCCAGGCCAAAGAAAATGACAGAAAAAAAATCATTATGGACACTGCTGGGTGGGTAGACCTCAGTGGTTCTGAAGATGTTAGAGTCAAGTGATAAGGTTGAGGTTATGGAGTACTTAGTGACACAGGAATCTGCTGGAATTCTTCGAGGAGAGTACAAGTAGGATAGGTGAAGGGGATGCAGTGGATGTTGTATATTTGGACTTTTGGAAAGGCTTTGACAAGGTCCCACACATGTGGCTGCTTACTAAGTTAAGAGCCCATAGTTTTACAGGAAAGTTACTGGCATGATTAGAGCATTGGCTGATTGGTAGGTGGCAGCGAGGAAGAATAAAAGGATCCTTTTCTGTTTGGCTGCCAGTGACAAATGGTGTTCAGCAGGGGTCAGTGTTGGGACTGCTTCCTTTTACGCTGTATATAAATGATTTAGATGACTTAATAGATGACTTTGTTGCCAAGTTTACAGATGATACGAAGATTGGTGGAGGGGCATGTAGTGTTGAGGAAACAGGTAGGCAGCGGAAGGACTTAGATTAGGAAAATAGGCAAGAAATTGGCAAATGAAATACAATGTTGGAAAATGCATGGTCATGCACTTTGGTATTAGAAATAAATGTGCGGGCTTCTTTCTACACAGCCAAAATATCCAAAAATCTAAGATGCAAAGGGACTTGGGAGTCCTTGTGCAGAACACCCTAAAGGTTGTCTTGCAGGTAGAGTCGGTGGTGAGGAAGGCAAATGCAATGTGAGCATTCATTTCAACAGGTTCTGAATATAAGAACTGGGATGTGATGCTGAGGCTTTATAAGGCGCTGGTGAGGCCTCACCCTGAATATTGTGAACAGTTTTGGGCCCCTCATCCAAGAAAAGGTGTGCTGGCGTTGGAGAATGTTCAGAGAAGGCTCACAAGGATGATCCTGGGAATGAAAGGCTTATCATATGAGGCACATTTGATGGCTCTGGGCCTGTACTTGCTGAAATTTGAAAGGTTTGGGAGGGGATTCTTATTGAAACCTTTCGAACGTTGGAAGGCTTATTCAGAGTAGATGTGGAAAGAATGTTTCCCATGGTGGGAGAGTCTTGGACAAGAGGGCACAGCCTCAGGATAGAGGGGCATCCATTTAAAACAGAAATGCAGAGAAATTTCTTTAGCCTGAGAATGGTGAATTTGTGGAATTTGTTACCATGTGATGTTAGCATTCATTCTAAGAGGACTGGAACATATAAGATGATAGGTTCTTGATTAGTCTGGGCATGAAGGGTTATGGGGAAAAGTCAGGATGAGGCTGAGAGGGAAATGGATCAGCCATGATGAAATGGTGATGCAGACTTGATGGGCCAAATGGCCTAATTTTGCTCCTATATGTTATGGTCTTATGGTTCTGGTCTTCTAAATAGATGTCCCTCTATTCTGAGGCTGTGGTCTCCCATTATAGGAAACATTCTCTTCACATCCACTCTATCTTGGCCTTTCAATATTTGATAGGTTTCAATTAGATTCCCACCTCATTCTTCTAAACTCCAGTGACTAGGTCCAGAGCCATCAAATGCTCCTCATATGGTAAGACTTTCAATCCTGGATTCATTTTCATGAATTTTCTCTAGACCCTCTCCAATGCCATCCAATGCCAGTGAATCTTTTCTTAAATAAGAGCTGCAAAACTGCTCAAAATACTCAAAGAGCAATCTGAACAATGCCTTATAAAGTCTCAGCATTACATCCTTGTTTTTGTATTCTAGTTCTCACAAAATGGATGCTAACATTGCATTTGCCTTCCTTATCACTGATTCAACCTTCAAGTTAACCTTCAGGGAACCTTGCATGAGGATTCCCAAGTCCTTTTGCAGCTCAGATTTTGAATTTTCGATCCACTTAGAAAATAGCCCACATCTTTATTCTTTCTACCAAAGTAAATTAAGGAAAACATTATAAGTAGGTGGGACAAACAAGTAACTAAATATAAAATACATTTTGTTAGTAAATGAAATGAAGGAAAATAACCATGAGAAAGGCACACAGGCAAGGACAAACATATCACTGAATGATAAAAATTAGTAATGATTCTCAGAGCGCATGTTGGTTGAACCTATAAATAACAAAATATTGTCATTTCTATATTTCTTCTGTAAGTATTGAGTTACATTTTGCAAATTATGTTGAATACATTGAAAAGCATATGTGCAATTCGAGTAAACAAAAAAGTTTGAATAGTTCTGTGGTCTAGAGATCATTGGCACCCTTGTAAATAATCTGTAGTGCAACTGTAAGGCACACTAATAAACTTTCTTGTTTATTGGCTTCTTTGCAAACTTCAATAGCACCCAAGCTACATCAAATCAGGTAAACAAGGACAAATCTGAACCCAGATGGACTTTCACTCCCAGTGCTTTTCATCTAGAAATGGTTGCAATTGCATCATATTTCAGATAACAAATGAATCTCAGACATACAGCAAAAAAAAGAGTACTGGATATCCAAGTTTCTAGGTAGAGTATTTTTAATCCAAGCCAACAGATGGTATGCCTACTGTGGTGCTGCATTAATATTATTGTACTAAAGGAAGTACAACATGATTGATAACTTTCTAATTTCTAAAATTAGCATTACACCTACTGGCAACTGGTAACTTGGAGGCTGGATTTACAATGTAACTTGGTACTCCAGTAGAGTTTTCACAGTAGGTTTATCCAAGAACTTGGTGTTTGGCAAAATGCTACCAACCAGGTTTATAATTGCCTCATTTTATATACTGTTCAAGAATTGTATTTGAGCAAATAACCTTCATTGGAAACACAAGGCGATTCTACTGAAGCATACAAAATCGCGTATTTGGAATAAAATGAGATCTGATTTCCCCCCAACTCTCAAAATAAAATAAAATTCCCAGTAGTTTCTTGGGTATTTAGCTTTAGCTTAATTTTACTATTTTAGCGTGTAAGGTTTAAATTTTAAGCGCAAGTTCAGAAGGCTATTATGAATATGTATAGCATGTATTCATGTCAAAATCAGAATCAGCCGAGAATTTTTATAATTCCCCTTTAAACTGATTGATTAGCAATAACAATATTTTTTATTTGATACTGCAATACTAATCGGTCTGAAAATTAAACAAAGTGATACAGGTTACAGCGATTTGGAAAAAAAAGAGGATTTGTTAAACATATCCACATGCAAGCAATGTAACTTGCAATGAGCGCGGCAAGCGACGGCAGAGACATACTGGCTATGCCAGCCCGCAGCACAGGGAGAATTTCTCTTCCTGTAATGCTGCGGGCAGCGCGGTATGGTTGCCTGGTTACAGATTGTTACACACAGGACGGCGCTGATTGACAGCTCTCCCAGGGAAATGTCGCGGGCGTAAGAAAAAGTGATAAATAAAAGCAGGTCGTTGTGGTAAACAACATTTCCTTTCTGGAGTCATGGCTTCCCGGAGTGCTGGAACTCTCATAACTAACTACAATGCTACATATATTCCTCCCGCCTTAATGCCGGGGTAAGAAATCAGAGTGTTAAATCTGCAGATCTTCTCGTGTTTGTTAATATTGCCAGGCTTTGTGTTATTGGTTATATTGTGCAATCAGCGAATACAATACCAGATTAAAGAGCACATTGAAAATACTATTTTGGGTATGTTAATAAAAGCTAATGTTCAGAAGTTTTACCAAATGTTCGGTCATGCTAAATATTCATGTTGTAGCTGATAATGCTTCAGAAACCACCGCTGTTTTGAAATTTTCAGTCTTTTAGTCATTCCCACATTTATCCAGATTTGTCGTGCTCTGGTCGAGAATAATCATAAAATTTTACCTTACCTATTAATAATGAAAGGTTTAGCATCTGTTGATTGAAACTAGATTCCATCAGTAAGCTATACACTAAATACCCACTCTTAGATTCCAGTTAGAAGGTTCCTTAGTGTTAGATTATAGCCATTGGTTTAAATGGTTATAAATTTAATTATTCATTAAGTATTGAACAATTACATTACCTAAGTAAATTCATGGTGTTACCTATCAAAAATACCTCCTCCATTCTCACCATTTGTCCTACTATCATACACAAAATGCTGGAGTAACTTAATAGGTCAGGCAGCATCTATGGAGGAGAATAAAAAGTTAACTTTTCCAGCTGAGACCAAGTCTTGATGTTGCCTGATCTGCTGAGTTCCTCCAGCATTTTCAGTGTGTTGCTCAATATTTCCAGCATCTGCAGACTCTCTTGTATTTATGATTTATCAAAGGTATGATTAACAAATTGATAGGCAACTAACACTGCTCTGGACAAATTCCATTTATGGAATAAGTATTTGCAGAAAGAAATACTGACTTTTGTAATTTAATGGAGGTTGCTTTTTTTCAACCTCTGCAGTGATAGCTGTTATGTAGATCAAACAGATAAAAATAATGAAAATATTCAGAATAATTGAACATTTCAAGAAGAAGATTTTGTGTGCATTGCTCAAGAAGAAGAAATAGTTTTCACACTTACCATGGCCAGGAACCAGAGGTTCTACTCACAATGCGCTGGAGGAACTCAGCAGGTCAGTCAGTATCAGTTGAAAAGATTAGTCGATGTTTCGGGCCAAAACCTTTCATCAAGACAGCATCTGCAGATTATTTTGTGTTGAGCAGAGGTTCTGGATTGGAATGCATTGTCTGATGGGGTAGAATCGTAGAAAAATACAACACAAGACAGGCCCTTCAGCCCATCTAGTCTGTGCTGAATGATTTAAACTGTTTACTGCCATTGACCTACATCTGGACCATAGCCCTCTGTACTGTTACATCCATGTACCAATCCAAACTTCTTTTAAACAAACATAGAACAATACAGCACAGTACAGCGTCAGCCCACAATGTGGTGCCAACTTTTTTAACACACAAGGTCAATATAATCCTTCCCTTCCAAATAGCCCTCCATATTTCTATCATCCATCTATATTTTTTTTTGAAAAAGGGAATTAGTCAAATAACTGAGGGAAAATGCAAAGAATTAGGATTAATTGGACAGAGCTGACACAAAGAATGGGTTGATCATGAAGGTACAACACCCAGGTGTTAATATTTTGTGCCATTTAGCATAAACTGCTAACAAATTATTTTATACCGTTGCTCTTGTTTTTGAGCATCTTTTGAGCAAAACCTTGGCAAGAATGCATTACAAAATAAAGATTCATCCATGAGGTCATTATAACCCCTTTAGAAGTTTAAGTGATGGGAGCCATTTCGGCTTGTCATGAGAAGACTAACGTAGAAATCAGTAAGAAGGTTTGAAAACTTTTGACATAGAGACCAAAAGGTAAAGATATTGATTATCTAGACGACATTAAAACCTTTACTGCAGTATTACATGGGTGGTCAGTATAAGGTCTGAGGTCCAAACGCTGAGATCCTCTCCCGTGCTGGACTTCCCACAATGTTCACGCTTTTAAGACAACGCAGACTGCGCTGGCTGGGCGACATCCATCGTATGAAGGATGGTAGACTGCCAAAGGACATCCTCTACAGAGATCTAGCAACAGGCAAGAGGAACGTTGGTAGACCCCAGCTTCGCTTCAAGGACCTCTGCAAGCACAACATGAAAGCCTCAAAAATCAACGCAGAGTGCTGGGAGGATACAGCAGATGACCGCAACAAATGGCGAGGTACTCTTCAGCAACACCTAGAGCAAGGCGAAAGGGTGATCCTGAGTCAGTTTGAGAAGTGGAGAGCACGGCGGACAGTGGACAACAATTCCACGATGCCCTACACATGCGGCAACTGTAGCAGAGCCTGCCGTTCCAGGATCGACCTCAACAGCCACAGTCGACGCTGCTCGACAAACCAGTGACTACCAGAGACGCAGTACCCCTGGTCGACCACGACTGACAGAGACCACACATAAGGACAAAAAACCTATCACAAAATCATTAAAATAGACTTTCATTTACCACAAAGTGAAAGATGGACTTGGTCATGCATGTTGCTAAACTGGAATGCTGCAGGACGTGCAGTATCTGAAGGATCAGTATTGCAGCCCTTATAATTGGCTTTTGATATAATTGATTGGGAATTTATAAAGTTTGACCATTGCTGATGACCTCGAGGCTGGAGAAAGGAGACTGCAGATGCTGTAATCTGGAACAAACAAAACATGCTGGTGGAACTTGTGGGTCTGTAAAGGCAAAAGAATCATCAGCATTTCCAGCCAAGATCCTGCATCAGGATCAGCAACAATCTGTTTGAAAACTTTTGATCAGGATAATGGCCAAGCCCATCAGGTACTGGGAAATGGGTTCAGAAACATGAAAATTAAATGTTAACAAGTCGAAATATGTTTGACGTCAGTGGTGGGTAAATTGATGGAAGGTATTCTTCGAGATGGTATATATAATTATCTGGATAGATGGGGTCTGATTAGGAACAGTCAACATGGATTTGTGCGTGGAAGGTCATGTTTGACAAATCTTATTGAATTTTTTGAAGAGTTTACTAGGAAAGTTGACGAAGGTAAAGCGGTGGATGTTGTCTATATGGACTTCACTAAGGCCTTTGACAAGGTTCCACACGGAAGGTTAGTTAGGAAGGTTCAATTGTTTGGGGTGGTAAATTGGATTAGTAAGTATGCAGATGATGCTAAGATAGGTGGCGTTGTGGATAATGAAGTAGGTTTTCAAAGCTTGCAGAGAGATTTAGGCCAGTTAGAAGAGTGGGCTGAAATATGGCGGATGGAGTTTAATGCTGATAAATGTGAGGTGCTACATTTTGGTAGGACTAATCAAAATAGGACATACATGGTAAATGTATTGAAGAATGCAGTAGAACAGAGGGATCTAGGAATAATGGTGCATAGTTCCCTGAAGGTGGAATCTCATGTGGATAGGGTGGTGAAGAAAGCTTTCGGTATGCTGGCCTTTATAAATCAGAGCATTGAGAATAAGAGTTGGGATGTAATGTTAAAATTGTACAAGGCATTGTTAAGGCCAAATTTGGAGTATTGTGTACAGTTCTGGTCACTGAATTATAGGAAAGATGTCAACAAATTAGAGTACAGAGAAGATTTACTAGAATGTTACCTGGGTTTCAGCACCTAAGTTACAGAGAAAGGTTGAACAAGTTGGGTCTTTATTCTTTGGCGCATAGAAGGTTGAGGGGGAACTTAGTAGAGGTATTTAAAATTATGAGGGATAGATAGAGTTGATGTGGATAGGCTTTTTCCATTGAGAGTAGGGGAAATTCAAACAAGGGGACATGAGTTGAGAGTTAGGGAGCAAAAGTTTAGGGGTAACATGAGGAAGAACTTCTTTACTCAGAGAGTGGTAGCTATGTGGAACAAGCTTCCGGCAGAAGTGGTAGAGGCAGGTTCGATATTGTCACTTAAAGTAAAATTGGATAGCTATATGGACAGGAAAAGAATGGAGGGTTACGGGCTGAGTGCAGGTCGGTGGGACTAGGTGAGAGTAAGCGTTCGGCACAGACTAGAAGGATCGAGATGGCCTGTTTCTTTGCTGTAATCATTATATGGTTATAAAGTGCCTTCAATATCAATAAATAAAGCTATGAAGTAAATGTGGTAACCCATTGCATTAGTAAGAGGTA
This sequence comes from Mobula birostris, assembly GCF_030028105.1. Lineage (NCBI taxonomy): Eukaryota > Metazoa > Chordata > Chondrichthyes > Myliobatiformes > Myliobatidae > Mobula > Mobula birostris. The sequence goes on along the minus strand of NC_092371.1, from coordinate 207,585,327 downwards.
AAAAGTTGGAAAAATTGGAGTCATTAAATAGGTTATTGAAACCATTTATACAGAGTAAAATAACAATCAGAAAATTTACAATATGCCATTTGTACCTGTTGAAACTGATCAAGGAGCTTAATTTTGTCTTCCAGCACTCTGTCTGAAAATTAAGGATGCTAGTTCTAAATTTGATGGACTTCCTGTCTGCTATTTTTTTTGGGCAATGGGATCCTGTTACACTCCATGGGTGATAGTGTTTTCTTTTCTTCATTTCTATTCTAACCTTTCTACCAATTACTTGAAATTTGTGTCTACTAGTTTTAGACCGTTCTGTTAAAAATCATTACCTTTGATTAAATTCCCTACATAAGTTAATCCTCGAGTTTTCATCAGCTCCTTATTTAATTCAAAGTCCCTTTGCTCCTTTACATCATTTGGAAAAGTGAAGTCATCAGTTCTAGAGAAAGTGAGCCTGTCAAGAAAACCAGCACTGCTAGTTTGCAGCACTAAGTATAATACTGATTTCTATCAGGCAGGAAAGATACTGTAGAAAAGGAAAATCCATTGAGTTTGGTTGACAGGGCAGGGCCTCAAAGCTTGAGTGAGCTATGTTTGATCCTGACCTGGACAGTATTTGCATGTTCGTCTTGTGACTGCTTAGGCTTCCCTCAGGGTGCTTTTGTTTCTTCCCACATCACAAAGGTATGATAGTTGGTATGTTAATACGTTACTGTAAATTACTCTCAGTATAGGAGAATCAGGGAGCTGATAGGCATGCAAGGGGGTATAGTTACAGGGTAATGGAATCATTTGGAGAGCTGGCATTGACACAAAGGGCTGAATAGTCTGAACATAAGAGAAATTTAACCTCCGCTCCCTTGACAACTGGCAATAGCAAACTAAATTTCTTTAAGCTAGAGATGATGGAAAGGAATGTTTGAATAAGTTGTTCAAGTGCCTCCAGTATACCAGGATGTTTAACATGTGGAATTGTTTCCAAGACCTTTGGAATATACTGATTTACAAAGACAGAGGCTTTACATAGTTTAAACATGTGCTATTGGATATTTTTCGGGCAATGGGTACTTTTGGCAGTGGATTAGAGTTGTACTTACATCGAGTTTACTTGTAACAAATGCACCGATAATTCACTGAGAACTCATTTTACATTTAACATAACTTCAAAATACTTGTCTTTTATTAAAAGATTACATTCTCTTAAAATTTCTTGGCATGTTAAATGACCTGGAATCTAAACCATTTTTGCTGATTTGTTTCAACCCTAGAACACAGAACAGAACAGCACAGAAATAGGGCCTTTGCCACACAGTGTTGTGCTGAACTAATTTAATTTAGTGATTAAATACCCAACTAAACTAACCCCATCTGCCTACACAGAATCCATGTTCTTCCATTTCCTGTACATCTGGGCCCAAGAGCCTCTTGAACACCTCTATTGTGTTTGCCACCCCCACCACCCCAGGCATTGCATTCCAGGAACCCACCACTCTGAAAAAACTTGCCCCATGCATTGTCTTTGAAGTTAACTTAAATACCCGCCCTCTGGTATTAGATATTTCAACCCTGGGAAAAATATTGGCTGTCTATCTCTTTCATAATCTTAAACATCAATTAGATCTCCCCTGACCTTCTGAGAAATCAACCCAAGTTTGTCCAGCTGCTCTTTATAGCACATGCCCTCTAATCCATACAGCATCAGGTAGAACTCTTCTGTGCCCTCTCCAAAGCTTTGACGTCCTTGCTGTAATGGGCTGACTGTAACTGAAGATAAATTTCTATCTTTTCATCTATCTTCATGAATTATTTTCTCTATTTCGTCTGAGGGATGACACTGTTTGCTATGGAAGGGGACTCAGAGATTCAGAACATTGTAATCACATTTGTGTTTTTAATTAAAAGTAGTAAAATTCCAGGTGGGCTTTAGAAGCCGTCAACACATTTAGTCAAAATTTAAGCCATTTGTTCTGATATGACTTTAATCATTCTATTTGAGTGCAGTGTACAGCCAATTCATTTCATTTTTCTGAATCACATTGTAAAATTGTAATAGTTTAGGGTTAATTTTCATTCCAATACAGAATGAAGACTCGGCTGGTGGCATAGTGGCATCAGTGCTGGACTTCGGGACTAAAGGTCCTGAGTTCGAATCCAGCCGGCTCCCCTGCATGCTTTCTATCCATGCTGGGGTACGAGCTGGTGATCTCTTTGGAAACTCACCCGGCAGAAAGCAATGGCAAACCACTGCTGTAACTTGCCTTGTATGCGGTTCCCCACTATGTCAGAGAGGCGTGGAGGGTAATTGTCTTCTAATCAGAGAAACTCCGGATGCGACGTACCTTTCCTATACAGAACGAAATCTATGTTTCTAGTTTTGGCGTCCAATGTCAAATCAATTTGAAATGTTTATTTATAAAGGATATTTTATGCACAATCTTCCCGTGTTTCTAATGTTCAGTTCTGATGCATCAAATTCTCCAGATCAACGAATCAACAAATTACACCCATCTGGAATGTTATTGCAACCCGTAGAAGCAAAATTTTGCTCTTTAACCTGTCAAAATATTTGGAATTTTGGCATTTTCACACTGCTCATAATTCTCTAGTGATAAATGTTATGACTTTCAGTCTTTTGTATTTGTAATTTGGTACTCATTATTTTCTGGTCAGCCTTTCAGCATATGCTTTATGGTTGGAAGAGCCTTTCAAAATAGGTGAGCGCACGAAGTGCAAACTATAGACACCATGTTAATCAACACATACTTTTCCATCACAACGGGCAATACCTACTCCACTAAATTAGCGGTTTTTGTTTGCGATTGAGCACGATGTAAAGGGAAAGGAATTGTTACTGTTCAGTATTTCAAGATTTTAAGAAAAGTATTGTCTGTAATGTGGCAGTGCTATCTGAATTCTGTGCTGAGATTGACATGACTGCCTTTGTGCTGGCATCCAGATCTTGGCTAATATTTTGTCAGCATGGAGATGAGCACAACTTAACCAAAACTCTTAATTCCCTCCCTGCCAGGTTTTTCAGCATCAATGTTTCCCGCTAGCTCTAGCAATGTAGACACCAGAAATAAAAACATGCATGGTATAAAGAAACTCATAACTCATTTATTTCCCACCCAAATTCCACAAGATGCTGCCTCTGTTCTGACTTTTTGGCTAAATCTTTCCAGTTCCATTCTGGGGTGAATTATTCTCCATTCCAGAGCTCTCAGATCTCAACCTGACAATCTGCCTGCAATAGGACGTTTGATTGGATCACCATGTTTCCCTCATTCATTGATGTATAATGACAAATAATTGGGACGGTGTCCTTTCATCCTTGAGACTTTTTATGGACTGAACCAAACTGTTTAAGATCTGGAATTGTTTGTATAGCTGGTGGATAAGGAATCAATTATTGTCTCCACTAGGAAATTGGATGGGCATTTGAGAGAGCGCAATTTTCAGGGTTTAAGGGAAAAAAAAACGGGGGAGCAGGAGCAATGGGATTACTTAGTCAGACACAATAGGTTGAAAGGCCCCTTCCTGTACTGTAATAATCCATCCATTTTACGCTATTGACATTATGTTCTTGATTCCAGATACCGTGGCTTTGTTCCAACAATAAACTTTACACATGGCGATACTTATGGAAACACCACCAGGAAATACTTTGAAGATTTCCGTATGTCAGCTCTGAATACAAGTCAGAGTCCTTACAGCAAAGGAGGGCAATTTCCAACCATTTATTCCAACAACCCATCTCTTGTGATAGAAAATAGGATGCGCAACAGGAATAGGTGGCTATATGCACCACAATGGTCTCGATATGATGTGGATTTCGACAGAGAGGAAGAAATGAAGTTGTTTAATAAGGTAACAAAATATCTGAGAAACTAATGGAACAATTATACCTTTTGCACAGAAGTGTCAAATTAGTTAGAATGGAGTAGGCAGTCTGTATGGATGTGCATTATCTACTGCCTATCCTGTGCAGACCCTTGCGTGATTTTCCTCAGACATTGCTGGTGTCTTTTATAAATATACATCAAGTTCCGGATGACTCCCCCGTGCTCAGAACCAACTGAAACATTATGTTTATTAAAAGCTTTGGACAACACAGTCCTTTGCCAAGATTTTCTTTAAATGAAAGATTTAAAATTTAAGTTTTCTTGCTGACGGCACAAGTTGTCTTTCATGGTTTGTGAAGTTTGCAGTTATATCGGCGCTGATAGCGTTGTGGGGCCACCTTCTTGGTGTTCTCACATTCTTGGCCAAGAGTCAAACTAGCCGATTTCGTTACCCATTTATCAGAAGAGCTAAAACCACTTTGTAATGCCACAAAATGAAAAGTAAATGGGCTGCAAAGATTCATGGGTAATACAGCAGTACATGCCAAAATGAGGGCTAGAAGTACAAATCAAGCTCTTGGTGAATTGACAGTTATTTTCTGCTTAGGTCAACAAAAACTGTTAAACATGCTGCACTTTCTTAAGTTAAAGGAGAAGCTTAATTTTGGCTTACTCAATAAGGGAAAATAATTTCTAATAATTTTTAACCAGAAGAAAAGCCTGGGGAGACCAGACTGAGAACTCACCTATTTAAACAAAAATCAAATTGAAAGTTTTGTATCTAACTCTCATGCCACACATAGATGGTGGGAGGGTAATGGGAGTCAGGTGGAGAGTTATTTACCACAGAATACCCAGCCATTTATTTTATCAGTCGATGATAACTGTGGATGTCGATTGTGTGGGTTTTGGCAAAGTTATTGTTAATGACTATTAAGCAAAGGTGGTTAGAATTTCTTTTGCCGGAAATGATTATTGATCAGAAATTGTGTGGTGTAAATGTTACTAGCTACTTGGCAGGGTCTGCCTGAATGTTATCGAGGTCTTGTTGCCTGCAGGCACTTACCAATGAATTATTTGAGCTGAAGTAGGAAAAAATACTGCAATTAGCAATGCAACTTATTTTCAGCTTGTAATAGAGGAATACTACCACTTCTACTACGTTGACTCAGGCCTAGGGGGCCGGCGTTGGGCACGATGACGGACTGTCCACTACTCCCTCTCCCTCATCAGTGTGTTCAGTTCATCTACATTAGCCGCGCCGCTGTCTTCTAACAGCGTGTTGACCATAGTCTTGGGAGGGTGCCCAGGGTTCATCCTCCCGTGCTTGGGCTCCCATATGATGACTAGGCTGGCAGGTAGCTCGGGGTGGCGTAGACAATGCCCCGCTAGTTGCAGTCTTCTTGCCTCGATTTTAGTGGAGAGCATTGGTAGGTCGTCATAGAGCTCGACGTTTGTCATGTGCTGTTGCCAACTCACGTCAAGAGCCATCCGGAGCACTCGTGTATAGCAACCATCTAGAGTCTTTCACATAGTCTTGGTGGGTGTCCACATCTCACATCCATACGTGAGAATGGACTGTATGACTGCTATGAAGATCCTCTTTTTAACCCCTCTGGTCAGGTTCGACTTCCAGATTTCCTTCATGTCATTCATAGCCCTCCACATCAGCGCCTTCCGTATCTTTATCTCCTTCTCCAAACTCATCATTCTTGACCCGACCTACTTGTAGTCAAAGACTTTCTTAATGGTATCATTCTCTATGGTCGTAAGAGTACCTTCGTCGCAGTTAAACACCATGTACTCTGTCTTTTTAGCGTTTAGGTGAAGTCCAACTTTATTGCACTCAATTTCCACTTTTGTCAGTAGCTGCTGTGCTTCCTCCACCTGGTCAGAGAGCAGAACTATGTCATCTGCAAAATCGAGATCTGTGAGTGTAACTGGTCTGACCCTTTTGGTTCGTCCTGGTTTTATGGTAAAACCAAGCTTGTCATGATCTTTGGTAGCTTGACGCAGAGCGTAATCAAGGACGATTATAAAGATGTAGGGTGCCAGAGTGTCTCCTTGCAGCACACCAGCTAGGAGCTCGAACACTGCTGTATCTCCTTCTGGTGATACAACTTTCGCCATGGTTTTGGTATAGCTGGACTCTATTGCTCTCAGTAGATGGTATGGCACTCTGTAAGCTTTCAGGATCTTCAGCATTTTACCTCGGTGAATGGAGTCAAAAGCTTTGCGAAAATCGATGTAAGTAAGCACGGCTGGTAGGTTGTTCTTCTTGACCTCCTCGATGATTCTACGGAGAGCAAGTATTTGCATTACTGTTGTGTGCTTCTGCCAAAAACCATTCTGATTGAATCTTAGCTTAGGGTCAATGGCAGTGCAAATCCTGTTCAAGATCATCTGATTGTATAGCTTTACTAAGATGCAGGTCAAGCTGATACCGCGGTAGTCTTTGTGAGGGATCCAGACTTGGGGACTGGGATAATGTTTGAGAGTGACCACTGTTCTGGTTTGTCGCCTTTCATCAGTGCCGTATTACATATGTCCAGCAAGATGTCATCCAGGTCGCAGTTCTTCAGGACATCTGGTGGTATCCCATCTGGTCCAGCGCTCCTGCCCTGCTTGAGTGCATATTTAGCCTTCTTCAGTTCCTCAATGGTGAATGGGCCGTCATCGATGTCAACTTGCGTTAGTATCATGGGTATGTCCTCTTCTTCTTCCCTGATCATTGGAGGCCTTCCCAGCAGGTTCTTAAAGTGGGTAAACCATGTCAGGACATGGTCCTCTGCTGTTTTACCACTTATTTGACCTGATGGGGACTTCTTCCGTCTACTGATCTCATTGACTAGGTGCCATGCTTCTCCATGCTGCTGGTCTTCATTAGCAGCCTCTACCTCTCTAATCCTCTCAGCTAGTTCCTCTTCTTTCAGTTGGTCGTAGGTGGCAAAGAGATTCTTCTTTGCTGTCTTGAACTTGTCTCTTCGCTCTTCCGTTTTGCTCCTCCTGAGTTCGGCATGACAAGCATTGACCACACTTCTTGCTGAGACGACATCAGGATGTTTTGAGATCTGGCTCTTCTTGATTCGTTTCACAGTAGGCAAACTTTTTGTTGCATCTGTGCAGGTGTCTATGAGCCATTGATAGTGGTTGGTGGCAGTCTCTTCCTCCCCCCTTTCCAGTGGGCCGAAGCGATTTCTCACCTCCACTGTGTACTGAGCTTGAAGAACAGGTTGTGAGGTGAATGCCTTCCTGTCTACCTTCTCCTTGGGACCTGTGGCATTGGGTTGCCGCAGGCTCAGTCTCACTTGCATTGACACTACTCTGCGATCAGAACTGGCCAAGTTGAAGGTGCTGTGGGCTTCTGTGTTTATCACACAATTACGCCATTTTGTTCCTGCGAGGATGTAATCGAGCTGTTTCCTGTAGATGGAGGCTCTGTTTTCATATGTCCACAGTTTACCAGCTCGCTTCTTGAATTGTGTGTTGGCGGCAATGAGACTGTGTTCTTGGATGGAATCAACTAGATATTGTCCATTTCTGTTGGTAAGGTCTTGGTATGAGTATGGAACATCTTCCAGTCCAACCTGGGCATTGAGATCGCCGAGCACAGCCAGGAAGTTATGTGCCGGTATTGAAGTGACAGCTTTATGAAGTTTACTGTAGAAGGCCTCCACCTCCTTCTCCTTGCTGCAGTTGTGCGGGGAGTAACAGATGATGACAGAGGTCGCTGGGTTTCCGTAAAATTCCACAGTAAGGATACTGTCACTGATTGAGACTACGCCCCTCAGTGCCTCCTTCGTCTTGCGATTCAACATCAGCCCTTCTCCACCTTGTGCTGACATCGTCGTCGGCTGTCTCCATGCAGACGAGGTGATGAGGTGCATCCCCTCTACCTCTGTGAACCTTATCTCTTCATCAGGGTGTACATGACGGTGTTCTTGGATCCCCAGGATGGAGATCTCGTAGCTGCTTGCCTGTGATGCCAACTCTGTGCATCGAGGCAATAGGCGGATGTTGTTTGTGTTGAAGGTTGAGATGATCGTTTTTACCTTACAACACAAAAGAGGCGCAGTTCGCCCAGCCCCCTAGGACTAGAGGAATGGTCACTGGAAAAAGTAGCTGGTTGTGCTTAAGTCACACTTTCAGGAACTACTGGGCAGTTAAATGACTTATAATAACCTTAGACATTTTAGTTTGAGATGCATGATTCATCTTACTGATGAATCTTACTTACATTCCCATTGATTTGGAATTTACAGATTATTTGGTACATCACCTCCTCAATGAGGACTCATTATTAAGTCAAAATCTGTTTAAAATTCTACCAATTGGGAATGAAGAAATTAAAGTCAAACAGCAGAGAAGCGGCCTCAAAGGCCTGCCCTGTCTGTTAAGCATTAACCAAACAACTTGTACATTTTTGGGATGTGGGAAGGAGATCCATGCGGTTACGTGAGAGAACAAGTAAATGAACATAGATAGCAGCCAAGGTCAGGACTGAACCCAAGTCACCAGCGCTGTGAGCCAGCAGCTCTACTAGTTGTGCTATTGTGTCAGCCACAGTTTCTGTGCCAAGAAGGATCAATATCATTTGTTCAACTTGACACTACACAGTATTGTTAGAGAATTATTCAACAATCAGAGAATTATTTCACAATGTCAAACAGGAACCAGTGACACCACAGTTCAAGCAGTGATCAATGTAGTTATAAAGCATGTGAGAAAACAATTGATTATATTGCAAAACAGAAGTGGTGGAATAAAGAAGTTGGGTACAACTGTGTTGCCAAGCAATATTACAGAAAAACAAATTACTTAGGACAACCTAGGGCATATTACTGGCTCATAGGCAAACAATGAGTAAGGAATAACATTGGATAGTTTACAGCTCCATCTTTATTGAACTGTTAATGAAATGTACTTTCACTAGTTATCTCAGCAACACCGGGAGAACTACAAAGACAAGACAGGCATAATACCCAGAGTAGATCATTTTGTGCTGCCTGGAAAAGAGGAAGACACATTCCCTTCTTTACCTAATATGTGAGTATTACATGATGCAAGATCATTTGACTAATTTAAAATGATTTTATAGATTATTTGAAAATGAATTTAGTGAATTAGTTTAATTTCATGAAGTTGGTTGCTTATACTATTGTTTACTGTAAATTTGTAATAAAATATTCCAGATACACTTACCCTGTGTCACTGATCATATTCATTTTCCAAAATAGAGGCCTCCTGAATGCAGAAATGAATAGACTGCAATAGGTGTAGTAGGAAAATCACAGTTATTATTTATTTCAAATCTTCACTTTCGAGTGGGACGTGGCCAGTGGGGATGCAAGTGGTGTTGGTTGGCAAAACGGTATTATCATGGGCTCTGTCAAGTAATGTAACTACAGTAATGGGACTACAGTATAATGTAACACACTGATGGAGGAACTCAGCAGGTAAAACAACATTTATGCAGGCAGAGGGAAAGATGAGATTTGGTTTCAGATTCTGCCCAAATGTTGACTATTCTTTAGCATCCCCAGATGTTTCTTGACCTGCTAAGTTCCTCCAGCAGCTTGTTTTTCACTCCAGATTTGAGGATCTGCTGTTTCTTGTGTGACTGGTAATATCATGGGATGTGTCATCATGATAACTCTGTATGATTTTGTCCGTATTCTCCATAACGCTCAGTAATTGGTCATAGTTAACTGGCTTGCTGGCCCTATTGATAGAGAGTGAAGAGTCCCATAAGATTGGGTTAAACTAGGTACGTTGGCAATCTTTTGATAAGGATCTTAGTAAACAAATTAAATTTAATTGAAGTTTTCATTTAATTATGTTTTTAAACTTGTTATTGTGGTATTAGAGCTCAGTCTACAGATTGCTAGTCATGTAGTTGAATTTCTGGCATTGTGTCATGCGTTAGAGAGCAGTGGAAATATTCCAGCTTCCTGATTGGTTGATAGTGCATAAGGGCAAAAAGTATTTGTAAATCAGATCCAATAGCATGAAGATGACTTTATTTTAGTACAAATGTCACTGAAAAGAAGACTTTTACTATCAATTTCACTCCTGAGGAATTTTTAAGAATGCATTGAAGGAAGGATAAGAAATGTCCTACATGCCCAAAGAATTCGTTTTATACAGAATTGTTACTTGAGTTTTGTCCACTAGTGACTAGTGTGGTTAATGCACGAGGTGTGACTCTAAATACTTAAGTACAACTAAGGAGGCCAAATTAAAATTCCACTGAAAGTCCAAGAATTATTTCCAAACATTAACCTACTCAAAAGGCACAGACTTTAAAGTTTACTTTCCCCTTGGATCTTTCAATAGTTTCTTGCCAAAAATTACAGTTGTTACCCCTGCAAGTAGCTTCCTTGCAATTCAATGAATTCCAAACATTCATTATCCCAGATATGTTAATTTTCCTTTATTTAAACTATGCTGCACCCCTGCCTTTGAGTTAATATTAATATGTAATCCAAATGAAAACAGAATTTGTATCTCCATGTTAAGAAATATTAAATTTTCTTGCTCGTAAAAATATGCTTTTGAATTGCAGCAAAACTAGAAATCAGGAACAATGCTGCAAATAATGAAAGGAAAGTCTTACACAATGTTACTAAATGCAGGTTCCATTTGTTTAAAAAATACCAATTTTTAGAGTATTGACTGTTAATGAAATCTAACAGATTCCATACAAATTTTATTGAGCTTTAACTCCTGTCTGCTATAGTTACAAGGTTAACATTTCCTAAAACGATGATATTAGTGAATGAAAGTACAAAAATATATAAACCCATGAGCAAATTTGGATTGAAGCTTGGTAATCATCCAACATGGTTCCTTTAGTCAAATCAAAATGAGAGTCTCAACTATGTTTGTGTTTTGAGGTACTTCCACCAAATGAAACATACATTTATTGTTTTTACAACTTTGAGAGCTCCTTCTGCACAGATAAACAAATTGGCCTAATTTCAGACTATTTAATATCTAGTCCAACATTTATGGTCCAAACATTTTTATATTTATGATGGCAAAATGGAAAATAAATGGATAAGATCTTCAAACCAACTACAAAGATTCCTCCAAAATAGAAAGTTGAAAACACGTAGCAGATTGGGTAATATTGGAAATAAGCAAACCATTTTTATGTCGCATAAAATTAGAGGAAGATTGTTTAGAAAAAAGAGTATTCATGATATGGTATCCACATTCCTGCAAGTTGATAATAGCGTTTCCCTCCTTTCCAGTTTTGATGGAGGGTTTTTCACATGAAATGTTTTCTCCATTCTGTTTGCATAGGCATCAAATGTTTCTAGCATTTTTATCCATTTCACATTTCCAGTATCTGTTGTTTTATTTGTTCCCAAAATGTGTTGTATTACTATGCTGAGAAATTGATTCTTTTCTCTAGGAATTTAAATCAGCTCTTATGGTACTGCATTTGATCAAGCCCATATGTATAGGGCCATTGGTACTTTACCTCCATCCTTACTGGAGCATCAATTAGTATTGGTAATTCTCCATAGTGCTTAGCAAGGTCCATTACTGCTCTAAACTAATATGCTTACACAAATGAAGATGGATAGATGATTACATTTTTGATCTAGAAAAATATCAATCCAAGATTATTCAAGCTAAGTGTCATTCAAATATTTAAACAGTTTACATCATTTTATGACGGAGTCACTATCCAAACAATGGGCATTTTGGAATAGCCACTCGTCTTCTATTACTTTTGTAAATTTGCAGATGCATCACAAAAGTAGTTTGTTTTGTAGTAGCTTGAGGATACAGATTTAATTTGACATCATATGTAGAGTTTGACTCAAAAAGTGACAAACAGCAATATTGGATGTTGATTAACATTACTTCAATAGAGAAACCGATCAATGCAGCAAACTTCAATACTGAGGTTTTAAATCAATATATTCCCTATTTCACTACAGCTGTTTGAATCATAATATTGTACTAGACTTTAACAGAAATTACAATGATCAATATTGGAAGCTGCTAGTTCAGATTGAAACAAGAAAATTTAATTGTTAGATCCCTGTCCAGTTAAATTTTGTTATCTTTATTGTAAACCTCTTCACATTGATTTAGCTTCACAATACTACATCTAGTACGGGATCTGAAAATTATTCCCATTCCTGTTGGCCAGTAAGATTTTGTGTATTTGAAAAAAAATCACAAGATTACCAGTAGTATTTCCTGATTAGAGTAGCTCCTTTAAGGATAAAATACAGCTATGTTATTGCTTTGGATCAGTCTGCACATTTGATGGATGTGCAGTCATTTACTGTAGAGTAAAATGCAGTGCACAGCTGCTCTATCTTTTGGTGAAAGGCGGCCAGGCCAACATCTAAATTTGCTGTGAGACCAGAGCTGGTGCTTTGGCATATGGATGTGTATCCACTCACAGTGGACGTCTACTCCATTATAACATTGGTTTCTTTGCTAAAGAACAATACATATGAAGATAATATTGATACAGAACAGGAGGCAGCTATCTGGCCCATTATGTACAGCTCTCCACTAGAGCCACCCACTAATTCCACCTTCCTGGGCTCTTCTCTATAGTCTTGCAAGTTTATTTTCGCCATATCCAATTCCTTAATGACTATAATGAAACTTGCTTCCACATTCTAGATTACAACTATGTGCTATATAAAAAAAATCTTCCACTTTAATTTGTACCTGCAACTTCTAATCCTCTATCCCATCACGAACCCTTCCTATTTCCATGCTGTCTTAATCATTTTCCATTCGCTCTCACCCGAGTCTTCTCTTCGTAAACAGTCCCAGCATCTCCATTCTGTCCATGTACAGTAATTGTAATCCGACCCAGGAATCATTCATTAATTCCTGTAAATATTTTCTGGTCTTTCCTGAGTGCTTCCACATCTCTCTACAATTAGTTAATAATTACCAGCAGTATTGTAGAAGGGTTCCGTTCACTTTCCCTGGTTTTGTATGCTGTGCCTCTCTGGATGAATCCCAGTCCACCCTGTCACTTACAGCAAATTGTACCCTTGTATCCCTGCATCCTTTTAGAAATCTTACAAATAAGTTTGAGGAGACTAATCAGAATCAGATTTTCTATCACTGTTGTATACGAAATGAAATTTGTCCTGTAATTATACCGTGCAAAGACATGAACATTAATATAAATTGCAAAATAAATCGTGCAATAAAAATGGAGCAATGAAATAATGTTCATGGACAGTTTAGAAATATGATGGCAAGGGGGAAGAAGCTGTTCCTGAGTCATTGAGTTTTCATGTTCCGGCTCCCATATCTCCATGCTGATGGAGGTTACAAGTGTGTGAGTTTGCTTAATGATGCGTTAACCCTTGAGAAGTCCTTGATTATGAGGAGGGTTGTGCCCGTGATGGAACTAGCTGAGTCTACAACCCTCTGTAGCCTTTTGCAATCTCTAGCATTGGAGCCACCATATCAGGCTGTGATGCTTTCAAATGCTACAACATGCAACTGTGGAAATTTGCAAGTCTTTGCTGAATAACAAATCTGAAAGTCTTAAAGTAAAATCGCTAGTGTACCATTTTCATTATTGCTTCAATGTGTTTACAAAGTCAAACCAACATAGAACTTGTACTATGAGTGCTGGGCAGGGTAATGATAACACAGGCCTAGGAACATTAGTGCACAGTTCAGGAATGGCGAATCTATGGTATGCAAAAAAAAAGGTCTGCAGAGCTGCCCCTTGATTCTTTTGACCCCACCCATAATAAAAAAAGTAAATAATAATTTTCTTTACTACCAAATAGAGCTGAGAACAGTGAGATGTTTCTATAGGGAACATTTCAGGTTGGCTTAGCATGAGCTGATGCTTGTGAGAACACGTGAGATTGGATGATGTGTCTTAATCCTGTAGACCTGGTGTACACACCAGTCCTTCCTTCCTTCCTTTCGCCCTTAACTCCTGGTGGAGTCGTCAGGGCGCCGTCATGACAAGCTTTGCACTAGTCTGTTCCATCTGTCGCGGTTGTGTGCCAGAGCCTGGGTCACCGCAAATGTTTTCCCTGTCCATTTTTTAATGTTGTCTATCCATCTTTTCCTCTGTCTACCTCTCCTTCTTTTCCCCTCCACAGTTCCTTGTAGAACGGTCTTTGCAAGGCCACTGGATCTTGTTACATGGCCGTACCATCTCAGCCTTCTTTTCTTCACCGTTGTGAGAAGGTCTTCATGGGGACCAATGTGGTGCTGGATGGTCTTGCGGACTTGCTGGTTTGTGATGTGGTCCAAGTATGAGATGTCCAAGATGTTGCGATAGCATCTTATTTCCAATGCCTGTATCTTCCTCTGTAGCTCTGCTGTGAGGGTCCATGTCTCACATGCGTACAGGAAGATGGAAAATACCAATGCACGCAGGAGTCTGATCTTGTACCTCATGGTGATGTTGCTGTCCCTCCATATTGTCTTGAGTTTGGATAGTGCAGTCATTGCCTGTGTGGTTCTTGCCAGAACTTCTGGTCTTGATCCTTCATCACTGATAATTGCCCCCAGGTATTTGAACTGCTGCACTGTCTCAGTTTCTGATCATGGACCGAGATGTCTTTTGTGATGGCACCATTGGCATTTGCCATGAGCTTGGTTTTCATCAGTATTTGGATATTAAACAGTTTTAGCAAATTGACATTTTGTTAATAACCATTTAAATGACTGGCACCTTTTACCAAATGATCAACATTCTCTCACCTCCATTCATTCCTCTGTTCTAACATCTTGCTTTTTAAACTACGTTGCATTATATGCTTGTTATCTACCTGTATGTAGGCAATTGTTGTCATTTAAACACATTGCTTGACATTATCAGCTGACTTTACATGACAAGAAGCAATTTTCTTTCATACACTGTAAAGACCAAGGTTCAAACAGATTACTGAACTCCAACAAATGCTGTTAATTGAGCTAAAGCAGTTTGTAACTTCCATGCTATTTTTAAAGAAAACACGTCATTTTCATCTACATGCCAGAACTTTTTGCTATTAATCAGCTTTAAAATAGGCAAACTGTACTTGATCAAATGCATTCTAAAAACGGTTATAACATTTAATTTTTTTTATATGTAAGTGCTTGAATTGTTTTAAAAACTAGAAAAATATGCCCATATATTTCCTAAAAAATACATTATATAGGAAACATCTAATTGGCAGTGTTGAAATTCAGTATAATTCAGTATAATTTCAACTCCTCAGAAAATAAAACAACTCATCTTGTTGACTTGACAGGAGGCAAAGAGTGGGAATAAAGAGGTCCTTTTCTGATTGGTTCATGACTAATGGTGTTCTGCAGGGATCAGTGTTGGGACTGTTCCTATTCAAATAATATGACAATGATTTGGTTGAGCTGAATTGATTATTATTTGGCCAAGCGTGTGGACAATATGTTGAGGAAGAAGGGAGGCTGCAGAAGGATTTAGACAGATTTGGAGAATGGACAAAGTAGTGGCATATGGAATATAGTGTAGGGAAATGGATGGTCATGCACTTTGGTAGAAGGAATAAAGGCATTGAGTACTTTCTAAATGGGGAGTAAATTTGTAAATCAGGTGCAAAATGACTTGGGAGTGCTCATGCTGGATTTGCTAAATATTAACTTGCAGGTTGAATCTGTGGTAAGGAAGGCAAATGCAATGTTAGCATTCATTTCAAGAGGACTATAATATAAAAGCAAGGATGTAATTCAAAACACATGAGATTCTGCAGGTGCTACCTAGATAGAATATGAGATGTTGTTTCTACAACCTGAGAGTGGCCTCATCATAACAGAAGAGGAGAGAATGTTCTGACATGTTGGAATGGGAATAAGGGTTTGAATTAAAATGGCTGGCCATTGGGAAATCTGGCTTTCTGCAGATGGAAGAATGGGAGACTCAACAAAGCAGTTCCCCTTTCTATGTCGGATCTCACCAATGTGGGGGAGTCCATATCAGGTGTATTGGATACAGTAGACAATCCCAACAGATTCGTAGGTGAAGTGTTACCTCAGCTGGAAGGACCTTTCGGGACCCTGACTGGCAGTGAGAGAGGAGATGAATGAGCAGTTATTGCACTTCTGCTTGCAGGGATAAGTGCCAGGATACGGGGGAGAGACAAATGGAAAAGGGAATCACGGAGGGATTGATCCCTGTGGAAGGCGGAGAGTGGTGGTGGTGGGGGGGGGAGGAGGAGGTAAATATCTGTTTGTGATAGGGTCCTGTTGAAGATGGTGGAAGTTGGGGAGAATGACATGTCTGATGCAGAGTTCATGGGGTGGTACATGAGGACAAATGGAACTGTATCCGTGTTAAGGCAGTGGGAAGATGGGGTGAGCATGGAAGTCCAGGAAATGGAGGAGATGTGGGTGAGACCAGCTTCAATGGTGGAGGAAGTGAAACCTCATTCATAGAAGAAGGAGGAAATCTCTGAGGTGCTGGACAAGAAAGCCTCATCCTAGCAACAGATGCGGCAGAAACAAAGGCACTGAGACAAGGGAATGGAACCATAAAACCATAGAACATTACAGCACAGAACAGGCCTTTTGGCCCTCCTTGGCTGTGCCAAACCATTTTTCTGCCTAGTCTCACTGACCTGCACCTGGACAATATCCCTCCATACACCCCTCATCCATGTACCTGTCCAAGTTTTTCTTAAATGTTAAAAGTGATCCCGCATTTACCCCTTCATCTGGCAGCTCATTCCACACTACCACCACTTTCTGTGTGAAAAAGTCCCCCCCTAATGTTCCCCTTAAACTTTTCCCCCTTCACCTTTAACCCATGTCCTCTGTTTTTTTTCTCCCTTTGCCTCAGTGGAAAAAGCCTGCTTGCATTCACTCTATCTATACCTATCATAATTTTACATACCTCTATCAAATCTCCCTTCATTTCTCTACGCTCCAGGGAATAAAGTCCTAACCTATTCAACCTTTCTCTGTAACTGAGTTTCTCAAGTCCCGGCAACATCCTTGTAAACCTTCTCTGCACTCTTTCAACCTTATTTATATCCTTCCTGTAATTTGGTGACCAAAACTGCACACAATACTCCAAATTCAGCCTCACCAATGCCTTATACAACCTCACCATAACACTCCAACTCTTATACTCAATACTTTGGTTTATAAAGGCCAATGTACCAAAAGCTCTCTTTACGACCCTATCTACCTGTGACACCACTTTTAGGGAATTTTGTATCTGTATTCCCAGATCCCTCTGTTCTACTGCACTCCTCAGTGCCTTACCATTTACCCTGTATGTTCTACCTTGGTTTGTCCTCCCAAAGTGCAATACCTCACACTTGTCTGCATTAAACTCCATCTGCCATTTTTCAGCTCATTTTACCAGCAGGTCCAAATCCCTCTGCAAGCTTTGAAAACCTTCCTTATTGTCCACTACACCTCCAATCTTTTTATTATCAACAAATTTGCTGATCCAATTTACCACATTATCATCCAGATTATTGATATAGATGACAAATAACAATGGACCCAGCACTGATACCTGTGGCACACCACTAGTTACAGGCCTCCACTCAGAGAAGCAATCCTCCACTACCACTCTCTGGCTTCTTCCATTGAGCCAATATCTAATCTAATTTACTACCTCTCCATGTGTACCTAGCAACTGAATCTTCCCAACTAACCTCTCATTCGGGACCTTGTCAAAGGCCTTACTGAAGTCCATGTAGACAACATCCACTGCCTTCCCTTCATCCAATTTCCTGGTAACCTCCTCAATAAACTCTAATAGATTGGTTAAACATGACCTACCACGCACAAAGCCATGTTGACTCTTCCTAATAAGTCCCTGTCTGTCCAAATACTTGTAGATCCTATTTCTTAGTACTCCTTCCAATAATTTACCTACTACCGACATCAAATTTACTGGCCTATAATTTCCCGGCTTACTTTTAGAGCCTTTTTTAAACAACAGAACAACGAGCTATCCCCCAATCCTTCGACACCTCACCCGTAGATACTGACATTTCAAATACATCTGCCAGGGCCCCTGCAATTTCATCACTAGTCTCCTTCAAGGTCTGAGGGAGTACCCTGTCAGGTTCTGGGGATTTATCTACTCTAATTTGCCTCAAGATAGCAAGTACCTTCTCCTCTTCAATCTGTATAGGTTCCATGACCTCACTTATTTGCCTTATTTCCATCGAATAGCAGTTTTACAGGTGATGGTGGGAAGAGGATGTTATGCTGAGGGTTTATGAGGCATTTTTCAGACTGCTCTTGGAGTATTGTGAGCAGTTTTGGGCACCTTATCTGGGAAAAAAAGTGCTGGCTTTGGAGAGTGTCCAGAAGCAGTTCACGAGAATGATCCTGGGAATGAAAGGTTTAACGTATCAGGAGTATTTGGCAGCTCTGGGCCTATGCTCACTGGTGTTTAGAAAAATGTGGAGGGATCTCGTTGAAACCTATCACATATTGGAAGGTCTAGATAGAGTGGAGGTGGAGAAAATGTTTCCTTTGTGGAGGTGTTTAAGACCAGAGGGCATAACCTCAGAGTAGAAGGATGTCACTTTAGAAGAGAGATGAGGAGGAATGTTTAGCTCGAGTGTGGTAAATCTATGGAAATCTTTGCCACCGACAGCTTTGGAGGCCAAGTCATTGGCTATACTTAAAGCAGAAGTTGATAGTTTCTTGATTATTAAAGGTGTCAAAGGTTACGGGAATAGGGCAGGAGAATGGGGTTGAGAGGGATAATAAATCAGCTATGATGGAATGACAGACAGATTCGATGGGCTGAATAGACTAATTCTATTCCTATGTCTTATGGTAGTGCAAGATCTAGTTCCATTTTATGCTTGAGCTAATAGTCTCAAGTAACATTTGTGCTGTACAGTTGAGAGATAATGTCTATCTCCAGTTTGGTCAGTTTTCCTTGGCTATTCAACATTGCTGCAGTCACATCAGTATCTTGAATTAACCATTGTACCGGCCACATAAATACAACCTTTACAAGGAAAATTAGATACTCAGCAACCCGAGTTACTTTTTGCCCCCAAAGCTTTATACTACATCAGCAGTTAAAATTCTGCATTTGCCTAAGGAGATGAGTGCAGTTCCATAAAACACTGGATTTTCGTTAATTCGGACAAATCTAGCGGTACATTTTGGCCCAATTACGTGGCTGCTCCAATTAGCTGGTTTTATGGAAATAGTTAAAGAAGGTATAAAAAAAGTCAAAATACCCTTTAACTGAGTAACAAATTATCTATTTAAATGAAGTACAGAACAAGTGAGAACATGTCATTGCTACTACAGTACTATAAAAACTCTGCAGTTCCTAGTCATTGATGGATGTATGCTCTCGTGTATGGGGTGTCCAGGGAGGGGTTGCTTCTCTGGTGAAGGGGCTCGTGTTGTCTGTTCTGGGGCAGCTCGCTCACCTTTGGTCCCCACCTGACACTCAGTTCTCACCTGTGGCTCCAAGTAGCTGTTTGCATGTGATAGCGGCTGTACCCCTGTTTGCTGCTTTGACAGGCAGTCTAAACCAGGGAAGGGTAGCTGGCAGGCCTCATACCCTAGTAAAATAAGGACATACCTGTCCTAGCATGTGAAGTCAGTTCCGGCGGACTGGGTGGATTAGTTCATCCGTGAGATGCATTCGGCAACAAGGTGGTTCTGCAGTGCTCCATAGAGAGCAAAGGACAGGACAAGGTATAGAGGTTATCCACGGCAACCAAGGAAGACCCCAGTTTGTGATGACCATTTGTACCACTGGACCTGGACTTCTGAGGTTGAGAGGGTGGAACTGCCCCAGTGTGATGGCTTTTCCACTTTAAAACTCTCCCGCACATTTCCTATCATCATTAGATGCGACAGACAACCAACATGCTGCTGTGTACTTTTGATTGACTGTCAATGAACAAAATGGGTGCTTTTAAATGACTGTCTTCATTCAATGCTTTCAATGATTACATCCTATATATCTCCATTTTCATTGTAACATTCAAGATGATTGGTGATGTCTTCAAATTCTTCGCAGTTCCTAACTTGAAGTCGTGAAATTGTTTCATTTTCACTTCTGGCCGTCTCTGGCATTTCTGAATGCTTGAAACTGCAGTGAGCAAAATAATTCTAAGTTGTCTTGCTTATTTCTCAACAACTGTCAGTGACAAAATTCAATGGTTTTGAACACAAACACATGTAACTGATACTACTTGCAAACTGTTTGCTCTAAACACAATGTAGCATGTAATGGCCACAGAACTTCATGCACCTGATGCTAGTTAGAAACTGTTTGGCAGCAGCCTGTCTGAATTAAGTGGCATAGTGCTCCAAATAAATGAAGGGAATACTTGTTTTTTTCTCAATTAGTTTTTGTTCTTTAAGCATTGACCCAAATAAGCATCTGCCCTGATTAACTGATGGACCAATTAACCGGAATCCGCTGTATATGAATTCAGCACCACTCTGTATATAGTAGCCTCCTTGCTTGGCAATCAAATATCTTGAATACTCTCTCCCACCACTGCACAACACAGCAGCTGTGTCTATGCTTTATAAGGTGCACTGCAGGTGTTTGCCAAAGGTTTTCACTGTCAGTATTTTCACCAAAAAGGCTGCAACCTCTTAAAGTGATGGCTCATCACTAGTTTTCAAAGGATTTTCCAATAAATACCAGCAATACCCAAATCCCATGAAGAAATAAAATAAGGGTTTACATCTCATTTCCAGTGTTGGTTTGTCTTCTCTCTCTTATCATCATTCTTTATCTTGTACATACACTCCTCCAGCCAGAGCAGCTTTCACTACCTTCTTTAGAAAGCACCAGTAATATTTCTTGATCACTTTAACCTGCTGACAATCTACCTTGTTATGACCTTGTACTTTATTGTTTAGCTACACTGCACTTTCTCTGCAGCTTTTATACTTTGTTATTGTTTTCCTTTGTTCTACCTCAATGTACTGTGTAATAATTTGATCTGTATGAACAATATGCAAGACAACCTTTTCACTATGTCTTAGCACATGTGAGAATAACAAAGCAATACCAATACCTTGGTTTGCTTCTCCTTGCACTCCCTTTTAACTTAAAACATGCTTATTTTCCACTCTGGTACTGAGAAATTATTGATCTAATCCTGCTTCTTTCCCCATTTGTGTCTCCTGAGCAGTTCTAGTATTTCATTTTTATTTCAGATTTCCAGGATCTGCAATGATTTTTTATTATACACTATTTAATAAAGTGCTTTAACATGCATAACTTGCCTTTATTTTTATGCATTTCTGCAGGTAGCTTACTCCACACAACACACCAGAAATCTGTAATAAAACCAAGCTTCAGAGATCTGGGAGAAAAAGAGGACTTTCAGGGCAGATAATATTTACAGATCTGAGGAATGATTGACTTTTGAAATTCAATTTATTTTTTCTAGTTTTTAATCTATATGGTTTTAATTTTTATCCAAGTCCTAATTTCATTTTAAAGAGGTCTAATTTTAAGTGACTATATGATTGTTAAGCAGAAGTAATTTTGTAAATGACTATACTTAAGTTGCTCTGTGCTTTATTTAATACCTGCCAAATCACTGAACTGAAGATAAATCTTCAACTGCTGCTTTGGCATCCAATATGGTTGAAAGTTGTAACCATTTATCTTCTCGTTAGTAAGAAAAAAAGAGTTAATTTTATCCTAAAGCTTGAGTTCTCTAATGGTCAATTAACATTTATGTTTAACGGAAAGTGATGTTTCACCAGATGCATTTTTCTCTTACTATCAATATGTGTCACCTCTCAGGAAGTATGCCAAAGCAGCTGAGACAATAATTTAATTGTTACTTTATGTTTACTGCCAAGTAAAATACACTGTGATTTAAAACATGCCTCTTATTATTGGCTTATGTTTATGAGGATGTTTAGTTCCTTGGAGTTACATGTTATTTGAACATTTGTCTTCAAACTGGAAAGTTTCTAGCTTCCCATTGATGACCAAAGTCTAAAAGGTTGCCAATCCTCCTGGATTGTTATGGCATCTCTAAGATTTGTAGATTAATCCGAGGATTCTGCAGGGAGTACCCCAGGATAAAAAAAAACATAAGTGCATTGAAAGGAAATTA
Source organism: Mobula birostris (assembly GCF_030028105.1). Lineage (NCBI taxonomy): Eukaryota > Metazoa > Chordata > Chondrichthyes > Myliobatiformes > Myliobatidae > Mobula > Mobula birostris. Next base: position 207,563,405 of record NC_092371.1, on the reverse strand, counting down.
TGAATTACAAAAAAAATTTCTGGCGATGGGAATATCTCCTGGAGTATTGAAGAGTCTGGTCATCTTTCCAGCTGTTATGAGAATGGATGGTTGGGCAACAAATACCGGGAAAATGCTGTAAGAGTTGGAGTCTTTGTATAAATCCAGCCAAGGCTGACAACTCCACTTGTTAACAGTGTGGAGAAGCCAAGCTTGCAGTGCGTCATAACATCAGTTAAATAATTGTTTTTTTTTTACAGTAGATGGAAGGCAAATTCTGATGTCTAATAGAATTAGCTGGAAATTAGACTTCATACATCTTTTAATGAGTACACAATGAATCCAAGTCAAAATCAAGTTACCAACATCATGCATCTCAAGGATACTGAGCCGAGACCCTGGCAACCCCTAAAAATGTGTTCTCCATACTTAACCTTATCCCTTTTAAGCAAGACATATAAACGGTAGTGGTGAGGATCCTTCAGCAACATGTGCAATACCTATCACTTGAAAGTTCGATCCTTAACATAAACATACTTAAAAACACTTCCAGTGAGGACCGGATGAGCAAGGATGTCTACGGTTGCTCCCACAGTTAACTAAGCTCATTTGAACTGCTACTGGTTGAGAAGAACGACAATATTATTGAACATAAATAAATAGGTTGTCAGTGGGCTCTGACAAAAATCACCACAAAAAATGCTTCAAAATGCCTCGGATCAGTCCAGATGGACTGGGATAATTCCAATTGTTTTCTTAGTTTTAAACCACAGTAGTAAGTTCAAGAGGTCAAATGTCCACCAGCTGAGCACTGCATACACTAAGCAATTATAATGATAAGTACACAATATGTAATATCACACCAGGTGCATTTGAAACTTTGAGCTTTAAATTCTGCGGCATTTATTTGTTTGGATAATGTTGCGATAGGGAGTAAAATGACAGAGAACAAAACCTTAAAGCAGAGCTTGAGAGAAGAAAGCAACAAGCAAGACCAGCAGAATACTAAAGTTGGAAAACTTTAGGAACAGAGTTACTTTTCTGTGGTAGGATTGTGGAGCTTCTCCCTTGTCTGAGCAGAAATATTGCAGAAAGATGGACCTCCAAAAAATGCCAAAGTGGGATGCATAGAAAACCTAATACTTTGTGAACCTATTCATACACAAACTAGATGAAGGAGCATCAGCAAATAAGATATTTTCTTTCAAAAATTAGAAGCAATTTATAGTTGCATTTACTATTTAGTTAACACAATTGTGATATGAAATTTGGGCCTATGACATAGGGCAAACCTGTCCAGAATGTGCATTATGTACTTTCAATATTATGAGGCAGTGCTGATGTGATGTACAGTCCAACTGGAAGCTTCAGGAACATTGATGCTGCCCTAATGAATATCGCTAGGTTAATGAACACGGAGCCTCTGCCCAATCCCAGGATAGTTAATAGAAAATCCATTTTGTGTGGAGAGGGTTTGCTCAAAATCAAGGAGACAGCGAAAAAAGGACGTGAATCAGAAACAGTGAGAGAGCGCCAAGCCTGGTTGATTCTCAGGCTTAGTTAATTTTATCCTTTTATTATTTTCCTATTTCCTCCATTCCTTGGTGACTCATCGCTTACAGGCCAACTGTTCTATATTTTGCAGCACAAAGAATTTTCTATGGCTGAAGATAATCTCAAAAAGCAGCTTAAATTCTGACCTGTAATGGGAATAGCTTGTGACATGCAAAGACAGAGTCCGGTGGTTGTAAGCAAAATGACAGCTACAAACACTTCTGGGATTTAGCTTAAAATGTGGAGCAGCATGGGCAAGAGAATGAATTGTATGCCCATTCTCATTTATTAAAGCAGACTTTTCTACGTGCTGTTTCTATAATTGTTCCTTCCTGTGTATGGGTGAAATTTCCAGGGAGACTAATTGAAGGTTACACATAAAGTATCATTTTGTGGTTATATTTTCACTCGTGTCTTTAACATCTCAATAATTTAAAAATGAAAATATTCAAGGCTTGATGGAAGTGTGAATATACAGTAGTTCTTTAAAAATGATCATTGAAGTTCAAAGGTTCAAAGATGGTGCCTGCGTACAACACAGTTCCAAATTAACCATCATTTATTTACATTAGTCAATAGCAACATGCAGTTCTGGAGGCTTTTCCCAGATTTGCTGGGCAACTTTTACAGATGCCATTTAACATTCAAAGAAGTAGGCAGATATGAATAATAAACACACAGTGCTTCTTTTTAGCCTGAGAGTGGAGCCTTTTTTAATGGAATGAAATGTACACTGGAACTGGATCAAAAAAATTAGAAATTGGTGTGTATGTGCTTCTATAAATATTATTTTAGATTGTTTTTATCTGCATGTCTCAATACAGCGGAAATTCCACCTGCAGAAGTGGATAGAAGAGAAGGTGAAACAATTACTTTTACATAATACTCTGCTTTGATTTTTAGATGATCTGTGGAAGATTCAGTTTGTTTTCCAAGTACTTTTATTAATGCTTGAGAAAATAGTTTATATATTCGATAAGGTATTTGATAAGTTTCTTCCCCAGGCCATTAGGCTTCTGAGCTCCTCACCACATCGTTTTCGAAGTGTTACTGGTTAACTTGTTTTGTATTCATATTTAATATTAATGCACTTTAGTTTGTTATTTTTGTGTGATTCATCTATAGATTTTATTCATAAATTATCGTGTGTAATGTGTGCTATGTATACTACTCTACACTCTGGTTCGGAGAAATGCTGCCTTGTTTCCACATACCTTATTTGGTTATATATGTTATATACATGTATATAGTGAAATGACAATAAACTTGACTTGACTTCAGTCCAAAAGACTGAAGTAGGGTAAATACTGAAAGGCTTTTGGAATTATTGAAGGTGCTTCAATTTTATTCGCAGTAAAATACGACTTCCATGGTCAGTGTCTGCCCCCGGACTGAACGGGGAGGGGCAAGGCAAAACACCTTTATTCAGGGCTCTGTGGGAGGAGCCACAGGGGCAGCCAGCAGAGGGGCGTGTCCAGACAGTTAACCCAGTTACAAAATATATATGGTTTACCACAGTGTGTTTATAACAATTGACACATTAATGGCCTGTTAATTTATGTAAGGACATAGCTAGACACTTACAGAATCAATTAACTGTGATATCAGCAGACATTAAAATCTGCCCATTGCATTGCATTCCAAAACATTTTCTGTTTATGTTCCTTACTTCCCACCTCTATCTTGAAGCTGTTCCATACAAGTTAAAAATAAAGCATCATTGTCTTAATCAATTTGACATCACACTGTTGACTTGTACCAATTACATGAAATGGCAGGGGAACTCAAGTGATACTTAATTTTTGTCAATAAAATTTGTATTCATCTCCCAAAATTAACACTTCAAGATGCTAAACTCTAGCTTCAATTCAACTATGTTTGAAACCACAGAGAAAACACAAAATCTGTCCAAAAACTGGATTTAAGGGAATTACAATGTGGAAGAGGCTTCCATAGGTTGAGAGGCACTGTGTTTCCTGAGATTCAGTCTAGCATCAAGCGAAGAAGATTAGAGATGTGCATGAGCACAGATTTACAGGTTATTAATCTTGGTTTGCAGGTTAAAAACTTTTATATTATGCAATATGTTAAAATCTGTTTGGTAAACTTGGCAGATTTTTGTTACAAAGGATAAACTGATTCACCAATGCCATCTAGTGGAATAGAGTATGAAAATACTCAAGGATTTGCAAATGCTTGAAGTCAGCATGTCAGGTCGCAACTTTGGAAAGAAATACAGAGTTAATATTTCAGATCCTTTATCAAAGAGTCTTGCAACTGAAATATTGGCTAGTGGAATAGAGTTAAGTGGACAGAAAAGCCATCCAACATCTTTCCCCAATAAGCTTATCTCTTACAGATTCAAAGGATGTTAATTTTGCTATTTTGTTCCAGTAAAAATAATTTCTTTTATACATGCAATAAGGCTAAGATGTTGAGCTGTACAATAATGACCCAGTGAATTAAATGAAACTGATTTACGGAAATAAAGTTATGTCCATTGAGATATCAAGAGAAAAGTGAAGATAATAAACAGGCATTGGGAAAAAAAGAACTAACTCTTATTGTGAACAATCTTCAAACAGCCAACAAGACAAAGATGATTGCCCTTCTCCTAACTACATTTCGTGGCCACGGGCGTGCTTAGAAAGTCTCTGCAAAGATAATTTGGAAGCTGCTGTGTGCATCTCTCCTAGAGGAGATACACGTGTTGCCATGAACAAACCCCCGTGAGTAGCATTGCTAGTATTGAGTTGAATTGAATTGACTTTATTACTTACATCCTTCATATACATGAGTAAAAATCTTTATGTTATGTCTCCGTCTAAATGTGCAATGTCAAGGATCAGAGTAATAAGCTTCGTTTTAATATCCAGCAGGTACCCTTAACATAGAAATGAGATGGACTAACTTATTTTTAAGAACAGCAATTGTTTAGGTATCAGATACAATCACCATATCCTCAAGCTAAGGAAGCACAATGTCCAGGTGACAGTGGACAGTGATTGTTTCAGCAAGAACACCTCAGATAATTACAATAATTATAACAATCTCAGCATATCCCACCCAAAACACTGTCAGTGCACCTGAAAACCATGTAATCTCCCAGAAGAGGTGAATAAACATGTCAGAATTCAAGTTGATGAAGGAAAACACCCATCTGACTCACTCAGATGATGATAATTAGCGTGGGGGACTACTTGACTAGTTGGCAGAACGCAGTTTCTAACTTTCCAATGAACATTGCAAATTTACTGCAAAAGTTAATAACAGCCCGAGGAGTTTATATCATGACCCGAATCATTGGCTGTCTATTTCCCTCCATGAACCCTTCCTGACCTGCTGAGTTCATCTTGTTACTACTAATTCCAGCATCTGCAGTGCCACAATTATTGAGCTTTATTATTCGAAGTCAACTCCCACCTACCGCACTTCTCTCTTTTCCCCTCGTTCCTCCCCCTTCCTTCTGATCTTCTGGTGATCCCATTTTTATCTCTCTTCCAATTCCAGTCTCCCCTCCATTATTGTCCCTTTCCCCCTTATGGCTCCATCCAGCCACTTCACACACAGGTTCTCTGCCCCCACCCTATATTGGTTCCAACTATCATTCACCTCTCATTGCCTCCCATTCACATCTCCTTATCTGAATCCAGCATTAATAGCTCTTCGTGTTCTTGCTCATCTCCCTCCAGCAGTGTCCCCATCTTCATACTTTACTCCTCCCACCTAGTTCCATCTGTTAATCTTAATCCTCTACCTCAATCTATCATTCCCCAGCCAGAGTCTTCTAACTCCACGCTTGCTGTCCTCCCTTACCTGGCATCATCTGCCTGCTGCACCCCTGCATAGTCCACCTGAAATCCTGAAAAACAAGCATGGTCCAGGTTAGGCCAAGTATTAGTTGTCGCACTGCATGATGAACTTTGCTAACTAGTGTATTTTCTGAAAAACAATTGTGCTGTTTAATGTTTAAAAATGTTCAAAGGAAAGCAGAACACTTATTAAACAAGGAAACACGAGATACACAAGCTCTATTCAACTTTCAGCAATATTAGAGAAAATGCTTTGACTTGAAACGCTGCTTCCTTAACTCGTTTATTTCTTGCAGATATCTGCATTGTCCAGAATTGGATAAGGGGATGCTCTTTGGTGGTATTGGCCCAACGTCACCACTACGACACAGTCCCCAGAAGGTTACTGACTACCAAGCAGGATACGATCAAACAACATAACTTTTGTGAAGACAAATAACTGACTGCAAGAAATAAAAATTTCCGTTTTAACTAGTTTAGAGCCTGAATTGTAATAAAAAGGTGCACATATTCCTTACTTTTGTCTTTTTCTCCTCTGAGCCGTAGGGAATGAATGGTTCATAATGTGGTAGCAATCATTTTATACTGCTTCTTCCGACCCTGATAATTGCCCATTTACAAACTAAGTCAATAAATCAAGTGAGAAATGGGAGAAAATGGAGAAAGTGATATCAGAGCAATTTTATCAGATCAAGTATTTTTCCATTTCCATCCTAATGGCATTTTGTCCTCATATCAACTCAACTACCCTGGTCAAGATAACCCATATCAGCACTGTAGGAGCAAACTAAAAGGGTGCACGGAGTTGGTGTTGAAAATAACAGACAATTTATTAAAATTTATTAAAAACTGGTGTGCAGCAGGAGAACAGTCAAAACTGATCTGCCTGAACATGAGTTTGGTACGGTTTTTCCTGTATATTCTCAGTTGACAGGATTACTAGTAAAACTACATTTTGATAACAGAAAGCTCTAAAAATACTTAAGTAACAGAGTAGGTACTGAGTGCAGAATAAAATATATCCACATTTTAAAAGGAATCCAGTTTTCTATTACAGCAATGGGTGTACACTATAACACAAGTTCCCAAAACTTGGGTGTCATCACTGCTGTATTTCATGTCTGTTTATCTAGGCTTTGTTGGTGGCTCCCTGTTACCACATGAGCACAATCCATATTCCTATTTACTAGTTATTAGCTTTTACTATTCTTTTTCCCCTACACCAAGCACAATAAAGGTTAAGATGCAAAACAATCTTTCCCTGAAAATTGGCAAGCTAATGGGGAGAACACATGGCCATTCTTAACACTTCAATCCTGTCCTAAGTTAAGGAGAAAGATCACTGTTACTGGTTAAATACAGAAAAAAAATTAGGATTAAATCAGAATGATATGGATTAAAAGAACCGAGACAGATTCAAACGATGTGAATGCACAGTGAATGCTTGAGATACTAATTACTTTTGGGATACAACACAATAGCACAATTAGTATGTACCTTGGATTTGTGCATGATTGGTGGTAAATGTTCCAGTTGGAAAATACTCAATGGGGATAAAATAGCACAACATTCTGATGTTTCTATGAAAGATGACAGTATAATAGAGCAAAGAGGAAGGTGGAAATTCTACATTTAGATCAAAATGGTCAGTTTTGGCTTTTCTTTTGGACAGCAGAAAGCATATAGATGTAAGACTTCTACAGACAAATTAGAAGAAAATGTAGAGTTGGACGACAATACACTCAGTTGCTCAAAACTTTGGAAATTGGCCACGTAGCAGTAATAGAGGGAAAAAAAAACACAAAACCAACATTTCAGATTAATCAGTAAATGACATTCTGTTGAAACAGATAGAAAAGGGAAGCAAGAAATAAAAAGGACAAAAATAGTGTGGAAGGCAATCATATAATATATAAACAGCAGAATCATTTCCAATATTTCTGTGAAAAGGTGGTTGTCGTAAGGTATAAAAGTGTTGAATTTGATGTCCAGAAGTTTGCAGTGTGTCTTCCTTAAAGGTGTGTGTTGACAGCTTTATTGTGAAGAAGACCAAGGAGAGGAGTTAGTGTAGAGGAGGATGAAAGTGGTAGATGTCTAGAAGCTTGAAGACATACAGTACATGTAGATTTATGTCCAAAATACTGATGATTGTCTTTTCTGGACAGCATTCCCTTTTCATTGATCTGGCCAGTATTTAAATCTGCTTGATGAATGTAGGCTACAATGGAAAACAGTGCTGGATCTGGTTCTAAAATAAGTGAAATAGTAAGGAATACAAAAACTGATAACAATAGAATAGTTTGGTCTAACATAAAGAAAAGATCATAGAATCATGCAGCACAAAAACAGACCATTTGGCCTATCTTGTCCATGCTGACATGATGATTTTCTATGTGAATTTCAATTGCTTGCGTTAGGAAATATCCTTTTACACCTTATTTACTAAACAGCTGTTCAGATGTGTTTTATGTGTTGTACGTGTATTTTCTTAAAGACAGAAGTGATTAGAGCAAAAGATATTATTGAGGCACAAAGTAAAATTGAGTAGAGAGCCAAACAAAGAAAAAGTACAAATAGGTGAGTTTTGTGGCAAATTATTTTTTATGGTTAAATGCCAAGTGCCAAAGATGGTGTAATCAATGGAGAGACTTTCAACACGTTAGGCACAGAATGCTGAATACAGGAGCTTCAGTAGTTGGGAGCAGAGAATACAATAATACTGGAGTGAGAAATAAAAGCTTCAGAGACTAGGAAGGAGAGTGTTGTGAAGACATTTAAACACAAAGGAGATCCTAGTTTACAGATCTTAAGATCTAAAGTAGCGAATTACTTCTGGCCTCGAGCAAGATGTATTTGATGAAGGACAGGATTCAGAGTTTTAAGCAACTTTGGTTTACAGAAGATAAAAGATGGACGACTAGCTAGATTAATGCTGCAATCATCAAGCAGAGGTGATTTGGAGAGTGTCTCTCCAGCTGCAAATAGAAGTGAACGCTACCACAACATGAAGTTGTGATACTACTCCCATGCTCAGTTGTTTCTGAGGCACATTTACAGCATTGGTCTGTGCTTGTATTAAATGAATATGAGGTCTCATATTTGCAAGGCAGAAAATCACTGTCACATTCAGTTTGGAAATGAGACATCAATGTGTTAGAGCTTTCTATGGGTGCAATTGTGAATGACACCACATTAATATCAACCAATGATCTAACTCATGCAAAGCTGTAGCCAGGCCACAAAATAATAATTTCGGAGAGCTGTTATAAAAGTAGCCATTATTGCTGCATCTAAGCAGGCTATTGTATCTATACTGTTAGAATGAGAAGGAGAAGTAATGCCCTTTAGATCACCGTTAACTCTTGTATATTTTTTGGATCAACTGAGAAAGGACCTAATACCAAAAGGACTGGAGAATTGAACGTTTACTATCTTCACCTTCAAGAGAAGTGTACTTCAGCACAACAAAGGACAAAATGTAAAGAAAATCATTTGTACCATAGCCCCAACTAATGATATTAGTTTCCAGTTTAGGATTAATCCATACTTGGTAGCCTCCACAAGAAATAGATTGGCACAATAGCGTAGTAGTTAGCATAGCACTTTACAGCATCAGCAATTGGAAGAGTGGGGTTCATTTCCCACCAATGTCTGTGAGGAGTTGGTATGTTCTCTGCATGCCTGCATGGGTTTCCTCTGGGTGTTCCAGATTCTATCCACATTGCAAACTTAGGATCAGTAAGCTGTGCACGCTATGTTGACTCTGGAAGCGTAGCAACACTTTCAAGCTGCCTTCAGCATATCCTCAGGCTGCGTTAGTCATTGACAGAAACAACTTATTTCACTGTATGTTTCAATCAATGTGTAACAAATGAAGCTAATCTTTATAATCTATATCTTTAAATGGCTAGCTTTGGACAAGAGACCTTCGCTAAACTCAATTTGTCCATTAGACACCTGCTCCCTCAACCCTTTTCCTCACTAAGTTGCTGACAACACAGCTTCCCTTTTTAGTGTCAAAAGTGCAACCACCTCACAAGTCTCATATGAAAACTTAGCTTGTTAGCCAACTTTACTAACAGCCATGGGACTCAGTGACGAAAAGGTCACCTTTCATAAACAATATGCATCTAGGATCGGGATGATTTGGGGTTCAGCCAAACAAGAAAGTTGTGATGTCCTGATTAAAGACACCTCAATTTGAGCTGATGCTGTGTAACACTGCCCATACACAATTGTCAGTTGGCATGGAATAACAGATTGTACACTGCATAAAAAATTATTAAGAAAACTTATTTACAAACTTAAGCTTTATGTAACAGTTAGTAGGGAAAAACCACATTGCAACAAAATAAAAACTTGGCATTTTTCCACAGAAAAGGCAAAAGGTAAATTGCAATTGACAATTATTCACTCTCCCAGGTTTAACACTTCCCTCCTCACTACTAAAACAATGACAAGCATCCGATCACACACAAAGTCAGAAAACAGGGAATTTGCAGGCTGACAGCTCCAGCAACAAAAAATCTACTCTTATGTCAAGTTCCTCTAAGTCTGCACACCCTTGTTCTGAAGATTTGCACCTAATTATCAATTGGTTTAATTTACTGACAATAGACTGCTCACCCTAAAGCTTTATCAGACTCATCCAGATATTCAAAATTAACCCCAGAGATAAAAAAAAACTGTGCCTCATTTTAGCCAACTGAAAATGTACATTGCTCCTCCAATCCTAACTTCTTTATTGCACAAGGAACTCACAACTCCTGTATTAGCCCAAATTCAAGCTATATGTTCTCTCTCCCTACTGTATGTCCAATAGACCTAAACTCACTTCAATTCTTTTATTGTAGAATAAATGTACTTGTCTTCACCATCTCAAGCTTAGCTTATCTACATGACTCACTGGACTCCCATTATATTCTTTGCTGCACTATGGCTGCCCCTCATTTCAGTGATGCAAAATACAAACACTGGTGAGGTCATCAGTCTTCCTCAATGCAAAACACCCCAAAGTTCAACAACTTCTGTCCACTGACAAAAGTTTTCTCCAATATTGTTTATGAGTATTTGACACCTTCCTGAGAAAAGTCTGTCTTGACTGAATCTAACATCAGGTCAGTGTCCCTTACAAACATGAAGTGACTTAAATTAAATTATGTGACAGTGTTTATGGCAGTATTACCCTCCTTGGATTTTCAATTCCTTTGACCCCTCTTTTCGATTAATGGTCCAATCACTCTCCTGCACTGTAGCTTCAAGGATACCACTTTTACCCATCCAATCACCTCATCTCTAGGATGCAACATTGTCTCCCAGGATACACTAACTCTGGCCCAAACATCTCACATGCAGGGGGGCACAATTTAATGATGGGGAACACCCCCAATGCACTAATGATAAATAGCTACAAACTTCCTACCATCTTTCAATCTCCTCACAACTGCCACAGTTCCCTTTTGAATGCTCAGTCTTGACAAGTCATTTCACCAACTAAAGTTTGGGATGAGAGAAAAGAGCATGGCACAGGTACTGCTGTGAGGTCCACTCTCTTCTATTAGTAGGATTTTTCTCTTCCTAGCTATTATTTGCAGTTAAACGAGATTACTCACAATCTTTTGCATCGTTGAGCCGAAGAAAGGTTTCCAGTTTCCACAATATAGCCAATACACCCCCACATTGCAGAAAGAGCACAGCTACTAATGATACCGTTATTCATGCTTGTCACTTTAAAAACTTGATTCACCAATAAATCATCTTGTTCATCGCTACCATTAATTTTAGTGCATTCTAAACTCTGCACCTAGGTTCAATCATCCATTCTTCCACTTACAGTCTTGTTAGATACAATTTTCATCCTTTTTGGTTAAATTCTTCCCCATTAACTTAATTCCTTCCAATCCAACAGCACTCCAAATTTTACTCTTGCTTCATGCAGCCTCCTTCCTTTGGCCCATTGTTAGTATTTATAACTTCAACACATTAGATCAGACTCAAAATTTTAAGTCCTATTATCACTACTCATTGCATTCTTCCTTGTCCAAGATTCTTTTTATCCTTTGTAATTTTGACAATGCAAACATCTGTATACTTGTAATATTTCAAAAATCTGCTGATTAAAATGCCTTTTTTGGTGATTACTTGCAGAAATTCTTGGTGTTAATAATTACATTATACCATGATAATTAAAAAAAAAACCTTGGAAAGAATTACAAAGAATGCACGACAGCGGCTATATTTCGTTGGAAGTTTGAAGAGACTTCCTACGTCACCAAAGACTTTTGCAAATTTCTACAGATGTACCATAGATAGCATTCTAACTGGTTACATCACTGTCTGGAATGGAGAGGCCTCTGCACAGGATTGGAAAAAGATGCAGAAAGCTGTAAACTCAGCCAGCTCCAACATGGGCACTAGTTTCCTCGGTATCAAGGACATCTTCAAATTGCGATGCCTCAAAAAGGCAGCATCCATCATTAAGGAGTCCCATCATCCAGAACATGCCCTCTTCACAGGTACAGAAGTCTGAAGACACATATCCAATGTTTCAAGAATTCCTCCCCTCCAGCATTGGATTTCTAAATGGACGATAAACCCATGTACCATTTGTACATTACCTTATTAATTGGCTCTCTTTTTGCACTATTTATTTAATTTTAATATATATTTCTTATTGTAATTTATAGTTTATTATTATTATTAATAATATATATTGCAATGTACTGCTGCTGCAAAACAACAAATTTCACAACATATGCCAGTAATGCTAAACCTGATCGTTCCATATTTAGTTCTTCCATATTTACAATGGAAATAGCCTCAGTAGTCTTTTAATGCTACAACTACGTCTTCCAATAGTGGCTTCGCTAAGTACCACCACTATGCTTCTGCCAAAGCACAAGCTCTGTAAAAAACAACTCTACTTATCAATTTGTTTCATATTATCATTTACATTTAAATGGCAAGTGAAGATGTACATGAAAACCCCTAATAGTAAAATGGAAGTTAAAGCATCTCCAACTGCAACACTATTAAGCAGCATCTCCCCTTTAATAAGATGTTCACTGTTGTTCAAATTAGGTAGTGCAAAAATGACTCACTTCCTTACACTCCAAAGCTTTTCTGCCAACCAGAAGGTGCAAGTCAGTTGTGAAGAAATATTATTCACATGTCTAAAGGAGGGCAGCTTCAGCAACAAGAAGCTTGGCATCATTCAAGAAAGAAATACGTAGGGGGCACCCTATCCACCTTCCTAAACATTCATTTTCTCAAGCATAGATGCAATGCCTACCTCTGTTACAAAATGCATTGTTGTTACCTGGATTCACCAACAGCGTTACCAATGCCCATAGTCTCTACTTCTAAGGTAGGGTACACCACAACTTGCAAATTCCTGTTCAAGACACATACCACCCTGACTTGAAAATGTAACACTTTTTCTTCATAGTAACTGAGAACCTATTTTAGGATGCCAAATAGTGGCATGGAAATGCTTTCCTAACAAGGTCTACAGTGGTTTAGGAAGGTCTCTTACTGGCACTTCTTTATGTAACTTCTGTTATCTTTGTTTTCCATTGCATTGATTCCAACATCGTCAACTTTTGTTCCTCCTTCATCAAGTAGACAACCAAATTTTAGAAAGAGAAGAAAAAATGGTTAAAGCCTCTTTAAGTATCCCATTGAAACAAAATATTATGCAAATCAATATGCTACTTGCTGTTGTTTGTATTTTTCTGATGAACACTATGGGAATGCTATGCTGCTGCCAAAGTTCGTGGAGGCACTTGTGGGCTGCCTCCTCTAGGTTAGGTTGTTAATGCAAATGATACATTTCACTGTGTGTTTTGCTGTATACGTGATAAATAAATGTGAATCTAATTCAAAATGTAATTAGGTATGGGCATTAAATGCCCAACATCCCTGCAGCATCCTCTTCCCAAGAAATGATAAAATCTAGAATTTAAAGGTGGTTAAGATTTTCAGAAAGCAATGTAACAAATTATTTAAAATTTGCATAGCTACTGATCGCCATTCTCAATTTTGTGAGTTTTGTCTCGCCTTGAGGCTCCTGTTTCACTCTTTTTTTCAGCATACTCACTACAGATGGCGCTGTTGTACCTCATAATGTACATCTCAGTTGCCTGTTCCGCCACAAAGTGTCTTTCTGGCTTAATAGTTGGATTACATAGCACTGTGAAACTCAAATGCATGGGACTGGAAAACAATGTTCCAGGCACAGGTCTTTTAAACATTTTATGCACTGCCACTCAATGCCTGATCACAAGCTGCATCAATACATGTCAGATCTATAAGATGCTGTCTATAAGTGGTGTCTTGCAGATGCAACGCTCAATTGGAATTGAAACTTCAATTTCTTTTCTCCCTGTTCTGCAAGCATTGTTGCCTGCTTATAGAGACTTTTAAAATTGTACAGTTTTGCTGTGTGAAAAAAAACTACTCAGTCAATACTGTATGCTATACAAAGGCTGGTTACTACCAGCTGCCAGATGAGGGCTCAAATATTTCCGTGCTGGTGCTGCACCGAGGAAGTGCATTTAGCAGGGGAGGACATATCCTGAGTGATGACTGAAAAGCAAGCTCTCTCCTTGCCTTAAGTCTGTTTATTAAACCACAGTCCTATCAATGACTTTCTGAGGAGTAATTTACCTGGCAGTGACCTTCTAGAGAGGAATTGTGGTCAATATCTGTAAAAGGTCAAGGATAACATATAGATTATATAGCAAGTAAACTGGCCATTTAGCCTACCAGTTAGTGCTGGTATTTATATTTCATTAAAGCATCCATGTTTATAGCTAATTTGGAAGGCCATTTTAGTTTGAGGTCCGTGCCAATTTTCACAGGAATCCAGCTCTTGTTAATTCTCCCTGTAACCTCTCCTTTCCACATTTCCATCAACCTCCTCTGAAATCTATTACTCACTCACAGTGGCAAATGAACTGCCTGAGCCACCTTTGTGACATAGGAGGAAACCAGAAGTGTTTACTCTTTCACTTTATACTCCTCACCTGCTGCTGCTTTTACAGACCAAGGCTATTTTCAAGCACCAAAATTTCACAAAACCAACCAGATTCCAATAATAAAGAAAGCAGACAACAGTGAAGGAGTGATGTAACTACAGAGAAAACAACAGTCAGATCTTCTTGTAAAGTTTAATGGCACTGGCAGACCAACATAAGGACATATGGTGAATTACCATCATCTACTGAATTGGAGTGCAGAGCAAACAGGCAGGAAGTATGCCCACTAAATCCACCACCCCCCAAATAATCTCAAATAGTATCAAAAAGTCTAATGCTTTTCAGAAAGTCAAGTACACAATTATACACATTATGATGGCAGTAATATCCTAACAAACTTACAATGTTGAACAGTGTCTGTACCAAAAATCTCAATTTAGAAATTAGATGTTTCCTTTGTACCTCAGGAACTACATTCAAACAATATATCCTGTACCATTTATTGACAAGTGCACTCCCTACAAATGCCTGTATCAAGCATATTAATTGTGAACAGGCAATCATTCAACCTAGTAGGTCCAATATGTAAATATAACCTTTTCCCCCCTTTTATACCCATCTTGCTGTTGATTTCCCACCATCCTTAGAATTTTATTTAAATATCTCCCTTTCTTTTCCTTATTCCAACTTTGCTGCCCCAGTAACTTTTTAATTATGGCTTTAATCTCCCCCTTATGCAAAGGTACACTACCTTTATATCCTTAATTTTAAGTGATTGCATGGCTAAAATCAATGCCACCTCGTTTCCTTCAACGCCAACATGGCAGGAACCCATATGAATTGCACTGAATACACAGGCCCGGATGCTGCAGCTTCAACAGATGTTGTCCAATATCAAGAAGAATGTCTGGCCTACAATTAGAAATACCTGTTTTAATAGATATCAAGACCAAGAATGAATCAGAGCACAGAAGTACATAATCAGGGTGTACTTTTTCAATACATTCCACTCGAACACACAGCATTTCCACAGCTTTCTCAATATGTGAGGCACCCTGTATCAGTAGAGCTATGTTCTCTTCCACAGTTGCTACAATTTCACCTAACGCCTTCTCCATAATTGTCATAATCATGTTCTCCACCACAACTATCACACTGGTTTTCATCCTTACACACACCTGCTCCATGGCTAAACTTCTGGAATTGAAAACATCTCAGAGGAGCAGCACAGAGACTTGAACCATATAACTCATAGAACCTAAATTAACCCTATTCTGTAACCTTTTTGCCATCAAATTTAACCAACTATCTGCTCCAACTCTGCCAAAAGGCTCTTCTAATAGTTTATGACAACAAATTTTCCCATGACTTACGTTTTTTTTAACTTGGTCCATCTAGAGGTGCTTCAGAGATTACTCACCAAAGCCACTGTCATTTTACTCAGAGTTACTTTCCTTCCTCCCACAGCTTTTAACCCCAAAGATTTCTCACATTGCTTACCATCTTTACAAAGTATTAAAATATTATGTGGAGATTTGTGACAAATATAATTATATGATGTATATGTACAGTATCTAAAATACATGTTATGGAGATGTTTGTTTTGTGCACACAATATCTCCTAATGCCTTTTTCAAATCCTTAGTTAATCTAATTTGTTTGATATCAGAAACATGTTCACATTCAAGACTCAACAAAACTTTAAACTCTTCCTTTCCTTTTTTTTATTTAAATCCTGTTTACTGCCTTCATCACTGGGCAATAAGCCACCACAATCCTGAATCGGCCACTTATTTTTCTGTTTTTCAGAAACCTACCATCCACCTTCCTCCATACAACTCTATCACCCAATACCATCTCCAGTTTGCTACCTCCATCTTCACAGTCAATTCCTGCCATTTCTACCCCCTGCTTCCTGCCTGTGAGCAAACTCCCAAAAGCAGATTCAGTCTTTTGCTGCAACTCCAATTCAGCTGCATGTGGTCTGAGAGCCAGCCCAGCAATGACAATACACCACTTTGTTTTCCTGAAAGCAGCCAAAAACTCCTTATTCTGCTTCTTCTGAGGTTTCATTGTGGTTGGCAAACAGCTTTAAGGTGCATTACCACCACCTTCTGAACTGGAGTGTGGGACATGATATCCAAATCCAATGTATTTATATTTGTATCAATTCTATTTAAAAAACCTGTATTCTTAAGGAACTGCATATATATTTAAAGCAATAATCCTGTGATCCTTTCTGCAACATATTGTTAATGTTAAGTTGTATTTTATTCTGTGATAGTTTTAAAATCAAACGTCCCCTTTCTTGATTATATATTAGAAACATAGTAAACCTACAGCACAACACAGGCCCTTTGGCCCACAAAGCTATGCCGGACATGTACTTACCTTAGAACTACCAAGGCTTAGCAATAGCCCTCTATTTTTCTGAACTCCATGCACCTATCCAGGAGTCTCTTAAAAGACCCTATTGTTTCCACCTCATATTGAACACCTCACTAGTACATGCTTCACAATTTCTTGTTAACAATACTCACACCTCTCATTATTGTGTTTCTTCATTAAAAACAATGTGCTATTTAACCTTGTGCTCCCAAACCTCAATCAGATATTATCATAAACATGAGAAAGTCTGCAGATGCAGGAAATCCAAAGCAACGGACACAGAATTCCGGAAGAACTCAACAGGTCAGGCAGCATCTATGGAGGGAAATAAACAGTTGACATTTCAGGTCGAGGTCCTTCTTCAGGACTGAAAATGAAGGGGGAAGATGCCAGAATAAAAAGGTGGGGGGAAGGGAAGAAGACTATCTGGAAGGCTATTGTTGAAGCCAGGTGGGTGGGAAAGGTAAAGGGCTGGAGAAAAAGGAATCTGATAGAAGAGGAGAGTGGATTAGAGGAAAAGGGATTATCACCTCCTCCCTCCAGTTCTTTCCTGCATTCCTTGACCATCCCTCTTCTTTCTGGATATTATAAAGATGTCTTCCTATTCTCTCTTTATCCCATTGTTTTCTCCACTTTTTTTTTGATTTCCACTTTTAATAATACTTTTTTATTTCTCCTTTATTGTAATTCATTTTAATGTCCACTTCAGCTCGAACAGTTGCCTCCTCTGATTCCTACTAATACCAACATGTGCTGGAATACACATAAAATATACAGAGTTCCATCTTTTTAAGTCTATAAAAGTTTGTATTATCTCACACATAATATCTGGTCTTGCCTCTGAATGTAAATCTTTTAGATACCTGATTGTTGTACTTGAATCAGACAATATTACAACTCTCATTGGTCTCACTTTCTCAACCCACTGTAAAGCTAATAGTATATCTGTCATTTCACCTGTATTCACTGAGAAATCATCAGTTATCCTCATGTTAAAACCAGGCACTACAAATCCTACCCCTAATCTACTATTATCATTTTTGAAGCATTTATGTACATTTGTAAATATCCTTAATAATTATTTCAAAAGTACAAAGGTTAATTTATTATTAAAGTATACAACTCTGAAATTCTTCTTCTCCAGATAGCCATGAATCCATTAGATTGCCAAAAGTCCACAGTCTAAGTCCACATCTAAAACGTATGAAACCTGGGCAACGTTCTCCCTCTCCATAATAGAGTGATCTCACCAGTGATAAAAAGGCAGTCTCCCTGCTCCATAGCAGAGTGATCTCACTAGCGATGAAAAGGCAATCTCCCCTCTCCATAGCAGAGTGATCCCCCAGCGACAAAAAGGCAGGCAGGCAGCCGGTCTTTTCGTCGTCCTCTTCGCTTTAATCAGTGAACAATGGAACCTTTAAGAAGTGAAATGGAGTCGAACGTCGGCTCACCAACTTCTTGCTACGAGGTTCCCATACATTGTCTCTGCCTCTCGGAACCCCCTCAGAGACTGGAGAGTGCTGAAGCATCTGAACGATCCTCTAAACTGTGAATCATTGGCTCCAACAGTTCCAGAATCACATTCTAGATGAGAAACAAATGTAAAAGATACAAAAGAAGTGAAATACGTGGTTTCATGATTTAATCAGAAGATGCCGACCAAAAGAGCATTATACACAGGCACTGTCTTGACAGGAAGATTTACAAAAGATTCATTTATATCTTAATTTAAAATCACTTCTCTATATTTCTATCTTCATTCAAATAATTTAAGATCCACCTCTGGTGCTTCACACAACCACGGAAGCAGCGCAGGTAAAGGAACTATATCACTTGCTGTCTTCTTACTAATTCCTGTCCTTTCTGCTTTTCCTTCAATAGTCCATGTAAAAATTCTGATTTGCTTTCTTTCCTTTTCCCAGCATGGATCTAAAAGCTGTGTAGTTGGATGATCTTCTCCATGCCTTGTAAGTTTAACCAGTATATTAACACAAGCTGTGTTCTCATTTCCAGAGGTGCCTCTCCAAACTCCACCTGCATTGCCATCACTGGTGTTGTCCTCATTTCCCCACCGATTAACCTTAATGCTTGACTTTGAATTATATCCAGTTTATTGAGCACACAATGTGATGTTGATCCATATACCATACTTCTGCAATCCAGTATTGATCTTATTAATCCTATATATACATATTACTTTCAAGGATTTCCTATCAGCTCCCCATTCTTTCCTATTAAACACCTCAGAACATTTAGCACTTTTTTTCTTTTGGTTATTACTTCCTTAATATGTGTTCACTACACGAGTCTTCTATCAAGACAAATCCCTAAAAAATATTAAAGGTATCTGCACTTCCTAATTCCAGACGATAAAGTTTTAGCTTTAAGTGTTGTTCTATCTTCTTCTTAGTGAAAAAACATTATTTTGGACTTTGACTGGTTCAGACTTCATTAGAAGGGATGAATGCAGCTGGCTTTATTAATAACACCTGTAGGTGAGGAGTTTTCACTGAGCACAGAAATCATTAACCATAATCAATTAGCTTAATTAAAGGTTCTAGCAGAGAAGTGCGTTGATTAAAGCCAAAGCACCAATGACTAAGCACCAACAAAATACCATTCCATACTAATCAAGTCAAGAAGACACTAATAGTATGACTTTCCTCCAATTCACAAGAGATCCGGTAACAGGTTACTGTAAAATCTGAAAAGGTACATACTCGAGAATTTGTTGGTGCCAGACTGGTGGATTTTCTATCTTATTAATTTGAGTTCTCTAACACAATTTAATTTTGTTCTTTATAAGTCAGCCATGAAGGAACGGTACATCAGACTCGATGGGATGAATATCATGATTCTGCATCTATGCCTTATGTGAAACACCACTTGTAACGAGCAGTAACCAGCATAGACTCCTTTATTCTGACTCTTTTGCCACCTGCCAATCAGCCAATGTGTCGTTCCTCACAGTCTCATTGCACACTGCATCGGCTTGTATATCAACTGTCCCTATCACTCCAGTTCCCATCTCCCTGCCAAATTAATTCAAAAACACCTCCAGTATCTCTGGAAAACCTGCCCACAAGGATATTGGTGCTACCCAAGTGCAGGTGTAACCCGTCCTTTTTGTTCAGGTCCTATCTTCCCTGGAAGAGATTGCAATGATCCAGAAATCTGAAACCCTGCCACCTTCACCAATTCTTCAGCAATGCATTAATCTGCCAAATCATCCAATTCTTACCCTCACTGCCACATGGCACAGGCGGCAATCCAGAGATCACTACCCTTGGATTCCTGCTTTTCAGCTTTCTACCTAAATCCATATATTCTCTCTTCAGGATCTCATCTCTTTTCCTACCTATATCATTGGTACCAACATGTGCCATGACCTCTCGTTATTCACCGTCCCCCTTTAGAATGTTGTGGACCTGATTCAAGACATCCCTGACCTTGGTACCTGGGAGGCAACATACCATCTGGATGTCTCTTTCACATCCACAGAATCTCCTGTCTATTATTCTAACTACATAATTCGCAGTCACTTTTGAACTCCTCTTCACCTGCCTTTCCTTCTGAGCCACAGAGCCAGACCCAGTCCCAGAGACGAGGCCACCTTGGCTTCCCTCTGGTAAGTTTTCCTCTGGCAGTACTCAAAGTGGTATACGTATTCATGAAGGGAATGGCCACAGGGTATTCTGCACTGGCTGCCCATTTCCTTTCCCTCTCCTGACAATCATCCAGCTACCTACCTCCTGCAAGTTAGGGGTGATTACTTCCCTGTAGCTCCAAACTATCACTTATTATTCTCCGAAAGTTATCCAACTGTCGCTCCAGTTCTTTATCACAGTTTCTAAGAAGCTGCAGCTCGATTCAGTTTGTGCAGATGTAGTTATCAGGGAGACTGGAGATGTCTGTCACAGAGTCCCCACATCTCACACGAAGAACATAGCAGTAAGGATTCATTCTGAATGCACTAACTACATGCTAATAGACAAGAAAGAGAAAAATAAACTTACTAATAACTTACTTAGAGCCTCTACCTGTTCTCTCTGAAACCTGTTGAACCAAAGCCTCTCACTCTAACCCTGGCCCACTACAACAATGGCCACCTCAACTCTCCATGATCTCCAACTCCACAGACAAGTCCTGACAGGCCTTACTCGTTTTTTTTTTAAACTATAGCTCTATAAATGGTTACACTTTTCTAAAGCCTTCTCCCGTAGTCTAAACTACATATTTCATCAGACCAAGATGACTGAAGAAAAGATTTTAACTAACATAAATCTTAGATGATTCATATGAAAGGAAACAGACTAACTCAGCCAGAATCAGTGTTATTATCACTGACATATTGAATGCTGAGAAATTTGTTATTTTGCAACAGTGGTACAGTGCAAGACATAAAAATAAATGTTATAAGATGCTTCCTTTCAGGAGTAGTGACTTCAAATATCCGTGGAGAATGACAAGGAACATCTTTAAAACATTAAGTCACATAGACTGCACTTCCAGACTACTAAGAGTGTGTTCTTAGCTCTGCCTGAAATCCTATGAGAAACTGCAGCGAGACTTCCTGTGCTCCTTAACAATGCGCCAGGCATTTCCACAGCATCTCAGGAAGCTTTCCTTCATGTGCATTCATGCTGGGCTTTTGTGCTTTCCCATAAACGGAATCAAATTCCCATGCCATCCCAAAATCGTGCTGTATTTTGAAAGGCTATGGTCAGAAGTTCCCATGAATCAATGGAATATTGACACTTTTTCAATGAGGTACTGAAAACATAAGACCATAAGAAATAGGAGCAGAAAGGCCATTTGACTAATTGAGTCTGCTCCACATTATCATGGCTGTGTAATGGGCTTGGCTGATCAGACCCAAAAGCCCCAACCGTTTCCAGTGTCCAGGACGCGTACAAGCACAGCAAAGTAACTTAAGCCTCATTTATTGTCATAAAACAGAAGGCACAAATAATCCACACTAAATACTACGTAGTAAGATTTCCACAAAGATCTCAGGGCTCATGATTCTTAGTCAGCACTCAATTGTTGCAGTCACTGGGGGACTTGTTTCCGCTGTTGTTGGGGGAACTCTGAATTCCAACTCATGAATCACCCTGGGTCTGCCATAGGCATTGATCGTACACAGAAAATCTGTAGATGTTGGAAATCAAATAAACACAAAATGCTGGAGAAACTCAGTAAGCCAGGCAGTATCCATGGAAAAGAGTGAACGGTCGATGTTTCAGGCCAAGACCCTTCATCAGGACAGGAAAAAGAAGAAGAGAAGTCAGAGTAAGAAGGTGGGGGGAGGGGAGAAAGAAGTACAAGGTGGTAGGCGATAGGTGAAACTGGGAGAGGGAGAGGGGTGAAGTAAAAGCTGGAAAGTTGATTGGTGGAAAAGATAAAGGGCTGGAGAAGAGGGAATCTGATAGGAGAGGACAGAAAGCCATGGAAGAAAGGAAAGGGGGAAGAGCACCAGAGGCAGGTGATGGGAAGGTGAGGAGATAAGGTAAGAAAGGGAAATGGGAAAGGAGAATGGTGAAATAGGGAGCAATTACCATAAGTTCAAGAAATCGATGTCCATGCCATCAGGTGGGAGGCTACCCAGACAGAATATAAGGCGTTGCTCCTCCAGTCTGAATGTGGCCTCATTGTGGTAGTAGAGGAGGCCATGGACTGACATGTTGGAATGGGAATAGAAAGTAGAATTGAAATGGGTGGAGATCCTGATTTTTCTGACAGATGGAGTGTAGATGCTCGGTGAAGTGGTCTCCCAATCTATGTCAGTTCTCCCCACTATATAGGAGCTCACACCGGGAGCACTAGATACAGTAGATGTTGCAACATGCACACAAGGGAAGTGTCACCTCACCTGGAAGGACTGTTTGGAGCCCTTAATGAGGGTTAAGGGAGGAGGTGTAGGGGCAGATATGGCCCTTGTTTCATTTGGAGACCAGATCCAACCAGTCCACTCTCTTCCATCTGACGGAACTGATCCTCACTCTCAATAATTTCTCCTTTAGCTCCTCCCACTTCCTTCAAACACTTGCATGGGTCCCAGCTATGCCAGCCTTTTTGTCAGCTATGTGGAAATGACTATGTTCCAAGCCTACATTCCCCAACTTTTCCTATGCTACATCGGCAACTGCATTGGTGTTGCTTCCTGCACCCATACCAAGCTTGTTGACTTCATCAACTTTGCCTCCAACTTCCACCCTGCCCTCAAATTTACCTGGTCTATTTCTGACACCTCCCTCCCCTTTCTCTCTCTCTCTCTCTCTCTCTCTCTCTCTCTCTCTCAAGACAGTTTATCTACTGATATCTTTTATAAACCCACTGATTCTCACAGCTACCTCTTCCCTACCTGTCACTTGTAAAATTGCCATCCCCTCCTCTCATTTCCTCTGTCTCCAGTACACCTGCTCTCAGGATGAGGCTTTTCATTCCAGAACTAATGAGATGTCCTCCTTCAAAGAAAGGGACTTCCCTTTCTTGTTCTGTTTTCTATGGGGAAGTGGGGTTTGGGGATTAATGATTGGAATGGCATTCTTTTTTTAGGTGGGGGTGGGTTTGATGTTCCTCTCTGGATGACTTTCACATTCTTTCTTTGTTTCCTGGCTATCTGAAGAAAACTGATCTCAGAGTTGTGTATGAATAATACAGTGACACTAAATGAACCTTTGATCCATTTACTTTTGATCCTTTAAATGCTATTTGCTTACTTTTATTGCTTACACGATTTGATTTTTTATTCTCTCTCAGCATTTGCATGTTTGCCAGTCTTTTTTTTACAGGGTTCTTTTGGGTGTCTTTGTTTTGTGGCTGCCTGTAGGAGACGAACCTCCTGGTTGTATAATGTATATATACTTTAATAATAAATGTACTTTGAACTTTGAGGCAAGTTTTTTTTTACATAGAGAGTGGCATGTGACTGGGACATACTGTTGGGGAAGGTGGTGGAAACTGGTGGGATTACAATGTTGAAGAACATTTAGAAAGGCACATGAGCTGGTGTGGAATGAGGGGATACAGACCACATGCAGTCTGATGTGCAGTTTAAACTGGTACCATGGTCAGCACAGATATCATGGCTTGAACTATTACTAAACTCTAATGTTCTCTGCTTCACAAATGACTGGATCACAACTTGGAGCTCTGCCTCTGTATGTGCACATATGCAAGATGTGATATAGGCAGTACAGTTTTCTATTTATTTTGAAGAGTAATTCCATTGCAATAGAAATCTTGTTGATGACATCCAGAAGAGAGGAAGATTGAGGGAAGTTTTTCCATATTGACATTGCCTTGTTTAACACAGACTGGGTCTCCTGTGGACCTACTGGTCAATGGAAAAGATGGTAGTTATTCAATGCTGATTTCATATTCCTGTTTTGGAGAAATCTTATTTCTAGGGTGTTTTCTATGCAAGAGTGTAGCATCAAGAGAAGAAAATGAGCAGCAGTGATTTGGTGAGCCTCATCGCAACAACATACAGACTCTTGATGATTTAATGATCAGATCTTATTTAAATTTGAACCCAAATTAAGTTAAAAGAAAAAGAGCATGATATGTTAAATTATTTCAATCAAATCATTTGATTTTGCTAGATTTTTTTGACTGACGCTATTTTCAACATATACTCAGTGGCCAATTCTGCTCCTGTAGCCCACCCACATCAAGGTTTGAGATGTTCTGCATTCAAGGATGCTCTTCTTCACACCACTGTCGTAATGTGTGGTTATTCGAGTTACTGTCAGCTTAAAGCAGTCTGTCTGTTCTCCTCTAACCTGTCTCTGACAAGGCGCTTTTGCCTACAGAATTGGATGTTTATTTTTTTCCACACATTCTCTGTAAACTTTAGACCTATGAAAATCCCAGGATATCAGCAGTTTCCGGGATACTCAAACCACCCCATCTGGCACCAACAATTACTCCACAGTTAAAGTCACTTATATCACATTACTTCCCCATTTTGATGTTTGGTCTGAACAACTGAAACTCTTGACCATGTCTGCATGCTTTTATGCATTGAATTGCTGCTACAACAGTATCTGATTAGATATTTGCATTAATGAGCAGATGTAGAGCTGTACCCAATAAAGTGGCAATTGACTGCATTATCATTGCCATTGAAGGAATTTCATCATTTTGAGTAGATCAAATTTTTGTTAGGTGTGGTCAACTAAATCGAGTAGGTTCCACATTTGCTCTCTGGAGTACTTGTCCCTGTTGTGTATTTAATATTTCACTAATATTTGAATAATCATATATATATATATATATATATATATATATATATAGAGAGAGAGAGAGAGAGAGAGAGAGAGAGGGAGAGAGATTAAGAAATTCATGTTTGTTTAAATAATTCACTATGGGTTATATGTCTATGTATGTGAATTGCATATGTCATGATGCTACCATTGGATATGTGCATGTCTCACTCAAAGTAAACATGAAGATAGAATCAAATTTCAGACTCCTGTGCATACCTTTGAATTAGTTTAATGTTTTGATTTCACAACACCTAACGGTGGTGATGAGGTATTTTAAAAATGGCCCATGAATTGTTAATGCACAGTGAAACATTCAAGTAAAAAGAAAAAGCATGGTGAGTAAAAAAAAAAACAGTGCAGCATGTGCAGAGGCAGTCATGTTTTTTTTTAAAAAAGCAGAAAATATAAGAATTCACAGGTTCATGTACAGTGAGTACTGGGTGATAGTAATCATAAAAGAAGTTCAGAAATGGCTGGCTACTTTGGAAAGATAGACATATTCGATTGCTTAGTGGGGAACTGGCTCATGTATACTAAGCTAATTGAACAATATTTTGAAGCAAATAAAATCATCAAAGAGAAACAAGAATGAATTTTGCTGAGTGTATCGGGTTTAAAGGCATACAGCTTGGTTTGATTTTTAACGGCTCCAACCAGACCAGCAGAAATGAGCTTTGCTGATGTTGTGAAAGTAATGCAGGAACATTTAGAACCAAAGTCATTGTTGATTGCAGGATGTGATGAGTGGAATCAAAAAGAAGGGGAGTCTATTTCAGCATACGTGGCTGAATTGAAGAGATTGCCTGGACATTGTCAGATCAATGATGGGCGTAATAACATACTGAGAGATTGTTTAGTTTAAGGAATCTTACAAGAAAGCATTCAAAAATGGATCCTAACTGAAACACAACTTACATTTAAATGACCCGTTGAAATAGCTGTATCAATGGAAACAGCAGACAGCAATGCTATTGAGTTGCAGTCAAGAATGAAAGTGAGTGTGAACAAAATTGCAATGTCTAAACAGAAATCTGAACTAACAAATTTGGTTACCTTTGTGGAAGGAGTTCACATACACCAGACCAATGCAGATATAAAGATGTAACATGCAGAAAATGCAACAAAGTAGGACACACACAAAGAGCCTGTTCGGGGCAGACAATAAATAATAGTCTTCATGGGGAAGAGAAAAGCTTAAAAGTTAAGTTGCAGTTTCAAAAAGAAAACTAATCTGAATGCTTTTGATGAAAAGTTTGATAATGATGAGATTGGCACAGTACTGTGTTGCTTTGAGATTTACAATATTAAAATCTCAGATATGACTTACATCAGAAGTGAATGGGAAATTAATTACAATGGAATTGGACATTTCAGTCATTCCACAAAATGAGTTTGAGAGGCTTTTCAAACATACGGAACTGAAGCCTGCAGATATACAACTAAGAACTTTACTGGAGAAAATATAATGCTGGTGAAATACGACAGCCACATTGAACTTGTATGTGGTAAAAACATGAGGATCAGCATTGTGGAGTATGATTGGCTGAGACAATTACAACTTGTTTGGAGATCTGTCCACTGTTTTCATGCCACATATCCTGCAATGAAGCCAGCTGAACGCATATTAAGAAAGGTACTGGATGATGCCAATTCTGCCTCCATGCCTTCAGGATAATGCCAAATCTGCCTTCAGGAAACGTGGCCCAATGGAGGACTAAAAGATGTTGGCACCAACCTCTGTGCCTCTGGTTGGAAAGCATATTGTATTATGGAAGAACCATGCTGCTCAGAGGAATAGTGAAAGTGATGAAAACAGTTTACTGACTACAAGAGTTTTTGTAGTCAACATATCTGAGAAAGGTTCCAATGTGTTAATCAGGTAGTTACTTGTGAACTGTGGCTTGGTTCTAAGCTGCAAGAGAATGTTACAAGCATTTGGCTTTTGTGAGTATAAAGAACCAGAATCTGCTCTGCGTGCATTGAAGTTATTGCATGAACTTCAAGTGGGAGACAAAAATCTGCTTGTAAAAGTAATGCGAAGACCAGTGCCCAGCTGGGTGAATGGAAGGCCGAAAAGAAAAGAGTCAATGGAGATACGAAAACAGGGGATTCATCAGATGATGTTGTGGCTGAGGAGACCAAAGGAGAGATCAGATCATAAAAGGAGCAATAGAAGGATTACTAAGAGATTACTCCAGCGAACTAAATGCACCTTCACAAGATCGAGATGTTCAAACTAGAAGGAAGGAGAAGAAAGGTGTCCAGAGATGTCAGATCTACTTTTTGCAGTCTGAGGTTCAACTAAGATGGTTTTCACAGCCACAAGTCTCTCCTGCCAAGCAGAGTGATTCTCCCTTGTCAGGAAAGATGTTATCCCAACTAAGAAAGCCTCCACAGTGATTCAATCTTTAAGCTTGAAAGCGACAATTTAAAATTTATTATGCTGTGGATGTCTGTATAGCAGTGGTATTATATTATATAGTATACTGTGTTGAGATGCACTGTATATTGAGTTGGTGTTTATAGGTGAGCAGGAAGGAGCATTTAATATTTCAGTAATATTTAAGTGATCTTGCATGTCTGTATTGGATGATTAAGCATTCTTGCTTCTTTAAATAATTCATAATGTGTTTTAAATATGTTAAATGAATACATCATGACACTACGATGGGATATATACCTTTACCTCACTCAAAGCAAGCATGAAGTTAGAGTCACATTTCAGAATTCCGTGTCTTCCTTCAAACTAATTTAATGTTTTGAAAATCCAAAACATAATAGTCCCTACCCAAGTTCCTCAGATAATTATGTTCCTCTTTTCTCCGACAGAGTAATTTTAGTTGCTCTGTTCCACCTACAAGGTAGCTCTGAATCATCAGCACACAACATGGGTGGTGAATACCAACACGGTTATGAACGTGACAGAACTGTGCTCGGGGTTCAGATCATGCAGGGAGTGCAATCAGTTTCCTCACTTTGGATATGCATGTTTTTGCACAAATTTCAAATCAGTTAATTTATCACAGATTAGCTTTACTTTCAAAGTGCTGGAAGCTTTTCCTAGCAGTTAATTGTTTACTAGATGCAGCAGTTAATTAAAACAATGTTTTTGTCACTATCTGAAAGATAAAAGGTGGCGAGAAATCAGTTTATAGGAAGGAGGTTGAAAATCTGCTGAGTGGTGCTGCAGTAACAACCTCTCACTAAATGTCAGCAAGAACAAGGAGATGATGATTGATTTCAGGAGGAGATTCAGGACCCACACCACCACACTATCAGGCTCTTGAACTATAGGGGATAACTTCACTCAACTTCACTCACCCAATCACTGAACTGTTCCCACAACCTATGGACTCACCTTCAATGACCCTTCATGTTTGCCTGTTCTGTTGGGTGTGGTCTTTAATTGTGTTTCTTGGATTTACTGCGCATGCTCGCAAGAAAACAAATCTCAGAGTTGTATATAGTGACATATATGTAGTTTGATGATAAATTTACTATGTACTTTGTACTTTGAGAGTGATTGACCAAGTTTTTTCAATTATTGGATTGTCAAAGAGCATGTTATTTTTTGCTTTGTATGTTTTTCAACAAAATAAAGACAGAGAGTATGTGTGTGAGGCCAGTTTTCTGTGCTTGGTGTCAGATGTAGGAAGTCCTAGAGACCCATGGCCTCCTGGACGACCACATCTGCACCAAGTGTGTCGAGCTGCAGCTCCTTAGAGATCGTGTTCGGGAACTGGAACTGCAGCACGATGACCTCTGTCTGGTCAAGGAGAGTGAGGAGGTGATAGAGAGCAGCTATAGACAGGTAGACACTCTGGGACCACAGGAGACAGAGAAGTGGGTAACAGTCAGGAGAGGGAAGGGCAAGAAGCAGGTACGAGAGAGTACCCAGTGGCTGTCCCCCTTAACAATAAGTATTCCTGCATGAGTACTGTTGGGGGGGGATGGCCAACCTGGGGGAAGCAACAGTGGTTGCGCCTCTGGCACAGAGTCTGGCCCTGTGGCTGAGATGGGCATGGAAAGGAAGAGGGTGGCAGCAGTGATAGGGGACTCTATAGTTAGAGGGTCAGACAGGCGATTCTGTGGATGCAGGAAAGAAACACGGTTGGTAGTTTGCCTGCCAGGTGCCAAGGTCTGGGATGTTTCTGATCACATCCACGATATCGTGAAGTGTGAAGGAGAACAGCCAGAGGTCATGGTGCATATTGGTACCAGCAACATAGGTAGGAAAAGGAAGGAGGTCCTGAAAACAGACTACAGGGAATTAGGAAGGAAGTTGAGAAGCAGGACCTCAAAGGTAGTAATCTCGGGATTATTGCCTGTGCCACGTGACAGCGAGTATAGGAATAGAATGAGGTGGAGGATAAATGCGTGGCTGAGGGATTGGAGCAGGGGGCAGGGATTCAGATTCCTGGATCATAGGGACCTCTTCTGGAGCAGGTGTGACCTGTACAGAAAGGATGGGTTGCACTTGAACCTGAGGGGGACCAATATCCTGGCGGGAAGGTTTGCTAAAGTTATTGGGGAGAGTTTAAACCAGAATTGTTGGGGGTTGGGAACTGAAGTAAAGTGGCGGAGGAAAGGGAGGTTGGCTCACAAATAAAGAAAGTTTGGAGACAGTGTGAAAGGGAGGATAGGCGGGTGATAGAGAAGGGATGCGCTCAGTCTGATGGTTTGAGACGTGTCTATTTTAATGCGAGGAGTATCATGAATAAAGCGGATGAGCTTAGAGCATGGATCAGCACTTGGAGCTATGATGTTGTGGCCGTTACAGAGACTTGGATGGTGCAGGGGCAGGAATGGCTACTTCAAGTGCCAGGCTTTGGATGTTTCAGAAAGGAAAGGGAGAGAGGCAAAAGAGGTGGGGGCGTGGCACTGTTGATCAGAGGTAGTGTCACGGCTGCAGGAAAGGAGAAAGTCATGGAGGGGTTCTCTACAGAGTCTCTGGGTGGAAGTTAGGAATAGGAAGGGGTCAATAACTCTACTGGGTGTTTTTTCACAGACCACCCAATAGTAACAGGGACATCGAGGAACAGAGAGGGAGACGGATTCTGGAAAGGAGTAATAATAGCAGGGTTGTTGTGGTGGGAGATATTAATTTCCCAAATATTGATTGGCATCTCCCTAGAGTGAGGGGTTTAGATGGGGTGGAGTTTGTTAGGTGTGTTCAGGAAGGTTTCTTAACACAATATGTAGGTAAGCCTACAAGAGGAGAGGCTGTACTTGATCTGGTATTGGGAAATGAAACTGGTCAGGTGTCAAGTCTCTCAGTGGGAGAGCGTTTTGGAGATAGTGATCACAATTTTATCTCCTTTACCATAACATTGGAGCGGGATAGGTACAGACAACTTAGGGAAACATTTAATTGGAGTAAGGGGATCTATGAGGCTATCAGGCAGGAACTTGGAGGCATAAATTGGAAACAGATGTTCTCAGGGAAATGTACCGAAGAAATATGGCAAATGTTCAGGGGATATTTGTGGGGGGTTCTGATTAGGTACGTTCCAATGAGACATGGAAAGGATGGTAGGGTACAAGATCCATGGTGCACAAAGGCTGTTGTAAATCTAGTAGAAGAAAAGAAGAGCTTACGAAAGGTTCAAAAAACCAGGTAATGATATGAATTTAGAAGATTATAGGGCTAGCAAGAAAGAGCTTAAGAATGAAATTAGGAGAGCCAGAAGGGATCATGAGAAGGCCTTGGCGGACAGGATTAAGAAAAACCCCAAGGCATTCTACAAGTATGTGAAGAGCAAGAGGAAAAGACATGAGAGAATAGGACCAATCAAGTGTGACAATGGAAAAGTGTGTATGGAACCGGAGAAATAGTGGAGGTACTTAATGTATACTTTGATTCAGTATTTACTGTGGAAAAGAATCTTGAAGATTGTAGGGATGACTTGCAGTGGACCGGAAAGCTTGAGAATGTAGATATTAAGAAAGAGGATGTGCTGAAGCTTTTGGAAAGCATCAAGTTGGATAAGTCACCGAACCAGACGGGATGTACCCCAGACTATTGTGGGAAGCAGGGGAGGAGATTGCTGAGCCTCTGGCAATGATCTTTGCATGTCTAAGATAGGTGGTGTTGTGGATAGTGAAGTAGGTTTTCAAAGCTTGCAGAGAGATTTAGGCCAGTTGGAAGAGTGGGCTGAAAGGTGGCAGATGGAGTTCAATGCTGATAAATGTGAGGTGCTATATTTTGGTAGGACTAATCAAAATAGGACATACATGGTAAATGGTAGGGTATTGAAGAATGCAGTAGAACAGAGGGATCTAGGAATAATGGTGCATAGTTCCCTGAAGGTGGAATCTCACGTGGATAGGGTGGTGAAGAAAGCTTTTGGTATGCTGGGCTTTATAAATCAGAGCATTGAGTGTAGGGGGCTATGGGTAAAGCCTAGGTAGTTCTAAGGTGGGGACATTGTTTGTCTCAGCTTTGTGGGCTGAAGGGCCTGTATTGTGCTATATGTTTTTCTATGCTTCTATGCTTCTAAAATAAATAATTGTCAATTGCATGTGATTGTAGCCATACAAACTTTCAAGTCTTCATTTCAAAGATATCCCAAACTGAAGGATTACATGAAATTGTCATGCACATTTTGTAGCTATTTTCCCCAAAGTTCATCCTGTTCCTTAAGTATTATTTTAGAAAAGTTTAGAAATTACTGAAAAGCATTATTAATGATCACCATTTACGTTTGGACTTGAGATACACAATATACCTTCAAAATACAGTGGTCATAATTTTTTTTTCTGAGAACTATTAAAAGTATATATCTTCTACTTGTATTTTTTAAAAAAAGTACTTTAAATTGCTAAGAAAAGGTTGTTGCCAGAAAATGGACATATCATATCATGCATGAGAAAGAGTTTTAACTGATATCAACTCCTAATAAGTTACAAGAGCTTTGTGGTTATGATTGTTATTCATTACTAGTTATGTTTGGTTTGACAAAGAAGTTGGAAACACACATCTCCTATAGAATCAAATTCAACCAAGAATATCTCTCCCAGTTCAAACAATGTCCAGTGCATGCCAGTGTTAACGGGCAGCTGAACTGTGATTCAATACTGCCATCATTCTAATTAACACTATTAATTCTCCTTCCTGAAATCTGCCCAATTACACAGCTACAAAGTGATAATTGAGAACCCACCCACACTTAATAATATTTCTGCAATAAGTTCACTCAGTACGATTGTGGGAATAATTGGATAGTGTGAACTTGTTTGCAATAATATGCATAAGTACCAAAACATAATTAATTTGATATGTTGTAGCAAATTTGTTTTGTTTTTGCAACTTTATGTGCATAATATTTACTGCTGGTGAAATGAAAAGCAACTCTTTCATCTTTTGTGTGGAAAGGTTTATGGCTGCAGATGTTGTCGGTGAGAATGACAAAGTGTGACAAGAGTTAATCCTGGATGGCTATGTTCAACAGAGTATGACAAGGCACTGATAAATGTTATTACATCATAAATCAACTGATGATTTCTCAGTGGAATGCAATTCATTCTTTGTTGCTGTAGCTAAGTAGGGTTAAATTTAAACTGTTGCCTTGTATTATTGGTAATCAAAAACTATATAGTAGCTTTTCTGTAAAGAAAATACTTTCACAGAGATAAAGCTAAACTGATTTTAAGAAATTTATTTCATCATAAGTAACTTTTCCAGCTAATTAATAATTAACTTTTAACTGTTAATCTGTCAATTTTATTCCCCTTTAAATCACCCCCGGCATGAAACAAGAAGCACAAACTCAAACTACACAAGGAAGTGATGATAAACCTGTGCTGAACTCTTATCTGCTTTAGTTGTGGGATGGATTGTATCTTTGAACTGAGTCTTTAATACAGCAGTATCCAGCAAACTTCACTGATACAGGAAAACTAATACCATTTATCACATTTTATAACCTAGGTTACAAGTAAAGAATTAATCTGGTTCTTGTCCTATCAAGAAGGATTTTTTTACTCTATAAGGGACATGCACGTTTTAAAATTTGATGCTCAATATTCTTTCAAATGTGCTTTATCTTTCAGAGAACAATTTTGTCAGACTTGAGATGTGACAATTTCCTGAAAGGAAAATAAAAGGGATAAACTTGAATACAAAAATGTTTCTAATAATAGAAATAGACACCTCCAATGGGAAATTAATGTTCTTGATTTTAATTTTGCAAATAAAGATAAATTGAATGGATGTTTAAGATATTAATAATAAAGAAAATTTGATGCATATTAGTTACACCAATAATGCTAACATTCCAGTTACAATATCATGTTACATTTAAACTTTACTTTAAACATGTATAATTTTGTTTAGAAAATTTTCTCATAGCCGTGCAACAAACAAGTGGTTAGTCATTTTAATAATGAAAAATATAGATTGAATGGTGTGACTGCTCAGTGAGTTGTTGATAAATGAGGTACGATACACAAACTTACTGAAGTTCATGAGAATTTCAGAGAGAATAATCCTTTGAACTTAAATCCATGGTCATAAATCCAGCAAACTCAATGAAAGAATTATTAGTTCAATTAGACGTTACAGCTTATAGTTTTACATTTCAACTTAAGAGAGTAGAATGGAAAGGGAATAATTTCCTGAAAACATTTTAGAGCTTTGAGGCCAAGCAATATTGGAATGCTTTTAAATTTCAACAGGAAGAAAGAAGCAGACACATCTGACCCAAACCAAGTCCCACCTTACAAAGCTGATTACCACCAGCCTTTGAAGTGCCCCTGCTTTCTTCCTACATCTCTGTTCGCTCCCTCAATGGGTGCTTCTTTCCCTGAAGTGTTCTGCAATAAACTTCTCATGAATGCATTTTTGATTTTGTGAATCATTATACATACGAGTTGGAACATGCTTGTTGTAGTGAGTAGAGCTGACAGAACGTTGCCATTTAGAGTGAAAACAGTCTACAACCTCAGGAGATATGATATGAAAGGAGGAAGTATATACGATCATTAAGTAAGAGCAGAGGTGGTATGGCTCTTTCCCCACTGAGCCTGCTCTGCCATTCAATAAGATCAGGGCTGATATGACTGTAACATCAACTCAATGCTCCCATTTACCCTCACTCCTCGTTTATGAGGAATCCATCTACCTCTAGATTAAAAAAAATACAAAGTAGGATTTCCATCCTAGTCTGAGGAAGAGAACAAACACTCATGACCTCTTGAGAAAACAGTTTTTACCTCACCTCCGTCTTAAATGGATGGCCTCTTACTTTTAAGTAGTGACTTCTGCTTCTGATGCCAATATTTCAGGCTTGTAACAATTCAACAGAGTTCAAATGAAGGGTTTTCAGAACCTTTCCGGTTATGTTTCAGTTTTCACAAATACGGTGTTTGTCGAATTTTGACCCTTAGTTCTTGTCTGAGACTTGCGATTAAAAGCCCATATCTGGCAGTTTGGTTTGCTGTGTGACCTTCACATGGATTTCAGTTGCAGTCCCCTGTTTTGCTGGACCCCTGCATTATCCCACTGAGTCCTTATCCCAAATTAGGTTAAAACCTTTAAACTAATGATAGAGACAAGGCCCTGTGGACTTCAGAGGAGATTGTCTGGCAGAGATATCTAGGACAAAGGAAAAAACTAGTTCAAAAAATGTTCTTTTTAATTCAGTGTTATTTCTTTTTATTTTCTTTTATCACTTCAATCTCCCACAGCTTTTAAAAATATTAAAATTACCTACACTTTGCTACCGGATTTGCTGGCTCTCAGGAGTGTTTCAAGGGCAGCTCCTGCTCGTTGCTCCATGCTGCTGGACTCCAGGAGGTGGACACTTGGTGAGCCAGCCTTCCACACCTGGGCAAATTTGATGTGGGGTGCGCAGATTCTATATTTAATTAATATTAATATTGCTTTAACACAGTCATTGTTGTTCATTGTAGGGCAGCTTCAATGCAACTGTACAATATTTTAATAATTAGCTATGACAAAATGCAAAGTTTTCATCACAAATCACCGACATTCTTTGTTAATTTTGAATAACGATTGTGTTTGGGATAAAGACTGATTCTGTGAAAGTAATAATACCAATAATTCCCAGCAGTACCTTTAACCCCACATATTATTGCTGGTTTTTAAGATATTGCCATGGTAAGACATTTGGCCTCACTCATTGCCATGAAATGAACATCATGGAGGAGGTAACACGTACCATCATGGAAGAGATGCAACCTTAGTCCAAAGCCAACCTGAGATAGTAATCATCTGCACTGCAATGATTGGTGCCAAGTACACTGAATTGTCAATAATGGTTGACAAATAATGTCTTGCTCTGATATTGTCCTGTCAGTAATATTCCATTAAGAGTATGTTGGTTCATGAGGTTGTGTCCCTTTGTCAATTATATTGTCTAAAGAAAATGGATCAGTTTTGTTGAACTGTCTTCATAATTTAATGCTCTAGTTACTGTTTCCTTTTTATTTTCCAATCTCACTGACCCATTGCCGCCACTTTGAGGCAGGGGTCTCAAGTTTAATGAGGTTTCAAATATATCCTCATCTCCACAGGATTAAAATAATTTGTTCTGATTTATAATCGAATTCCCTTGTGATGCATTCCAGTACTTGATTAATTTTGTTGCCAGCAGTTTCACATTGACCAGATACATTAACTTAAATGATCAAATGCCTTTCTATCTTTATTATTCCACACCTTTATGAAAGGGATGGGTTTCATGTTCCAGTGTCTATTACCTCCCATTTGTCCACATTAAACTCCATCTGGCATTAATTAGTTAGTTCATTTAATTAATCCTGATCCCATTCTAAACTAAAGCCTTGTTTATATTAATCATCTGACCACATAGCTTGTTAGTAGCAAATTCTGAAATATCAGTGGAAGGATTTCATTGATAAACAGTACGAAGAGAGAATGTTATCTATATTAGTAGCCACTGCCTGCACTCCATGGTGATTTTTTTCTCTCCCCATTTGTCATCACCAATTTATCTAGATAAATGTCACATTCTTCTTGTGTAAGGCAATATGTTCAGGAGCTAAATGTCAATGTTGAGTTCTGAGAGCCACAAAAGGGCCTTAAAGGAGAGTTTGTGTTGTTTCACTGTGTCATTGCTGAAAGAGTGCAGACTGCAGTGATTTGTTACATAGCCTATAGTTTGGGTTGTATGGCCCCAGCTGCATTGAGACTAGATGTTTTTAATTTAATTTGTAGAAGAGACGTGCTCAGTGACCTGTTGTTGTTCTGAAGTGGTTAATGACACGCCACTGAGTTTGAAGAAAGTCAAAGCCAGGAGATAGATATTTCTATTTTAAATTGGATCTTAATTTGCATTGATTAATCATTTGTTAATATTTCTTTGTACTACTTGACCCTTTTCATTGGTCTTGATAAAAGGTTTCTGCAAAGACTGTTTATTTTAGTTGAAGTAGGGTATTTAACCAGAGCTGTTCACCAGTAAATCCAGAGTGCTTGGGGACTGTATTGTTAGCTTCTAATTGTTCTTGGAATCACTTTGTGTTAAGAGAAATTCTTAAAGGTTGGCATTTAGCTTTTGGGTAGGAGACAGAATACAAAGGTCAAGGAAAAAAGGAAGGAATAGATTGCTAAATTATTTTAATCACTTTTGTATGTATTCTGTTCATGTTGGGAAGGATATGGCATTCACTAAATGCAAGAGAATTTGAAAACATTCTTTCCTTTCCTTCTTTGCAGTGAGTAGCCAATTACCTCAGGATAATTCCATTGTCAGCATTACTTTGTCTGAGTGCCAATGTTCAGCTGGAAGCCAGGGGAGCCAAACCCAACTACATCTTGACCCAATATTCACACATCTACCCACCCAGTCACATCTGTTGATGGCACTTAAGGAAGGGAACATCTAATAAATTCAAAACAGAACTTTTCAGATACGATGTGTCATTTACAAGTGGCTTAATGGTCTTGTTTTGCAGATATACCTTCTGTCAGGACTTTGATTAGATTAGCACCAATGCTTATTCCCTCTAGAGCAAAATAAATTAATCTGAATCTATTGTCTCCTCAGGCAAGGTCAGTTGTTTCTCTGCATAGACCAACTGAGGCTCCTCCTCCCTTGTCTGGTGCTGATTATCCTTCAACCCTGCCAACTCTTTTCTGTTCTGAAATTGCCCTGGCGCTGATTTCCCTTGCATCCTGCGGGCTCCTTTACGCTCTGTGGTTGGACCCCATAACAAAATACTTTATCTTCCCCCAACCCAACTCTAAGATCCTATCTGAACTAATGAATGTGAAAGGAGAATGAATAATGGTGTGAAAGAGAGAGCCCCAGAAATAAAGGGTTCAGTCTACTTCTACACCATCCTCTTCAAATGATGGACGGTGTTAATAATGAGCATAGACCTTCCAAAAATGCTCATGTTATCACCTTACCAATACCTTGTACACAATTACAACAGCCATCTCCAGCTATCAGTAGCCCAGACAGGATGTCTGTACAGCAGCTTCACAGCTTACCATTCAAAGAAAGAGAATTATTATTTATTTTATTTAGAATATAGCATGAAAAGAGCCCTTTTGGCCCATTAAGCCACACTGCCTAGCAACCCTCAAATTAACCCTAGCCTAATCATGGGACAATTAACAATGTACCTACTAACCTACTAACTGGCACACCTTTGTGTAGAAAGACTTGCCCTAATCCTGGATTTGCTCCCTGGATCTTTTCAAGGTTACTTCCCAAGTGCCACAGCAGTAAGTAATCTTGTTCAGGAAAGTGCTCACCATCTGGTAGTTTGAGAGGAGTTCCATGCATGCATTATTTGGAAGAATAATGGTTCAATAGCGTACTGTGGTTGTCTACATGAGGAATATGTACACTTTTAAGAAGTGAAAGTAATTCATTGGAGAATCCTGTGGTGCAAATAATGTGTGTAATGTGATAGTCCTTTTAACTTGTTTTCCCTTTTCAAATCATTGAGGTAATTGTAGCCTTGGTCTGGTGTCTGCAAAAATTACTGTGGTCCTCTCCAGCCCACCAGTCTAGTGAACATTCTGTTCATTAATTATTTTGCTAGAGATCTTCCATCTAATCTTTTTCTCAGTTTTATTCGTTTTACTCAAATCTCCAGCTTATGACAAGGAGTCATAAAGTCATAGAAAAGTACAGCACAGAAACAGGCCCTTCAGCCCATCTAGTCCATGCCAAAACATTTAAACTGCCAACCCCCATTGCCCTGCATTAGGACCACTGCCCCCATACCCCTACCATCCTTGTGCCTATCCAAACGTCACTTAAATATTGGAATTGAGCTTGCATGCACCAATTGTGCTGGCAGCTCATTCCACACTCTCATGACCCTCTGAGTGAAGGAGTTTCCTCTCATGTTCTCCTTAAACTTTTCATGTTTCACCCTTAATCCATGACCTGTTGTAGTCCTACCCAACCTCAGTGGAAAAAGCCTGCTTGCATTTACTCTATCTATGCCCCTCATAATTTTGTATACCTCTATCAAATCTTCCCTCAATTTTCTACGTTTCATGGAATAAAGTCCTAACCTATTCAATCTTTCCTTATAACTCAGGTCCTCCAGTCTGGGCAACATTCCCTATACTCTTTCAACCTTATTTACATCTTTCCTCCAGGTAGGTGACCAAATCTGCACCCACTTCTCCAAGTTAGGCTTCACCAATTTCTTATACAACTTCAACATAACATCCCATCTTCTGTACTCAATAACACAAGAAAATCTGCAGATACTGGAAATCCAAGGCAACATACACAAAATGCTGGAGGAACTCAGCATCTATGGAAAGGAATAAACAGTCCAGGTTTCAGGCTGAGACCCTTTGATTTGTGAAGGGCAGTGTGCCAAAAGCTTTTTTTATGATCCTATCTACCTGTGACACCATTTTCAATGAATTATAGACTTGTATTCCCAGATCCCTTTGTTCTATCGCACTCCTCAGTGCCTTACTGCTCACTGCGTAAGACCTGCTGTGGTTGGACCTACCGAAGTGCAACAACTCACACTTGTCTGCATTAAATTCCATCCAACAGGAATTCTGCAGATGCTGGAAATTCAAGCAACACACATCAAAGTTGCTGGTGAACGCAGCTGGCCAGGCAGCATCTCTAGGAAGAGGTACAGTCGACGTTTCAGGCCGACACCCTTCGTCAGGACTAACTGAAGGAAGAGCTAGTAACAGATTTGAAAGTGGGAGGGGGAGGGGGAGATCCAAAATGATAGGAGAAGACAGGAGATTCCATCTGCCATTTTTCAGCCCATTTCATCAGTTGGTCTGGATCTCACTGTAAGCTCTGATAGACTTTGTTGATGTCAACAAAGTTGCTAACAGTAAGGAGAAACAGGGTGCTTTAAATCTCTGGTCATTATCTGGTTTCAAATTGACATTATAGAAAGTGAAACTGATATTCTGCCACTTTTAAATTTCTGCTAATTGCTATAGATTAACAACTTTCTTGTTTACATGTAAATCTATAGCAGCAGGGTTTCACAACTATTTTTAATTTTCTCTTTGATAAATAGCTTACCTGAGGAGAAATATAAAGCTAAATTGGAAATTGGGATCTTCTTCTGGTCACTTGACTGAACTTACAGGTCATATGATTTCCAGAAAAAAAAATGAGCTACCTTTTCTAACTGATTTTTGTGATTCCCCGAACACCTGTTTGTCAGAAAGTTGAATCCAATATTGGCTTACCTAACCACACGATTTCCAGAAATTGCAGTGTTTCATTAAAAGTGAGATTCATAAATGTATTTAAATATGCACCAACCAACATTGGGCACTATAGTAGGGGCAAATTCCTTCTTTGTCGGATGGAAAGCACTGTTGGATTGCAGCTAGACGTGGTATCTAGGGTGTCAGAATATATAATAGCTTGTTTATGGTCATTTACTAGAGCATCGAAGGTAATTTGTAATGGAATAGATGTGTTTAACAGATAGTGAGACAAGTGAGGCCTAGGGGAGCTGCCTGAGTTTTGGGTAATGGGTTAGATTCGTGCATGCTTGTTAACAGTCCAGAAATTTTGCTTGGAATGTTGCTGTTGCCTGTCATCTCTTGTTAATTATTATGTAAAGAAAACTTAGTCCAGAAATCTTTTGTCTGATCTGAATCTTTGAATGCAGTTGGACTGATGGTGAACCTGTGAATTCAATAGGCCGTCAAAGTTTTGTGAACACCCAAGATGACAAGGAAATTGAAAGCTGAAAAATTGTCCCTTACATTGTACTTCAAAGGTTAAAATATTATTTTATATCATTATCTGCATGGAGAATAAAATATAACTTACTGCAAAACCTCTGCTGTTAAACTGGGGGTGGAAACATTTGGTTTCAATGGATTGTCTGTCTGGAATCACCTAAGCCAAGTACCTGCCTCTACACTTCATTCATTTTAAGTATTACAACAGAAAAAGAGGAAATTGTGAAGGTACCAAGCCAATTTTTTTTTAAAAAGAGTCACACAAGTAAAGCACAAGGAAATAGTTGATGCCGAGGGACATAGAACCACCTGCAGTAACCTGATTCTCAGAGTTCAATCAGAAATGAGAAGCAATTCAGCAATTCAGAATGAATTTTTTTCTTCTTTCTGGTATTGCAAGTAGGTAATAGCCACTGAAGTTAAGGTAAGGAAGTTCATTGAATCTTACTTCTCACTTCTGAGAATTTCAGTTTGTATACTGTGGATCTTCTCTGGTATTACATTGAGCTATTGAGCTACTGTAACATCAACATTCTTAAGTAAATGGTGGGAAAAAATGGACCGAACTTGAATGTAAAAAAAATGAATGCTGTCCACTGTCCTATCTACCCATTTTATTTCTTTACTGAAAGCTGAAAATGAATGTGCAGAAGCAGTACTTCCTCTCACACAACCAGTGGTAAACCCAGTACTGTCCAAGCCAACAAAACTATAAATTAAATCCAAATGAATACTGAATGGAATAATATATAAATACCAACTTGAAGCATTTAGTTAAATGCACAATGCAGCACTACTAATGCTTGAGGTAAAATATTATTTTCAGGATATGATTACATTTATGTTAGGAATATAAATCTTGTTCTTTCATTTAAAACATGATTTACATCGCCGAGTCTAAATTTTATGAAAAAAAAGGACTTGCCCTTAAGATGGCAGCGGAGATCCATTCCATCTGTTTCTCAGCATTGTCCTGAAAATTGACTAAACCTCTGCACTGCTGGTATACTTCATGGTTTAGCTAATAAAAAGAAGTTTATTGATGTACAATGGCACTATAATATTACTTGAAATGATTGTCAGAAATATCTTTAATTTATGAACATGCCATACCTATTGGGCGTTGAATTTCCTGGCAGTTAGTTGCAGCTTATTTTTCAGTAAGTCTACAGCACTTACATCATAGCCATTAATCCTCTTGCTTGAATATCTTTCTGAATTTTGGACATGACTTTTCCACCAGCTGGCACTCACATGCTTGGTCACTGCCAGGATGACAACAAAATAAAATTCCACATCAAATTGAAACAGAGAATATCATAAACAAAAACAGTCATAAAAGAGTAGTTTAAGACTGTTTTAAACTTCAGGGTTCAAATGATGGATATAAACTGCATAAATTTTACTCTTGTGCCCAATGATATAATTTGAAACCACCACTTGTATCATTGTTGTATAGTCACTTCCACATCTGTTATTCACAATTTCTAAGTCTTTCGATATGAATGGCCTCATGCATCACAAAGCCTAAATCAGCTTGTACGGGTCTAAAACAAAAGCCATAATTTTAGGGTGTGTGAGATGCGAAAAACTGATTAAAAAAAACTTCTCTACATTCCTCGTTTCTTTCTTGTTCCTGTTGTTTCAGTGAGTCTGTATGCAACAGCCATGAATCCCGAGGTACTGCACAATTACCTTGAGACTTATGCATAAATCTGTTCCAACCCAATGACCAAAAGTAAATGGTTCGCAGATTATGAATGTTACTAATCTATTTTGACAAGCATTCCATTTTTCTTTCTCCAGTTGTCCTCCCGGCTAGTCCTTTTCTAAAGAAAGATTTTTTTTTCGTGGAGTTAA
The DNA here is from genome assembly GCF_030028105.1 of Mobula birostris. Classification (NCBI taxonomy): domain Eukaryota; kingdom Metazoa; phylum Chordata; class Chondrichthyes; order Myliobatiformes; family Myliobatidae; genus Mobula; species Mobula birostris. Next base: position 207,521,365 of record NC_092371.1, on the reverse strand, counting down.
GATCCTCAACTGATGGAAGGCTTCCAATAGTTCTCCCAAGTGATTATTCTTGGGTAATTGCAATGTATGGTGAGTCATGTAGATCAAGAAAGGTTCAGGGTGAATGGTTCCAACTGAAACCTATGTTTGGTTCCTTGTGTATCCACCATACAACGAAGGCCTATCTTTGCATGTTTTCAAACCTCCAATGTATACTATTAAGAAATGTACAGCATTTTTTCTGTTTGTCTGATGTAGAATGCATGCTCCATCCTTGTGGGTGTCATTTGGCAGTGCTTTGGGCTCTTGATACTGTTGGGTTTTTAATTAAGTAAGATCTGTGAAGCTTATTGATGAAGAAAACCAGTAAGCCACTGATCTTGTTGGGAGGAACCCCCATAAGATATCATATGGAGAACATATTCTCTTCTTCATCACCCTCCCCTGCATTCTCATAGTTCTGTTATTGGATTAAGAGGACTTCAAGTTTGACCTTGGCCACATTCCCACTGATGCAATAGCTTGAAACCAACCACTAGTCTGCAGGCTGAAGGAGGTGCATGATGACCTAGTCATACCTGTGGGACGTGACTTTAATTTCTGTCGGATAGAAACCGGCTGACACAGGGAGAACCTAACTCGGCAAGATGAGTCCAAAAAGATAATATCAATCAAAAAGAAACTTATGAGGGTATAAGGGCATGGACCATATGAAAACATGACCATGGCTCCTTCTCCTTCACGGATACAGTTCACGAGTTACCATTGCAATACATAGAGGTACCAACTAGAGAAGGAGCAGTGTTGGATCTCCTGTTAGGGAATGAGACAGGGCAGGTGACGAAGGTATGTGTTGGGGAGCACTTCGGATCCAGTGATCGCAATACCATTAGTTTCAATATAATTATGGAGAAGGATAGGACTGGACCCAGGAATGAGATTTTTGATTGGAGAAAGGCTAACTTTGAGGAGATGCGAAAGGATTTTAGAAGGAGTGGATTGGGACAATTTGTTTTATGGGAAGGATGTAATAGAGAAATGGAGGTCATTTAAAGGTGAAATTTTGATGGTACAGGATCTTTATGTTCCTGTTAGTTTGAAAGGAAAGGTTAAAAGTTTGAGGGAGCCATGGTTTTCAAGGGATATAGGAAACTTGATTCAGAAAAAGAGAGGGATTCACAATAAATATAGGCAGCTTGGAGTTAATGAGGTGCTCAAGGAATATAAAGAATGTAAAAAGAATCTTAAGAAAGAAATTAGAAAAGCTAAAAGAAGATACGAGGCAGCTTTAGCAAGTAAGGTGAAAATAAATCCAAAGGGCTTTTACTGTTATATAAATAGCAAAAGGATAGTGAGGGATAAAATTGGTCCCTTAGAGAATCAGAGTGGATGGCTATGTGCGGAACCAAAAGAGATGGGGGAGATTTTGAACAATTTCTTTACTTCGGTATTTACTAAGGAGAAGGATATTGAATTGTGTAAGACAAAGGAAACAAGAAGGGTAGTTATGGAAAATATGATGATTAAGAAGAGGAAGTACTGGTGCTTTTAAGGAATATAAAAGTGGATAAGTCTCCAGGTCCGGACAAAATATTCCCTAGGACCTTGAGGAAAGTTAGTGTGGAAATAGCAGGGGCTCTGACAGAAATATTTCAAATGTCATTAGAAACAGGGATAGTGCCGGAGGATTGGCGTATTGCTCATGTGGTTCCATTGTTTAAAAAGGGTTCTAAGAGTAAACCTAGCAATTATCGGCCTGTGAGTTTGACGTCCGTAGTGGGTAAATTGATGGTAAATATTCTTAGAGATGGTATATATAATTATCTGGATAGACAGGGTCTGATTAGGAACAGTCTACATGGATTTGTGCGTGGAAGGTCATGTTTGACAAATCTTATTGAATTTTTTGATGAGGTTACTAGGAAGGTTGACGAGGGTAAAGTGGTGGATGTTGTCTATATGGACTTCAGTAAGGCCTTTGACAAGGTTCCACATGGAAGGTTAGTTAGGAAGGTTCAGTCGTTAGGCATTAATATCAAAGTAGTAAAATGGATTCAGCAGTGGCTGGATGGGAGACGCCAGAGAGTAGTGGTGGATAACTGTGTGTCAGATTGGAGGATGGTGTGTAGCGATGTGCCTCAGGGATCTGTACTGGGTCCAATGTTGTTTGTCATATATATTAATAATCTGGATGATGGGGTAGTAAATTGGATGAGTAAGTATGCAGATGATACTCAGATAGGTGGTGTTGTGGATAATGAAGCAGGTTTTCAAAGCTTGCAGAGAGATTTAGGCCAGTTAGAACAGTGGGCTGAAAGATGGCAGATGGAGTTTAATGCTGAAAAATGTGAGCTGCTACATTTTGGTAGGACTAATCAAAATAGGACATACATGGTAAATGGTAGGGCATTGAAGAATGCTGCAGAACAGAGGGATCTAGGAATAATGGTGCATAGTTCCCTGAAGGTGGAATCTCATGTGGTTAGGGTGGTGAAGAAAGCTTTTGGTATACTGGCCTTTATTAATCAGAATATTGAGTATAGGAGTTGGGAAGTAATGTTGAAATTGTATAAGGCACTGGTAAGGCCAAATCTGGAGTATTGTGTACAGTTCTGGTCACTGAATTATAGGAAAGATGTCAATAAAATTGAGAGAGTACAGAGGAGGTTTACCAAAATGTTGCCTGGGTTTCATCTCCTAAGTTACAGAGAAAGGTTGAACAAGTTGGGTCTTTATTCCTTGGAGCGTAGAAGGTTGAGAGATGACTTGATAGAGGTATTTAAAATTATGAGGGGGATTGATAGAGTTGACGTGGATAGGCTTTTTCCATTGAGAGTGGGGGAGATTCAAACAAGAGGACATGAGTTGAGAGTTAAAGGACAATAGTTTAGGGGTAACACGAGGGGGAACTTCTTTACTCAGAGAGTGGTGGCTGTGTGGAACGAGCTTCCAGCAGAAGTGGTTGATGTTGTTCGATGTTGTCGTTTAAAGTTAAATTGGTTAGATATATGGACAGGAAGGGAATGGATGGTTATGAGCTGAGTGCAGGTCGGTGGGACTAGGTGAGAGTAGGCGTTCGGCATGAACTAGAAGGGCCGAGATGGCCTGTTTCCGTGCTGTAATTGTTATATGGTTATATGGTTATTGGACAGTATGGAGACTCAGCCTAGTGTTGCTTTTCGCATGTGCCCTTTGTGCTCTGCAAATATAGATCACTTCCCATTTTGTTTAGCTTAATTTTTGTGAACTGGTCTCATTGGCAAGTTAAGTATTTATACCTCATCTCTTGTTGCCCTCAGTAAGCTGACTTCTTGGTTGGGTCAGAAGTTCCAAGATACTGACCCATGAAGAATGATCAGAGATATATTTCTGGATCACCAAAGTGTGCAATTTGGTAGTGGTCTTCCTATGCCCTGATCTTTTTTGTGGTAGAGGTTATAGGTTTGAGAGTAGCCTAGGCACACTCTGCATTGTCCTGGAGTAGAGATTCCGTAAGGTCATTGGTCTGCAAATGGAGAATGTTCATGACTTGTGCTTTAGAAATGATGGCAAGTCTCCTGAAAATTCCTGAAAAATGAAGCAGGTTTGAAGTCCATTGATGGCATTTCAATGTGGCCAGAAAATTAAGGTATTAGGCCTCACTGATCCCAGGATAGATATTTTAAACTGAAATCTTAATTGTTTCACTGAATTCCACTGAAAACTGAGCCATTGTTAAAATTAGAGCATTAGACCATTGAAGTAAGACACTTTGGCACCATTATGTAAATAACGAAAAATTCAGAACCAATCATTTTCTAACCACGAGAGATTCTGAGATGATGAAAATCTCGAGGAGCACATCTGGATGAAGGTGTCAGTCCGAAACATTGGCTGTTTATTCCTCTCCATAGATGCTGCCTGACTTGCTGAGCTCCTTCAACATTTTGTGTGTGTGTATCAACCAATCATTTTCTTTTCTCTTGCCTAATAAATAATATTACTGTTTTTTTTACATACTTTCAACTTGTGTTTTTAAATCTACCATTTCATTTCTAGAACCACTGTTTCTTTGCTAACACGGCTTCCATTCAAAACACTAGTAACTCAACTACTGCTGAGGGTGCATTTTCAGAAATGAAAGTGCCCAAAAGGTATTATGACTTTAATATATGAAGTATTCCTGGCTGCACTGCTGGATGAGAAATCTGGTGTGAACCTAACAATAAATTTCCATCTGGCTCAGTGTGATAAGGCTGCCTGTATAGGGTTAGTGGTGTGATTGTCAGGACACCCTTGTCTTTATGGTAGTGCAGATGCTGCTGGAGGCTGGCAGCAGATGTTCTGCGTTGTGATGGAGTAGCCTGAATCCTATGGTCTCCCTTCCAATGGATATTGATGGAAACAGCCATCTTTCCCTCTCTTTGTTTAACTGCACCGTACCTCCCAGCCCACAAAACTTCTCTGCGGTAATATGTTCAATGTCAGTTGTCAGATTTTTCAGTATGAAATCAGGAAGAAGGTAGAACCTCATTACTGTTATAACTGCAGACTTTGCTTAATTTCTTGGCATTATCTGCATTATTTTGAATGATTTACTGATTTCTAAATATCAGAGATTTGCAGCGGTCCAGATACTTTATTGGGTGAATACTTTATTGGGTGGATTTGGATGGTGAAAATGGAATAAAGCAGCTTGCTGTTATCTCACATCAAGAGTTCACCAGGAAACAGACGTCTGAAGAGACTTAGTGTTGTACTTTACATGATTTAGTCGAAAGACACCCTCCCTTTACCCCCAGTTCACACAAATTTTGGTAATGGCTTTCAAAAATTGGATCTTAGTGAGTTGTTAAGCAAGACAGAATATCACAGGTCATATCACCATGTCATTTATTTAATCCCTCCTCATACGTCAAACTTACTATTCCAGAAATTAATTTGGCAATCTGTCAAACAAAATCTGTGTATAGAGCAGGGGGTGGAATTGGTGTGGGGGTGTATGGCAGAGTCTTTGTTGTAATCTAGTTGAAGCTTTATAGCATTCACTCAATCACAGGTCCATCCACCGTAACAAAGATCAGATCTGTACATAAGATTCATGACGCACCTTCACAAAAGAACAATTTATTAGAACAGGGTATCACTAATTTTGTACTCAGTTCCTCTTGCATCAAAGGCCTCATTGCATTTGTCCTCCCAATTTGCAAATGCATCTTAATTTTCTCAGATTTGTGCACTGGAATTATCTGAATAGTTTTCAGTCTCTCACCATTTAAAAATACTCTGTCTTTCTACTTTTCTTCTGTCACATTTTTTGCATTATATGTGTTCCATCTGTCTTGTCCTTGATTAAGTTATCTGCCTCTGCCTCTGTGTTCTTGAAGCCTTTCCACGTTCTTCACACACTGCTACACCGCCACCAACCATTAACTAAATTGTGGGTGCACCTTCACCAGAATGTCAGCCGGGGGTATAGCAGCCTCAGCACCAGACTTCGAGGCAAGTGGTCCTGGGTTTGAATCTGGCCAACCCCTTGCACGTTTTTCATCCGTGCTGGGTTGGGCATCGAGCTAGCAACTCAACCTCATAAAAAACAGACAAAATGCTAAAGAAATTGCAAGCTTGCTGTCTGATGTACCACAATGCGCAGAGGAGAATAACATAACAGCCTTCACCAGAGGGACTGCAGTTATTAAGGCAATGGCCCACCACTGTTTTCTCAAGGACAGTTAAGAATGGGCCAGATATTATACATGAAAATAACCAGTACGGGTAGCCTTCTAACTCCTTCCCCATTCAGAAGCAAGGTTCATACATTTCACTCCTTGGAATTCCCCTTTATTTTCTGAAAGCAGTTAATTTTTTCCACTCAACAGAGTATATGCAGAACTAATGAGGGCTAATTCCAGTCAATTGAAACTCTGACCCATCGCGCACCTGCTTGTCAACCATTTGACACTACGGTGAGCAGCTGGAAGTGAAGTTTCAGATCTTCTCTCCTCTAAGATCTTCCTGGTACAAATGGGAAGTTTAATTTCTTACACAATGGGGCATGAAAATGAAGCCACTGAAATGATTCACAGAAATTTTGGTAGGTGCCATCGACAGTGTACCACAGTAACATAGCAGTTAGCACGACACAATAGCAGCTCAAGGTGCTAGAGTTCAGAGTTCAAATCTGGTGCCATCTGTGCGGAGTTTGTACATTCTCCATGTCACCCAATGTCCAAAAGGTTGGTTAACAGGCTAATTTTCATTGTTAATTTTCCTGTGATTAGGCTTGTGGGCTAAAATAGGTGGGTGGCTAGGATCCACGTTGTATCTCTAAATAAATTAAATAAAATTAAAATGATTGTTCACATTGGTAACACAGGATCAGACCGTTATCCTCTTTACTAGTCCTTCTGTTACATAGATAACATTGCTAAGACTCTTAAAGGCTCATTACATCCACAACAAAACTGGAAGAACCTAATCTGGTAAGAGGTCATGTGATGGACAGTGCTTCCTCAACATCACTACGCAAACAGACCAAATACTACCAGAGATATAAAATGACTACAGATGCCAGAATATGGAAAAAAACATAAGCTGCTGAAATAACTCAGTGGGTGAGTGCAAAGGGATGGTCAAGGTCTCAGGTCAAGACCCAATGTCAGAATGGAGAGCATAGAGGGAAGGTAGCCAGTATTTACAAGTGAATGGAAGGAGTGAGGCAGAATTTGTAGGTGAAGGGTGGAATTAGATGAGGGTTGGGGACAGAGGGTTACAATTGTGACAGAGGTGGAAATGTAAAATAAGAAAAAATGTTTTGGTGATGCCATTCAGGGGAGGGGAAGTGGAAGAGTTGAGGCAGGGAGTGGTAGGTGCTAAGTGGTATCAGATAAGCGAGGAACAATGGGAAGATGTAACATAGTGGGGTAAGGGATAAAGAAGATGAAACAGAGAAGTCTGCTAGGTAGCTACGTAAATATGTGGGTGATAGCCAAAGGCAACCAGGTGGGAGATGGTGATGAACGTCAGAAACACGGAGGAAGGGAGTGGAAATGGAAAAGGTGAACAAAGAGAGTGAGAATCTTATTGGACTGGTGGGCTTGAAGTGGGAGGCAGTGACCTTGTGTTTGTTCGTGAAGTCATGATATGAGGAGCTGACTAGCACCTGCAAGGCAGAGGTAAGTGTACAAGATCACATTGCTGCCAGCCTTGTGTGTGGCTTCAATTAGGAAGTTGGGTTTAGCGGAAAGTGAGTGGAGTGCTGCATATTCAGTGGGGGTAGGGTTGGGATGCGTGATGTGAGTGGAGAAGTCAAGGTGGTCAATATCATGTTGTAAACAAGAAATGGAAAATCGCTGTCTAAGTACTGTAAAGGGATATCCAATAACAATAGTTTTATATTGTTCTGAGCATTTCAGTTGAAATATTGTATTTAGTTATACTGTGTATCATGCAATGTGTTATCTGGAAGCTGAGACAAAGCTGGTTTTAATCGAGATATGATTGTGAGGTGATAAACAAAAAAAAACACTGGATGCTACAGAATCACCTGAGGCCAGTAAGTTACTTTGCGTATGTATATTTCACCAATACTTTTCAGCACTCACTGCCCTTGCTGTACAATCTGGAAGCATTCACTCACAGAATTATGAGTGAACTTATGACTTGCAGACCTTAAACTCCTTTAGGCAATGTCTTGGTTTGTCGGACGCTTGAAATTTCCAGAACTGACAATGTTAATTGAGTCAGATCAACTAGGTAATTCCTCCCTGCTATTCTTGACTGGACTGCTGGTGCTCACCCTCCCTGCATAAAGAAGCTGACAGTGGTAGGAATCTAATCGCATCTTATTTCTCAAAAAGCTGAGAAGGCTGGTCCAGATCATGGTTGAAAATATCATATCTCATTAATGCATCAGGAACTTGATCCTATAATGTATTATACATGGCTTCAGAAGAATTATTTTTGCTTTTCTCAATTTTCTGTTACTGAAAATGCAGTGATTTATATGTTTACCTAGGCTGCAGTTCAGGTATCTCTCATTGGCCACCTTCTTTTAACACAAAATAAAATTGAAAGAATGTGTATTTATGTTATGCATTGGTGCTACACGGACCTAAGTCCAAACTCTATTATCTCTAAGTGACAAAGAACTTCAAAAATATGCCTCACTTTGTTGAAAAGGTTGTTAGAAAGTAATATTTCAAAGTATTAATTTACGTTATTTGCAGGAGTCCAAAGGCATAAAATAGAAAAAAAAAGAAAAATAAATTACAACATAGAAAGCGACATTCTCAAAATGCTGGAGGAACTCAGCAGGTCAGGCAGCATCTATAGAAATGAATAGATAGTCAGCGTTTCATGCCAAGACCCTTCTTCAGGACTGCGAAGGGAGGGGGAAGATGCCTGAATAAAAAAAGTGGGGGGGGAGGGAAGGAGGCTAGCTGGAAGGTGGTAGGTGAAGCCAGATGAGTGGAAAAGGCCGAGGGGTGGAGAAGAAGGAATCTGACAGGAGAGGCAAGTGGACCATAGGGGAAGAGGAGGAAGGAGGGGCATCAAGGGGAAGTAATAGGCAGGGGAGAAGAGGTAGAAGGACAGAGTGGAGAATAGATAGTAGGGAGGGGGTGGTGGCATGTGGAATTTCTCTACTGGAAGGAGAAATTGATATTCATGCCTTATCAAGTTGGAAGTTACTCAGATGGAATATAAGGTTTTGGTCCTCCACCCTGAGTGTGGCTTCATCTTGGCGCCAGATACATTTAGTGGTAGTATCCCTTTGGAGATGGCATAAGTTGAGAAGGATAACATGTTGGATGCAGAGGCTGTTGGGCTGGTAGGTAAGAAGAAGACGAACTCTATCACTATTAAGGTGGCAGGAAGATGGGGTGAACTTGGAAGATGGGGGAAATGGAAGAAATGCAGGTGAGGGCGACATCAATCGTGGCAATGTAGAATGTGGCTATTCTGTTTATTGTGTGTGTGTGTGTGTGTGTGTGTGTGTATATATGTGTGTGTGCGTTCGTACCTGTGAAAGGCATACCAAGTCTAATCCCACCTTCCAGCAATCACTCTCTGTTTCTGCTCATTATGGCTTTCAAATATGCATCTCATACTTAAATGAGATTAGTGGAGTTCTACTCCTACAAGTGTTTCAAGCAGTGAGTTCCTGTCGCCTAACCATTCTCTGGCTGAGTGCTTTTATTCCTCATAGAAACATAGAAAACCTACAGCACAATACAGGCCTTTCAGCCCACAAAGCTGTGCTGAACATGTCCTTATCTTAGAAATTACCTACCCATAATCCTCTATTTTTCTAAGTTCCTTGTACCTGTCCAGGAGTCTCTTAAAAGACCCTATCGTATTCACCTCCACCACCATTGCCGGCAGCCCATTCCATGCACTCACCACTCTCTGCTTAAAAAAAACTTACCCCTGACATCTCCTCTGTACCTACTTCCAAGCACCTTGAAATTGTTCCCTCTTGTGCTAGTCACTTCAGCCCTGGGAAAAAAGACTCTGACTATCCACACGATCAATGCCTCTCATCATCTTATACACCTCTATCAGGTCACCTCTCATCCTCTGTCGCTCCAACGAAAAAAGGCTGAGTTCACACAGCCTATTCTCATAAGGCATGCTCCCCAACCAGGTAACATCCTTGTAAATCTCCTCTGCACCCTTTCTATGGTATCCAAATCCTTCCTATAGTGAGGTGGCCAGAACTGAGCACGGTACTCCAAGTGGGGTCTGACCAGGGTCCTATATAGCTGCAACATTACCTCTTGGCTCCTAAACTCAGTCCCACGATTGACGAAGGCCAATGCACTGTATGCTTTCTTAACCACAGAGTCAACCTGTGCAGCAACTTTGAGTGTCCTATGGACTTGGACCCCAAGATCCCTCTCATCCTCCACACTGCCAAGAGTCTTACCATTAATACTATATTCTGCCATCATATTTGACCTACCAAAATGAACCACCTCAAACTTATCTGGGTTAAGCTCCATCTGCCACTTCTCAGCCCAGTTTTGCAACCTATCGATGTCCCGCTGTAACCTCCGACAGCCCTCCACACTATCCACAACAGCCCCAACCTTTGTGTCATCAGCAAATTTACTAACCCATCCCTCCACTTCTTCATCCAGGTCATTTATAAAAATCACAAAGAGTAGGGGTCCCAGAACAGATCCCTGAGGCACACCACTGGTGACCGACCTCCATGCAGAATATAACCCGTCTACATCTCTCCTCTAATCTGCTTGCTGATTGCTCTTATCTATGCCCCAGGTGTACCTAACTCATGAGAGAAATCAGCTTAAGCCACAAATCAATCTTCTATATTTTGTAAATTATTAAACTTATGCTGTTGAATTATGTACATGGAGAATTTTTCTTCAGTAATTGTTTCTTTTCCTCATAACACATCCTTAGAAGTGCTGCAGTTCATGGGAAACTCAGACATAGTGTATGATTGGCTTGGTTTACAGGGTCAGCAGACAAAACCAGTGAATCTGGGGTCTGGGATTGGCTAGGCTGATGGCAACGTTTGCATGTGGCTGAAATGGAGGTCAGACAACCTGGCAAAATTGGCGATCCTGGGAGCTGTTAAACTAGAGGCCAGTGATCATGAGAGTGGCTAGGATGGAGACCAGAGTCACAGAATTGGCTATGGCAAGAGGCCAGCAACTAACGATTGCAATTGACATGGAGGTCAGGGACTGTGGGGGCAGTGCAGATGGAGGCTGGAGATACCAAGAGCAGCAGAGATGGAAATCAGCAGCCATTGGAGCCATTACAATAGAGGTCAGAGTCTGCGGGAGGACTGGAGATGGAGGTTTGACTCCTTAGGACACCTCAGGAACATGAAGTAGTAAATCCAAAGAGTCTGAGGCCTGATATCATGGAATCAGGACCTCCATCAATATCACAATTTAGTTCAGGCCTTAGTCATGTTATTGGTGGTCTGGATTCTCTCCTGGGATCCTGCCCAAATCTCTCCTCTAATTTTTGCAGTTAAAGAGCTGCCTATACAAAGAACTAAACTGCAAGATCTGTTGTTAAGTTAATGAAACATAAATAATGAGGCTTCATACTTTTGTCTTCTGTAATAACTGAAGAATAGTGAGGAGATGCCAAAGGTGTGATCAAATGAATTTCACTAGACCACTGGGTTATTAGATTTCATAACTGAGAAAAGATAATGTTGATAAAATGCATATTTAACACTTTATTTTGTTAACTTTGTTTGAAAAAACAAGAAGTTACTGCTGTTCCAGAAACTGCATTTCACAAGTGATTTGCAAGCCATGCATACTGCATATACATGATGTAACTAATAATGAATGTTTGTCAACTCTACTTATTGACTTAAGTGTTTTTATAACTAGGCTTCTCATATTTATCTTCCTCCCTTTTAAATTTATAAATGATGTGTCATATTCAATCTCCACTTCAGGAGAGAAAGGAATTCAAAGCAAAGTTGTTGAATGTTTGGATGGCGATATCTTATATAGTAATTGCCCAGGAGAAATATCCATCATCTCAACAATTTGTGAAAATGTAATATTCCTTGCTCAGTGTTGATGAAATAGATTGATACTGGATAGATAATATGATTGTGTGGTAATAGCCAAAAGACAAACAATAGCTGTAGGACATTAGGGAAATTCTCCTGCTTTTCTTGACACTCTGCATGGGATGTTTTATATGCTGTAAGGGGGCAAATGCAAACTTCCAGTAACTTGCCAAATATAGCTACTCTCGACTGCATATTTCCCTGGGTTCTGCATGGGTCTATTCATCTGGGTTATGCCCTCTGCTTTGGACGAGTACTGGAATACAAAGAAGAGTATGTACTCAGAAGTGAGAGGACACCTGGCAATTCAGTTGATTACCCTGATATCTAATGGAGGACTTGTATGACCCCACTTTGAATGTGATCCATTTGGTAAATACATTTCATATGTGTCACCCTGAATCTTTCAGACTTTTATCATGGTTCAGCTTCATTTCGAAGTACTACGCAGACAATGTGGAGCTGGAATCTAGTGTCCTGTCCTGATTCATTTATCTTCAAATAAATAAATCCATTTATTTCAGGAGCCAGTCATGGGTTTCTGAACTAATGATAGCATTTAAGCTTATGCAAAATGCATTTACTTACTGCCTGTTATGCCTGCTGGCGTTTAGAACAACAATGAAGGTCTTCCAGTGATGTAGAAATATTTTTTATTGCTGTTTCCATTACAATTTTGTTTTGCCAGTCAGGATTGTTAGTCCTGAGTTGAACCCCCGAACTTGGAGGACCAGTTGTCCACTCTTAGTCTGTGCTGTTTGGCATGGATGCCCCAACCAAGAGCCAAAGCATAAAGCCCTGGCTCCAGCTAAAATAGCTCTCCGGGTTATTAGCATTTATTTTTAAAATAAAGTTAAAGCTTGATATTTTGGTACCATTTGCTTATATTTTAATTACACTTTCAAGACTATGTACAGACACACATATGAATAGTTTGAAGCCAGAATAAAATTTGTAATCACATTGATTATGGAGACTGCACTGACACTGCAGATTTCTTGGCATTGCAGTTTATATGTTGGGTTAATACCTTTTTAAGGTTTGAAGATATTTATTTAGTATTCAATAGAGGTGGGCATGGTGGGAAAACTAAAGTTTCTGTTTAGCTAGTGATATGGGTTGCTGCTCTTGACTGGTTTTTGGCTCATGTATTGTGATTGGCTATTTCCCCTCTGCTCCTAGAATTTTTTATAGTTACTATTTTCTGTCTTGGTTGGTAAGCTAATAAATAGATTGGCATTTAGATTGTACTATTCTATGCTACTTCTGCACCAAACTTTGAAGCCGGCAGTTCTGGGTTTAAATCTGGCCAGTTCCTTGCAAATTTTCCATTTGTTCTAGATGAGCATCGAGCTAACAACCTGGCCTCGCAAAAGCAGACAAATGCTAAAGAGTCGGCAAGGTGCGGAGAGGATTAAAGTTCCACCCCACTGTAACCATAACACTCCATCTGAGTGCTGGAGATTTAGAGAGGAAATAAATAAATATCCATTAATTCTCCGGCTCTCTCAGAGTGAATAAATTAGCAAAAAACAATGCCTTGGAGCAAGATGCAATTGCTGGCACATCGACAGAGTTCACAAAATTCATTATTAACTGAGCAGCTGTTAGGGTCTCCACTAACATTACACCATTTAGAAGCTGAGTCAGATAATACAAATAACCTGACATTGTTTCTTCACATTCCTCCCAGTAGAATTAATAAAATTGCAATGTTCATTTGCTCACATCGGACAGAGTATTTTAAAAGACATCAACCCATTCATCAGCATTATGAGTGGAATTAAGCTCTTCCACCAGCTAGCTAAACTGGCTTGCTTCAGTACTGCCTTGACTGTTCGTTTCCATGGATGCTGCCCGACCTGCTGAGTTCCTCCAGCGTGTTGTGCGTGTTGCTTTGACCCTAGCATCTGTGTTCAGTCTTGCCTTAATGTCCCTCTTGATCTCTAAATCATGGCTGTTGGAGGCAAATCCACTTTATGCATGTACTGCTTTACCTTAAATAGTTCCCAACTAAGGAAATTCATGAAAGATCCTTCAGGAGGAAAATGTGGTGGAGGGACTTAGGGACAGAACTGAGCATGAATCTGAAGGTTTGGTCGGAATGATGATTGTTGTTAGTCATATCGGACGATGCCAGAAACCTGTGCGGGAAAGTTTTTAAGGTGGAAAACCTGGGGCAGTTCCATTCTCTCAACCTTGGTCGTCTGGGTCTAGCGTTACAAGTAGTCATCACAAACTGGGCTCTTCTTTGGTCACAGTGGATAATCGTGATTTCTTCTTTGCCTTACAATACCCTATGCACTCCACAAAGCATTGCAGAACCACCTTTCTGGCTGTTGGATCTCACCGAAGATCTTACCTGCCCAGTCCACCGGAGATGACTTTGCATGCTTGGACAGGCTTGTTCCTATGGGACCTGCCAGTTACCCTCACCAGGTTTAGCCGGCCTTTTAAAGCAGTGTGCAGGGGTATGGCTGCTGTTGCATGCAGTCAGCCACTTGAAGACACAGTGAGAACTGAGTGTCCACTGGGGACCAAAGGTGAGTGAGCTGTCCAGAATATCCCTTCACCAGAGGTGTCACCCCTCCCTGGACATCCCAATGATGAATTAAAGTGAAAAGGGTGGACAATGGTGCAGAAAAAAAAACCCTACATAAATGGAGAGCTTGAAGGATTTTAGTAAAAAAAAGAGACAAAATGGTTTAAAATATAACACTGAGAGCTTTAACTTGCACGTGTAGGTTGACCAGAGATGAAGGTATTGCATGCAGGTGTTTTGGAAGAGCTAAAGTTAACAGAAACTAGAAGATGTGAAAACTGTTGGCAGAACATTTGATTGTTTGGGTCAGATGATGACAAGGTATAAGCAGCGTCCTGGAAGTGAGCACTGGATTAAGGTGAGCACAGAACAAAAGTTGCAAAGCACCCACCCTACTGAGCTTGAGACAGTATCTGGGTAGGGAATAGAATAAATGGAACAAGTTCAGAATCTGTGATGGGGGCCAAAGAAAGATGTCTGGACATGATGGGGACTTATGACCCATGTAACTACACCAACATTTTTCATGTAACATCAGATGCTGAATTTTTGAAACTTCAGTCAGCATGTCAGTACTTTTTTTTGTGAATGTGCTGATCCCTTTTTGGAATCACTGCAAGTGCCTCTTCTAGGATCATAAGGACCTTGGTTTGTCCTCAACTCTCCAAAACAAAAAAAAGAGAATTTCCACAGGTGCTGGAGATGGAGACCTGAAGTTCCAACTCATCAACAAATGAAGAAGCGACCTGCAAAACATAATGAAACCTACAAGGAACAATGATTAACACAGAAGGCCAACAAATAATTATAACTTGCAACAGCAAGGATTATGTTCAGTCTGGTACTATTTATCAAATATATCTGCTATTTAGTGTATCTTCTGCGATCCACTTAATCCCTTGATTTTTGCGCACTTTCCCGAGTCACCCAAGACACTGTGAATGAAAAATGTCTCTGTACTGCCTCTGGTTATACTGAAAAGAAAATACAGTTCTCTGGATTTAAAAGGAGCATTACTTTGTTTGTAATTTTGAAATATTAAATGCCAAACTCTTGGAGATTACCTGTACGGCAGATGCCCTTTCAATGGCATGAAAACATGAGACACCTTTTTCTAGGGTTATTTTTGTGAAAACAGGAATAAGAGAGATCTCCAAACAATAAACTTAATGGGAAACATATCCAAATTGTTATTGTCAATAGAGTCTTGCAAAGCAAGGCACATACAATGTGTAATGCATTCAAGATAATCTTAGACAAGTTGTTGAAATGTTTTCTTCTTTATTTACACACACTTAGAATTGGCAAGCAAGAATAGTTGATTCTGTAAATATACATCTTTCGAATTGTATCAAATAAAAACAATGGAATACACATTTAGTGTAGTATGTCTTTCTTTAGTCAGGGTTTATTACACAGTGCATTTGACGTTCCTATGCCAACAATTCCAAGTATTCCTTCTCAGTGGTGTCCAGTTAATCATGCTTTTGTTACCGATACTGCCTTGGCTTATGATAGAGTGAGAGGTGGGGGATGTAGGTGACACAGATGTTAGGCAAATGTCTCCTGTTCTCTGCTTTTGCAATGGATTATGCCCCTACATTGGTATTACATTGATATTATGCCCCTATTATTGGCCCATCATAAGTTTCTTGCTTCAGCAAGGAGACTTTACAAATATTGTGACTTGTTACATAGTTGGTAATTGTATGGGCCAAATAATCATGATTTTTGAACGTTCTTTGTGAAGAACCTTGGGCCAAGGTATCAGGTAAAACTATCTTCAAGCCCATGAGCCAAAGAACATGTAGTTTTCTCGGTGAAATACTTCAAAATGCACCACCAAAATGTCTTGGTAACAGTGCCGTTGTTGAAACTTTTGGTGAACACTGTTCCTAAACCGTGTCTATTTCAGAAAGCGAATGTTAAGTTCACCTTATCTTAACCCTATCCATCTACCTGATGCAGATCTATCACAGTATTGGTACGACTGTATCTAGATGAAGCCCTCCATCCAAAAGGGAAGTGAAGTCCTTCTGGGCCTGCTGCGTTCACCAGCAACTTTGATGTGCGTTGCTTGAATTTCCAGCATCTGCAGAATTCCTGTTGTTTTCCTTCTGGGTCTGGTAGTGTGGTATTGCAGGTTCACTCCCTAATGCACCTCTCTGGCTGAAACCCTGACTAATTTTACCGGGAAGCTCGTAAGTAACCCAGTGACATGGACGAGTGAGTGTGAAAATGCTTTTCAAGCCCTTAACGCCCACAGGTGTTCTTCACCAGTCCTTCAGAGACCTGACTTTGATAAAAAGTTCCTTGTCCAGGTGGATACCGCAGGAGTAGGCATTGGAGCAGCGTTGGTACAAGGATAACCTACAGAAGAGAGACCTATCCCTTACCTGAGCCGAAAACTCCTCCCAAGGGAAACTAGCTATTCCACCACTGAAAAGGAATGTCTGGTAATTAAGTGGGCCAAAGATATAGCCTCCCTCTTCTCCTTGGCAGGGAGTTTGACCTTTACACAGACCACTGAGTGTTGATATGGATTCAGACAATAAAGAACTGTAAAGCCAGGGTGACCTGGAGTTACCTGGAGCTCTAACCCTTCATATTGTGTGTACACCATACAGTGGAGAGAGGAAATGTTACAGCAAACTACCTGACTCAGCTGCCGAGCATTGTTGCCGCAGGAGATGATGGTGGTAATGTGACGGAGAGCACTCAGTAAACACATTCCTTACACACACGCATTTGCACACACACAAACGTCACCTGGTCATTCTCCTGTCGTAGCGCTGAGTGGGCACGTTTCAGTATCTTCCCTGGTATATTCACATATTGGGTCCTAAGCCAAGCTGATTGGCTTCATGTTACTTAATTCCAATTCATGTGTAGTCTTAAGTTAACTTTGTTGGTAATTAAAGATGGTACAGTATGTCCTGGTGCCAAATAAAAAGGAGGTCATCGCCCTCAGTGAGAGAGAGATCAAGGTTGTCAGGAGTTTGCACTGGACAAAGTATGGAGCTATTATTTTGCTTTCTCATAGATATACTTTTGTAAGTATTGGCAGTTTTCTTTTCACTGTTTTCACTCAGTTTTGTAAGTTTGATTTTTGATGCATCAAACAAACACCTTTGCACTAAAGCGCTAAGCGACTCCAGCCATTTTTCCTTTGGTCATAACCCAAGTACCTAATAACGTCTGTAAAATCTCTTCTGAACCTCCACTAATTTAGAGAAGAGGTTCCCAACCAGGGGTCCGTGGACCCCTTGCTGAATGGATTGGTCCATGGTATAAAAAATGTTGGAACTCTCTGAAGGTACAGCGTGGAACAGGCCCTTCTGGCGCACCACCCAGAACCCATCGGTTTAATCCTAGCCTAATCACAGGATACATTTATAATGAGCAATGAATCCAGTAACTGCTCTATCTTTGAAATGTGAGAGGAAACCGGAGAACTTGGAGGAAACACACGCGCTCATGGGAAGAACTACAGATGGCGCAGGCATTGAACTCTGAATTCTGATGCCTCAGGTTGTAATTGTGTTGGACTAACTGCTACGATACCATGGTACTCTTCTGAAAAAATTCACAGCTGAAATCCCTCATCCCTTGAACAAGTGTAATTTTTTTTTCTGCAGCCCCTTAAGCATCTTCATATTCCTCCTGAAATGTGGTGACCAGAAATGATGTAGTCCTCCAGCTGCTGGCTAGATGTTGTGTTCTAATTCAACAGAACTTGCTTCCTTATATTTGATACCTCTACTTATGAAGCCAAGGACTCCATGTGTTTTATTAACTATTTTACCTATGTCCCCTGCCACATTCAAAGATTTATGCATATGTACACTGAGGTCTCTTTGCTCCTGCACACCCTTTGGAGTTGTGCCATTTAGTCTCTCTTATTCCCTCTTATTTTTCCTGCCAAAGTATCACTTCACCACGGAACAAATTTCATCTGTTAGTTGCCTGTCCATTCAGCAACCTATCCATGACTTTTTGCAGTCTACTCCTATCCTCAAGGTTCACTACTCTTCAGTACTTGGTGTCATCTGCAAATTTCCAAATATTACCCTGCATGATTACAGTATATTTAAACCACTAATATACTCACAAAATCAGAAGGTTCCTGCAATAACCGCTGGGGAATGCTATAGTCCACAATCCTACAATATGTAAATCAACCAATAAATACCCAGTCCTTGTGTGGACAAGGCATAGCAGAATATTATACATCTTGAATTTACTTCAAGGCATAAAACACTCCACTTTATGTCTTGAAGCCTATTTCCCATCAATATATAATTAATTGTTCAATCCGTTCAGGCTTCAGTCTTATTAAGCTCTTAGTGTGTGGCTTAATGAAAAACCTTTTGAAAACATTGCAGATGACATCTTTCAAATGTCTCTGTTATCTAGGCAGAAGACTTCAGTCAGGTTAGTCAACTGCCATTTGCCATCAATGAAACTGAGCTGGCTCTCCTTTATCAATTCCAATCTTCAGTATCTCCATTTATCATTTTCCTCCTCAATTGGTAGTGTGGAGGTGCAGAGGGGTCATGTTCACAGGTCCCTGAAAGTTGCCTCACAGGTAGATAGGGTAGTTAAAAAAGCTTATGGGTGTTAGCTTTCATAAGTCGAGGGATAGAGTTTAAGAGTCGCGAGGTAATGATGCAGCTCTATAAAACTCTGGTTAGTCCACACTTGGAGTACTGTGTCCAGTTCTGGTCACCTCACTATAGGAAGGATGTGGACACATTGGAAAGGGTACAGAGGAGATTTACCAGGTTGCTGCCTGGTTTAGAGAGTACGGATTATGATCAGAGATTAAGGGAGCTAGGGCTTCACTCTTTGAAGAGAAGGAGGATGAGAGGAGACATGATAGAGGTGTACAAGATATTAAGAGGAATAGATAGAGTGGCTAGCCAGTGCCTCTTCCCCAGGACACCACTGCTCAATACAAGAGGAAAAACAACAGGAATTCTGCAGATTCTGGAAATTCAAGCAACACACATCAAAGTTGCTGGTGAATGCAGCAGGCCAGGCAGCATCTCTAGGAAGAGGTGCAGTCGACGTTTCAGGCCGAGACCCTTCGTCAGGACTAACTGCAGGCCAGGCAGCATCTCTAGGAAGAGGTGCGATCGACGTTTCAGGCCAAGACCCTTCATCAGGACTAACAGGCCAGGCAGCATCTCTAGGAAGAGGTGCAGTCGACGTTTCAGGCTGAGACCCTTCGTCAGGACTAACTGCAGGCCAGGCAGCATCTCTAGGAAGAGGTGCGATCGACGTTTCAGGCCAAGACCCTTCATCAGGACTAACAGGCCAGGCAGCATCTCTAGGAAGTGGTGCAGTCGACGTTTCAGGCCGAGACCCTTCGTCAGGACTAACGTCCTGACGAAGGGTCTCGGCCTGAAACGTCGACTGCACCTCTTCCTAGAGATGCTGCCTGGCCCAATACAAGAGGACATGGCTTTAAGGTAAGGGTGGGAAGTTCAAAGAGGATATTAGAGGAAGGTTTTTTACTCAGAGAGTGATTCGTGCGTGGAATGCACTGCCTGAGTCAGTGGTAGAGGCAGATACACTAGTGAAGTTTAAGAGACTACTAGACAGGTATATGGAGGAATTTAAGGTGGGGGGTTATATGGGAGGCAGGGTTTGAGGGTCGGGACAACATTGTGGGCCGAAGGGCCTGTAATGTGCTGTACTGTTCTATGTTCTATGTTCTATGTAATTTTGTTCCTAATAGTTTTTCTCCAGTTGAGATCAACGTGAGGGGAATACAGTATTGTTATCTGGAATGTCCCTACACTTAATTTTGAACAAGATTTTAAGGTTTTTTTTGGCCACTGCACTGTACCTAAGGGGAACTGGACAATTATGGCAAATCCTGCTGTTATCTCTACCCACCACCCCCCCACTCCCCCCCCCCCCCCCACAGCAACTTAAAATGCATTCTACTCAGACTCTTCCTCTGGCCAAACAAATCACTACTTCTATGCATGGGTCATTTTTATCCTTCGTCATTCTCATGCCTCCTCTCACTCCCTGTTTGCCTCAAAGGCTTATGGGTTCACTCCTAAATCAGCTGCTATTTTCTTCTCATACTTTGCTTGCTTTAATTTTCTTCCACTTCCCCTCAGAACTCAGCTTGGTGCTTTGCCAAGGATTCTATTGCAGACACATTTAGGTTGCATTTTTTTCTGCAGTATATTGGAATGATGTCAACTTCTATGACAACACATTATGGCTACTAAAGCTGGAGATGGAGTTGTTATTTGAAACTTGCAGAGTTCCTATTTTTGGAAGATTCAACATGGACAGACAGTTCCCTCATTAATCCCCCCAAGATTACTTTTAACATCCAGAATTTCTTC
Organism: Mobula birostris; assembly: GCF_030028105.1. NCBI lineage: Eukaryota > Metazoa > Chordata > Chondrichthyes > Myliobatiformes > Myliobatidae > Mobula > Mobula birostris. The sequence continues at coordinate 207,500,922 of NC_092371.1, read as the reverse complement.
AAGTTTCCTTCCAATTACCTCCAGTAACTTCAGCATAAGGTACTTAAATAGAATCTCTGTAGATTTTGCTGCTGCACAACTAATTGTTTGGAAAAAGGCCTGATGAACTTTTTTTTTCTTTAACTGTACAAAGAATCTCAATGACAATATTCAAACTGGAAAAAAATATATAATTCATAAACACAGGCAATTTACTTTCCTGATATATGCAAAATTATACACTTAAAATAAAAAAAGGCTCAATAGAACAACTTTGATTTGGAGCCTTGATTAACTTTGAAAATGGCTATAGTTACAAATGATTTTTTTTAATGGTTGGGTAATAATTAACATAATTGCACTCAACTACTTCAACTGACTGAAGTCAAGTAATTATATCCAAAGATCTGAAAGAACTGCTGATACGGACACGGCGGTGACAATTTTGTTGGCAGAGCTCTTACTGTTAAGAAATGGTAGAAGATTTTGCCGAAAGAAATAACAGCTTTCAAATGATGCTCACTGCTCCTTAATGAGAGCACTGTGTTATGAAGAAAAGGCACTCCTGAACTGGAAATTACTGGAAAGTTGCTGTCTTATTTGCTTTGCAATTCTGTTAGCTTTTGGAAGTGGCATCTTGTGCTTATTGTCTTAACCATTTTCATGTTGTTATTGCATTTGTACGTTAATTATCCATTAAACCGCAAAAATAGTTTAGGAATTCATAATTTCTTTTTTATTAAACTGCTGATTGTTGAAACTAAATTGGAAGTATAAAGACATTTTCAAGCTTAAACCTAGAGTAAAGAACATCGCACCAGCAAACTCTGGCTCATTGTTATTGTTTTCTGCAGGTTTCCCTTAAAGGCATGACATTTTCAAGGATTCTTGTACAAATCTTTCATGGCTTAGTGAAACAGGATCATATAACGCATAAACCTATTTAACTTGGAGAATTATTAGATTTATATAATTAAAAATTGCAACCTGCTTTTATAAATTGCATTTTCCAGAGATTCACAAATGCATAGGGCAGAAAATACATAATGTCCAATTGATCAAAATAAAAACAAAACAAACCAAGAACCTTCCTAATTAAAGGAAATATTGAGCAGACACATAAGCAACCGAGAGTCTTCATTAGTTTCTAAGCTACCATTCTCAAATATCCAGCCACCTCTGAGCTTGTCCTATCAAATCGGTTAATTATTTCACATAATTTGCAAAGAATAGTTTCAAGCCCTCACATGGGTTGACGCACTTACTGAGAGTGAAAAACAATTATTCTGAAAAACACCATCATAAAATGTCACACATAACTTTCACTTCATACCAACCTTTCCTTTTATCAGGAAACTTGTATTGGAGACTGGACCCTTGGGAAGAAGCTGCAAAGTGCGACAGAGAGAATCATTCTCCTGCAGAGTGACAGTTTTCAGCACATATATGATAGTGTTAACGGACAAACGAGCAAAAAATCTATAGATATCAACAATGTTTGGAATTCTCAGGCACAGACAAATATAATAAGATTTAGAAAGTTGCAACATTTTAGCCAATATAAGGCAATGAAAAAATTCTGAGCTGGTATTCTGGATTAGTGTCTGAGATCATTGCTGGGAACGAAAATTTGAACCAGGAGTAGAGAAATACAAATGACGCCATTAGAGAGACCAAGTAAAATCTTAATATTTTTAATGCCAGTGGCAATAGCTTACAGATCACTATGCTCACTGACATTTGCTTGATTGAAGTAAATGGAATAGACACTGTTCATGAAGAGACAACAATACACTTATTGGATAACTAATGAGAAATTAGAAAGCACTGATGAGGTCTTGCTTGGAGTATTGCGAGTAGTTTTGGGCTCCTTATTTTAGAAAGGATGTACTGAAACTGGAAAGGGTTCAAAGGAGGTTCTCGAAAATGATTCCCAGATTGAATGGATTGTCATATGAAGAGCGTTTGATGGCTCTGGGGCTGTATTCACTGGAATTCAGAAGAATGAGGGGTGACCTTATTAAAACCTCATCAGATAGCGAAAGGCCTTGATAGAGAGCATGCTTCCTAAGAGTCTAAGACCAGAGGACACAGTCTCAGAATAGAGGGGTGTCTTTTTAGAATGCAGATGAGGAGGGATTTCTTTAGTCAGAGGGTGTTGAATCTGCAGAATTCTTTGCCACAAGCAGCTATGGAGTCCAAGTCTTTATGTATACTTAAGGCAGAGGTTAATAGATTCTTGATTGGTCAGGGCATGGAGGGATACAAGGAGAAGGCAGGAAATTGGGACTGAGAAGAAAATTAGATCAACCATGATGAAATGGTGGAGCAGACCTGATGGGCCAAATGTCATGATTCTGCTCAAGTATCTTACGGTCTTATAGTCTAATGAAGGCCAATATTGAAATGAATGTAATCAATAAGAATTGGATGAGTCACAGTCATTAAGTACCACACACAAAGCTATGTTAACTATCCTAAATCACTCCTTGTTTATCCAAATACTAGCAGTGCCTTTCAATAGTATTCATTCCCCCCTTGGAAGTTTTCAGGTTTATTGTTTTACAACATTGAATAGCAGTGGATTTAATTTGGCTTTTTTGACACTGATCACCAGAAAAAATACTCCTTCATGTCAAAGCAAAAACAGATTTCTACAAAGTGATCTAAATTAATTACAAATATACAACACAAAATAATTGATGGCATAAGCATTCACTCCCCTTTAATATGACACACCAAATCATCACTAATGCAGCCATTTAGTTTTGGAAGCCACATGATCAGTTAAATGGAGATCTGTTTTTGGAGACCTGTGTGCAGTCAAGGTGATTCCATTGATTGTAGTAAAAATACGCCTGTATCTGGAAGGCCCAACTGCTGCTGAGTCAGTATCTTGGCAAAAGCAACATCATGAAGACAAAAGAACACTTCAAGTAACGCTGTGGAAAGGTTATTGAAAAGTGTAAGCCAGCAGGTGGATACAACAAAAATTTCCAAGTCACTGGAATATAGTCAAGTCAATCATTAAGAAATGGAAAAAAATATGACACAGCGGAGTTTCAAGCTTCAGTCGCTGAGATAGGAGAGACTGTACATGCAACTATTGCCCAGGTGCTTCACCAATTGCAGTTTTATTGGAGAATGCAAAGACAAAGCCATTGTTGAAAAAAAATTACATTAAATGTTCTATGTTCTATTAAATCTTAGCTAGAGTTTGCCAGAAAGCATGTATGAGATTCTGAAGTCAGCTGGAAGAAGGTTCGATAGTCTGATGAAACTAAAATTGAGTTTTTTAGCCATCAGCCTAAACACTATGTTTAGTGTAGGCCAAATACCGCACAGCATCAAAAACACACCATCCGTACCGTGAAGCATGGTGGTGGCTGCATCATGCTGTGGGGATGCTTCATTGCAACGGGCATGGAAGGCTTGTGAATGTAAATTAATGCAGCAAATTACAGAGAAATCCTGGAAGAAAATCTGATGCAGTCAGGAACTACGACTTGGGAGAAGATTTGTTTTCCAGTAAGATAATGGCCCCAAGAATAAAGCCAATGGGATGGCTTAAAAACAACAAAGTTAATATCCTGGAGTGGCCAAGTCAGAGTCCCGATCTCAATCCAATTGAGAATTTGTGGCTGAACTTGAAAAGGGCTTTTCACTCACAATCCCCGTGAATTCTGACAGAGTTTGAGCAGTTTTGTAAAGAAGAATGGGGAAAAATTGCAGTGTCCAGATGTGTAAAGCTGATAGAGACTGATCCACACACAGACTCAAGGCTGTAATTGCTGCCAACGGTGCAACTACTAAATACTGACTTGAAGGGGGTGAATACTTATACAACGAAATATTTTGTGTTTTATATTTGTCATTAACTTAGATGACTTTCAGAGATCTGTTATCACTTTGACATGAACGAGTCTTTTTCTGTTGATCAGTGTCAATAAAACCAAATTAAATCTACTGATTCAATGTCGTAAAACAACATGAAAACTTCCAAAGCTGGGGGTGAATCCTTTTATAGGCACTGTATATATCCAGCCTCTTAAAATAACTTCCAATAACTTTCCCACTACTGATGTCAGGCTCATCAGCCTATAATTTCCTGGCTTATTCTTAGAGCCTTTCTTAAACAACGGGACAACATTAGCCATCCTCCAATCCTCTGGCGTCTCACCCGTGGCTAAGAACATTTTAAATATCTCTGCTAGGGCCCCTGCAATTTCTGCACTTGCCTCCCACAAGGGCTGAGGGAGTACTTTGTCAAGCCCTGAGGATTTATCCACTATAATTTGCTTCAAGATAGCAAACACCTCCTCCTCTGTGATCTGTATGCTCCATGACTTCACTGGTGTTTGCCTCACTTCTATAGACTCTGTGTCTGTCTCCTGAGTAAATGCAGATGCAAAAAATAAAAACATAAGAAATTCTACAAAACAACACACACAAAATACTGGAGGAACTCAGCAGGTCAGGCAGCATCTATGGAATGAATAAACAGTCGATGTTGCAGACAACAAAGTTAATGGCCTGGAGTGGCCAATGTCAGGACTGGAAAGGAAGGATGCAGACACCACAGTAAAAAGGTGAGAGGAGGGGAAAAAGATAGAAGGGGATAGGTGATCTCATAGGGGAGGAGAGTGGACCATAGGAGGAAAGGAAGGAAGAAGGGACTCAGGTGGCAGTGATAGGCTGGTGAGAAGAGTTAAGAAATCAGAGTGGGGAATAGAAAAAGCTGGGGGTGGGGGGGGGCGCGGTGGGAAAAAACTGTTACTGGAAAGAGTAATTGATATTTATGCCTTCAGATTGAAAGCTACCCAGGTGGAATCCATTCAAGATTTCCCTCTTCTCTTTTGACACCACGTGTAGATGACTACTGTGGTCCTCAAAAGGACCAATTTTGTCCCTTGCTATCCTTTTGTTCTTAATATATCTGTACAAGCACTTGGGATTCTCCTTAATCTTGTCCTCTAAGGTGAATGAGGGTGAATAACCATGAATGGGTAGCCATGAGAAACAAAATGGGAAAGTCTGCCTGGTGCAACAAGCAAACCTTAAACGTAGCAGCATAAAAATTAACTCCATGCAGTTAAGCGGGTGAGGTGCTGGAGTTTTCAGGTGGTGAAACTGTAGGTGTGTAGATGGTGTAAGCTGTAGGTGTGGTGTGTAATGGAGAGTTTGTGCCTCCAATGTTCTTGTGTACAGAGGACATGAGGTGTACAGCAGTGACATCAATCAATATACAAAGTGTGCTTAATGATATTGCAGAACGCATACAGTAACTTTCTTGGCCCAATATAGGAGAGCACCTTTTCCGGACAGTGAAAGTAATCTGCAAGATGAATGACAGAACCTTTCCATGGCTGAGCTCCATGGGAGCTCTGCTGCTGAAATCCTGACAGGTGAGCCTGTCATCTTCAAAATGTGTCTAAGACCACCTTCTTTCTGCAGGCTGGGTAACATGCTGCATTCAGAAGTAACATGCTGGGTATAACACTGCATTCAGCAGTAACATGCTGGGAAACACACTGCATTCAGCAGTAACATGCTGGGAAACACACTGCATTCAGCAGTAACATGCTGGGAAACACACTGCATTCAGCAGTAACATGCTGGGTATAACGCTGCATTCAGCAGTAACATGCTGGGTAACACGCTGCATTCAACAGTAACAGGCTGGGTATAATGTTGCATTCAACAGTAACAGGCTGGCTATAATGCTGCATTCAGAAGTAATATGCTAGGTAACACACTGCATTCAGCAGTAACATGCTGGGTAACACGCTGCATTCAGCAGTAATATGCTGGGTAACACGCTGTATTCAACAGTAACACGTTGCATTCAGCAGTAACATGCTGCATTCAGCAGTAACATGCTGGGTAACACACTGCATTCAGCAGTAACACGTTACACTCAGCAGTAACATGCTGCATTCAGCAGTAAAGCCTTCTAGCATTAGTGAAGCATAAATATTTCTTTAGATCCCTGGAAATATCAAGTCCAGACCCTTCCTACCCCACACTCCCTGCTTCCGTTATCTGCTTTTCCTACTCTGCTATCACCACCAGTTGACCACTTGGTTCTGTATGAGTTCAACAGAGTTTTTGGACTTGCTGAATAACGAGCTGCCTGCAAGTTTGCCGTCAGATCATTAGCCGCTGACAAGGACTTCAGCTGAATGGCACACGGCATATTCCATAGCCTAGAATGTAATTCAACTTCCTTTACACTTAATCCTCTCAAGAATATTGTGGTTAAGCCAGAACAAAAGAGTTTGGCAAAAGTGATATAAGTGGGAGAAAATTTATGTAATTGGACAGCTCTTTTACACATGATGGGCCAAATAGGTTGCATCATTTCAAATTGTTGATTGGGTGTTGTTTTAGTATGTGTGCCAATTGTACTACGTCTAACTGACCAAATAGGAATACATCAGCCCTGTTGAGTCTAGCAATGCAGCTCTTTTATTCTCTTGGGTAAAAACAACAGGCAACCTAAAGACCTTTTGACCAATACTCTGACAATGTGACTTAATTACTTAGATGAAGAAAACCAAGCGGTGTCAGAAAAACATTTAAGGATGTAGTATTCAAGCTATGGGAAACACAGTATCAATTCAATGTGGATGGATTTGTTAAATAGCCCTTAAGTCTGCAAAGAGTGAACTTATATAATTGGTCAAAAACTGTTTGATGTACCTTTCACTAATGACTAGAAAATTTGTAGAAAAACTATAGAGAATACATTCTCCTCTTTTCCCTGCAGTTAGTGGTATACATTCAAAATAGATCTCCATCACTGTGACAGCTGCTTGCTGAAGATAATTTAGTTCTTCTATCTGGGACATTATTAAGACCAGCTGCAAGATGATTGAATGAACATCTTTGATGAGGAATGAGGAGATGATGTTAAAATAGTTCATGGCCGGCTGTAAATAACACACTGCCTAAAACAATATCCACTCTTAATTAATAACACAGTGGAGATAAAGTTACTGTTATTAATGGGAAAATCTGCTAAAAATGTAGATTACACCACAAAGGCAATGTGTGCCAAAAAAACTGAATGGAAAGTCAAATTATGCCAATGGATTATATATTTGCGCCAAAGTGCTAAGGGGAAAGTTGGGGATGATGTTTTGAAGTAGTTCTTCAATGCATTATTTATTTTAATTTAAAACAGAATTTTATGATAAACATTTTCTTCTATAGCATAGATCATAATGCAAACCCCAGATCAGTACATCTGAGCCGAATGCAACACATTATGGACGTGGCTGTGAGGCAAGAGATCAGTGCATTGTGAGGTCAAAGAAGCTTGCTTCAGGAAAACATTATGACCTGCTATACATACATAAAAACAACATTGAATTCAATTCTACTGCTTCTTACAACTTTTAACATCTATTAGGCTAATCTGTAAATCATGAATGGAATTTAGAAAACTTCACCCTGGGCTTGATGAGATACTGCCTGTGGTTTGGAGATACTTTAGTAGAATATTGAAAATGGATGGAAAAATAAGCAAAATCTGGATTTCCATTCCATCATGCTATTCAGACATTATCCCTTAAAGCAGTATTTTTAGATGATTGTATGTGTATTGCATGCAGGACAATCAGAAAGTTGTTGTGATATGCATGTGATAAATTTTTCAAGCGGATAAGGGGGCATTGTTCAAGTTTATGTTTAATTATCATTCAACCATACACTTGTGATAGCTAAATGAAACAGTGTTCCTCCAGGGTCAAGGTGGAAAAGACAGTACATTGAGTCACACACAACACATACTGTAGCACAAATATTTAAGATGGCACATATGGTTATAAAGAAATAATAATGGTATTAGCACAAGCCTCTGAGTGTCATAGCCTAAAGATTGATGGTACATGGGATGATGATGATAACATATTTGGGGCATTAACTATCACCCACTTTGGCAATGATATTAAAGAGTATAACCTACTTATTTTGGTAAATAGTTTGGCTTAATTGTATGTCTTAAGATTTTATGGTCTTATAGACATTTGATTGCACAACACTCACTGTATTTAATGTTATGCAATTGAAAATCATCAGAGAGAAATGAGGTGTGAGACACCCTTGCAAGTCCAGACAGATTTAACGGGAAGCTGAACCAAGTTCTCCCTGGAGTGATGACTATTGGACATCTCAGGACTTCCCCATGCAACACCCCATCAGTAAACCTGTTAAATAAGTATTAAATTAAATGAGTCAGCTTCCCTGAGCTGATCATGATGCATGGGCTTCCTATCACGTTGCACTGTCCAGGCTGCAACCTTCAGATACTGTGGACCTCCAGCAAACTGAACGCCAGAATTTCCAATCCCTGAAATTCTTGTAAAGTCTGCTCTTACAATGCATCAGTTCCATGTTTCCCCAAAACTTCTTCAGCAATATCTGCAGACCCCTTGATTGCTTGGGAGCCATAATGGAGCCCGTTGCCTACACAGCCCAAGCATTCATCTCACCGTCCACTTGCAACATTTTCCTTTCACCCCTCCCCTGTCCCACACCTAACCCCTAAATTCTTGGGAAATCATTGCTGATTCCAAGACAACCTTACTAATCCTTAGCTGCTGTCTGTCTGCCTCTTCCATCCCTTACTTAGGGCATATCCAATTCATTCTTCCAGCTCCCTTCTCACTGCACACCTCCGGATCTGATCTCTCTTTGTCCCCATGCCTACCCCCTCATTCACAACCTCCATGCTCATAGCATGCACAAACCTTGAGTGGTCTTGAAATAAGCAAGTGCAGTAAACAGTAGATGTTCATGATTAGTCACTGATTCCCACTGTAATGTCCAGATCATATCCTTTCCTCATTCACTACTGTATCACTTCACTTTGGTCAATTTATATACACATTTGTAACAGCCATATCAAAAATCATTCTATAAAACCATAAGACATAGGAGCAGAATTAGGCCATTTGATCCATTGAGACTGCTGCACTATTCCATCATATATGATTTATTATCTCTCTCAATCCCATTCTTTTGCCTTCCCCCCATAACTATTGATGTCCTGACTAATCAAGAACCACTTTTAATGTACCCAGTGACTCGACCTCCACAGCCATCTGTGGCAATGAAATCCACAGATTCACCACCCTCTGGCTCAAGAAATTCCCCCTCATCTCTGTTCTAAAGATATGTCCCTCTATTCTGAGGCTGTGCCCTGTCTTCACAGACTCCCCCACTATAGGAAACATCCTTTCCACATCCACTCTATCTAGGCCATTCAACATTCGCTAGGTTTCAATGAGACCCCCTCATTTTTCTAAACTCCAGTGGGTACAGGCATCAAACAGTCCTCAAACATTAACCTTTTCATTCCTGGGATAATTCATGTGATCCTTCACTGGACTCTCTCCAATGCCAGCGCATTAGAGGCCCAAAACTGCTCGTGAATCTCCAAGTGCAGTCTGACCAATGCTTTATAAATCCTTAGCATTACATCTTTGCTTTTACACTCTAGTCCTCTCGAAATGACTGCTAACGTTGCATTTGTCTTCCTTACCACAGACTCAACGTGCAAGTTAACCTTTAGGGAATAGTACTGGTCAAAAGAATTCGAAGTTCAACGTTTAAAGTAAATGCATTATCAAAGTACATACATGTCACCATAAGCAACCCCTAGATTCATTTTCCTGCAAGTGTACTCAATAAATCTAACAACCATAATAGAATCAATGAAAGTCCATACCAACTGGGTGAACAATCAATGCGCAAAAGACAATAAACTGCACAAATTCCAGAAAAACTAATAAAAATAATAATAAATAAGCAATAAATATTAAAAACATGAGATAAAGAATCTTTGAAAGTGAGTCCACAGGTTGTGGGAACATTTCAGTGGTGGAGCAAGTGAAATTGTGTAAGTCTCCTGTGGTTCAAAAGCCCAGTGGTTGAGAGGTAGTAGCTGTTGCCAGACCTAGTGGTGAGAGCTCTAAGGCTCCTGTACCTTCTCCTGAGGGCAGTAGTGAGAAGAGAGCATGACCTGTGTGTTGGGGATCCCGGATGATGGGTGCTTCTTTCCTGCGACAATGCTCTGTGTAGATGTGCTCAGTGGTGGGGAGGGCTTTACCCATGGTGGGCTGAGCGTATCCACTACTTTTTGTAAGATTTTACGTTCAAGGGCATTGACGTTTCCATACCAGGCTGTGATGTAGTCAGTCAATATACTCGCTTCCATACATCTATACAAGATTGTCAAAGTTTTAGATGTCACGCTGAATCTTCGCAAACTCCTCGGGAAGTAGAGGCACTGCCATGCTTTCTCTGTAATTGCACTTACATGCTGGGTCCAGGACAGGTCCTCTGAAATGACAACACTGAGGAATTTAGTGTTGCTGACCCTCCCCACCTCTGATCCCCTGATGAAGACTGGCTCACAAACCTCTGGTTTCTTCCTCCTGAGATCAATAATTAGCTCTTTAGTCTTGCTGACATGGAGAGAGAGGTCGCTGTTTTGGCACCACTCAGCCAGGTTTTTATTCTCCCTCCTATATGCGTATTCATCACAACTTTTGTTTTGGCTTATGACAGTTGTGTCATCAGCAAACGTAAGTATTGCATTGAAGTGGCACATAGTCACAGTGTAAAATGAACAGAACAGGGGACGAAGCACACAGATTTGTGGTGCACCACTGCTGATGGAGATTGTGGAGGAGATGTTGTTACCAATCAGAATAGACTGGGCTCTTCATGTGAGGAAATTGAGGATACAATTGCACAGGAAGATATTGAGGACAAGGTTTTGAAACTTAGTGATTTAGTTTTGAGGGTACAATAGTATTGATTGCTAAACTGTAGTTGATAAAGGGAATCCTGACATTTGCCAAAAAAAAGAATTCAATGTTCATCGACTTGGCCTTACTTTCTGTGTTCTGGCTTGGGCTGGAGTTGTAACTTTAACTTGTTGACAAGTGGTCTGCGTCATTTGTTGGTGTTGTGGTTTTCCCTCTGTGGTCGTGGAGCTTTGTTGGCCCTGCACGTCCTGTCCAGCAGCCTGCTTTCAGCAGCATAGCAAGGAGGCCCTGCACCTGGTGGACTCTGGAAGCCAGGAAAACTGAACCACAGGCATGGTTTTGGTTGCTGGATGAGAGGCAGTTAATTCTTAATAGTTTTTAAATGTTGCGGATATTCAGAGAAATTCAAAACTTTTCAGACTGAGGTAAGTAATTAAGAACATTGAAACATTAGCGAAAATGAGATTTTAGATGTTAGAACATTAAAGTAAGGCAGCTGTAAATCAAGGCAACTAGACTCACTGTGTTGTCTAGAAGTAATTTCGGCACTCATCCGAGAGGTTTCTACTTATGATGCAGTCCAAACTTCCCTATCCGGGTGTCTCTAAAACGGTTCTCACCTCCATTCATGTGAAGATAAGACTAGTGAGCTTCTCATTACCTCTACGACACTTAACAACCCTCTTGTGATTGCTATAGCATTAAACAACTCACAGAGTTTATAAACTGGAAAACTACCCACCATGGATCAGAACTGAAGAAGTCTCTCAGAGGAGTGACAAAACATCTTGTAGGCAACACAGCAGGTCCTATGGACTTGATTTACTACTGCTTGATATGCAATGACCTGGATGACTGAGGACCTTCATACACATATTAAAATAAGGAAGTACATCTTTTGAAAAAGTAACTTGTCTTCTAATCCTCTGCGCATAAGACATAGCAGCAATTTAGGCCATTCAGCCCATTGAGTCTGCTCCGCCATTCCATCATAGCTGATTTATTATCTTTCTCAATCTCATTCTCTTGCCTTCTCCCTATAACTTTTGTCGCTGTGATTAATTAAGAACCTGTCCAACTCTGTCTTAAATGTATCCAGTAACTTGGCCTGCACAGCCATCTGTGGCAATGAATTTCACAGATTTTTCCTCATCTCTGTTCTAAATGGACATTCCTCTATTCTGAGGTTGTGCCCTCTGGTCCTAGACTCTCCCATTATAAGAAACATCCTCTCCACATCCAATTTATCCAGATCTTTCAATGCTTGAAATGCTTCTTATTCTTCTAAAAGCCAGTGAGTATAGGCCCAGAGCTATCAAGTGCTCCTCGCATGTTAACTGGACCATTCCTGGGATCATTTTCATGAACCTCTTCTGGACCCTCCAATGCCAGAGCATCTCTTCTTAGATAAGGGGCCCAAAACTGCTCAGAATACTCCAAGTGCAGACTGACTAATGCCTTGTAAAGCCTCAGCATTACATCCTTGCTTTTGTATTCTCGTCTTTTTGACGTGAATGGCTTTCTTAGCACTGACTCAACCTTTAGACAATTCGGCACGAGGACTCCCAAGTCCCTCTGCACTTCTGATTTTTGAATTTTCTCCCCATGTAGAAAATGGTCGACACCTTTATTCCTCGTGGCAAGTGCATGATAATGCACCTCACTACACTATATTCCTTCCGATCAGAGATAGTGTCACGGCTGCAGAAAAGGAGAAAGTCATGGAGGGATTGTCCACTGAGTCTCAGTGGGTGGAAGTTAGAAACAGGAAGGGGTCAATAATTCAACGCAGTGTTTTTTATAGACCACCCAATAGTAACAGAGACATCGAGGAGCAGATAGGGAGACAGATTCTGGAAAGCTGTAATGATAACAGGGTTGTCATGGTGGGAGATTTTAACTTCCCAAATATTGATTGGCAGCTCACTAAAATGAGAGGTATAGATGGGGTGGAGTTTGTTAGGTGTTTTCAGAAAGGTTTCATGACACAATATGTAGATAAGCCCACAAGGGGAGAGGTTGTACTTGATCTGGTATTGGGAAATGAATCTGGTCAGGTGTCAGGTCTCTAAGTGGGAGAGCATTTTGGAGTTAGTGATCACAATTATATCTCCTTTACCATAGCATTGGAGAGGGATAGGAACAGACAAGTTAGGAAAGTGTTTAATTGGAGCAAGGGGAAATATGAAGCTATCAGGCAGGAACTTGGAAGCGTAAATTGGGAACAGATGTTCTCAGGGAAATGTATGCAAGAGATTTCGCAAATGTTCATGGGATATTTGTGTAGAGTTCTGCATAGGTACGTTCCAATGAGACAGGGAAAGGATGGTAGGGAACAGGAACCGTGGTGTACAAAGGCTGTTGTAAATCTAGTCAGGAAGAACAGAAGAGCTAATGAAAGGTTCAAAAAACTAGGTACAGGTATTGATATAGATCTAGAGGATTATAAGGCTAGCAGGAAGGAGTTTAAGAATGAAATTAGGAGAGCCAGAAGGGGCCATGAGAAGGCCTTGACAGACAGGATTAAAGAAAACCCCAAGGCATTCTACAAGTATGTGAAGAACAATAGGATAAGACATGAGAGAATAGGACCAATCACGTGTGACTGTGGATAAGTGTGTATGGAACGAAAGGAGATAGCGGAGATACTTAATAAGTACTTTGCTTCAGTATTCACTACGGAAAAGGATCTTGGCGATTGTAGGGATGATTTACAGCAGATTGAAAAGCTTGGGCATATAGAAGAAAGAGGTTGTGCTGGAGCTTTTGGAACCGGATGAGATGTACCCCAGGCTACTGTGGGAGGCGAGAGAGGAGGCCTCTGGCAATGATCTTTGCATCATCAATAGGGATGGGGGGAGGTTCCAGAGGATTGGAGGTTTGCAGATGTTGTTCCCTTCTTCAGGAAAAGGAGTAGAGATAGCCCAGGAAACTATAGACCAGTGAGTCTTCAATGGTTGGTAAGTTGATGGAGAAGATCCTGAGAGGCAGGATTTATGAACTTTTGGAGAAGCATAAAATGATCAGGAATAGTCAGAATGCCTTTGTCAAAGGCAGGTTGTGCCTTACGAGCCTGATTGAATATTTGAGGATGTGAGTAAACACAATGATGAAGGTAGCGCAGTAGATATGGTGTATATGGATTTCAGAAAGGCATTTGATAAGGCACCCCATGCAAAGCTTATTGAGAAAGCAAGGAGGCATGACATCTAAGGGGACCTTGCTTTGTGGATCCAGAATTGGCTTGCCCACAGAAGGCAAAGAGTGGATGTAGATGGGTTATATTCTGCATGGAGGTCAGTGACCAGTGGTGTGCCTCAGGGATTATTCTGGGACCCCTTCTGTTTGTGATTTTCATAAATGACCTGGATGAGGAAGTAGGGGGATGGTTTAGTAAATCTGCTGATGACCCAAAGGTAAGGGGTGTTGTGGATAGTGTGGAGGGCTGTCAGATGTTACAGTGGGACATTGATAGGAGGCAAAACTGGGCTGAGAAGTGGCAGATGGAGTTCAACCCAGATACGTGTGAGATGGTTCATTTTGGTAAGTCAAATATGATGGCAGAATATAGTATTAATGTTAAGACTCTTGGCAGTGTGGAGGATCAGAGGGGTCTTGGGTTCTGAGTCCATAGGACACTCAAAGCTGCTGCGCAGGTTGACTCTGTGGTTAAGAAAGCATATGGTGCATTGGTCTTCATCAACCGTGGGATTGAGTTTAAGAGCCGAGAGGTAACGTTGCAACTATATAGAACCCTGGTCAAACCCCACTTGAAGTACTATGCTCAGTTCTGGCCACCTCACTACAGGGAGGATGTGGAGACTATAGAAAGGGTGCAGAGGAGATTTACAACGATGTTGCCTGGATTGGGGAGCATGCCTCATGAGAATAGGTTGAGTGAACTTGGCCTTTTCTCCTTGGAGTGACAGAGGATAAGAGGTGACCTGATGGAGGTGTATCAGATTATGAGAGGCATTGATCGTGTGGATAGCCAGAGGCTTTTTCCCAGGGCTGAAATGGCTAACAGGAGAGGGCACAGTTTTAAGGTACTTGGAAGTAGGTACAGAGGAGATGCCAGGGGTAAGTTTTTCATGCAGAGAGTGGTGAGTGTGTGGAATGGGCTGCCGACGATGGTGGTGGAGGTGGATACTGGATAGGTACATGGAGCTTAGAAAAATAGAGGGCTATGGGTAACCCTAGGTAATTTCTAACATAAGTACATGTTTGGCACAGCATTGTGGGCCGAAGGGCCTGTATTGTGCTGTAGTTTTTCTATGTTTCTATGTTTCTATATTCCATCTGCCACTTCTTTGCCTTCTTTGTCCCAGACTGTCAAATTCTTTCTGCAGACACCCTGCTTCCTCAACACTACCTGTGGCTCCACCTATCTTTGTATTGTCTACAAATTTGGCCTCAAAGCCAAAATATTGACATTCAGTACAACGTGAAAAAAAGTGGTCCTGACCACCAACCCCTACAGCACACCATGAGTCACCAGCAGCCAATCAGAAAAGGCTCCCTTTATTTCCACTCTTTGCCTCCTGTCAGTTTACCAACTTTCTATCCTTACTTGTACCTTTCCCGTAATACCACGGGCACTTATCTTGTTAAGCAGCCTCATGTGTGGCTCTATGTCAAAAGCTTTCTGAAAATTCAAATAAACAACATCCACTGACTCTCCTTCCTCTATCCTGCCTGTATTTCCTCAAAGAATTCCAACAGATTTGTCAGGCAAGATTTCTGCAAGGAAATTAATGGAATCTTGTTTCTTTTGCCAGATCTGAATGGGACTAATGGCAGTTTCACCAGCTGAACACTGGTGGTTCCAATCTTTCTCCCTCTGCTTCACAGGGAATAAGGCAAATGCTTCCAAACAACAGGCAGTGGCCAACTGCAGCCCAGCCTTGCCAATTCTTTGAATTCCACCCCACAGGGCCCACTATTTCTTAATTTTCTTTATTTAAATGTTTTGGACTTAGGCATTTGTCAAAGAAATGTACTTAATTAATTTCTTCATTGATGAATAAAGTCTCAACTAGAACAGCAAGATTTGTTGTTGACAGTGACTTTCGCAGAATGGTGGGATATGAACTTAAAATTTCTACCCCTCCAGAAGCAAAGTTAGTCTAGCTTCAGTCACTTAGCTGCCGTATTCTGAGGATGTTTGTCTAAATACACTTTAATGTTGAGTTCCTGATTATTACTGACTTATTCACTGAAGCCTAGGAAAAAGTAATCCTTTATCAACCTTTCCTTGCTGCACACCACCACCCCCGACAATGAATACCCATTATGAGACCCAGGAAAATATCAATCGTTTTCCATATCTTGGCAGTCATTGAATTGAATTTACTTTATTTCTTACATCCTTTACATATGTGAGGAGAAAAAAATCTTTACATTACTTTTCTGTCTGAATGTGCAATGTGGAAATTATAGAAATTTGTAGTAAGTAGTATGTACTGGATTCTGCTCTACCACAGACTGAAGCAAGACTTTCCAGGCGCAGATCCATCGTCTCACGAGACTAACGGATGCCACCACCACCACCACAGTAAAATATACAACAGGACAGTCAATATAGCTTAGAAATACAATTGTGACAGCATGAGTTAATCAGTCTGGTGGGAGAAGCTCTCCTGGAGCCGGTTGGTCTTGGCTTTAATGCTCTGGTACCATTTCCCAGATGGTAGCTGCTGAAACAATTTGTGCTTGAGGTGACTCAGGTCCTCAGTGATGCTTCGGGTCCTTTTTACGCACCTGTCGCTGTAAGTGTCCTGAATAGTGGGAAGCAGGCAGGATGATGAAATTTCAGTGCATTAATCAAGCCTTCGACCATCTAAGGGAAACAAATTGTTTCGAATTCAAGGCCTCTAACCCAGTAGAAAACTTGTGGTCTACTTAACAGCTGTGATTCTCAGCTCTGTGTATGCATCTGAGACATGGACTATCTACAACAGACCATTAAAGCCCTGGAAGGGTGCTGCTGTTTCTGCTAACCCAGCGTCTTTCAGGATAAGTAAACTAATGCTAGTCTTCTTTATGGACAACCTCCAGAACTCTGAGCCACTGATTACACTTCCCAGCTTTGATGGATAGGCTATATTGTTCATATCACACGCATCAGGCTTCCAAGCTGTTTCATGGCAAGAGGTAAGAGATTACAAGCAGACAGATGCACCTTGGAAAATTGTAATATCCTCAGTGCTATGGGGAGCCACAGCCATAAATATTCAAAATTTGGGAGCATTGTGAAAGACATTGGGAACATGTGGAAGCTCAGCACAAATGTGTAAGGAACCCATCACCTCCCAATGCGTTCACATGTCCCCTCACTCACGTGTGATCCAACCAGCGCGAGAGTCTGAACAATCCATATGGGTCTTGCAAGCTAGCATAGAACTTCACAGACTGGGGTGGGAGAAAATCGGCATTGATCCTCTGGGAGTATGTAAGCAAAGAAAAATGGCTGGGACACTGCGGTTGGTTTTACCTTGTTCACTGATACTGATGTTAAAGGCCATGAACATAATTAAAAACTCCGCCTGAAGCCCGGAGTCAAGTTTTGTTTGATATTGCTGCTGCAAAGAGACTTGGAATGCTTTATTAACTTAATGACACAATAATAAGTTAGGTTATCATTGTGGATCACTGCCTGTTCAAATGTGATTTGGCAATGGGGAGTTAAGCTCCCTGGGTGATATTACAGTAGCTCAGTTTCAACAGGAGCTGGAGCTACTCAATAAGAAGTGAGAAAAAGGTCGGTTAGTGCCCTGATCTTAACAGAGGAAAAGAAAATGGCTCCAAAATCATTGGTGAGATGGCTCTTCAGGCCTTTAACAGGTTAAAATGCTGACCTCTTGTGAACTTCCGATGTCAGCTCATTAAAATGTTTATGACCACCTTGGGTCACCATCCTGTGAAGAGTTGTTACGTCAAAATATACAGCTGCTGCTTAGTCTAAATGCTTACAGAATCTCAAAGGGAAAGTTGTACAATGGGAAGTTAAGGGGAATATTGTTTTGACCAACATCAGAAAGTTACTTTCCGGATACATACTGAACAGTCATTAATAGAAGGAAGTCAAACTAATAGCAGAACCTTATGGGAAAGGTGCAAGGCAGCAAAACCCTTCGATCAACAGTAGGAACTGGGATCAAGACTTCTCTATACTTTCTTCCAAATGCAATTTTTAGTCAAGATCTGCAGGTGTTGTAGTCTCAGAGGGGTGAGAAATAAGTTCAACTATTGTGATGGCCCAAGACCAAATGTAATATAAAGACGAGGAGACATGCGGCTGCACTGAACAACAGCCAATCAGGGATCAAGAGCCAGAGAAGAGGAGACTCACACAGGCGGGTGCGTGTGCATTAAAAAGCAGCGCTTTGTGGGAGTTTCAGAGTTTGAACAAAGTCTAATAAGGCTAAGGAGTTGGTGTAGGAGGGAGGGCTCAGATTTTTGGATCATTGGGCTCTCTTCCAGGGAAGGTGAGACCTGTACAGAAAAGACAGTTTGCATCTAAACTGGAGGGGGACTAATATCCTAGCAGGAATGTTAGCTAGTACAGTATGGAGGGGGGGAAATGTAGGAGGGGGTTTAAACTAGAGTTGCAGGGGATGGGAACCAGAATACCAGAACAGATAGTAGAGTGGTTATGGAGACATGTTGTTAAGACCTCAGACAAAATCAGGAATCAAAAGTTTGAGCATGGTGGGACTAATGTTCAGAGTTGCATATATTTTAATACAGGAAGTATTATAGGAAAGGCAGATGAGCTCAGGGCATGGATCAACACATGGAATTATGACATGGTAGTGAGACTTGGGTGCAGGAGGGGCAGTACTGGCAGCTCAAAATTTGGGGTTTCTATTATTTTAGACGAGAGAGTGGGAGGGATTAAAGGAGAAGGAGTGGCATTACTGATAAGGGAAAATGTCCTGGCAGTGCTCAGTCAGCACAGACTGGAGAATTCGTCTAGTGAGGCTTTATGGGTTACTGGGGTTATATTATAGATCACCCAATAATCCATGAGATTTAGAGGAACAAATCTGTAGATCGCAGACTGGTGCAAGAAACATAAGTTTGCTACAATAGGTGATTTTAACTTTCCATATTTTAACTGGGACTCCCATACTGTAAAAGGGCTAGATGGGATAGAGATTGTCAAATGTATTCAGGAAAGTTTCTGTAATCAGTACATAGAAGTCCCAATGACAATGTGCAATACTTGATCTCCTATTAGGGAATGGGACATGACAGAAGTTTATGTATGGAAACATGCTTTACCTAGTGGCCATCAGGACATTAGTTTCAAAGTAATTATGGAAAAGTATAGATGTCATCCTCGGGTTGAGATTCTTAATTGGAGAAAGGCCAATTTTGATGGCATCGGAAAGGATCTGCCAAGTGTAGATTGGGACAGGCTTTTTTTTTGGCAAACATGTATTTGATTAGTGGGAGGCCTTCAAAAGTGAAATAAATTTGAAAGTGCAAAGCTTGTATGTGCCTGTCGGAAAAAAAGGCAAGGATAACAGGTTTAGAGAACCTTGATTTCTGAGAGATATTGAGGCTTTAGTTAAGACAAAAACAGAACTGCTTAACAGGTATAAGCAGGTAAGAACAAATGAGGTGCTTGTGGAGTATAAGACATGCAAGAGAACACTTAAGAAAGAAATCAGGAGAACTAAAAGAAGGCATGAGGTTGCTCTAGCAGACAAGGTGAAGGAGAATCCCAAGGGTTTCTACAGATATGTTGGGGGCAAAATTAATCCGCCCAATGAAGCAGTGGAGGCTACCTCAGTAAATATACTTAAGACAAGGTTGGATGAATTTTTGCATAGTGGGGGAGTTAAGGGTTATGGGGAAAAGGCAGGTAGGTGGAGATGAGTCCATGGCCAGATCAACCATGATCTTATTGAATGGTGAAGCAGGCTCGATGGGCAGATGGCCCACGCCTGCTCTGATTTCTTATGTTCTTATTGCAAGGAACAAAATAGGACCTCTGGAAGATAGAATGGTAATCTATGTGTGGAGTCAAAAGAGTAGGGAGAGATCTTAAAATGATTTTTTAAAATCTGTATTTACTTGGGAGTCAGATACAGAGTCTATAGAAGTGAGGCAAAGCAGAGTGAGGTCATGGATCATGTACTGATTACAGAGAAGGAGGTGTTTGTTTTTTTAGGCAAATTATGGTGGATAAATTCCCAGGGCCTGACAAAGTGTTCCCTCAGACCTTGTGGGAGGCAAGTGCAGAAATTGCAAGGGGCCAAGCAGAGATATTTAAATCATCACTAGCAACAGGTGGGTATTAAAGGATTGGAGGATAGCTAATGTTGTTCCACTGTTTAGGAAAGCCTTTAAGAATAAACCAGGAAATTATAGCTCAGTCAGCCTGACATCAGCTGTGAGAAAGTTATTGGAAGGTATTCTAAGTGACCGGATACAGTATATGAGTATATGGATAGACAGGGACTGATTGGGGATAGTCAGCAAGGTTTTGTGCATGGTATGTCATGTCTAACCAATCTTACAGAGTTTTATGAGGAAGGTTGATGAATGCAAGGCAGTGGATGTTGTCTATATGGACTTCAGCAAGGCATTTGACAAGGTCCAGCTTGGGAGATGGGTCAAGATGTTTCAGTTGCTCAGCATTCAAGATGAGGTAATAAATTAGATTAGACATTGGCTTTGAGGGAGATCCCAGAGAGTGGTAGTAGATGATTGCCTCTCTGAATGAAGGCCTGTGAGTAGTGGAGTGTTGTGGGGATCGATGCTGGGTCTGTTGTTGTTGGTCATCAGTGACCTGGATGTTAATGTGGTTAACTAGATCAGAAAATTTGTAGATGACCCCAAGATTGAGAATGTACCAGACAACAAGGAAGACTCTCAGTAGTTGCAATGGTTTCTGAATGAGCCGGAAGAATGGGTTGAAAAATAGCAGATGGAATTTAATGCAGGCGAATGTGAGGTGTTGCACTTTGGAAGGACCAAACAGGATACATCTTACACAGTGAACAGTAGTGCATTGAGGAGTGTCCATCACCAAACATTTCTTGGTAGCAGCATCACAGACCAAGTTCACCAAGTCCAGGAGGACATAGTTGTCAGACTGGATCTGAGGTAGTTTGAGTGCTGATTATTGTGAGGGGGTTCAATATGAGAGAGAAATCCACTTGACTTTGCTCCCACCAAAGTCCTGTGACAATTGCATCTGTCCGTGACAGCACTGGCAGAAACAACCCCTCATGGAGAATGTCATTCACCTTCACACCAAGGACACTCCTCCATCCTGTTTTTACAATACCACAGTTGTGGCAGCTTAAAGCCAAGTATCTATGAAGGACTGCAGACCCGAAGCAGCAACAATAGAAATATACACCAACATAATCTGTAAAGTCCCAGCCTGGCATTTCCTTCAATTTGCCATACGATCAATTCTGGTTCAATGGGAAGTGCAGAAGGGCATGCCAAGTGCAGCACCAGCTGAGTTAGACACAATACAGGAATAACTGTACACTACATTTCAGAAATTTTACACAATGAAGGGAGCTAAATAATGGATTAGGTTTTAACTCTGCAGTCCTATCATATCTCATTGCAAATCGTGGGAGTTTTCAAGAACATTATCTTCTTCCGCGATGACAGGACCTAGCCAGTAGCTGCTGAACAAAAGGCTGAATCATTTACAAATACATTTAGCCAAATAGATTACTTATTTTTTCTTTCTCCTGAGAGCATTATGATTGCAGAAGCCTGTCTTTCACCAATTTGTTCCATGTGGTGTCAAGAAATTTTTCAGAGCAATGGATGCAGTAAAGGGTACAGCACCAGAAAAAATCCAAGTAGTAATACTGATGACCTATTCTCTCAAGCTAGTAGTGCTTCTAGCTAAGCTTTTCTAATATAAATACACCACCACTATCTAGTCAATGACAGAATATTGCCCAAATATATCTTTCTCATGAAAAGTAGGATGAATCCAATTGCAATCAATCAATCATTCATTAGCAAAATGTTGGAAACTTGTCATCAGTTATGCTACAGTTTCTCAGATTAACCTATGCACTAATGTCAAGTTTTGGTTTTACAGGACCACTTGCTTCAGACCTCATTGCAGACTTGTTCCAAACAGGGACCAAAGAGCTGAATTCCAGAGTTAAGATGAGATTGACTGCAATTGGCATCAAAGGAGCACCTGACCAATTGTGGCATCAGGGTATTCAGTAAAACTGGTTAATAGACTTCACAGGGAAAACACTACATTGAAAGCTGTTTCTGGTTGTTGAAGGTCAAGTGTCTCAGCTCCTGGACATCATTGCTAAAGTTCCTCAGCAGTATGCCCTAGGTCCAACATTTGAGTTGCTTTATCATTGATTTTTCTTCCTTCATGAGGTCAGAAATGGGAATGTTTGCACAAGTTTCAATTCCATTTGCAACTTCTCTGCAAGTGAAACAATACAAGAAGACCGATACAACCTTAACCTCTAACTTTATTTTTATATAATTCTTTATTCCTTATAGATGTTGAATTCTGTTTCTCTGTTGCATATTGTGCCAACATACCACAGCAAATTCCTAATGCATGTAAATGTACATGCAGAAAGGCCAGCTGGTGGTGTAGTGGCATCTGCACTGGACCTTGCAGTGAATGGACCTGGGATCGAATCTGATCAGCTCTGTGCACGCTTTCCATCCATAGTAGTTTGAGCGTCGAGCTAGCAACCTGGCCTTGTAAAGAACAGGCAAAATGCTAAAGAAATGACAAGGTTGCCACCCGATGTGCCAAAAGATGTGTTCAGGAATACCAATACGGTGAATAAAGTTGATCCTTCAGGAATAGGCCACTGCTAAGTGCCATTGTTGGGTCATACCATCCAGAAACCTGAATAGCATAGCTCCTGTGTCCCAGGTTTAATGCTGACTTTTGATTTCATCTGTATGAAGTTTACACATACTTCTTGTGACTGGATTTCCCCCACAGCCTATCTGCATCTTGGGTGGATAATTAGCTACGAGAAATAGGCTCTAATCTGTTGGTGAGTGGGAAATCTGTAAGCGGGGGGGGGGGGAGAACTTGATTAGACAATGATGACAGAGAAAGTTAATGAGGAATGGGATTACACAGTGGGCCAGTGTGGGCTTTATGGAAGAAATGGTTCCTGTTAGAGTGATTTTTGGGTTTAAGTCACTTACATTCAAATGGCTTTGGCTAGTAGTCTTCCATTCCTTATTAATGTATTGTGGATTTAATTTGGAACTAAAAGCTGTGGAACCCAGTCCAGACACTGCTGGCATCTGTGGGATGGATGCGAGTCAGAAGGCGTGAGATATGTATGTAGTTGCAAAGAAAGCATTATCTATACGTTGTAAATATGGAATTGTCCTTTGTGTTTAGCAAATAAATATCGAGCCCCACGTTGGGCCAGGAGACCTTTACACCAAAAGCGTCTTCATATAATGCCCGCTGTACCTTGTTTTGTCGAATAAAGAAGCTGCATCGTATCTACGAGTAATTTTCTCCGGTGACATCATTCATGCAACAACAGTTCCTATGTCATAAGGTATTAAGGAAGTATGTCAGAGGTAGAGTGTCCTGAGGTGAGTGATTCAATTTTAGAAATTTCAAGGTAATTCTGCCATCTACAAAGCCCGTCAGGGGAATGACAGAATACGCTCTATTTGCCTGAAAAAGTGCAAAATCAGCAGCTCATGAGAATCTTGACTCAAGCAGTGCATTTTATTAACACCCCATCAATCACTCTAAACATTCAACCCTCCACCAGCAGCAGACAGTATGTGACATCTACAAAAAATATCACAGTTATTGCCCAGGCTTTTCCAGTAGCATCTCACAAAGCCACAACCTCTACCACTAATTAAGATAACTTTGAGTGCTGGCAATGTTCTTATGTCATCCCCCCACCAGGAGGACATAAATCTTTCAAACAGAAAATTCTTCACCTTTATTTTAAACATATTTCTGTTCTAATTATTCTCATTCTGATGTGAAATCCATAGTTTTTAAAGCCTTATTTATAGTTCTGCATTTCAGATGACACGGGGACAGAACTGGATTGGACACAGAATGATAGAGGATGAGATAGGCCTCTCAGATAGCAATGACAGCAAGATGTCCACCACAGCTAACTCAAGACTCAACTGCCTTGTGGTAGAGCAACTTCTGGCTCAGCTGGCATGTTGGCATTCGTCACCATTCAACTCTGGATTCATTAACAATGGAACTTGTGAGGGTGGCGAATTATGTGCACTGGCTTCAATGCGCAAATTCAAGTATCTCTCCTAGGTACAACTTCAATGAGAATAACAGCAACTTGGAACACTTTAATTGAGCACATCTGTACAGAAAGCCACAACCTGGCCACTATAAAAAGTGTAAATCAGCAAGAAGTCAATCACCATAGCCATTATAGTCATTTCTTCAGACATCTCACTAATTCCATGTTCAAAAAACTGTACAAATTCAGAGCCATCAATTTTATGGGATAAAAATGAAATATCAAGGCTGCAACTTAATACATTGCAATTTCATTTGTAGGAGTGTTACTGTACATGAATAAAGGAATGGGCCCAAGAGTTGCATAAAAGTGTAGCAGACAGCTTTACAGCCCAGAAAACTCTTCTATTTCTGCGTTTACATTTGGTACTTTTTTGGATTTTGCAAGATTCCATGGGCTGGATTTTTGGAAGAGTAATACTTATTTCTGTTGCCTCATTGTTGGAGGAGTTCTATATCAGAACATCCATAACATGTAGATGTACGTACACAAAGATTGCTTTAGGCAGGAGAAGCCCTTTGATCCTATTTGCCCAGCTACTCACTGTATTAATATCAGCAACTTCAGGTACTTGGACATAAATAAGAACTTTCAGTTGAACTCCATATATTCTTTACATATTTTCCTCTGTTTTCAATTTCCTAAATGTACTTGAAAGTTTGAAAGGAACATCATGGATCGAAGGTAATTGACTATTGAAATCAGATTCCTCGAAGCAAAATGAAATAAAAGCTGTGATGTTAAAGCCTGTTCTAACTTTAGTTAGTTTTCTCTTACTTACTGCAAAAGTTCCAAACAGACTATATCTTCAACAATAGTACATCATTTTGCTATTGATTTAACCTTGTTTTCCATTTTTACCCTTTGGGCTAGAACACACAGATAATGAGTTGGTGTTTCCATAAGGAGTCACCTGTCAGCTGTAGAAAATACATCAACACATTTTGGACTTCGGTGCACCATCGATTCCACAGGAATTTTGTAACGTACTGAGCCAAGGAATCAGATAAAGAAGAAACTCTGCAGATGCTGGAAATCATGAGCTACATGAAATGCTTGAGGAATTCAACAGGTCAGGCAGTATCTATGGAGGGAAAGGAACAGTTGACATTTCAGGCTAAAGCCCTTCATCAGAATTGTGGCTGATAAGATCATAAGATTATAGGATGAAGGTTCTCACTCTGAAACATCGTTGTTTACGATATTCTTTCCCACATTATTCAGGGGATTTTGCAGAGCAACCAATATTGATGCATGGCAAGAGAATTCATTGTAAAATTTATTTGTATTTTATTTATTTAGAGATACACTGGAACATGACAATGAACCCATGCCATCCTATTATGCCCAAGAACCGAACTAAACTACTAACCCGTTCTTTGGAATGGAGAATTAAATCAGAACAACTGGAGGAAGCCCATGTTGTTACGGGGAGAATGTCTGAACTCTCACAGACCACGGTGGGAAATGAACCCAGGCCACTACAGCTGCAATAGCACTATGCTAACCACTATGCTACTTTGTGCACCCGATACCATACTGATCCCATAAACCACATTTCTTGGTTCCGAAACTCTCGCTTACAAGTGACAAAAAATATGGGAAAGCAGCTTAAGCAACCATTTTCAACCATTTTTCGGGTTCCGATAGCCTTCTGCCAGAATAATGACAAATGATTAGCAGTTTTGTTTTAAAAAATGGTTGTGAATAGTATTCTTTAAGACTTCCACCCTTTGAAGATTTTGTCTAGTAACATGACTAATTGCTCTTTGGGTTACAACAATATGCTGAGTCACTCTTTGAAGAGGTCTTAAATAAATTACACCTACTTTGAGCTGCTAGTGTTCCATGCATAGAAGCCTGTATATTCTGCAGGGTAGCTTATAACAAATAGTTGTATTTTCTAGTTCATGTGAGAGTTCATTTGGCTATCAAAATTTGTTCAGATTCTAGCTCACTTCAACGTCATGGCATCATTTAGTCCAGATATGATTATATGTATCTAGAAACACATGGAATGAAAGAAAGAAGAGACTTCCTAACTGATCTAACACACTTTTGCTTAGAACGATTGAACAATTTACAGTGTCAAACATTCTCACTCATTTATTTAACCTCCTGAAAGAAATAGTCATCAGTAATAGTTTCAAAAAGAGGAAACAGTAAAATGTTTCCCTAATGTTGGAAAGCAATTGAGTGGAAAATTCTTTATTAGTCCAAATTATTCAACTTCAGTTGCATTCCACAATCAACATTTTTATAATCCCAGTAGGACTATAGCCATTCTGCTTCATGATATTTCTGCCAATTGTTCCCTTAGAGTAAATGTTCTTTTGTGATGGGATGTTCATCAGATCCTCATTAAACTGCTGTCTGCAGAATATTTAATTTTGATGGGCTTCTAATCCTCACATTCTGGCTAAATAAAATCTTCTCAAGTTTATTCATGACTCGTGCCACTTTAATTAACTTGAAAGTTCTCTCGTTCATTTTTAGAGTCTGTATGCCACAGCCAAGGTGGCAATGATTGCCATTTCCAATTGCCCTCGAGAAAGTTGCGCCAAGATCTCTGGTTGGATTGCTGCAGTATGTTTTGTAAATACTCTCCAATAATTCTAGCTCCTTTGCTTTTATTGTTTGCTTCAGTACTTTCCCGATGTAACAAGCGAATTGTAGGAAAATGAGGTTGTTGTATTTTCTTTGGACATTATAATTGAGCACCTGGGAGTTGCAGAGTACGGTGCTACTCTTACAAAATCAAGAATTTTAACATTAACTTGAAATGCTGCATAGAATGCTGCAATGAAACATAGAGTCATAGCATCAGATAGCATGGAAACAGGCCCTTCAGCCCACTGAGTCCATGGTAACCATCAATCACCCATTTTACACTAATCCTACTCTAATCAAATTTTTATTCCCTTCAGAAGACACATCAAAATCAGAATCAGGTTTATTTTCACCAGCATGTGTCGTAAAATTTGTTAACAGCCTCAGCAGTTAAATGTAATCCAGAATATAGAAGAAGAAAAAGTAAAATAATAATAATAAATACATAAATAAGTAAATCAATTACAGTATACATATAATGAATAGATTAAAAATCATGCAAGAACAGAAATAGTATATATTTAAAAGTGAGGTAGTGTCCAAGGTTTCAATGTCCATTTAGGAATTGGATGGCAGAGGGGAAGAAGCTGTTCCTGATCGCTGAGTGTGTGCCTACAGGCTTTTGTACCTCCTACTTGATGGTAACAGTGAGAAAAGGGCATGCCCTGGGTGCTGGAGGTCCTTAGTAATGGACGCTGCCTTTCTGAGACACCACTCCTTGAAGATGTCTGGGTTACTTTGTAGGCTAGTACCCAAGGTGGAGCTGACCTAAATTTATGACCCTCTTCTTTCGGTCCCGAGCAGTATCCCCTCCACCCCCCATACCAGACAGTGATGCAGCCTGTCTGAATGCTCTCCATGGTACATGGACAATAGACAATAGACAATAGGTGCAGGAGTAGACCATTCGGCCATTCAAGCCAGCACCGCCATTCACTGTGATCATGGCTGATCACAATCAGTATCCAGTTCCTGCCTTATCCCCATAACCTTTGATTCCACTAACTTTAAGAGCTCTATCCATCTCTTTCTTGAAAGCATCCAGAGACTTGGCCTCCACAGCCTTCTGGGGCACAGCATTCCATATATCCACCACTCTCTGGATGAAGAAGTTTTTTCTCAACTCCGTTCTAAATGGCCTACCCCTCATTCTTAAACAGTGGCCCCTGGTTCTGGACTCACCCATCAGCGGGAACATGCTTCCTGCCTCCAGCGTGTCCAATCCCTTAATAATCTTATATGTTTCAATAAGATCCCCTTTCAGTCTTCTAAATTCCAGAGTATACAAGCCCAGTCGCTCCAATCTTTCGACATATGACAGTCCCGCCATCCCGGGAATTAACCTTGTGAACCTGCGCTGCACTCCCTCAATAGCAAGAATGCCCTTCCTCAAATTTGGAGACCAAAACTGCACACAGTACTGCAGGTGTGGTCTCACCAGGGCCCTGTACAGCTGCAGAAGGACCTCTTTGCTCTTATACTCAATTCCCCTTGTTATGAAGGCCAGCATGCCATTAGCCTTCTTCACTGCCTGCTGTACTTACATGCTTGCTTTCAGTGACTGATGTACAAGAACACCTCGATCTCGTTGTGCTTCCCCTTTTCCTAACTTGACTCAATTTAGATAATAATCTGCCTTCCTGTCTTACCACCAAAGTGGATAACCTCACATTTATCCACATTAAACTGCATCTGCCATGCATCTGCCCACTCACCCAACCTGTCCAAGTCACCCTGCATTCTCATAACATCCTCCTCACATTTCACACTGACACCCAGCTTTGTGTCATTGGCAAATTTGCTAATGTTACCTTTAATTCCCTCATCTAAATCTTTAATATATATTGTAAACAGCTGCGGTCCCAGCACTGAACCCTGCGGTACCCCACTGGTCACTGCGTTCCGAAAGGGAGCCGTTAATTGCTACTCTTTGTTTTCTGTCAGCCAACCAATTTTCAATCCATGTCAGTACTCTGCCCCCAATACCATGTGCCCTAATTTTGCCCACTAATCTCCTATGTGGGACTTTATCAAAGGCTTTCTGCAAGTTCAGGTACACTACATCCACTGGCTCTCCCTTGTCCATTTTCATAGTTACATCCTCAAAAAATTCCAGAAAATTAGTCAAGCATGATTTCCCCTTCGTAAATCCATGCTGACTCGACTGATCCTGCTACTGCTATCCAGATGTGTTGTAATTTCATCTTTTATAATTGACTCCAGCATCTTTCCCACCACCGAAGTCAGGCTAACTGGTCTATAATTCCCTGTTTTCTCTCTTCCTCCCTTCTTGAAGAGAAGGACAACATTAGCCACCATCCAATCCAAATGAACTGATCCTGAATCTATAGAACATTGGAAAATGATTACCAATGCGTCCACAATTTCTAAAGCCACCTCCTTAAGTACCCTGGGATGCAGACCATCAGGTCCCGGGGACTTATCAGCCTTCAGATCCAACAGCCTATCCAACACCATTTCCGGCCTAATATAAATTTCCTTCAGTTCATCCATTACCCTAGGTCCTTTGGCCACTATTACATCTGGGAGATTGTTTGTGTCTTCCCTAGTGAAGACAGATCCAAAGTACCTGTTCAACTCGTCTGCCATTTCCTTGTTTCCCATAATAAATTCACCCGCTTCTTTCCTCAAGGGCCCAATTTTGGTCTTCACGATTTCTTCCCTTTTCACATACTTAGAGAAGCTTTTACTATCCTCCTTTATATTCTTGGCTAGTTTACCTTCGTACCTCATTTTTTCTCCACGTATTGCCTTTTTAGTTACCTTCTGTTGCCCTTTAAAAGTTACCCAATCCTCTGGCTTCCCACTCGTCTTTGCTATGTTATACTTCTTCTCTTTTATTTTTATACTGTCCATTACTTCCCTTGTCAGCCACGGCCTCCCCTTACTCCCCTTAGGATCTTTCTTCCTCTTTGGAATGAACTGATCCTTCACCTTCTGCATTATTCCCAGAAACACTTGCCATTGCTGTTTCACTGTCATCCCTGCTAGGGTATTGTTCCATTGAGCTTTGGCCAGCTCCTCCCTCATAGCACCATAGTTCCCTTTGTTCAACTGTAATACTGACACTTCCGAGTTTCCCTTCTCCTTCTCAAATTGTAGATTAAAACTTATCATATTATGTTCACTACCTCCTAATGGCTCCTTTACGTCGAGGTCCCTGATCAAATCTGGTTCATTGCACAACACTAAATCTAGAATTGCGCTCCCTCTAGTATGCTCCAGTACAAGCTGTTCTAAGAATCCATCTTGGAGGGACTCCACAAACTCCCTTTCTTGGGGTCCAGTACCAACCTGATTCTTCCAGTCTACCTGCATGTTGAAGTCCCCAATAACAACTGTAGCATTACCTTTGCGACATGCCAATTTTAACTCTTGATTCAACTTACACCCTACATCCAGACTACTGTTTGGGAGCCTGTAGATAACTCCCATTAGGGTCTTTCTACCCTTAGAATCAGATTATAGCTGCTGAATTGGAGCAACTCCATGGGTCAAGCAGCATCTATAGAGGCAAATGGGCATATTTCCACTTCCCCCACATTCTCATTTTCTCTACCCAGATCCTATTATTCACTTTGGGACAACTTCCAGTGGCCAATTAACTTCACCACACATATTTTTAGGATTTGAAAGGAAACTGGACTATACAAAGGAAGTCTTAGTGGTCACACAAAGAACATGCAGACTGCACCCGGACAACACCCAAGGTCAGGATTGAAACCAGGGTCTCTGGCACAGCGAAGCAACAGCTCTATTGTTGCTCCACTGTGACACTTTAGATGTATACAACTGGTCACGATATGCCCTAGGTGCTGAGATCGTAGATTTAGGGAAAGTTGCCAGTGGTGCGGAGAGCAGACATTCTGCTGGTGAATGGAATTCCACTCAAGTTTTTTTGTCTGGGTGCTTCCAAACCTCTTGAGTGTTGTCATTGATGCTAATATGTAGTGGATGTGGAAAATTCTAATATTAAAGGTAAAGCACTATACTTTTTTCATTTTAAGAGCATTGAAATGTGCTATAATTATGCATGTTCAATATGATATGATACTACTCTGAAATGTTCAATTTTGGGGTCTTACTTGGTTGCAATAGTCTTCATGGAGATATGGCCTTTAACATTCATTTGATGTCTTCCCAATAGAAACCTACTAGACTGGTCAAGCTGATTTCCCTAAGATAAACAAACTTATTATTTCTTACTAAAATATCAAAATATATTCAAAATGTGTCTGTGGATATCCATCTGCAATGTATGGAAAGAATTAGCAATAATTAAAATCTTATAAGAAAACAAGTGCACTAACAACATTGGGGCCTGTTTAAATAAAATCTCTGCATAGTTTCCCACTACCCTAAGTGGTTGTTTTAATGATATCACATTGAGGCAGTGCCAAGTATTCAACAAATTGTGTAAAGTGTTCTGGGGTTTGGAATGCCATGAGTTATTGAGATGCAATCATTAATATACTATTTACTGGACCGAATCAACTTAAATAAAGTCATTTTAAACAAGTTACTTTTTCTTTTGAAATTAGTCTGAATTATGCTACCATAACAATTCATTGGTGCAATTAAGGTTACTGGAATTAAAAACTGGAGAATTGTAAAATCGTATCCTAACTCAATACCACCTGTTTCACACAAATGCATGAAGTCTGGACCCATCCAAGTCATTGTTGAAGTTCCTACAACAATATGTGCAATGATGAGATATTTCTGTCTTTCAGTCATTTTAGTGTGTTCAAATCTCCTCTCGAAGATCTTCAAAATTGTGCTTCAAGGTAGAATTTTCCTTTTAATATCAGAAAGGTTACACAAAAATTTTAGATTTTCTATTTAGTCCAATTTTGAACAGAAAATCTCAATTATAAACAAAAATGATAACATGATAATGTTTAAATTTGAGTAGTTCTTTATTCCAGCTTGCCATTGGTGAAAGTTGGTCAAGTATATGAGTCATTATTATTTTTGAGGAAATAGTCATAGTCATAGTCATAGTCATACTTTATTGATCCCAAGGGAAATTGGTTTTCGTTGCAGTTGCATCTTAAATAATTAAATAATTATAAAACCATAAATAATTAAATAGTACTATGTAAATTATGCCAGGAAATAAGTCCAGGACCAACCTATTAGCTCAGGGTGTCTGACCCTCCGAGGGAGGAGTTGTAAAGTTTGATGGCCACAGGCAGGAATGACTTCCTATGACACTCTGTGTTGCATCTCGGTGGAATGAGTCTCTGGCTGAACATACTCCTGTGCCCAACCAGTCCACTACGTAGTGGATGGGAGACATTGTCCAAGATGGCATGCAACTTAGACAGCATCCTCTTTTCAGACACCACCATCAGAGAGTCCAGTTCCATCCCCACAACATCACTGGCCTTACGAATGAGTTTGTTGATTCAGTTGTTCTATAGGGAAAAGCTGAGCATAAAGGTGCCTCGAAAAGGCAGTGTATATCATTAAAGATACCCATCACCCAGGGCATGCCCTCTTCTCTTGCTACCATCAACAAGGAGGTACAGAAGCCTGAAGCACACCATAGAAACCATAGAAACTACAGCACAGAAACAGGCCTTTTGGCCCTTCTTGGCTGTGCCGAACCATTTTCTGCCTAGTCCCACTGACCTGCACACGGATCATATCCCTCCATACACCTCCCATCCATGTATCTGTCCAATTTATTCTTAAATGTTAAAAAAGAACCCGCATTTACCACCTCGTCTGGCAGCTCATTCCATACTCCCACCACTCTCTGTGTGAAGAAGCCCCCCCCTAATGTTCCCTTTAAACTTCTCCCACCTCACCCTAAACCCATGTCCTCTGTTTTTTTTCTCCCCTTGCCTCGGTGGAAAAAACCTGCTTGCATTCACTCTATCTATACCCATCATCATTTTATATACCTCTATCATATCTCCCCTCATTCTTCTACGCTCCAGGGAATAAAGTCCCAACGTATTCAACCTTTCTCTGTAACTGAGTTTCTCAAGTCCTGGCAACATCCTTATAAACCTTCTCTGCACTCTTTCAACCTTATTTATATCCTTCCTGTAATTTGGTGACCAAAACTGAACACAATACTCCAGATTCGGCCTCACCAATGCCTTATACAACCTCATCATAACATTCCAGCTCTTATACTCAATATTTTGATTAATAAAGGCCAATGTACCAAAAGCTCTCTTTACGACCCTATCTACCTGTGACGCCACTTTTAGGGAATTTTGTATCTGTATTCCCAGATCCCTCTGTTCCACTGCACTGCTCAGTGCCTTATCATTAACCCTGTATGATCTACGTTGGTTTGTCCTTCCAACGTGCAATACCTCACACTTGTCTGTATTAAACTCCATCTGCCATTTTTTAGCTCATTTTTCCAGCTGGTCCAAGTCCCTCTACAGGCTCTGAAAACCTTCCTCACTGTCTACTACACCTCCAATCTTTGTATCATCAGCAAACTTGCTGATCCAATTTACCACATTATCATCCAGATCATTGATATAGATGACAAATAACAATGGACCCAGCACTGATCCCTGTGGCACACCACTAGTCACAGGCTTCCACTCAGAGAAGCAATTCTCTACCACCACTCTCTGGCTTCTTCCATCGAGCCAATGTCTAATCCAATTTACCACCTCTCCATGTATACCTAGTGACTGAATTTTCCTAACTAACCTCTCATGCGGGACCTTGTCAAAGGCCTTACTGAAGTCCATGTAGACAATATCCACTGCCTTCCCTTCATCCACTTTCCTGGTAACCTCCTCGAAAAACTCCAATAGATCGGTCAAACATGACCTACCACGCACAAACCCATGTTGACTCTCCCTAATAAGTCCCTGTCTATCCAAATGCTTGTAGATTCTGTCTCTTAGTACTCCCTCCAATAACTTACCTACTACCGACGTTAAACTTACTGGCCTATAATTTCCCGAATTACTTTACGATCCTTTTTTAAACAACGGAACAACGTGAGCCACTCTCCAATCCTCCGGCACCTCACCTGTAGACGGCGACATTTTAAATATTTCAGCCAGGGCCCCTGCAATTTCAACACTAGTCTCCTTCAAGGTCCGAGGGAACACCCTGTCAGGTCCCGGTGATTTATCCACTTTAATTTTCCTCAAGACAGCAAGGACCTCCTCCTTTTCGATCTGTACAGTTTCCATGATCTCACTACTTGTTTCCCTTAATTCCATAGACTTCATGCCAGTTTCCTTAGTAAACACAGATGCAAAAAACCTATTTAAGATCTCCCCCATTTCCTTTGGTTCCGCACATAGCCAACCACTCTGATCTTCAAGAGGACCAATTTTATCCCTTACAATCCTTTTGCTCTTAATATACCTGTAAAAGCTCTTTGGATTATCCTTCACTTTGACTGCCAAGGCAACCTCATGTCTTCTTTTAGCCCTCCTGATTTCTTTCTTAAGTATTTTCTTGCACTTCTTATACTCCTCAAGCACCTGATTTACTCCCTGCTTCCTATACACGTCATACAACTCCCTCTTCTTCTTTATCAGAGTTGCAATATCCCTTGAGAACCAAGTTTCCTTATTCCTATTCATCTTGCCTTTAATCCTGACAGGAACATACAAATTCTGCACTCTCAAAATTTCTGCTTTGAAGGCTTCCCACCTACCGATCACATCCATGCCAGAGAACAACCTGTCCCAATCCACGCTTTTTAGATCCTTTCTCATTTCTTCAAATTTGGCCTTCTTCCAGTTAAGAACCTCAGCCCTAGGACCAGATCTATCCTTGTCCATGATCAAGTTGAAACTAATGGTGTTATGATCACTGGAACCAAAGTGCTCCCCTACACAGACTTCTGTCACTTGTCCTAACTTGTTTCCTAACAGGAGATCCAATATTGCATCCCCTCTAGTTGGTCCCTCTATGTATTGATTTAGAAAACTTTCCTGAACACATTTTACAAACTCTAAACCATCTAGACCACTAACAGTATGGGAGACCCAATCAATATATGGAAAATTAAAATCCCCTACCACCACAACTTTATGTTTCCTGCAGTTGCCTGCTATCTCTCTGCAGATTTGCACTTCCAATTCTCTTTGACTATTGGGTGGTCTGTAATACAATCCCACTAATGTGGCCATACCTTTCCTGTTTCTCAGCTCCATCCACAAGAACTCAGTAGACAAGCCCTCTAATTTGTCCTGCCTGAGCACTGCTGTAATATTTTCCCTAACAAGCAATGCCACTCCCCCACCTTTCATTCCTCTGCCTCGATCACATCTGAAACATCTGAACCCTGGAATATTAAGCTGCCAGTCCTGCCCCTCCTGTAGCCAAGTTTCACTAATTGCTACAACGTCATAAATCCACGTGTCAATCCACGCCCTCAACTCATCCGCCTTCCCCGCAATACTCCTAGCATTGAAATATATACACCTCAGAAGATTTTTACCACCACTCACAACCTTTCTATTAGTGGATTTGCTTGAACTTTTAACATCATTTATTTTCACCCCAGCCACACTGTCAGCTCTGGTACTGTGGTTCCCATCCCCCTGCAAATCTAATAAATCTATCAACAATCAATAATTCTTCCCCTCTACCATCAGATTTATGCTGAAGCTTTATAAGGCACTGGTGAGGCCACAGCTTGAGTATTTTGAACAGCTTTGGGCTCCTCATCTAAGAAGAGATGTGCTGGCTTTGGAGGGGGTCCATAGGAGGTTCGCAGGGATGATTATGGGAATGAAAGGGCTATCATATGAGGAATGGGAATATATTCGCTGGAGTTTAGAAGGATGAGGGGGATCTCATTAAAACCTTTCAGATGTTAAAAGACCTTGACAGAGTAGATGTGGAAAGGATGTTTCCCATAGTGGGGGAGTCTAGGATAAGTGGGTACAGCCTCAGGGTAGAGAGGCATCCATTTAAAACAGAGATGCAAAGAAATTTCTTTAGGCAGAGGTGCTGAATTTGTGGATTTTGTTATCACAGGCAGCTTTGGAGGCCAGGCCAGAGATTGATAGGTTCTTGATTGGACATGGCATCAAAGGTTACAGGGAGAAGACCGTAGAATGAGATTGAGGAGGGGAAAAAAGGATCAGTCATGATTGAATGGCAGAACAGACTCAATGGGCCAAGTGGCCTAATTCTGCTCCCATGTCTAATGGTTTTAAAGTAATTCACAATTTTTTTCTCTATTATTTGTATTGCATCGTATTGCAGCCAGTGATATTAAAGCTGATTCTGATTCCGAAATAGATATTTGCCTCAGTTTTCCATTATTCTATTTTGTATACAGAACTTTGAACTTGCTGGTTTTAATGAAAATACCTTTAATGACATCAGATAGTTTTCACAGAAATGGGTTAGGGAGAAGCAGCTATGCATCAGGAATTACAGAGTGTTGCCATTAGGACAAATAATATTCAACCTTCAAACTGTTTTCAGATGTAACCTATAAGTTATAGTCAGTGTTGAAATTATGGTACATAGACTGAAAAAGAAACACTGCAAAGGAAACCGGTTACCAACTACCAGCAGGAGGCTACTTAAGGAATATACTCTGGAAACTGATATGACCATGGGATATTCTCAGCTGCACTGGCCAGATGTATTGCTTAATCTTAATTGGTCCACATGAACCAATCATCAGACGTCTTGAAATAAGATATTTCATACTATTTGACAAAATTTAAGGGAGGTTTTCGATTGGCCATTTTCCTATTCAGCACATCAGACACAATTATGGACATCACAACCCTCACAATACTGTGTATAAATAAATGATGTTTTAGTCCTGATGAAAGGTCTTGGCACAAACTGTTGACTCTTTATTCCTTTCCATAGATGCTGCCAGACCTGCTGAGTTCCTCTAGCATTTTGTGTGTGCTGCTCTGGATTTCCAGCATCCACAGAATCTCTTGTGTTTATGTTTTAGTCTTGATTTTTTTTTAATCCTAGAAGTTTTTGCCCATCCACATGAACTACTTTGTCACAGCAAAGATTATTCAGAATATTGTCAGTTAAGATGTAATTCTATGGAACTATTTATCTACAATCAAAATATTGAAGTAAACTCTACAATATTGAAATAGTACTCAGTTGCCTGCAGTTATCAATGTTGTTAAATAGTTGAAATGCTTGATGAATTTTAATTTCTGGGAGATGCCACCATAAGACTTTCCTACCAGGTCATCCACCTGTGTGTCTGCTTGTGTTGAATAGAGACCTGTTATATCTGCAGCTTTGGTCTCTGTGTAGCTCATTCAAAGTTGCAACACTGCCTACATAAAAATTCTTGCGTGTGTTATATAAGCATTAACAATTTTATATGCAAGCATGACTGATCAGAAGGTCTATGCTCATAAATCAGGACTTCAAAGTGGTCATTGGGCTTTGGTGTCCTAGCTCAATGTTGTTCTATATGCTCAAATGCTTCTGTAGATACGCATACTTTGACAGAGTAAAAGTTTTACAGCTGTAATGTATGCTAAAAAAGGAATACTGTTTTTCTACTTACATGATATACTCTACTTGACTGTGTATAAAGAAGGCTTACTACCACAGTGAATTAATACTTTCCTTAATTTTTGGTTTTAGTTTGCATGCATTCCAGAATGATAAGATGAAAGCTTTACATTAGCTATACAGATTTTACTGGTTGGTAAGGTTGTGATTCAGCGAAGGATTGTGATATGAAATTGTCCATTACTTGGTACTTGTTTGAGAAGTGTAATCATTGCAGTGATACATAAAGGTGTTTGAACATTTGACCCAGATATATTTCATAGAAACAGGAGGAGCCTAGTTTCAGCCTGGGAAATTGTTCCCAGTGGCTGGATACTTTTTTTCTTAGAGTGTGCACAGGTTTAAACTCTATGGTCTGGCAATTCCTGTGGTGCAGCATATTATGAAATACTAAGATCTGCAATTAACTATGATTTGAACAATTCTGTAGCTAATTAACCCACCAGTGCAAATTTTGCAATCTCAACCGGCATCATATCTGACTCACAAAAACTTCAGATTACAGACAGTTCTTGGAACCCATATGTTTCCTGGGGAGGGCCCGCACTTGAAAAAAAAGAACTGTTCTGCTCAGATGGACATGATTGGGGATAGCTTCTGTTGTCTGGATTTTCTGTGGTCTTGAACCAGTCAGATCCCAAGGATGCCAGTCACGAGGAATTCAACCTCTATTTCCTTACAGTTGCTTGGGAAGGACTCTGACAAGTGGATCTTGTGGCACATGATCTCGTTTGCTGGGATGTAGTCCAGAATTATTAATTATTTCAGCTGAAGCAAATTTTATTTTTATATACTCAACACTAGAGCTTTTCATATTTACTTAAAATAAATATTGCTACAGAGAAAGTGCAGTACAGGTAAACAAACAGTGAGGTCAAGAATCCAACTTGTTGTGCTGGGGAAGCAGGAGCAGTAGCAGTGCCAAGCCGTAATGTAACTAGATAAGTTACTTTCTGTGGTGCATTGGTAAATGGAAAGATAAGACAAATACAACAGAAGCTAATGATCAAACACACCAGCATTAATATGTACTTTTAGAAGTATCTTCTGCTGCAGAGCTACCGAAGTAATCTTTTGTCACTTTGAGACTCAAGCCCTGATTTTTTTTTTAATTTTGTGGATGCTGTTAATGTTCAGAAAACAACAAGATCTCCCAGCTGTCTCAATATTTCTAGTATTTTCTGTTTTAGCTCTTCATTCTACTACTCTTATTCAAAGTCTCAATATAAAGTCTCACCACTTTCTTCCCCTGAGACATCAGACTCCTTAATACCCAGAGTCTAGACTGACATCTACATCATTTATTATTATATTGTAATTTGTCCTCTACTGTGCCTATTTTCTTGTTTATTATTTGTTATACTGCCCTGCACTGTTTTGTGCACTTTATGTAGTCCTGTGTAGGTCTGTAGTCTAGTGTAGTTTTTGTGTTGTTTTACGTGGTCTAGTGTAGCCTTGTGTTATCTCACTTAGTCTAGTGTAGTTTTGTGTTGTTTCATGTAGCACCATGGTACTGGAGGAACATTGTTTCATTTTACTGTATCAGCAGTTTATGGTCGAAATGACAATAAAAAGCGACTTGACTTGACTCAATAACACAAATTTCTCTTTGACACTCAATTGAAATGATAGCAAACTTTCTTCACCATAAAACAATTCTCAATACAATACATATGTATTTAAATGTGTATACAGTATAGTGCAACAATATTTACAGTGTGGAACAATATTTGACTTATAAATAAACAAGGGTTAAAATTGTATTTGTTATTACAAGTAACGGGAGAACTTTAAAGGTGTGCAATCATTATAAAAATTGACAGTGTAAAGTTATAAAAAATCAGCAAATCTTGCTTGTTGGTTTTGATTATTTCACATTATATTGCAAACTCCCTTTGTTCTCATTGTACTGTACCAATGCTCTACAGGAAATGTGAGATGTAAATATTGGAATTATGGTTTTGATGCTGAGCGAGCATTATATTCCAAACACATTGTTGTGTCCACTGTATTATGGAAGCTGAGACAGATATTTAATGAATAGAGAAGTGGGCAGAAATGCAGCAAAAATAAATTTCTCCCCTGACAACAGCCTAATAACGTGATATCTAAAATCATCTCACAGTTCTCTTGAATCAACCTTTTGATAGTGGTTTCGGACTCAATCACAACCTGTTATTTTCATCATTTTTGCATTAGCAAGACTTGATTTATGTAAGTACAAAGAATTTTTTTTTATCCTGTCTTAGGAATTGTTACAGCACACCATAGGCTTGTGAAGTCTTTCCTACTGTTACTTGTAGTATAATTGTATTGTTTATGAATATTATTCCTGTTTCTAACATATTACGTTAAATAGCAGTCAGTGGAAAATTACGGCATTAGCACCTAAAGGCAATTTTCCTCAATACACTGCAAAAAAAACTCACTTCGCCCTGGAATCACTGAATGGAGATTTCTCACCGCCCAAGACAAATAAGCAGAACACCTAGGCTCTAATTCTATGATTTAGCTGACAAATGCTTATGTTTGTCTTGGATTACATTTGATATCTGGTAAACATTGCTCGGGATTTATGGAAACAGTCAAGTGGAATGGATCCAGAATAAGTTCTGTGTTATAAGCTTCTTTGCAGTGAGTGTATGCATATACTGATATCAAGCAGCAACTGTTCTGGTATTGTACAATACAATTATGCTGCTGTACATCAAAAAAATGTATAGCATGATTATGTTGATCCGATAGAAACAGGCGGCAAGTTCTACAGTTTTACCAGACTACAGGGATATTAGTGAACAAAGGCTAAATGGGCCCCTTAATTACAATGGAATGGGGCTTTAATGCACCCAGGCCAGAATATGTACTTAGTTTGGTCTGTTTGTTTGGCAGTGACCTATGAAGCCTTTGTCTGGTATATGTAGTTATTTTACAATTTAATAAATCTATTGAGGTCTAGCTTTCAAATTTGACACTTGTCAGCCTGTTGTAGATGGCCGACTTAAGCACAGTAAATGAGTTTACATTTACCTGACCTCCTATTTGAGTTCACTGCACATAACAAATACTTCCATGGAGTGCACTGTTTGCATAAATGTCCCAGGTTGGATGTTACAAGATTTATGCTTCAGATATTCTCTCTTAAAGTTTCCAATCCCATCACTTAATTGTCTCAGTAATTTCATTCTAGTTATGATCATTGGTCTGTGTAAACAAATACTGCGTTCATCATAGCATAGTTGCTCAAGATATTGAAGTACCTATTGCTCCTCAATCTATGAGTGCAGCGCAAGCTGCGGAACCAAGGTTGAATCTCTTACACCAGTTTTTATTCATCAGTGGAATTCACAAATTTTGTCTAAATGCACACAAATTCACATATATCGATTTCTCCATGTTGAAATTTTGTAGTTATAATTAGAAACACAACAAATAGAAAAAAATCCATCAGCATGATATATTTCTCTGATCCTTTGTCAGTTATAAATCTATAATTCATTACATACATGCACTCTTGAATTTTCTTTCCAAATTCAGCTGTCTTGATACAATACTCCTAATCTATAACTCTTTCTAAATTCCACACTGTTTGACAATGGTTTTGGCTACTTTCCCTAGCTTTTCTTCTAAATCTGCTTCATGTTTGTTGCTACTCACTTCCATTCTTGGCGGGCACAATATTTGCCAAAGCACTTTGAAAAATAATGCCATGATGAAAGATCTCTGATTCTTAAAGAGTTAAGTTGGAAACATCGGTACATAATATAGCTTTCAAGCAAGAGAAGATAGATATTTCAAGCATAGATATCCAGATGATCGCCATTGTTGTCTATAATTGTTTTCTACTGATAAATGATGGCTTTGTGGATTTCCTTTGTGTGGCAGACATTGTTTTTGGGATGAAAGGCAGATGCCTCCTGAATCCACAGAAAGTTTTAAAAATCATTGATTGAGAGTATCAGGAAATAGCAGAGGCATTAAATTAATTCTTTAAATTAGTCTTCATAAATGACAACCACAGTCCAGTCATATAGAGCCAGGAAACAACGAAATAAGCAAACATCTGTAAAGCATTTGTTATGATGAAACTCAAAATATTAAATATCTAGAAGGGTCTTAGTTCTGTGGAAAACCCCTTTGATATCTTTGAAGAAAATTAAAGAAGAAAAAAATGGTTCTCAGGCACTGCGATAAAAGTCTTTCCATTATGGAAGCTTTTGTTAGAATGCAAAAGTAAGCAGACCATATTGTTGAGGAAGCTGGTGACTGCAGAAGGACTTAGACAGATTAGGAGAATGGGCAAAGAAGTGGCAGATAGAATACAGTGACAGGAAGTATATGGTCATGAACTTTGATAAAAAAGAATGAAAGCCTAGACTATTTTCTAAATGGGGAGAAAATTAAAAAAATCAGAGATGCAAAGGGAATTGGGAGTCCTCATGCATGCTTCTCTAAGGGTTAATTTGCAGGTTGACTCGGTGGTGAGGAAAGCAAATGCATTATTAACATTCATTTTGAGAGGACTAGAATACAAAAACAAGGATATAATGCTGAGGCTTTATAAGGCACCGATGAGGCGTCACAGAGTATTGTGAGCAGTTTTGGGTCTCTTATTTAGGAAAGGATGTACTATCATTGGAGGGGGTTTAGAAGAGGTTCATGAGAATGATTCCAGGAATGAAAAGCTAATTGTATGAGGAGTGATTGATGGCTCTGGGCCTTTACTCACTGGAATTTAGAAGAATGAGAGGGATCTTACTGAATCCTATCAAATGTTGAAAGGCCTAGATAGACTGGATGTGGAGAGGATACTTCTTATGGTGGGGGAGTCTAGGACCAGTGGACACAGCCCCATAATAGAGGGACATCCATTTAGAACAGAGATGAAGAGGAATTTCTATAAGCAGAGTGTGGAAAATCTGTGGAATTTGTTGCCACATGCAGCTACACGTTAGGTCATTCGATGTATTTAGGGCGGAAATAGATCGGCTCTTGATCAGTCAGATGTGAAAGGTTATGGGGAGATGGCAGGAGAATAGGGTTGAGATTGAAAATCGATCAGCCATGGTGAAATGGCAGAGCAGACTCAATGGGCTAGTTCTGCTCTTATGTCTTTATATTTTAAGTATAGATACTACACTAAAGCAGCCAGTGAGTAAGTGGGCCAGTGAAGGAGTGGAGCTATGAGGCTTTGACTCAAGAGGCTTCGACGAGAAGAGGCAGAGGACGAGCTTGTTCCCAGTTAGTCTTTACAATACCTCCTGAGACGGTGATGTGCCTCTCATGTGAGATGTGGCAGTCTTGGGGGTACTCCCCTCTCCCGCAGAGTCATATCTGCCAGAAGTGCATGCAGCTGGGCAATCTGGAAGACCATGCAAGGAATCTGGAGCAGCAGCTGGATGACCTTCGACTCGCAAGGGAGAATGAGGCAGTCATAGATGAGAGCTACAGGGAGGTAGTCACACCTAGGCTGCCAGAAGCAGGTCGTTGGGTGACAGTCAGAGGGGGGAAAGCAAAGGTGAATAGACAGGTAGTGCAGTGCACCCCTGTAGCCATTCCCCTGAATAATAAGTTTACCGTCCTGGATACTGTTGGCGGGGATGACCGATCAGGTGTGAGCCACGGTGGCAGGGCCTCCGGCACTGAGTCTGACCCTGTGGTGCAGAAGGGTGGGACGGAGAAGAGGAGAGCTGTCATCATTGGAGACTCTATAGTCAGGGGAGCAGACAGGAGATTTTGTGGACGTGAGAAGGACACCCGCATGGTTTGTTGCCTCCCGGGTGCCAGGGTCTGGGATGTCTCTGACCGGGTGCACGACATCCTGGTACGAGAGAGAAAGCAACCAGAAGTCGTGATACATATTGGCACGAATTACATAGGCAGGAAGAGGGATGAGGTCCTGAAGTGTGAGTTTCGGGAACTAGGCAGAAGGCTGAAGAACAGGACCTCAAGGGTGGTACGTGACAGTGATGGTAAGAGTTGGAGGAGATGGCAGTTGAATGCGTGGCTGAGGAGTTGGTTCAGGGAGCAGGGTTTTAGATTTTTGGATCATTGGGATCTCTTCTGGGGAAGGTGGGACCTGTACAGATTGGATGGGTTGTACCTGAACTTGAGGGGGAGCAATATCCTTGCAGGGAGGTTCGCTGGCATGGTTCAGGAGGATTTAGACTAATTTGCAAGGGGGATGGGACCTGGAGTGATAGAGCAGCAAAAGAAGTGTGTGGCGTAAAGCCAGATCTAACATATAGAGAAGGTTTGAGGAAAGAGAAGCAGAATGAAGGGTGTAAAGGTAGGAAGGTAGAAGGGCTAAAGTGTGTGTACTTCAGTGCAAGATGCATCAGGAACAAAGGTGATGAACTGAGAGCTTGGATACATACATGGAATTATGATGTAGTGGCCATTACAGAGACTTAGCTGGCACCAGGACAGGAATGGATTCTCATATTCCTGGATTTCAGTGCTTTAACAGGGATAGAGAGGGAGGAAAAAGGGGAGGAGGGGTGACATTACTGGTCAGGGATACTATTACAGCTACAGAAATGGTGGGTAACGTTGCAGGATCCTCTTTTGAGTCAATATGGGTGGAAGTCAGGAACAGGAAGGGAG
Source organism: Mobula birostris (assembly GCF_030028105.1). Lineage (NCBI taxonomy): Eukaryota > Metazoa > Chordata > Chondrichthyes > Myliobatiformes > Myliobatidae > Mobula > Mobula birostris. The sequence goes on along the minus strand of NC_092371.1, from coordinate 207,457,115 downwards.
CAGTTACTCTATTGGGAGTATTTTATAGGCCCCCTGGTAGCAGCAGAGATACAGAGGAGCAGATGGGAGGCAGATTTTGGAAAGGTGCAAAAATAACAGGGTTGTTATCATGGGTGACTTTAACTTCCCTAATATTGATTGGCACCTGATTAGTTCCAAGGGTTTAGATGGGGCAGAGTTTCTTAAATGTGTCCAGGATGGATTCCTGTCACAGTATGTTGACAGGCCGACTAGGCGGAATGCCATACTAGATCTAGTATTAGGTAACAAACCGGGTCAGGTCACAGATCTCTCAGTGGGTGAGCATCTGGGGGACAGTGACAACCGCTCCCTGGCCTTTAGCATTATCATGGAAAAGGATAGAATCAGAGAGGACAGGAAAATTTTTAATTGGGGAAGGGTAAATTATGAGGTTATAAGGCTAGAACTTGCGGGTGTGAATTGGAATGATGTTTTTGCAGGGAAATGTACTATGGACATGTGATCAATATTTAGAGATCTTGCAGGATGTTAGGGATGCATTTGTCCCGGTGAGGAAGATAAAGAATGGTAGGGTGAAGGAATCATGGGTGACAAGTGAGGTGGAAAATCTAGTCAGGTGGAAGAAGACAGCATACATGAGGTTTAGGAAGCAAGGATCAGATGGGTCTATTGAAGAATATAGGGTAGCAAGAAAGGAGCTTAAGAATGGGCTGAGAAGAGCAAGAAGGGGGCATGAGAAGACCTTGGCGAGTAGGGTAAAGGAAAACCCCAAGGCATTCTTCAAATATGTGAAGAACAAAAGGATGACAGGAGTGAAGGTCGGACTGATTAGAGATAAAGGTGGGAAGATTGCAGAGAGACATTGATAGGTTGCAGAAGTGGGCTGAGAAGTGGCAGATGGAGTTCAACCCGGAGAAGTGTGAGGTGGTGCACTTTGGAAGGACAAACTCCAAGGCAGAGTACAAAGTAAATGGCAGGATACTTGGTAGTGTGGAGGAGCAGAGAGATCTGGGGGTACATGTCCACAGATCCCTGAAAGTTGCCTCACAGGTAGATAGGGTAGTTAAAAAAGCTTATGGGGTGTTAGCTTTCATAAGTCGAGGGATAGGGTTTAAGAGTTGTGGGGTAATGATGCAGCTCTATAAAACTCTGGTTAGTCAACACTTGGATTACTGTGTCCATTTCTGGTCGCCTCACTATAGGAAGGATGTGGAAGCATTGGAAAGGGTACAGAGGAGATTTACCAGGATGCTGCCTGGTTTAGACAGTATGGATTATGATCAGGGATTAAGGGAGCTAGGGCTTTACTCTTTGGAGAGAAGGAGGATGAGAGGAGACATGATAGAGGTGTACAAGATATTAGGAGGAATAGACAGAGTTGGATAGCCAGCGCCTCTTCCCCAGGGCACCACTGCTCAATACAAGGGAACATGGCTTTAAGGTAAGGGGTGGGAAGTTCAAGGGGGATATTAGAGGAAGTTTTTTACTCAGAGAGTGGTTGGTGCGTGGCATACACTGCCTGAGTCAGTGGTGGAGGCAGATACACTAGTGAAATTTAAGAGACTACTAGACAGGCATATGGAGGAATCTAAGGTGGGGGGTTATATGGGAGGCAGGGTTTGAGGGTCGGCACAACAATGTGAGCTGAAGGGCCTGTACTGTGCTGTGTTCTATGTTCTATGTTCTATGTTCTATGTTCTATTTAAACATAGCAGACTTAAAATAACATAATACTTTTGGCTTAACTAATATCACCTGAGGAATAGAGAGTCCATGGTTCATTAGTAATGAATGTTCTTAATCAGAAGTGCAGCAAGTCTAATCAGACACACCTAATGAATGGAGATTTCTTTGATTAGTGCCAGAGGCCCCCACCCTCACAGTATGGGATATGGGAGCCTCTAAAATTTTCCTGCCATATGAGTCTTGTCAGTCAGTATAAGAGCTGTCTTGGAAGTTCAATCACATGGGATTGTTAACTAGTCCATTTAATTTCCATTTCTTAGCATCCTTCTTTGATTGAAATGTGTGTTGAGGCGCGATCCTCAGAAAACGAAGTTGAGCATGACAACTTTAATATGTTGAATCTTGCTATGAGGACACTCAACCCTCAGGTACAGTTGCAAGAAACTTTGTGTAAGCCTGTTGCTGAAGATTTCTATTGATTGAGTTTGCCCATGTGAACAGTTGATTTATTGTATATGCGCTTAGCTATAGCACGTTCCAATAAACATGCAGATTGCAAAGCAGGAGGGAAAAGATAGAAAGTTCAATCAGAGTTAAATCATTGCATGGGAATTGGAGCCTACACTGAGACATAAACATCTGTATGAGAGCCACAGTGCATGACATGGACCCCAACAGTGGAAGAAAAATCAGACTACCATGCCCATTATAAGACATCTCAATAATTTTTGCTATTTATGGGCATCAGATTTATCATCACTGATACGTGATGTGGAATATGTTGTTTTGTTGTAGTACGTTGCAAAGACACAAAAATATATAATGTCCAAAAATAAATAAACTGTGCAAAATAAAGAATGATAAGGTAGTGTACATGGGTTTCACACAACTTTCAGAAATGTGATGGTAGAGGTGAATCATTGAATATGAGACTACTGGCTCCTGTAACTCCACCTTAATGTTAGTAATTAGAAGAGGGCATGTCCTTGATAGTGAGAGATGGATGCTGCTTTCTTGAAGCACCACTGCTTGAAGCTGTTGTTGATGGAGGGAAGGGTTGGGCTGTGTCTATAACCCTCTCCAGTCTCTTGTGATCCTGTACATCGGAGCGTCCATGCTAAGCTGTGATGCTACCAGTCAGAATGCTCTCCACTGCACATCTATAGAAATTTGTAAGGGTGTTTGATGATACACCAAATCACTTCGAACTTCAATGAATTAAAGCAATTGTTGAACTATCAATATTGTTTTGATTAATATTTTAAGGCTAATGTCCTTCTTTAGTTGCCATGAAAAGTTAGTGATGAGCTTTCCTTTTGAAATCCCTCTCACAGTGGTGTTTGAGACTGGCAGAATGACAGTTCTGTCTAAGAGGTGATAGACTTGAAGATTGTGTTGAGGAAGTTGAGGAACATGAGGAAGTTCAAGAGTGCTTAAACAAAGTACTACCAGCATGTCTCCTGTCCCACCAAAGGCCCAAACTGTTACGTTTTGTAACTGGAAAAAAAATTAATAGAATGCAAAAAGACGGGAGCCCAGGAGAGCATGTCTCAGTTTCTATAGCAAGTCATGCAGATATGATGTGGTGGTATGATGATGTTTGCTATTCAAGTACTTCCTACATATAACTACAATCAATTATATAAACATTAAAGAATGCCTAATCATGCAATATATTTACAATATTACTCAAAGTTTTCTGGTTTAAGATAGCGCTACGGAAAATGTGCGACTGCTTACTTGTGGTTCAAAAGCAAATGAATTTGATTAAAAGCATTATTGATAACACTTTTTTGAAGTAAATTATGGTAAAGTATCACCTCAGATAATGAAGAGACAAGTGAACTTGCGAGATGTGCCCTGCTGGTGCACTGCAAGATCGATGTACTTGGAGTTGGAGCCGTGCTGGTTGGAATGGATGATTCAGTGGGGAGAAGTCAGGGCGGAGAAGTTCCAATGTACCCCAGCGCAAGGGTTGATCACTATAAGGACCAAGCCAAATTGGTGAGGTTGAGAATTGCTTCTTTGGCAGCAAAATCCAGGTCCGAAGCAAATTGCTGGGCGGCAAGTGCTGGGCTCTGAGTGACTTGCCACAGTGAGGCCTGGGTCCTAAATTCGAGCTACATACGCTGTTTGGACAATTGAAAAGCCAGCTTGGATAGACTGGACAGGCAGGGTGTTGAGAGCCGGGCGAGGCTGGATTGCTCTAAGCTTCGAGCTGATTTGGAGAGGTTGAGAATGGCTTCTCCAGCAGCGAAATCTAGTCCCAGAGTGATTCACCATGGTGGGACCTGGTTCCTTTTGTGAGGTTCAGACAATTAAATGCCAGTCCAGGTAGTCTACACACCCACATCTACACAACCCCCTCCCCCCCCCCGTACATACTTTGGCAAATCAGACAACCAGGCCTCCTTCTCTTTGCATACAGACAGTTGAAACATAAAGATCCAACACTGAAAGTCGTCCAAAGCTTGTCTGAGGAAAAACATGAGCTTCTATGTAATTTCTTTCTGTCCAGCAGCCTGCCTAGATGAGACCATCACCACTGTGACAAACTTGATGAGCAGGTGTGTTGAGAACTGTGAAAAAAGAGAAAAATGGAGGTGTTCCCAAAACAAAGTCCATGGATTAACTGAGAAATCCACTCCCCACTGAAGTCTGGGTCTGCAGCATTCAAATCAGAAAAACATGATCTCCATAAAGTTATCAGGGATGCCAGGAGATATCAGTCCAGAATAGAGTCCCAAACCACTGTAATTTGTGCAGAGCTTACATGTTATAACAGGCTACAAGATGAAATCAGACAGTATTGTCAACAACTGTGCATTCCTTCCCAATGAGCTGAATGCATTCTATGCATGTTTTGAACAGAAGGAGACTTGAATGTCACCACCCTCCTTGACGGTCTCCAAGACAACTGGATCCCCAGTCAACATTGCAGATGCAAAATTAGCTCTTCGGAGAAAGCATCAGTTCTGGATGGTGTCCCTAGTTGTGTTCTCAGATACTAAGCACGTCAATGGAAGGGGTATTTGCAGTCATTGCTAACCTATCCCTGCTTCAATTTGAGCTTCACACCTGCTTTAGAGAGACTACCATCATCTGGTACCTAAGAGAACAACAGGGTGTTTTCCTGACCGTCACACTTTGGCTCAGTCATCCACTAGCATGAGGCTGGTCAGGGTATGTATTAAATCCAGCCTCCCACACATATTCGACCCACTGCAATTCACCTACCACCAAAACAAGTCCATGGCAAGTAGTTCATAGTTCATAGTTAAAGTTTAGTTGTCAGACAATCAAAAGAGTGTTACTCCAGAGTTGAAGTTCAAAACAGTTATATACAGCACAAAGCACATATAAGTTATTTGTACAATTTATTCACACAAAACAAAATATAGTCCAATACCCTGAGTCCATGAATGTTGTAGAAATCTGCAGGGAAACACAATATAGCCTGTCTTCTGTTGAGTGAATACTGGGGCAGCATTGAGTCCAGCTTGGACGCTGTGCCACAGCACCTCTGGAAGAGTGCACTGACTCCGATTTCTTTCTCCTGGGCGGATGTAAACAGGCAATTGGACAGCTTGAGGCCCAGTCCTCACTATAACTGAGGCCACCCAGCTCCCCTGCCATCCGCCAATAAACCAGTGAATTGGACTTGTAGCATCCCACATTAACGAAATCCAACAGGGTCCTGCAATCACAAGGAAAGTGACTAAGCATGATGACATCATGAAAAGGTACAGTTGATATTCCGAATGGGAGGAAATATCATCTAAGTGACTTTGATAGTGGATTGACTGTTGGTGCCAGACAGGATGGTTTGTGTATCTCAGAAATTACTGATCTCCTGGGATTTTCACACTAGATTTTACAGAGAATGGTGCGAAAAACAAAAAAAAATCCAGTGAGCAGCATTTCTATGGGCGAAAAGGTTTAAAGTGTGATGTGATGAAGTCGGAGGAAAGCCGCATCTATCATCAAAATTCTCACCACCCAGGTTCAAGAACCTGAGTACTCGCACCACCAGGTTCAAGAACATTTACTACACCTCAAACATCAGGCTCATGAACAAAAGAGGATAATTACATTCATTCTATTTCTGGTGCTCCCACAAGCAGTGATCTCACTTTTAAGGACTTTTTATTTCATGCTCTCATTATTTATTCCAATTTTTATACTTGCATTTGCAAAAAGTTTGTTGTCTTCTATGCTCTTGCTCTTTCATTCATCCTGTTTACAGTTACTGTTCTATAGATTTGCTGAGTATGCCTGCAGGAAAAAGAATCTCGGGGTTGTACATGATGACATGTATGTACTCTGATAATAAATTTTACTTTGAACTTTGAAGTATACTGAGCAAAGTTAATGAGTGTGGCAGTGGTAGTTGTTAGTTCAGAAAGTGGTTGGATCAGCAAATACAACTACTTTTCCTGCTCTGACTATAATTAAACCATTTTAAACCACCTGAGCTTGATGTTACAGACTCTTCATCCTCATAATCTTGGTGCAAGCTTCAATTTTATTTCCTTCAATTTTTGGGTAAAAGATGTCATTCCCTTCTTCTAGGCCTGAATGGCACTTCACAAACCACCTTAAAATCATTCAGGTTTTGCTGTGATATAACTGCATTGATATTAATCATGATTTTATATGTGCATCAGATTTCAGGAAAAATAATGCACAGCATCCTTGACTACTTTTTACCGTGGGTGGTCGATGGGGGGCTTTAAAGTTTTAGCAAATTCGTCCAAAATATACTAACCTGCATTTCATTTGCTATAGTTTCTACTCACACTGCAACATTCTCTTGAATTTGTCAGATATGTTTTGCATTTGCACTGACAGAAGACTATGTTAATATGCCATGGGAAAGAAAGTCAAGCTTAATTTGAAAACTTAAAGCAAATTGTTTCCTTTGTCTCATTCAAATCAACAGAGTGTGATAATTTTTGTGTTCTTAAGATGGTAATGCCTAAATCACTTTTAAGATTGGATTCTGAATTACCTTCATTGAAGCCTCTGGCTATGGCATTATGTAAGCGTGGTCATTATTGAAGTTGCATGTTACATCACAATGTTGGTGAATAGTTGCAATGCCTACTATACAATTACATCTTCTGTTGGTTTAGATTTAGAAACAATTTCCATTCACAATATTAGAAACATAGAAAACATAGAAAATAGGTGCAGGAGTAGGCCATTCGGCCCTTCGAGCCTGCACCGCCATTCAGTATGATCATGGCTGATCATCCAACTCAGAACCCTGTACCAGCCTTCCCCCCATACCCCTAATCCCTTTAGCCACAAGGGCCATATCTAACTCCCTCTTACATATAGCCAATGAACTGGCCTCAACTGTTTCCTGTGGCAGAGAATTGCACAGATTCACCATTCTCTGTGTGAAGAAGTTTTTTCTAATCTTGGTCCTAAAAGGCTTCCCCTTTATCCTCAAACTGTGACCCCTTGTTCTGGACTTCCCCAACATCGGGAACAATCTTCCTGCATCTAGCCTGTCCAATCCCTTTAGGATTTTATATGTTTCAATAAGATTCCCCTTCAATCTTCTAAATTCCAACGAGTATAAGCCTAGTCGATCCAATCTTTCATCATATGAAAGTCCTGCCATCCCAGGAATCAATCTATTGATGTAGAGTGTAGATGAAATGATTTTATTATAAACAGTAGTCAATTGAACCTGCTTACTTGCAAAAAGTGACAACTAAATCACAGCAAGAGTGGGGTAATTGATGTGACACCGGCAGTGTTTGCATAATACAACATAGGTAGGCCACAAAGTTCTGTAAGTTCCGGTGCAAAGAAATTGCAGTTTGAGTCTTTCTGCTGGCTTAGAAGAGTAAAGAATACATACTCTCCTTTTAGTTACTGCATACAAACCTGGCAAATAATGACCATTCAAATAATTGGAGAACCCATGGGTTTACCATAATAATCAGTGGTATTTCCTAAGCAATGAGAATAAATGAGAACTGATAAGAATAACTTGCCAAAGCATATATGCGGAAAAAAAAAACTGAGGCAAATTCATTCAGAAGGAGATGACTATTTTTGAAGCTTCTCATAACAAAATATAGCGGATGAAATGCATGTGGATCATATTTCCCTGATTTTCTGAACAGCCACAATTCTTAAACATCTTGAAGTTGAAAGAAATGGAACTTGGACTGGACAAAGAGGGTAGGTATCATATTTCAATAAAAGGGCTTTTATTCTGACTTTAAACAAAATATCTAATGAACAGATGCAAGCACGACATATGATTCACTTGCTAATATGTGACAGAGTTGAAAAGTGGCATAAGTGTCAGTAAATAAATCAAATCACAGGCCTGTATCCGTCAGTTTATCACAGGATGAATGGACTTTCTTCAAGTTTGTCAGCACAATTCAAAATTTGAATGCAGGTATACAGTACAAATGTTTAAAAAGAAACACACACTTTGTGCAGATCTATATGCTATTGCTGTCTAGAAATTAGCAACACTGGAGTTTCTGTTTATACCATTTAGAAAATAGAACTGGCTCAATAAAAGCTTATGCTTACAACTCAGGAATTCATCATTTAAAGGTGGTGACATTTATTAAGTATCTTCCTGCCTCAGGTGAAATACTAGATAGCCTATGAAAGAAAAAAAAAATAATTTTAAGCTTAAACGTATGATATTGATTTCCATTTCTCCCTTTATAGTTTTGATATATGCACTCAGTTACATTATATATAGACATGTGAATGTTGAATATTCCAATTGGCTGATTTAAATCACTAACAACTGCTCTCACACATTACATCTCTACCTCCTTTTCTATTTTCTTCATGCTGAATTAGTTCTGAACAAGGCAAAAACACTCTGGCACCATTATCCAGGAAGAAGTCAGGACAATGAGAGCTTATGCCCACTCCATGGTAGAAAATATCACATCTGAGCACAGTTCTTGTTCTCAATGTCTTTTCATTCACATCTGCCAGCAGGAGCCATTAGAGAGTAATCAGGCGGCAAATCCCAAAATGACTTTCTTCTTTTTAGCCGAAAAATGCAGATGCCAATGATCAGGTTCCATGTACTAGCAACCAAAATTGGTTAACTGAACACAAATGTACAAATTCAGAACTGAAAACATTAGAGTGAATTGATAATATTAAGCTTTTTTAATAAAATCTAACAGCTTTCTCTAATGATACATTTCTGTTTTGTGCTTTTGAGTTCATACATGAGTTATTATTATATTCAGAATTCTTAAAACACATTCATTCCATTAGATATTATCCAAATTAAACTTTTAGAATGTTTAATCAATGATGGTTTATGCTTAAGCATCATTTGAGATTGATTCCGGCTCCGAGACACCTGAGTATCCTGGACTGGCACTTTGAGGACCACGTCTCATGAGCAAGTGATCTCAGTATCAGACATAATTCTGTTTTCAGTTGGATCTCTTCATCACTTTAGAAAACAATAGCCAGAATCTCAACATACTTTCCTCCTCTTTTCATTAAAAACATTTTCACCCCTGTTCCTTGACTGTTATGAGTCGTTGTGTACAAACCCTTTTATTTAATTCAGCCTCAGCTGGAATAAAGCTTTTCTTCCACAGCAACAGGTTTTGATCCAAATTTACACTCCCACCCATCTCCCTTTGCCATTATGGCAATGTTTTTATGTTTTGAGACAAAATTTATGTGATTGTAAAAGAAATAACACTTCAATTATTTATTTGTTTTTATTTAGATATCACTGGCAAATCCAATATTTATTGTCTATCTTGCCCCTTGTGACGTGGGTGAAGGAACAAAATAACTGAATGGCTTAACAAGCAATTTTGGATTGAGTAAGTATGGCGTAAAAGATTCTGCAGATGCTGGAAATCTTAGCAACACACACAGATAGTGGGAACTTCTATTGTTTATTTCTCTCCATAGATGCTGCCTGACTTAAGTACCTCCAGCATTTTGTTTGTGTTGCTTGAATTGAAACTAATAATGGAGTGGAAAGTATCTCTGGTCTGTGGACAATGTCTAATAACATATGGGAAAAATAAGATGAATGAAGCCATCATCATAGTGGGTGATTACATGTGTGTAAATAAGTGCAGAATTGATGAAATCTGCTTGGAGGAAATAGCTGAGGAAACTGATTGCACACTTGGGAATATAATATACCATGAAATATGTTGAAAAACAGCTAATCTTTGAATCTATTAAGATGAAACTACATGAGAGATTGCAGGGTGGTTCACAGCATGTAAGAGAGTTTATCCAACTATACGTAAAGCGTATGCATGCTATAATTGTCTCTGTACTGCCCTCACTGTTATTTTGCCTCTTGCATTCCAAGGGTGGCTGCAGATAGCACACTTAGACAAAGGACAAGGTGAGGCAGCCATGAATCCATGTAATATGTGCACTTCCAGCTCTCAAGCTGCAGTGAGCTGTAAAATTAGTCAGTTCTATCATGGGTATTAACCTCTGTAGTATCCAAGACATCTTCAAGGAACTGTGCCTCAGAAGTGTGGCTTCCATGATCAAGGACCCCTGCTACCCAGAAAATGTCCTCTTCTCATTGTTAACATCAGGAAGGAGGTACAGAAGCCTGAAGGCACACATTCAGCAATTCAGGATCAGCCTCTTCCCCTCCGCCATCTGATTCCTAAATGGACATTGAACCCAGGAACACTACCTCACTACTTTTTAAAAGTTTCTGTTTTTTGCATGACTTATCTTAATTTAACTATTTAATATACATATATACTTACTGTAATTCAGTTTTTTTATTTTGCACCAATTGCTATTTATGGACCAGATTAGCCGGAGGGCAGAATATGATGGATGTAACAATGCAAACTAATCCTGATGGTAACTGCAAAGGGCTCATATTTAACAATTTAGGTGGGATGGTAGTATAGTGATCAGCACAATGTTTTACAGTACCAGTAACCTGGGTTCAATTCTAGCTGTTGCCTGTAAGGAGTTTGTATGTGACAGTGTGGGTTTCCTCCGGGTGCTCCAGTTTCCTCCCACAGCCCAAAGGTAGGTTAATTGGTTATTGTAAATTGTTCTGTGACTGGGCTGGGATTAACTATAGGATTGTTGGGTGGCGCAACTCGAAGGGCGAGGGGGACCGATGCAGATCTGCATCTCAACAAATAAATAACAAATAAATTCAGCTTTAACTTAAAAAAGTATATTTAAGACTGTTTATTCTGTTTGGAGCTGGTAAAATACTCAGTTTCAAATGTCCAGTGAAAATTCGAACTCAATTAAATGTCACCATTCCCTAATAAATTTTGAACAATAGAGGGGCTTCCTTTCCCAAAACTAAAGTTTTTAAAAAAAAGGTCTCTTTCTATGATTACTCAGAATGAAATTAACAGCTAACATCTGCAGTAGTCACTTCTTAGATTACTTGTACATCATGGATTTCTAATCATTTAATCATGTTATTCTTTTCTCTGCAGAATGGAAATCTAATATAAAAATTTTTGTCATTCTGAAATATGGTGATTAATTAGTAGCTGAAAAACATAGCGGTAAAAGTAATAATAACTTCATCAAAAACTGACTGAAGAATGTATACTTTGGAGCTGAGTTTTAATATAATCCAACAAAATCTGGGCTGTAATTGATTATCAAGAAGCAATCAATTGTTTAACAAAATTTATAATCCTAAGTAGCAGGCATAGGAGGAAGTAGCTGAAAGCCACAAAGTCAGTGAAGTACAGCTTTAGATGGAGTGGGTATAAGTGTAGGCCTCTTACAGTTCACACTCCCCAGAGACCCAAGGCATTCCAAATATCAGCAGACTTTCATGGGAACTTTTGCATAAGCCAAGGCACTTTTTGCAAACCTTGCAAAAATTGAATAATACAGGAGAATTTTAGGTAATGTGTCTTATAACAAAGGCAGAGTACAGCTTATAAACTCCAGCTAGGAAGATTAAATCACTAAATAGTTAAGAGAATAAATATATAACACCTGGGATGGGGATCAGATAATTTTTTTAAACTTTATTGATTGCATATTTATTGTATCGGTACTATCTGCATGAAGTGCTGCCTTAAGAAGGTGACATATATCATCAAAGATCCACACCATCAGGGCCATGTCATTTACTTACAGCTACCATCAGGCTGTGGGTAGAGATATCCAATGTCCCATACCACCAGGTTCAACAACAGTTACTTCCCTTCAGCCATTGGGTTCTTGAACCAACCTGCGTAATCTTAATCAAAACCTCAATGTTGGAACATTATGACCACATTGTCCATTTGCACTACATTTGGCTTTTTTTTTGTTCTAGTGGTGTTCTTTCTTGCAAAAAATTATTTATACTTTTCTTGTGGATGCTGCTTATCTGATGCTATGAGTAAGCAAGTTTTAAATTGCAGTTGCGTATATACAGTATGTACTAGTGTGTGTGATAATGAACTTGACTTTGAACTTGACTGTCACTATTTTGGTTAAATAACAATTTTCCCATCTCTGTATTTTGTAGTTGTGAGAAGACACTTAAGGAAGTACAATCATGAAAAATGGAATGCTAGCTTAACTACTTTTTCTTAGTACGTGGCTCTGAAAATTCACATGTGAAACTTGAGTCAGAACCTGTCTTGGGTAGAACACCAGAGACAGATGTCCCAATATAGCAGAATCCTCATGTATGAAATGATAATAGCTGGAGTTTGAACAACTGATCATCAGAATATGTAAGTATACAGTTTGGTTACAGATCATTGTCAAATGTTCTCTGCTTCTTTACGAGAAGACACATCTCGGAGGTATCTGGTACACTAGTCTTTCCTGCTGTATCATGAGCCCCACTGATTTACAGCTGGTGAGCATCAGTGTATGTAAATAGATAATGGTTGGTAGAAACCCCTATCTCGATGAAGATAGGAATGGCTTTTCACAAACATATGTCATTGCAGGTCCTGTCACTGAGATGAGATCTCACTGCAAGGAAAAATAATTTCTGTAAAATTTTAGGGAGAACCTTAACTCCATTACCAATGAAAATTAGCAAGCTTAGTAGATGCAAGCAGTCACCAGAAAGGTCCAATAAGCTAAGTGTAAAACTCTTTATTGATGCAGAATAAGGACCAGGTGACCAGAGTTCTTCCAGTCTGGGGTCCCATTTCACAAACTCTTGTCTACAATGTTCACCCTCCAAGACAGGTGCAGCAGGTGAAATTGATTTACTGGACTCTGACTCCATGTGCAAGCAATAGAAGTCATAAACCCACACAAAGTTCTGAAGGAACTCAGTAAGTCAGAGAGCACCTATGGAGGGAAATGAAGAGTTGACACTTCAGGTTGAGAACCTTCATATGGCACAAAGAAATAATAAAACCAATTATTTATCTTAAATCCAAAGAAGAAGTACTCTAAAGGCAGGATGATGTAACCGTGGCTGATAAGAGAAGTCAAAAACAACATAAAAGCAAAAGAGAGGGCATATAATAGAGCAAATATTAGTGGGAAGTTGGAGGATTGGGAAGCTTTTAAAAACCAACAGAAAACAACTAAAAATTCATAAAGAGGGAAAAAATGAAATAGGAAGGTAAGCTAGCCAATAGTATCAAAGCAGATACCAAAGGTGTTTTCAGATATATAAAGAATAATAGGGAGGTGAGAGTAGATATGAGACTGCTGTAGAATGATACTGAAGAAGTAGTAATGGGGGACAAGAAAATAGCAGGTGAAAATATTGTATCAGTCTTCACTGTGGAAAACTTTAGCAGAATGCCAGAGGTTCAAGAGGGCAGAAGTGAGTACAGTTGCTAATGTTGGAGAGAAGGTGCTTGGAAGCTGAAAGGCCTGAAGGTAGATAAGTCATCTGGACTAGATGGACTGCAGCCCAGGGCTCTGAAAGAGATTTTGGAGGCATTAGTAATGATCTTTCAATAATCATTGGATTCTGGCATAGTTCTAGAGGACTGGAGTATTGCAAATGTTATTCCACTCTTCAAGAAGGGAGGAAGGCTGAAGAAATGAAATTTAGGCCAGTTAGCTTGATCTCAGTGTTTGGGAAGATGTTGGAATCGATTTTTAAGGATGAGGCACATGATAAAATAGACCAAAGTAAGCATGGTTTCCTTAAGGGGAAACCTTACTTGATAAATCTGTTGGAATTCTGTGAGGAAATAACAAGCAGGATATACAAAGAAGAATTGGTGGATGTCGTGTACTGGGATTTTCAGAAGGGCTTTGACAAGGTGCCACAAATGAGGCTGCTTATTAAGATGAGAGTCTGTGGTATTACAGGAAAGATACTGCATGGATAGGCCATTGGCCAATAGGCAGGAGGCAAAGAGTGGGAATGAAGAGGGACTTTTCTGATTGTCTGCTGGTAGCTAGTAGTTTTCTGCAGGGATCAGTATTGGGACCACTTCTTTTTTACTAAATATCAAAGATCTGGATGATGGAATTGATGGCTTTGTGGCCAAATTTGCGGACAATACAAAGAAGGCAGGTTGTGCGAGGTAACGGAGGCTGCAGAACGACTTAGACAGATTAGGAAAATGGGCAAAGAGGTGGCAGATTGTATACAGTGTTGGGAAGTGCATGGTTTTGCACTTTGATAGAAGGAACAAAAGCATAGACTATTTTCCAAACAGGAGAAAATTCAAAAATATAAAGTGTAAAGGGACTTGGGAGTCCTCAAGCTGGTTTCCCTAAAGGTTAACTTGCAGGTTGAGTTGGTGGTAAGGAAGGGAAATGCAATGATAGCATTCATTTCGAAAGGACGAGAATATAAGAACAAGGCGTAAAGCTGAGGCTTTATAAGGCACTAGTGATGCCTTATTTGGAGTATTATCATCAGTTTTGGGCCCATTATCTAAGAAAGGATGTGCTGACATTAGAGAGGATTCAGAGGAGATTCTGGAGAATGATTCCAGGAATGGAAAGGTTATTGTGTGAAGAGCATTTGATGGTTCTTGGCCTGTACCTACTGGAACTTAGAAAAATGAAGGGGGTTCTTATTGAAACTTACGAATGTCGAAACACTTAGATAGGTTGGATATGGAGAGTACGTTTCCTATATTGGGGAGATTCTAGGACCAGAGGGCACAGCCTCAGACTTCAGGGAACAGAGATGAGGAGGAGTTTTTTTTGTCAGATGGTAGTGAACCTATGGAATTCATTGCCAAAGGTGGCTATGGAGGCCAGATCATTAGGTGTACATAAGACAGAGGTTGATAGGTTCTTGATTAGTCAGGGTATGAAAAGTTAAGGGGTGGAGGCAGGTGATTAGGGTTGAGAGGAAAAATGGGCCGAATGGTCTAATTTGCTCTTATCACTTACGGTCTTATGGTCTAAATGGTGGACCATCAGATCTTAACTCATCAATACAGATGGATGAAGAATTGAATGTAACACCCTGGGAAAGGCTGCTAACGTAATAGTCTTTCTGTAGAAGCAGTGTTTGGGTT
The DNA here is from genome assembly GCF_030028105.1 of Mobula birostris. Classification (NCBI taxonomy): domain Eukaryota; kingdom Metazoa; phylum Chordata; class Chondrichthyes; order Myliobatiformes; family Myliobatidae; genus Mobula; species Mobula birostris. The sequence continues at coordinate 207,441,996 of NC_092371.1, read as the reverse complement.
ATGTCAAAGATAACAGGTGCTTTGGAATGTGAGCCGTCCAATGAAGGGAGTGTGCTTTTCCGTGTTGTGTGCCTGACACCGGTGTGAGCTGGGTCTTTTGTTTGGTGGGAGATGAAGGGAGAAGACACTGGAGAGGAGAGGTTGTAGGACTCAACCCAGAGCGGGGCCATGATTCGGCAAAGTTTGGGGAGATTGAAGGAGGATCACTGAAGGGGAAACCGTGAGCTCCAACTTGTGCACATTAGACTGTTTCATTAAAATGGGCTCTTTTCTTATTTTACGTTTTCTTTACTAACCCTTTAGTTAAATTAAGAATTAAAAAGCTAAATCCTTTAATTGTATGGGGTGTATCGTCTGTTATTTTGTGGTCCTTATTTGTCACAGGGTAACGAATTATGCAGCAACCACACAAACAGGGGGTCTTGGGAGGGGGGGGGCTTGCGTTTCAATCTCCCACATTTGGCGGGGCTGGAGATTGCCTTCCCTAGACTTACGCAGCCAACGGAACCAGGGTGTTTTGTGAACAAGGAATCTTCTGACCTACTTGTGTTGCTACCACAAAGTTTGGGGCGTTCGTTTGAATGTCATTGTGTGGGTTATACTGAAGCTATTCTGTAGTTATTAAACAATCATTGCTACTTTTCTATATCTTGAGAAGCTGAAAGTGACAATATGACTCTGTCATACTGTCTGCTCATTCAGTGTTACCATTTTAAAGGGTTAATTCCACAAGTGTTGAATAAATCTGAAACATTACTTGCAAATTACATCATTATTGTTAATCAAGTACAGAGTGAGTTTGATTGTTCTTTAATCTTGGCAATGACTCATTGTTCTATAGCAGATGGAAAATACTTATTCAGAGGAGGATCATGCCCCCCAGTTCCCCTGCTTACTCCAACTAATAAACAAATGTATTTCTGAAGAATTTGAAGAAAAAATAGTTACAAGTTGGTCAAATATTTTAAACTGATATCTTTGAGTGTCTCTGGTACAAGGAATGATAATTCTGGATTTGTTGTTTTGTGTATCTTTGCTGTGAAATTCAACATTGCGTAATGCAGTGTCACTGATCACAATGTATGATGACATTCTGATAAATGCAGTATGGACGGAAGTTGGTTTGCATCAGCCATTCATTTAATTTTACCTTTATCTTGGCTGCACATTCAGAGATGGTGTTGTGCAGAATGTTTGGATGGAACAGGGGCAGATGTTTAACAGAGCAGCCCTGAAGTTTTAAATTCTGAATGAAATTGTTAAAAAATCAGGGAGCAGGTTGCCTACAGATGCTTGCTATAACTTAACTGTTTTTTGTAACATCTGTCAAACAGACTTAAACATAGCGATATACAAAAGTAGTTTTGAAAAAGGCTTTGCATCAAAACACCATTTTAGCACTTACACATTTGTGATAGTAAAGCTCTTTGAATTACCAAAATAAAAAATTGCAATGCCCATCACATTTTAAATAATCCAGTTAAATCATTCATATTTTGATGTGAATAGAGATTAATTTCTGAAATGCTTAAAGAAAAAAATCATGGAAATGCATTTGTTACCAATAGATCTTTATGAGACTAAACATGACCAACCAAATAATGTACCTTACTTAGGCTACACCCACACTAGACCGGATAATTTTGAAAATGCCGGTTTTGCGTAAAAACGATAGGTGTCCACAGCACGCGTTTTTGAAAATACCTCTGTCCTCATTAAAATGGTTATTTGGGCAAATCTCCTCCAACTGGGCATGCACAGGACACACAGAAAACAAGCGAAGAGGAAATAGTATACTTGGTGCGCGTTTGTCCAGTTACAGACTAGAAAAACTTAAAAGGAAATTGCCAAATGAAAGACTTGGTGCGCGTTTGTCCAGAAACATTTCCTACAGCCGTAGTCTCTTCACCGATGAAAGGGACGACAGCTACAACTAAATGCAATAAGGCTTGTTACTGGGCAAAAGTGAAATTTGCTGTTACCTCATTTGTTTGCCTTTACTTTTGCCATGTCTTTGTATTATTTTGCTGTATTTAACATGTGCAATAAAACGAGTTACTGGGCAAAAGTGACAATTGCATCTATTGAATGTTCGCACAAGCAATACATTAATAAAGCACCATGTTAAATATATAAAACATTTCTGCATCAGTGTTATCTTGTATTTCCATACGATGTTACATTAGGCTGTTACACATCTATTGTCAGATATTGTTGTGGTGTTGGAGGTTGCGTTCAAGAAAACAATGAAATGCTGCGCTGCCGCCACCATTTGTTCTGGCACATCATGACAGCGTTTTTAAAATTAGCCGGTTACCCCGTACACACTACAATGGCCAACCGGCGTTTTCAGATTTAAACACTCTGGAGATTGTTTTAGAAAAGCTCCGTTTTCAGGGGAGGACAATGCCATTTCAGTGTGGACGGAGGGTCAAAACGAAGAGAAAAAGCTTCGGTTACGGATTTATCTGGTCTAGTGTGGACGTAGCCTTAGGTGCTTCATCAGATCTAACACATCACTGAGGGAAATTGTCATTGTATGTGGAATGAGCTGTTAATGAAGTAGCTGGTAATAGTGAGGATGAAGGAGATAAATGCTAGAGGCCCATTGTCTGTGAGCCTAGGCTAGGGACTGGTGGTTGGAGGCTCAATGTTTGTGAGTCTGAGTGTCTGCTGCCATGGACTGAGGGCCCAGAGGTGGCCTGTCCTGGCGTTGGAGGCTTCACTACCAGATGAACTCAATGCCTTCTGTGCCCGCTTTGAAAGGAAGAATATAACTACAATTGTGAAGATCCCTGCTGCACCTGATGTCCCTGTGATCTCTGTCTCAGAGGCTAATGTTAGGCTGTCTTTAAAGAGAGTGAACCCTCGCAAGGTGGAAGGTCCCAATGGAGTACCTGGTAAGGCTCTGGAAACCTGTGCCAACCAACTAGTGGGAGCATTCAAGGACATTTTCAACCTCTCACTGCTATGGACGGATGTTCCCACTTACTTCAAAAAAGCACCAATTATACCAGTGTCGAAGAAGAATAATGTGAGCTGTCTTAATGACTATCGCCCAGTAACACTCACGTCTACAGTGATGAAATGTTTTGAGAGGTTGGTCATGACTAGACTGAACTCCTGCCTCACCAAGGACCTGGACCCATTGCAATTTGCCTATCGCCACAATAAGATGCAATCTCAATGGCTCTTCACACGGCTTCAGACCACCTGGATAACACAGACACCTATGTCAGGATGCTGTTTATTGACTATAGCTCAGCATTTAATACGATCATTCCCACAATCCTGATTGAGAAGTTACGAAACCGGGCCTCTGTACCTCCCTCTGCAATTGGATACCTGACTTCCTAACAGGGAGAACACAGTCTGTCTGGATTTGTAATAACATCTCCTCCTCGCTGATGATCAACACTGTTGCACCTCAGGGGTGTGTGCTTAGCCCACTGCTCTACTCTTTCTATACCCATGACTGTGTGATTAGGTATAGGTCAAATTTGCTGATGATACAGCCATTGCTGGTAGAATCTCAGATGCTGACGAGAGGGTGTACAGGAGTGAGATATGCCAACTAGTGGAGTGGTGTCGCAGCAACAACCTGGCACTCAACATCAGTATGACGAAAGAGCTGACTGTGGACTTCAGAAAGAGTAAGACGAAGGAACACATGCCAATCCTCATAAAGGGATCAGAAGTGGAGAGAGTGAGCAGTTTCAAGTTTCTAGGTGTCAAAATCTCTGAGGACCTAACCTGGTCCCAAATATTGATGCAGTTATAAAGAAGGCAAGATAGTGAGTACACTGCATTAGGAGTTTGAAGAGATTTGGTATGTCAACAAATACACTCAAAAACTTCTATAGATGTACTGTGGAGAGCATTCTGACAGGCTGCATCACTGTTTGGTATAGAGGGGGGCTACTGCACGGGAGTGGAAGGAGCTGCAGAGGGTTGTAAATTTAGTCAGCTCCATCTTGGGTACTAGCTTACAAAGTACCCAGGACATCTTCAAGGAGCGGTGTCTCAGAAAGGCAGCATCCATTATTAAGGACCTCCTGCACCCAGGGCATGCCCTTTTCTCATTGTTACCATTAGGTAGGAGGTAAAAAAGCCTGAAGGAACACATTCAGTGATTCAGGAACAGCTTCTTCCCCTCTGTCATCCGATTCCTAAATGGACATTGAATCCTTAAGTACTACCTCACTTTTTATATATATATTATTTCTGTTTTTTGCATGATTTTTAAGCTATACAATATATATATTCTGTAATTGATTGTTTTATTTATTATTATCATTATTTTATTTTTTTTTTCCATATTATGTATTGCATTGAACTGCTGCTGCTAAGTTAACAAATTTCATGACACACGCTGGTGATAATAAACCTGATTCTGATTCTGGCAATGTTGTGTGAGTGGAAAAGGAACTTGTTTTCCTTGTGTCGTCTTGTTTTGTTTTGTTGTTGTTGCTGCTGCTGCTGCCTGTGTTGTTCTGATGAAGATTGTGGGTGTGCTGTGTTGGCGTTGGAATATATGGCAAGACTTGTGGGCTGCCTCCAGCACATCCCTGTGCTTGTTGGCTGTTAGAGCAATTGACACATTCACCACTTTTTTCAATGTACAGGTGATCAATGATTAAATCTGAAATTGCCAATGGAGGCACATTAGATCAATTATCTCATCAATAGTCCATATCTGGATTGTTAATACAAAAGGAAGCTTAATTCAAAAATCTGGCACATTCCTCCTTCCCCTACCCCCATATATAATGACTTTGAGATTTTTACTTTGTGTATTAATTGTAATATATCTTATTTTGCTATGGATTGTTAATGCATCTGTTTCAGATCCAGCTGTTCCAAGGTTCTATGTGGTTTAGAGTTAAGACATCTGCACATTAAAAATCTCTTTCTACCAGCTACAATCTAAATTACAGAATGCGACTGATCATCTGATTCTGATGTGACATAAGGTAATGATTAATGGTCTCTGGGTTAGTAACTATTTTCACATTTAACCTGTTTTTCTTAGTGCCCTTTGGTTTGTGTTAATGAAGGGAATGTACTGTTGAACCCATATGTGGCAAAGCCAGTAAATGAGCTTTAATCAGTGCTGACTGGTGAATGGGATCATTCTTGAAAATATGTACTTTTAATTATGTATAAGTATTTCATCATCCACAATAATACATTTTCCCTCAGTGTTTCATAATTAATTGTATTTGATATGTCCCTAAAAAGGAATGCAAAACTTCTATTCTTATAAAAATATCACATCAATCATTTCCACAAAAAGTTCATGGTAAGACGGGCCTCAATGACTTCATAAACTTTGCTTTATCATTTGGTTCCTTTTCAGTTCACATATGCTTTTTTATTTACACTTTCTCAGTGCCAAGAAAGCTAGATGCTGCATGTGTATCTTAATTAAGCCCTTCCTTTAAATCTAGTATTGGGTTTAATGTTTACACATAGCATTTCAAAGTAGAACCTTTTTTTTACAACTTTAAATAAAAATATATCACTATGATACCACAAAAGCCCAGTGGTGGAATAGTGCCATTAGAATTTTTGTCTGATAAATTTTTTAAAGAGAAATATCTTAATGAGATTAAGCGTGACCAACCAAGTAATGTACCTTACTTAAGGTGAACTACTCATAGCACAGTAAAGCATAGAGTGACATTCAAATTATATCAATAATTTTGCCTCCTCTACCATTATCTGAGGTTCTCTTCAAGAGAGGGCTGGCTTTAATTCAGTAATTGTAGTCACATATTGCTTTTAGATCTGCAGCCTGTGAATTCTTTCCAATCATTTTAATCACCAGGAAAGTCATGTTGGCAAGCACAATAATAGAATACAAGAACACCTTGTGTTTGTTTCCATTTTTTTCTCCAGATCATCTGGGAATCAAACTGTTCCCAGACCTCTTAAACAGAAGGTAATTCCATGACTGCTTGCTACTAAAATTTGCCAACTTCATTGCAGTGTACATGACTATTAATGCTGAGTGGTACTTCATTACAGAGGTCTCCAACAGAGGAAGAGGGAAACACTCACAATTGTGCAATATTTTTCTGTTGATTTGAGTTGCAATTCCTGTGAGTGGCTGACATTGTGAGCTTTGAAATGTTGAAAGCATGGACAAAATACTGTCCATTCAACTGCTGTTGGCAGAAGAAGCTGGAAATTGAAATCTATCAATCAAATTATGACATCTTGCATATCTCTATCTCTCTGCTCTGTCCACACACAGCAATATATATATACATCTGCTCACTTTGGCTGAATACTTCCATCATTGTTCTACTTTTTATCATCAACATAATAAAGTGCAATATCCTTCTCACATCATCTCAGATATTAAAAAAAAAGAACTCTTCGTGGCATTGTATGAAGTATTTGTAAGTCTGTTTTCCTTCAAACTGAAAAGGTGACATTGCACCTCATGCTGGAGAAGCTTGAAATGATTTTGTAATATAGAGGAATTTCTATTGCTGGAAAATTCAGCACAGTTATATCATGGCAACAATAATATAGAGAAATGTCTGATCTTACAAAGGAATCATCACAAGTGGGGAGAAATTTTATTTTATTTTATTTAGAGGTACAGTGCGGAATCGGCCCTTCCAGCCCTACGAGCCAACCAGCAAACCCCGATTTAACCCTAATCTAAACATGGGACAATTTATAGTGACCAATCAACCAACTAACCGGTTTGTCTTTGCATTGTGGGAGGAATGCAGAGCACCCAAAGAAAACCCACTCTTTCCATGGGGAGGATGGACAAACTCCTGACAAGGCACGCTGGGATTAAACTCTGAACCTCCGATGCCCCAAGCTATAATGATATTGCTCTAGCTGCTACGCTACCATGGCGTCCCATTTCTTAAGAAAACAAAAATGATATAAAAGGTACTTGAATAAATGAAAAGGACACACCCCCAAAGATATTTGCATGGATTTCAATAAAATCATATCAGTGATAACATGAATGTTATGTGAAACTCTATAACATTCTATATTGCAATGACTATGATTAAGATACTTCCAATGGTATGGCTCAACACACAGTAAATAGTGAGTTCTGCTGAAGGGTCTCTGCCCGAAACCTCAAATGTATTCTTTTCCATAGATGCTGCCTCTAGAATCTCTCTAGCATTTTGTGTGTGTTGCTTGGATTTCCAGCATCTGCAGATTTTCTCCCGTTGTGAGTATTTAGGCTTCGCATGCTTTTTCAGCTACTTAAATAATTGGACAGAAAATAATGTCCGATGTGTGCCTTAGTTTCTGAATCATGTTGTTGACGGCAGTAGTTTACGAAACACTTCTCTAATGATTACCTCCATGCATCACTTCAAAACTCAATATTCACAGGAAAGGAAATCAAATTATATTTTACTGATTATTGCAAGAAAATGTTCGCTAATTTTAGTACTATATTTTCAAAGAGACAAAAGGGAAACAAATGACAAAATGAGCTATCAAAGTTTGGTGAAGAAATGACCTTAGATTATTTTTGTATATAGAAGAAAGGGTTGTGGTTGATAATCCATAGAAGTTGAGCTGAAAGGAAGGGGAATTGTGTACAGTTCTGGTCACTGAATTATAGGAAAGATGTCAATAAAATTGAGAGAGTACAGAGGAGGTTTACTAAAATGTTGCCTGGGTTTCATCTCCTAAGTTACAGAGAAAGATTGAACAAGTTAGGTCTTTATTCTTTGGAGTGTAGAAGGTTGAGGGGGGACTTGATAGAGATGTTTAAAATTATGAGGGGGATTGATACAGTTGATGTGGTTAGACTTTTTCTATTGAGAGTGGGGAAGATTCAAACAAGAGGACATGGGTTGAGAGTTAGAGGACAAAAGTTTAGGGGTAACATGAGGGGGAACTTCTTTACTCAGAGAGTGGTAGTTGTGTGGAATGAGCTTCCAACAGAAGTGGTTGAGGCAGGTTCTATGTTGTCATTTAAAGTTAAATTGGATAGATATGGACAGGAAAGGAATGGAGGGTTATGGGCTGAGTGCAGGTCAGTGGGACTAGGATAGGGTAAGAGTTTGGCATGGACTAGAAGGGCCGAGATGGCCTGTTTCCGTTCTGTAATTGTATATGAATGCATAGAATGTAAGCAGAGGAACAGATATTCAACAAGCAATAGCATTTGTACGGAAGAGCAAAAAGCTTTGTAACTACGTCAATGGAAGTTACTGGAGATCACAAGTGACTTCAGATGCAGAATAAGCAGCAGAAATCTGGATTAAATGGTAAAGTTTTATAAGGTGTAGATAAAAGAGATGGGAATAAGATTGCACAAATGTTAAAAATTAGTACCAAATTTCAACAGAAGGTACTGGAAATACTCAGAAGATCAGGCACATCTGTGGAAAGAACACCAACGTGAATGTTTCAGGTTGGAGACACTTTCTCGGTCTGAAACACGAAGTCAATCTCTGCTGAAGACGCCAGACCTGCAGAGGGTTCCAGTATTATCTGATATTTAAAAAATTTCTTATTTCGAGCATGTTCTAAATGTTTGACTTTGATTTACATAAAGACAGGAAAAAAGTGTTAAAGTTTCAGATAAGTAATCTCTACAAACACCAAATAATTAATTGCTGATAACAATCTTTTGTATTCTAAGTTTAGGGATAAATATTGGTCAGTAGCCCTAAATAATGTCCTTGTTACTTTCTAAATAGTGCAATAGTGTAGGCTTTTTAATATCAGCCGAGTAAACACGAGGCCTTGATTTGCCAACTCATTGTACATATGATGGCTCTAGCACAGTATCACCAACACTCCAGTTATATGCTGAATACTCACCTGCCAATCACCCATCCCTCATGGTGCCCCACCTCCTTCCCTTTCTCCTATGATATATGCTCCTCTCCAATTAGATTCCTTCTTCTCCAGCCCTTTACCTTTCCCACCTGGGGTGCATGGGGTGTCAGGAAGAGGTAGCACCTCTGGTGGGGGAACATGTCGCGTCCTTTTCAGGGCAGTTTGTCCGTCCTTGGTCCCCACTTGGCACTCAGCTCTCACCTGTGGCTCCCCGTAGCTGTTTGCATGCGACAGCGGCCACAACCTGGGCACTGGCTTCGACAAGCCGGCTAAACCAGGTGAGGGTAGCCGACGGGTCTCAAACCCTCGGTGAGATAGGGAGTTGTCTATCCCAGCATGTGAAGACAGGCTCTGACAAATTGAGCAGACAGGACCTATGGAAGGTCCAACAGTCAAGAAGGCGGTCTCTGCAAGCGTCGTGGAATGTGTAGAGCAGGACAAGACACAGAAGACATCCTGGTCATCCACTGCACCTGGTCCCATCTCCAGCCATCTTGACTCTATCTTGTCACTGGATCCAGATGGAAATTGGGAAGAGAGAGTGAGGCTGTCACTACGCAACTCTCCCTCACTTAAATCCAAATCACGCGCTAGTCTCGACACCATCATAATGGTGTCGAGGTCCTCATCGACATCGATGATGGACGAACACCTTTCCCACCCACCTGCCTTTAACTATCATCTTCTAGCTTTCGTCCCTGTCTCCTCATCTCCCTACCTTGTTACCCTGGTATCTTCCCTTTTCTTTGTAGTCCTGAAGAAGGGTTTCGGACTGAAATATTGACTGTTTATTCATTTCCTTTTCATGTAATCTGCTTTGGATTTCCAGCATCTGAGTATTTCTTGTGTTTACAAAACAGTTATATACCATGTACTGTATATAAAAATATACATACAATAAGATGCTGGAAAATAAAACTCATTTAGACCATAAGACTAAAAGATATAGGAGCAGAAGTAGGTCATTTGGCCGATTGAGTCTGATTTGCCATTCAATCATGGGCTGATCCAATTCTTCCAGTCACCCCCACTCCCCCGCTTTCACCCCATACCCTTTGATGCCCTGGCTAATCAAGAACCTATCTATCTCTGCCTTAAATACACCCAATGACTTGGCCTCCACAGCTGCTCGCGGCAACAAATTCCACAGATATACCACCCTCTGACTGAAGTAATTTCTCCACATCTCAGTTCTAAATGGAAGCCCATCATTCCTGAAGTCGTGCCCTCTTGTCCGAGAATGCCCTACCATGGGAAATAACTTTGCCATACCTAATCTGTTCAACCCTTTTAACATTTGGACTGTTTCTATAAGATCCCCCCTCATTCTCCTGAACTCCAGGGAATACAGCCCAAGAGCTGCCAGATGTTCCCCATACAGTAACCCTTTCATTCCTGGAATAATTCTTGTGAATCTTCTCTGAACCCTTTCCAATGTCAGCAGATCCTTTCTAAAATTAGGAGCTCAAAACTGCACATAATACTCCAAGTGTAGTCTCACGAGTGCCTTATAGAGCCTCAACATCACATCCCTGCTCTTATACTCTATACCTCTAGAAATGAATGCCAACATTGCATTTACCTTCTTCACAACCGACTCAACCTGGAGGTTAATCTTTAGGGTATCTTGGCGAGGACCCTCAAGTCCCTTTGTATCTCTGCATTTTGAATTCTCTCCCCATCTAAATAATAGTCTGCCCATTTATTTCTTCCACCAAAGTGCATGACCATACACTTTCCAACATTGTATTTCATTTGCCACTTCTTTGCCATTCCCCTAAACTATCTAAGTTTCTCTGCAGGCTCTCTGTTTCCTCAACACTACCTGCTCCTCCACCTATCTTTGTATCATTGGCAAATTTAGCCACAAATCCATTAATGCCATAGTCCAAATCATTGACATACATCGTAAAAAGCAGCAGTCCCAGCATTGACCACTGTAGAACTCTACTGGTAACCGGCAGTCAGCCAGAATCGGATCCCTTTATTCCCACTCTCTCTTTTCTGCTGACCAGCCAGTATTCCTCCCCTTGCTCGTAACTCCCCTATAATTCCATGGGCTCTTATCATGCTAAGCAGCCTCATGTGTGGCACCTTATCAAAGGCCTTCTGAATATCCAAGTACACCATGTCTACTGCATCTCCTTTGTCTACCTTGCTTGTAATTTCCTCAAAAAATTGCAGTAGGTTTGTCAGGCAGGAATTTCCTTTCAGGAAACCATACTGGCTTTGCCATATCTTGTCATGTGCCTCCAGGTATTCCGTAATCTTATCTCTAACAATCGATTTCAACAACTTCCCAAACACTGATGTCAGGCTAACAGGTCTATAGTTTCCTTTCTGCTATTCCATCCTTCTTAAATAGCAGAGTAACATTTGCAAAGATCATCGTTAATGCCTCCATAATCTCTCCAGATACTTTCTTCAGAACCCAAGAGTGCATTCCATCAGGTCCAGGAGACTTATCCACCCTCAGGCCATTAAGCTTCCAGAGCACCTTCTCAGTTGTAATTTTCAATGCACATTCTTCACTTCCCTGCCACTCTTGAATGTCCGGTATACTGCAGACAACTTCCACTGTGAAGACTGTTGCAAAATACGCATTCAGTCCTCTGCCATCTCTGCGTCTCTCATTACAATATCTCCAGCGTCTTTTTGTATTGGTCCTATACCTACCCTTGACTCTCTTTTACCCTTTATATAAAAAAGCTTTAAGTATTTTCTTTGATATTAGTCACCAGCTTCCTTTCATAATTCATCTTTTCCTTCCTAACAACCGTATTGGTTTCCTTCTGCAAATTTTAAAAAGTTTCCCAATCCTCTACCTTCCCACTAGCTTTGGCTTCTTTGTATGCCCTCTCTTTTGATTTTCCTTTGGCTCTGATTTCACTTGTCAGCCACAGTAGTATCCTTCTTCCCTTGAAAATTTCTTATTGGTATGTATCTGTCTTGCACTTTCCTCATTTTTCACATAAACTCCAGACATTTCTGCTCTGTTCTCCTTCCTGTCCTTTTCCGGTCAACTTTGGCCAGTTCCCCTCTCATGCCATTGTAATTTCCTTTATTCCACTGAGACACCAACACATTGGATTTTGTTTTTTTCCATCTCAAATTTCAATGTGAACGCGATCATGTTGTGATCACTGTTCCCTAAGGGTTCCTTAACCTTAAGCTCTCCGATCACCTCCGGATCATTGCACAACACCCAAACCATCACAGCTGATCCCCTAGTGGGCCCAACAAAAGCTGAAGAAATTTAACTGAAGAAATATTACATTTTTGTTGATGACACAAATGAAAAATGGCCTCTGGTGGTATGATTTTTAAATTTTACCAAAAAATCTTGATAAATAAATTTATGAAAATATATTCTTGAGAGCAACTATGTAATGGAGTAAAATTTGAAGCAGTAGATAAGTTATTATAAGGCAAAACGTGGCAAGCTCCCATCTTACGCAGAACCTGGACAAGATAGAGTGTAATTATACAAACAGGCATAGGTGTAGACAGTTATAGAAACATAGAAACATAGAAAACCTACAGCACAATACAGGCCCTTTGGCTCACAAAGTTGTGCTGAACATGTCCTTACTTTAGAAATTACTAAGGTTACCCACAGCCCTCTATTTTTCTAAGCTCCATGTACCTATCCAGGAGTCTCTTAAAAAACCCTATTGTTTCTGCCTCCACTACTGCTGCCGGCAGCCCATTCCATGCATTCACTACTCTCTGTTAAAAAACATACTCCTGACATCTCCTCTGTACCTACTTCCAAGCACCTTTAAACTTTGCCCTCTCATGCTAGCCATTTCAGCCCTGGGAAAAAGCCTCTGACTATCCACACAATCAATGCCTCTTATTATCTTGTACACCTCTATCAGGTCATCTCTCATCCTCTGTCACTCCAAAGAGAAAAGGCTGAGTTCATTCAACCTGTTTTCATAAGGCATGCTTCCCAATCAAGGCAACATCCTTGTAAATCTCCTCTGCACCCTTTCTATGGCTTCCACATCCTTCCTGTAGTGAAATGACCAGAACTGAGCAGAGTACTCCAAGTGGGATCTGACCAGGGTCCCATATAGTTACAACATTACCTTTCAGCTCCTGAGCTCAATCCCATGGTTCATGAAGGCCAATTCGCTGTATGCCTTCTTAACCACAGAGTCAACTTGCGTAGCAGCTTTGAGTGTCCTATGGACTTGGACCCCAAGATCTCTCTGATCCTCCACTCTGTCAAGAGTCCTACCATTAGTGCTATGTTCTGCCATCATATTTGGCCTACCAAAATGAACCACCTCACACTTATCTGGGTTGCAATTTATCTGCCACTTCTCAGCCCAGTTCTGCGCAGTTATCAATGTCCTGCTGTAACCTCTGACAGCCCTCCACACTATCCACAACACCCCCAACCTTTGTATCATCAACAAATTTACTAACCCATCCCTCCACTTCCTCATCCAGGTCACTTATAAAAATCACGAAGAGTAAGGGTCCCAGAACAGATCCCTGAGGCACCCCACTGGTCACTGACCTCCATGCAGAATATGACCCATCTACAACCACTCATTGCTTTCTGTGGGCAAGCCAGTTCTGGATATACAAAGCAATGTCCCCATGAATCTCATGCTTCCTTACTTTCTCAATAAGCCTTGCATGAGGTACCTTATCAAATGCTTTGCTGAAATCCATATGCACTACATCTATGTCTCTATCTTCATCAATGTGTTTAGTCATGTCCTCAAAAAATTCAATCAGGAATCACATCCTCAAAAAATTCAATATGGAGTCATATCCTCAAAAAATTCAGTCAGGTCCTCAAAAAATTCAATCAGGTGAAGAAACATTTGATGTTTCAGGGTGGGATCCTTCATTAGAACTGGTAAGGGACAGAATGGGACTTTTCTGTTTGCACATGGACATTATAGAAAATTCTCTTCATGAATTTCTACTCAGAAGGGTCCCATACCATTGACAATGGAGCTGTGGCATCTGCATATTTCTCCATACAGGTGCAGGATTTCAGCTGAATTTGTTGGGGTAGATCAATGCAACTGATACCACGAAACAATTCTGGTGCTTGTTTCTAAGCATGAATGTTTGTAGAATCAGCAGTGTTGTGCCAATGTACACACTACAAAGATTCATTTCATTCAGAACACAAGTAAACCTTCTCAAGAACTGGATTTTACCTCTTTGCCAATGTAAGTCATGGTTAAATCATCAATGTATCTCTCGTGTAAAATAGAAAACACATGAACTCAATTGTTGAATGAAAAACTCGAGCCTTTAGAAGCTGGTGGAAGCAGGAGGGAGTAAACACCAAGAACATTTTCTAAAACCATGGAATCATTTCTGCAAAATTCAGCAGATCACCATTGTTCAGGATGCCACTGAGATGTTGAATGATGCAAATCCATATGAGTTGCCTTGGTTAAATTGAACAAGTTGAGGAAAAATTTGGTAGATGTAGTATAAAATTGATAACTGTGAAGCCATCAATGGGCGGGGTGTAATGTATGGATCTATGTCTTTTAGAGTAATGACACAGACACAACAAATTGGTGACAAGTATGAACCTGAATGTCAGTGAATATCTCCAACTGCGCTGACAGTTACAGGATGACTGACTTCAGAGTAAGAGAAAGAGACAGCGAGAGGAAGTGTTTAACAGTATGGAGAAGGCAGTCACAATCCTAACAAAGGGATGTGTGAGTAACAGTGAAAGATGCACAACTGGCAAAGTTAAAGTGAAAATAACATAATGATGGCCTTAATCAGGAAATTTGATGAATTTGAGTGCTACTGAGAACTGGGAATCTTATATCAGGAAAGTTTAACTGTACTGTAATGTGAATGATGTGGATGAGAAAAAGAAAGTATCCACACTTCTTAGCTTAATGGGTGCTAAGACATACAGACTTTTACACAACTTAGTAACTCCTGAAAAGCCAGCCAGCAAAACATTTGATGAAATTATTACAACTTTACAAAATCACTTGAGCCCTAAACCACTAGTAATAGCTGAAAGATTTAGATTTTACAAAAGGAACCAGTCAAGGAATGAAAGTATTTCTGAATACATTGCAGAACTGTGCAAACTTTCCCAATACTGGGACTTCGGAGATAGACTTTCTGATGCATTAAAAGACAAGCTTATATGTGGCAGGCATAATCACAGCACTCAACAGAGGCTACTGTCAGAAAGAGACATAACCTTAGAACAGGCATTGGCCATGGCAATATCATTAGAGACTACAGTAAAGGAACTACAGAAAAACTTCAGAAACGACAGAAAAAAAAGTTTAGAATGTGAAAGGCATAAAATGTCCCTGAGTATAGTAAAAAGCTAAATATTTTATCAATGTGGAATATTGTGTCATGATGCAAATGATTGTTGGTTCAGATAAAAGTTTGCAGAAAGTGTCACAGGCAGGTCACAGAGAGCATGTGCAAGTCAGGCAAAGAACACAACCAAAGGAAAAAAGCACACAAAGTGAAAAGTTTCAAACACAAAGCTAAACAAATACATACAGTGACTCAATATGCAACTGAATTAGACAATACAGAGACTGACAAAGGTGAGTTGTCATGCCTAGAAGTGCATAGCATTACTGAAGAAGATCACAAAATTATGTGAATCGCAATAGATATGTCAGGTGGTAAAACTGAAAATGGAGTTGGATACGGGTTCAGCTTTGTCTGTAATTTCAGAGGCTGACTACAACAGACTGTTTTCTATGTTCACATTAAAAAAAAGCTCAGTGAAGCTAAAGACCTACATAGGGGAATAATTGTCTCCCAAAGGCAAACCGAAAGTGAACGTGACATACAGTGGCAAAACTCAGCAGTAAGCACTTTCTGTGTTGGAAAGTGGAGGGACAACACTTTCCGGATGTGAATGGTTGAGAAAAATCTAACGAGCTGTCACACAATCAAAGCTCTCAATGTGTCATCAACAGGAAAGTGCAGCCCAAATAATAGCATTAACGAAAGACTTAATGCTAATGAGAAGGGTGTTAGTAAACTCAAAGGCATAAAGGCCAGAATTGAACTGGATGAAATAGCAACACCAAGATTCCATAAAGAACATCCAGTGCCTTACGCATTACGTCCTAAAGTGGATGCTGAACTGTAGAACTTGGAACTTGGAACTTGGAATCCTCCCCAGGTTGAGTGGAGGTTGAAGCAGTGCTACAGGCACCCAAACTGGAAAATGTGTCACAACTCAGGTCACACTTGGGCTTTGTAAACTACTACCACCAATTTCTCCCAAACATTGCTATAGTGCTGCACCCATTGAATGCACTGTTTCAGACAGGAGCAAAGTGGGAATGGTCAGAAAGGCGTGCAGGAGCATTCAAGGAAGCAAAGAGACTAATAACATCAGACAAACTTCTCACCCATATGACCTTTCTTTTACTATCAGACTGGTATGCAATGTGTCCCCGTAGGGCCTTGGTGTCCTTTTGTCACACACTATGGAAGATGGATCTGAACATCTGATTGCATTTGTTTCAACATCACTGATGAGTGCAAAAGGTAACTACGCATGGATGGACTGATGGGCCCTTAGTCTAGTATGGGGAATAAAGAAGTTCCACCACTACCTCTACAGACAAAAGTTTATGCTAGTGACAGATTATCAGCCCCTTGTGTGCATTTTTAATCCCAGGAAGGGAATCCCAGTGATGACTTCTACCCAGTTGTAATGCTAGGCGCTGTTCCTAGGAGCCCACTCTTATGACATAGAGTTCAGGGGTACGAAACAACACAGCAATTCTGACAGGTTGTCATATCTTCCACTGTTGGTAACTGAAGAAGTAAAGTATTCATACTGTGACCCAGCAGAGGTATTCCACACAACATTGGTAGATCAGTTGCCAGTAACAAATTCTAAAATACAAAGAGAAACAAACCTGATATTGTCAAAAGTCTATGGCATCACCATGCAAGGATGGCCAGCTTATGGTCATCCTACGTTTCCAGAGTTCTCAGACAAAACCAACTGTTAGTATGTCAATGAATGTTGATTTGTGGATCTCGTGCCGTGGGTTCCTCTAAACAGTGCACCAGAGTGTTAAAGAATCTGCATGAAGGACACCTGGGTACAGTCAAGTTGCAGAGTCTCGCCCGGAGCTATGTGTGGTGGCTGGGAATAGACAGATTGAAGACTTGATCTAAAGCTGCTTGGGATCCAGAAAGTTCAAAATGCACGCTCACAGGCACCATTACACTTGTATGAGTGGCCGTCTTCACCATGGCAAAGCATGCAATTTGACGTCACTGGGCCATTCATGTTTCTGATTGATGTAGATACTCATTTGAAAGGGCTCAAGTTCATACGAATGAAGCCAACCACATCAGAAAAGACTGTTTCCTCTCTGAAGGGTATCTTCACCAGAAATGGCTTGCCTGAACAAATTGTTAGTGTCAACGGACCACAATACATGTCAGAAGAGATCAGACTATTCATGAAGAAAAATTGCATCAAACATTTCAACTCAGCTCCTCACCACCCAGCAATGAAGGTGTTAGCTGTAAGGTTTATCCAAACCTTCAAGAGGTCCATTAAAGCTATGGACAAGGTTGACATTTCTCTACAGCAGAAGGTGGAGAACTTCCTTTTTGTAGATTGGAACTCTGTTCATGCAACAACAAATCAAACACCTGTAATGCTGTTTATGAACAGGAATCTGAGATCTTGCTCTTGCTGCATGAATGAAGTCACTGGAGAAAATTACTGGTAGATAAAAAGCAGCTTCTTTATTTCACAAAACAAGGTACAGCAAGCATTGTATGGAGATGCTTTTGGTCGAAAGGTCTCGCTAGCCCAACATGGGGCTTGACATTTTATGTGGTAAACATTAAAGGACAACTTCATATTTACAATGTGTGATGATGCTTTCTTTGAAACTACCTTCACGCCTCCTGATTCACCTCCCCACTACAGACATCCAGATGAATTTTAATCAGCATCATCTGGACTGGGATTCACAGCTTTTAGGAACCCATTGTTCAGAGCTGCACTCCGAATTAAATGCACAATACATTGTCAGATGTGAAGATGGGTAGCCAAAGTCAATTATTAAATGTATATGTCCTAAACCCCAAAATGACTCTAACTCTCTCATAGACCCTCTGAGAACCAATCTATGAAGGGAAGTATGAATGGGTCCGTTCCCAACACCCCCATTGTGACAAGTACACAATAAGCAGATCAGCAGTTGCCAAGTAAACCAACAAGGAGCTTCGAGGTAGGACAGGAAATCCTACCATGTAATTACCAAGAAGACAAGTAAACATCCAGTAGGATAGCTACAAGAACTGAACCACTGATGAAAACAATGGATGTTGGAGACCTTAGATCATGTGGACCATATACTGGCCGTTAAACTGAAGAACACACCTGAGCTGATTGCGTCCAACAAGACGGACGCATTACAATCACTGGAATTACCACTCAGTGATGACGCCACCAACAGCCACGAGACACAGGAAACTGGGAACATTACCTTTGACAAGACACCTGCCAAACCTGATGTCACTCCACAGGTCCAAAGGTGCTATCCTGAAAGAAACAGAGTGCCACCCAAAAGACTGAATCTTTAGTATAGTGAACTTAGTTATGGATTGTTATTTTGAAAGCATGTTTATTTGAATATGGTTTGTGAAAGGGAAATTCAATGTTTTGTTACATATACATCAATCTAAAGGGGGAGGAATTGTAATGTATGGATCTATTTCTTTCAGAGCAATGACTCCCCTTAGCATTACATATGGACTGATAACTTACCTATGCCTATTGATCCGTTGTCTACGTATGCACATTGATCTGATCTCTCTCTGCAATGCGAATATGTGAGCTAACCTTACTGCCTGTGTGCGTGCTTTTATTTAATTGATAGATACTTGTACAGACACAACTCCTGTGCAAGGATTGATGATGGGGATAAATGAGAAACCCATACACTCACTGGGAGAGCTTCAACCTCCACTACAGGTCATGATTGAACCCGAGTCACTAGAGCTGTGAGATGGTGTTTCTATTAATTCTGCCACTGTGTTGCTTGAAGACAAAGGTGGCCGATTATTTAAATGATATCAGTATCAGCTTTATTATCACTGAAGTAACTGTTGATGAACAAAAACACTTTGTACACACGTTACTGACAGTAAATATGCAGTTGCAACCAACAGTTAAGAAATCAGAATCAAAATCTACTTTAAATATCAATTGCATATGTTGTGAAGTTTGTTTTATAGCTGCAGTACATTACAAAACATAACAGTAAAGAACTATAAATACAATAGAAAATATATATTTTATAAAAAAAATAAATATATAAGTTGTGCAAAAAGACAGCAAAGAAAAAAGTAGTTTCTACATGGGATCATTGTCCATTCAGAAATCTAAAGGCAGAAGGGTAAAATGTGTTCTTGAAATAGTGTGTGTGTGTCTTCACACTTCTGTGCCTCCTCCTTGATGGTAGCAATGAGAGGAGGGCATGTCCTGGTGGATGGGGGTCCTTCATGATGGATACCACCTTTTGAAGGCATCCTTCATGCTGTTGGGGGGTGGGGAGTAATGGGGACTAGTGCCCTTGCTGGAGCTGGCTGAGTTTACAACTTTCTGCAGCTTCTTACGATCCTGTGCAATGGCTCTTCCATACGAGATGGTAATGCAACCAAGAAGAGTGCACTCTGCCATACATCTGTACGAATTTATGGGAGTCTTTGGTGACATACCACATCTCCTCAAACTCCTCTTGAAAAATAGCCGCTGTTGTGCCTTCTTTGTAATTACATCTATATGTAGACCTTCAGAGATGTTGACACCCAAGAAGTTGAAACTGCTCACCCTTTCCACTGCTGATCCCTCGATGAGGATGGATATGTGTTCCCCTGACTTCCTCTTCTTGAAGCGGGGGGTGTGAATGGGGTTGGGGGTAGAAAAGGTAATGATATGCTGGCTTCATTAAGATTTGAGTTCAAGAACAAGGATGCCTTGTTACAATTATGCAGGGCCTTCATGAGATGAGACTTGTTTGTTATTCAAGTACAAAGACAGCCAGTTCCCTCTAAACACAAAGCCTTTTCAATTTTTCACCATCTCTCTCTGGCTATACAGATTGATAGGTGGTAAATAAGGCATATAGCATGCTTGCCATTATTGGTTGAGGAGTGGAGTTCAAGGGTTGTGAGATAATGTTGCAGCTTTAGTTGGGCTGCATCTGGAATATTGTACTCAGTTTTGGTTGCCTCTTTATAAGGGAGGATGTTGAGGCTTTGGAGAGGGTGCACAAGAGGTTTGCAAACTTAGTTTGTTTTCTATGGCGCCGCGGATGCTGACAGGAGATCTGATAGATGTCTATAAGATTTTGAGAGGCATAGATGAAGTACTCCAGCCCAGTATCTTTTTCCCAGGGTTGAACTATCTAATACCAGAATGTATGTGTTTAAGGTGAGAGGGGGTAAGTTCAAGGACATGTGTTAGGCAAGCTTTTTTTGGGTGGCTGGAATGTGCTGCATATGGTGTTAATGGAGACAAGTGCAATAGAGGCATTCAAGAAACTCTTAGATAGGCACATGAATGTGTGGGAAATGGAAGGACATAGATAATGTTTAGGCAGAAGGTAATAGTTTGGTTAGGCTTTTGATTACTAATTTAGTTGGTTCAGCACAACATTGTGGGCCAAGGGGCTTGTCCATGTGCTATACTGTTCAACAATATATTCCATATTCCATTTAAAACTATAGCTTTAGATTTTTTTCCATCAAAAGAAGGTTGTCTCACTTTATTCCACATTACATCCGGAATGTATTTCATGTTCTGTCTGGGTCCTTGCCCATCTAATTGCCAGTATATCTACAATACTTCTGAAGATTATTTGATGACTTCACCCACATCATTGATTTAGATTGCAAGTAGCTGAAGCACCCAACAGTTCACAGCATATCAACCTGAATACGATCTATTTATTCCAATCCCCTGCTCTCTGTCTGATGCTCAGAATATGCCAGTGATTATCTCGACATTAACTGTTCTAAATTTGTTGATTTTGTGGCATTTTTGCAAAGGGTTTTGAAAAGGCTAATTACATCACTCAGCACTTATCAATTCTATGAGATACAACTGTAAAAAAAGTTTCAAAACAATGTCGAACAGGATTTCCCTTCAGAAATTAATACTGACTTTGCCCAATCCTATTTTTATTTTGCAAGAGTTGTAGAACTACCTTCTTAATAACAGATTCCACAATTTTCACTTACTACATATGCAATGCTAACTAGTTCATCGTTTATGTTGTTCTTAAATACTAGAGTTATATTTGCTATCTTCTCGGAGCTGTTGTAGAATCTACAGAATTTAGAAAGATGATAACTAGTGCAACCACATTATCAAAATCCTAAATTTACATTACCAAGTCATGAGTAATTTTCTAATACTAGTTCTTCTCCAGTGTTACTATCATTTTTGAGCTCCTTATTTACTCCCAACCTATTATTTCCAGGAAGTTTTCTGCTTCTCATCTCCTAATATTTTGTTCTCACAATGACATCATCAAGTGAACCAAACTCATCATTTAATTACCAAGAAAAACTGGAGGAAAGTTGGAGGCAACCTGTATCTTTTATTTATAACCCTCAGCAAAAAAGAGGAGATCATGACATGAAAAGCATTGAATCGTGTGATCTGAAGTACGTCTGTCTGGATAATGGTTTTATACTTATAAGCTCTCCTGGTCAATTCAAAATACACTTATTGCCCGCAATTCTGAATATACTTCGATACCTTTGTCCACTAATAGTTTCAATTCACAGAAGCCCTAATCTGTGGCCTTATTGTTGCCACTGTCCACTCTATATACCTTGGGGTTGGTGAAAGCATATCTGAAGATCTACGAACCATAACTCACTCGTTTTTCTACATGCCCTATTTTTCCACAATCACTCCACCAGTTTTTTTCCCCATGTCTTTGACAGCCCTTACTATTAATGCTTCTTAAAAGGAGAAAATCCTGAAAACATGAATGCCCAAATTTTGTGCTTACTTTTTGTAACAACTGATTTGGTATTGGTAAAAATATAGTGCCCATTTGACATTTCAATATAGAAGAAATTTAATCTTTAGGTACATTTTAATTAGCGTCAAGTTAAATTTTGTTGTTTTCTGTTCAGGGTCCATGTGTTTTTTATTTACATTTATTATGTCTTCATTTAATGTACCTTTTAAATAATCTTTGTTGCTACATAGTTGCTCTTACAGCATGATTAATCCTGTCTTAATTGGCCCTTTTGTGAACCTTCATGTAATATGTTAGTGTATGCTGTACAGGGTATGATGAAAGAATGAACAAATCAGTGGCAAAATCTACTGAGATTTGCTTCATTACAAGTAAAATTGCTCCCACATTTGAAATTACACACATACGCTGCCTTCCAGGAGCATGACTATAAGAAACATTCTAAGGTCAGCCAAATCCTAAGTTTATAGTTTGCTTTTTACTGTTCCCTACATTTGTAGGATTAAGACTACAAAGATTACTCCCCGAACATATTCTAATAGATACAACAGGTTTGTTAAATATGTAGAAATGTGCAAATAATGACATTCAGGGAATCCTTATGGGTCCCTTCTGAACATGTTTTGCTGTACCCTACTTGAGTTACGTGCAGCTTTAGACTTTTGGATTACTATTATCATTACATCATGCTCTTACATATCTTCTGCTCAGATTAGTTTATGCTATATCTTTCTTTCTGTTGAAAACTTTTTTCTTTTTGGTTTGACTGCCCTGCTTTCTTTATTGACTGTCACTGGAATCTCGATGTCAAGAAGTTCACTCTTTTATGCTTTAATACAGAAAGTCCTGTGGACATTCTGTGTTTCACATGACCAGTACCTGTGGTTGATATGACAGGAGAATACATATTTGAAACTCAATGGTTCATCATGTAATTTTCTATTTTTCAAAAAATAAATTGGGTAAAATTTCCTGCACTAGGTAGAGATGAATATGGGAAAATCAGGCAATCGGAGTCCTCAAGTTTCTCTGCATAACCTGATGAAAATTAGACATATGCTTCCACCATAAATTTATTGTGCCATGGCTAAGCCCAGGAAACCCTGCCCTGGTGTGCTTATAAAGTCTGAAGACATTAAACAACAATACCTTTGGTTTTGGTTACCACCACGTATATGCCACTTCTTATTTATTTGTCTGGAAATATTGTTCCCACTGTCATTAATCAGGTGGCACAAGCACCCTTCTGAAATTGAAAAGTCAGAATAATAAATAAATAAAGTTGAAATGTTGAATGGTTAAATCTCCAAATAACAAAGAGCTCACAGATTTGTAATTTTAGAGACCTTAAAAGGGAGCAAAGAGGAAACACTAACATGTTGTAATTAGCAGCAGTAGTACAGGGGACAAGGTCTGATGGAAGGATCTACACCCAAAACATTAACCCCCACCTTCTTTGAAGTTCTGGATTGCTGTGTATTTGCTGTCATTTTCTGGTTTTATTTAAATTTTCCAGAATTAGCAATGTATCTTTTTTATTTCTGCTGAATATGAAAACTGGTTTCAATATCCTCGATTACCACAATTTGCAAAGTTCACACTTCCAAATTTAGATGGTTTTCCTGAAAGAAGTTTAGGTCAAATACATCTGATCGCAGAATTTGAGAAAATTCAGATGAAGAAACTGTAGACTCAAAGCAGGATTTTATTCAATGCAATAACGATAATTTGATTTTAAAACTACAATAAAACAAAACATTTGGAAAACTATATTGAATAATATAATGTGTCAGGATAATCTAAGAAAAACACCAAACTTCTCAGAATGCTATTTTCTGATATAGAGCAAAGTATTTTACAAACCCAATGGACTTTTTTTTATTAAGATGCATGCCATGGACTATATAGCTTTGGGGAAATAATACCATTCTTTTAAGTAAATCTGTGAATTTACTATTAAAGGAAAAATAAAGTATTAGAAACTTGAAAAGGTTGTGAATGTACTTGGACCCAGGATCCACATTAACATTAACTTCAGTTTTTTCAACTGGTGACAGAAGTTTTTTGTTCAAATTTTAAGACATCAACTTACATTTCAACAGACATTGGCTATTTATTATTTATGAACTGTTGCTTTAGAATGACCAACCAATAGTTATAGTCTTGTCAATTTCACACTGTAGATTTATTTTATAAGTGTCTGCTGGATTTCTTTTTTGTCTTTTTATCTGAAGTCAAGAGTCGCAGTATTCTAAACATTTTCTTCTGCATCCTCTTAGTGCTGCTAATTGCCTTTACAGATTTCACTGCACTCTCCTCAAACTTCCAAAGCCCATATGTAATACCCCACTAGAGTACCTTTTTTTTTTATTGACAAACATCACTGGTACTATCAGCATTTATTGCCCTCTGCCAATTGCCTCTGAACTGAAGAGTCAACTATGTTAGTGTCTCAGGCTAAATTAGGAAAGGATGACAAATCTCTTTCCCTGAAGGACATCAGTGGATCTTTCGTACTTCATGGCAATTGCTCTGAAGCCTCATTGTATTTTAAGAAGAATACATTTCACAAGTGTGCAATGGCTCAAACTTAAATTCCACCTGTAGATATGCCGGGATTCAAACTTACTGGCCTCAGTGGCCTAGAATATTGGCTGCTGGACCTATTACTTAACTGTTACGCCAGTTCATAATGCATAAATAGAGTCACTACTTCATATCTCTACTGACCCAGTTGACCTCCATGCTACTACCTCTGTGGAGTTTGCACATTCATCCTATGACTGCAAGCTTTAGTTGTTTCCTCCTGTGTCCCAAAGATTTTGCGTTTGGTGGATTAATGTTTTGAGAGGAACCTGAGGGTCACGAGGGGGTCATGGTGACAATGGATAGATGGCGACATGGGGAAAATATTGGGAAAAAGTATGTTAATTGTCAAAATGTGCCTGACTCATTGGGCTGAGCAGCCTGTATAGGTGCCCATCTCTGTCTGACACTATATTAGCAGGTTAAATACAATATTTCTTCCAGTGGCAGTCTATCATACTGATGGTTAGCATAAACCCCTGTCTGATGCAGTTAATTCCTGATATTAACAGGATGATGGATACACATTCCATTTAATTGCTCTGCACCCAAATGTAAAAGATTGAACCAAATATCTGATTTTGTCAACATTGTTTGAGTCTGCCATACCATCCATTTAGTTATTACTTCTTCTACCTTATTCTTATTGCTCTGGCTTCAAATGGGAATGAAAAATAAACACAAACCACAAACCATAATTAATTAATTAAAACAAGAAATGCCTGAAGGGCCCAGCAGCTCAGGCGTTTTCAGGAGACAAAGCATTTTAGGTAAGTGATCCTTGACCACAAATTATTGACTGAGTTACCAAGTGTGGAAAATTATATTTATAAATAGACAAATGTGCAATCTAAACTTAAAACAATGCTTATGAAGAGATCATTGTTCAAACTGGCTCCTCAGTATATTTTCAGATTTTCAGAAGCAAAATGTCATTGTTTGTTTGAAAACATTTAATTCTATCTGGAAACCTTTGCCCTCCTGCACTTGGTTGTGCATGTCAAGTGAAAAGCAAGGACTGAACCATACCGTGACCTCATTTTCCAAGGGGAGTAAGGGAATGTGTGCAAACAAATTCAATTACTGCCACAAACTAGCTATTAAAAGAGTTTACACCAAAATCTTGCTTTACGTTTGTTGTTCTTAATATTCTTTTCCTATTAGCATATCATGAAGACTGATTCGAGTTGAATGCTTCCAGTCAAACCTAATTTCTCATAAATTTACCAACTGGTTATAAGATTTAAAAAATCCTCCTAAAGTGCCTCGTTCTGTTCAGTCCTGATTAAGGCTGCTTAAATGTGTGACGATAGATTTTCCTTTTTCTTAAATAATTTCCTGATTAAAAAAGGAGGATGCATTTTATTTTACTTTAAGGCAAAACAACTAAAGTGAATGAGTCCAGAGATATGTTGTCACTTTTTGTAAGGTGAAAATATCTATAGTTGCCTTGCATAGAAATGGATTGTTAAACTTTCCATAAAGCACAGGAATTCAACAACATGAAATAATAGCTGAATAGACTGTTGTCCCAATAATTTACCTTTCATGGTAAGACCATATCTCCGTCTCTGCCGTTTTGACCTATCCTGACTTTGGCTCAGTTTCCTGGTTTGTTCACTCAATGTTTACACAGACCATACCTACAAATTGGGTCCCTCCAGTAGCCCCAAGTTAAGACCAAGTTGGGAAACAAGGTCAAAAGAATTGTGGAGCTCTATAATTGCAGAAAATCATTGAATGTCAGAATCAAAATTACATGTTGCAATCGTTAACCACATGACATTGTATTTTTTGGCTAACAGTGGCCCTATCAACCTTAAGTAATTAGAAGCAAAGGAAGTAAATAGTCCAGAATTGGTAGGGTCAGATTTAGAGGTGAACAAATAACTAATTAATACTGTTTTTAGCATCCTGAGTGTTGCAAACTGAAATTCCCAAGGGGTCCAATATTGGCAAAGTCCAAGGAAGGACAAGAAGTGGCAAGATCAAAATGTTTTCAGAAGTCTTAAAATCAAGCATTAGAAAGTTGACAAAATGGAAGCTAATTTACCCCAAACATTATAGACTGCCATTTCCTGGCATTTGACCAGTCTGTGGTGTATTTGCAACAGTTCATAATTTTATTTCAGATCTCCAGCATTTTCAGTTTTTTCCTTTTCTTTTAGTATTCTATAATTAGGAGATGCACCTAAATCAGATGCCAACTGGCAGAGTTGTTAAGGTCCGGGTCACTGGTGCTAAATGAGATCATCCTGAAGGCTGTGAACATCATGATACATAGCCAACTAGGGTTGAGCACTTCCATGGCTGTTATAGGGAATTATTTCAAGAATAATATAAATAAAGCACAAGTGAAGGCAACTGGAAAATTTGACAATGCTTAAATATAAAGACCAAATACTGCCATGTTGTAGGTTGTGCTGGAGGATCCTTAGCTAAAGAACAGAGCATAGAAATTTTACTTCAAAATATTTTTGCATTATGAGATTGGAGCAAAATAAAATTAATTGCAAAGCACATAAAATATATACCTTGAACTATATGTGTGTTATACCCACACATAAGGCAGCAAGGCATGCAGCGGTAAACTAGTCAGGAGTTTCCAATTCAAGATAGACTATTGAGTTCTACTTGAACCATGGATTATGATATAGATTAAGTCACATGGAGTATTAAATAAATTTGTGATGGTTGTGGTGGACTCTCATCGGACATGAAGCATCTTCTGCAGACCTACTTGTGTTAGTAGTTATAGTAGTTAGTCATGCGACATGGTTTCACATAGTTGTGATAGCCCACCAGTCCTGAGGTAACATTGAATGGAGATTCATGGTGATTCTTTGATCCTCACTAGTACTACTTAATCTTGTATTGTGTTGTACTTTTACTTGGGTTGCTGTATACCATCTCCACTTTGCTGAAACAAAAAGCGAAAATACTGGAAAATCCCAAGTTGGACAGTCCCATTAACTGTTTTTTTTCAATATCCTGTCAGACCTGCCGAAATCTTTTCCCCACTTTTTCAGTTTTCAAGCATCGGCAGTTCTTTTCACGTTCACTTACTCTGCGTCACTATGTTGGATCAAGAGTGGACCATGGGACTTAGGAAGGAAAATCCATCTATTTGCGTGTCTTTTTCCACATCGGGCATGGTGCTTAAACACATCATTGCTCAAATGCTGTGATCTAATCTCTGACCAAAACTGTTTTTTCCAAATTTGGTCTGCCCTTTTTTTCCAGTTTTGAGCATTTCTCATAAGCACATGTGCAGTAAGGCATTGTTTCGACCAGTGGGGCTTGGTTACAGTTTAACCTGTATAGACTCATCAGTTAGCCCACATATCAACGTCCTTTAAGACTTATTCCAGGCATCTTCTAATACTGAAATGTTTTGCGTGGTCCCTCAAATTTTCCACGCCCTTATAGATTGCCTCATCTGGTATCCAGTTATGTATATTGGATTCGTATATTAAACATTTCAGATGGTGCTGTACTATGCAACAGTAATGACTGAACTTTGTGTTATCTAAGAGTCCAAGCCCCCTTTCACAGTTAGCATGTCTTTCTTTCATTCAAAGATAACAACATTTTGTAGTGCTCATAGACAAAAAATACCAATGTTTTTGGCATTGAAAAACATATTTAATTTTCAATTTAAATGGTAAATGCCTCTAGGATTCTATCATATTAACAAAGACTTCTGAAGCAACCCAGCTGTGCTGTTTCTGACATCTTGTCTTGAGCACCATTTATAAATCTTACTTCAGTAGTGGCAATTTCATCCTTCTGCTTTGGCAGGCTTTAAGTCACAGGCTCATCAGTCACACCTGAACAGACTCTTCAAGAGGTATTCATTCTTGTTGAATTGGATTTTCACTATCAAATACACAAAATGCTGGAAGAATTCCGCAGGTCAGGCAGTAGCTATGGAAATGAATAAACAGTGAACGTTTCGAACTTGTCTTCAGGACTGGAAAGGAAGCAGGAAGATGCCAGAATAAAATAGGTGGGGAGGGGAAGGAGGATAGTTCAAAAATGATAGGTGAAGCCAGGTGGGTAGGAAAGGTAAAGGGCTGGAGAGGAAGGAATGTGATAACAGAGGAGAGTGGACACAGGAGAAAAGGGCCTGGGGGAGGTGATAAGCATATGAAAAGAGGTTAGAGGCCAGAGTGTGGAAGAGAAGAGTGGAGGGGGAGGGAAATTTTTTTTCACAGAAAGGTGAAATCAGTATTCATCCAAACAGGTTTGAGGTTACCCAGATGGAATATAAGGTCTTTTTCCTCCACCCTGAGGCTAGCCTCATTGTGGCTGCCCTCAAGGTGATTTTTCCTATGATCATATTGTGAAGTATTACATAACACACTCGGATAGGGAGCATCAGGGAGACAAGATAGATATACTTTATTGATCCCGAGGGAAATTGGGTTTTGTTACTGCCGCACCAACCAAGAATAGAGCATAAATATAGCAATACAAAAACCACAAGCAATCAAACAACAAAATGCAAACTATGCCAGATGGAAATAAGTCCAGGACCAGCCTATTGGCTCAGGGTGTCTGACCCTCCATGGGAGGAGCTGCAAAATTCAATGGCCACAGGCAGGAACAACCTCCCGTGACGCCTAGTGTTGTATCTTGGTGGAATATGGCCAGAGTCCAACAGCAAAAAGTTCAATATCCGGTCTACAATCACGTTCCTCGATCGTAATATGACCCGGACTGCAGTATCCATTGTTAAACAGAACAGTAAGCACCCATCTCTTTTAAGCTTACCGCTTTCAGTGCACTTCCGGTCAGCCCGAACGGTCTGGAAGCCATCCATGGAAAAGATTTGATCAGGTATGTCCTCGTGCAGCCCCGTTCCAGTAAAACACATAACACTCCGAAATGTTCTCTGACTCCTGGCTAGCGCCATGAACTAGTCCATTTTATAACCCACCGGACTCCTCTTCTCCATAAGTCTCTGTTGTCTCGACCCGGTCCTCTTCCCTTGCCTTTGTGTTCCCCCTCTGCATCCTCTTTGTGTTTTCCTCCAGATCTCAGCCGGGGTGTCCGCAGCTCAGCTCGCTAAACCGACTGGCATAAGCGCAAGCAGCCGGTTCCTGGAATAAACAATGCGCCCATGCTTCTGTCCCGCTAATGAGACGTGTCGGAATGTAACTATTTCCAGCGCTAAAAACCCAAATAAAACTCTCTCCACCAGCATGTTAGAGAGGGTGCAGATTCAACATGTTACCGAGAAAAAAAAATACAAAAAATAACGTAAGTTTAAAAAGTAAGAAGAAAAAGGTAAGAATATTGGTGGGAACGGCTGTAACAGACTGCATGCACAACCAGCGCATGCGCACTTATACAAATCTTTATACAAGCCTGTGGCCTCTCAACTGTATAATTGAAGCATGGTTCCAGTGGTTGACCATGCGACACAGATTTCTCAAGGACATTGTGGGTTCATCATCGTTAAAGTAACAGTTGCACACAAACATAAACCATACACATTTCAGAGTGTTTGACAACAATAAGTTATAGATGTATGATTATGTGTCACCATGATATTTGATCAGGAAGCAAGACATTAATGGATAAAAAAACAGACTTCTTGCACACTTCTTCAGTGGAATAATCACAGAATCCAAATCAGGTTTAATATCACTGGAATATGTCGTGAAATATATTACTCTGTGGCAGCAGTACATTACAATACATTAAAAAAAAACAATAAATTAAAAAATGAGGTCATGTACGTGGGTTCTTGGTCCATTCAGAAATCTGATGGAAGAAGGGAAGAAGCTGTTCCTAAATTCTGTGTGGATGGGTGGGTGGGTGTGTGTGTGTGTGTGTGTGTGTGGGTGTGTCCGTCTTCAGGGTCCTGTACCTCCTTTTTGATGGCAGCAATGAGAAGGGGGCATGTGCTGGGTGATGGGAGTCCTTAATATTGGATGCCACCTTTTTGAGGCATCATCATTTAAAGGTTGTCCTGGATACTGGGGAGGCTAGTGCCCATGATGGAGCTGACTGAGTTTTCAACTCAGCTGCACTCTTACTGAAGATCTTGCCATGACTCTGCTCTAGAAGACCAAATTCTCAGCATTTGCAGAAGAAGCTTTCCATTTCCTTTTTGACTCTCCCCCCCCCCCAACCCCTTCACCAATCACTCGGATTATTTTCTAATTTCTTTGCTGTATAAGCAAGCAGCAGAGGATGATGGTGTCTCTTCCCACTTCCAAGATGGGGAACTTAACATTAGGTCACCTGAGATCACTGCACTCCTTTGACAGTGGTTGCCCTCGAGAACTACTCTTTTGAATGTTGAACCCATAAGAGATAACAAGAATGGTAAACTGATGTTTTAGGCAACTCCTGTGATTACAAGAGGTTAACTGGTGCAATTGCAGCAAAGTTCTGGGTTCTCCACTTCTTTTGTGTCTCTTCCCTTGAATGCTCTAAAGGCATGGAAATTATTCCCACATGGTTCTGGACAAAGCTACCATGCATCCCCTCCCCACCCCACCCCCGCAGTCCCATTTTAGCTTGCTTCTTTCATCCACAGTCCAATCATCCAGGCTTAAATCTTTTCCAACTTTGATGTACTTGATTGAGGAGGCATGAATAATATCATTAAGACCAGACCCCTTTGGGGATATTTTCTGAAATATGGATGTTCTGGGAGACAAGATTTTCCATTGGGAACATGATTTCAGAAAATGAGTGATTGGGTCACACAATCATTGCCACAATACCATGGGAAATGTCCTTCTCTTGAACTATAATTTTAACTTGGCTTGGGAAGTAAAATGAAACTAACAAGGCATGACCTTCACAATGTCATCTGAAGGCCCATTTTACCCCACTGCACAAAACCCATTTCCACGATGGATACCAAGTAATTGGTCGGGTAAAATAAGAAGCCTTAGAACCTCATCCACTTACAAATGCTACAAATGGTTATTGTTACCATAAACTAACCATCAAATAACTGCTACTGTTAAGCTTTTACAAATCAGCCCAGATAATAATCAGCTTGGCAGCAAGAACATTTTTAACAACAGTATCTGTTTCACTGCAAGATAGCACCAAACATTCAGGATTAGCAGAGCATAGTGAAGCTTGTGTTTGCCAATATTTTGTGCATGCTACTGTGAAATTAAAATTATCTAAATTATTTTATGGAATTTGGAATCAGAGAATGTTGCCTCAGAATGCTTTTACACAGAATTATTTCTGGGCCTGCAAAGGCAGACACCTTCCAGTCTACACCCAGCTAACAGGAATCACCTGCAGCCTATTTAAAACAACTCTCATCCACAGCCCTTGATCTCTTATCGAACCACCCAGCCTCAACCAGTTGCTCCTAGCCTACCTTGTTGTCTTAACCAGTTAATCTGTTCTCTCTTGTTCTGTGACTTGTTAGTTTGCAGTTTATTATTAAAGTTATCGCTCATCACTAAATTGTCTCCACTGCTTTGCGTTTGGATCAAGCTTCCTCCATATTTCCTGACAATTATACTGAAATAAACAAAAATAACTGCCTATATATGTCTGATGTAGGATGAGAAATTTATTCCTGGATGATATAAATGTTCTGCTAATGTTGATTTCCCCACATTTAATAGTGCAGGCAGTCCATGTGGGACTTGGTGGTTGAGATTACTGGGCTGATGAACAACCTCACTGGGTTTATTTATGTCTATACTTGGCAGACAATATGAAGAAATGAGGGTGGAACTCTTCTGTGCTTTAAAAACAGTCTAATCATGGGATTTACATGGTGAAAAATTTTGGTTGGTTGTTTATTTAACTTTAATTGTAACTTCAAGGAAGAACAAGCAATGTGATGTGTCTCAGATGTTGTCTTCTGTACTTTCTACTCTGTCAGCCAGGCACAAACTGGCTGTCATTTCCTATGCACCACGTTTTAATTGGTGAACAAACAAAGGAATCAGCAAGATATTGAAATAGAAAGTGAGGAATTGAACTTTTTCATATTGAGGTTAGAAAACACACAAAGTTCACAGCTTCTAGACTGAGGTTTCATGATACGTAAGACCCTTCAAAGCACTTGGGAGCATTGACATTGCTCTAACAACAAAGGCGGCTGCATTTGCGATTTCAATGTACACGTCATTTGAAAGAAGCAGTTTGTTTAGATAACAAGAAACACGCATTCAAGTTGCTGGTGAACGCAGCAGGCCAGGCAGCATCTCTAGGAAGAGGTACAGTTGACGTTTCAGGCCGAGACCCTTCGTCAGGTCGGAGATCTTTTTGTTGAACACCTACGCTCTGTCCGCCAGGAAAAGCAGGATCTCCCAGTGGCCACACATTTTAATTCCACATCCCATTCTCATTCTGACATGTCTATCCACGGCCTCCTGTACTGTAAAGATAAAGCCACACTCAGGTTGGAGGAACAACACCTTATATTCCGTCTGGGTAGCCTCCAACCTGATGGCATGAACATCGACTTCTCCAACTTCTGCTAATGCCCCACCTTCCCCTTGTACCCCACCGGTTATTTATTTTTATACACAGATTCTTTCTCTCACTCTCCTTTTTCTCCCTCTGTCCCTCTGACTATACCTCTTGCTCATCCTCTGGGCTTTCCCCCCACCCCCCTTTTCCTTCTCCCTGAGCCTCCTGTCCCATGATCCTCTCATACCCTTTTTGCCAATCACCTGTCCAGCTCTTGGCTCCATCCCTCCCCCTCCTGTCTTCTCCTATCATTTTGGATCTCCCCCTCCCCCTCCCACTTTTAAATCTCTTACTAGCTCTTTCTTCAGTTAGTCCTGACGAGGGGTCTCGGCCTGAAACATCAACTGTACCTCTTCCTAGAGATACTGCCTGGCCTGCTGTGTTCACCAGCAACTTTGATGTGTGTTGCTTGAATTTCCAGCATCTGCAGAATTCCTCGTGTTTGCGTTTTTAAACACACATTCAGTTTACAAGGCATTTAAAATAGTTAATTTACAGTAACAAGCACAAACTAATAATATTGCTGCAAGTTATCAGTTTCCCAAGGGTTCAGTATGTTGTGAGAGCATTTGACCTCAGTTCTAGTGTGACATTCAAGGTGCAAAAATCTTGAATTTTTGTGCCAAGGAATTCTTTCCAAGGAGCCAGCAGAGAATATCAAACCATTGCCAAAGCCTTCACATGTTCCTTGAAGTGAAATTATCCAAATTTTAAGCAGAATTTGCACTCTCTTTTACCACCATCAAAGGAATACATACATTCCTCTCTTATCCTGCACCTGTATGAATAATATGTTACTTAATTCATATTGTGTCTCAAAAGATCAAAAAAACACAAAAAAATGAACTGGACATAAGGAGTTTTGAACTCATTCCAGAAATCAATGCGATCATAGTTGATCCTAAAATTCAATCACATTTTCCCATTTTATCTTTATACCATGTGGGAGAGTACTATGACATGAAAACACACCATTCTGCTCATGTCATTCATGCTGACCCTGGTGCCCACTAAGCTAGTCCCATTGTTCACTTCTGGCTCATATATTTCGAAGCACCTCCTATTCACGTACAGATGTACAGTACTTCTCTAAATGTTGTCTGTTAGATGTTGTTATTATGTAGACCACATGATAGTGGAATAGATAGACATGAAAATGTGAGTCTTATGACTCTACTAGTGGGGGAAAAAAATGACAGAATTTTTGTTGGGGAATAGTATAGGAGCAGAAAGGGTGTTCTTTCTTGTCCTACGGAAAGTGAAGTTTACTGGAGGATTAGATTTACACCCAAGGAATATGATTTTCTGGCCACAGGTAAACTCCAGGCATATATTTCTTTGCAATAGAATTACATTCTTCTGGATTCAATCTAAAATAATTGATTCTGTAATCGTCATATAAAGAGAAAAATCATCACTCTGTTTTGGTCAGCTTTAACTTCTACAGTATGTCTGTGTAAGAAGGTAGGCAGTTAGAGCAGCAATAGACCTCGGCAGTGCAGCCCTTGGTCCAGGCCCTTATACAGCAATGTTTTATGCCTCTCTTGTTTGGCTTAGGAAACTGCCAGCAAAACAGGTGAATCCCACGTACCTTTAAAAAGGGAATTGAGATCAGTACAGACATGTTGGGAAACTATAGTACGTGAAGAAATGTTGAAGTAGTCAGGGCTACACATCTTATTCATGATGGCATGGTGAAGAAAATGTTTGAGGTGAGTGGAAATTCTATATTGTAGCTTGGTGCTTAACAGGCTGTGAGAGAGAGGATTTGATCATTATGGTGCCTGAGAGTCCCATAATGCCGGCCTTATTTGCCAGCACTGTAAAGCATTAAACATTGACAGATCCAAACATCAGAAACACATAAACAAAGACATCCAGTGAACTTTCTATCAACTTATTACAACGCCCAGGGAATCAAAATGATGATACATAGTTTCTGGGAATCATTGCTTTACAAATATATATAAGAAAGCTTGTCTTTTGGCAATCCATTTTCCAAATATAAGTACACACAGATCTTTAAAATTACAATTTTTTCCTCCTTTCTTCGTTCTAGGCACAGACAGAGGTCATTTAACTCACTAAGTCCATGTTAGATCTCACGGGAGCAATCCCATTCCCCATGTACTTTCCCTGCAATGTTCTCACAGATTCATCAACTCCCCTTTGATTCTTCTTGCCACTAACTTATATTAAGGGACAATTCAAAGTAGCCAATTAACCTCCCCCACATCATTGGGATGTGGAAGAAAACTGAAGCAGCCAAGAAAAACCCATGGAGTCAGGGGAGAATGTGCAGACGGTGCACACAGTATATAAGATCCAGTTTAAGCTTGGGTCCTTCAAACTGTGAGGTTGCTGCAACACTGGAATATCCTCAAGTCACAACTGATTTCTAATGTCATTCAGTGATCCCAGTCATTGATCTTTACCTGGAGGAAATTAGATAGAATATTGCATTGTTCTCCATCTCAATAACTCTTTCTGGTCAAAAAGGTTTCTTCTTACTGTGGCAACTGTTTCAATTTAGTGGAATGTGGAAACCAAACTAGGCATAGCAAGGCCACACAAACGGTGAAGAGGCTAGATGGAAGGTCACAACCCAAAGCGTTGACTGTCCAATTCCCTCCACAGATGCTGCTCGGCCCAGTGAGTTCCTCCAACATTTTGTTTGTTCTCACAAATGGTAGTATGACTTATGACAGGAGCTCCTGCTCCTGCAGGTCTTTCCTCGACATCCAACAGAAACTTTTGCTTCTTGCTTGTATTTCTGGTAAAGTAATGTCAGCAGTGTTTGAGAACATCTGAGGATTGTCCTAGCCATCAATCTTAGATGGTGTCAATGGTCATGAAAGCATCTGCAGAAGTCCACTGCTTTTGCTTTTATTTAAACAATCATAAGATCTTTCACTTCAGCTTTGAAAGGCAGATGATCTTAGTGGAATATGTCAGTCAACAAAGTGTCTTGTACGGCACTGAAACATTGAGACTGTTTCATACATGTCTCAGCACTTGAACCTACAACCCTACAAAGAGACAAGCATACCAGCATTCAAATTCAATAGTATAACCCAAAGCAGATCAACTACCATTCACTTCATTGTAGTTTGAAAAATTTTGCTGTTTGCATAACAAAACAGTAGCTGTAATTCACTGAATGCAAGTGAAGTCCTTCAGCATTTCTAATGATACAATATTTTCAGAAGATCCATCAGTAAAAAAAATATTGTGAATGTATAAGGAAAGAGTTCTAACATGACCGATACTCATCTGGGGTTATGGTGGGTGGTTTTAAATAACCAATACACTGTTGGAATTAGAATCAGGTTTATTATCACGGGCATGTGACATGAAATTTGTTAACTTAGCAGCAGCAGTTCAGTGCAATACATAATCTAGCAGAGAGAGAAAAAATAATACATAAAATAAAACATAATTATAAATAAACAAGTAAATCAATTACGCATATTGAATAGATTTTTTTAAATGTGCAAAAACAGAAATACTGTATATTAAAAAAAAGTGAGGTAGTGTCCAAAGTTTCAATGTCCATTTAGGAATCGGATGGCAATGGGGAAGAAGCTGTTCCTGAATCGCTGAGTGTGTGCCTTCAGGCTTCTGTATCTTCTATTCAGATGAAGTGTTAAACGGAGAACTCATCTGCCTTTCAAATACTTACTGAAGAAATGACAAGTTAACACCAGTGTTTTGATTTAAAATAATTCTCCAAATAGCCATTATTTTGGCCCATTATCTGGCGATTTTCACATTACTGCTTGTGAATGCTTATGCAAAAATTGCTTGTTGCATATCCTACATTTGAAAAATATTTCATTTGCTTTTAAATGTTTCAACATGCCCTTAAGTTACAAAAGTAGCTATATAAGAACATGTGTTTTACTTTTCTTTTCTTTTGTGAAAGCCCACAGTTCTGATGGTATTCAGGGCCTTTGGATGCCACTACATAAAGGGCACAGTATTCCCCTACAGAAAACTGACTAACTCTCAGGACTGATCAGTTATCCATCGGAAAGGCAGCTGGTGTATTCCCTTAGGATAAAAGCATCCCGGTCCCTTTCCTTCCTTCATCAACATACTGAGGACTTTGAAATCCTCCTCCTGTGCCTTCCTTCCACTACACAAAATCAGTACATTTCAATCAGCAAGCTTCCTTTGCGATATTCTTATCTTACGGGTTGCATTAAGATTGATCTTTGGCTCCCTCCTTTTTCTCATTTACGTGCTTCCTCGTGGACGTGTCATGAGCAGGCACGGAGCCAGTCTGCAAATGGATTGATGAGGGGAGGTTCCACATGGACATATGCTTTCTGAGATGTGAAACTGCTCATCCAAAGTTTGGTCTTATCCAGACCCTGTCAGTTAAGCTACCTGAAAACATTGGATCAAACCCTGTGCAGACTGCCAGAGTACCTCAGCATAAGTGCCAATGAGTTTAGGAAGCTGAAGTCTGGCAGAGCT
Source organism: Mobula birostris (assembly GCF_030028105.1). Classification (NCBI taxonomy): domain Eukaryota; kingdom Metazoa; phylum Chordata; class Chondrichthyes; order Myliobatiformes; family Myliobatidae; genus Mobula; species Mobula birostris. The sequence goes on along the minus strand of NC_092371.1, from coordinate 207,404,587 downwards.
CATCCAGTGACCTCCGGGCTGCACTCTGTTATTATATCCAGTGTGGCATCGAACAACCGAACACAACTTGTTGAGCTCCCCAGCACCTACACGGGGAAATCTGATCTTCGATCCTGAGCCTGTTTTGACCAGAGCCAGGATATGCAAGTCCAGTCTGCAAGGAATAAAGTTGAAGATAAATTAATACTTTGTCTTTAAAAATATATACTTTATATACAATATAATATATATATATTGCTTGCTATTACAACAATGGACCTAAGTGCTTTAGATTCTTCATAGAGTATTAACTTGGCTCACCGAGTCCACCAAGCACCCAGTTACACTTATTCTATATTCCTAACTCTCTCTCGATTCTACCACTCATGTAGGTACTAAGGTCAATTCACCTGAAAACCCGTTTGTCTCTGGCACGAGAGAAGAAACCAACATACCTTCTCACAGGGACCACACAAGTAGCACTGGAGGTCAGGATTGAACTTGGGTCTCTTGTGCTGTGAGGCAGCAGCTCCATTAGCCCCACTGCTGTTAAGATTATTCTTAGCTGTGTTGTGAGCAGGCATTGTTCTTCCCACCCATGTTTCTGACAGGGCAATGCACAGAACTGGACACTGTGTTGCAGAGATAATTAGTGTTTTAAGGCTTGTCATAATGTCTTTTCTTGTACAAAAGTGCCTGTAGCCATGCAAGTCCTAAATGAATTTTAGGATTACTCCCGGTCCCACAAGGTAGTGAGATCAGAAATGGGAAGGTAAAACAATTAAAGAGCAGGGCAGGGCTTCAGTTGTTTGGATAATTGGACTCTCTTCAGGGAAAAGGTGACCAGAACACCTGTACAGGTGACCCATGGTTGCACGTAAACAGGAGGAGGACTAATATCTTGGCAGGAAGGTTTGCCAGTGCTCCTTAGGATGGTCTAAGTTGAAGATATAAGGGTATGGCACCCTAAATGAATGAGCAGCAGAGCGGAAGGTGAAACAGAAGCATATGTAGTGAATGGAGCAGGCAAGTTTAGTGGGCAGAGCATCTGGAGACAGTTGGGGGAACATAAGAGGGTTGAAGGCTAACTGCATTTACTTTAATGCAAGATTTCTTGCAAGCATGATGGATGAGCTGAGAGCATGGATCAACATGTGGGATAACAATATTGGACCCATCACAGAGACGTGGCTGATTGAAGGACAGGAATGGCAACTCATTGTTCCTGGGTATAGTATTTTCCAGGTGTAATGGAAATATATCCTCTAAGGACTAGCAAATTAAACTAGATAAGTCTAAATCAGGAGTAAGAAAGGGGCAATGACTTTGATGGAATTAAAGAAAATGCCACCAAATAGTCAGCAGGTTATGGAAGAACAGATATGTAGACAGATAGTGTAGTATATAGAAGCAATTAAGTTGTAGTAGTTTAACTTTCTCAATATTGACTGTGATTACCTTAGTGGAAGCAGCCTAGATGTGGTGGAATTTGTTAAATGTATAAAGGAAGGGTTTTTAAAGCAAAAGGAAGAGACCCTTACATGGCAGGAACTGTACTCGACCTTACTCAGGGAATGAGGATAGATAAGTTTTGAAAGTGCCTGTGGAGGAACCCTTTGATAATGGCAATTATAGTTTGGTAAGTTTTAAGGTATTCCTGGAGAAGGATGAGGTTAGAACTGGAATTAAAATCTACCTTCAACAGTAGAGTATAGCAAAGGACCTAACTAAAATAGATTGAGATCAGCTGCTAGAAGGAAAAACAACATCTAATATGTGGGAAGCACTTAAAAGTGAAATAGTAAGAATTCAGAGTCAGCATGTCCCTGTAGGGCTAAGATGAAAAGATGGTAAGATTAGGGGACCACGGTTAGCAAAGGAAATTGAGCGTTTGACCAAGAAGTAGGAGGAAGCACGATCAAGTGAGTCCTTTGAGATTTATTGCGTATGTAGGAGAAATCTTAAGGAAGCATTTAGGGTCAAAATGAGGACATGAAATTGTCTTGGCTGACAGAATTAAAAACCTTTTATACATATATTAAAAGCAAGAGGGTATCTAAGAAAGAGTAGGTCTTTGTGTGGAGCCAGGGAATACATGTGTCATCCTGAATGAATACAATAGGGAGAAGAGAATTAGGGAATTTGTTCACTGACAGAGCATATCAGAGAAGTGGAAGTGCCAGTGAAACTCATGCGCACAATCAGGTGGACATATCCCAAAAACTTGAAGGAATCTATTTTAAGGTGCAATGGGAAGAAAGTAATTGCTAGAATTCTCACAGAGATTTGTGCATCATTTTTAACAATGGGTGAGGTACTAAAAACTGGAGGTTAACATTTTTCCTGTATTTACGAAGGGCAGAAAGGATAAGCCATGAAACTCATAAATCTATTTGAGTTGTTTGAAGAAGTTATGAAGAAAATTGATGAAGGGAAGGCAGTTTATGTGGTATACATAGACTTTAGCAAGGCTTTTGATATAGTAAGCTGGTTCAGAATATTAGGGCATATAAGATCTAAGATATTGAGGCAAACTGGATCCACAATTGGCTTGTCATATAGAAACATAGAAACATAGAAAATAGGTGCAGGAGTAGGCCATTCGGCCCTTCGAGCCTGCACCGCCATTTATTATGATCATGGCTGATCATCCAACTCAGAACCCCGCCCCAGCCTTCCCTCCATACCCCCTGATCACCATAGCCACAAGGGCCATATCTAACTCCCTCTTAAATATAGCCAATGAACTGGCCTCAACTGTTTCCTGTGGCAGAGAATTCCACAGATTCACCACTCGCTGTGTGAAGAAGTTTTTCCTAATCTCGGTCCTAAAAGGCTTCCCCTCTATCCTCAAACCGTGGCCCCTCGTTCTGGACTTCCCCAACATCGGGAACAATCTTCCTGCATCTAGCCTGTCCAATCCCTTTAGGATCTTATACGTTTCAATCAGATCCTCCCTCAATCTTCTAAATTCCAACGAGTACAAGCCCAGTTCATCCAGTCTTTCTTCATATGAAAGTCCTGCCATCCCAGGAATCAATCTGGTGAACCTTCTTTGTACTCCCTCTATGGCAAGGATGTCTTTCCTCAGATTAGGGGACCAAAACTGCACACAATACTCCAGGTGTGGTCTCACCAAGACCTTGTACAACTGCAGTAGTACCTCCCTGCTCCTGTACTCGAATCCTCTCGCTATAAATGCCAGCATACCATTCACCTTTTTCACCGCCTGCTGTACCCGCATGTCCACTTTCAATGACTGGTGTATAATGACACCCAGGTCTCGTTGCACCTCCCCTTTTCCTAATTGGCCACCATTCAGATAATAATCTGTTTTCCTATTTTTGCCACCAAAGTGGATAACTTCACATTTATCCACATTAAATTGCATCTGCCATGAATTTGCCCACTCACCCAACCTATCCAAGTCACTCTGCATCCTCTTAGCATCCTCCTCACAGCTAACACTGCCACCCAGCTTCGTGTCATCCGCAAACTTGGAGATGCTGCATTTAATTCCCTCATCCAAGTCATTAATATATATTGTAAACAACTGGGGTCCCAGCACTGAGCCTTGCGGTACCCCACTAGTCACCGCCTGCCATTCTGAAAAGGTCCCGTCTATTCCCACTCTTTGCTTCCTGTCTGCTAACCAACTCTCCACCCACACCAATATCTTACCCCCAATACCGTGTGCTTTAAGTTTGCACACTAATCTCCTGTGTGGGACCTTGTCAAAAGCCTTCTGAAAATCCAAATATACCACATCCACTGGTTCTCCCCTATCCACTCTACTAGTTACATCCTCAAAAAATTCTATGAGATTCGTCAGACATGATTTTCCTTTCACAAATCCATGCTGACTTTGTCCGATCATTTCACCGCTTTCCAAATGGAGATGTATTTTTCCAACTAGGATCTGGGCAGGGACCTTTGTTTGTTTTTTGTACAAATGGCTTCAATGAGCATGTGTGTGGTTTGATAAGATGGCATGAAGATTGGTAGGATTGTAGATAGTGAGGATGGTTGCTTCGGGATACAGAGATGTATTGATCACTGGAAAGTTGGGGAGAGTAAGGGCATATGGAATTTAATCCAGACAAGTGTGAGTTAATGCATTTTAGGTCATCTAATGTTGACTAGACATATATGGTAAATGGTGGGGACCTTAGAAAAAAAGAGGTACAACAAGACTAAAGAATGCAAGTCCATAGTTCATAGCTCCTTGAGAATGGCAACACATTGGATAGCATGGTGAAGGTGGTGTTTAGCTTGTCTGCTTTCAAATGCAGGAGTGTTAAATGTAAGAGTTGGGGCATCATGTTGCACCTCTGGAAGACATGGTTAAGCCACATTTGGAATATTGTGATCATTTCTGGCTGACACACTGTAGAAAGGATGAACTAGCACTGGAAAGATTGCAGAAGGAATTCACCGGATTGTTGCCTGAAATGGAGGGATTTAGTTTAAAAGAGATATTGGATAGACTGGAAGTTGAGGGTACATTTTATAGAGGTCTATGAAACTATGAGGGGCTTTGATGGGGTAGATAGTCGCAGTATTTTCTCAGGGTAGGAAAGTTTACCCTTAGGGCAGGATTGGGAAGAGAGGGGAAATATTTAAAGGAGATTGGAGGGGCATATTTTCCACACATTACATACACATAGACTAAACTGTCAGATGAAGTTAGAAAGCCATTTAGACAGGTACATGGATAGGAAATGAGTAGAGGGGAATGGGCAAAATGGGTTAGAAAAGATAAGGAATTGGCATGAAGTTGGGTGGAAGTACCTGTTTCTACGCTTTATGACTCTATGGCAATTCTGAATGCATGGAGGATTTGAACACTTGGGCAGCAGTGAGAGCTACAGTTGCTGGAGGAATTCAAAGTCGGGATACAAGCTGGAACAAAATATGTATGGAGCTTTGAAAACTTATATACTGGAGGGATGGTATGAACACAAAGGATAAAACATCCATTTAATAGGAGGAACCAAAGTGAATTCAGTAACAGATCTTTGGACTCTGTATATCCTTTAAACATACGAAAGAGAGATTCATTCTATTTTCCATGTTGTAAAGGGTAAAAGGGTTTGCTAATTTCAAGTCAGGCTGAGGTTCATAGTTTGTACGTGCCAGTTGTTTCAGAGTTCTTCTTCCATTATTTACAAGGTAAGTTTTTATGCTTTTTGAATATTTCTGTATTTTTGGGAACAACCCTTTTATACAGATTTGACAAAACTGCCAAACAACATTCATTTCTGCATAACATGCATCCTTAAACTCTGTGTTTCATTATAAAACAAAAATTAAAATGACTACATCTGTAGATAAAGCATGCATTGCAACAGACACCATTGTGATAGCACGCCTCATTTTGTACACCGCTTGTAACCTCTGTTAGGTGCCCAGCTATGACTGCATTACTAATAACTTTACAATGTACTGAGCTTGCCAGGCAATGGCAGTCATCCCAACATGTTGCTTTCATTTCCCTCTGCCACCTTTATTTATAAAGAAAACTACTGCTTGCTATATGCACCCATATATGCTTCCAGTATACTTCTGCTAAAATCATAAGTACATGATATGAATTCCAGCTGATTTAAAATCAATTCTTTAAAGACGTCATTCCATGATGACACACATCTGGTTTGGACTTGCTTGGAACGTTACTGCTCAAGTTCATGCCAATAATGTTCTATGCACTTTAAAATGTAGCATAATGTGCAAAAATCAGTGATACTCATAAAGATATTATTTAGGAGTCAGTACAAAAATAACAAACCCGGAGAACTGCTGAATGCAGCATTTGTATGTAATGTGTGATTGTATATCTAAAACCAGAGCCCCTAGCCAACGTTGGACATATAGAAAGATTGTATGACATTTTCTAAGCACATTTGCTTCAGAAGTGGAAATTATAATTACGCTTTTTGCAAGAATATCACAACATTATTTGAAAATTAATTTACAGGAAGCTATGTGCGAAGTTCCAAGGAGACACATCTATTTCTGTTGGAACACTCTAATGGGCTGTTTTGTGAAAATTAATGATGCCATGATTAGTAGTTGATTAAATGTGACTAGTATGTTTTAACAAATTGGTTGGTCAGAAGATGGGCTTGAAAGGGAAGCATACCAGGCCGTTACAATTACTAACAGAGCTCTAGTACTTTTAGGTGTTTCATACATTGATGCAAGAGGTATTTCAGTAATTTAAATGGAAACCATTTCTAGTAAATTCTCTACTTTGGCTCATCACTCACAGAATTTTATTTGATGTGCCAGGTTTTGCAGGGTAGTAAAATGACATTAAGAGAAAAAAATGTGAGGAGATAGCTTTAAATTTTGCTCAGTGAAGAAAAAGAATAATAGGTACAGGGACTAAAAAGAAAGTCTCCTTTGATTCCATTTTGAGAGGAAGCAAAACAATTAAATGTTACCTGTATATACAACTTAATGAAAGGTCTTACAATGAAAAGTGCGGGAGCATTCAAATTACTATGGAACACTGACACTGACACTAATCATTCAGAGATACAACACAGTAACAGGCCCTTCTGGCTCAATGAGACCATGCCACTCATTATACCCATGTGCCAAATTACCCTACGAACCTGTACCTCTATGGAATATGGCAGGAAAGCGGAGCACCCAGAGGAAACCCATACAGTCACGGGGAGATTGTACAAACATCTTACAGACATGGTGGGGTTGCTCCCAGGTCACCTGCGCTGTTTTCCACGACAATTTTCATAGTTACATAGTGGTTGGCACAACACTTTACAGTACCAGCAATCCAGGTTCGTTTCCTGCCACTGCCTCTAAGGAGTATATATGTTCTCCCTGTGACTTTGTTGCATTGCATTCTGGTTGTTCCGGTTCTCTCCCACTGTTCAAAGATATACCCATTGGTAGGTTAACTGGTCATTGTAAGTTGCCTTGTGATTACTCTAGAGTTAAATCAGGGGATTGCTGGGCGCTGCGGCTCGAAGGGCCAGAAGGGCCAGAAGGGACTACTCTATGCTGTGTCTCAATGAAATAAATGTTACACTATGACAAACATGTATCACTAAAGAGTTGAGCATGGTTAGAAGAACATGCTAAATACAGTACAAAGTTGTAATTAACTCATGGTGAAAACACATTTAATTATTTACTTAATTGAATCAAAACAGGAAATACTGGAAATATTGAGGAGAAATGGCAGCATCTGTGGAAATGAATATACAGTTAACATTCCAGGTCAATGAATTTCCATTTAAAGTTTATTGTATACATCCGCTAGAACCTTTACCAGTTCTTTTTCCAACTTGCCAAAGTCTTTACAGTTCTTTGCACCTTATCACGGCCAAGTTAATTGTGCAGCAGCCAGGGAACATCTTATTGTCAGTTGCAGTTATTGTACAGCTGGGTCAAAGCCAAAGTGATGGGTGGGCAGTTCTCAGAGGGATTTGCAGTACGTTTATCCGAAAGTAATCTTGATTACTTCAGTCTCAAGTCAGATTAAGTAAAACTAATGAATTGCAAATCAGAAAACATTGAACAGAGAATGGTATATATGTACTGTGGAGACATCTGTGCTTGTCAGAGCAATGTGTCTTTTTTAAGAATGGATTTAAAGATGGCTAAGACAAATATTCAACTTACAAATTCTGTGAAGGCTGGCAGAACAAGTTTTTTTTTGGACATGGAGCATTTTTAGATTGATGAGGCAAAGGTTGATTATTAGTTTATACAGACAAATATTTAAGATATTTCCACCAGATGGCATTGTAGTATTCTCTACTACTTCTTCAACAGTTTCCAGATAGCACGTCTTGAATGCATGTTTGCCAACAAGATCGGGCAACAGTAAGTTTCTCATCAAAACATAAATTGAGTTTTAGATATGGGAGTCATGTTCCTTACACATTTTGCATAAAATAACAGAATGGATAATGTCCCAGACGCCTTTGTAACAATTTGGCAAGTATTTTTGCTTAACTCGCGTCATCTCTATTGGGATGCAATTATCTTGGAAAGCTATCAGAAAATATAATCACTGGCTATAACATTCGGTCAACTAAAATAATTTCCTCTGTTTTGGCTTGTTTCTATCGATGTTTTTGACATAAAATTTAGGATTTTTATTTCATGCATGACTTATGTAGAGTTTGAATTGCAGCCATTTCTACAACCTGTATGCATTTTCAAAGATTCTTAAACTTTTAATAAGTTATGCCTGGAAAAATAATTAAGTGAATTAAAAGTGCTGTTGCCAAATTAGAGACCTTGCTGTTATTGACTGAGAATTCAGTTTGAAGTTCACAATATTGGTCAGCAGACAAATTCGTAACTGTGTTTACTTCACTCAATGAAATTTTGCAGCCAAACTTCTCAATTAGACTGTTTCATTCTGCATTCAGATGTTTGTCTGTAATGTCCTGTATTAGAAACTATGAGACAGTCCTCCCAGATGACATCTAGAAAGTTGGAGTTTAAATCCTGCTGATTTCTGTTTCCTCTATCCTCGTGCTTGCAATGATCAATTGCTGCATTTGCTTGAGATTAGCCAGGAAAGAAACTATTATTTATCTAACACACATCTGCTCTCACCACATCCTCCTGCCACCCCATTAGGGATAGGCTTCTCCTTGTCCTCACCTACCACCCCACCAGCTTCCAGGACAAACATATAATTCTCCGTAACTTCCACCACCTCCAACGGGATCCCACCACCAAGCACATCTTTACCTCCTCCCCTTTCTGCTTTCTGCAGGGATCGCTCCCTACACAACTCCCTTGTCCATTCATCCCCCCCATCCCTCCCCACTGATCTCCCTCCTGGCACTTATCCTTGTAAGCAGAACAAGTGCTACACATGCCATTACACTTCCTCCCTTACCACCATTCAGGGCCCCAGACGGTCCTTCCAGGTGAGGCGACACTTCACCTGTGAGTCGGCTGGGGTGATATACTGCGTCCGGTGCTCTCGATGCGGCCTTCTATATATTGGTGAGACCCCACGCAGGCTGGAAGACCATTTTGCTGAACACCTACGCTATGTCCGCCAGAGAAAGCAGGATCTCCCAGTGGCCACACATTTTAATTCCACATCCCATTCCATTCTGATATGTCTATCCATGGCCTCCTCTACTGTCAAGGTGAAGCCACACTCAGGTTGGAGGAACAACACCTTATATTCCGTCTGGATAGCCTCCAACCTGATGGCATGAACATTGACTTCTCTAACTTCCATTAATGCCCCTCCTACAGTTGTGTTGGGCTTGTGGCCAAGTGGTTAAGGCGTTCGTCTAGTTATCTCAAGGTCGCTAGTTCGAGCCTCAGCTGTGGCAATGTGTTTGTGCCCTTGAGCAAGGCACTTAATCACACATTGCTCTAGTCTGTGCGAGAAGTGGCGCCCCACACAGACTTCCAATCTGCGCCTTGTAAGGCATGAAAATGCCCGACGTAGGCCTCTCATGGTCTGAGTCGACACTCCCCCCCCCCATTCTTACCCCATCCTGTATTTATTTATTTACATAGAATAGTACAACACAGTACAGGCCCTTCGGCCCACAATGTTGTGCCGACCCTCAACCCTGCCTCCATATAAGCCCCCAACTTAAATTCCTCCATATACCTGTCTAGTAGTCTCTTAAATTTCACTAGTGTACCTGCCTCCACCACTGACTCAGACAGTGCATTCCACGCACCAACCACTCTCTGAGTAAAAAACCTTCCTCTAATATCCCCCTTGAACTTCCCACCCCTTACCTTAAAGCCATGTCCTCTTGTACTGAGCAGTAGTGCCCTGGGGAAGAGGCGCTGGCTATCCACTCTATCTATTCCTCTTATTATCTTGTACACCTCTATCATGTCTCCCCTCATCCTCCTTCTCACCGAAGAGTAAAGCCCTAGCTCCCTTAATCTCTGATCATAATGCATACTCTCTAAACCAGGCAGCATTCTGGTAAATCCACATCCATCCTATAGTGAGGCGACCAGAACTGGACACAGTACTCCAAGTGTGGCCTAACTAGAGTTTTATAGAGCTGCATCATTACATTGCAACTCTTAAACTCTATCCCTCGACTTAAGAAAGCTAACCCCCCATAAGCTTTGCTAATTACCCTATCCACCTGTGAGGCAACTTTCAGGGATCTGTGGACATGTACCTCCAGATCCCTCTGCTCCTCCACACTACCAAGTATCCTGCCATTTACTTTGTACTTTGTCTTGGAGTTTGTCCTTCCAAAGTGTACCACCTCACACTTCTCTGGGTTGAACTCCATCTGCCACTTCTCAGCCCACTTCTGCATCCTATCAATGTCTCTCTGCAATCTTTGACAATCCCCTACACTATCTACAACACCACCAACCTTTGTGTCATCTGCAAACTTGCCAACCCACCCTTCTACCCCAACATCCAGGTCGCTAAGAAAAATCACGAAAAGTAGAGGTCCCAGAACAGATCCTTGTGGGGCACCACTAGTCACAATCCTCCAATCTGAATGTACTCCCTCCACTACCACCCTCTGCCTTCTGCAGGCAAGCCAATTCTGAATCCACCTGGCCAAACTTCCCTGGATCCCATACCTTCTGACTTTCGGAACAAGCCTACCGTGTGGAACCTTGTCAAATGCCTTACTAAAATCCATGTAGATCACATCCACTGCACTACTCTCATCTATATGTCTGGTTACCGCCTGAAAGAACTCTTCAGGCTTGTTAGACATGAACTGCCCTTCACAAAGCCATGCTGACTGTCCCTGATCAGACCATGTTTCTCTAAATGCTCAGAGATCCTATCTCTGAGAATCCTTTCCAACAGTTTTCCTACCGCAGATGTAAGGCTCACTGGTCTATAATGACCCGGAGTATCCCTCCTACCTATTTTGAACAAGGGGACAACATTCGCCTCCCTCTAATCCTCCGGTACCATTCCCGTGGACAACGAGGACATAAAGATCCTAGCCAGAGGCTCAGCAATCTCTTCCCTCGCCTCATGGAGCAGCCTGGGGAATATTCTGTCAGGCCCTGGGAACTTATCCGTCCTAATGTATTTTAACAACTCCAACATCTCCTCTCCCTTAATATCAACATGCTCCAGAACATCAACCTCACTCATATTGTCCTCACCATCAAGTTCCCTCTCACTAGTGAATACTGAAGAGAAGTATTCATGGAGGACCCTGCTCACTTCCACAGCCTCCAGGCACATCTTCCCACCTTTATCTCTAATCGGTCCTACCTTCACTCTTGTCATCCTTTTCTTCTTCAGATAATTGAAGAATGCCTTGGGGTTTTCCTTTACCCTACTCGCCAAGGCCTTCTCATTCCCCCTTCTTGCTTTCCTCAGCCCCTTCTTAAGCTCCTTTCTTGCTTCCTTATATTCCTCAATAGAACCATCTGATCCTTGCTTCCTAAACCTCATGTATGCTGCCTTCTTCCACCTGACTAGATTTTCCACCTCACTTGTCACCCATGGTTCCTTCACCCTACCATTCGTTATCTTCCTCACCGGGACAAATTTATCCCTAACATCCTGCAAGAGATCTCTAAACATCAACCACATGTCCATAGTACATTTCCCTGCAAAAACATCATTCCAATTCACATCCACAAGTTCTAGCCTTAAAGCCTCATAATTTGCCCTTCCCCAATTAAAAATTTTCCTGTCCTCTCTGATTCTATCCTTTTCCATGATAATGCTGAAGGCCAGGGAGTAGTGGTCACTGTCCCCCAGATGCTCACCCACTGAGAGATCTGTGACCTGACCTGGTTCATTACCTAGTACTAGTTCTAGTATGGCATTCCCCCTAGTCGGCCTGTCCACATACTGTGACAGGAATCCGTCCTGGACACAACAAACTCTGCCCCATCTAAACGCTTGGAACTAATCAGGTGCCAATCAATGTTAGGGAAGTTAAAGTCACCCATGATAACAACCCTGTTATTTTTGCACCTTTCCAAAATCTGCCTCCCAATCTGCTCCTCTGTATCTCTGCTGCTACCAGGGGGCCCACAGAATACCCCCAATAGAGTAACTGCTCCCTTCCTGCTCCTGATGTCCACCCATACTGACTCAAAAGAGAATCCTGCTACATTACCCACCCTTTCTGTAGCTGTAATAGTATCCCTGACCAGTAATGCCACCCCTCCTCCCCTTTCTCCGCCCTCTCTATCCCTTTTAAAGCACTGAAATCCAGGAATACTGAGAATCCATTCCTGCCCTGGTGCCAGCCAAGTCTCTGTAATGGCCACTACATCATAATTCCATGTATGTATCCAAGCTCTCAGTTCATCACATTTGTTCCTGATGCTTCTTGCATTGAGCTACACACACTTAAGCTCTTCTACCTTACTGTCTTTACACTGTTTATTCTAAATAAAATTTATTTATTTATTTATTCCTTTTTTACTCTCTCTCTGCCCCTCTCACAATAACTCCTTGCCTGCTCTCCATCTTCCTCTGGCACTCCTCTTCCCCCTTTCTTTCTCCCTAGGTTTCCCATCGCATGATCCTCTCCCTTCTCCAGCATTGTATCCCTTTTGCCAATCAACTTTCCAGCTCTTAGCTCTATCCCTCCCTCTCCTGTCTTCTCCTGTCATTTCCGATGCCCCCTCCCCCTCCCACTTTCAAATCTCTTACTATCTCTTCTTTCAATTAGTCCTGACGAAGGGTCTCAGCCCAAAACGTTGACTGTGCTTCTTCCTCTGGATGCTGTCTGGTCTGCTGCGTTCCACCAGCTTTTTGTGTGTGTTGCTTGAGTTTCCAGCATCTGCAGATTTCCTCATGTCTGCATTTATCTAATCTCCTTGATTTACTATTACAAATGCATTATGTATTTCCCAAATCAGTCCTCAGCAATTCTTAAAAGTCTATCATACGAGGTGCTGGTAAAGTGCTGCTCTAAAACAAAGTTTGTAGGTATGACATCTGACAAATTCAGGGTTCTGAGCACATCTGCATAATTATCAAGATATTCTGGAGTCTGGTAAAAATGTTTTTTTCTGTTGCCTCTTTTGTTCACCTATTTTACTCCAACATCCTAAGGCAAGTAGTGAATTATCTAGAAATGCAAGGACAGGAGGAGGCCATTCAGATGATGGAGTAGGCTCTGCCATTATATTGACCATAAGACATAGGAGCAGAATTAGGTCATTTGGCCCATCAAGTCTGCTCCACCATTCCATCATGGCTGATCATTTTTCTCCTCCTCAGCCCCCCTCCCCGGCCTTCTCCCTGTAATCTTTGATGACCTGTCCAATCAAGAACCTATCAAGCTCTGCCTTAAATACACCCAATGACCTGGTCTCCACAGTTGGCTATGTTAACAAATTCCACAAATTCACCACCCTCTGTCTATTGAAATTTCTCTGCATTTCTGTTTCAACTCGATGCCCCTCTATCCTGAGGCTGTGCCCTCTTGTCCTAGACTCTCCCACCATGAGAAACATCTTTTCCACATCTACCCTGTCTAGGCCTTTCAACATTTGAATATTTGAAATGAGATCTCCTCTCATCTATCTAAATTCCACCGAATACAGACCCAGAGCTATCAAATGTTCCTCGTATGATAACCCTTTCATTCCCAGAATCATCCTTGTGAACCTCGTCTGAGGCTTCTCCATTGCCAGCACTTGTTTTCTTAGATGAGGAGCCCAAAATTGTTCACAATACTCGAGATGAGGCCTCACCAGTGTCTTATAAAGCCTCAGCATCACCTCCCTGCTCTTGTATTGTAGATCTCTTGAAATGAGTGCTAACATGGCATTTGCCCTCCTCGCCACCAACCCTACCTGCAAACTAACCTTTAGGTCCTCTGCACAAGGACTCTCAAGATCCTTTGCATCTCAGGTTTTTGGATTTTCTCCCTGTTTAGAGAATAGTCTGCACATTTATTTCTACTACCAAAGTGTATGTCCATGCATTTTCCAACATTGTATTTAGTTTGCCACATTCTTGCCCATTCTGCTAATCTGTCAAAGTTCTTCTGCAGCCTACCTGTTTCCTCAACACTACCTGCCCCTTCATATCATCTGCAAACTTGGAAAGAAAGCCATCTATTCTATCATCTAAATCATTGATATACAACATAAAAAGAAGAGGTTACAACACCGACCCCTGCGGAACACCACTAGTCTCTGGCAGCGAACTAGAAAAGGATCTTTTATTCCCTCTCACTGCATCCTACCAACCAGCCAATGCTCTAACAATGCCAGTAACTTTTCTATAATACCACGAGCTCTTAACTTAGTAACCAGCCTTATGTGTGGCACCTTGTCAAAGGCCTTCTGAAAGTCCAAATATTCAACATCCACTGCATCCCTTTTGTCTATCCTATTTGTAATACTCTTAAAGAATTCTAGCAGGATTATTGAGCAAGATTTTCCCTTAAGGAAACCATACTGATTTTGTCCTATCTTGTCCTGTGTCACCAACTACTCCTTAACCTCATTCTTAACAATTGACTCCAACATCTTCCCAACCACTGAGGTCAAGGTAACTGGTCTATAATCTCCTTTCTGCTGCCATCTTCCTTTCTTAAGAGTGGTGTTGTGTTGCCCTGAAGGTGTTTATTTGACTTTGTTGGGTCTATGTTTTAAATGATTTGTTTATAACTATTTTCTAGTTAAAGTTAAAGGTCGATAACTAAGTTACAGTATAACAAAGGTAAATTCATTGTCCATGGTATATCGCCGCATGCGATGACGTCACCTCCGGTTTCGCCGCGTCTTGGTTCGGAGAAGGTGTGAAGGTGGGTGCCATGTGTGCGGCGTGATCGTGAAGAGCTCCGTGTCTACCCACAAAGAAACATTATAGAAGTAACACCGTAAGTTCATAAGAATGTATTTGGAGTAAAAATATTGACGCGGTTTCTGTTAAGGAAGCAGCGGTTGGGGCGGCGCGCGTGCCGGCTTTTCAATTTCAAACAACACGGGGTGGGCTTGGGCCCGATGGCGGTTTGATGCGACCCCTTCACCCACTACTCGGGGCGGCTGGAGACTCTCGCTAAGAGAAGAGAGCGTGCGTGGTCTCCAGAATGAAACAGCTGCTGTATATGTTTGTATTTTTTTATCAACAGTTTTCACCATACGATGTGAATGTGGAAGAGTGAACAGTAAATAGTTAACCTTACTACGACTCTGTCTTTATTGGCTCCAGTTTAACTTGGTGTTTAGTCAGAGTTTCAGCACACTGCACCAGAACACTACAGGTGTGGCATTTACAATATTCCAGTCCTCCGGCACCATGCCTGAGTTGAATGATTTTTGAAAGATCTTTACTAATGCCTCCGGAATCTCTACTGCTTCCTCTTTCAGAACCCTAAGGTGCAGTTCATCTGGTCTGGGTATTGGATGAATTTTATTATTTATTTGCCTCCTTCCATACTCACCTCATAATGCTATAAAATAAAACCAAAATGATTTCAGTCTTGACCCCGCAGGCATAACAACTGAGGGAAGAATGCTCCAGATTTATACTGGTGTGAAAAATTACTTACTGGTTTCACTTAGCTGTAACTTTAAAATCATGCTTCTGTGTTATGGATTCACAACTAGGGAAATAGCTTCTCTCCTTCTATTCTTTGAATCCCTTTATAGTTCCAGGAACTTCAATGAAGCAATTCTCAATGGATCTAGTGTCACATCAGACTGCCTGCAAACTGAATTCCTCTTTTGTGAATGAAGACTTTGGAATTGATGTGGGCTTTAGGAACTTGCTAATTTCACGGGGATCCATTGTGCAATCCCTAGAGCAGTTCATGAAATTCCTCTGCATGATTTCTGCTGGACGCCATCTGTACTTGGTATACACAACAAAATCATCAGGGTGGCTAACAGTGCCTCTGTGAGAGTGACAGCTAACATTTAAGAGTATGTTAAATGGAAAAAGAAGTCTGCACTTGCTGAATGTACTCCCTAAGGTAAGTGCTTAAACATACGTAAATGTGCTGAGATGAAAGTAGTTTTATTACAGAAACAGCGTATTTTATATTACTTGTGAATGTAGTTCCTTCTATATTTTCAAAACACTTTATTGCTGCCCATTGAGAAGAATCCATCTTGCAACAACACACAGGGACAATTTTAGTACAGCTTGTCCCTAAGTTGCATACTGACTGGGTGATATCACAATGCTTTTGTTGCTGGTTTGATGGATAAGTTCAGACAGAAATTATTTCTGGAACTTCTTTCCAAACCACACTTATTTTCAAATACTGTCTTCCGATGACCAGGAGATTCATTCTCAGAAGGTCATCCTGGTTTGAAGATATCCAGATAACCTTAACTTCTCCACATGATCTCTTTTCCAAAAGAAATTGCCACAAACCAGTACGTCAGTTGACCCCAGCCTACTGGCAGCTAAGGTAGTGTCAGCGATAACAACTGTGCATTATATAAGGTCTTTCTAAATTACTAAATAAGGGAAGTTTTGAGGTAAGACTTGTTTATCAAATTTTTATGCTTCTTTAGTTGCTTCACCCTCATGTAGAATGAGTGCTTTTTCTATGTATGTCTGTGTTTCGTATTTTGAGGCTTAACAAGGTCATTTGAAGAGAGCACATTTTTCACATTAAATGGGCTTTAATCCATGAATACATTATGTAGGTGGCTTACATCCTGTGTGCGTAAGTAATATTTTCCTTCACTTCTAACAAAGTGGTCCCCAGAATTATGGGATCTAAGTCTCAATCCCTAATCCTTCTCATTCTAGTTTTTTTCCTTTGTCTAATGGTCTGATTAAAAGGGCAAGTGCAACTTTCAGTATGTTTACACGTTGCAATAAAATGGTCCAGATGGGACATTTTAGCCAAAGTAATTGATGCTAAACACCAGAAAATGAAATATAATTTTGCTGCTAACTATTAAAATCACTAAGCACCCTTAACTTCCTTATCTGGAGACCACAATCAGTGTGGAGTGGTAATAACTTCTCCTTCTTGCTCACTATCAACACAGGTGCACTTCAAGGATATATGCTTAGCCCACTGCTCTACTCTCAGTAGACTCATGACAGTGTGGCTAGGCACAGCTCAAATTCTGTCTATAAATTTTCCAAAGACGCTACTATTTTTAGCAGAATTCAGATGACAATGAAGAGCTGTACAGGAGTGAGATAGATCGGGTGGTTGAGTGACAAACAAGAACAACCTTGCACTCAACATCAGCTAGACCAAGGAACTGAATGTGGACTTTAGGAAAGGGAAGCTGGTAGAGCAAACATCAGTCCTCATTGAGAGGTCAGCAGCAGGAAGGGTGAGCAGCTTCAAGTTCCTGGCAGTCAACATCTATCTGGACCTAACATATTGATAAAATTATAAAGAAGGTGCAGCAGTGGCTCTATTTCATTAGAATTTAAGGAGATTTGGCATGTCACTGCAAATTTCTACAAATGGACAGTGGAGAGCATTCTGACTGGTTTCATCGTAGCTGGGTAGGGAGGCTCCAAGACAATGATCAAATGAAGTTGCAGAGATTTACAGACTCAACAGACTCAACAGATCGCAGACTCAGCCCTCCCCACATTGAGTTGATCTTCAAGAGGCAATCGCTCAGGAAGTTGGCATCCATCCTTAAAGTTAAGGGCCCTTCCATATGCAACATTCCATCTAGGATAAGGTACAGCAATATGGAGACCAACATTCAATGATTGGGGAATAGTTTCATCCTCTCCACCATCACAGTTCTGAATGGTACACGAACCCATTAACACTACCTTTTTACTTGTGTTTTGCACTATTTATTGACTTCTGTTATTTATAGTGATTTCTACGTTTACACTGTACTACTGCACACAAAACAAGTTTCACAATATAGATCAGTGATACTGAACCAGATGCTGATTCAAATTGTCTAACATTGACCTCCTGAAAATGGTCAAAATAAACTCAGCTAACATTGTAAGAAAGATAATGTCTTATGTTACACTGATGAGCAAAATAAGCATAGTAGCATTCTCCACAAGCATTTTAAGTCTCCTGCCATCTGCTGGCAACCCTTTGCCATCAGCACTCCTGCTTGCAGGCAAATTGCTAGTTTCTGCAAATGAAGCAGACCAGCTAATTCTTAGCAAATTCCCACCTTTTCACAGTCCTTCTGAAACTGATCAATGTTTGGGGCCAAAACTATTGCATTGTTAACAAAAACTGGAATCAGGCAGAAACTGTTTTAACTTGGTAGAAATTCCTTTAATTCATTTCATAAGGGGCACAAGTTTCTGCTTTCAGTGAATATGTACTGGTGGGGTTAATAATAATAAATAACTTTATTCATACATTAAGATGCAGGTTTAAAGATAAATCAATATAGTCATAAAATGAGACAAAATTAAAAATCATAAGTAAAGACAAACATTAGACAGAATAAAATATAATTCAATATCCCAAATTATATAAATGTAATAACCATCAACAGGCATTAGGTAATCCTTATATTCTGTCTAAATAGCCTCCAACCTGAATATCAATTTCTCCTGGTAAAATTATTTTTCCCTCCCTGTCCCTTCTTTTCCTATTCCCCACTCTGGACATTTACCTCTTCTCACCTGGCCATCACTTCTCCCAGATCCCCTCTTCCTTCCTTTCTCCCATGGTCCACTCTCCTCTCCGATCAGATACCATCCTCTCTAGCCCTATATCTTTCCTACCCATCTAACTTCATGTATCATCTTCTAGCTGTCCTCCTCCTACTTTTTATACTGGTGTCTCCCCGCTACCTTTCCAGTCCTGGAGAAGAGTCTCAGTCGAAAATGTAGATGGTTTATTTATTTCCTATTGACCTACTGAGTTAGAAACATAGAAAACCTATAGCACAATACAGGCCCTTCAGCCCAGAAAACTGTGCCAAACATGTCCTAACTTAGAACTACCCATGCTTACCAATAGCCCTCTATTTTTCTAAGCTCCATGTACCTATCCAGGAGTCTCTTAAAAGACCCTATCGTTTCCGCCTCCACCACCGCTGCCGGCAGCCCATTCCACGCACTCACCACTCTCTGCATAAAAAAACATACCACTGACATCTCCTCTGTATCTACTTCCGAGTATTGTGTCCTCTCGTGCTAGCCATTTCAGCCCTGGGAAAAAGCCTCTGACTACCCACATGATCAATGCCTCTCATTATCTTGTACACCTCCATCAGGTCACCTCTCATCCTCCGTTACTCCAAGGAGAAAAGGCCGAGTTCACTCAACCTATTCTCATAAGGCATGCTCTCCAATCCAGGCAACATCCTTGTAAATCTCCTCTGCACCCTTTCTATGGTTTCCATGTCCTTCCTGTAGTGAGGAGACCAGAACTGAGCACAGTACTCCAAGTGGGATCTGACCAGAGTCCTATATAGTCGCAACATTACCTCTCTGCTGTTAAACTCAATCCCACGATTGATGAAGGCCAATGCACCGTATGCCTTCTTAACCACAGAGTCAACCTGTGTAGCAGATTTGAGTGTCCTATGGACTCGGACCCCAAGATCTCTCTGATACTCCACACTGCCAAGAGTCTCACCATTAATGCTATTTTCTGCCATCATTTTTGACCCATCAAAATGAACCACCTCACACTTATCTAGGTTGAACTCCATCTGCCACTTCCCAGCCCAGTTTTGCATCCTATCAATGTCCCAGTGTAAACTCTGTCAGCCCTCCACACTATCCACAATACCCCCAACCTTTGTGCCATCAGCAAATTTACTAACCCATCCCTCCACTTCCTCATCCAGGTCATTTATGAAAACCATGAAGAGTAGGGGTCCCAGAACACCACTGGTCACTGACCTCCATGCAGAGTGTGACCCATCTACAACCACTCTTTTTCTTCTGTGGGCAAACCAGTTCTGGATCCACAAAGCAATGTCTCCTTGGATCCCATGCCTCCTTACTTTCTCAATAAGCCTTGCATGGGGTACCTTATCAAATTCCCGTCTGAAATCCATATACACTTCATCTACAGCTCTACCTTCATCAATGTGTTTAGTCACATCCTCAAAGAATTCAATCAGGCTTGTAAGGCACAACCTGCCTTTGACAAAGCCATGCTGACTATTCCAAATCATATTATGCCTCTCCAAATGTTTATAGATCCTGTCCCTCAGGATCTTCTCCATCAACTTACCAACCACTGAAGTAAGACTCACTGGTTTATAATATCCTGGGCTATCTCTACTCTCTTTGTTGAATAAGGGAACAACATCTGCAACCCTCCAATCCTCCGGAACCTCTCCTGTCCTCGTTGGTGATGCAAAGATCATTGCCAGAGGCTCAGCAATCTCCTCCCTCGCTTCCCACGGTAGCCTGGGGTACATTCCGCCCAGTCCCGGAGACTTATCCAACGATGCTTTTCAAAAGCTCCAGTACATCCTCTTCCTTAATATCTACATGTTCAAGCTTTTCAGTCCACTGCAAGTCATCCCTACAATCACCAAGATCCTTTTCCGTAGTGAATACTTAAGCAAAGTATTCATTAATTACCTCTGCTATCTCCTTCGGTTCCATACACACTTTTCCATTGTCACACTTGGTTGGTCCTATTCTCTCACATCTTATCCTCTTGCTCTTTACAGACTTGTAGAATGCCTTGAAGTTTTCCTTAATCCTGTCTGCCAATGCTTTCTCATGTCCCCTTCTAGCTCTCCTAATTTCATTCTTAAGCTCCTTCCTGTTAGCCTTATAATCTTCTAGATCTCTATCATTACCTAGTTTTTTCAACCTTTCATAAGCTTTTCTTTTCTTCTTGACTAGATTTACAACAGCCTTTGTACACCACAGTTCCTGTACCCTACCATCCTTTCCCTGTCTTATTGGAATGTACCTATGCAGAACCCCACGCATTTATCTCCTGAACATTTGCCACATTTCTTCCATATGTTTCCCTGAGAACAGCTGTTTCCAATTTATGCTTCCAAGTTCCTGCCTGATAGCCTCATATTTCCCCTTACTCCAATTAAATGTTTCCCTAACTTGTCTGTTCCTATCCCTCTCCAATGCTATGGTAAAGGAGATAGAATTGTGATCACTATCTCCAAAATGCTCTCCCACTGAGAGACCTGACACCTGACCAGTTTCATTTCCCAATACCAGATCAAGTACAGCCTGTCCTCCAGCATTTTGTGTGTGCTGTTTAAGTGATCTTATAAGTAGTCCAAATTTTTTTTAAAAAGTAGATTTTTGGTAGTATACTGTGCCCTCTGATAATTCCAAGCAAGACTTAATATGTGAAAGAGTGTGGTGCCAGATGCCGGACCTTCCTATGGTGAGTGTTACTGCATCTGTACACCTTGGCATAGGTTAATCTCTGGCCATGTTGTCACACATCAGCCCTTCGACCTTCTGGCTGTGATTGTGGTCTTGACCTTCCAGAAAATGAACTCGAAATTTTTAAAAACAAAAGGTACTACATGAAGGTGGTTACTTAGATCACGATAACTTTTCTGGGAGGGAGATAGATGCACCCAGTGTTCTCCTAGAACTGCCCTTCTGGCTTCTGGAGTAAACTGGATATTTCTAGTGTTGGGATAGCAAAATATCTGTCACTTGGGATATAATCAACATAAGTCTTCAGGGTCAGGAGAGATAACATTCACTTGCAGTACCATTAAGTGGGCAGTAATTAATTGCCCTTGATATACTCTTGCACAATTATTTCTATCAGAGAAGAAACTTATTGTTCAGTAGCTTTGATCTGAGCCCACATGGCAAACAGTCTCCAACCCAAGGAAACGGGTGAAGATACAATAATCACAGAAACTCCAAATGCATAATCATTTCACCCAGCTCTCTTTCATATACAGTGGCTTTAAAATGGCAAGATTATTTTGGGTTTTTCACAGGAGCATTATCATTAGTTTATTTTGGGACGATATCCAAAAGGCTGCTCAGAAAGGAAGGGCTTAAGCAGTATTTCATTGGAAAGAGGTTGTAAAGAACCAGAGTGTCTTAGTGAGGTAATTATAGAGCTTGGGACTTTGAGAGGTGAAAGCAAGGTTATCATTGATGGAACAAATAAATTCAAAGCCTTCCCAGGAACAATGTGAAGGAGAACAGATACTGTATATTGGCATGGTATAGGCTTGGAGTAGACCTCAGAAATAGGGAGGATATGAAAATAAGGATACACATTTTAACAGTGTCAATGCTCAACAAAGTGCTACAGCAAATGATGGATATTGATGAATAGGACCAAACACAAGTTAGGGCGTGGGCAGCAGAATTCTGAAGAATGGATGTTTGTGGAGAATAGAAGGAATGAAAGCCAGAAAGACATAGGATCGGGTGAGCTTAGAGCAGGGGTTCCCAACCCCTCAGTTAATAGTAGGGATCGATGACAAAAATGGTTAGGAACCTTTGATTTAGATGATTAGGCTTTCAGCCAAGATGAACAGTCAAGTAATGTTTCTAAACTAGAAGCAGCTGATCTGAGTGTTAACATGGAGATAAGATACAAATCAAATTAGATACCAAGATTGGGAGCAGCCTGGTATGATTTCCAACAGTAGATAGGGAGGATCCCAGAAATTTAAGTGTCAGGGGACAGAAGTGAGTGCAGTTGCCAATACTACGGAGAAGGTGCCAGGGAATCTGAAAGGTCTGAAGGTAGATAATTTAGCATTCATTTCAAGAGGACTAGAATATAAGAGCAAGGATATAATGTTGAGACTTTATAAAGCATTTGTGAGGACTCACTTAGAGAATTGTGAGTAGTTTTGGGCCCATTATCTTAGAAAGGATGTGCTGAAACTGGAGAGGGTTCAAAGGAGGTTCATGGAAATGATTCCAGGATTAAATAGCTTGTCATATGAAGAGAATTTGATGGCTCTGGGCCTGTATTCACTGGAATTCAGAAAAATGAGGGGTGACTTCATTGAGATGTATTAAATGGTGAAAGGTCTTGATAGAGTGGAGTGGAGAGGATGGTTCTTATGGTGGGAGAGTCTAAGACCAGAGGACACAGCCTCAGAATAGAGGCCATCCTTTTAGAATGGAGATGAGGAATTTCTTTAGCCGGAGAATGGTGAATCTGTGGAATTCGTTGCCACAGGCAGCTGTGGAGGTCATGTTTCTATGTGTATTTAAGGCAGAGATTTAGAGAAACTTGATAGGTCAGGGTATGAAGGGACACAGGGGTGAAGGCAGGAGATTTGGGCTGAGAGGAAGAGTGGATCAGCAATAGTGGAGCAGACACGATTGTCCAAATTCGGATCCTATATCTTATGGTCTCATAAGTTACCTGGACCAGATGGATTACACCCCAGGATTCTGAAAGAGGTAGCTGGAGAGATTATGGAGGCATCTGCAGCGACCTTTCAAGAATCGCTAGTTCTGGAGTACTGGAAAATTGCAAATATAACTCCACTCTTCAAGAAAGGTGGGAGGGAAGAGGAAGTAAATAATAAGTCAGTTAGCCTGACTTCAGTAGTTAGGAAGATGTTAGAGTCCATTAGTAAGGATAAGGTTTCGGGGTACTTGGAGTCGCATGGTTTCCTTAAGGGGAAATCTTGCCAGACAAATCTGTTGGAATTCTTTGAGGAACTCATAGGTAGGTAGACAAATATGAATCAGTTGACAACAGGAATTCCGCAGATGCTGGAAATTCAAGCAGCACATATAAAAGTTGCTGGTGAACACAGCAGGCCAGGCAGCATCTCTAGGAAGAGGTGCAGTCGACGTTTCAGGCCGAGACCCTGAATCAGTTGATGTTATTTACTTGGATTTTCAGATGGCCTTTGACAGGTGCCATACATAAGGTTGCTAAACAAGATCAGAGCCTATTGTATTACAGGAAAGAAAGAAGATAGATAGAAGATTGGCTGACTGGCAAGAGGCAAAGAGTGGGAATAAAGGAATAAATGGGTCCTTTTCTGGCTGTCTGCTGGTGACAAGTGATGTTCCACGTGTGTCAGTGTTTGGACCACTTCTTTTAACACTATATGTCAATGACTTGGATGATAGAATTGATATCTTTGTGACCAGGTTTGCAGATGATATGAAGACAGAGGAGAAACAGGTAGTGTTGAGGAAGTACGGAGTCTGCAGAAGGACTTAATTACAGTAGATTAGGAGAATGAGCAAAGAAGTGACAGATGGAATACAGTGTTGGGAAGTGTATGTTCATGCACTTTGGTAGAAAGAATAAAAGCATTGACAAACTTCTAAATGGGGAGAAAGCTCAGAAATCAGAGGTGCAAAGGGACTTGCAAATCCTTGTGCAGGATTCTGTAAAGGTTAACTTGCAAATTGAGCCAGTCGTAAGAAAGACAAATGCAATGTTCACATTCATTTTGAGAAGAGAAGAATATTAATACAAGAATATAATGCTGAGACTTTATAAGGCATTAGTCAGACCACACTGTGAGTATTGTGAACACTTTTGGTCCCATATTCTAAGAAAAGATGTGTTAGCATTGGAGATGGTTCAGAGGAGGTTCAAAAGGATGATTCAGAAATGAAAGGGAAAGGGTTAACATATGAGGAACATTTGATGGCTCTGGGCCTGTACTTGCTGAAGTTTAGAAGAATGAAGAAGTTTTTATTGAAACCTATCAAATGATAGAGTGGAAGAGGATATCGCTGACAGTGTGTGAGTCTAAGACCAGAGGGGCACAGCTTCAGAATAGAGAGAACAGAGATGACAAGCAATTTCTTAACCAGACAGCAGTGAATCTTTGGAATTCATTGTCACAGATGGCTCTGAATGCCAAGTCATTGGGTACATTTAAAGTGGTGGTTGGTAGGTTCATATTTAGTAAGGGCATTAACGGTTATAGGGAAAGGGCAGGACAATGCGATTGAGAGGGATAATAAATAAGCTGCGATGAAATGGTGGCGGAGGCTCAATGGGCCAACTGGCCTAATTCTGCTTGTTTGTCTTATAGTTTTATGGTCCTATGGATTACTTATTGTTATTTAAAACCATCAATCATTAGGCTCTTGAACCAGAGGGGATAACTTCACTCAATTTCACTTGTCCCATCAACAGGAATGATTCATACAACCTGTGGACTCACCTTTAAGGTCTCTTCATCTCATGTTCTCAATATTTATTGCTTACTTATCTATTAATATTATTAATATTATTATTTCTTTTTTCTTCTCTTTTTGTATTTGTAGAGGTTGTTATTTTTTATTGCGTATTGCTTTTTTGTCTGTCCTGTTGGGTGGCGTCTTTCATTGATTCTATTGTGTTTTTTGCACTTACTGTGATTACATGCAAGAATTTGAATATCAAGGTTGTATATGGTGATATATCTGTAATCTGATAATAAATTGACTTTGACTTTGAACTTTGAACCTTGTTCTGTCCTTGTTCAGCCCAATGGGGGTGGGGCATTTTTAACTCAACATACCATAAGATATAGGGTAGAATTGGGCCACTTGGCCCATCGGTTCTGCTCTGACATTTCATCATGGCTTTTCCACTTTACCTCTCAGTCTCTATCTCCTGCCATCAAATGCTCTTATCCTTAGCACCATCACTCCGGCTTCCATCCCCCTGCCAAATTAGTTTAAACCCTCCCGAGCAGCTCGATCAAACCTGCCTGCACATATACAGTTGGTCCATGTTGAGTCAGATACCTAGGTGGGTGTAAATGGATGATAGCTATCAAGCTCAATTGAATTAATTTATTGGACCTTATTTTACTATACTACGCTGGTGAGTATCAGCAAAAGAACAAAAATTGGTTGAGAGCAGAATGAAGTTTAAGGCAAGAGCTTTGGGACAGTCTGCAGTGGGGTTTCAGAATGCAAGGGGTAAGGAAGAGTTAAATATGGATTTCAGTGCTCGCGAAACATTTCTTCTTCAATTAAACTCTTGTAGCACCAATGAAGAATTCCAGAACTATATCAGGCCTCCTCCCACATCCAGTGGGACCCTTGAATGACTTTAAAATCGATTTAAAGTAAAATGTGTTGATTGGAAACTATCCAATTTGAAAATGGATAGTAGATTTTAAACTTTCCTAGCCAGCATCCTTATTGAAGCGAGGGACGAAACTAATCCATGTAACTGGTCTCTACTGATAATACTAGGACTCCATCACAGGCAGTCATGTAGAGTATGCTTTTGAGGAGTAATGGCATTTCTGCTCATCTCTCAGTTGGAGTGTATGATTTGAATTCTGTTGCACATAGATATGGCTCTGAGTTTTGAGTTGATATTCAGTCGGATGTGAATGACTAGTGTCTGTGCTCTGCACTGGATGCACCAGTGAAACTCTTCCAAATTGTGGGGAAAATCTGAAATAAAGGTAATTAAAGTCACAGAAGGACAACCTTGATTGTCAGTACACTAATCTGCCAAGTAATCCTTCCATTCTCTTGTCCATCAACATTTATGGCATGATCTCTATATACTAGTATATTCAAAGATAACGTTGTTTACACAATGTTGCACAGAAGCAGGCCCTTTGGCCCATCTAGTCCATGTTAAACCATTATACTGCCTAGCTGCATAGACTTCCATCTGAACCATAGCCCTCCAAAGCCTTCCTATCTATATGCCTATTCCAATCTCTCTTAAATGCTGAAATTGAACCTGTATTCACCACTTCAGCTGGCAGCTTATTCCACACTCTCTCCATCCTCTGAGTGAAAAAGATCCCCCTCATGTTCCCTTTAAGTATTTCACCTTTTAACCTTAACCTTTAGAAGTCTAGTTCTAAACTAAGTATGTACGATCATTCCTTGTTTTGTTTACCAATATACATCACCACACATTTGTTATTAAGATACATCTGTTTCCCATACCAACATGTTCCTTTGTGTGCTTTTCTTTGTTTTTTCCCATTGGCAGCAAAGTGCTTCCCATGCCCTAATCCCTCTTTATACAGTATATAGAGTCAAAATAGATCCAACACTGTAGTTAGGCAACACTATTGACATCCCTCCTTTAATGTGAGTGCTCCTTTTCCTTCCTTAACATTAATCTTCTGATCCATCTTATTAACAGCTTTAAGTTACAACTTAGGTTAGAATCATAGATCCATAGAAAACTACAACACAGAAACAGGTCTTTCAGCCCATCTAATCTATGCTGAACCATTTAAACTCCCATTTGTTCCTACCTGCCTATACTTGCTTTGCACCTCCTTTTTCTTCTTATGTTATGGTAGTCATGGAAGATTTTAACATGCAGGTCGGTTGGGAAAAGTAGGTTGGTATCGTATCTCAAGAGAGTGAGTTTGTTGAATGCCTAAGAGATAGCTTTTTAAAGCAGTTTGTCATTGACCCTACCAGGCGATCAGCTACGCTGGATTGGGTGTTATGTAATGAACCGGAGGTGATTAGGGAGCGTAAGGTAAAGGCACTCTTAGGAACCAGTGATTACTATATGATTGAGATCAACTTAAAATTTGATAGGGAGAAGGTGAAGTCTGATGTAACAGTATTTCAGTGGAGTAAAGGAAATTACAGTGGTATGACAGAGGAGTTGGCCAAAGTAAGTTGGAAGAAGCTGCTGGTAGGGATGTCAGCAGAGCAGCAATAGTGTCCGTTTCTGGGAAAAATCAGGAAGGTGCAGGATGCCCGTATGTATTCCAAAACTGAAGAAATACTCAAATGGTAAAATAGTACAACCATGGCTGACAAGGGAAGTCAAAGTTATTGTAAAAGCAAAAGAAAGGGCATATAACAGAGCAAAAATTAGTGGGAAGATGGAAAATTGGGAAGCTTTTAAAAAACTGCAGAAAGCAACTAAAAAAATCACTAGAAGGGAAGAGATGAAATCTGAAAGCCAGCTAGCAAATAATATCAAAGTGGATACTAAAAGTTATTTCAAGTATGTTAAAAATAAAAGAGAATGAGAGTGGATATAGGACCGCTAGAAAATGAGGCAGGAGAAATAATAACGGGGGGCAAGGAGATTGCTGATGAACAAAATGAGCATCTTGCATCAGTCTTCACTATGGAAGACACAGCAGTATGCCTGATGTTGTAGTGTGTGAAGGAAGAGAAGTGGGTGCAGTTACTGTTACAAGAGAGAAGGTGCTTAAAACACTGAAAGACCTAAAGGTACATAAGTCACCTGGACCAGAGGAACTGCACCCTCAGGTTCTGAAAGAGGTAGCCTTAGAGATTATGGTGGCATTAGAAATGATCTTTCAAAAATCATTGGACTCTGGGATGGTGCCAGAGGACTGGAAAATTTCAAATGTCACTCGATTCTTTAAGAAAAGAGGAAGGCAGCAGAAAGAAAATTATAGACCAGTTATCCTGACCTCAGTGGTTGAGAAGATGTTAGAGTCAATTGTTAAGGATGATATGATGGAATATTTGATGACACAGGAGAAGATGGTACAAAGTCAGCATGGTTTCCTTCAGGGAAAATTCTGCCTGAAGAACCTGTTGCAATTCTTTGAGGAGATTACAAGTAGGATAGATAAAGGAGGTGGAGTGTATGTTGTATATTTGGACTTTCAGAAGGCCTTTGACAAGGTGCCACACATGAGGCTGCTTACCAAGTTAAGAGCCCATGGTATTACTGGAAAGTTACTTACATGGTTAGAGCATTGGCTGATTGGTATGAGGTAGCAACTGAGAATAAAAGGATCCTTTTCTGGTTGGCTGCCAGTGACCAGTGGTGCTCCGTAGGGGTCAGTGCTAGGACTGCTTCTTTTTATGCTGTATATAAATAATTTAGATGATGGAATAGGTGGCTTTGTTGCCAAGTTTGCAGATGATATGAAGATTGGTGGAGGGGCAGGTAGTTGAGGAAACAGGTAGGGCGCAGAAGGACTTAGACAGAATAGGAAAATGGGCAAGAAAGTGGCAAATGAAATATAATATTGGAAAATGCATGGTCATGCACTTCAGTAGTAGAAATAAATGTGTGGACTATTTTCTAAATGGGGAGAAAACACAAAAATCTGAGATGCAAAGGGACTTGGGAGTCCTTGTGCAGAACACCCTGAAGGTTAACTTGCAGGTTGAGTCAGTGGTGAGGAAGGCAAATGCCATGTTAGCATTCATTTCAAGAGGTCAAGAATACAAGAGCAAGGATGAGATGCTGAGGCTTTATAAGGCACTGATGAGGCCTCACCTTGAGTATTGTGAACAGTTTTCGGCTCTCATCTTAGAAAAGATGTGCTGGCATTGGACAGGGTCTAGAGGTGGTTCACAAGGATGATTCCAGGAAGGAAAAGGTTATCATACGAAAAATGTTCGATGGCTCTGGGTCTGTACTCACTGGAATTTAGAAGAATGAGGGGGGATCTCATCGAAACCTTTTGAATGTTGAATGGCCTAGACAGAGTAGATGTGGAAAGGGTGTTGCCTTGGTGGGAGAGTCTAGGAGAAAAGGGCATAGCCTCAGGATAGAGGGAACCCTTTCAAAACAAAGATGCAGAGAAATTTCTTTAGCCAAAGGGTGGTGAATTAGTGGAATTGTTAACACAGGCAACTGTGGAGGCCAGGTTGTTGGGTATATTTAAGGCAGCGATTGATAGGTTCTTGATTGGACATGGCATCAAATGTTATGGGGAGAAGGCCCAGAACTGGAGTTGAGGAGGAGAAAATAAAGGATCAGCCATGATTGAATGGTGGAGGAGATTCGATGGGTTAGATGGCCTAATTCTTCTTCTATGTCTTATGGTCTTAACCAGGGCCTCAACATGTCTCGAAAACTGCTCCCTAAATCTGCTATCCTTGCCTTTTATTCCGACAGGTACATACAAGCTTTTCACCCTCAAAATTTCACTTTTGAAGGCCTCCAACTTTCCAAGTATGGCTTTGCCATAAACAAACCATCCCCTATCCATACTTGCCAGATCCTTCCTGATTGTCTTCCTCCGATTTAGAATCTCAACCCAAGGACCAGACCTATATTTTGCCATTATTACCTTGAAGCTAGTGGCATTATGATTACCAGATGCAGAGTGTTCCCCTACACAAACTTCCCTGTCTCATTTCCTAATAGGAGATCAAGCATCACACACTCTCTTGTTGAGACTTCTATGTACTGATTAAGAAAACTTTCCTGAACACATTTGACAAACTCTATCCCATCTAATCCTTTTACAGTATTGGAGTTCCAGTCAAAGCGTGGAAAGTTAAAATAACCTACTAAAACAACTCGTGTTTCTTGCAACAGTCTGCAATCTCGCTACAAATTTGTTCCTCTAAATCCCACAGACTGATGTCTAGTCCTTCCATCATGACATACATCACTGTTGGGTTCCTATTGACCTACATTCCGCCTTGTTTGTTTTCATCTTCCATCACACACAACAATGTCCCCTTAGGCACCCTTACCATGGCCCATTTAACATTTTGGAACAAGGAGGAAATACTTTTGTCTTAGTTAAGAGGGGTAAACCTGAATGCATTTCAGTAGATCACGTTAAACTGGCCCAGCAAGATTTGGAATGTTCTGCTGTCATGTCCTTGCGTCACCACATAACCAAGCGTGTGCAAATGCACCTCTGGACGAGCCAGAGGCACCTGCATTTCCTCCACCCATGGAACACAGGACCCGCACTGGGTGGCTTGTTCGAGCTCCAGACAGGCTCACAATGCTGGTTTTAGTGAATTCTGAGGGGGCCTGTGTAGGGTAAGGTAATTGGGAGTACATTGAATATGGGTGGAAGTCAGGAACAGGAAGGGAGCAGTTACTCTATTGGGGGTACTCTATAGGCCCCCTGGTAGCAGCAGAGATACAGAGGAGCAGATTGGGAGGCAGATTTTGGAAAGGTGCAAAAATAACTGGGTGACTTTAACTTCCCTAATTTTGATTGGCACCTGATTAGTTCCAAGGGTTTAGATGGGGCAGAGTTTGTTAAGTGTGTCCAGGACGGATTCCTGTCACAGTATGTGGACAGGCCAACTAGGGGGAATGCCATACTAGATCCAGTACTAGGTAATGAAGCAGGTCAGGTCACAGGTCTCTCAGTGGGTGAGCATCTGGGGGACAGTGACCACCACTCCCTGGCCTTTAGCATTATCATGGAAAAGGATAGAATCAGAGAGGACAGGAAAATTTTTAATTGGGGAAGGGCAAATTATGAGGCTATAAGGCTAGAACGTGCGGGGATGATGTCTTGCAGAGAAATGTACTATGGACATGTGGTCGATGTTTAGAGATCTCTTGCAGGATGTTAGGGATAAATTTGCCCTGGTGAGGAAGATAAAGAATGGTAGGGTGAAGGAACCATGGGGGACAAGTGAGGTGGAAAATCTAGTCAGGTGGAAGAAGGCAGCATACATGAGGTTTAGAAAGCAAGGATCAGATGGGTCTATTGAGGAATATAGGGAAGCAAGAAAGGACTGAGAAGAGCAAGAAGGGGGCATGAGAAGGCCTTAGCGAGTAGGGTAAAGGAAAACCCCAAGGCATTCTTCAATTATGTGAAGAACAAAATAATGACAGGAGTGAAGGTAGGACCGATTAGAGATAAAGGGAAGATGTGCCTGGAGGCTGTGGAAGTGAGCGAGGTCCTCAATTGATACTTCTCTTCGGTATTCACCAATGAGAGGGAACTTGATGATGGTGAGGACAGTATGAGTGAGGTTGATGTTCTGGAGCATGTTGCTATTAAGGGAGAGGAGGTGTTGGAGTTGTTAAAATACATTAGGACGAATAAGTCCCCGGGGCCTGACGGAATATTCCCCAGGCTGCTCCACGAGGCAAGAGAGGAGATTGCTGAGCCTCTGGTTAGGATCTTTATGTCCTCGTTGTCCACGGGAAAGGTACCGGAGGATTGGAGGGAGGCGAATGTTGTCCCCTTGTTCAGAAAAGGTAGTAGGGATAGTCCGGGTAATTATAGACCAGTGAGCCTTACGTCTGTGGTGGGAAAGCTGTTGGAAAAGATTCTTAGAGATAGGATCTATGGGCATTTAGAGAATCATGGTCTGATCAGGGACAGTCAGCATAGCTTTGTGAAGGGCAGATCGTGTCTAACAAGCCTGATCAAGCTCTTTGAGGAGGTGACCAGGCATATAGATGAGGGTATTGCAGTGGATGTGATCTATATGGATTTTAGTAAGGCATTTGACAAGGTTCCACACAGTAGGCTTATTCAGAAAGTCAGAAGGCATGGGATCCAGGGAAGTTTGGCCAGGTGAATTCAGAATTGGCTTGCCTGCAGAAGGCAGAGGGTCATGGTGGAGGGAGAACATTCAGATTAGAGGATTGTGACTAGTGGTGTTCCACAAGGATCTGTTCTGGGACCTCTACTTTTCGTGATTTTTATTAACAACCTGGTTGTTGGGGTAGAAGGGTGGGTTGGCAAGTTTGCAGATGACACAAAGGTTGGTGGTGTTGTAGATAGTGTAGAGGATTGTCAAAGATTGCAGAGAGACATTGATAGGATGCAGAAGTGGGCTGAGAAGTGGCAGATGGAGTTCAACCCGGAGAAGTGTGAGGTGGTACACTTTGGAAGGAGAAACTCTAAGGCAGAGTACAAAGTAAATGGCAGGATACTTGGTAGTGTGGAGGGGTACATGTCCACAGATCCCTGAAAGTTGCCTCACAGGTGGATAGAGTAGTTAAGAAAGCTTATAGGGTGTTAACTTTCATAAGTCGAGGGATAGAGTTTAAGAGTAGCGATGTAATGATGCAGCTCTATAAAACTTTGGTTCGGCCACACTTGGAGTACTGTGTCCAGTTCTGGTCGCCTCACTATAGGAAGGATGTGGAAGCATTGGAAAGGATACAGAGAAGATTTACCAGGATGCTGCCTGGTTTAGAAAGTATGCATTATGATCAGAGATTGAGGGAGCTAGGGCTTTACTCTTTGGAGAGAAGGAGGATGAGAGGAGACATGATAGAGGTGTACAAGATAATAAGAGGAATAGATAGAGTGGATAGCCAATGCTTCTTCCCCAGGGCACCACTGCTCAATACAAGAGGACATGGCTTTAAGGTTAGTGGTGGGAAGGTCAAGGGGAATATTAGAGGAAGGTTTTTTACTCAGAGAGTGGTTGGTGCATGGAATGCACTGCCTGAGTCAGTGGTGGAGGCAGATACACTAGTGAAGTTTCAGAGACTACTGGACAGGTATATGGAGGAATTTAAGTTGGGGGCTTATATGGGAGGCAGGGTTTGAGGGTCGGCACAACATTGTGGGCCAAAGGGCCTGTACTGTGCTGTGCTATTCTATGTTCTATGTTCTATGTAATTTCTTGAAATCCACATTATTTTAAAAAAACTACTGTAAGTCTTTGTGGAATTCATTTTAGTATCACTTTTCATTCCTAATGCTGAACATTATTGAATATTGGACCTGTTTTTATAGATCTGTGTTGGCAGGTAATTATTAATGATGATTTAGAACTGGCATAAGTATCTAATTGTAATTTTAAGGATTTTGAATCAACTTGCTTATCTCATTTCTCTTTCTGAACAAAGATGTTGCATTGGCTGTCTTCCCAAATTCCCAGTATCATTTTCACATTTGAAAAAGGATTGAAAAATTGTGATGAGATTTGTCAACTATTATTTTCAAGAGCCAGATCAAATGCCATTGAAGTGATTTAATTTTCTCATATAGTTTGAGGTAAACTGTAAATTAGGATATGAAGCAACTTGTGTTGACCATAAAACTTAGAATTGAAAAATTGAACTGATTTGCTTAGTTTTGTACTGTAGATAATGAAGAGATTGGATTTATGTTTACTCTCTTTTGGAGTAATTGAAGAATATTCCATGTGATCCCTGATGGATTCTGAAAAGGAAGGACTTTCATGCACTCGGTAATAACCTACAGTGATTGGAATTGAGCCACAAAACGTGGCATGCATCCAAATTTGTGCCATTCCAAGAAGATATAAAAGTGAATTTACTGTACCAAAAATAAGCTATTCAGTCATATTTTTCCAAATCAGCATTAATACTCATCATGACCTGCCTCTAACCTGACTTGTTCTCATCTTTTCACAATATCCTTTCTTCTAAATAGAGATTTAAATGCATCTGTGCTACTTTGTTCAAACAAATCCTGTGGCAAGAAATGTTACGTTCTAATAATTCTCTGGATAAAGATGTTCATCCTGAATTCTCCAATGTATTTAATGGGGACTTCCTTACTTTGACTCCTGCCAAAATGGCAGCATCTCTATTTCTACGAAACACATTCATTTTTTCCAAAGATTGATTACACTTAGCTACTGTGTTTGTTTATAAAGAGTGATCAACTTAGAGGAGTACGCGGCATCAGTGACTAGCTACATCAGCAAGTGCATCGATGACATCACTGTGGCCAAGACCATCACTACTTGCGCTAACCAGAAGCCATGGATGACCGCGGAGGTGCGTGCACTGCTGAGGACCCGTGACTCCACCTTCAGAGCAGGCAACAAGGCAGCTCTAACAACAGCGAGGGCCAAACTGTCCCTGGCCATCAGAGAGGCAAAGCATGCAAACTCCCAGCGAATCCACAGCCACTTCCAGGACAGCGGCGACACGCGATGCATGTGGAAGGGCATTCAGGACATCAACTACAAGACAACATCACCTGTCTGTGCTGGTGATGCCTCCCTCCCAGATGCGTTGAATAACTTCTACACTCGTTTTGAGGCAGAAAATGACGTGGCGGCCCGGAAGACCACCCTCCTCCAAATGACCAGGTGTTGTGTCTTGCCGTGGCCGATGTGAGGAGAACCCTGTGCAGGGTCAACCCACGGAAGGCTGCTGGACCAGACACTATTCCTGGCAGAGTGCTTAGAGGATGTGCAGACCAGCTAGCAGAGATTCTCACTGACATCTTCAACATCTCCCTGAGCAGCACTGTCATTCCTACGTGGTTCAAGGCCGCCACCATCGTCCCCATGCTGAAGAAGTCTTCAGTGTCCTGCCTCAACGACTACTGTCCCATTGCACTCATATCCATCATCATGAAGTGTTTCGAGAGGCTCGTCATGAGACACATCAAGACCCTGCTGCCTCCCTCTGTAGACCCCCTGCAGTTCGCGTACCGTCCCAACCATTCAACAGATGATGCCATTGCCATCACCCTCCACCTGGCCCTAACCCACCCGGACAAAAAAGACACGTCCATTCAAATGCTGTTCATAGAGTTCAGTTCAGCATTCAACACAATCATTCCTCAGAAACTGATTGGAAAGCTGAGCCTAGTGGCCTGAACACCTCCCTCTGTAACTGGATCCTAGACTTCCTGACTGGGAGACCTCAGTCAGTCCGGATTGGAAGCAGCATCTCCAACACCATCACACTGAGCACAGGGGCCCCCCAGGGCTGTGTGCTCAGTCCACTGCTGTTCACTCTGCTGACCCACGACTGTGCTGCAACACACAGCTCGAACCACATCATCAAGTTCGCCGATGACACAGCCGTGGTGGGTCTCATCAGCAAGAACGTTGAGTCAGCATACAGAGAGGAGGTGCAGCGGCTAACAGACTGGTGCAGAGCTAACAACCTGTCTCTGGTTGTGAACAAAACAAAAGAGATGGTTGTTGACTTCAGGAGGACACGGAGCAACCACTCTCCGCTGAACATTGACGACTCCTCCGTAGAGATCGTTAAGAGCACCAAATTCCTTGGTGTTCACCTGGCGGAGAATCTTGCCTGGTCCCTCAACATCAGCTCCATAGCAAAGAAAGTCCAGCAGCATCTCTACTTTCTGCGAAGGCTGAGAAGAGTCCATCTCCTACCCCCCCATCCTCACCACATTCTACAGAGGTTGTATTGAGAGCATCTTGAGCAGCTGCATCACTGCCTGGTTTGGAAATTGCACCATCTCGGACCCTGCAGTGGATAGTGAGGTCAGCTGAGAAGATCATCGGGGTCTCTCTTCCCGCCATTACAAACATTTACACCACACACTGCATCCGCAAAGCAAACAGCATTATGAAGGACTCCATGCACCCCTCATACAAACTCTTCTCTCTCCTACCATCTGGCAAAAGGCACTGAAGCTTTCGGGCTCTCACGACCAGACTATGTAACAGTTTCTTCCCCCAAGTCATCAGACTCTGCAATACCCAGAGCCTGGACTGACACCAACCTCTACTGTTCCTATTGTCTTGTTTTTTATTTATGGTAATGCCTGCACTGTTTTGTGCATTTTCTGCAGTCCTGGGTGAGTCTGTAGTTTTTGTGTTGTTTTACGGAGTTCAGTGTGGTTTTTGTATTGTTTCATGTAGCACCATGGTTCTGAAAAACGTTGTCTCGTTTTTGCTGTGTACTCTACCAGCAGTTATGGTCCAAATGACAATAAAAAGTGACTTGACTTGACAACTACTCAGATTAATTAGTTAGCTGTGAAGTCTTTGAGACATCCATATAATACAGGTTAACCATATAAGTGTAACTCAGTCTAATGCTTGAACACAGACTGAGAGCATTCAGACTGAAGATAATAGGCAAAGTAACTTGATGTTATACTGGGTTCTTTGCAATACTAAATTCTCAGAAAAATGTAGCTGAACATTTGAAAAGTTACAAAATAACAATGAGCACAATTTTTGAGTTCATTATCATCCTGCTTTCCTTATCTCAGAAAGGATGTGTTGTCGTTGGAGAGAGTCCAAAGGAGGTTCATGAGGATGATTCCTGGAATGAAGGTGTTAACATATGATGAGCGTTTGGCAATCTTGGTCAGTACTCACTGGAATTTAGAAAAATGTAGGGGGATCTCATTGAAACCTATAGAATGTTGAACGGACTAAATAAGATGGATGAGGAAAGGATGTTTCCGGTGAGTGTATCCAGAATGCACAGAGGGCACAGCCGCAGAATTGAGGAACAACTTTTTAAAACAGAAATAAGAAGGATTATTTTTTAGCCAGTGAGGGGTGAATCTGTGAATCTGCCACAGACTGTTGTGAAGGCTGAGCCCATACAGTATACTTAAAGCAGAGGCTGATAGATTCCTGATTGGTTTGGGACATCAAGGGATATGGTGAGGGGGCAGGTGTAAAGGGTTGAATGCAATCTTGGATCAGCCATGATGAAATGGTGGAGTTGATTCAGTGGGCTCAGTGGCCAATTTCTGCTTCTATGTCTTATGGTGAGTATCTAAGGATGGATATTAAAATCTGTTTTTCCCAGAATCTTTCAGCAGCATTCACAAAGGAAGTAGATTAAATAGTATTTTTGAAAGGACTGGGCCAACCTCATGCTAGTTCCTCCCACACCTATCAAGTCAACAACATATTGTCCATGGAAGAAAAGGACACACATATATGATTTGGGAAAATAAAAGTACTTCCTCCAACAACTCTGTCAGTCTGGTCCTGGTATTAGGCGTCAGATGTACACTGTACAAAGAATATTTTAGCAGCAGGAGCAGTAGGTTGGGACTGGGCATACAATAATGTTACGAGAGAGTTTGGCTGGAAACACAGGATCATCTGCACTGATGTGTGTGATAATATCAAGAATGACTAGCAAGGATGAGCCTTTAAAACACTGCAGAACTGTAACACATAGAATATGAATGTCAGAAAACAATCACTGGCTGACAAAATACTTTCAATTATGAAGGTGTCTTAACAGTTGAAACATAATTTATCATAAATCACATTTTTAATTCTGAAATAATCGCAGTTATTTTCCCTCCATCCAGTTTGTTTGTTTCTTATTGATAATACAGTGGGGTATTATCAGTTATACCAGTTTGCCCTTAAGAAGGGGTTAGTGAGTCACCTCCTGGAACTGCGGCAGTTCAATTGTTCCTACAGTTGCATAGAGAGTTTTGTACACAATGGATACAACACCACATCCTTCAAAGTGAGAGTGTTGCAATCTTAGGAAGTAGTATTGAGGAAGCCATATCCAGTCATCAAATGCACTTTACTTACTGGAGCCATGTCCGCCTGTGATGAACTTGGAACTTGTAGGTGGTGGAAAGTCATTGGGAAGTCACTTGCTATAGGAGTCCAAGTTTCTGATGTGCTTTCACAGCCACAGTAAATTCAACAGATCTTTCAGTGTCATTGAGGTGCTAGAAGACAATGTGAAATATTTTCTTCTCCCCACAGAAATTTGGTTGGTTTTGCTTTTCTCCGTCTTATTGATGTTGTTTGTGATTGGCAAAATAATCTTCCATGTTATAAGCTGAATTATAATTCTCAGTCAGAACTAGCCTTGTAGCGTTATGGTGAGCTTCTGTGGAAAAAAAAACATGAAGATTGGGGGTTTCCCAGTCTGGAGTCCAAAAGTTGGAAACTACAGCTACCAGGCTGCTTGCTCCTGCAGTCATATCATTAAATGGATAATGATCATATTTTAACCATTTAGTTAACTTAAACATAAGAACAAACCAACTCCTCTCCAACTCTTCAAAAATCAGAAACTTAATAATACATTCATTTGGAAACAACATAATCTAATTGTCAATACAGTATGGAACGCAGAAGTTTTTTTTTAACGGTTCAGTGAATACATGTGTGGTGGTTTTTAGGCCAGTGAAAAAAATAGTCAGAACCACAAAGTGAAAACAGTTCCTTCTTTCCACTCCATGGAGTTGGGGGTGGGATTTTTTCCAATAAATATTGGAACCAGATGTGTCTCAATATCTGGGCCCATTATGTTTGCAACTACTGAAAAACTGCCTGCCTGCAGATGGTTACTAATAGAATATTTTTCACCCACAACTAATAAGACCTTCCCTGATAGGATCTCATTCACCATTGATTGATAATCCTTTCTTCTCCCAGGGAGCAGCACAGGTAAAATCACAATCAGTAAATTTTGTTTTGCATAACCTCAAACTCTCAGCTAAGTTTGCTAATTAACGACATGTATTTTTTTTGTTTTGTTTCCAGACCACTTCACCTGCTGTTTGAGTTTTAGTCATTCCCAAACATTTCAAAAACTGAGGGACTACTTTTACATGTATCACTTTGACTTCAAACTTCCTTTAGTTTCATTTTGAATGAACATTGTGGTGCATTACCTTGGTTTAAAAATACCATTATTTATGCTTTCCAAAATCACACATACTGAAATTTTTACTCTTTGGAGCAGATAGTGCAATTAAATATTCATGGTATTCTAAATCAGATGTACAATTCATTACTTTGCTATTACTGCCTATCTTTAGTTAAGTATTCTTCATGTAATAGGAGTATGTTGACAGAATTTGGATAGATGCTGGATCATGGTAGCAGTCAGATTCAGTGCTAATGTGCAGCAGTCTTACACTTTTACATCCCTTGGGAGAGCTCATGCGTAGCTGAGAATGAGTTTTTCTGCATGTATTTTGTGGCAATATCTCTCTATTGCATAGAGAAAAGAAGACACTGGTCAAGACATTACTTTTCAGATTTTGCATAAAAGTTTGTGTGGAACTGCTGTAACTTCATAGCGGAAGTAGCAGCATGGAATACTTTCTCCCCTGCTTCAACTTTCTAAATGGACAAGAGATCAAACTTTCAGGAAAGTTTAATTTTAAAATACTAAAGAAATATTTTCTGAAATTAACAAATTCAGAATGGTAGGTTCTGTGGCAAATTCCTGTTCTATTCCAGATCAAAAACCTAAACAGCAATCTTGACACTAAAATAAATCTCAGATTTTCCAGGCAGCTTTTACGTAACTTTGCGCTGTTGCACAAATTGAAAATATTGAGGGTTGGCAGTGCACTGATTTAGAAAACTGCCCGGGGGCCTGGCTTCAAGCCTGCCCCATCTGTTGAGACACAAATTTCTTCATTCTGAAGGGTGGTAGGGCCTTAAATGAAACTGTCTACAAAACAACTATGCTTATAATTTTGCACTAATTGACACAAGGTTAAAAATATCCTTGGGCAGCTATGGACTCATACAGCAAGGAAACAGGCCTTTTGGCCCAACTGGTCCATTCTGAGCACAACATCCTCCCTGCTAGTGCCAGTTGTCCCCATTCAGTTCATAACCTTCCAAGTCCCTCTCTTCCAATACAGGATCTACCCAAATTCCTCTTAAATATTGCAATTGTACCTTCCTCTGGCAGCTCATTCCAAGTACTCACTATGCTGTGTGTACGGAAGTTACCTCCCAGATCTCTTAACTGTTTCCTCTTATCTGCATCTATACTCTCTACTATTGGACTCTCCAACCTTGGAGAAAAGACTATAGCCATCTATTTTATCCAGACCCATCATGATTTCTTAAACTTTTATGAAGTCACCCCTCATTCTCCTACTCTCCAATGATTGAAAATCCAGCATTGTCAATCGTCATTTTCATTGTATCCTACTCCACAATCAACCTGACCTCCTAATTTAGATTCTACAACAAACTTGCTAATTGCGCTGTGAGCATTCGCATCTAAAGCATTTACATGAATAATGAATAATAGAGGTCTCAACATTCACCCTTGGGGTACCCCTGTAGGCTTCCAATTGGAGAATTAATCTTCAACCATCTCCCTTTGCTTCTCATCACTAAGCAGTTCTGAATCCACCTCATTTCCTCCTCTGAGTTGATTCTGAATCCACTTCACTTGCTTTCCTTGGATCTTATACAACCTACACTTCTAGGTCATGAAGACCTTGCTTTACTAAAGACTATATCGACAATATCCACTGCCTTACCTTAATCTAGCCCCTTCATTACCTCTTCAAAAAACTGAAAAAGATTTGTCAGACTTAATGTTCCATTCACAAAACCATGCTGTCTATTCCTGATCAGGCCTTGAAAATCCATGTGATGGTAGGTCTTGTCCCTCAGATTCCCTCCAGTAACTTCCCTACAATTGAAGTCAGGATGCACCAGTCTGTAGATCCCTGGCTTGTCCTTGCTATGCTTCTTAAACAATAGGAAAACAATAGCCACCCTTTAATCTTCTGGAAATTCAACTGTGGATGACAAAGCAAATATTATTTGTGTGAGGAAACTGTCTTAGAAACACTGCAAAAATCTCGACACATCCCCTCCTTAAGTTCTCGATGACTATTGTACCATCTATAATATTGCCCTACCAAGGTGACAATCCCCTTTGTATTTTTGTATTCTATCTTAATAGCCTCATTAGATGATCCCTTAAAATATCCTCTCTAACCACTGCTGTATGTCCTGTCCTGTCAAAAAGACAACACTCCTTTCAATTCTATTCTACATGTTCCTCTGTTACACCAAAAGCTTTGGTATCTTGGAACATTGAGCTGCCAGTCCTGACCTTTTCTCAGCTATGTTTCCATTATGATCACAATGTCCCAGTCCCTTGAGGCAATCCACACCCTCAGTTCATCTGTTTTACCTATTAAGCTGCGTGTATTGAAATAGATGTAATTTGAAGCAGGGTTGTTACCTGCCTTTTACTGGAATCACGCCTGCCCTGACTGCTAGGCTTGCAATCCTTGGTTGCTGCATGGACTCCTATCTTCTCACTGACTTCAGTCTCATGAGCAGCAGCCCCCTGCCGATCTAGTTTAAACTCATCCTGGTGGCAAAAGCAAATCTCCCCTCTCGGATATTAATCCTCCCCTGGTTCAAGTGCAAGCTGTCCCTTCTTCCCCAGATGAGATCACAATAACCCAATAATCCCTGCCCACTGCACCAATTCTTCAGCCGGACTTTCATCTGGCCTATCCTGGACTCAGCTGCATGTGGAACCAAGAGTAATCTGGAGAAGACTACCCTCAAGGACCTAATATCGTACTTAACTCCTTATACTCATTTTGTACCAACTCATTTCTTGTTTTGCCTATGTTGTTTGTACCAATGTGTACAATAACCTCTAGATGTTTGCCCTCCCACTTAAGAATTTTCTGCTGCTGCTCAGCAATATCCTTGTCCCTGACGCACTACATCATCCTGGCATTTTTTCTGTAGCTATAGAATATCCTATCTGTCCTAGGCCTCCTTGTACAACTGGATCCTTAATTTCCTCACTTGCTGACCCTAGTCAGTTTGGATTGGCAACATCTCCTCCAGCACAGGTACACCGCATGACTGTGTGCGTGGTCATCTGCTCTACTCACTTTATACTTAGGACTGTGAGGCTAAGCACAGCTCTAATGCCATATTTAAGTTTGCTGACAACACCACTGTCGTTGGCCGAATCAAAAATGGGATGGATCAGCACAGAGGAAGGAGATTGAAAATCTGGCTGAGTAGTGCCACAGCAACAACCTCTCACTCAATGTCAGCAAGACCAAGGAGGAGGAAATCGAATGTCCATGAGCCAGTCCTCATCGGGGCAATCAGAGATGGAGAGGGTCAGCAACTTTAAATTCCTCAGTGTTATCATTTCAGAGGATTGGTCTTGGGCCCAGCATGTTAGTGCCATTACTCAGGTAGCGCCTCTACT
The DNA here is from genome assembly GCF_030028105.1 of Mobula birostris. NCBI lineage: Eukaryota > Metazoa > Chordata > Chondrichthyes > Myliobatiformes > Myliobatidae > Mobula > Mobula birostris. The sequence continues at coordinate 207,362,432 of NC_092371.1, read as the reverse complement.
TTCTTAGAAGTTTGCACAGATTCGACATGTCATCTAAAACTTGGACAAACTTCTATAGATGTGTGGTGGAGAATAGATTGACTGGTTGCATCATGACTTGATGTGGAAACCCCAGTGCTCTTGTGCAGAAAAGACTACAAAAAGTAGTGGTTGTGGCCCAGTTCATCATGGGTAAATCACTCCTCATTACTGCGCACATCAATATGGAGCAGAAAACAGCATCCACCATCAAGGAACCCCTCAACCTAGGCCATGCTTTCTTCTCACTGCTGCCATTAGGAAGAAGGTACAGGAGCCTCAGGACCCACACCACCATGTTCAGGAATAGTTATTACTCCTCAACCATTAGGCTCTTGAACCAGAGCAGATAACTTCATTCAGCTTCACTCGCCCCATCACTGAAGTGCTCCCACAACCTATGGATTCACTTTCAAGGACTCTTCAATCTACATTCTCGATATTTATTGCTTATTAATTAATTTTGTATTATTATTTCTTTTTTTTCTCTTTTTGCGTTTGCACAGTTTGTTTTTTTTTTGCATATTGGCTGTTGTCTATCCTGTTGCGTGCAGTCTTACATTGATTCTGTTGGGTTTCTCTTATTTACTGTGAATGCCTGCAAGAAAATGAATCTCAGGTATCATATATGTATTTTGAACTTTGTCCCCCTCCCTGTCGAGTCTCCTTTCATTATCTGGCTGGATCCTTTCCATTTGAGACTCAGAGGTAGACACTGTGCTGACTACCCAGATAGGTGTATCTGTCTGTAAAAGAAATGGCCAAAGAGAAACTACTCACTGGCTGCCTATTGTTCTTAATTCTCCTGGTGGACACCCATCTCTCTGAAGCCTGTACCTTGGGTGTGACCACCTCAGTAAAACTCTCATCTGTGACCTCCTTCCTATAAAAGTAGCTGATATAGAAACACGAAAAATATTCTCCCAGATGGTCACCAAAGAATGCCCTGCATAGCCTTTTATTTTATTCCTACTGGAAGGCATAATCTGCGCTGACAGTGAATACGGAGAATTCCATTGATTAGACGTGCTCAGCAGAAAACTTGAATGTTCATATCTGAGCAGGAACCATGGTGTATCCAAAGGAATGCAAGGACCAAAAATTCTCTGCAAATGAATCAAAAATATGTAATTACAAATATCTACAATTCCAAATGTAGGGTCCTCTGGTTTCACTGGAAAGCAGTGAACTTTAAGAAAATGCATGAAAGGAAATTGTGTCACATTCTTTTCTTTCAATATATATCACTGTTTGTTTTAGCTCTGTGATTGCTCATCACACAGCTAATCACTAAGATATCTTTAAACAGACACATGAATAATGCAGGGTATGGAGGGACATGAATCATGTGCAGACAGAAGAGATTCAGTTTAATTTGATATTGTGTTTAGCACAGAATTACTGGGTTTAAAGATCTGTTCCTGTGGTGTGCTGTTCAATATTCTAAGTTCTATATATTAGTCTGTTATTACTAATAATATAATCAAATAGGTATAGCTACTGATGTACCATTAATAATTAAATAATAATAATAGCAAATACTCTCACTTTTTTCACAGAGAAACTGGGATTTAAAACTAATATGTACAAATGTTGAAAGCAAAACAGAAAATGCTCAAATATATAATTTCCTTCTTCTGAAAAGAGAAGATAAATTTGGCTATAGGTTTAATAAGTATCACAATAGTCATAAAACACATTTGGATAGTGAACCTTTAGGCACTCAGCCAAGCAACCCTTCCAGTAAATCATCTCATTACAGAGCCTAAGAGTTTCCTATCCGAGCTCTGTGCCCTGGTTTAAACTAGGTGTTCCAACAGTGCAATGCAGCTGTTGATTATACTTGACACGATGAGACCTCAGCCTGCTGTGGCTTCCAACAAGCTGCTGGAAGTCCAGGGCTTAACCAAAACCAGGACTGACATTCTCTTTCTGTTACTTATGTACCGCCAATGTATTTCCAAACTTCTCTATTTAAAACTTAAAGCAGATCGATATAACAACCTCCCAGGGATATACATCTGAAACACCATCTCAAGTTTTACAACTTATGGGCTCAGGTAGTTATACAGCACAAAAACAGGCTCTTTGGCCTGTGCAGATTAAGGTGCCTACTTGAGCTAGTCCCATTTGCTCTACGTCCCTTTAAAACCTTTCTATCTATGTACCTGTCTAAATGACCATGAAACATTTTAATTTTCCACCGTTGTCACGTTCTCTGGTAGCTCGTTCTATGCCTACAACAACCACTACACTACACACTAACCATATCCTTTATCTATGCCTCTCATGATTCTATAAACCTCTGTGATATCACCTCTCAGTCTTCTCAATCCAAGGGAAACAGTCCTAGAATATCCAGTCACAACTTTGCATGCACAAAGCCATGCTGGCAATGCCTAATCAGTCCTTGCCTTTCCAAATGCTGTTAGATCCTGTATCTCAGAATCCTCTGCATTAACTTTTCCACCACTAGTGTTAGGTTCACTGCCCTGTAGTTCCCCAGTTTGTTCTTGTAGTACTTCTTCAATAAAGTCACAACATTAGCCACCTTCTAATCTTTCAGTGCCTCGCATGAGGCCAAGGACAGTACAGAAGTCTCTGCCCAGGCCCTAGCAGTTTCTTCCCCAGATTCCCACAATGTCTTAGGATGCCCTTTGTTGGGCCCTGGCAATTAACCACTTTTACATGCTTCATGAATGCCTCTGTGGTAATGGGATACATTTCGAGATGTCACTATTCACTTTAGAATTCCTTGGCTTCCATGGCCTTCTTCATGGTAAACAGAGACAAGGATATTCATTTAAGACCTCACTGACCTCCCCTGGCTCCACATATAGTTGACCAAACTGATCCTTAATGGGGCCTATTCTCTCTCTAGTTACCCTTTTGCTTTTAATATAGAATCTTTAAGGACTCTCCTTCACCTCATCTGCAAGAAGATCATGAAGTTTTTTGGCCCTCCTAATTTACTTCTGAAGTAATTTTGCCACATCCCTTGTACTCTTCAAGGGTTTCACTTGATCCCAGCTGCCTGTTCTGCACTTATTGCTGATCACAACATTAAAATAACATCATGACAATCTGGACATGCAGATTATCCTTATTTAATACTATGCTCCAGTTTTACTCTGAATAAAACCAGCGGAAATTGCAGATTTAAGTATATTCCTGTTTCAAAGCAAAGTCGGAAGATCAGAGAATTGTTGTTTGGTAGTGGGGATCTCAGGAGACTTCCTCTTATCTATGCTCATTTGTACATACTAATGCTACGTTAAAGAAAGCTAACTAATAAAAATACTGGTTCTCAGTCAGAATTGCCAACATTTTCAAGAGATTGTTTCAATTTTAACATCCTTTCATAAATAAAGCAGAAGGCCACATTTACTAACATATTTAAATATGGCACGATTTTCTTGGACTTTTACCATTAGTTACCACTCATAAATACAACCTTACTAATTTTCCAAACACAGTATAGTTCCTAGTGTAGTGTGTTTAACAAGTGGATGTAAGATCCTCAAAGTAACATTGATGCATAGTCACTAACTCAGTGGATAACTATCACACAAAATTAGGCATGGTGAAGCAGCATAGTTTAAGTATCAAAAACTTCTGACCTATGCTATTCCATCACCAGATTGATAAATAAGACTTGCCATTGTCTGCCCCACACTGATGAGCATTAAATATTGCAACTTTGCTATGATAGCACCAGAATTGTCTCAGAGTGTGACAGGTGTCAGAATTCATTCTAAGCATGTTCTTAATAGCAGGATAAGACTGCCAATCCTTCTGGAGACATAACTACCACAAGTTTGACTCAATTAACCAAAAATACAGGTTCATGAAGCAGGACTAACAACTTAAGAAGAGGTAGGTAAAGTAAGGACCAATGATAAATATAGTGAAAATCCTATAGGGCTGTTGAAGAATGACAGTCCACTAAGCCTTGCACTTGTCTGAGAAAACAGACACAACACCCAACCCAGTCCAGGGAAACAACAACTGATGGGGTAGACAACTTTATGTTTAAAGGTAAGTTACTATACAAAGTGAAAATGTACCAGATGCAAGTCCAATTAAATAATCTTGAACGCAAGAGATTCTACTGATGCTCGGATTTCAGAACAACACACAAAATGTCAGAGGAACTCAGCAAGTGGGACAGCATCTATGAAAATGAATAAGCAGTCAACATTTCGAGCTGAGACACTTTATCAGCACTAAAATGGAAGGGGGAAGATGCCAGAATAGGAAGGTGGGGGTGGGGGAGGAGGACAAGCTAGGAGATGATAGGTGAAGCCAGGTGGGTGGGGGACAACTGGTGAAATAAGAAACTGGGAGGTGATGTGGAAAAGACAAAGGACCGGAGAAGAAGGAGTCTAATCAAAACAGGACATACATGGTGAATGGTAGGGCATTAAAGAATGCTTTAGAACAGAGGGATCTAGGAATAAATATATATTAACAAAAACCTTTTCCTAAACTGATAACTGTTTATTAGTCTTTCATTCCCACTTCATGGGTATGAACATTACTTCATGTCTTCTCCAGAAAATGACTCCAGTAACAGTTCAGGCTGCCCAACCTCTTCAGTCCGAGTTTCAGGAAACACTCATTATTTCTCATTGTATCACCACACATAGTAATATTCATGACTCACTTCAATTCATATTAACACTCTGGCTTTTTCCATTGTTTATGCCACTAATGTTCCCCATTTTGTTATCCTTTGTCTTTCCAGCTGCCGATGTACCTCTACTTTGGAGGATCACTTTACATTAGTGGAGTGGAAAAAGGCTAATCCTGCAAGAAGCAAATCCTGCAATCCTTGCCCACAATATACTGTACCTCCCAATAAGATTCCCTGGTGTGCTAACATTAGTTCATAGCCTCAAGCTATGATAGAGGGTGGGTTTGAAAACGAAGCATAATTTTGTCAGATTTCATGGTAAGAACATGGTTGTGGTTTGTGTTGGCCTGACTCATTTGCTGGGATTACACTGCTCAGAGGGAAAAGGAAATCCTCCACTGGAAATTTAAGTAAAAATCAGCAACTAGCAGAAACATGCCATGAAAAATCAGCAACGAAAAGGAGTTATGTATTGTGAGTGGGACTTTTCGTTTGTTCTGACCCGGGCAATCTTGTTATAGATGTGACAAGGACAAATCCGGCGATGCTTGAACATGAAACATATCTGATAATATGCAGAGGTGAAGAGATCAGTTCTATTTTCTGCTTCACAAGGAAGCGTCTGACAAAGCAATGATCTGCAGAGTGTACTATTATTGAAGTTCAAACCACACATATTAGATCACAATGGCTTTAATTTACCTCTCAGGATGTTTGTCGGTGTGGAATATTCCCTTGTTCTGTGCTGCTGATCAGTCATTTGTGTTCACAGTGAATGAATAACAATAGCTATTGGAAATATATGACAAATGAGTGATTGGAGAATTATCCTCTAAATTTTGCACAGGATGAGATGGTAGCCAATTTACATCAGTTGCCTTTAACTTTGTGGCAAAGAGTTACAATTCTTGTTTTTTTGCAATCCATAAATTACCACAAATCCTTGGCTGAATATATACAACAGTTTGAATTCCTCCATAGGAATTTTTTTTTTTGGAATGCTAAAAAACAATGAATGTCTGATGAAGGTCCAATTTTTTTTTAAGGTCCTCTGTTGCACAGTATTATACTCAGGGTTATCTTACAGAGAGTAATGACAAATTTCAAAATGCACCCTATCTTTCACTTTGAGATGCTGATGATTAACTGTGAAGTTTGCTTTTTCTTTAAGTTTAGAAGATAAATCATGCTTCAGATAAATCAGATCAAATAAATCTGAAAATAAATCATACCTCAAATGTCTGGTTACCCTTTACTCACAGAGTTCTCAGAATTAAACGACATCCCAAGTCATATAAAATGTATTCTTTAAAGCATCTAAACATTTGCCACAAACTATTTGAATGCATGACTTTACTTTATTCTCTACAAATTATGTATTAAGTCTTTTCCAGCCAACAAAGAGTAATTAGGTTTAAGAAAATACATACTATGAGAATGATTTGTCCAGAGGAGTCTTGACAGGATGAATGTGGAAAAGATGCCTCTTCTTGGAGCATGTAACAATAAATGATTGAAAATATATGATGTCCCATTTAATGCAGAGGTGAGGGCCATGAGTTTTTGGAATTCTCGTCTTCAAAGGGTAATGGAGCAAAGAAGCTCCCTACTCCCTGTACACTCATGACTGCGTGGCCAGATTCTTCTCAGTTTACAGATGATACCAGTGTAGTGGACCGTATCTTAAATAACAAAGACTCAGAGTATAGAAAGGAATAGAGGGCTGAGTGACCTTTTCCTCAATGTCAGCAAAACAAAGGAGCTGGTAATTGACTTCAGGAAGGAGGGCTGTGCTCCTGTGAACATCAGTGGTATTAAGCTCAAGTTCCTAGGAATGAACATCCTGTTCTGGTTCAATCATGCAGATGACATGGCCAAGAAATCTCACCAACATCTCCACTTCCTCAAGGCTAAAGAAATTTGGTGTTTCTCCGACAACCCTTTCCAACTTTCATTGATGCAGGGTAGAATAATTTGGTATGGCAACTCCTCTACATGTGACTGCAAGAAACTGCAGGGAGCTGTAGCTCAACACATCATGGAGAACAGCTTCCCCTCTACAGACTCTGTCTATACTTTTCCCTGCCTCAGTAAAGCAGCCAGCATAATCTTAAAGCTCTAATCACCAAGCCTAAGGAGAGCTGATCCCACTGGTATAAGATCGATGATTAGTTCCCTAGTACAATAAGATAGACTCCTGATCTCACAATTTACCTCATTATGATCTTGTATCTTATTGTTTACCTGCACTGGTGGTTGTCTGTAGTTGTTACATTTTATTCTGGATTTTTTTTTAACCTTGTACTGCCTCAGTGCATTGTGAAATTGATCTGATCTGTATGAAGCATAAGCAAGACCAGTTTTCCACTGTATCATAGTTGGCTGGCATCCGTCTGTCTCAAAGGACAATGGGTGATGATGATCATCATTACAAGTCTGGGCGGAAGATATGGAGATCCTGAGATGCCCAATCATCCAGATCCCCCTCTCGGCCTCACAAGCGTAGGCTAAAGGAAAGCTTATGAAGCAATATGTCTGGTACCAACTTGGCTGCAGGAGCCGCTGGAAGGATGTTCGGTGATGTTCAGCTGCCTTAGGGGCTCCACTTTGGATTTGCTGTCTGAGTTTACTCCCGTAGCCCATAGCTTTCATCTCTCCAGAGACTACCCACAAGGAAGTAGGGCGATTTACCCTTAGCTGAGGATCTGGCTCAAGAGCACCAGGGTGTGTCCACGCACCAGTGAGCCTGCATGCCTGCAGTGTGCAGGGGCCAGACCTCCTCCCCATCCTCTGTAGTTGAGCCTGAGTCCGAAAGGAGTTCGGTTTCCATGTGTCTCCAGCGAGGAGGCAATACATGAGGCTTGCTGTTGGAAAGGCTATATACTGGCAGGGAGAAACTCACACATTCAGCTCTCCTTTTCGTGAGACTGCTAGCCAGCAGCGGAAGCTGAAAGTAAGAGCGACAAAAGTACCCACCACACCACCACACAAGACGCATCTCAACAACTATTGTGAGACCTGTATCACAGTACATGTGACAATAATAAACTGATTTCAAAAGTAGGGTAAATCTTGGAAAACAAGATGAATGTTTACTGGATTGTAAGTACGAGCCCAAAGTTAATACTAAAATGGGTTCAGCCATAATCTCCTTCTGCTCTCAATCTGCATTTTACAGTACTGTGCGAAAGTCTGAGGCACCTAAATGTAGCTAGGGTGCCTAAGACTTTGTATTTGTCAATGTGGAGTGGAGAACGAGTTTGTAAATCTGGATGTTGCGAATAGTGAGGGTGGAGTTCCTTAAGAGTGTTTAGGGAAAGGTGGAAGAGGAGTGGCACAGGTGCAGACACACCTACCACTGAGACACCAGGCAGGGTCGTTTGATTCCAAACAAGTGGTTTATCGATCATTGCAGAATGTTTCGTGCTCCCTTCCCTTTCCCTTCCCTTTTTCCCAACCAGGATTCCACTCTCCCTGCTCCCTTTGTACTCTCAGTCCACAAAAGACACCCACATCAGAATTAGGTTTATCGTCATATGTCATGAAGTTTGTTTTTTTTTTGGCAGAAGTACAGCACAACACAGAAAATTACGATATACATGTGCCTAAGACTTTTGCACAGTATTGTATATGTTCCTATTTAGCAATGTGACCATGATCATTTACATCATAGGACTTGAAACATAATGATGATGATGACAGCAAAATCTGACTATGAGCATACTTGGAGCATTATGTATATATTTGATTCCATACCTAAAGGAGGTGTATGGGTTGTATGGGAGGGGTAGCACCTCTAGATGGGGGGGGTTTGTCGCACTCCTTGGAGTGGCTTGGCATCTATTGGTCCCCACCAACGCCCAACTCTCACCTGTGGCTCCTCGTAGCTGTTTGCATGCGACAGCGGCCACACCCCAGGCAACGGCTTTGACGGGCCGGCTAAACCAGGTGAGGGTAGCCAACAGGTCTGAAACCCTTGGTGAGACAGGAATTTGCTCATCCCAGCATGCGAAGACTGCTTCGGTAGATCAGGCGGAGGAAAGCCCGGGTGTTCAGCGGCTGAGAAGGCGTTGCAGCAGCGCATTGTGGAGAGTGTAGGGCGCGGCAGAGCACTTAAGAAGAGGCGGCCATCCAATGCAGCCAAGGAAGTTGCCAGACGTAACGATTCTTCGTGCCACTGGATCCTGACTTCTGAGGCCGAGAGAGTGGGATCGTCTCTTTGCAAGGCTTTTCCACTTTCATATCTTTCACACACTGTTACATTATGCAACATTCATCTCCCAACTTCCAATTCCTACCAGTCTTCTACAAGTCTTACGGTGATGGGGGAGCGGTGAAGCAACAGGCAGAGGTGACCACTGGGAGTTGTAGTCACAAACCCGCATGTAGGCGGCCTTTGGACAAGTGATTTTTCTTCTCTGTACCCAGGGCAGCGGCACCAGTGGCGACTGAGCAGCCCTTTTCAGGACAGCACTGCTCACCTTTTGATAGGCAGGGTCCTAAAATAGGTGGCCTAAACATTGCCTGCCCTACAGACAGGTAACTGTCCAGCTTGCCGTGGCTGGCAGTTCATCCACCAATGTGGTTACACTCAACGGAGAAGAAAGAAACTTCTGTTAGGATCATGGAATGTCTGCATGCTCATGGACAGAGAGAACTCAGCAAGACCCCAAAGAAGAACAGCCCTTGTTGCCAAGAAACTTGCACGCTACAACATCGACATCGCAGCTCTAAGTGAAACGAGGCTTGGGGAGGAGGGATCCCTGACTGAAACCACCAGCGGCTACAATTTTTTTTGGAAAGGAAAAGCTCAAGCTGAAGAGGGGATTCATGGAGTCAAGTTCAGCTTCCTGAAACTACTCTCCGACCTGCCGGTGGGAATCAACGAAAGGCTTATGTGGCTACGTCTGCCCCTCAGCCACAAACGTCACACAACAGTCAGCATAAATGTCATGCACTTCTGCCCCCACCATGACCAGCAAATACGAGACCATTGAACAGTTCTATGCAGACCTTAGCTCTGTTCTGTGCTCAGTCCCTGCCAACGACAAACTAATCCTGCTCGGTGACTTCAATGCCCGAGTAGGCTGCGATCACAGTTGCTGCGAAGGGGTTCTAGGCAAATATCCCATGGGCAATATGAACAGCAAAGGCCTCTTGCTCCTTAGCAAATGTGCAGAATACGACCTCCTCATCACAAACACAGTGTTCAGGCTGGCAAGCAAGTACAAGACAACATGGATGCACCCAAGATCCAAACATTGGCACATGATCGACTACATTATAGTACATCGCCAAGACATCCAGAATGTCCTCATTACCAGAGCCATGCAAGGAGCGGAGTATTGAACTGACCACAGGCTTGTCCACACCACATTGAAGCGACCTATTGCTCCCCACCATCCCAAGCGCCCTAAGTTCATCAGAACAGCTTTTAACACTGCCAGACTCCAAGAGCCTCTGTATCTTCGCAAGTTCCAGACCACCCTTGATGAGAAGCTGTCTGCCAATGGACCACTAACTGTTGGGCCAACCCAGAAGTGGAATCAGTTTAGAGAGATGGTGACGGAAACAGCAAAATCAGTCCTCGGCCCCAAAGACCGGAACCACCAAGATTGGTTCGACGAGAATGACAGTGCCATCAAAGATCTCCTGGCCAGGAAGAGCAAAGCATTCATGGAGTGGCAAAACCACCCAAGCTCCATTCTCAAAAAAGAGCAGTTCAAGTCCCTTCAGGCCCATGCCCAATGGGAAATTCACGAAGATGCACGACCTGTGATGGGATAGGAAAGCTGAAGAGGTGCAACGCTTTGCCAACATCAACAACTCGTGGCACCTCTTCAACTCCATCAAGATGATCTTCGGCCCCTCAAGATCAGGCTCATCTCCACTGTTGTCCACTGATGGAACCACACTGCTGAAGGACAAAGAGAGCATCCAACACAGATGGAAAGAGCATTTCAGCCAGCTCCTGAACCGCCCTTCAACGGTCGACCAGTCTGCTCTGGACCAAAGCCCCCAACAGCCTATTCACGAGGAACTAGATATTCCTCCCTCAATAGATGAAGTCAAGAAGGCTATCACGCAGATGAGCAGTGGCAAGGATGGAATACCTGCTGAAATGTACAAGGCACTCAACAAGGAATCACTTGAGGCTTTCCACAGCACCCTGACTAGCATTTGGGAAGAAGAAGAGATGCCTCCTGACCTCAGAGACACAACAATAATCACCCTCTACAAAAATAAAGGTTCAAGGACCGACTGCGGCAACTAGAGGCATCTCACTACTTTCCATTGCCGGAAAAATCCTCGCCCACTTCATCCTCAACAGGCTGATTCCAACAGTGTCAGAAGAGAACATTCCTGCGTCGCAATGCGGCTTTCGTCCCAAACGCAGCATTGTCGACATGATCTTCGCAGCGAGACAGATACAGGAGAAGTGCCTGGAACAGAACATGACGTTATATTCTGTCTTCATTGATCTGATGAAGGCGTTTGACACGGTCAACAGAAAGGCACTGTGGATCATCCTTAGGAAGCTTGGCTGCCCGTAGAAATTCACTACGCATCCACCTGCTCCATGATGGCATGACAGGAGAGGTGTTCTCAGATGGTTCCCCATCTGAGACTTTCAACATCTCAAATGGCATGAAGCAAGGGTGCGTTCTAGCACCAGTGCTCTTCAACCTCTTCTTCACCCAAATGCTGAAGCATGCTGTTAAGGACCTAGACCTGTGTATTTACATAAGATATCGCCTAGACGGATTGATGTTTGACCTGAGACGCCTTGTTGCAAAGACGAAAATGTTGAGGAGGCTCATGACTGAGGCCCTGTTTGCAGATGACTGTGCCCTCATGGCCCACCAGGAGAACCACCTGCAGATGATTGTCAGCAAGTTCTCTGCAGCCTCAAAGCTGTTCGGCCTGACAATCAGCCTCGGTAAGACAGAAGTTCTCCTACAACCTGCACCAAACAGTCACCCTCCTCAGCCATGCATCACCATCGACGGCACTGTCCTGAAGAATGTGGAGAGCTTCAAGAATCTAGGAAGCACCATCTCCAGTGACGGATCCCGTGACAAAGAGATCGTAGCAAGGATCCGGAAAGCCAGCCAGGCACTCGGGAAACTCCATGTCAAAGTTCTGGAGCACAAAGACAATCAGCTTTCAACCAAGCTCAATGTGTACAAGGCTGTGGTCTTCACCTCTCTCCTGTATGGCTGAGAAACCTGGACCCTGTACTGCAGGCACATGAAACAGCTGGAGCAGTTTCACATGCGCTCTCTGCGGTCGATCATGAGGATTCGATGGCAGGACCAAATCACCAACCAGGAAGTCCTTGACAGAGCCAACAGCAGAAGAATTGAGGCAAGGATCCTCCAGGCCCAGCTACGCTGGACTGGCCATGTAATCCGCATAGGTGAAACAAGAATCCCCAGGCGGCTGCTCTATGGTGAGCTTGAGCATGGCAGTCGCAATCAGGGCCACCCCAAAAAAAGATTCAAAGACAATCTGAAATCATACATCAAATGGGCAGACCCCCAGCCTCGACAACTTGAGGAGTCTGCAGCCGACAGGGCTGTGTGGTGCGCCCTGACCAGAAAAGCTGCATCTGACTTTGAGGATGACCGAAATCAGCGCCTTGCAGCAGCACGAGACCAACTCCAGAAAGCTGTGTATGCACATGTTCTAACAACCGCCATTCCATGTCCAACCTGCAACCACATGTGTCCTTTGGCCTTCAGCCTTCAAAGCCACATGCGTATCCACAGATGACTGCACAATGCTTAGTCTTCCTCGGACCCCGAGAGACAACCACCAACCAACCAACCTAAAAATGGAAAGATTTGATCTAGAGAGAGCATAGTAAAAATTCACCATACTAACTTTTGAGATGACAGTTTGTCATATGAGGAGAGAAAAAGAAGACTACGCCTCTATGCACTCAAGTTTGGAAGTATCAGAGGTGATTTCATTAAAACTTTCAACATTCTTGAAGATCTCAACAGGCAAAGAATGGGAAAAGCATTTCTCCTGCCTGAAGAATTGAGAACTAGAGGCTGAATAAAGAGCAGGCCAATTGATAGTGAAATGATGGGAAATTTATTCACTGAAAGGGTGGTAGACCTTTAGAATTCTTTATTCTGGAAGGCTGTCATTCTCAGTCATTGAGTCCATGTAAAAATCAGCTGATTTTGGATATTAGAAGAATCAAAAGATATGAAGATATGACGGGGAAGTTGAGTTAGAAGTTCAGGGATGATGTTGTTAAATAATGGAGTAAACTCCATAGGTCAATTCGTCTCCTGCTGCTCCTCTCTTATGTACTTTTTAAATACATCATCTGAGGGAAAGTTCTGACTTTGCAGCCTAGGAAAAAAATGGGACTAACTCCAAGTGCAGGAATGTGAAACATGTGTTTTTAATTAAATCAGTAGATTCAAATCCTCTTTCACTGTGCCCTGATGATGGATCACACTCTCCACAGCACAAGAGCTTTGAATCTGTATATTGTAATTGATGCATGACAGTTCTGATAAATTTGTACTCAATCAAGTAGGCTTCTGGCAGACATTGTTTCTCAGACTGGCAGTTTGGTTTGAGTGCATGACATGCACAGTATTAAAGAGAGAGTAGCAGCTTATTAATGTGTTTATTTCTTTAGTGTTACAGCACAGAGTAGGCCCTTCCAGTCCAGCAGCCGATTGCAACCCCGATTTAACTCTTACCTAATCATGGGACAATTTATAATGACTAATTAACTTATCCAGTACATATTTACTCAATGGGAGGAAACCGGAGCACCTGGGAAACTCATTTATTCCACGGGGAGGACATTCAGAGATTGCTTACAACAACATTGTGAGGGGCACCAAGTTCTTGCCTTTGATGTCCTGAGCCAGTATCTACCAAACCTGGCCTTCACGTTAGCTGAAGGAAGTGGCAAAATCATTTCTGATCTGCATTAATCAGAGGTATTAGGGAGTAATAGGAAAAGACTGCAGTGCATCACAGCTATTACCACTAATCTCCTCGACCGCCTACCTTCAATCCACAACTGCCACCCACCATCCTTGTATTGAGATGATCAATTTCCATCTCGCTTGACCCACAGTAGGTGACTAAGTGTGGAATCACGAAGTTAAAAAAAAGACTGTTTAAATTCAACCACTCCTTACTGTTAATCATCAAGTCAAAAATAATGATGGAGATATTTAGTCTGAAATTTTCTTAGCTTTAAATCAAATTTTCCTTGCTGGTTTTGTGCAATTAACTCCATATCCAGCCAATAATTTTTGCAGTGAAATAAAATTCCATTCTGACCAAGTTTAATATATTGATTGATATGCTCATTGTGAAGTTCAGTTGTATATTATTTAACATATATTAATCAAATTACTCAAAGCATAGTATTAAAAAATTAAACAATCATTGCATAGAAATGTACTAATAATAGCAAAGAGTAGAAAGGCAACTAATTAGATGCTTGATTACACAAATTCCTCCAACATTTCTGGAATGAAATATTGGTTTCTATACCAATTTTTGTGAAAATATTTTTATAAGAAATTACTTACAACATATGCAGAGTGGATCTTCTTTTTCACTTGCTTAAAAAATTAGTCAATTATATTTCACCCTACACAGTGCGGAGATTTTCACCACACTACAGAAAAGCCTAGAGCTGTGATCACCAGATGCTTTAACCATGGGACCAATCCTGGTTAAGTAGGTTAGGGGGCCGGGGGAAGGCATATTTTTGTGACAAAAAAGGGATGCAACATTATGACAATGCAGAGGCAAGGTCTCATTTGGTAAGGTTTCAGATACAAGGCATCAGGCCATGATGGTGTACCTGGTAGGGCACTGAAAATCTCTGCCAACCAACTGGCGGGAGTGTTCAAGGTCATCTTCAATCTTGCACTGCTGCATTCAGAGGTCCCTGCCTGATTCAAAAGGGTCACAATTATCCCCAAGAAGGGCATGGCAAGCTGCCTCAATGACTATCACCCAGTTGCACTCACATCTACTGTGATGAAGAACTTTGAGAGGTTGGTCACGGCCAGAATCAACTCCTGCCTAATTAAGGATCTGGACCCACTGCAATTTGCCTATTGCCACAATAGGTCTACAGCGGATGCAAGCTCAATGGCTCTCCACTTGGCCTTTGATCACTGAGACGATAGCAATACCTATGTCAGGCTGCTGTTCATTGATTACAGATCAGCGCTCAACAGAATTGTACCCTCATTTCTAATCAACAAGCTCCAGAATCTGGGTCTCTGTGCCTCCCTCTGCAACAGGATCCTTGACTTCCTCATCGAGAGACCACAGTCAGTGCAGAGTAGAAATAATATCTACTCCCAGACAATCAACATCAGCGCAGCTCAAGAATGTATGCTTAGCTTATTGCTCTACTCCCTGTACACCAAGATTGTGTAGCTAGGCATAGCTCAAATGGCATCTATAAATTTGCTGATGACACAGCAGCACCTCCACTTCCTAAGAAGATTGATGCAAGCATGTACAGGGCCCTTAGTATTATCAAGGAACCTGCCCATCCATCCATTTATCATCCTCTTTGACTTTCTACCATCATGCAAGAGACTATGATGCATGAAAACAAGAGCAGTTAGAATTAGAAAGTTTCTTCCCCCAGTCTACTAGGCTTCTGAACTCCTTGCCGCATCGTATTCAGTGTCACTGGTTAATCTATTCCGTACCTTACAATATTTAATATTAATGTACTTTAGTTTGCTTTTTCTATGTGATCCATCTGTGGATTTTATTCGTACCTTCATAAGTTATCATGTGTTATGTGTACTGTTGTGCTTTACACCCTGGTTTGAAGAAACATCCGGTTTCTATGTACATAATACAGTATTGTTATATACATGTATATGATGATAAACTTGACTTGACTTGACTTGATGGAATTTCAGATGGCGAAGAGGAGTTGTACAGGAATGAGATGGATTGGCTTGTTGACTGGTGTTGCATCAACCTTGCACTGAACGTCAATAAGACCAAGGAATTAATTGTAGACTTTAGGCAGAGGGAGTCAAAGGAGCACACATCAGTTCTCATCAAGGGGTGAGTAGTTTCAAGCTTTACAGTGTCAACATCCCTGAGGATCTATCCTGGGCCAAACATACTGTTGCAATTACAAAGAAAGCACGATAGCGGCTATATTTCATTAGGAATTTAAGGATACTTGGTATGTCACCAAAGGATCTTACAAATTTCTACAGATGTACCCTGGAGAGCATTCTAACTGGTTGCATCACCATCTAGTATGGGGGGGCCACCGTACAGGATTAGAAAAGACAGCATAAAGTTGTAAACTCAGCCACCTCCATCATGGGCACTAGCCCCCCAGTACTGAGGATACCTTCAAAAGGCAATTCCTCAAAAAGGTAGCATCTACCATTAAGGACACCAACATCCAGTACATGCCCTCTTCTCATTGCTACCATCAAGGAGGAAGTACAGGAGCCTAATGGCACACACTTAACATTTCAGGAACAGCTTCCTCTCCTAACCATCAGGTTTCTAAATTGACAATGAACCCCTGAACAATTCTTCACTTTTTTTTTGGCTTTCTTTTTGCACTAGTTATTTAACTCAGTTTATATATATATATTTCATATTGCAATTTATAGTCTTTTATTATTATGGATGACAATATACTGCTGCTATAAAACAACACATTTCATGACATACACTATGCTAGTGATATAAACCTGATTTTGATTTAGCTGCAGAGACATTGGGGAAAGAAGTTCACAAATAAAGGAAGTAGCAATGCAAACTGTGAGAACACAGCTCAGCAGTTTCCACTCAATACAAATGCAACCCTAGTGAAAAGATTGCCTTTAACATGATTTGTAGAGGCGCGCCTCTCAGCAATAGAAATATCTTTTCCTTTCCATTTCATTTCCACTTATTTTGTTTTAATGCTCAAAATTCTATGTTAAGAATTACATTGGCACAGTTGTGCCAGTGCTTAACCTTATGCTCGCAGTCTAACTCTTACCCTTCATTCATCAGTATAAGTAGGTTAAGTAAGTCAGTATCACTCCTGCCTCAGAAATGAAGAAGAATTCCCTCTAGTTTCGCATAAACTCATCTTGGGCTTCCAGCTGGGTCCAGGTGTTGATTTATAACCAACATTTTGTTGACAAACTCCACCCTCTTCTTCAGGGATGATGCCTAGGCATGTCTAGTCCAATGGTATGTATACTCACTTCCTGTTGTCCATCTCTCCTGATTGATTAATCCTCAGCCAATCAATCCCACCTAGATTAAAACTGTATTCCAGTTTTTACTTAAAGTGAGACCTTCGTCTTCATTGAAATTCTTATTCTCTAGTCTTATCTTGAATCTCTGTGAATGCGGAACAGTGTATATTAGCCAGATGGGGTGCACAGTGGAAGCCTGCATCATGGAACATCGAAGTTTGGGTTACTCAGAGAAACCTGTGGCAGCAGAACATTACATTCGCAATGACCACAGGATTGACTTTGACGGCACAGAACTACTGTGCCACACCAATGGCTATTGGTGCCACCTGGTGAAGGAAGCCATTGAAATAAGACTAGGGAATAAGAATTTCAACAAAGACAAAGGTCTTGCTCTAAGAATTTATGCGCCATATGCACCGGGAAAGCACAAGATCCTTTTCCCCTCTGGTTTATTGTGGACCATCACAAAAACAGTAACTCATTTGACTTACAAAATAAGCTTGAGGAAAGAATGCAAAGGGGACCTGCTGGCCATAAATGCCCTGCTGGAAGTGGATGGAGCAAAGACATCGGATGGATGAGATAATATATTGGAAAGTTCACATCCTACCTGTGGTGAAACAGATATACCTCCCAGACTTTACTGCAGACCATCTGAATCATAGCATGAAGAAAAATGAATGGAACATGATATCATATCCCACATGAGCCCTGAATGGCTGCCCTTGGGAGTCAGAACGCCTACGACGTCCATGGATCAAGAAACTGTTCCAATTTGAGAGTTATAGACCCCAGCTTTTATCTGCTTGCTGTTCACAACAATCTGATGAGGCTTTGAATGATGCAAAATACTTTTCTTTCACAGTCACTTGTGGGATCAATTTATAGAATGTAAAGGGACACTTTAAACAGTTACCTTGATCCAATCATTTTTAGCACTCCGGCAAAATTATCATGTTGTTTGAATGCTTTTGTATAAACAATGTTCCCATAGAACTTGAAGTGGGACTGAGGGCTTATAAAATGGCAGAGCAGATGCGAGGGGCCAGATGTCTTCTCCTAGCTCTCTTGCTTATGTGTTCATATTTTATACTTCTGCAATGTTAATTTCCATGAATATTTTTGAGTAGATATGAGTTCTTGTAGAAGGTATCTGACTAATAATGCAGATGTCTGCAGATTATTTAGCTAAAGCTGTCTTCACTGTACAGCTGCCAAATAACTTTGGAACAAGTCATCCCTTGGGTCTACCCCACCCGTTCCCTGACATTATTTATGCCCTCTCCTCATGAAGATTCTAATCCAATGATGACTCCATGCATTTATTTTACTGCAGAGGAAGTATGACCTTCATACATAAATCTTAATAACTGGACACTTTTTCCGATCTGAACCAATTTGCAGGAAGACATAACATTCAATGTAAGCATCCAAACTGGTGCTTGAGTATAGATTACATTTAAAACATGCAGTAGTAATCTGCAGCTGCACACGAAATATAATATTGGACAGAATGAACAGGAACAGGCCCTTTGGCCCCCAAAGTTGAATTGAACTAATTAAACATGAACTAAACTAGTCCCTTCTGCCTACACAGTGTCCACAACCTCTATTCTTTGCATGTTCAAGTCTTAAGAGCCTATAAAATGCTTCTACTGTATTTGCCTCCACCACCACACTTGGCAGTGCATTTCAGTGCCTGGGAAGCTTATTTGCCAAGCTCAGCTTTCTAACACAGCGGGTAACTCTTCCAGGGGTCAATGAGATATGTTTGATAAATTAAACTTCCAACTAATATTCCTTGCTCAGCCTCTTGTTGTAAACAAGTAAACAATAGGTCCTTGTTGGCCCATTATTTCATCAAGAAAAATCAATGGGGTCCACTTCAGCTTAATTGAACAATACATTCACTTGGCTTGATGAATGTAACTGAAATAAATTGTGCATGCACGTGATATCACAAAATAGCAAAAACACTATCAATGTTAGAGAGAAGTCAGGCTTGTTAGGAATGGTCAAGGAATGACATGAAGAATGACAGAAAGGCAAGGTGACTACATCCATTCCTCTGCCTTTAGTTTCTGTGACAGAGACCTGTTCATCCACAACCACATGTCTTTTTCAGTTGTAGGAATTGTACCTGTGTTTTGGAAATCCTGTGTATTTTAGAAATCATTTGTAATTTGGAAACCTTTTAAAAGACAGAAATTCTCTATGAGTCTTAAAGGTGTTTTAATAATTGTATGTAAATTTAAACTTGTATCACTTGGTAGAGGGGGAATGCCCACTACGCAAATAGTGAATATTGGCAACTTAAATTGCCATGGAGAATAAATGGTCTTTGGAGAGTGTAAGGCTGCAATATAAACCTCTTTTAGTGAGGGTGCTTATTGTTATCTATATCAGATTTTGCCCAAGATCTTCATTTGATTCATCTCCTTTAAACTTTAGACATAGAATAGTACAGCACAGTACAGGCCCTTCAGCCCACAATGTTGTGCCGACCCGCAAACCCTGCCTCCCATATAAGCCCCCACCTTAAATTCCTCCATATACCTGTCTAGTAGGCTCTTAAATTTCACTAGTATATCTGCCTCCACCACTGACTCAGGCAGTGCATTCCATGCACCAACCACTCTCTGAGTAAAAAACCTTCCTCTAATATCCCCCTTGAACTTCCCACCCCTTACCTTAAAGCCATGTCCTCTTGTATCGAGCAGTGGTGCCCTGGGGAAGAGGTGCTGGCTGTCCGCTCTATCTATTCCTCTTAATATCTTGTACACCTCCATCATGTCTCCTCTCATCCTCCTTCTCTCCACTTTCCCCCTCTTACCCTAAATGGATGCATTCAAGTATTAGATATTTGGACCCTGGGAGTTTAGTACTTGCTGTCTTCTCTACCTACACCACTCATAATTTAATAAACTTGTATTAGGTCTATCCTCAGCCTCTGCTGCTCCAGAGGAAAAAAAAACAGTCTGAAAGCTTTGCCTTTCTCTCTTTTAGTATATATCCTCTAATTCAGAACCTTCAGAAGATCTTCAGTCTAGATGTGTAGGCCTTGGCCCTCTCTCCCAGCAGCCAAGCCTGGGATGGCAAATGTCGCAGTGGATAATTGCAAATGACAACTGTGGTTAGCCAAACAGGGGATTGCATGATATGCTCTTGGTCATCACACATTAGTTCCATCCTGCTAATTATGAAGGAACCCACAAGTAAACACTTAATATGGCCGGAGGATTGCTAGAAAGAGGAACAGTTTTTTTTCTTGTGACTGAAACTCTTGATTAGAATTGAAAAGAAAGAAAGCAATTTAGTTTTACATTGAAGATGTATTGATGGATAGATAGATAGACACTTTATTGATTGCAAAGGAAATTGCAGAGTCACAGTAGCATTACAAGTTCACAGATATACAAATATTAGAAGAAAGGTAAGAAAGAACAAAAATAAGTTACCTTAAAAATAAGATGTACAAGATTTACAAGTCAAAGATTACAAGATCACTTCCCCAGCTATAGGTCGACTCATTATATAGCCTGAAGGCCGAAGGTAAGAATAACCTCATATGACACTATTTGGAGCAGCACAGTTGTCTTAGTCTATTATTTGTGATGAAATCTCTGTCTCTCTCTCTCAAATCACAGCGGATCCAGGTCCTTGTTTAGGCAGGAATTGATTCTGGCCTTGACAACCCTTTCAAAGAACTTCATCAGAGAAGATGTGAACAACATGTCGATAGTTGTTGAGGCAGTTCACTCTGCTCTTCTTGGGCACTGGAACAATTGTCACCCTCTTGAATGAAGTAGGAAACTTGGGCTGCAGCAGTGAGAGATTGGAGATGTGCTTGAACATCCCTGCCAGCTGGTTGGCACAAGTTTTTAATGCTCTGTCAGGTACACCATCAGGCCTGATGAGGGAGGATTCTCTCTCATGAAGGATGTGCTGATGTTGGCCTCTGAGACAGAGATCACAGGGTCACTATAGGGATTTGCAGAGATGTAGTTTTATTCTCCCTTTCAAAGTGTGCATAATAGTCTTTGAGCTCATCTGGGAGTGAAGCATCAAGCCATTCATGAAGTTAGGTTTCACCTTGGAGAAACTGATCACCTGTATACCCTGCCAGAGCTGACAAGCAACCAATTCTGTCTCCAATCGGACATCAGAAATTTTAAGAGCAGGGGACTTCAATAAGGTCCAATCAAGTACTCAAGTACAAAGGGCAGCAGTGGGTTGCTATAACAAAAAAGAGCCTAGTGACCAATTGTCATTTGGGGTTGATTAGCAAGAGCAAATTAAAGGAAGGCAGGGGCAAGTGCAATGGCTGCCGTCTAAGTGGACAGAATCAGAGTGGTGATCTTGAGGCTTGAGCACTTTGAGGCTTTAGTCAGAGAAGGCAAAGGACAGGAAACGTTCAAGTTTTTTTTTCTTCCCTTATTTATATCTGCTGAACCAGGCCGGTAGAGATGCCAGGTAGGATAGTGGGATGCACCTCTTGCGGGACATGGGAAGGCAGGGAAACTTCCAGTGTCCCTGATGACTACCGCTGCGAGAAGTGCATCCAGCTACAGCTTCCAACAGTCTGTGTTAGGCAGTTGGAGATGGGAACTGGATGAATTCCGGATCATTCGGGAGGCTGAAGGGGTAATAGATAGGACATACAGGAAGGTAGTTACACCCAAGGTGCAGGACACATGAAACTGGGTGACAGTCAGGAAGGGAAAAGGGGATGAACAGCTAGTGCAGAGTACCCCTGTGGCTATCTCCCTCAACAACAGAAATATCACTTTGGATACTGTCAGGGTGTGGGGGGGGAGGGAGGGTGGGTGCGGTGGATGACCTAACAGAGGAAAGTCATAGTGGTCAGGTCTCTGGTATTGAGTCTGCCTCTGTGACTCAGTAGGGAAGGAGAAAGAAGAAGCACGCTGTGGTGATAGGGGATTCATTAGTTAGGGGAACGGACAAGAGGCTTTGTGGGTGAGAATGAGCTTCCCAGATGGTATGTTGCCTCCCAGATGCCAGGGTCCGGGATATCTTGGATTGAGTCCTCAGCATTCTTAAGTGGGAGGGTGAACAGCCAGAAGTCGTAGTACATGTAGTAATCGATGACATAAGTAGGACAAGTGACGAGGTTTTGCATAGGGACTTCAGGGAGTTAGGTGCTAAAATAAAGGGTAGGATCTCAAAGGTTATGGTCTCAGGATTGCTACCTATGCTACATGCTAGTGAGGCCAGTACTAGGAAGAGTATACAGTTTAATACGTGGGTAAGGAGTTGGTATAGGAGGGAGGGCATAAGATTTTTGGATTATTGGGCTCTCTTCCAGGGAAGGTGGGACCTGTGCAGAAAGGAGAGTTTGCAGTTGAACTGGACTAGGATTAATATCCTAGTGGGAAGGTTTGTTAATGCTGCATGGTGGGATTTAAACTAGAGTTGCAGGGGGCTGGGAATCAGAATGCCAGAACAGTTAGTGGAGAAGTTATGGAGGCAAATGCAAAGTTAGGTATCAAATGGTTGAGCATGCTGCATCTAGTGATCCTAAGCTGCATGTATTTCAATGCAAGAAGTATTGTCAGCAATGCAGATAATAGTGCTGAAGATGAGGTAGCTGGTTTACAAACAGAGGCGGTGTGTAGGTAGGAGAGGCTGTTGATAGGGCAAAATTGTAGTCAACAGGATGGGTTGCAACATAAAAGGAAGAGTAAATGGAAAAGGGTGAAAACAGGACTGAAGCTGTTGTATTTGGATGTGTGCAGTATACAGAATAAGGTAAATGAACTTGTAGCACAGTTACGACATTGTAGGCACCACAGAGTCATGGCTGAAAGAAAATTATAGCTGGGAGCTTTATGTCTAAGGATACACATTGTCTCAAAAGGACAAGCAGGAAGGCAGAGGGGGAGGGTGATAAAAATAAAATCAGATCATTAGAAAGGGTGACATAGAATCAGAAGGTTTTGGATTGTTCTGGACAGAGCTAAGGAACTGCAAAGATAAAAAGACCCCGAAGGGAGTTGTATAGAGACACCCAAAAGGTAGTAAGGATGTGGCTTACAAATTACAATGGGAGATAGAAAATGCATGTCAAAAGGGCAATCTTACAATAGTCATGGAGACTTCAATATGCAGGTGGATTGGGAAAATCGGGTTTGCTCTGGATTCCAGGAAAGGAAAATTCTAGAGTACTTAAGAGATGGCTTTTTAGAGCAGCTCATGGTTGAGCCTACAAGGGGATCAGCTACTCCAGATTGGGTGCTGTGCAATGAACCAGAATTGATCAGCCAACTTAAAAGTAAAAGAACCCTTAGGGGCAAGTGAATATAATATGATTGCTTTCACCCTGAAATGTGAGAAGGAGAAGCTAAACTTAAATGTATCAGGATTACAGTTGAGCTAAGGGAATTACAGAGACATGAGCGAGGAGTTGCCCAGAAATGATTGGAAAAGAACACCGACAAGGATGGTGGCAGTGCAGCAATGCTGAAATTTCTGGAAGCGATTGGGAGGGCAGAAGATATAGATCTCCCAAAGAGGAAGAAGTATTCTAAAAGAAAGATGACACAACCGTGGCTAACAGCAGAAGTCAAAGCTAACATAAGAGTCAAAGAGAAGGCATATAGTAGAGCAAAAAATTCGTGGGAAGTTAGAGGATTAGGAAGCTTTTAAAAACTAACAGAAGGTGACAAAAAAGTGATGAAGAAGGTGAAGATGGAATACGAAAGTAAGCTAGCCAAAAATATTAAAGAGGACACCAAAAGTTTCTTCGGGTACATTAAGTGTAAAAGTGAGGCAAAAGTGGATATTGGAAAGACTATTTTCTAAATGGAGGGAAAGTACAAAAATCTGAGGTGCAATGAGACTTGGGAGTCCTTGTGTAGGATTCCTAAACTTTCCTAATTTGAAGGTTGATTCTGGGATGAGGAAGGAAAATGCAATGTTAGCATTAATTTCATGAAGACTAGAGCATAAAAGCAAGGAAGTAATGTTGAGACTTTATGAAGCACTGGTGATGTCTCACTTGCAGTATTGTGAGCAGGTTTGGGCCCCTTATCTTAGAAAAACTGTGCTGAAACTGGAATGAGTTCAAAGAAGGTTCACAGAAATGATTCCAAGATTAAATGGCTTGTCATATGGCTCTGGGCCTGTGTTCACTAGAATTCAGAAGAATGAGGGGTGATTTCATTAAAACCTATTGAATGGTGTAAGGCCTTGATAGAGTGGATAAGGAGAGGATGTTTCCTATGGTAGGAGAGTCTAAGACCAGAGGACACAGCTTCAGAATGGAGGGATGTCATTTTAGACTGGAGATGAGGAGGAATTTCTTTAGCCAGAGAGAGTGGTGAATCTGTGGATTTCTTTGCCAGAGACAGCTGAGGAAGCCAAGTGTTTATGTATATTTAAGGCAGCGATTGATAGGTTCTTGATTGGTCAAGGCATAAAGAGATATGGGGAAAAGGCAGGAATTTAGGGCTGAGAGGAAGATTGGATCAGCCATGATGAAATGGTGGAGTAGACTTGATGGGCCAAATGGCCTAATTCTGTTCCTATATCTTTCAGTCTTGTGGTTTTAACTTTAATCAGGACTCTCCAGATTTATATTGAGACAAGTGTTTAAGTTGTGTCAATGTGAATGGTCTTTTAGATAAATATGATACAACGGTATCACTGGCTCCTCAGAGAATCAGTGCAGAAGTATCTCGACTTTGATTTGTAATTTATGTTATGTGTTATTTGAGATGCTTCCTTCTGTTAAACTCCCATCCAAAGGAGTTTCCTTTGTCCTGCTCCTCCACTTGTCCCTCTGGGAACATCCCCAATTAACAAACTACAAAGCAGGGCTTTTAACATTTCAGAATCTGCACTAATGGGTGCAACTGATTATGCATGCTTTGTAGTTTTAGATGGCAATCCTTTCAAGCAACAGTTCTGAATCTGTACTGCCTGCAGTAGAATTTGGAAGCAGAGACTGGCATTTATCAGGTGGTAGGATCGGTGTTGTAATTGTGTGATTTGATCAGATTCAGCAAGGATCTTCAGTTACCAAGATTAATTATCCCATAAAACCCAGCCAATTTTAGAAATAATGGAAAGTGGATGATTGCAAGGGGGTTGGGGACTGTGGGTGGGGTGGGGGGAGGGTTTGGTGTAGGAGGGTCTTAAATTTCCACACAGCATTTTCCCTCCTGTTAAGGACAGATGGAAGAAAGGATAAAAAAACTCATCCCTGATGCGCAAGCAGCGCAAATCCAATGTGAATAAGGAAACACAGGAAAACTTCCCATTTCACAGTATTATGGTTACACGTGAAATTATTGATAACCTTTTCTATTTTAACTTCACTACCTTCAAAACAGCTTTTGAGCTTTTTATTCTTCCTCATCTAAGTACATGCCATTTAATTTTCATCATATTGTCATCTTCTACATTTCACATTTGCCCTAATGGAACTTACACCATGTAGTTATGATTGTGTTTATTTGCCAGAGTATTTGGAAGTATCAGAACTCTCAAAGATCACAGCTACTCCATAAGAATGTTATTCCATAGCCATCCTGTTGAATTTGATTTTAGCATTTCAATATCAATCTGGACAGTTTTTTGTCAAGCAGGGTCAACACTTAGACAGTATTTTAACATGTTCTTAAAAACTGACCACCTGTTTTTAATCTGATCTGTCTTTTCTGTGACCCAGCACTGTCTACTTCTCCAATGGTGAAAAATGAATTTGATATAGAGAAGCATGCTGACATACATCGTTTACATTTCAAGCAGAATTTATCTGAATGACAGAGAAGTTTTGCCAATTTGCAGACAGCAGGTTTGGGAAAACCATTGTTTATTATGTTTGAAAAAGAACTATTAGGTGGAAATCGCTTCAGGCCTGCTTCCTGCCCCAAAGTGAGCACCTCACAGGAAGCCTGTGGTCCAAATGGGAGGCTCAAGGCCAGCCAAAAATGTGGGGCCTTGGGTTTTAATAAATACAGCTGGGAGAACCTTCCCCTCACCACATCCCTCCCCCACATCCACTCCACACCTTCCCAGCTGCCCATTGTATCTGTAACAGGTAGCTCACCCATTTAAAAAGCACACTTTCCAGGCCACTTGCCTGACACCCAGGGGGAGACTGGCAGGTTGAACAAGGACATTGTGCTGAAAGGGAAGCTGACTTGCTTTGACTGGTTTCACAGGATTATTTGAAAAGGCTCATCTTGTGTTGATATCTACCTCTTTAGCACCAGCAGCTCCTGAGAATTAGAAGTGGACCATATCCAGGTCTTGCTCTGGATTACAATTTAAAATTTAACAGAAAAAAAATAGAAGCCATGATTTGGACCCTTCATATACAAATGTAAGGTGGTTGGTAGGCACTGCCTACAATGTATAAGGTTCCTTTTAAGAGTTTTATAGGGGTTGGGACTTTCATCCAGAAAATTAACTTTTGAATCCATTTTCCATCTTCAATCAGCAGTCTCTTGAACCAGCATTGATAAATTCACTCAGTGTAACTCTGAACTTATTCAACAACCTGTGGACCCACTTTCAAGAACTGGACAATTCATGTTCTCAGCATTATGTCTCTGTTTATTCTCATTTTTATTTAGAGCCATAAAGCCACAGTGTACAGCACAGAAATAGGCCCTTTGCCTCAACTAATCCATGCTGAAACTATTTAAACTGCATACTCCCATTGACCTGCATCAGGACTATAGCCCTCCATACCCCTACCATCTACGTACCTATCCAAACTTCTCTTCAACGTTGAAAACAAGCTCACATGCACCACTTGTGCAGGCAGCTTTTTCCACACTTTCATGACCCTCTGACTGAAGAAGTTCCCCTTAAACTTTCCACCTTTCACCCTATCCCATGATCTCTGGTTGTTGTCCTACCCAACCTCCGTGGAAAAAGCCTGCTTGCACTTACTCAATCTATGCTCCTCAGTTTAGTATACCTCCATCAAATCTCCTGTATTCTAAAGAATACAGTCCTAGCCTTTTCAACCTTTCCTTATAACTCAGGTCCGTGACCAGGCAACATTCTTGTAAATTTTCTCTGTACTCTCTCAACCTTGTTTACATCCTTCCTGTAGGAAGGTGAATAAAACAGCACACAATACTCCAAATCATGGCTCACCAATGTTTTATACAACTTCAACATAACATCTCATCTCCTGCACTCAATATATTGATTTATGCAGGCCAATGGGCCAAAAGTTTTCTTCATTGTCCTATCTACCCGTGACTCCACTTCCAATGAATTATGGACCTGTATTCCCAGATCCCTCTGTTTTACCACTCTTCTCAGTGCCCTGCTACTTACTGTGGTCCTACCAAAGTGAAAAACCTCACACTTGTCTGCATTAAATTCCATCTGCCATTTTCAGCCAATTTTTCCAGTGGATGCAGATCCCTTGGCAAGCCAAGATAGTCTTCCTCGCTGTCCACTACACCCCCAGACTTGGAGTCATCTGCAAATTTGCTGATCCATTTAACCACATTATCGTCCTAATGGATGCCAAACAACAAAGGAGCCAGCTCCGATCCCTGCAGCACACCACTAGTCACAGGCCTCCAGTCAGAGAGGCAACTCTCTACAACCACTCTCTGGCTTCTCCCATAAAGCCAATGTCTAATTCAATTTACTACCTTATTCTGAATGCCAGACAGCTGATCCTCTTTGACCAGACTCCCATGCAGGATCTCATCAGATGCCTGACTAAAGTCCATGTGGACAAATTGCCTTCATCCACTTTTCTGGTAACTTCCTCCAAAAACTCTATAAGATTGGTTAGACATGACCTACAATGCACAAAGCCATGCTGACTATTTTTAATCAGTCCATGTCTATCCAAATACTCATCAGGACCCTTAGAATACCTTCCAATAACTTTCCCACAAATGATATCAGACTCACTAGTACCTTTCCTGTTGCTGGGGCCTTGGCAATTTCTGCACTTGCCTTCCGTAGGTCTGGGGGAACACCTTGCCAGGGCCTGGGATTTATCCATTTTGATGTGTCTCAGGGTAACAAATATCTCTTCTGTACAGGGTCCATGAATTTGACGCTGCTTTGCCTCACTTCGATAGACTCTGTATCCATCTCCTGACTAAACACAGATGGAAATAATTCAGTTAAGATAATCCTCATCTATTTTAGCTCTACACATGGATTACCATTCTGGTCTTCCAGAGGACCAATTTTATTTCTTGCAATCCTTTTGCTCTTAACATGTCTGCAGAATCCCTTAAAATTCCCCTTCACCTTGCCTGCTAGAGAAACTTCATGCCTTATTTGAGTCATCCTGATTTCTTTCTTAATATTCTCTTGCATTTCTTGTTTTCCATTAGCATCTCATTTATTCTTACTTGTCTATAAATGTAATGCACCTCCTTTTTTCTCTTAACCAGGGCCTCAATATCTCTTGAAAACCAAGGTTCCCAACACTTGTTATCTTTACCCTTTGTTTTGACAGGCATGTACAAGCTTTGTACTCTCAGAATTTTATTTTTGAAGGCCTCCTACTTACCAAGTATACCTTTGCCAGAAAACAGCCTGTCCCAATCTGCACTTACCAGATCATTTCCAATACCATGAAAATTGGCCTTACTCCAGTTTAGAATCTCAGCCCTCAAACCAGACCTATCTTTTTGCATATTTACTTTGAAACTAATGACATTGTAGTCACTGGATGCAAAATATTCCTCTACACAAACTTCTGTCACCTGCCCTGTGTCAATCCCAAACAGCCGATCCAGTATCACACACTGTCTCATTGGGATTTCTATGTACTGAATAAGGAAACTTTTCTCAACATATTTGACAAACTCTATCCCATCTTGTCTTTTTACATTATGGGATTCCCATAACATCCTTATGTTTCTTGCAATAGTCTGCAATCTCTCTACACATTTGTTCCTCTAAGTCCCTAGGACTGTTGGGTGGTCTGTAATATTAACGTGGTCATACGTTTCTTATTTCTTATTTCCACCCATATTGCCTCAATAGTCGAGTTCTTCTGTCTGTCTTGATGGAGCACAGCTGTGATGTTTTCTCTCACTAGTAACGCCACACCTCCTCCTTTAAACCTTCTGCTCTGTCACGTCTAAAACAACAGAGTCCCGTAATATTGAGCTGCCAGTCCTGCCTCTCCTGCAACCAAATCTCATTAATGACTACAATGTCATAATTCCTGGGGTTGATCCATGCCCTGAGCTCATCCACCTTTCTTACAATACTTCTTGCATTGAAATATATGCAGCTCAGAACACTCTGCTCCTCAGCAGCTCTGCCCCTCCCTTCTGAGCTACAGAGGCAGTCTCAATGCCAGAGACCCAACCTTTCTGACTTCACAGGAAAACATAGAAATAGGTCATCCCCCATAACAGTAATCAAAGAGGTATACCTGTTGTTGAGGGAGATGGCCATAGGTGTACTCCACACGGACTGTTTAACCACTCTCCCTTTCTAACTGTCACCCAGTTTCCTGTGTCCTGCACCTTGGGTGTAACTACCTCTCTGTATGTCCTATCTATCACCCTGTCAGCCACCCAAATGATCTGGAGTTCATCCAGTTCCAGACCCAGCTCCTTAACATGGATTGTTAGAAGCTGCAGCTGGATGCACTTCTCGTAGCTGTGGTTGTCAGGAACACTGGCGACCTTCCTCCCTTCTCACACCCCGCCAAGAGGAGCATTCAACTACCCTGCATGACATCTCTACTGTCCTAACTGTGCAGATGTAAAGAAGAAAAGGAAAAAAGACTTTACCTGGAACTTTCCGTTTCTTTTGCTTTTTCTGACTGAAGCCTCTCTGCTGAAGCTTCGAAGAGTTAAAAAAAAAGTTGCACTTTGTTTGTCACTGTGTGTTGTTTTTCATTGATTCTATTGTATTTCTATGTTTTCCTGTGAATGTCTGTAAGAAAATGAATCTTTAGGTCGTTAGTGTTGTTGTGTGAATGAAGTTGCTGGAGAAAATTACTCGTAGATACAAAGCAGCTACTTTATTCAACAAAACAAGGTACCACAGGTATCATATGGAGATGCTTTCAGTAGAAAGGTCTCCTGGCCCATCGTGGGGCTTGATATTTTATGTGCCAAACATCAAAGGACAATTCCATATTTACAAACTATAGACAATGCTTTCTTTGAAACTATGTACAACCTTCACACCTCTTGATTCAGGGTACCGTGCACAATCCTGACTTGATGGCGACAGATGTGAGAGCATGGAGGAAAATCTGGTGAAACTTCTGAAATGCCTGCTTCGCTGCTGCTGCTACTGTGTGGTCCAGAATCTCCGGAGGGGAAGGCCCCGAGTCCTCAGCTTTGCTTGTTGCTCAGCGGCCAAGGCGAAGTCGAAGTTCTCGGCAGAGGATGGTGCTTTGAGAGGCTGTATCAGAGGGAGTGGTCGGAGGCTCAAAGTTTTTGGATGGACTCAGAGTCCGCTGTGGTTGAGTGCTTCCAATGGTGCTGCATCGGCAAGTTTGCAGTGCTTGGAGGCTCATGGCAGGGAGAGTTTCCCCATTCCGCTGCTTGCGTGAGATGATGAGGCTACCGAGACTTTGAGACTTTTTTTTACCGTGCCCATGGTCTGCTCTTTATCAAATTATGGTATTGCTTTGCACTGTCATAACTATATGTTATAATTATGTGGTTTTGTAAGTTTTAGTCTTGGTTTGTCCTGTGTTTTTCTTGTGATATCATTCTGGAAGAACGTTGCATCATTTTTTAATGCATGCATTTCTAAATGACAATAAACGAGGACTGAGGGTCCTCATAATCTAATAATCTATTGTGTTAAACATAAAGGACTATTTCATATTTACAAAGTATAGTCAATGCTTTCTTTGAAACTACATACAAATTTCACACCTCCCTCTTCACACGCACACCATAGACCAATCTGCTAATTAAATTTGCTGATGACACTACACTGATTGGCCTAATCTCAAATAATAATGAGATTATTACCCTGACACAGTTATGTCAAGAAAACAACCTCTCCCTCAATGTCGCAAAAACAAAGGAGCTGGTTGTGGACTACAGGAGGAATGGAGACAGGCTAACCCCTATTGACATCAATGGATCTGGGGTTGAGAGAGTAAACAGCTTTAAATTCCTCGGCATTAAAATCACCGATAATCTCACGTGGTCTTTACATACCGGCTGTGTGGTGAAAAGACTTTTCACAGCTTTTGGGAACGTCTGTTTCAGACCTGTACTCCAAATAAAATCTACAATACATATTCAAAGGCAGAAGACTGGTTAGCAAAGACATTTGCTAAATGTAAACGACCTAAACCCAAAAATCACTCTGTGAACTTCTGTTGAAGGTATCTCCACAGCACTGTTGAGTAGCTACAAAAAATAGGGCATCAATAATGAAGGAATGGTGATTTAATTTTAAATCAATATGTTCTATCATGAGGAGAACCTTTAGGTTATGGTGATTCTAAATGACTGTGGTGTGTTTTTTTAGTGGTAAAGATCATGAGTATAAAAAGTGTTGTTGGAGCAGCCTGAGCAGATACCAACAGGATATTTTGTAGATGGTACACACTGCACTTGTGGCAATAAATATTTAGAGTTCAATGGGATTGCAAACAAGTAGATGTTTGATTCTGGATGGAGTCAAGTATTGTTGAAATGATGTGTGCCCTGCTTTTATGGTGATGCTCTTTATGGTCCAATCTGCATCTGGTCAGTGGTGACCCCCAGAACGTTACTGGTAGGAGCTTGGAAGTGAATAATGTTATTGAATGTAAAGGTAAGCTCTCTCTTGCTGAAAGTACTTATTGTCTGGCATTTATGTGACATAACTGTTACTCACCATTCATTTATGTACTGGGGTTGAGAGGAGCAACCTCCAAAAACTACACCGCTTTCCTTTGCATCATGACTGTAGCTATAAATTTTCCCTTTGGTTCCACTGACCTCCATTTCACTTGGGCTTCTTAATGCTACACTCAGTCAAATCTTCATCAAACTTAATGATGATATGGATTATTAAACATGGGGCATCTGTCAAGAATTATGTGGATGCAAAGGAAAACCTGTCTTCAAAACAAAACCTGTTCACTATTTAACATCCATCAATTCTTTAAGGACATTGAAATCAGCCATTAGATGTGGACGTTCTGGTTTTGTGAACATTAACTATGCAAGGCAAAGCAATAGGTGAACATTTATGTTAACCTTAACCAGTCTGCTCTACAAATCCAAAGGATGAGATCAAGGAAGGAATTAGAGTCATAGGGTCATAGAAAAGTACAACACAGGTGACTACTCCCATTGACCGGCACCCGGGCCATAGCCCTCCAAACCACTACCATCCATGTATCTACCTAAACTTTTCTTAAACGTTGAAATCGATCTCACATGCACCACTTGCGCTGCTAGCTCATTCCATGCTCTCACGATCCTCTGAGTGAAGAAGCCTCCCTTCATGTTCCCCTTCAACTTTTCCCTTTAACCCATGACCTCCTGTCGTAGTCCCACCCAGCATCAGTGGAAAAAAAGCCTAATTATCCTGTCACTTGACTCACTGGTAAGGAGATATTCCACTTGTTCTGCCAATCAATATTTGGGATGTTTGTACATCCAGGGAGACATCTCTCAACACTTCTACTGTGACACTGTAATTTCCTTTGGGATCAGAATCAGAAACAGGTTTATTATCACTGGCATGTGACGTGAAATTTGTTAACTGAGCAGCAGCAGTTCAATGAAATACATAATATAGAAGAGAAAAAAATAATAAATAAGTAAATCAATTACAGTATACGTATATTGAATAGATTAAAAAACAAGCAAAAAACAGAAATACTGTATATTAAACAAGTATATTAAATAAAGTCCAAGGGTTCAATGTCTATTTAGGAATCGAATGGCAGAGAGGAAGAAGCTGTTCCTGAATCGCCAAGTATGTGCCTTCAGGCTCCTGTACGTCCTATCTGATGGTAACAGTGAGAAAAGGGCATGCCCTGGGTGCTGGAGGTCCTTAATAATGGAGGCTGCCTTTCTGAGACACTGCTCCTTGAAGATGTCCTGGGTACTTTGTAGGCTAGTACCCAAGATGGAGATGATTAGATTTACAACTCTCTGCAGCTTCTTTCGGTCCTGTGCAGTAGACACCACTCCTCCCCTCCACTCCATCAGACAGTGAAGCAGCCTGTCAGAATGCTTTCCATGGTAGACCTATAGCTGTTTTTGAGTGTATTTGTTGACATGCCAAATCTCTTCAACCTCCTAATAAAGTATAGCCACTGTCTTGGCTTCCTTATAACTACATTGATATGTTGGGACCAGGTTAGATCCTCAGAGATCTTAACACCCAGGAACTTGAAACTGCTCACTCACTCAAACTTCTGATCCCTCTATGAGGATTGGTATGTGTTCCTTCGTCTTACCCTTCCTGAAGTACACAATCATCTCTTTCGTCTTTCTGACGTTGAGTGCCAAGTTGTTGCTGCGACACCACTCCACTAGTTGGCATATCTCGGTCCTGTACGCCTCTCGTCACCATCAGAGATACTATCAACAATGGTTGTATCGTCAGCAAACTTATAGATGGTATTTTAGCTATGCCTAGCCACACAGTCATGTGTATGTAGCGAGTAGAGCAGTGGGTTAACAACAGACCCCTGAGGTGCACCAGTGTTGATCGCCGGGGAGGAGGATATGTTATCACCAATCCATACAGAATGTAGTCTTCTGGTTAGGAAGTCGAGGATCCAATTGCAAAGGGAGGCCCAGGTTCTGCAACTTCTTAATCAAGATTGTGGAAATAATGGTTTTATATGCTGAGCTATAGTCGATGAACAGTATCCTGACATAGGAGTTTGTGTGGTCCAGGTGGTCTAAAGCGTGTGGAGAGCCATTAAGATTGCATCTGCTGTTGACCTATTGTGTCGATAGGCAAATTGAAATGGGTCCAGTTCCTTGCTGAGGCAGGAGTTTAGTCTAGACATAACCAACCTCTCAAAGCATTTCATCACTGTAGATGCGAGTGCTAGCAGGTGATAGTCATTAAGGCAGCTCACATTATTCATCTTAGGCACTGGTATAACTGTTGCCTTTTTGAAGCAAGTGGTAACTTGCGCCTGTAGCAGTGAGAGTTTGAAAATGTCTTTGAATACTCCCAGCTAGTTGTTAGCGCAGGTTTTAGGAACCTTACCCGGTACTCCATATAGACCTTTCACCTTGCGAAGGTTCACTCTCTTTAAAAACAACCTAACATCGACCTCTGAGACAGAGATCACAGGGTCACAGAGATCTGAGTAGCCAGGGCATCAAAGGTTATGGTGAGAAGGTGGGGGAGTGGGACTAAATGGGAGAATGGATCAGCTCGTGATAAAATGGCAGAGCAGACTCGATGGGCCGAATGGCCGACTTCTGTTCCTTTGTCTTATGGTCTTATGGTCATCAGATGCAGCAGGAATCTTCACAGCTGTAGTTGTGTTCTCCCTTTCTAAGCGGGAATAGAAGGCGTTGAGTTCATCTGGTAGTGAAGCACCGCTGCCATTCATGCTATTGGGTTTCGCTTTGTAGGAAGTAATGTCTTGCAGACCCTGCCAGAACTGCTGTGCATCAGATGTTACCTCCAAACTCGTTCGAAATTGTCTCTTCACCCTTGAAATAGCCCTCTGCAAATCATACCTGGTTTTCTGGTCTATACCTGGGTTGCCAAACTTGAATGCCACAGATACAGACAAATGTGAGTTATTGCACTTTGGAAGGAAAAACCAAGGTAGAACATACAAGGTAAATGGTAGAGCACTGAGGAGTGCAGTAGAACAGAGGGTTCTGGGAATACAGATATAAAATTCCCTAAAAGTGGCGTCACAGGTAGATAGGGTCGTAAAGAGAGCTTTTGGTACATTGGCCCTTATAAATCAAAGTATTGAGTATAAGAGTTGGAATGTTACGGAGAGGCCGAATTTGGAATATTGTGTGCAGTTTTGGTCACCAAATTACAAGAAGGATATTAATAAGGTTGAAAGAGTGCAGAGAAGGTTTACAAGGATGTTGCCGGGACTTGAGAAACTGAGTTACAGAGAAAGGTTGAATAGGTTAGGACTTTATTCCCTGGAGCATAGAAGAATGAGGGGAGATTTGATAGAGATATATAAAATTATGATGGGTATAGATAGAGTGAATGCAAGCAGGCTTTTTCCACTGAGGCGAGGAGAGAAAAATACCAGAGGACATGGGTTAAGGGAAAAGTGGGAAAAGTTTAAAGGGAACATTGGGGGGGGGGGCTTCTTCACACAGAGAGTGGTGGGAGTCTGGAATGAGCTGCCAGATGAAGTGGTAAATGCAGGCTTACTTTTCACATTTAAGAAAACCTTGGACAGGTACCTGGGTGAGAGGTGTATGGAGGGATATGGTCCATGTGCAGGTCAGTGGGACTAGGCAGAAAAATGGTTCGGCACAGCCAAGAAGGTCCAAAAAGCCTGTTCCTGTGCTGTAATGTTCTATGGTTCTATGGTTCTATCTAGCCTTCAGCAGACATCGTAACTCTTGGTTCATCTACGGCTTTTGGTTTGGGAAGTAAGTCTTTGTAGGCACACACTCATCCACACAGGTTTTAATGAAGTAGGTAACAACTGCAGCATACTCATCTGGGTTCAAAGATGATTCCCTGAATACAGTCCAGTCCACTGATTCAAAGCAGTCCTGTAGGCACTTCTGTGGTTCCCTTGTCCATAATTCCTTGGTCCTCACTACCGGTGCTGAAGTCATCAGTCTCTGCCTAAACTCAGGGAGTAGAAGTACAACCAGGTGGTCAGACTTCCCGAAGTGAGGATCAATGAAGTATTTATCTATCTAGCTAATATAAATATGTTTTGAGTGTTAGATGTTCAAAACTCTGTTGGTCATTCACTGAAGTTTGAATATTTAAAGACGTCTTTTCAATCAAAATGCATTTTCATCTAATTCTATGGAGGCACATGTCTGCACCCAGATGTTGAAGCAACCTGTAAACACTGAAGCTGCATTCAATAACTTGCTGTTATTTTTGTAGTTAAAGAGTATAAAACCTCAATAACCTTTGAGATTTCTTCAGAAATGCTCTGAGCATTTCTTCCAGATTGCCTGCTTGTCATGTTGAACAAAGATCTTCTACATCTACAGCTCCAATCTTCCAGTGGTTCATTCACAGTCACAAAAAGAGGTAGGCTATTTAGCACTGAACAACTCTTCATTCAGAGGGTGGTGAATTTTGAGTTTGTTGCCCCTGTGGTCTATGGATGTTTGTCTGTTCAAAACCAAGACTGATAGATTTGTGGACATTAGAGAAACTTATGGCCTATGGGGATAGGTCAGAAAATGGGGCTGAAGTAGAAGGTCATTGAGGACTGAAAGGCCAAACAGGCTTGACAGGCTGAACGGCCTGTTCCTGTACCAATTTCTTATCTTCTTATGTTGATGACTTGACAACTGTTCTCATCGCAGGCATTTGATTCCCTGGTTAATGTTTGGACCAAAGCTGTGATGAGATCTAGAGATGAATGATTCTGAAGGAAATCTAAACTGACCCTTGGTGACAAGTTATTAGAGAAATAAAGTGCTTCATGATAATTCTATAGTATACAGAATACTGTATCTCCTTCCATACAGTATTTTGCAATAAATGACTCAATAAATATAAGTGTTATGTTTACATTTAAGATCTCTAACAATTGATACTAAATTTACTGCTTCCTCACCACCTTCAAATTACAGCTGAGATGAAAGCTTATGTCATTGTAACTTTGACAATATCATGTGTCCCATCAAATTCAAAGGACAGCAAAATATTTTAAACTGGTTGGAAAAAAATTCCCTTGTACATTACCCTTCAAATAATATTCTACACAATAATAATAGTTTGCGACCTTTTCTACAACATGATACAGCGAAAAACATGTTTAATCCATTAATGTTGCACAGGGAATTACTTCAGTTCAAGGCGTACATGCCTCCCATCGTGAAATTTAAATGACTATTTAAATCAAATAAACAAGGAAAGCAAAGAGCCTAATAATAAACAAACATCCCAATTAATACTGCCATTTGTGAGTAGAGGAGACTTCAGGTCTGGGTCATTTCTCCTATGGGATCAATTTGTTCACTGACTGTCACCCAGTGCTCAGATGCTATCTGCTTAATGCAGCAGGCAATAAAAGTGTACATGAATGGCGATAACGACTGACTCAACTGAAGGCTCGAGCACTATGTTGCATGCTACTGTGATAAAATTTAAAACCTTTGGATGTGCACAGACAGCTGTTTGTCCAGGTAACCTTTGACACATGGTGCCTGCTTTAGTTTAGCACAAAGTAATGCTGCCAATACCACATGTGCCAGGTTCTGCATTGAATGTTTGCAACACAGAGACTCAGGACGCTTACTTCAAGTTGTTAAATATCATTACCTCCAACTAACTTGAAAAATTTAAATCCAACACTCGATAGCTGAGTTATTCTCAGGTGATGTTTCTCTGCTTCCAGAAATTAACACAGAAAAAAAAAAGATGAGAAAATGCCATTAGACTGTGCAATCTCTAATATCAGGAAAGGCAACACAAAGTGAAAAATAGTATTTATATATACACCAGAAAATAACTCCACAAATCCTTACAGCTAACTTTGGAAGGTGTTACTATGTTATAAGTTCTTTGGAAAAGTGTGAAGAACAAAAGGATTTCTCCATTGAATCCCAGTCATTCAGAGTCGACATTACTGAAACAGGTTATTGCACCAATATCACATTGCTGTCCTATGAAGCTTGCTTTGTGCAAAACTAGTTATAATTTCTTGCCTCACAAAAGTGACCACTCTGCAAACAAACTTCTTTGCCCGTTAAGTCCTTAGATGTTCTCTGAAATTTTTTATAGAGCATAGAATGGTGTAATACAGACACAGGCCCTTCAACCCACAATGTTGTGCCAAACTAATTAAATTAGTCATCAAATGGCCAACTAAACTAATCTCTTCTGCCTACATAATGTCAATATCTTTCCACTTTCCTCACATTCATGTGCCTATCTAAATGTCTCTTAAATGCCGCTAATGTCTCTAGGCAGCACATTCCAGGTACCCATCATTCTCTGTGTAAAACAACTTGCTTCTCATATCTCCTTTGAAATTATCTGCTCTTATCTTAAATACGTGCCCTCTAGTATTAGACATTTCAACCCTGGGAAAAAGGTGATGTCTATCTACTCTCTCTATGCCTCTCATACTCATATTAACCTTCATTAGATCTCCCCTCAGCTCCTGCCACTCCAGTAACAACAACCCAAATCTATGCAATTTCTTGTCCTCTAACCAGGCAACATCCTGAGAATCCTCTTCTGCACCCTCTCCAAAACCTCAGCATCCTTCCTATAATAGAGCAACTGTATGCAATACTCTAGATGCGGCCTAACTAGTGTTTTATAAAGCCACAACATAACTTCCTGACTTTTGAACTCAATGCCTTGACGAATAAAGGCAAACATGCCATCTGCTATTTTCGCCACCCTATCAACCTGTGTAGCCACTTTCAGGGAACTAAGAACTTGGACCTCAAGATCACTCTGCTCATCAAAACTGTCTCTTCACATTTGGTCACGTTGAAATCCATCTGCTATTTCTCCGCCCATATCTGCAACTGATCTATATCCTACTGTATTCTATGCCAGTCTTCTACTCTATCCACAACATCACTAATCTTCCTATCATCTGCAAACGTACCACCCCATCCATTTAAATTTTCATTCATATATATATATAACAAACTGCAGAGGTCCCAGTGCAGATCCTAGCTGAACACCACTAATGATAGACCCCTAGCTAGAATAAGTCCCTTCAATCACTACTCTCTGTCTCCCATGTGTAAGCCAATTCTGAAGGCAAATGGCCAATTCACCATGGGGCCCATGCATCTTAATCTTCTGGATAAGCATCCCATGGGGGAACTTGTCTAATGGCTTACTAAAATCCACTTAGACAACATCCACAACTCTACCTTCTTCAATCACCCTCGTCACTGTCAAAAAACTTCACCAAGTTAGTAAGACACAAGTTGCACGGTACAAGCCACCTTGACTCTCCCCAATTAGGATATGGTTTTCCAAATGCTCATAAACCCTCTCCCTAAGAATTCTCCTCAGAAGAATTATTTTGAAAGATATACAAATGCAAGCCTTTTAGTTATACTCAGTCACTCTGACACAACTAACCTCCAACCCCAAGATAATTCAATGTTTACAAGCTATTATAGGCCTTTTGTTAACATAATCAGAGCAATGGAAAATGAAATTTATGAGGTAATGCATCTTGTGAACATTAATAAGAGTGGGATATGCACTGTGAATGGTAGGCCCTATGGCTGGTTGAGAATAGAGGCACTGTGGTGTATAAGGATTACTGAAGGTATCAGCATGGGTAGACATGGTGGTAAATGTGGCATACAGGATGCTCGTCTTCATTTGCAGGGGCACAGAAATATAAAAGAGGATATGACACAACTTTACAAAATGGTAGTCAGGCCAGAGCTGAAGTATCATATAGAGTACTGGTACTCCACGCAATAGGATGGATAGGAATATACTGGAGACTAGACAGAGGAGATTCACAAGGATGTTACCTGAGAAAGTGAGTTTCATTTACTAAGAGAGACTACGTTTGTTTCTCTTGGACCAGTCAAGGCTGAAGGAAGACCTGTTAGAGATGAACAAAATCATGAAGGGTGTAAAACAGAGGGAGGAGAAGATGGCAGCGCGACGCAGCACGCGTGCCCATTCTGAATGATATCGATATGTGTTAACTAGGGGCCGTGCACATTCCTGATTTGATGGAGACAGCTGTGAGAAGCACAAAGGAATACTTGGAGAAACTTCTGAAATGCCCGCTTCGCTGCCGCAGCTACTGTGTGATTGAGAACCTCCGGAGGGGAAGGCCACAAATCCTCGGCTTTGCCTACCTTTCTGTTGCTGGGGTCGGGGTCGAAGCGCTCGGCAGAGATGGTGCTCGGTGCTCGGTGTCGGAGAGCTGGTTGGAGGCTCAGAGTTTTCAGACGGACTCGGAGTCGGACTGCGGTCGGATACTTCCAGGATGCTGTATCGGCAAGTTTGCGGCGCTGGAGGTTCACCGTCTGCGTGAGATGATGGGACTTTCGAGAGACTTAGAGACTTTTTACCGTTCCATGGTCTGTTCTTTATCAAATTACAGTATTGCTTTGCACTGTTGTAACTATATGTTATAATTATGTGGTTTTTGTCAGTTTTTCAGTCAGTTTGTCATGTGTTTCTGTGATATCATTCTGGAAAACCATTGTATCATTTCTTAATGCATGCATTATTAAATGACAATAAAAGAGGACTGCGTGTCCTCATAATCTAATCTAATAATCTAAATAGGGCAGAAAATATTAAACACCCCCATCATAGAAGTGCCTAAAACCTTTGTTAATAGGAAATTTGAAAAGTATTGGACAAAGTGCTTTTTCAGCCAGAGTGTGGTTGGAATCTGGAATATCTTAGGCAGTGGTGGATGCAGGGACATTCACAGCATTTAAGCAGCATTTTGGTGAGTACTCCAAACACCGGAGGAGACTGGAGACCTAGAATTGGTAGATGAGATTATGAATAGGTGCTTGATGAGTGGCATGGACATGATAAGCCCTATTACTATGGATCTCACCTGTTCTCCTCTGTCCAAGGCCAAAGATTCTTCAAGTCAGCCATTCAACATGACTCAGATCTTCACAGATCAAATTTATTTTGAACAAGACTGTCTGCTAGTAGAAACACAATCAAATGATGAGCTGTGTGTTCATGGCACTTGAATTGGCAATTACAATCTTATTAATTCACAGATCCCCAAGGATTCTTTGAAGGGATGGACAGAGTAAATAGAAAAAGGTACCTTTCGTTGTTTTAGTGCATAAGAATTATTCAATTGAAATGAAGAAAATTAGGTACAAAGGAGATGTCTTATGTACAGAGGAGATGTCAGCGGTAAGTTTTTTACACAGAGAGTGATGAGTGCGTGGAATGGGTCGTTGGCAACGGTGGTGGAGGCGGATACGATAGGGTTTTTTAAGAGACTCCTGGACAGGTACATGGAGCTCAGAAAAATAGAGGGCTAAGTGTAACCCTAGATAATTTCTAAGGTAAGGACATGTTCGGCGCAGCTTTGTGGGCCAAAGGGCCTGTATTGTGCTGTAGCTATTTCTATATTTCTATGTTTCTAAAACTGCAAAAAAAAAATATAGTACAGGAGAAAAAATACTTACTTATCTTTTAACTAAGAATGTTAGTCACATCGGACAGAAAGATAGAGCGTATCAACTTTTAACAAATGTGACCAATTATCTTCCCCTATTCAGAATTTGTTTCTCTCATCAGTTCACATTTTCCACTCATGAACAAAATACCAAATTATCCTTACATTTAAATCTTCTCTAATTTTAAAACTCAGCTTTGGTCCCCAGTGGCAAATTACGTATCTCAAAGTTACTCATTGTTACTTTCTTGAGATATAAATCAGAATCAGATTTCATATCACTGGCATGCGGTACATCGTGAAATCTGTTGTTTTGTGGCAGCAGTACATTGCAATACATACTAATATAAAAAAAACAACTATAAATGACAATAAATAAATGTATAAACAACATTAAATAAGCAATGCAAAAAGAGCAAAAAAACAGCAAGGTTGTTTACTGTACTGTGATTCTGAAAGCTGATGGCTGAGGGGAAGAAGCTGAAATGTTGAGTGTGTGTCTTCAGCATACTTTATCTCTTCCTTGACGGTAGCAATGTGAAGAGGGAATGTCCTGGGTGATGGGGTCCTTCATGATGGATGTGCTCTTCATGGCATCGCCTTGTGAAGATGTCCTCAATGCTGGGGAAGCTAGTGCCCATGATGGAGCTGGTGAGTTTTCAGCTTTCTTCAGCTTTCTGTGCAGTGGCACCTCCATGCCAGACAGTGATGCAACCAGTTAGAATGCTCCCCATGGTACTTCTGTAGAAATATGTGAGTCTTTAGTGACATACTAGCCTCCTCAAGCTCTTAATGAAATATAGCTGCTCTCGTGCCTTCTTTGTAATTTCATCAATATGCTTGGCATAGGATAGATCCTCAGAGATGTTGAAACTGGAACTTGAAACTGCTTACCCTTTCCATTGTTGATCCTTCGAAGAGAACTGGTGTGTGTTCCCTCGACTTCCTCTTCCTGAAGTCCACAATGAATTCCTTGGTCTTACTGGCCTTGAGTGCAAGATGGCTGTTGTGACACCACTCAGCTAGCTGATCTATCTCGCTCCTGTATGCTTCCTCGTCAGCATCTGAAGTTCTGCCAAAAATAGTTGTGTCATCAGCATATTTATAGATGGTGTTTAAGCTGCGCCGAGCCACACAACCATGGATGTAGAGAGAGTAGATTGGTGTGCTAAGCACACGTTCTTGAGGTGCACCAGTATTGATGGTCAGCAAGGAGGAGATAAACAAC
Organism: Mobula birostris; assembly: GCF_030028105.1. Classification (NCBI taxonomy): domain Eukaryota; kingdom Metazoa; phylum Chordata; class Chondrichthyes; order Myliobatiformes; family Myliobatidae; genus Mobula; species Mobula birostris. The sequence goes on along the minus strand of NC_092371.1, from coordinate 207,320,049 downwards.
AGGAATTCTGCAGATGCTGGAAATTCAAGCAACACACATCAAAGTTGCTGGTGAACGCAGCAGGCCAAGCAGCATCTGTAAGAAGAGGCGCAGTCGACGTTTCAGGCCGAGACCCTTCGTCAGGACTAACTGAAGGAAGAGTAAGTAAGGGATTTGAAAGTTGGAGGGGGAGGGGGAGATCCAAAATGATAGGAGAAGACAGGAGGGGGAGGGATAGAGCCAAGAGCTGGACAGGTGATAGGCAAAAGGGATATGAGAGGATCATGGGACAGGAGGTCCGGGAAGAAAGACAAGGGTGGGGGGGGACCCAGAGGATGGGCAAGAGGTATATTCAGAGGGACAGAGGGAGAAAAAGGAGAGTGAGAGAAAGAATGTGTGCATAAAAATAAGTAACAGATGGGGTACGAGGGGGAGGTGGGGCCTTAGCGGAAGTTAAAGAAGTCGGTGTTCATGCCATCAGGTTGGAGGCTACCCAGACGGAATATAAGGTGTTGTTCCTCCAACCTGAGTGTGGCTTCATCTTTACAGTAGAGGAGGCCGCGGATAGACATATCGGAATGGGAATGGGATGTGGAATTAAAATGTGTGGCCACTGGGAGATCCTGCTTTCTCTGACGGACAGAGCGTAGGTGTTCAGCAAAGCGGTCTCCCAGCCTGCGTCGGGTCTCGCCAATATATAAAAGGCCACATCGGGAGCACCGGACGCAGTATATCACCCCAGTCGACTCACAGGTGAAGTGTTGCCTCACCTCGAAGGACTGTTTGGGGCCCTGAATGGTGGTAAGGGAGGAAGTGTAAGGGCATGTGTAGCACTTGTTCCGCTTACATGGATAAGTGCCAGGAGGGAGATCAGTGGGGAAGGATGGGGGGGACGAATGGACAAGGGAGTTGTGTAGGGAGCGATCCCTGCGGAAAGCAGAGGGGGGGGGAGGGAGAAATGTGCTTAGTGGTGGGATCCCGTTGGAGGTGGCGGAAGTTACGGAGAATAATATGTTGGACCCGGAGGCTGGTGGGGTGGTAGGTGAGGACCAGGGGAACCCTATTCCTAGTGGGGTGGCGGGAGGATGGAGTGAGAGCAGATGTACGTGAAATGGGGGAGATGCGTTTAAGAGCAGAGTTGATAGTGGAGGAAGGGAAGCCCCTTTCTTTAAAAAAGGAAGACATCTCCCTCGTCCTAGAATGAAAAGCCTCATCCTGAGAGCAGATGCGGCGGAGACGGAGGAATTGCGAGAAGGGGATGGCGTTTTTGCAAGAGACAGGGTGAGAAGAGGAATAGTCCGGATAGCTGTGAGAGTCAGTAGGCTTATAGTAGACATCAGTGGATAAGCTGATCCAGAGACAGAGACAGAAAGGTCTAGAAAGGGGAGGGAGGTGTCGGAAATGGACCAGGTAAACTTGAGGGCAGGGTGAAAGTTGGAGGCAAAGTTAATAAAGTCAACGAGTTCTGCATGCGTGCAGGAAGCCACACTCAGGTTGGAGGAACAACACCTTATATTCCGTCTGGGTAGCCTCCAACCTGATGGCATGAACATCGACTTCTCTAACTTCCGCTAAGGCCCCACTTCCCCCTCGTACCCCATCTGTTACTTATTTTTATGCACACATTCTTTCTCTCACTCTCCTTTTTCTCCCTCTGTCCCTCTGAATATACCTCTTGCCCATCCTCTGGGTCCCTCCCCCCTCCTTGTCTTTCTTCCCGGACCTCCTGTCCCATGATCCTCTCGTATCCCCTTTTGCCTATCACCTGTCCAGCTCTTGGCTCTATCCCTTCCCCTCCTGTCTTCTCCTATCATTTTGGATCTCCCCCTCCCCCTCCAACTTTCAAATCCCTTACTCACTCTTCCTTCAGTTAATCCTGACGAAGGGTCTCGGCCTGAAACGTCGACTGCACCTCTTCCTACAGATGCTGCTTGGCCTGCTGCATTCACCAGCAACTTTGATGTGTGTAGCAAGGAGGAGATGTTATTTCCAATCTGCACTGACTGTGGTCTCCTGATGAGGAAGTCAAAGATCCACTTGTAGAGGGAGGTATAGATTGTGTTTATTGCTGAGCTGTAATTAATAAACAACAGTCTGGCATAGGTATTACTATTGTCCAGGTGATTGAAGGCCAAGTGGAGAGCCAGTGAGGCTGCATCTGGTGTAGACCTAGGGAGTGACAGGCAAATTGCAGCTGGCCCTAGCTCCTTGCTTTGGCAGGTGTTGATTCTGGCCATGACCAACCTCTCAAAGCAAGTCATCACAGTAGATGTGAGTGAAACTGGAAGTGATCCCACCTACTTTTCTCTGAGTCCATCAACAAATGATTTGTGCTCTTCTGTAGGATTTTAAATGTTGCCATTTCACAGAGTGTGCAATGTTAGTTTATTTTGGTTTAAAGCCATGTGTTTTCAACGTGTTTAAGCACTTGTTCAGATTGACTGGTAAGAGCTTCATGTCGACCAAAAGCAGAGAATGGATACTAATTATAGACAAGATGTCCTTTTATTCACTAATTCAAGAATATAGAAATGGGTAGTGCACAATGATCATAAGCACAAAGATCCTGCATATGCTGGAAATCCAGAGCAACACACGCAAAATATTATCTGAACTCAGCAGGTCAGGAAGCACCCTTGGCCCAAAACATTGATTGTTAATTCATTTCCATAAATGCAGCCTGACCTGCTGAGATCCGCCAGAAATTTGTGTGTAGTACACACGTATCATTCAGTTTTTCTAATGATCAAAATCGTGATGTTCACACCAGAAAAATTCACATGATTCTTGTGAAAAGTCACTGTTGGATGCTAGAATTATAGTTAATGCCCGATATAAATGACTATTGTCGGACCAAGGTGATGTTCCTAACTCACTGCTTTCCTATGTTTCAAGAGTTATGCAGAAGTTAAATCAGAGGAAGAATCGTTGATGACCAGTGTCATTTTTCCTATTTATTTGGTAGATTTGTAACATACCAATAAATGATGATTACTGCATACTCAGAGGTTTTGAAATTAAGGATTTTTGAAAATAGAGCCAATCTTTTTTTATCTGATCTAAATTAAAATTTGAAGAAAATGGAATACATTCACGAAGAAAAGATTTTCCAAAGAGTGCTAAAAATAGTAGACATTCTTCTGTGGTTTGCTAAGTACTGGATTTAGACAATAAAATTATCAGTGAACAGTGAACAATTACTTGGGACATTTACAAAGCTAGATTGCAACCATCTTTAATGCGCAAGAGAAAACTCAGGAGGGGATAAAAGGATTAAACTCTGGATCACTTTGAGGAGGAAATTACACAGAGGTTTTCTGAAATGAGCCTAAATTTTCAACAATTACAATGCTGACTAAAGGCATATCAAGCAGTATTTTGTAAAACTGGCAAGGCCACTAAGTGAGAAATAAATTTCCTTCAACAGAAGCAACAAACACATGGCTCCATTTGCTTTCAGAACTTCAGAATCATAAAATCATAGAATCGGACAACACTACAGCACTGAAACAGGCCCTTTGGCCCATTTAGTTCATGCCAAATATTAATCTGCCTAGTTCTGTTGACCTGCACCCAGACCATAGCCCTCCATACCCCTCCTGACTATGTACATATCCAAGATTCTCCTTAGAGTCGAAATCAAATTTGCATCCGCCACTTTCACTGGCAGACCGTTCCACACTCTCGCCATGCTCTGAGTGAAGACGCTTCCCCTCATGTTCCAAGATTCAAAGGTTCATTTATTATCAAAGCATGTATTTATATATAACACTGAAAGTTGTCTTTTCCTGATAGCTACGAAACAAAGAAAGGACACGAAAGTTGTTCAGAGAGGAACATCAAAAAAGAGGAACATCCCTATACAAAAAACATTGGCATCCCAATCATTGACTACCCCTCCATCCACATAAAATGGAACAGGAACTTCGACCCACCGACAAGCAACACCTCCCCCACACAAAAACATGGCCTGAACATCAACCCCTAAACCTCTCTCCTCTTTCATAACAAAACGGAAAAGGAACGGTGATAAAAAAAAACAGCACGCAATACTCCCAGGTAGGCTTCACTAACTTTTTACACAACTTCAGTGTAACATCCCAACTCCTGTACTCAGTACTTTGATTCCCGAATGCCATAAGACCATAAGACCATAAGACAAAGGAGCAGAAGTAGGCCATTCGGCCCATCGAGTCTGCTCCGCCATTTTATCATGAGCTGATCCATTTTATCCTATTTAGTCCCACTGCCCCGCCTTCTCACCATAACCTTTGATGCCCTGGCTACTCAGATACCTATCAATCTCTGCCTTAAAGACACCCAATGACTTGGCCTCCACTGCTGCCCATGGCAACAAATTCCATAGATTCACCAGCCTCTGACTAAAAAAATTTCTTTGCATTTCAGTTCTGAAAGGGCGCCCTTCAATCCTGAAGTCATGCCCTCTCGTACTAGACTCCCTCATCATGGGAAACAACTTTGCCACATCCACTCTGTCCATGCCTTTTAACATTCAAAATGTTTCTATGAGGTCTCCCCTCATTCTTCTAAACTCCAAGGAATACAGTCCAAGAGCGGACAAACGTTTCTCATATGTTAACCCTCTCATTCCCGGAATCATTCTCATGAATCTTCTCTGTACCCTCTCCAACGTCAGCACATCCTTTCTTAAATAAGGAGACCAAAACTGCCCACAGTACTCCAAGTGAGGTCTCACCAGCACCTTATAGAGCCTCAACATCACATCCCTGCTCCTATACTCTATTCCTCTAGAAATGAATGCCAACATTGCATTCGCCTTCTTCACTACCGACTCAACCTGGAGGTTAACTTTAAGGGAACCCTGTACGAGGACTCCCAAGTCCCATTGCATCTCAGAACTTTGAATTCTTTCCCCATTTAAATAATAGTCTGCCCGTTTATTTTTTCTGTCAAAGTGCATAACCATACACTTTCCAACATTGTACTTCATTTGCCACTTCTCTGCCCATTCTTCCAATCTATCCAAGTCTCTCTGTAGACTCTCTGTTTCCTCAGCACTACCGGCCCCTCCACCTATCTTCGTATTGTCAGCAAACTTAGCCACAAAACCATCTATTCCATAATTCAGATCGTTGATGTACAATGTAAAAAGAAGCGGCCCCAACACTGATCCCTGTGGAACACCACTGGTAACCGGCAGCCAACCAGAATAGGATCCCTTTATTCCCACTCTCTGTTTCCTGCCAATCAGCCAACGCTCTATCCATGTATGTAACTTTCCTGTGATTCCATGGGCTCTTATCTTGTTAAGTAGCCTCATGTGTGGCACCTTGTCAAAGGCCTTCTGAAAATCCAAATATACAACATCCACTGCATCTCCCTTGTCTAGCCTACTGGTAATTTCCTCAAAAAATTGTAATAGGTTTGTCAGGCAGGATTTTCCTTTAAGGAATCCATGCTGAGTTCTACCTATCTTGTCATATGCCTCCAGGTACTCTGTAACCTCATCCTTGACAATCGACTCCAACAACTTCCCAACCACCGACGTCAAGCTAACAGGTCTATAATTTCCTCTTTGCTTCCTTGCCCCCTTCTTAAATAGCGGAGTGACATTTGCAATCTTCCAGTCTTCCGGAACCATGCCAGAATCTATCGACTTTTGAAAGATTATCGCTAATGCCTTCGCAATCTCCACAGCTACTTCCTTCAGAACACGAGGGTGCATTCCATCTGGTCCAGGAGACTTATCGATCTTTAGCCTATTCAGCTTCCTGAGTACTTTCTCTGTCGTAATCGTGACTGTGCACACTTCTCTTCCCTGCCACCCTTGAGTGTCCGGTATCCTGCTGTCTTCTTCAGTGAAGACTGATGCAAAATACTTGTTCAGTTCCTCTGCCATCTCCTCATCTCCCATTACAATTTCTCCAGTATCATTTTCTATCAGTCCTATATCTACTCTCACCTGTCTTTTACTCTTTATATACTTGAAAAAGCTTTTAGTATCCTCTTTGATATTATTTGCTAGTTTCCTTTCATAGTTAATCTTTTCTCTCTTAATGACCTTCTTGGTTTCCTTTTGTAAGGTTTTAAAAACTTCCCAATCCTCTGTCTTCCCACTAATTTTTGCTTCCTTGTATGCCCTCTCCTTTGCTTTAACTTTGGCTTTGACTTCTCTTGTCAACCACGGGTTGCATCCTTTTTCCACTCGAAAATTTCTTCTTTTTTGGAATATACCTGTCTTGCACATTCCTCATTTTTCGCATAAACTCCAGCCACTGCTGCTCTGCCGTCTTTCCCGCCAGTGTCTCTTTCCAGTCAACTTTGGCCAGTTCCTCTCTCATGCCACTATAATTTCCTTTACTCCACTGAAACACCGACACATCAGATTTCGGCTTCTCTTTTTCTAATTTCACAGTGAACTCAATCATGTTATGATCACTGTCTCCTAAGGGTTCCTTCACCTCAATCTCTCCAATCACCTCCGGTTCATTACACAATACTCAATCCAGTACAGCCAATCCCCTAGTGGGCTCAACAACAAGCTGTTCTAAAAAGCCATCTCACAGACATTCTACAAATTCTCTCTCTTGAGATCCAGTGCCGACCTGATTTTTCCAATCTACTCGCATGTTAAAATCCCCCACAATTATCATAACACTGCCCTTCTGACAAGCCTTTTCTATTTCCAGTTGTAATGCCAATGAGCTAAAGCTTTCTTTACAACCCTATCTAACTGTGACACCACTTTCAATGAATTATAGGTAAGTATTCCCAAATCCCTCTATTCTACCACACTCCTTAGTGCCCTTCCTTCATCATATAAGTCCTACACTGGTTTGTTGTCCCAACATGCAACACTTCACACTTGTCTGCGTTAAGTTCCATGTGTCATTTTCAGCCCATTTTTCCAACAGGTCCATATTCCACTACAAGTTTTGATAGGCTTCTCCATTATCTACTGCATTCCCAGTAATGGTGTCATCCAAAAATTTGTTCATCTAGATTTGATCATCCAGATCATCGATGTAGGTGACAAACAACAGTGGACCCAGCACCAATTCCTGCAGCACAGCACTAGTTACAGGCCTCCATTCAGAGAGACAACCAAATGCCACCACTCTCTGGCTTCTCCTTGAAGCCGATGTCTGATTCAATTTACTACCTAAACTTGAATGCCAAACAACTGAACCTTCTTGACGAACCTCCCATGCAAGACCTTGTCAAAGGCCTTGCTAAAGTCCATATAGACAACATTCACTGCCTTGCCTTCATCAATTTATCCTGGTAACTTGCTCAAAAAACTCTATAAGATTGGTTAGACATGACTTACCACGCACAAAGTCATGTTGACTATCCCTAATCAGTCGCTGTTATCAAAATAATTATATATCCATTCACTTAGAATACCTGCCAGTAACCTATCTACTACTGATGCCAGCTCACTGGCCTATAGTTTCCCAGCTTATTCTTAGAGCCTTCCTTAGTCATCCTCAGCCATGGCAAAGGGCATTTTAAATACCTCTGCCAGTGCCACTGCAATTTCTCCACTGGCCTCCACCAGGGTCTGAGGGGGAACTTGTCAGGCCTCAGGGATTCATCCACCCTAATTTGTCTCAAGACAGCACACACCACATCCTCTGTAATTTGTACACTCTCCATGACTGCATTGCTGCTATAAACTCTGTGTCCATCACCTGAGTAAATACAGATGCAAAAAATCCATTTAAGATCTGTCCCCATCTCTTTGGGCTGCATGCATAGATATCCATTCTAATATTCCAGAGGAATAATTTTGTTCCTTGCTATCCTTTTGCTCTTAAAATGTCTGTAGAAAGTCTTGGAATTGTCCTTCACTTTGTCTGCTAGAGCAACCTCATGCTTTCTTTTTTTTCCTCTTGATTTTACACTTGCGTTCTCTTGCACTTCTTATACTCCTCAAGTACCTAATTTGCTTCTTCTTGCCTATACATGCTTTTCCCCCTCTTTTATTAAGCAGAGTTTCAATATCTCTCATAAAGCAAGGTTCGACAAACCTATTATCCTTGCCTCTTTTCTGACAAAAACATACAAACTCTACAGTAACAAAATTTCTCTTTTGAAGGCCTCCAATTTACCAAGTACACTTTTTCCAGAAAACAAGCTGCTCCATTCCAAACTTGCCAGATCCTTTCTGATGCCATCAGAATTGGTCTTTCTCCAATTTAGAATCTCAACTCTAGGACCAGACTATCCTTTCCCATAATCCCCTTGAAACTAATGACATTATGATCACTAGGCAAACTTCTGTCATCTGCCCTGTCTCATTCCCCACTAGGAGATCTGGTGTTGCACTCTCTCTAGTTGGGCCCTCTATGTACTGTTTAAGAACATCCAAGCAGCAAGGCTCATGTATAAGATAAAAAATGATCTCCTGGTATTCAGACAGTAGTCAAGTTGAGATCAAATTCCAATAAAGTCAGGTAATTGAGTTTTGTGTCAAAATGCAAACAAGAAGTTTTGAATTCTGATAAGCCTTTGTGAAACTTACCTGAGTGAACACTGATAGAATTCATTGGAATTGAATAATTTAAGTGTTGCCTGAAATTCAAATCATTCCTGTCATTCCAGTGAGAGCCATACTCACCGATTACATTGGTAGCAAGAAGAGCTACCAAATCATTGTTTCCATTGTATACACTCATCGTTGTTGTCTGGGCATTGCATGAAATATTCAGAAAGCAGACCATTGATCAATTTTCTGATAGTTGCACAGCTGCTTTTTAGGGGCAGCAGGATAAATGGCATTAGGGTGACTGTGCTCTAAAAGCTTTCATTACTTTCTGAAAAGTTAACTACAGATTCATTTTGACTATAACATAAATAGATCAGATTAGATTATGAGGACACACGGTCCTCTTTTATCGTCATTTAGTAATGCATGCATTAAGAAATGATACAATATTCCTCCGGTGTGATATCACAGAAACATAGGACAGACCAAGACTGAAAAATTAACAAAAACCACATAATTATAACATATAGTTACAACAGTGCAACAATACCGTAACTTGATGAAGAACAGGCCATGCTGAAAAGCTGAAGGAAGTTTATTGTTAACATGTAATTATTCTCTAAAACAATTCACAAAAAGAGAGGCCATATTTTGCTGGGGCATCAGTACTGAATAGAATTCTGATTTGACTTTGTATTAAAGTACTCATGTATTGAAACAGATTTCAACATCTTGTCGTGGCATTCACTTCAGAACCCGTTGACTATTATCAACAGTGCAGACCTGTTGGAAGAGGATTAAGCTAGAATAGAATGGAAAAATTAAAAAAGAACTGCATTTGCTGGATATCTGAAATAAAATCAAAAAATATCAGAGAGATTTAGCAGGTCAGATAACATCTGTGGATGGAGGAACAGTGTTAAAGTTTTAGGTTGAAGAATCTTTTCCAGTACTGAAAAAGGCTCTCTGGCCTGATTATGTTAACCCGGCTCCTTTTTCCACAAATGTTGCCTAACATGTTAAGTGTGTAAAACATTTTCTATTTTTTTTTTGACTGAAGCCAGACCAAAGATCCAAGGATGGAGGAGAGGAATTTAGCTTTGGTTTTGGTTTAGTTGTGAAAATATATGTCATTTTGGAAAGGCTTAAGAACGGCTTAATAAATATTTATGTGTGTTTGAGTGGTTTGCTGTAAGTTGTCCAACACCACAGCAGCTGGAAGTCCACATCCAGTACCTTTGAGCTATGAATAGAGGTACACAGTTATGTTATTTCTGGTGGACCATTGGGAACTGAAGGGAATTGTTTTCAATATTTTTGTTTTACTCAGTGGGATACATTTATATTCCTGGAATGAAATTAATTTGGAATGAGAATCTGAAAACAAAACACAGAAATCTTTAATCAGATATTATGAAAGGTTACCGACATGAAACATTAACTTCCTTTAACTCTCTCCGTAAACGCTACCTGATCTGTTGAGTATTTCCAGCATCCACAGTCATTTGCTTTTGGATTATTCAGACAAATATCTTTTATCAGAAGATTGATGGCTTGGCCAATGCCAGAAAAATTTCAGCAGCTATATTTTTAACAGAGAAGATAACCATTCAGCTGTCCCTGAGTTAGATCATAGTACATCTTCATCTTAATCTCATTGATCTGCCTTGAATATTAAGCATGTTGATCAGAATTTCAAACTTTTCAGTTGCTTTCCATCCTCTGGGTGAGAGTCCAACAATTCCAACAAGGCTTCTGTGAATAAATGTTTTTTGGTTGGCATTGTGCTACTTATAAGGTTATATCCTTGATTATGAACTTTCCCAACAAGGAAAGCCAGCTTGTTTCCATTTGCCCTACCAAGTTTCTAAATAACTTCAAACATCTCAAATAGATTCACTTTTATATTTAAGGGAATATTATTATGTAAATAGAATTAAAAAGCAGGATTTGTTCTCTGGTGGCAGAAGAGACTTGATAAAGATTTGAAAAGCATGAATGGGTGAGATCAATAAAATAAATAATTATCTCCAATTACTGAAAGGCTAATAACCAGAGAAGTGAGATTATATATGATGTCAAGAGAATCAGCAATAGAATACAGTATAAGGAAAATCTGTTTACAGGATGAGTAGTCAGGATTTGGGAAGCAAGCACTGAGAGGATGTTGGATTAAGTTCCAATGAAGCCTCCTAAAGGGAAAAATATAATTCTTCAAAGAAGCCAACATTGAAGTGTTGCAGGGAAAGAGTGGAACGTGGGAATTATTTCCTGTTTTCCCATATAGAGGTTGACTAGTTTCCTTTTTTTCAGTTTTCCAGGTATTACATGTCTGTCCTTACACATCTGGAGAAGAGGGATGCTTATATGAGAGTGCTGTTCTTGGACTACAGTTCAGCATTCAACACCATAATTCCCTCCAGGTTCGACAAGAAGCTCAGAGACCTGAGCCTTCACCCTGACTTGTGTAGCTGGATCCTGGACTTCCTGTTAGATCGCTGGCAGGTGGTAAGAGTGGGCACCCTCACCTCTGCCCCCCTGACCTTCAACACAGGTGTCCCTCAGGGCTGTGTACTAAGCCCCTCCTTAGCTCCCTGAATACCCATGACTGTGTCGCCACCCACAGCTACAGTCTGCTTATTAAATTTGTTGATGACACTACACTGATTGGCCTAATCTCAAATGATAAAAAGGCAGCCTATAGAGAAGAAGTCATCACCTTAACACAGTGGACTCAAAAAAACAACCTCTCCCTCAATGGCAAAAAAACAAAGGAGCTGGTTGTGGACTACTGGAGGAATGGAAACAGGCCAGCCCTTACCGACATCAGTGGATCTGGGGTTGAGCGTGTGAACAGCTTTAAGTTCTTTGACATAAACATCACCAAGGATCTTACATCATCTGTATATACCGGCTGCATGGTGAAAAAGACACAACAGCACCTCTTTCACCTCAGACAGTTGAAGAAGTTTGGTGTGGCCCCCAAATCCTAAGAGCTTTCTATAGGGGCACAATTGAGAGCATCCTGACTGGATGCATCATGCCTGGTATGGGAATTGTGCTTCTGTCAATCACAGGATTCTGCAGAGAGTGGTGTGGACAGCCCAGTGCATCTGTAGATGTGAACTTAAACCATAGAACCATAGAAACTACAGCACAGAAACAGGCCCTTTGGCCTTTCTTGGCTGTGCCGAACCATTTTCTGCCTAGTCACACTGACCTGCACACGGACCATATCCCTCCATACACCTCCCATCCATGTATCTGTCCAATTTATTCTTAAATGTTAAAAAAGAACCCGCATTTACCACCTTGTCTGGCAGCTCATTCCATACTCCCACCACTCTCTGTGTGAAGAAGCCCCCACTAATATTCCCTTTAAACTTTTCCCCCCTCACCCTTAACCCATGTCCTCTGGTTTTTTTCTCCCCTTGCCTCAGTGGAAAAAGTCTGCTTGCATTCACTCTATCTATACCCATCATAATTTTATATACCTCTATCAAATCTCCCCTCATTCTTCTACGCTCCAGGGAATAAAGTCCTAACCGATTCAACCTTTCTCTGTAACTGAGTTTCTCAAGTCCCGGCAACATCCTTGTAAACCTTCTCTGCACTCTTTCAACCTTATTTATATCCTTCCTGTAATTTGGTGACCAAAACTGAACACAATACTCCAGATTCGGCCTCACCAATGCCTTATACAACCTCATCATAACATTCCCGCTCTTATACTCAATACTTCGATTAATAAAGGCCAATGTACCAAAAGCTCTCTTTACGACCCTATCTACCGGTGACGCTACTTTTAGGGAATTTTGTATCTGTATTCCCAGATCCCTCTGTTCCACTGCACTCCTCAGTGCCTTACCATTAACCCTGTATGTTCTACGTTGGTTTGTCCTTCCAACGTGCAATACCTCACACTTGTCAGTATTAAACTCCATCTGCCATTTTGCAGCCCATTTTTCCAGCTGGTCCAAGTCCCTCTGCAGGCTCTGAAAACCTTCCTCACTGTCTACTACACCTCCAATCTTTGTATCATCAGCAAACTTGCTGATCCAATTTACCACATTATCATCCAGATCATTGATATAGATGACAAATAACAATGGACCCAGCACTGATCCCTGTGGCACACCACTAGTCACAGGCCTCCACTCAGAGAAGCAATCCTCCACTACCACTTCCCACTATTCAAGACATTTACAAAGATAGGAGTGTAAAAAGGGCCTTAAGGATCATTGGGGATCTGAGTCACCCTAACCACAAACTGTTCCAGCTGCTACCATCTGAGAAATGTTACCGCAGCATAAAAGTCAGGACCAACAGGCTCTGGGACATCATCTTCCACCAGGCCATCAGACTGCTTAATTCATGCTGACACAACTGTATTTCTATGTTATATTGACTCTCCTCTTGTACATACTATTTATTATAAATTACTATAAATTGCACATTGCACATTTAAATGTAGAGGTAACATAAATATTTTTACTCATGTGTATGAAGGACGTAAGTAATAAAGTCAATTCAATTCAATTTAATTATTAATAGGAGCTATCCTTAAGTTTAAAGCCTTTCAGTCCTGATATTTTCCTAAGTTATAATCCATCTAAGATCAACAGTTCCTGCCTTAAACTGATACATCAGGAAATTAATACACCACACCAGGCGGATTTAACTGGTGTTTTCTACAAGCAGTAACACAAATTCACTCCTATGTATTCTATTCCTCCCATGATTCCAATTAATTATTTTGCTAATTATTTTGCAGTTTGTTATTAAAGTTATTACTCACAATTAAATCATCTTTGCGATAATGCATCTGGGTCAAGCCTCCTCTGCATTTCCAGATAGGATGAGTGAGCCAATGAATGACCCAGCAGTGTATGCTTGCCGAAAGGAAGATAACTGTTGACAGAACCATGCGATCCCAAAGCAGTAGAAAAAGACTGACCATCTGCTTGCCACTCTCAACCAACTCTTCGTCTTGATACAGCATCCCTGCGCTGATCAATTTCCTCCCTTGGAGCCGATCCCAGTGCCCAAACGCTTTGATGGATCCATAACACAATGCTGCAAGTTCCTGTACCAGTGCATCTTGCACTTCGAGCTCCAGCCATCTCTGTATTTTATGCAGCAAGCCAAAATTCACCTCATTAACTCTCTTCTGACTGGTGACCTGGCCCACCGCTAACTGGGATAATAAAACCACTATTTGCAATAATGATGAGGAATCTAACTGCAGAGATGCACTGGATTTTTGACCATTCAGATAGTGGAAGAGAAACAGTAGATCAGATATTTCACCTGTGGCAAGGCTAATGCTCAGTGCTGGATTACACTGTGGAATTCAGGACCGTCACGCCAGAGTGCAACTGGAATGTGGAAGTGTTACTTCCATATTGCTATCATGGACTCTCTGAGCACTTGAATGACAAGCTGTCCAGCCAGGAGGTATCTATTGACTCAAAAGCCCAATCACTCTGGCCCTTTGAATTGACAAACACCTTACAGAATGACCTTTCTGATCATCTGCCAGAACCTCAGTTCCTAACCCAGAACAATTTCAGGCTGCAGGACCCTAATCAGTAATGCCTCCAAAACACACACAGCTAGGGAGCGCTTCCTTAACCCTGCCCCTCCCCCCAAGAGCGTGAGCACTGGTGGAGGAACAACTTTTGCACTTACTGCAGAGCCACCCATTGCCCGCTCATCAAATGACCACTGCAGCACAATTGCCCAACTTACTCTCTCTGGTCTCCTCCACACTCCAATTGCTCTATGAACTTGAGAGGCTCTGGTGGATTCTGGTGCAGCAGGCAACTTTCCAGATTGGTCTCTGCGTGTGCAGCTTGGATGCCCTACCGATCCTCTCTCTCACCCCTTGAGTATCACGACCGTTGATGGATGTCCCTTGACGTTTGGGATAGTTCAAGTACACGTACAACCTGTTCTCATGAGCACTGGACACCACAGCGAGTCCATCCAATTTCTCTCACAAAACTCCTCTCATTGTTGGTTACTCCTGTCTCTCCACTCACAATCCTCAGTTGACTTGGCCATCTCGTTCACAGCTGAGTTGGGGACCCACATACCTACAACCTCAGCTGACCTCACCCCATAAATCCGTGGTGACAGAGGAAGCCCTCATGCTCACCAAACTCCCATGACTTGCCCATCCCTCTCAGTAAAAGGAGGGCAGCGCTCTACCGTCTCACAGACCACACGACAACATGAACGACCTCGTCTCGGGCACCACTCCTCCCTGAGGTCTGTTCTCCTTCTCCCTTCCTGAGACCCAGCCATGAATATGTCACGGTCCTGACCATTAATTCCCCATTTTCTCCTAATTCCCTTTGATGGCAGCACACCTGTTTGTCATCAAGACCTGCAGCATAAAAACCCCAGCTTTGCATCCACTCGTTGCCAGATCGTTGTTTTAGACAGTGTGGTAATTAACGTTTCCAGCCGCTTAGGATTGTGTGTTCTAAATTTTACTTCCGTACCGAGGATTACCTGTGTAACTCCTGTTTCTCCGTGTCAAGTTAAGTATTCTAAGTTTTACTTCAGTACTGAGGTTTACCTGTGTAACTCTGTATCTCCATGTCAAGAAAAGTATTGTCTACCACTTGCCTTTCTACACTCCATGTCAAGATAAGTTTTGCCTGCCTCCTGCTTTCCTGTTCATCCTCCTATTTGCCGTTCAGCTCCAGCCACTCTCACACCCTCGTCTGCATCCTAACTCAAACTCCGTGCCAGTGTCCTGTGCTTGGGTTCACCCCATTCCCTGCAAAAGAACGACTATATTGCCAAAGCATTACAGCACTGTTTCATACAGCTATTCCATTCATCAGCCGGTGCAGGATTTTTCTTTGTCAAGAAGAAAGATGGGAATCTTTGTTTTTTTGACTACTGTGGACTCAATAAAATCACTGTTAAGAATTATTACAATTCATCCTTGATTAATAGTGCATTTGAAAGACACCACATTGCCAGATCTTCACCAAACTGGATTTAGAGCGTGTATACAGCCTGTTCTGCATCTGCCAGAGGGTATAAAAGGAAAAACAAGTTCATAAAAGTCATGTGGACAGTCATGTTTCACAAATCTTATTGAATTTTTTGAAGAGGTTACTAGGAAAGTTGCTGAGGGTAAAGTGGTGGATGTTGTCTATATGGACTTCAGTAAGGCCTTTGACAAGGTTCCACATGGAAGGTTAGTTAGGAAAGTTCAATCATTAGGTATTAATATTGAAGTAGTAAAATGGATTCAGCAGTGGCTGGATGGGAGATGCCGGAGAGTAGTGGTGGATGACTGTTTGTCAGATTGGAGACTGGTGACTAGTGATGTGCCTCAGGGATCTGTACTGGGTTCAATGTTGTTTGTCATATATATTAATGATCTAGATGATGGGGTGGTAAATTGGATTAGTAAGTATGCAGATGATACTAAGATAGGTGAAGTTGTGGACAACAAAGTAGGTTTTCAAAGCTTGCGGAGAGATTTAGGCCAGTTAGAAGAGTGGGCAGAAAGATGGCAGATGGAGATTAATGCTGATAACTGTGAGGTGCTACATTTTGGTAGGACTAATCAAAATAGGACATACATGGTAAATGGTAGGGCATTGAAAAATGCAGTAGAACAGAGCGATCTAGGAATAATGGTGCATAGTTCCCTGAAGGTGGAATCTCATATGGATAGGGTGGTGAAGAATGCTTTTGGTATGCTGGTCTTTATAAATCAGAGCATTGAGTATAGGAGTTGGGATGTAATACTGAAATTGTACAAGGCATTGGTAAGGCCAAATTTGGAGTATTGTGTACAGTTCTTGTCACCAAATAATTGGAAAGATGTCAACAAAATTGAGAGAGTACAGAGATTTACTAGAATGTTACCTGGGTTTCATCTCCTAAGTTACAGAGAAAGGTTGAACAAGTTGGGTCTTTATTCTTTGGAGCGTAGAAGGTTGAGGGGGGATTTGATAGAGGTATTTCAAATTATGAGGGGGATAGATAGAGTTGACGTGGATAGGCTTTTTCCATTGAGAGTGGGGGAGATTCAAACAAGCAGACATGAATTGACAGTTAAAGGGCAAAAGTTTAGGGGTAACATGAGGGGGAACTTCCTTACTCAGAGAGTGGTAACTGTGTGGAACGAGTTTCCAGCAGAAATGGTTGAGGCAGGTTCGATTTTGTCATTTAAAGTTAAATTGGATAGCTATATGGACAGGAAAGGAATGGAGGGTTATGGGCTGAGTGCAGGTCGGTGGGACTAAGTGAGAGTAAGAGTTCGGCACGGACTAGAAGGGCTGAGATGGCCTGTTTCCGTGCTGTAATTGTTATATGGTTATATGATTATATAATATCACTGTTGACTATGAAGACTTAATGATGCCTTCCAGACTTTCCAGCAGTTCAGCGTTTTCCAAGCTTTCATCAAAGTTTAAAGTTCAAAGTAAATTTATTATCAGAGAACATACATGTCAGATTTCAGGATCATTGGGACCTCTTCTGGGGCAGGTGGGATCTGTACAAGAGAGACGGGTTACACTTGAACTACAGGGGGACCAATGTCCTTTCAGGGAGGTTTGTTAGTGCTATTGGGGAGGCTTTAAACTAGATTTGCAGGGGGATGGGAACCAGAGTACCAGAGCTGACAGTGTGGCTGGGGTGAAAGTAAATGATGTTGAAAGTTTAAGCAAATCCGCTGATAGAAAGGTGGTGAGTGGTGGTAAAAATCTTCTATATATTTCAATGCTAGGAGTATTGCGGGGAAGGCGGATGAGTTGAGGGCATGGATTGACACGTGGAATTATGATGTTGTAGCAATTAGTGAAACTTGGCTACAGGAGGGGCAGGACTGGCAGCTTAATATTCCAGGGTTCCGATGTTTCAGGTGTGATCGAGGCAGAGGAATGAAAGGTGGGGGAGTAGCATTGCTTGTTAGGGAAAATATTACAGCAGTGCTCAGGCAGGACAGATTAGAGGGCTTGTCTACTGAGTCCTTGTGGATGGAGCTGAGAAACAGGAAAGGTATGGCCACATTATTGGGATTGTATTACACACCACCCAATAGTCAACGCAACTTGGAAGAGCAAATCTGCAGAGAGATAGCAGGCAACTGCAGGAAACATAAAGTTATGGTGGTAGGGGATTTTAATTTTCCATACATTGATTGGGACTCCCATATTGTTAGGGGTCTAGATGGTTTAGAGTTTGTAAAATGTGTTCAGGAAAGTTTTCTAAATCAATATATAGAGGGACCAACTAGAGGGGATGCAATATTGGATCTCCTGTTGGGTAACGAATTAGGGCAAGTGACAGAAGTCTGTGTAGGGGAGCACTTTGGTTCCAGTGATCATAACACCATTAGTTTCAATTTGATCATGGACAAGGATAGATCTGGTCCTAGGGTTGAGGTTCTGAACTGGAAGAAGGCCAAATTTGAAGAAATGAGAAAGCATCTAAAAAGCGTGGATTGGGACAGGTTGTTCTCTGGCAAAGATGTGATTGGTAGGTGGGAAGCCTTCAAAGGGGAAATTTTGAGAGTGCAGAGTTCGTATGTTCCTGTCAGGATTAAAGGCAAATTGAATAGGAATAAGGAAACTTGGTTCTCAAGGGATATTGCAACTCTGATAAAGAAGAAGAGGGAGTTGTATGAAATGTATAGGAAACGGGGGTAAATCAGGTGCTTGAGGAGTATAAGAAGTGCAAGAAAATACTTAAGAAAGAAATCAGGAGGGCTAAAAGAAGACATGAGGTTGCCTTGGCAGTCAAAGTGAAGGATAATCCTAAGAGCTTTTACAAGTATATTAAGAGCAAAAGGATTGTAAGGGATATAATTGGTCCTCTTGAAGATCAAGGTGGTCGCCTTTGTGCAGAACCAAAGGAAATGGGGGAGATCTTAAATAGGTTTTTTGCGTCTGTGTTTACTAAGGAAACTGGCATGAAGTCTATGGAATTAAGGGAAACAAGTAGTGAGACCATGGAAACTGTACAGATTGAAAAGGAGAAGGTGCTTGCTGTCTTGAGGAAAATTAAAGTGGATAAATCCCCGGGACCTGAGTGTTCCCTCGGACCTTGAAGGAGACTAGTGTTGAAATTGCGGAGGCCCTGGCAGAAATATTTAAAATGTTGCTGTCTACGGGTGAAGTACCGGAGGATTGCAGAGTGGCTCATGTTGTTCCGTTGTTTAAAAAAGGATCGAAAAGTAATCCGTGAAATTATAGGCCAGTGAGTTTAACGTCAGTAGTAGGTAAGTTATTGAAGGGAGTACTAAGAGACAGAATCTACAAGCATTTGGATAGACAGGGGCTTATTAGGGAGAGTCAACATGGGTTTGTGCGTGGTAGGTCATGTTTGACCTATCTGTTGGAGTTTTTCGAGGAGGTTACCAGGAAAGTGGATGAAGGGAAGGCAGTGGATATTGTCTACATGGACTTCAGTAAGGCCTTTGACAAGGTCCCGCACGGGAGGTTAGTTAGGAAAATTCAGTTGCTAGGTATACATGGAGAGGTGGTAAATTGGATTAGACATTGGCTCGATGGAAGAAGCCAGAGAGTGGTGGTAGAGAATTGCTTCTCCGAGTGGAGGCCTGTGACTAGTGGTGTGCCACAGGGATCAGTGCTGGGTCCATTGTTATTTGTCATCTATATCAATGATCTGGATGATAATGTGGTAAACTGGATCAGCAAGTTTGCTGATGATACAAAGATTGGAGGTGTAGTAGACGGTGAGGAAGGTTTTCAGAGCCTGCAGAGGGACTTGGACCAGCTGGAAAAATGGGCTGAAAAATGGCAGATGGAGTTTAATACTGACAAGTGTGAGGTATTGCACGTTGGAAGGACAAACCAACGTAGGACATACAGGGTTAATGGTAAGCACTGAGGAGTGCAGTGGAACAGAGGGATCTGGGAATACAGATACAAAATTCCCTAAAAGTGGCGTCACAGGTAGATAGGGTCGTAAAGAGAGCTTTTGGTACATTGGCCTTTATTAACCGAAGTATTGAGTATAAGAGCTGGAATGTTAAGATGAGGTTGTATAAGGCATTGGTGAGGCCGAATCTGGAGTATTGTGTTTAGTTTTGGTCACCAAATTACAGGAAGGATATAAATAAGGTTGAAAGAGTGCAGGGAAGGTTTACAAGGATGTTGCCGGGACTTGAGAAACTCAGTTACAGAGAAAGGTTGAATAGGTTAGGACTTTATTCCTTGGAGCATAGAAGAATGAGGGGAGATTTAATAGAGGTATATAAAATTATGATGGGTATAGATAGAGTGAATGCAAGCAGGCTTTTTCCACTGAGGCAAGGGGAGAAAAGAACCAGAGGACATGGGTTAAGGGTGAGGGGGGAAAAGTTTAAAGGGAACGTTAGGGGCGGCTTCTTCACACGGAGAGTGGTGGGAGTATGGAATGAGCTGCCAGACGAGGTGGTAAATGCAGGTTCTTTTTTAACATTTAAGAATAAATTGGACAGATACATGGATGGCAGGTGTATGGAGGGATATGGTCCATGTGCAGGTCAGTGGGACTAGGCAGAAAGTGGTTTGGCACAACCAAGAAGGGCCAAAAGGCCTGTTTCTGTGCTGTAGATTCTATGGTTTCCATGGTCACCATATACAACCATGAGATTCATTTTCTTGCAGGCATTCTCAATAAATCCATAATAGAATAATAACCATAACAGAATCATTGAAAGACCACAGCAACTTGGGTGTTCAACGAATATGCAAAAGACAACAAACTGGGCAAATACAAAAAGAAAGAAACAGCAATAATAAATTAGTAATAAATATCAAGAACATGAGATGAAGAGTCCCTGAAAGTGAGTCCAGAGGTTGTGGGAATATTTCAACGTTGGGGCAAATGAAGTTGAGTGATGTAATCCGCTTTGCTTCAAGAGCCTGATGGTTGAGGATAATAACTAATCCTGAACCTGTTGGTGTATATCCTGAGGCTCCTGTACCTTCTTCCCAATGGCAACTTGAGAAGAAAACATGCCCTCGTCCCCAATCATAGATGCTGCTTTCCTGCAACAATGTTCTACGTAGATGTCCTCAGTGCTGGGGAGGGTTTTACCTGTGATGCACTGGGCTTTACTCACTATTTTTTGTAGAATTTTCATTGCATTGGTGTTTCCATACCATGATGTGCTGCAACCAGTCAATATACTACACTGCACATCTATAGAAGCTTGTCATTTTAGATGTCATTCTGAATCTTTGCAAAGTCCTAAGGGTATAGAGGTGCTACTGTGCTTTCTTTGTAATTGAACTTTCATGTTCAGCCCAGAATAGGTCCTCCAAAATAATAGCACTGAGGAATGTTTTGTGCTTTCCCTCTCTACTGCTCTCCTGATGGGGCTGACTCATGGACCTCTGGTTTCCATCTCTTGAAGTAAATAGTCAGCTCCTTGGTCTTACTAACATTGAGTGAGAAGCCGTTGCTATGTCACCACTGATACAGACTTTCAATCACCCTCCTACATGCTGATTCATCACCACCTTTAGTTTGGCCTACAACAGTGGTGTTGTCTGCAATCTTGAACTCGGCATTGGAGCTGTTCTTAGTCACACAGTCATAAGTGTAAAGCGAGTAGAGCAGGGGGCTAAGCACACAGCTTTGTGGTGTACTTGTGTTGATGGAGATTGTGGAGGAGATGTTGTTGCCAATCCAAACTGACTGGGGTCTGCAAGTCAGGATATCAAGGTTTCAATTGCACAAGGAGGTATTGAGGCTATGGTCTTGGAGCTTATTGATCAATTTTGAGGGGATGATAGTATTGAAATCTGATGGTATTGACAAAGAGCCTCCTTATGTATGCATCATTGCTGTCTGGATGTTCTAGGGATGAGGGAAGAGCCAATAATATGGCATCTGCTGTAGACCTGTTGCTCTGGGAAGCTAATTGGAGTGGATCCAAGTCGCGTCTCAGGCAGCAGTTGACGTGTTTCATCATCAACCTCTTAAAACACTTAATCACTGTGGATGTAAAAGTGCTATTGGATATTCGTTGAGGCAGGTTACCAGGTCCTTAGGGACCGGTATAATTGATGATTGCTTGAAGCAAGTTGGTACCTCAAACTGCTGAAGTGAGGGGTTAAAGATTTCAGTATCCACTCTAGCCAGTTGATGAGCACAGGTCTTTAGTTCTTGGCCAGATACTCCGTCTGGGCAAAATGCTTTTCCTGGGTTCACCGTCCTGAAAGCGGCTGCCATATTGCCCTCAGACACTGAAATCGCAGGATCACTGGGGGGCTGTGGGAATTTGTGGTGGTTCCTCCATGTTTTGACAGTCAGCGTGAGTATAAAAAGCATTGAGCTCATTTGGAAGAGAAGCCCAGGTGTCAGCAATGTTGCTTGAATTAGCTTTATAAGAGGTATTAGTATTCAAGCCCTTCCACAATTGTTGAACATTTATCGTTGATTCTAGTTTAGTCCAGAATTGCCATTTCACCATTGAGGGGCTTTCACGTGATTGTACCTGGACTTCTTATAATTTTCTTGTCACCAGATTTGAATGCCTGTGATCTGGCCCTCAGCAGATTGCAGATCTCATTATTCATCCAGGGCTTCTGATTGTGGAAGACTTTGAATGATTTTGAGGGGACACTCTCATCTACAGCTGTTTTAAAGAAGTCTGTGACAACCTGTGTATTCATTCACATCCACAGATGAGTTCTTGAACACGGCCCCATCTACTGACTTGAAGCAGTCCGGTAGCTGCTCCTCTGCTTCCTGTGATCATCTCTTCGTTGTTCTAATCTGTGGAGCTTTCCTCTTTAGCCTCTGCCTGTATGCAAGTAGAAGGTCAGCCAAATGATCCACTTTACCAAAATGTGGTCCGGGCATGGTACAGTAGGCATCCCTTATCTTAGTATAACTGTAGTCTAGTGTGTTGGGAACTCTTCTGCTACAGGGTATACGCTGATGGTAACTGGGCAGGGCTTTCTTCAAACAAGCCTGGCTGAAGTCCCAGACTATGCGTCAGGATGGACAGTTGCTTTGGAGACAGCATCATGCAGTGTCTCATGCACTAGATTATAGTCGGCCACTGGTGGTATGTAAACTATAGTCAGGGTTATGGAGGAGAACTCCATTGGTAAATAGAATGGATAGCATTTGACCTTTAGGTGTTCAAGGTTGAGGGGAACTTGTGTACAATAAAGCCATCACATCAGAGCACCACTGAGAATTTATCATGAAGGACATAACTTCACGTTTTGCATTTTCCGAATCAGCAATTCAGTCCATATGGTAAATTGAGAGCCTTCCAGTTTGATCACTGTATCTGGCATGCCCAGAGAAAGCCACGTAGACATAGACCATAAGATCATAAGACAAAGGAGCAGAAGTAGGCCATTCGGCCCATCGAGTCTGCTCTGCCATTTTATCATGACCTGATCCATTCTCCTATTTAGTCCCACTCCCCTGCCTTCTCACCATAACCTTTGATGCCCTGGCTACTCAGATACCTATCAATCTCTGCCTTAAATACACCCAATGACTTGGCCTCCACTGCTGCCCGTGGCAACAAATTCCATAGATTCACCACCCTCTGACGAAAAGAAATTCTTCGCATTTCTGTTCTGAATGGGCGCCCTTCAATCCTTAAGTCATGCCCTCTCGTACTAGACTCCCCCATCATGGGAAACAACTTTGCCACATCCACCTGTCCATGCCTTTTAACATTCAAAATGTTTCTATGAGGTCTCCCCTCATTCTTCTAAACTCCAAGGAATACAGTCCAAGAGCGGACAAACGTTCCTCATATGTTAACCCTCTCATTCTCGGAATCATTCTAGTGAATCTTCTCTGTACCCTCTCCAACGTCAGCACATCCTTTCTTAAATAAGGAGACCAAAACTGCCCACAGTACTCCAAGTGGGGTCTCACCAGCGCCTTATAGAGCCTCAACATCACATCCCTGCTCCTATACTCTATTCCTCTAGAAATGAATGCCAACATTGCATTCGCCTTCTTCACTACTGACTCAAGCTGGAGGTTAACTTTAAGGGTATCCTGTATGAGAACTCTCAAGTCCCGTTGCATCTCAGAACTTTGAATTCTTGCCCCATTTAAATAATAGTCTGCCCGTTTATTTTTTTCTGCCAAAGTGCATAACCATACACTTTCCAACATTGTACTTCATTTGCCACTTCTCTGCCCATTCTTCCAATCTATCCAAGTCTCTCTGCAGATTCTCCATTTCCTCAGCACTACCTGCCCCTTCACCTGTCTTCGTATCGTCAGCAAACTTAGCCACAAAGCCATCTATTCCATAATCCAAATCGTTGATGTACAACGTAAAAAGAAGCAGCCCCAACACTGATCCCTGTGGAACACCACTGGTAACCGGCAGCCAACCAGAATAGGATCCCTTTATTCCCACTCTCTGTTTCCTGCCAATCAGCCAATGCTCTATCCACGTATGTAACTTTCCTGTAATTCCATGGGCTCTTATCTTGTTAAGTAGCCTCATGTGTGGCACCTTGTCAAAGGCCTTCTGAAAATCCAAATATACAACATCCACTGCATCTCCCTTGTCTGGCCTACTTGTAATTTCCTCAAAAAATTGTAATAGGCTTGTCAGGCAGGATTTTCCTTTAAGGGATCCATGCTGAGTTCTGCCTATCTTGTCATATGCCTCCAGGTACTCTGTAACCTCATCCTTGACAATCGACTCCAACAACTTCCCAACCACCGATGTCAAGCTAACAGGTCTGTAATTTCCTATTTGCTTCCTTGCCCCCTTCTTAAATAGCGGAGTGACATTTGCAATCTTCCAGTCTTCCAGAACCATGCCAGAATCTATCAACTTTTGAAAGATCATCGCTAATGCCGCTGCAATCTCCACAGCTACTTCCTTCAGAACACGAGGGTGCATTCCATCTGGTCCAGGAGATTTATCTACCTTTAGCCTATTCAGATTCCTGAGTAGTTTCTCTGTCATAATTGTGACTGTGCACACTTCTCTTCCCTGCCACCCTTGAGTGTCCGGTATACTGCCGATGTCTTCCTCAGTGAAGACTGATGCAAAATACTCGTTCAGTACCTCTGCCATCTCCTTATCTCCCATTACAATTTCTCCAGCATCATCTTCTATCAGTCCTATATCTACTCTCACCTGTCTTTTACTCTTTATATACTTGAAAAAGCTTTTAGTATCCTCTTTGATATTATTTGCTAACTTCCTTTCATAGTTAATCTTTTCTCTCTTAATGACCTTCTTGGTTTCCTTTTGTAAGGTTTTAAAAACTTCCCGATCCTCTGTCTTCCCACTAATTTTTGCTTCCTTGTATGCCTTCTCCCTTGCTTTAACTTTGGCTTTGACTTCTCTTGTCAACCATGGTTGCATCCTTTTTCCACTCGAAAATTTCTTCTTTTTTGGAATATACCTGTCTTGCACATTCCTCATTTCTCGCATAAACCCCAGCCACTGCTGCTCTGCTGTCTTTCCTGCCAATGTCCCTTTCCAGTCAACTTTGGCCAGTTCCTCGCTCATGCCAACATAGAACACAACAATCTCTCAATTCACTCTGATATGGCATTCTTTACCTCAGGTCCTCAATTTTGTCCTCCAGTGATTCACATTTGCTAGCAAGATGCTTGCTAGAGGGGTCTTCATCCCTCAGCATTTCAGCCTGGCTTGGAGTTCCCCAGTCCTGACTCACTTCCAGCCAGTGCAACGAACCTTCGTCTGTTTAAAGGTGCAGTACCTGCTTGGTTCGCGGAGTCCTTCAGATAACCATGAGATTTGTAGATCATTAAGTTGATTTGTAAGTACAGTACAATGTTTACAGGGAAATTACATGCTGCTGGTGGGCCGGCTGGTGGCATAATGACATCAGCGCCGGACTCTGGAACGGAGGTTCCCGGGTTCAAACCCAGCCCGGTTCGCTCCCGCGTACGCTTTCCATCCGTGCCGGGTTGAGTGTCGAGATCACAACTTGACCTCGTAAAATAAAGGGAAAAATACTGAGAAATGTCTGTGTGAGGAGTGGCGAGCCACACAGTCTCTCTCGCTCGCTCCACACCGTGTAAAGGCACGAAAAGGACATCGTCCTGCCAATATCACACATGCATGCAGATGCACACGCATGTGCGCACATGCAAAAAAAAAAGAAATTACATGCTTCAGTTTGTAGTGAGTAACTTGAAAGGGGTATATGCAGAAATATTGTCTGTAGCCTGCAGAACATCGCTGTGGTTTTCTGGCACCATCTTGTAATGTCAATGAGATCCTCCAAGGCGTGCTACGCAGATACGTCTTCGTCTACCTCAACAACATCCTCATTTTCTCCAAAGACCACCATGGATATATGAAAGCATAAACATTAAGCATATCAGAATCACAATCAGGTTTAATATCACCGATATGTGTTGTGAAATTTGTTAACTTTACAACAGTACAATGAAATACATGATAATTAAATATAGAGAAAAATACTGAGTTACATTAGTATAGATGTTTATTAAATAGTTAAGTTAACATAAGTAGTGCAAAATAATAGAAGTAGTGTTCATTGGTTCAATGTCCATTTAGAAATTGGTTGGCAGAGAGGAAGAGGCTATTCCTGAATCATTGAAAGTGTGCCTTCACACTTCTGTACCTTCTTCCTGAAGATAACAGTGTGAAGAGGGCATGTTCTGAGTGGTGGGGGCCCTTAGAGATGGCTGTTGCTTTCCTAAAGCACCTCTCCTTGAAGATGTCTTGGATACTATAGAGGCTGATACTCATGATAGAGCTGTCTAATTTTACAAGTTTCTGCAAGTTATTTCGTTATTGTGCAGTCACCCCATCCCCATACCAGATGGTGATGCAGCCATTCAGAATGCTCTCCACAGTAGATTTGTAGAAGTTTTCAAGTGTTTCAGTTGACAAACCAAATTTCCTCAAACCCTTAATAAAATATAGCTGCTGTCTTGCCTTCTTTATAGCTGCATCAATATGTTGCGTCCAAGTTACGTCCTTAGGGATATAAAGAGTACTCAGGGTTGGACAATCCAGGGAGTTATGATCCAATTTTTCAGCAAATACTAAAGGAAGGCCTGAGCTCAGCCCACCGGGAAGTTTTAAATTTGGGAACAGAAGTGGGATCAACCTACCATGGTGAGGTAGACCAGATCAGGGGGAAGATAGGTCATAAAATGGCTGGAGTGGATGTAACTGTTGCGAAGACACAGAGAACTTGCTTTGTGCACCAGCAATCGGGGCACCTAGCAAGAAACTGCCAAAATAGATATATAAAGGAGATGATATGTTGCAGCTGTCCCTGTTGGGCCATCATTGGAGGCAGTGTCCTAAAAATGGAAGAAGGTGTGAGAGTCACTCACCAAAATGGGCAGAAATGAGAGCAACTCCCTCTCTGTCCTATTTGACTGCCAACCAGATTATAGAGCTGGTGAGGACAGTATCCAGGTCAGACGAATGGCAGGTAGTATCCTCCATTGCCAGTACTGGTCACCTACGGATGTATACAAAAGTTGCATTAGGGGGTTGGCAATATGATATGTTAGTGGACACACGGTCATCAGAGTTGATAACTGATGTACCCTTCCCCATGACTGGAGAGGTCTGGGAGGGGATGCCACTGCTGCGGTCCTTGTAGCTTTTTCAATAGAGACAAACCTAAACCCTCTTGTAGATCAATCAAAGGGACTGAGAGATTTGTTGGCAGATTTTTCTGACAATTCACTATCATGGCATAGAAAGTAAGCTGTTGCCTGTGAACCTGAAACTTAGTTACTTTGCTGTGGCCCCTGCCCACAGAGTAACTATTGATAGCCACTGCTGAGTTTTAGCTATCAGATATTGAAGAAGTGAAGATAAGGATATGTAAACAGCCAGGGGATAGCAGGGAACAAGGCAACAAGGACATGAATGACAAATCTGCATTTTAAAGACAGGTTGACATTGAGAGGACAAGAAGAGGATGTGATCAAATTTTTGCAATGGTTTATTGCCACCTCTGCTTCGACTTGTAGATAGTCAGTCAGGGGTTATAGTGTAGATGTAGATCAACCTAGGGCCATGATAGGTTAATAATCGAGGAACTGATTGGAATGGCTTTTCTGTTGCCCTACTTAATTCGATACTTTTATAGGCTGGCCTTCCTGAGACACATTTCTGTCCAGGGCCAAGAGGAAGGAATGTTATGAAGTAGTTTTAGACATATGTTAATATAGTAGATATTAAATCAAGCAAGAAGGTTTCTACCTTTTGAAACTGTACTATTTGGGGCAACTCTTAAACTCTATTCTCAATTCACACTGACATGTTTGTGCTTTCTTTGACTTCAAATGTTTGCTTTGCTCAGAAACATCAAGATCATGGTCAATCCCAGTTTCCTAATCTAAGAGTTGCTCCCCTAAATGGCGCTGTTTATGGCATGCAGGTCTGATGGGAATCATCGAGTACTGTATTTCCGTTTAGAGCACTACAGCTGAAATACACAGTCACTTCAGTAAGCAACATCACACGGGAGAAACATGTCTACTTCATTGTTACTTTAGTGAGGTGCGCAGTTAATGATGTGGTGGCGTAATGATGTATGCCATTCATATAATTTTACATATAATCTGTAATGAATCATTTAAACAAAGACTTCCTATTCAAATTATATATTTACAATATTACTGAAATATTATATTCACAAGTGTCCATGGCTACCTTCCTCAAAGGACATGCCTGCCATATACACTGTTCTTCACCAGCCTGTCCAGATCTCTCTCAATCCCAAGAGCAGTCTTCCTTCATGCTTAGATCTTTTCAGCATACAGTAATTCATAGCAACACCTGAAAGGCTAAATACTGGCAGATAATTACAGAACACAAAAGTAAAGTCAAGACACTAGTGTTACATTGGGAAACCTGGCAAACTTGCAGTCTTGATTTTTATGAGACTTGTAGTAACAATTAGGATAGCACTGAATGTTATTTTAACACCATTAAAAGGCAATAAAACTAATCTCTCTGCTCATCCACATTTTCTAACTAGTTGCCAGTTAAATAAAAATTTATCTTTCTTAGATCCAAAACATATGATCTCACATTGAACTCTATCTGTCACTGTTCTGGCCAGCTGCACATTGTAACAGTGACTACTCTTCAAATGTCTGTAAGGTGTTCCAAGTATACTGTTAGGGCTAATGAAAGGCACAATATAAATGCAAGAGTTTATTTTTCCCCGCATAATAGCTCAATGTTGCTTGGAAACATTCTGTTGCTATCTACATGATTTTTTGTACCACCTATAAAAGATGTACAATTCAAGTCCCTCATGTTGCCTGAATTGGAGAGCATGCCTAATGAGAATGGGTTGAGTGCACTTGTCCTTTTCTCCTTGAAGTGATGGAGGATGAGCGGTGTATAAGATGATGAGAGGCATTGATCATGTGGATAGCCAGAGGCTTTTTCCCAGGGTTGAAATGGCTAACATGAGAGGGCATAGTCCTAAGGTGTTTGGAAGTAGGTACAAGGGGTCAGAGGTAATATTTTCATGCAGAGAGTGAGAGTGGTGGATGTGTGGAATGTACTGCCAGTGAAGGTGGTAGAGGCAGATACACAGGGTCTTTTAAGAGACACTTGGATAGGTACATGGAGCTTAGAAAAATAGAGGGCTATGTGGTAGGGAAATTCTAGGCAGCTTCTAGAGCAAGTTACATGGTTGGTACAACATTGTGGGCTGAAGGGCCTGTAATGTGCTGTAATGTATGTTCTATGTTCTATCTGAATTATTAATTATTACACAGAATAAAAAGAAATCGCTACACTACTGATCCTTGAGAGACAAAACCCATCACATCTGTCTATCTCAGTATATTAATATCACTTGTCAATACATACTGATTTCCTCTTTGCTTCCATATCTACCCTACCAGATTGCCTGCATTGTGGCGTGCACTTAATTTTTATGAAGAATTCTGACAGTCATATTCACACACTTATTGAGCTATTCCACATTAGCTACTTACTCAATCAGGTCTGGTAGATATATCTCGTCCTTTAAAAAGTCACAATGGCTCTCTCTGACCATCTTACACGAATGAATACACAACAATTCTGTCCAAAATAACAGATTCTTGTACTGTAACTTCCTCAAAATTGAAGTTAATCTAATGGATCTAGAATCCCCCAAAAGCCTTTCCCCTTCCGAAATTGTGACAGTGCCGGGGGAATTTTACAATCTCAAGGGAGATTCCCAAATTAAAAATGTTTCAGACACTCTGGTCTCAGTGCTCAGCCACCTGAACTTTCTCAAGTCAGAGCCAGGCCAAGTTGATGCCCTGTTCCTTAGAGGAGTTTTATGGAGCATATTGGGCTCTGAGTGGTGAGTAGGCCCCAGGATATTTTGAAAGAGGTTAAACATAATCAAAATAAAGCAAAACATCTCACAATATGAATGATTAGAAATGTTAAGTTGAAATCAAATAAAGTAAAATTACTCACACACCTGTCCTTTCCATTTCCCACAAGGTTGACAACTCCTTTCAAATAATGACAGGGAGTCAAGGGACCTCTGACTACAGTACATCAGTGTCCTGGCAGTGAGCTCATTGATGAGTCCAGTAGAGGAATTGGATGTGAGATACCTCAGTTTCTTGTCTATCATGGGCGGATTTCCATTTGGCTGAAAATGCTCAAGTGTGAATTGAGATTAACTGCAAGTAGTAGATGGCTCAGTTTTGGAAACCATTTCTTTATTATCACATTTATGCTTTTTATTCAAGAGTGCAATGATGTTGTGTGTGCTTTCATTTCACTTGACTCTAAAAATACAAATCTCATACTCTTCTGTGAAGACTTACAGTGGTGATGTAGAATAATTTTATGTTTGCTCATTTCCCAGTACAATATCTGTACAGAAGACATCATTGACTGTTATTCTGCATTAGTTACACTATCTACTGAAAGAAAAATAAAATACTTTCGATAATGACGGAGCTCATCACATCTTTGAAACTTTTCGAGGTGTTTCACATTTAAATACATCAGTGTACAGCACAATACTTGTTCATAAACTTTTGTTATGCAGGTTAATATTAACATAAAAATCATGGATAAATACATATAATGCTGACAGCTTTGTGGAAATAATGTCACAAATAAAATATATACTTTCCTAATATTGCCATGATTTGTGTTTAACATCCATGGTAGGACATGGAATATCATTGTACTGTCTCTCTGCTCTCCTGACCTGTCTGCTTAATACTCTCTGCAGGAAAGAGAACTAAATAGGTCCCAAGGCCAATCAGAGATCAATTAATATTGCTATTGGATGTTTGTCATCTTGGAGAGCTCCATCCCTTGTTAAAAAGTCACCGTTACCTTAAGGCTGAAAATGAACAACAGGGAAAATCTGGGATTTTCCTTTATGTGTATATATTTTTTCAAATACTGTTCAAATGCAATTTCCTGCAATTTTAGACAAAGTGTGATCCCTACTTTATAATGTACTTCTCTCACTTCATATGAAAAAAGTAGATTAGGAGGTTAAAATTGTATTTCTCATAATAGCTCATTAATTTTCTTCCAAAACTTTTTCCACTTGCTTAATTTTTACTGACTTGGCAAATTAAAGAAAAGAAAGCAGTATAATTATATAGCCAAATCCCCCAGAAGTACCCACATCACTTCATATATTGCTTTAACATTAGAGCACATGACTTACAGCACAGGAGACCAGTTGGCTCGTTGTGTCTAGCTCAGTGTCTGCTCTTTAACCAGAATATCCAGTTTTATTTTATTGTAAGCAAGTTGCTTGTTGTATCTTGGTAAACTTTCATTCTTCCTTTTAATTTTATGATTTTAAATATCTGTAATTATTTTCTTTCCTGCAATAAGACGTTGGAGTCTCTTATTACATGGTGCTCTCTGGCTTTAATCTATTCACATGTTCATTTAACATAAATCCAGATAATCTAAATTTCAGAGAATGTGTGTAAATGCAAACTAAATAGTCCAGAACATCCCCCTGCTGCTTTGTCCCTGCTATGACCTTGTCCTAAATCCCAAAGGTAGGGTATAGTACCTTGTTACCAGTGGAATCCACGTCACTGTAAGGGAAGGGAGAACAAACCAACCTAGGCAAAGGCTGACTGTTTTCTTAGAGACATGGCTGATGCTTCCAATACGTGGCTCAAGGATAAAACAAAATTATAACCATAATTCTAATGGCTGGACAGCTATCTATCAAGATAATCATTATCAAGGAAAAGATCAGTTCAATATTTCAAACCAGAACATGATTATTCTATACCTTCAATTGAAACAACCAGTTTTATTCCACGTCTCTTGACTCCATTGCTCAACAAAAATCCATTAATCTTAGGACTGAAAATTGTAATTGACAAGGCATCAAGTATTTCAAATTTCTGATAAATAGCACTCAAGAAAGAATATAAGAACATAAGAAATAGTAGCAGGAGTAGGCTATATGGTCTGTCCTTCCTTCTCCACCATTTAATAAGATTGTGGCTAATTCAGCCATGGACTCAGCTCCACCTGGTTTTTCCCCATAAACCTTAATGTCCCTAATATTCAAAAATCTATCAAACTGTGTCTTAAATATATTTCACCTACAAGAGAAAATCTGCAGATGCTGGAAATCCGAGCAACGCACACAAAATGCTGGGGAACTCTGCAGGCCAGGCAGCATCTGTGGAAAAAAGTACAGTTGATGTTTCGGGGCTAATCCTCCTGCTGAAAGGTTTCAGCCCAAAACCTCAACTGTACTCTTTTTCATAGATGCTGCCTGACCTGCTGAGTTCCTCCAGCATTTTGTGTGTGTTGCTCTTAAGTATCTTTAATGACATAGTGCACACTGCTACCTTGGGAAGAGAATTCTATAGATTTGGAAAAAGCAGTTCCTCTTCATCTCTATCAGAAATCAATTCCCTTGAATCTTGAACACATGTCCCCTAGTTCTAGTCTCACCTACCAGTGGAAAGAACCTTCATTCCTGAAAACCCTAGATCTAGTTTAAATTGTATAATGTATAATTTCTACATTCTGGGTTCTCCCACATGTGGAGACAGGTTATCTGTATCCACTCTTTGGATTCTTTTTGTATATTTTAACAAAATTGATTAGATGGCCAAGTCTTTACTGTGTAGCATACTTATAATTCTAGATTTTCTAGGTTGAGGAACAAATCATTCAGCATCTCTCCTGTCAATTTCATATATATATATTGCTTACTTACTGCCCATTACACTACTGACATTTAGGGCAGCAATGAAGATCCTCCATCCCTGGGATTCCTTCATCATGTCAGTAGCTTCTTCTCGGTTTTCACTGCTGTCAGTCATGCAAGTACCGGGTGGAGACTCAGGAATATCTTTGCATTCAGATGTAGAAGGATTTCTGATTGCTGTTTCCGTAACAATTTTGTTTTACCAGTCAGGGTTGTTAGCCTTGATCTGAACCCCCAAACCTGGAGGACCAGTGGACCGCTCTTAGTCTGGCATCTACCCTTCGACCTGTTTGGCATAGGTGACCCTACCAGAAGCCAAAGCACAAAGCCCTGGCTCCAGCCAGCATAACTCTGGGTCATTGAGGCATGCAAGCCTCTAAACCAGGACAAGGTTGTGGTCCTCGTGGAGGACATACATATGGTGAACAACAAAGCATCTATTGTCTCATGTCTTTATGTATGTATGTATGTTGAATCCTGAATTTTAAAATGATTATCTGACACTCTTCTACTCTATTGAGAATAGGGCACACACATTGAATTCCTCTTCCCTGTACTACCCTGTCATCATTGAAACTAAACAGGTGGATCTACATTGTATTGACTCTATGTGATGTATGTATAGCAAAGCAACACACACTATTCCAGATATTGTTTCAGCAAACTCCTTACAATCTTTCTTATGTATAATTTACACCTTGTAATGAAAGATATCTTTCTTCCTAACTGCTTGTCACACATGCATTGTTATTTATTATGATTCCCAGAAGGTTAAGAAATATTCAGCTTTTCCTGTTCTGCTAAGCAAAGTGAATGACCCAGCATCATCCTATGTGGCACCCCACTGGTCACCATCTTCCCAATTTCAACTTATTTTTGATTGGTTTGCAAACCATCTGTGCCACCCAGTTTTGTTTCTTGAGTAGACGGAATATTCTGACATTTTATTTCATTAATAGTGAATACATAGATTGCTCAGACTGAAACCATACTGTATATAGTGGGGTATATACACTCAGTGGCTACCTTATAAGATACATCTGTACACCTGCTCATTAATGCAAGTACCTAATCAGTAAATCATATGGCAGCAACTCAATGCATAAAAGCAAGCAGATGTAGTCAAGAGGTTCAGCTGTTGTTCAGACCAAACATCAGAATAGGGAAGAAATGTGATGTAAGTGACTTTCACCATGGAATGATTGCTGGTGCCAGACAGTGTGGTTTGAGTATCTCAGAAACTACTGATCTGAGAACACCACATGCTGCATTCGTCAAGCAACAGCATTATGAAGGACCGAACGCACCCCTCATACAAACTCCTCTCCCTCCTGCCATCTGGCAAAAGGCACCGAAGCATTCAGGCTCTCACGACTAGACTATGTAACAGTTTCTTTCCCCAAGCCATCAGACTCTTCAATACCCAGAGCCTGGACTGACACCAACCTACTGCCCTCTACTGTGCCTATTGTCTCGCCTATTATTTATTGTAATCCCTGCACTGTTTTGTGCATTTTATGCAGTCTGGGGTAGGTCTGTAGTCTAGTGTAGTTTTGTGTTTTTTTTACGTAGTTCAGTGTGGTTTTTGTATTGTTTCATGTAGCACCATAGTCCTGAAAAACGTTGTCTCGTTTTTACTGTGTACTGTACCAACAGTTATGGTTGAAATGACAATAAAAAGTGACTTGACTTGACTTCATGCAGAGTAGTCTCTGAAGTTTACAGAGAATGTTGCAAAAAGTGAAAAAAAGCAAACATCTAGTGAGCGTGAATTCTGTGGACAAAAATGCCTTGTTAATGAGAGAGGTCAGAGCAGAATGGCCAGACTGATTCAAGGTCAGACCGAAAGATCAGTAACTCAAATGAACATGCATTACAACAGTAGTGTGCAGAAGACAATCTCTAAATATAGAGCACATCAACTTTTAAAGTGAGTGGGCTGCAGCAGCAGCTGTCCATGTACATACACTCAGTGGCCACTTTATTAGGTACAGGAGGTATCTAATAATGTGCCCACAGAGTGTATTTGTCCACAGTCAAACAAAAGGCGAGTGGCATCTAGAAAACACCTAAGATAGGTGCCCTTTTTTTCTGCAATGATTTCTAATTTCCAGCCCAAAAGGCTAATGTGTTCAATTATCATAATTACTCAATGTTACTGCTTCATTTCCACTGCATTAAAATCAGACTGACCTGAATGTTTTGATTAGAAATAGCTGAAATCAGCAAAAAGACAGCCAAATTCTTAGTTTGCTAAAGCCTGGCCTGATCTCCATATGCTAAAAAGATCAGAGCCTCCTCTTTGTCCCACGTGAGATCACAATGCACTTAAGTTTATCAGAAAGTCTGACACAGCTGCTTGAAGCTTCTCATGCCAAAATGTGACATAATAGTTTTTCCCATCTGGAGAGGAAAATTAAGATAGACTAGGCCCAGGACAAAACTAATAGATTCAGACTCCAGTTCTCTTCAGATTAGATTACTGAATTATGTGTATTAGTCCGGGACGGATCTAAACTGAACCAGAACTAAATTTCTGTATTTAGGAAGCCAAAGGTAGCATAGTATAAACTTTGATGTTTGCGTAGGAGTATTTCTATATCTACACTCATATATGAGATTTAATTTCTTATAATAACCTGGTCAATGTATAACGTGAATAACCTTTTTCTGCTTTTTTTGAATGCTGGCCACTTTAATTCACATGACTGATGTGGGTAATGACAGTACAGCACATTCTAATTACCCTTTAACTGCTGTGGCCACACTGGTGAAGGCATTCCCAGCAGAGCTGTGGGGAGAGTGTTCCTATATTTAGACCCTGTCATGATGGACTGTGATTTGGAGAAGAATGTAACGAGCATTAGTGATCCAGGGTTTATTGCACGGAGAAGTTTATTTTTATTTAAAGGAAAACAATGCAATTAGAAAACACTCAAGGAGACAAATACTTTACATAATGCTGTGTTTGCTGCTTTCCCAGAGACAAATGCTCAAGACAATGTTCCTCTAAGGTGCGCACGCCCACACATCTTCTGCTACTAGCGCACAAAGGACTTAAAACTCCACGCAAAAGGTTGCCACTCTCTACCCCGTTGGCATGTTAAGTATATTTCACGATCGTACAAAGTCACATTTTCCCTTTTGCGGTTTCTGATGTGGACTGTGTTGACAGCTTGGAGCTTTCGATGATTTGTCGTCGGGTTTTAGAGCTGGTTTATTTATACTGTTTTTATTGAAGAAATTATTCAGTGCACAGATGTTGTTGCCACTGGGCAAAAAAACTTGCACAGCACAAGATTTTTGCGCACACTGGTCCTTAAAATTTAGAGGGAATATTGCCCAAGAACACTCTTGAATAATGGAAACAAACAAAGCTACTCATATTATTTTATGGACAACTGGAGCAGCGCTTATGTAACAACATCATAGGGCTCTTTGAAGGACAGTTGCAAATGGTGGCCTCTTATGAAACTCCCACTCTTTTCTCTCAGAGCGGTAGAGGTAGCAATGAGTTTCAGAGGTGTTGCCAGATCACTGCAGTACAACCACAGGTAGCCCAGTGAAGCATAGAATGAGTAGGAGACTTCTTGCTAGACCAGTGGCTTCCAGACCCTTTTTGGATTTCCATTCCCTTGACTCCTAGACCACATCCTCAGCAACCACCAACCCCCCACCTTCCCAGCTATTACGTAAAAAACTATGAAGCATTTTGATTTACGATGCACAGTGAACTGCAAATTCAAAGCAGTGACAAATAATTGCCAAAATTATATGAATCTATTTAAAGCGAGAGATGAAATTATTTCTTTATTTAATTACAGTGAAACGTTTTTATCAATAATATTAGAGTGTGCATTAGTAATCCAACTATTCATAAATTTGTTGCCTTTTCACCTTTCAGTGAGGTGGATCAGCTTTGTGCAGTGATATCAGCTTCTCAAATCAGGCTGAACGTCACTCAGAAGGGGTCTCAGATCCCCATGTTCAGTCATTTGCAGCCTGCTTCTTTGCCTTAAAAGAAGTTAGGCAACTGCACCGAAACCATGCTCATATTATGTTGTGAAGGAAATAAAGAACATTCATTGTGCAAGATATTGTTCAGAGATTTCTTTGTGCACCGAAAAATCTTGATAAAATTGGTTGAACCTCGGACTCAGCTCAAAGTAATTTTGTAGCGAGATCAGTTCTTCCTCATTCCTACCTGGTAATTCTTCACTGCAACTGTTCAGGAGTGGACTTTTTACCCAATATGCAATTTGGATTGAGAGAAGATCCTGAAATATCTCTGATATGTTGTTATGCAGCTCACCCAGGTGGGCACAGTATACTTGAGGATTGTCTTTAGCTAAAAGGCTGCAAAATTGGAAGAGGTTGCAGCAGCCAATATTGCACTTAAATATGATTAACTTGGGCAGAAAAGTGGAGACGACTGATTTGACTTTTATAAAATTCACATTGTATACTTGCAATTGAAGATTGATTTCATTAAACTTTGCAAGTAATTCTGACAAATAAGCAGTCATGCCTAATATTCTTGAGTTGATTACTGAATGAAGCATTCTAGTCTTCAAAGAATTTCATCCCATTTTCAGAAAGTGCATAGAAGTGTGTCAGACAGTTATCTTTGTTCCCCTTTACCTGCATCTTTACCATTCCCACTGACCCTTCTGTCTCTGAGGCAGAGCATTCTGTCCACAACAAGGGCCTTTGAACCACTTCACCCACACCAAGTGAGTTCTATGCCCGCCATGGCGCTGAACTCTCCTTCTGTTGCCTCCATCTCTGAGCCCACTTCTTTAGTGAGAATTCCCTACCCCACACCGATGATCCCTTTTCCCATCTCCAATCCCCCTTCCCTTCTTGTTCACCCCATTCTGGTTCTCTGTCTGCCTTGGCTCTTTACATCTCTAATTGCTGGTGAGACATCAACTGCCTCAACTTCAGCACTCCTCTCTCCTTCTCGAACCTTACCTCCTTTGAATGCATTGCCCTCCACTCTCTCCACATCAATCCCAAACTTGCCATCAAACCCACAGACAAAGGGGTGCTGTTGTAGTGTGGCAGACTGATCTCTACCTTGCTGAGGCCAGGTGGCAATCTGCAGACACCTCCTCGTACCTACCCTTTGAAGAAGATCCCATTCCAGACCAAAAGAAAACTGTTTCCGACATCATCAACTCTGGAGAACACTCATCTAACTAATAGTTCCCCTACCCTGCACTGCTGGCTTCTACTTCCTACGCAAGATCCATAAAACTGGCTGTCTGGGCAGGCCCGTTGTCTGTGCCGGCTCCTGCCCCCTTGAACTAATGTCCTCATACCTTCATTCCATCAAGTTTGGTTCAGTCCCTTCCCAATACATCTGTGATGCTTCTCATGCTCTTGATCCCCTCACTAACTTTCAGTTCCCTAACCCTGAACATCTCATTTTCACCATGGATGTCCAATCCTATACACTTTTTTCTATTGAGAAGGCCTTAAAGCTCTTTGCTTCTTTCTCAATAAAAGAAACCACTACCCTCCTCCATCTGGCAGAATTGGTCCTCACCCTAAAATATCTCTCCTCTAGCTCCTCCCACTTTCTCCAGACTCGAGGGGAAGCCATGGGCACTGGGATGGGACACGTAGAACTCACTCAGTGCGGTTGAAAGGGGTCAAAGGTAAGGCCCTTGTTGTGGACAGAATGCTTCATCTTAGCGAGGAGAGGGTCAGTAAAAATGGTGAAGATGCAGGTGAAGGGGGACAAATACCTGCCCTTTTGTTGCCAATCTATATTCCAAGCCTTGCCCGGATTTCTTGCTCCCCAACCCTTCCACATGATATTGACAAATGCATTTGTACTGCTTTGACAACTTATGCTGAGCTCGTCAATTTCATCAACTTTGCCTCCAACTTTCATCCTGCCCTCAAATTCACTTGGTCCACTTCTGACACCTCTCTCCCCATTCTCAATCTCTCTGTCACCATCTCTGGAGACAAGCTGTTTGACATCTTTTATAAATCTACTTTTCCCAAGGCTATCTTGAATAAACCTCTTCACACTCTGTCTCATGTAAAAATGCTATTCCCTTTTCCCGGTTCCTTCATCTCCACTGCAGCCACTCTCAGGATGAGGCTTTCCTTTCCAGAACATCAGAGGTGTCCTCCTTCTTCAAAGATCAGGCTTTCCCTTCCACTACCATTGATGCTGTCCTCACTCGCATCTTCTCTATTTCCTGGATATCTGGGCTCACCCATCTTCCTTAATTGTGGTAGAGTTCCTCTTGTCCTTAGCTACTACCCTATGAGCCTCTGCATCCAACACATCATGCTCTGCAATCTCTGTCATATCCAAAGGAATCCTACCACAAAGCACATCTTTACCTCCCCCAACTTTTTGCTTTCCGCAGGGATCACACACACCATGGTTTCCTTGTCCATTTGTCTTTCCTCATTATTCTCCCTCCCAGCACTTATTCCTGCAAGCGGCCAAAATGCTGCACTCGCCCAGTCACCTCTTCCCTTGCCTCCATTCAAGGCCCCAAATAGACCGTCCAAGTGAGGCAACACTTCACCAGTGAACCTACTGGGGTCATCTACTGTATCTCATGCTCCTGATGCAGCCTCCACTACGTTGGTGAGACCCATCATAAATTGGGGGACAACTTCATTGAGCACCTCCTCTCCATCCACCAAAAGCACAACTTTCAGGTGGCCCAACATTTTAATTCCGTACTCATTCCCGTTCTGACATGTCAGTCCATGGCCTCTTGTGCCATGATGAGACCACCCTCAGGGTGGAGGAGCAACAGCTTCTATTCCATCTGAGTAGCCTCCAACTTTATGGCATGAATATCGATTTCACCTTCAGGTAAAAAAAAATTCACTCCACTCTTCTTCTATTCCCCACTCTGGTCTCTTACCTCTTCTCACCTGCCTATCACCTACCCCTGGTAGCCTTTCTCTTTCCCTTTCTCCTATGGTCCACTCTCCTCTCCTATCGGATTCCTTCATCTCCAGCTCATTACCTTTTCTACCCACCTGGCTTCACGTATCACCTTCTGGCTATCCTTCTTCCTCTCCTCCCAGCTTTTTACTTCTGGCATCTTCCCCCTTCCTTTCTACTCCTGAAGAAGGGTCTTGGCCTGCTACATTGACTGTTTGTTCATTTCCACGGATCCTGCCTGACCTGCTGAGTTCCTCCAGCATTATATGTACATTGTCTCTGTTGGTTTGCTTTTGAGAGACATCTAACTTGTGTGTTCAACAACAAGCATTTAAACCGGTCATCGTTCTCAATTCAAAGCTCTTGAAATATACAAAAATTGATGCATGGGGCTTGATTTTATTTACCACTGTGATAACGGTATTTAATGGTTTGTGCAGCTGGCACTTCGGCTTTTTGCGACAAGATGTTTTCTGTGAATTACACAGTGAATGGAAAATATGTTAGATGCAGCTTTTTTCAAAAGAGTATAACCCCTTGGTGGTGTCCTGTCATTGGTGGTGACCTATCTGTTGTACAAGCAAGAATGTTGTGAGCAGAATGTCCTTCTCTTTGAAAAATTTCTCAACAATCCAACATATTGACTCTCCCTTCATATCTGTTTCTATTCCCCTTGCAAATAACAGCTCTTGAACCATGATTTCATCTTATAGGAGGTGAACATAACCAAGAAGCAAAGATTTGTTGCCTGGCAAAGATGACTCATTTATGTGCAGAGCAAATTCTGTTTTCTTAAGTACAAACATTTGTATGTTGCACAATGTGTCTTCCACATTCTCAGACACTTTGTCCATTTGTCTTCGAACAGAGTTAATGCTGAATAGAATCACTTAAATTATTTGGTCTGGAGACTTATGCAAATCTGTACTCAGAACCTCCCTTACTGCTGGCAGAGTCAGTTCTTCTCCAATTTAATGGGGCTTTCCAGATTCAGCAATCAGCAATGAAATGCTGTACGAAGCACGCAAGCCATCACTGTTTTGTTGTGAGGTACTGGCAAACATGTTTTGAAGTGCTTTCAGTTTCTGAAAGTTTTCACAAAGTGACTGAAAATAAGCCAGGTTCTTGTTTGCTTTATCAGTGCGTATTCTCTTCAAGTGTTCAAGGAGTCTGGATTGTTTCATTGCCTTATTTGAGAAAGCTTTTTCACACAACAGACTTATTGGATGCTGTTGGTTGCTTGGTCCTGGTATAAATCCATTTTTCAGATACTCTACAGTATATGGTCTACACTTGTTTTCCTTTTGGCCCCCTCCTGCCATTTTCATTATGGATTATCAACCATAGTAAATTGCCTATCGTTTCAGTCCAACCTCAAGTACTGCAATCAATAAAAGGGAAAGTTAAGATGTCATCATAGCTCTTTGACCCTCTGAGTCTGACTCTGCCTGAAGGTACATAAAGTTGGGCAGTGATATCTTGGTTGGGCTTTGGGCTAGAAAAAAGCACTCAAGACCATTTCAAAGGGCTGATGCTGATCTTTACACCATTGAACAACATATCCTAATTCACAGGAATTGTCAGTACGTGATTAGAGTATGGAAATCATACAAACTAACTTTGTATTCCAGTAGTGAATAGCAATAATGTGTGGGCTGGGCCTGGGTATAACATGATTTCTTCAGTACACATTTCACATGATATGCTCAATACAAAGTGTTATGTTTCTTTTCAACAACAATAGCGCACTTTGAGCAAAACCTAAGAGAATGGTGGGTTAGCTAGAGATGAGGCGATTATGTGATCATTATAATCAATTATGAGGCACTGAGGATCAATTGCTTATAATAAGTAATTTATTTTTTAAATTAATCCTGTAATCCCTCAGCTTTCTCTCTTGCGACTGAGGAGATCTCTTCCCCACCATCCCCTTTATCTTTATGGTTTCCTTAGAAACTGTCACTACACCCGGAGGGGCTGATATTGCCCACTTTGGGAACCACTGCTCTAGAATGACACAAAATCATCATCTCTGCTCCACCCCTTACCTGTACCTAACCAACACAGGGATATGGGTGGAATTTTGCTGTAGATCTCTGGATCACAAGGGGTATAAGGTCCTAGCGGTGAGGCCTTGTGTGGTTTCATCTTGAAGTCTTACTTAAAAAACCACCCTCATTGTCAAAGTGGCAAATAAATACGTTTTCAATGTTTCTGACATTCAGAGGCACTAAGAGACTAGAAAAATGATGTAAATTGGAGAACAGAAAATCAAGATGATTAAAACCATTAAATGAAAGCAAACTATTTTAAAAGCACTTAAGTTCCTCATTCAGATGAATTGAACCTATGATTTTATTCTGCTCTGGCCTAACCTAAGAACAGAATAACAATTAATGCTGAGGAGTTGGAGCAAAACTGTGCTCCACTGAGTTCTCTTGGCAGTGCTTT
Source organism: Mobula birostris (assembly GCF_030028105.1). Taxonomy (NCBI): domain Eukaryota; kingdom Metazoa; phylum Chordata; class Chondrichthyes; order Myliobatiformes; family Myliobatidae; genus Mobula; species Mobula birostris. The sequence continues at coordinate 207,278,012 of NC_092371.1, read as the reverse complement.
AGCAGAAGTCCAGGACTTATCTTTTGTGTATGACTGAATGCCAGTAGTTCTGATCCAGCAATATTTAATCCACTCATTGGGATGTAGGAGGGAATGCCAATCAAGCAGGCTGTTTTGCCTTGGATGGTAATGTGCTTCTTTAATATTGTTGCAGCTGTACTCATTCAAGACAAGGGGAGTATTCCTCCGCACACTTGACTAGTATCTTGCAGATGAGGGGGAAGGTTTTTGTGAGCCTGGTAATAATATACTTACCTTCGAAGATGCACTCTTGTTTTTTACTGCAGGCACAACAGTTATGTCACAAATAAGATTTAATTTCTGCTAACTGGTGACCCAGCAGAATGTTGATGAAAAGAAATTCAGCGATGGTATTGTCATTGGATATCAAGGGAAATTGGCTGGGCCCCTTTACTGGAAATGGACGTTGTCTGATGTGTATAATGTGAAGGCTACTTGCCTGAATATTCCTGAATATTTTCCAGGTCTTTCTCCACATAAGCATAGGCTATTCTTTTTTTTTTCTGAGAAGTTCTGACTAGAATTGAACCTCGCCACAAAATAAGGTTTCATTTCCTGCTGCTATTAGTTCCTAAATCCCGAATTTGGAATGATCTTTGTGTGTTGTTTTTCATTGATTTGATTGTACTTATTTAGTCTACTGTGAACGCTTGTAAGAAAACAAATTTCAGGTCTGCTGACGTATATGTACCTTGATGATAATTTACTTTGAACTTTGAACTTCAATTTACATTTTTTTTGTAAAAGCTGAAATGTCTATCATAGATCTCAATTCTGTACAGGGCAACATTAAACTATGTTATGGAAAAAGGATTGAAACAAGAACAAATTCATAGCTTCATTGTCATGTTGGCTGACTTGCTCCTGCTCAGATTGACAAGGAGCGAAAGACAAGCAATGTCTGGGCTTTCATTTACTGGTTGGCCAACTTGCGTATTTATGGAGGGACTTTGCTGGATTTGTTTAAGCAAATTACAAAGCATCTAAAAGCTTGAATGGAATTGCCTGTAGAAGTAGTTGAGGTATCTCTTAAGAACAGTACTGCCTGGATTGGATTAAAAATCACCCAAATTACTTGGGAGCTTTGGCGAAATAAAGCCAACAATAACTTTCACTGGCAGGCAACATGGTGTCATTAAACAGAGATCTCACAACAGACTGCTGACGGAAATTGGTTTGCTTTATTATTGTTGTCACATGTACAGTGAAAAATTGTCTTGCAAACTGTTCACAGAGATGAATTCATTGCAACAAAGTGCTGCTTAGAAATTTCTCTGTGCAACAACGCATTCACATCCTGAAGGAAGCAGCAGGCATTTGCAGGTCTGTGTTTAGTTTTTTTTTGAAGAAGGTTGAACAGTTCAACCTTTGAATTATTTTAATGATGCTACATCTTTGCAGATTTTTTCCTGGCTATAAATGAGATTAGCTGGCAATCCTTCTCCAGACTTTTAAAGTAACGAAGAGTACACACAGGGTGAATCGGGAGGAGGCGCTTCCATTAGTGGAGGGACCAGGAACCAAAGAAGCCAGATCAGCAAAGATATCAGAGATGACTTGAGGAGAAATCTCCATATGCAACAAATGGTTGCAAATTTTCAAAGTGTTACCAGAAGGGGTTCAATGAAGAGGATTCAGTTAACCACAATGAATGAGGTGGGTCATGGGAAAATGTTATTGTGAGCAAAAGGATTGTAAGGGATAAAATTGGTCCTCTTGAAGATCAGAGTGGTCGGCTTTGTGTGGAAGCAAAGGAAATAGGGGAGATCTTAAATAGGTTTTTTGCATCTGTATTTACTAAAGAAGCTGGCATGAAATCTATGGAATTGAGAGAATCAAGTAGTGAGACCATGGAAACTGTACAGATTGAAAAGGAGGAGGTGCTTGCTGTCTTGAGGAAAATTAAAGTGGATAAATCCCCGGGACCTGACAGAGTGTTCCCTCGGACCTTGAAGGAGACTAGTGTTGAAATTGCGGGGGCCCTGGCAGAAATATTTAAAATGTCCCTGTCTACGGGTGAAGTGCCGGAGGATTGGAGAGTGGCTCATGTTGTTCCGTTGTTTAAAAAAGGATCGAAAAGTAATCCGGGAAATTATAGGCCAGTGAGTTTAACGTTCGTAGTAGATAAGTTATTGGAGGGAGTACTAAGAGACAGAATCTACAAGCATTTGGATAGACAGGGGCTCATTAGGGAGAGTCAACATGGCTTTGTGCGTGGTAGGTCATGTTTGACCAATCTGTTGGAGTTTTTCGAGGAGGTTACCAGGAAAGTGGATGAAGGGAAGGCAGTGAATATTGTCTACATGGACTTCAGTAAGGCCTTTGACAAGGTCCCACATGGGAGGTTAGTTAGGAAAATTCAGTCGCTAGGTATACATGGAGAGGTGGTAAATTGGATTAGACATTGGCTTGATGGAAGAAGCCAGAGAGCGGTGGTAGAGAATTGCTTCTCTGAGTGGAGGCCTGTGACTAGTGGTGTGCCACAGGGATCAGTGCTGGGTCCATTGTTATTTGTCATCTATATCAATGATCTGGATGATAATGTGGTAAATTGGATCAGCAAGTTTGCTGATGATACAAAGATTGGAGGTGTAGTAGACAGTGAGGAAGGTTTTCAGAGCCTGCAGAGGGACTTGGACCAGCTGGAAAAATGGGCTGAAAAATGGCAGATGGAATTTAATACTGACAAGTGTGAGGTATTGCATGTTGGAAGGACAAATCAACGTAGAACATACAGGGTTAATGGTAAGGCACTGAGGAGTGCAGTGGAACAGAGGGATCTGGGAATACAGATACAAAATTCCCTAAAAGTGGCGTCACAGGTAGATAGGGTCGTAAAGAGAGCTTTTGGTACATTGGCCTTTATTAATCAAAATATTGAGTATAAAAGCTGGAATGTTATGATGAGGTTGTATAAGGCATTGGTGAGGCCGAATCTGGAGTATTGTGTTCAGTTTTGGTCACCAAATTACAGGAAGGATATAAATAAGGTTGAAAGAGTGCACAGAAGGTTTACAAGGATGTCGCCGGGACTTGAGAAACTCAGTTACAGAGAAAGGTTGAATAGGTTGGGACTTTATTCCCTGGAGCGTAGAAGAATGAGGGGAGATTTGATAGAGGTATATAAAATTATGATGGGTATAGATAGAGTGAATGCAAGCAGGCTTTTTCCACTGAGGCAAGGGGAGAAAAAAACCAGAGGACATGGGTTTAGGGTGAGGGGGGAAAAGTTTAAAGGGAATATTAGTGGGGGCTTCTTCACACAGAGAGTGGTGGGAGTATGGAATGAGCTGCCAGACGAGGTGGTAAATGCGGGTTCTTTTTTAACATTTAAGAATAATTTGGACAGATACATGGATGGGAGGTGTATGGAGGGATATGGTCCGTGTGCAGGTCAGTGGGACTAGGCAGAAAGTGGTTCGGCACAGCCAAGAAGGGCCAAAGGGCCTGTTTCTGTGCTGTAGTTTCTAAGGTTTCTATGGTTATGACCCACTTCTACCTGAGCATTTCAGTATTTTGTCTATGGAAGTATGGTGGAATGCATTCTGACTGTTCGCGTTGTAGCCTGGTAGAGAGACTCCAACGCGCAGGATGGCAAGAGGCAGACTCACAATTCAGAAGCAGGCTTCTCCCCTCTGTCATCAGATTTCTGCACAGTCCATGAACCCATAAACGCTACCTCATATTCCCTTTTCTTTGCGCTACTTATTTATTTGGTAATTTAGAGTAATTTTATGTTTCTGCACTTTACTGCCTAACGATTAATTTCACGTCATTTAAGACAATGATAATAAGCGCAAATCTTAAAAAAGATCCAGTGCTTTCCTGGTGAATATGACAAATAAATTCTTCTGGGGCTTCAAGCCGGGTGCAGGTATTGATTATAACTGATGTTTCGATGAGAAACTCTGCCATCTTCTTAAGGGTTATTATAACGTCGGTTATAATCAATACTTGTACCCAGCTGGAAGCCTGAGAAGAGTTCATTCATCAAACCTGTATCTGATTCTGATTCATTAAGTGACAGAATTTTCACAATCTTTGTGAATAAGGTAAAATGACAATTAGATGCTTCCGTTTAATTTAATTTCTTTTAAAACAATTAGAAATTTAGATGTTTTTCTAATCATGATCTGGTGCTAAGCTCTGGTGGGAGCCCATGTATATTGAAAAGAAAATCCCTCATACACTCATGTAAATGTTATAAGACCATAAGAAATAGAAGCAGAATTAAATCATTTGACCATTGCGTCTACTCCACCATTTTACCGTGGCTGATTGATTTCCTCAAAGTAATGTTAGATAAGCTTTTGACAATTGTCTCCCAAAATAGATCCAATGGATTTGCTTAGAGGTGGGAAAGAAGCAATTTAGCATTTGACATTGACTGCACTTCAAAATAAAATTTATGGTCAATAAAATGCATTGGGGCTGCCTGTGATAGTGATAGTGACCGCATTGATACAAGCCATCATTTAAATGTTTATTTATTTATTTAGAGATACAGCATGGAACAGGCCCTTCCGGCATAGCAACAGTATCCAATTTTCAAGTTCATACTGAATTCCTCAGTAAGTAATTCAAGTGAAATAATTACCAGGTTTCTCATATTACAAGTTCTTCTATTGGCAGTTTCCATTTTGAATGTTAACATCAAAAACTATTATGGGAACTAAGATTTTGGATAGGGCATGAACATTCCCAAGAGTTTCAATAAAGTACAGCAGTAAAACAATATTTATTTAGTCTTCCCTGGACCACATACAACATTATGAAGGCAGGACAAATCTAAGATTAAAAAGTATGCGAGAAATTAAATGGCATGGGTGTTTTGGGGATAGCCAATCAGAAATAGCAGCAGTGATTAATCAGGAAAATTTTCATTTAGTAACACCGACCAGCCAGAACATGCAATCAAGTGGAATTCCATTTCTGACATATTAATATACTTATCTGCTTCAAATGCTGATCTGAATCTGTTATATATTTTTGATATTCTCCGCTTTAATTTCCTTAAACTAAACTTTATCATATTTCCTTTATTGCTTTTGCTTCCCTTTCAGCATTTTAGGTGCTTAAACAGATATCTGGAAAGTAGCTAAGCACTCGCTTGACTCATTTAATTCAGTGTGGAGGGAATGATTAAAGTCGTCAGTGCACAGGAGCATCAGAATGCACAGCTTGTATTTTACAAGAGTAATAAAGTTTTATTTTGCATTTATAGTAGAAAGGTTATGCAGTAAATTCCGATTACACCCAATTAGCTGAAAACTATGCATGTGAGAACCCTGAGATTTACTGGCAATATGAGTTTTAGTTTTTATATCTTCTACAGATGTTAATTGCAAACTGTTCAATTTATATATTTTTGAACAGAAAACATTACTTCCCTAATACTTCCTACTTTCACCTTGTCCAAACTCTGTTAATTTCCAATCCCAACCTCTGTTTGCTACATCATCGGTCCTTTAAACATTGTTCAGAAATCTGACATCAATTAGAGCATTTCACACAACATAAACTTTTACAGCCACATTGCTATTTATTATTACAAGAATTGTTTCCTTTTCATTAAACAAGGCAAATTCTTTGACATTTATTCAATGATATTTCAACACGAATTTCCAGAAGTTGAATTTCTATATAATTATTTATCTTAACTATAAGTTCATCCAATCGTTCAATTTGTCTCCATCTGTCTGTTAGAATTCGTTTTGACCATGTATTGGCTTTCTATGCTTGATATGCAGAAAACAGGCTAGATTATACTTCAGGTCTGTAACCTAATCAATGTAGCTATCTGACATCAGAAGTTGTAACAACCAAATATTGAGTTCCTTTTTTAGTACAGTAAGTCTGGGACGCTCTGATTTCAGTCATTTTATGTTACATGTATGCACAATGTAGTTTTCCTGTTCTGGTTTAATTTATAAGTAATTCTTAAGAAATGGGAGCCTGTTATTATCAACAATGGATGTTCATTGAGTGGTCTGAGGAAAAATATTGCCATGGTATTTCAACAGTCATTGAGTTTCTAAGTAACTATCTTGTGACAAAATCCGCTTTGAAGATGCCCTTTAAAATAAGAGGGGGAGGGTAACATAGAGTTAATGACAAATATACTCGGCTATATTTTATCTTGCCTTGGAGAAGTTCTCAGCTATCCTGCACAACATGAAAGTAGTGCATTCTATGCAATGAATGACAACATGTGTTAACTCTTACTTGATTTAATGAAAATTAAAAATTCAATACCCTGAAAGACTTATTGGTGAGGCAAAGAGCACCTCCTCCCTATCTGGTCCTAATTTATGTTGGATGTGGTTCCAAAGATGCCAGTTAGTCTCTGAAATCTTTGTCAAATTACTGGAGTTCATGTGTGAGCCTCCTCAGTGACATCCATTAGTAACTTAAGAAGGGAGCCCAAACCTATTGACAGATATTTCTGCATAGTGTCAGCAAAAGTCACAAGATGGGCACTCAAAGAGGAACCCTTACTGAATAGTCAGCGTAAAAGACAAATTCTAGTCCAAGGTGGTCTATGTGTAAAGTTAGAACAATTCACGGAATTTATATAATGTTTAAATTAAAAAATGGCATCTAATTTTGAAGTTGCCATTCAGAAGGTTTGCCCTAACTTCACCATTCATACAGATGGAGTGGATAGTTATTATAATTCTGGGTGCTCAATGGCTAAACCAGAATTATTCTTCAGATGTTTCCACTGTGATTCCATGTCATGTAGGATTTTGCATTTGAAAATGATTTGAACTGCTTTTGTGAAACGTTTGACAGGAATTTTAGCACTCCTAACAAAGAAAGTATATACGTTTGTCAAAAGTATTCAGAACAAACCATTTGATTTTATAAACATTAATGGACGCAATAAAATTATCAGGCACAGACTACCCTTACGTCTACACTTATCACTTGCCACTTTTGGCTTTCTATGATCTCTGTCAATCTGATCAATCTCCTGATAATCATTAGTCCAGAATTTGCCTCTCAATGAAGTAAATTTCTGACACATTTGAGCAAAGCCTTGTAAACTGTTGACATCAGAACATTAACAAGAAAAAACCTGCAGATGCTGGAAATCCAAGCAACACACACAAAATGCTGGAGGAACTCAGCAGGCCAGGCAGCATCTATGGAAAAGAGTAGTCAATGTTTCAGCCTGGACTGTTGACTGTACTCTTTTCCATAAATGCTGCCTGGCCTGCTGAGTTCCTCCAGCATTTTGTTTGTGTTGCTTGGACATCTGAACATTGTGTGGAGCTTACATTAGTGATAGCAGGGCCAGGACCATCTAAGAGCATACGGATTTTGTAATCAACAAGAGCTGAAGGGATGGTGGTGGTGATGGTGTGAGCTATGAACATTGAACATAGAACAATACAGCACAGAGACAGGCCATTCAGCCTGCAATGTTCTGCTGAACCAGCTAAAAAGCAAATCAAAAACACCCAAACACTATCCCTTGTCACAACCATGGATTCAGCAGCAGGGTAGATACGGCAATTGCGCTTATGATTTTGCATGTGATGGCTAATTATTATTTAATCACGATAGTATTTAACTCCATACTTGTCATCGTAGTGCTTGTTGAGACTTGGGAAGAGCACAGCAACGCTTCGCTGCGTGTTTGCTTTCAGCCTTCCCTGAGAAACTGGACTTTCGAGTCAACTGACTCTGAAGACGAGCGGTATTTGTTTAATGCTTAGAATTTCTTTTCAGCTGCAGTGTAGGCTTTGTTTCCCATTTTAGTTAATGGCCCCATTTGGCCAAGCATTTATTGTTTATTTTCCCTCTAACACTGTTTGCCTTAAAGTCTGTGAACTATCGACCTGCTTTAGTGTCTCTCACTCCACACTTGGGCCATATCTGAACCTGGTAACACCCCTTCTATCTACACCAATAGGTTTAAATAGGTATATTTAATGTCAGAGAAATGTATACAATACACACCCTGAAATTCTTTTTTCTTCACAAACATCTACAAAAACAAAGAATGAATGACAGATACATATTAGAACCCCAAAGCTCCCCCAATTCCCCCACCCTTGCACGAGCAGTAGCAAGGCAACGACCCCCCTCCCCCACCAGCAAAAAAGCATTGGCACCCCCCACCAAGCACTCAAGTGTGCAGCAAAGCATCCATGTCCATATCCCTCCATCTTCCTTACATCTATGTGCCTATCCAAAAATCTCTTACAGCCTCTAATGTATTTGCCTCTACCACCCTACAAGGCAGTGCAATCCAGGCATCCATGACTCTGAGTTAAAAAAAAACTTACCTCTCACATTCCACGTGAAGCTACCCCTCTCATCTTCAATGCATGCCCTCTGGTATTAGACATTTCTACCCTGGGAAATAGATACTCTCTGTCCACTCTGGCTACATCTCTCATAATCTTGTAAACCTCTATCAGATCTCCCCTCAGGCTCTGATGCTCCACAGAAAGCAACCCAAGTTTATCCAGCCTCTCATGCTAGCACCTGCCCTCTAAAACAGGCAGCATCCTGGTGAATCTCTTTTGCACACTCTCTAAAGCCTCAATATTCTTCCTATGGTAGGGCGACCAGAACTGTATGCAATATTCCAGATGTGGACTAACCAGAGTTTTATAAAGTTACAACATAACCTCCTGACTTTTGAACTGAAAATGCCTCAACTAATAAAAGCAAGCCTTCCATAAGCCTTCTTAACAACCTTATCAACCTGTGTAGCTAATTTCAAGGAGCTATGATCTTGGATCCCAAAATCTCTCTGCTCAGCAACACTGAATACCTAACACAATAGATCAATAGATATATGATGGTGGACAATTGAACTTTTCTAGGCTCAGTCTCTGAACGACTTATGATGTAAATAAAGTATTTAAACCTCAAACAAGGGGTTTTTTTTAGTATATGTGTTTAGTATATGAAATGCTTTGCAGTGTGGGTATATAGGGGGAGGGTGTGGACTTTGAGCAATTGAAAGATTCACTGATAGTGATTCCTTTGGTGTAAAGCCTTAGCTTTTAAAGGTCTCTTTAAAGCATGCATAATTGTGTTTCAACTTTGAGGAATATTTTGATGCAGTGGTTTCGAAAATGAATCTTCCTTGTGTAATGCTGCATTGTCAAAAAGTGTCTATAGTTTGTGTTCAGTATTCTTCACTGTTATGCAGATAGCTGAATGCTGTTAACTTTTTGCAATCTTATTTGTTGGAAGTGTTCATTTGCACTTGTTTCTGTTCTTTTGAAATCCTTGTAGTATGTATTCATTTTATAGTTGACTTAACTGGTAGAAGCGTTTTGTGGCTTCCCAAACTCACAAGCTGACAGTTATGTTTTTTTATGGATCAAATGTTTGTTGAATGAAGATGTGTTTTTTTTCTTAATTTGTGAATTTCTTTGTTCTTGGAAGGAATTTTATACTGAAGTTGAAGTTGAAGTTGCAACTCCAGTGAATGTCAAGCTTTCTTTTATCTGTGTCTGTGTAGAATGACAGTGAGTAGAGGCTCCAAAGTTAATATTTAATTATAATCAACACACATCAAAGTTGCTGGTGAACGCAGCAGGCCAGGCAGCATCTGTAGGAAGAGATGCAGTCGACGTTTCAGGCCGAGACCCTTCGTCAGGACTAACTGAAGGAATTTAATTATAATGTTTGCTTCTAAGTCAATTGAGCTTTTTAAAAGGCATTTTAACTTAACTAGAATTATGAAATTAATTTTGTTTCATGTACTGTGAATTGAAATGAGTGATATTGTTTGATATTTAAATGCTTGGCTGGGTGAGGTTTGGTTCAGTTACTGAAAATCTAGGAATTGGTTTCTCCTAAACAGTGGCTTTATCAAGGAAAGAAAACCTATTAAAGATGTAAATAACAGTTTCAAACACTCACTTCAAAGTCTTTCAGTGCATGAATGACATAATTGACATGGATCAACTGTCACCTTGTAGATCTTTGAGCATCGATGACCTCATCTGGGCACCAGAGTCAATCACAGTACAAATGAGGTCATGTTTTTTGATAATTATTCTGACAATGCTTTGTCTGTGGAAATATAATTCAAACCTGGGGCAGGTAACAAGGGCACTAAGAGGTCGATGGAGTTTACAGCCAAACTGAAGTGAAAGCCAGGATTATGACTGCAGTGAACCCTTCGGTTTTGTTGGAATAAGTGCATTCTTAAGCTGCGAATAAATGCATTCTTGGTGTTGCATTGCAGCAGTCAACTGACAAGACTTTCATTTCACCTGGAGATCAGAAGTGGTCTTTCAAAGAAACATCATAAACAAATCCCCAGTGAAGGGTTGGGCGGGGGGTGGGAATTTGGACTCAAGACAACTGGAGAACAATCTGACAAGTACAGCACAGATCTAAACTGAATGAATTACCAGCCCTTAATTCAACTTGGCTGTATTAGCAACATTGGATGGAATTTTGTAGTGATCATTAAGCATTTAAATTGGCTGTCAATTTCTGCTTTTTTCCCTCTGCTTGTAGATGAGGGCAATACCGTACTTCATTAATTCTGATCTACTGCCACTGTAAACACTGCTTTGTACACTTCTAGCAGGTCTGAGAGCCAAGTACAATGCAGCTGACAAGCTATGGTTTCTAGGAATTTTATTCATCTCCGATTGACCTACTCTAATTAGCTAGAGCTAATGATTGGTTTAGACTCCTCCAGTTGCTATCTTTCAAAACATCTGAGAAAGTAGACAGGAAACTCTTGGAAGCTGAGCCTCAACTTGAACAGTCCTGCATATAAAGCTTTTCAGATGTTCAGTATATCTGGCAGTGAGAAAAATAAAAACAAAAAGTGTTGGAAACACTCAGCAGGTCAGGTAGCAATTGTGGAAAGAGAAGTTGGGTTGAATTTCAAGGACCGGGACTCTTCGTAAGGGAGGTCTGTTTTCAATAGAATTGATACTATGATCTGCAGTCTATATAGTCTTGGTGGTCTTTGGGAAAACAGTGCCTATACATTTGGATGCGAAGGAAATGGAAGACAAAATATTGGATGGGTGGTATAATATGCAGCCAATTCACTAGAAAGGGATTTACATTCTCAGTAGGATTTATTTTTTGTGCTGTCCATTTGAAATTGTTCTTCAAGAAAGGCCTCTTTAAAAATGTTAAATCTAAATCTAAAAAGTCAGTTCCTTTAAAAAAAAATGGAAGGAAAAACTTGCTGTTAATCTGATCAAATGAATAATGGTGCTTCTCTGTCAACAGACCATTAAAAAATCTATTTGTTAGCTCTAATTGATTAGCACAAAATCCCTTGAAGCCTTTCCACATACTCTTGCATGGTACTTTCCTTAGTTTTCTTTGTATGGATTTACTTTGAAGACATGTGAACATGATGACAGCATGAAGAGTAATTAAATCAACTCCACATTCAATATGATCTTAGTTAATTCGCCCCAGGTCTCATCTCCTCTTGGGCGCCAGTACCCAGTAGACTTGGAGCTTAGAATATTTACTGAAATTAGCTCACATCAAGGCTCAAAATCATCTTGAGCAAATACACCAAGGCATTTTGGTGTTGAGACCTGTTCTAATTGTCAGCAAGTAATGGACTCCATGTGCTTTGGTTGATGACTAAAATTTGAATGGAGACACAGGCAGCTTTGAACATGTTATGTTATTAAAATGTTGCTAATCAGGATCAGCAGACTGGTGATTTGCATGAACAATCAATTCACATCCTGTAATTAGATATTTCGGATGAAGATAGAGAAAAACAAACTAATAAAAGGGATTGGTTCCATTTAGTTCCTTAATCAGAATAAAGGGATATCACTGAATTATCCAAGCAGAAGAGTCATCATAAATTGTGGATAATGATGAACTTTTTTCTTTCACATATGTGAGTAAGTTAGAATTTTTACTTCCAAATTATATAATCCTCATTGTTAATTTAAAATGTATCCATGTCCTTGACACCAAGGATGTTTTTTATACTCTGAGTCGCTGGTTTGGAAACTAAATATATTGGCTTAGTTTTTTGACTGATCTTCACTTAGGTCCTCAAAACATTTCACATAACATATCATCTCTCAAATGAAACTTTTTAAGACTTACAGAAACCATCCTGTAACACCCTGCCTACACACATATGAAGTGCTATTTTCTACTCCATCACTCTTCTTTGGATGACTGATCAGAAGAAACTAGTAAGTATTTACCTTAGATGTTTAGTTCTCCTATCATTGCTGAGGCCCAGCAGCTGTGGAATAAGCCTTCCTGATTTACTAATGTCAAGAAGTTCTGTTGATTTCTGAATATTTCTAATGATAGCCATACACAAAAAATTAATAAAATACACATTTACTCATTTATACCATACCTGTTTTCTGTAAAGGAGGCAAAGAGCTGTCAATTTCACTGGTAAACTAGTGATTTTTCTCATAAAACTTTACTGTGTTTACACAATAACTGCAGCTAAAGCTGTAAAAGAGCATTTACCCCTCAGCAGGATCCCAAAGTATTCTGTGACCAAAAGACAAGTATAGCAGACAGACATCACATTCGCTTGCAGTTTAAGAGTCTAATTGACTTCTATGTGCCGATTGAAAGTAATACCCTTTCATGGTGGCCAGCCACTTAATGATCAAACCATTTCTCTTCCAGATGTAGAGGAACTCTTAGTAAGTAATGGGCAGGTGTGATTTTACAGATCAGCCTGCAAATCTGTACCAGAGCGCAAACTATTTTTTTGTGCAGAACTGGAAAAGAACCAAAATCTTTCAAAATCTGTGCTAATTTGGCAGCAGGGGGAGAAAATGTACTTCATCTTTGTTAATTATTTGTTACTATAATGCAAAGTAGTCCCAGAACAAACCAATCAACAGGAATTCTGCAGATGCTGGAAATTCAAGCAACACACATCAAAGTTGCTGGTGAACGCAGCAGGCCAGGCAGCATCTCTAGGAAGAGGTACAGTCGACGTTTCAGGCCGAGATCCTTCGTCAGGACAAACCAAATACAGATTTTATAAATATGAAAACATTTATGGTATACACGTTAATGAGAGGCGTTGATCATGTGGCTAGTCAGAGGCTTTCTCTCAGGGCTGAATTGGCTAGCACAAGAGGACATAATTTTAAGGTACTTGGAAGTAGGTACAGAGGAGAGGTCAGCAGTAAGTCTTTTACGTAGACAGTGGAGGGGGCGTGGAATAGGCTGCCGGTGGTGGAGGTGGAAACGATGGGGTCTTTTAAGAGACTCCTGGATGCTTAGAAAAATAGAGAGCTATGGGTAAGCCTAGGTAGTTCTAAGGTAAGGACATGTTCGGCACAGCTTTGTGGGCCAAAGGGCCTGTATTGTGCTGCAGGTTTTCTATGTTTCTACATTTCTATTCTGGTCTGGTACCAATAAATAGAGAAGCCTCAAGAACTTGCATTCAAATCCAAATTAGGCATAAATGAGTAAATAATCTGTATTAAACAGGACTAGCTTTGATTTGTGAAACTCTGACAATGACTGTAAAAGTACTTCATTCCAAGTATTTTGAAACATTACTTAAAATTGGTTCCACTTCCAAAGCTGAATATAATTACTACCATTTAACACAGCTGATGGAAACTCATATATTCTCATACAGTCCCTTCTGTCATGACCATGGTTATGTCATGTCATCTGAATCCCCACATTGAGCCAAGTACTAAACTATGTTTTATTCTTTAATGTCATAAAATCTTAGAATGCTATTAAAGTTAATTTTTGCTCTGTTGTATAGTAGATGTGGTTCCTTAAGGTTGTCATGGCCAGGGGAAGGTAGTAGGGATATGCTCCCACTCCCTATTAAATGCTTCCAATAGCGTGCATCTCAGAAAGCCACTGACAACCATGTCCAGCTCCTGGCCTTCACATGTGGCTTAGCTACTAAGCCCGGTGGAACTGATTCTACTGACAGGAGAATGCTGGCACTTTAGAACCAGTCACTTGGGGCAGATGGAGCTTGTCAGCTGCGGTTGGCAGCTCATCTAGCAAAAGGAAAACTCTGATCTCTAACTTCCACTGCCTTGAGGCTATAACCATTCATGGGGAAGGCTTTGTGAGTAAATGCTGAGGGAAAAATCCAGAGCTGGTGTCTCTAAGACGGTTCTATGTTGAGTTCAACACTGACTGGCAACTCTGAGTCTGATGCTGCTGATGTCAAACTGGATCAAGCTCTGCTGTTCCTTTGGATGGAGAGAGGGAGACAGCTGCATGGAGAGGGGGAGACAGCTGCATGGGTACCAGCTTGCTCTCCAGATCGTACTGCCCTGGTTTGCGTATTGGCTTGTATATTACCTAGACAGTTAGGAAGCAACAACCATGGTCAATCCAGAGCAATGGAAAGCCTCAATATAGTGGATATATTTATCTACTGATTAGTTTTACAGTGCGATAGTATGCCTGTGTTTTCAAAAAAATTCTGTCCATTTCCTTTAACTCCAGGATACGACCCAAGTACTTATTTCATAAACATAAATTTCCTTCCCTACACATATAAATTCTTTCACTATACTTTCATTCTAAATCAAACAATTATTTCCTTAATGGAGTAAAATGTACCCCTGGTGTTTTAGTTGAAGAGAGGATGTGTTTATGTGCCCTGATAATCTACAGAACCTAATGAATCACTCTGTAGTAATCGGAGTCACACTTAGAAGCTCATAAAATTGATGAACTCTTACCCCTTACTAAAAAAGGGGTCATGAGTTCAACACTAGTTTCACATAGAACAGCCGGAAGTCTAATTGGGTTCTAGTGCAGTTTCAGTGCAATTACGCTGAAGTTCTTCATTGCTTCCAGGTTAACCGACATCTTACATTACGACATTATGATGACTGATTGCACTATGTGGATTGTTGGATTGTGTAAGATATAGAGCAGACACTTTGTACTTCTTTTACGTGCGTATATTTAAACCTATTAGTACATCTAAAACTAGGCATTTCAGATTTGAGTTTCATTATCAGTAGAGTAGTGCCCAAGACTGTATTGAACTGCCCTCGATTGAACATCCCTTTACTTTTGTTCCACATTTTGTCACTTATTATAGATTATATTACTTGAGTGCATTTTTTTTAAAAAAGTGGACAAGATGAGTAAGATCTAAACAAATGCTCCTGGATCATATTCTTTTTCTCCCATTAGTGTCACCTTTCCTTTTGGAAAGGAATCAAACAAGATACTCCAATTCTTCAGTGAGGCTCCATGAACAGCTATAACAATAAAAAGGAATGTAGCAATGCAACTCCCACAAGTGTCCAATATCTTCTCAAAACATCCTGAAAGAGACGTTGTGCTGTTCTGGTGGAGAGAGTGTGGAAAGTTGATCACGTTTTTCATTTATCCATTTTGTGGGATCTGGCATCACTGGCAGGGACAATGTTAAGTACTCATCCCTGAGTCCCTCAGAGACAGTATAATGCAGCGCAGGAGCAGGCCCTTCAGCCCATCCCACCTATGCTAAACAAGTTGTCCACATCAGTTGGTCCCACTTGCCTGCAGATGACCCATTTCCGCCTAAACCTTTTTGATCCATGTACCTAAATATCGGCTCTTCTTGAGAAGTTAGTGGCAGGCAGTTACCATCGCTGCAGTCCTGGTGAAATCTGATGAAGGTGCTTCCACAGTCCTGCAGAGGAGGGAGCTCCAGGATTTAGACAGTGAAGTTGATGAAGTGTGATATACAGTATTTCTCAGTGAGGATGGTATGTGACTTAGAGAACAGTGAATATTTCCAATGTGCCTGTTGCCCTTATCCTATGCAAACAAAAGCTGCAGGCTTGGGAGATATTGTCAGAGTAACCAAGCCACAAGAGCTGAATGTTGTTTGTAGATGATAACCACCACAGCTGTAGTACTTTGGTTGTAGAAGGAATGAATATTTAAGATGGCTAAAGCAGGCTGCTTTATCCTGGACGATACCGCATTTGTTGGCAAGATATTCATTCATGCAAATTCTATCACTTTCTTGGCTTGCACCTTGTAAATAATGTAAAGGCTTGGAGGGTCAAGGGGTGAATGCAAGATACCTCAGCTGTTAACCTGCCCTTGAAGCATCAGTATTTGTACACCTTCTGCAGATGAGTTCCTGGTTGACAATGACTGCCAAGATGTTGATAACGTGGTAGCTATTAATGGTAATGAAATTGAATATCAAGGAAAGAGAGTTACATTCTTTCTTGAAGGAGATGTTTCAAGGAAGATTCTGTCATTTACTTGGCATGAGCATTATTTGCCACCTAAAATTCATGCAACAATATTGTCTTGCTAGATGCACCTATGGTCCTCAGAGAGTGAATGGAATTGGTCATTGCGCAATCATCAGTAGAACTTTGCACTGACTCATTGAAATATCTGGTAGTAGTTGGGCCTCAGGTACTGTCGAGGAGCTTATGTAATGCTGTATTTTATGAACAGCTCCCAACAACCACAACTGCCCTGCTTTCTGTAAATTACAACTCCACCACTAGATTGTTCTCTCTGGATGCTCATTGATTTTCATTGTACCAAGGATTCTTGATGCCAAAATAAGTCAACTGTTTCTTTGACATTAGGCACAGTCATTTCACCTTGGCTCTGAAATACTTAGACCAAGGTGGTGATGAGGTCTTGAACCAAGTGGTCAAGGTAAACACAAAGTGCACGTTGGTGCGTAAATGCCATTTGTTAGCACGTTAAGTGACACATTCTGTTGCTGATATTTGAAAATATATGGAATGAGCGACAGTTAACTAGGTTGGATTCCTCATGCTTTCTGTGAATAGGACATAACAGGACAATCCTCCACAATTTCTGTTTTGGTATTACAGCTGGAAAATTGCCTGCTCTCAGGATCTTTGCTGGCTGTGTCTGAACATGTTCATCATATGGACTGAATCAAATTAGCTGAAGAGACTGGATTCTGTAATGTTGTGGATCTCAAGAAGAGAGTGGAATGAATTCAGTCCTTCTGGCTGAACATGGTTGCAAATGCTTGAGTCTTGACTTCAGCACTCTCATGCTGGCTCTTGTCGTTGGCAAGAATAGAAATGTTCTTGGAGCCTCCGCTTTCTAATAGTAGTTTAATTACCCACTTATGTCTATGAATGGATGTGGCAGGAATGCAGTACTTCATTTGATCTTTTGGTTATGAGATTGTTTAGCTCTGTTTTTGTATGCCATTTGGCAGATACATATAGTCTTATATTGCACCTTTGCTATGTTGGTCTTCATTAGTATTAGAGATGGTTAGTGCAGCTCTCAGCCTGCTCTTTTGCACTCCTCACTGAACCATGGTTGACCATCAGGTTTTGGTGTAATGATATGCCAGGCTACAAGGTTATAGAATGTGATGTTTTATACTCTGCTGCTGCTCTTGCTCCATGATGGAAGCTCACATTGCGAGCTGCCGGATTTGTTCCAAGTCTCTCTAACATATCTTGACTCTCATGTCGTACAACACAGTGGAGGATATATTTGGTACGAAGATGGAACTTAGTCCCTGCAATAATTGGTCACTTGTGCAAATGCCATTCTGGACATCTGCCAGAGATAGTTTGGTAAGAATTGTGTTGGCTCACTCACTACCTGCCACACACCCACTTTCACAGCCACTTCCATCAGCATTAAGTCAACATGGTCTTAGGATGCTACAATGCCTCTCTTGGCAATAGCACTGAAGTCCCTATTCAGAGAATATTCTGTAGCCTTGTCACTTTCATTGAATCCAGGAACTGAGGGAAGATGGTTGGAGGTAATTAGGAAGAGATCTTTGCCCATCTTGGCCTGATGTCATGAGGCCATATTGGGTCTGGAACCCAAGGGCTATCTCCTCCTACATGAATACCACTTTGCTTCATCTCTGGTGGGTCATTCTGTGTGGGGATTGTGGTGGCACAGACTGATGCAATGACTGTGCAATGTGATCCTGTGATAATCACTATGTTAGGCTGTTGGATGATACCTTTCTGGGATGGCACACCCAATTTAGACACCTGTCCCAGCTGTGGAGAGGACCTTGCAAGGTTGACAGAGCTGGAAACAAATTTGTCATATCTGAACTTGGTGCCAAGGTCAAATAAAACAGTCTGTCCAGTTTTATTCTTTGTACATTATAATAATGGTAGAATGAAGACATTGTAGAGAGAACCACACAGTCATACTCACAGGATAGTACCTTACATAGACCTTTTCAAACTGCTCCCTTACAGTCCCTGGGTAAATCTTGTTTCACCATTAGGAAAGGTCACCAGTGATGTGGGGGTGTCACATAATGGCCAAACCGGGCAATGATTACAGATTTGCTCCCCAGATTAATAGATTAATTTTAATAAACATTCAGGTAATTTCTTTCCAGTCATCATTACTAATTATTGTTTATTTTTAATATTCCTGGTTAGTAATCTGAATTTAAATCCCACAGTTACCATGGTGCATATGAGTTGTTAGTCCAGTCTCTGAATTTGATGTTCATCAACTTTAACCTGATCCTTTAAGAATTCCCTCCATGCAGTCTAAGATTCTCTGTAAAGTCATTCCATTTAACCAAGCGTTTGGTCACCCTGCAAATATGTCTTTTCTTTGTTGACAGGATTATGAAGAATTGTGGAATACCCCTTTGCCATCCATGTACCAGCACGAGTTTCCTGTTCCTGTTTACCAGCCTCTTAGCTGTCCCCATATTCACTCTCCATTTCCTCAACTTGGTTTCATTAGCCCATTTCTTTTTGTCTTCCTCCCCAACCTGATTCAATCTACCTGTTATCATTTGACCCTTAGTATACCAATGCAATCATCCACTGATCCATGTCAGAACACCTCCCACCTCCTCTTCACACTGGCCATCTTCCCTCTCCACCATTAATCCTAATGCAGGCTTTTGACCCAAAACACTGACATTGTTCTTCACACCAGGTCTACTCAACCCACTGAGTTCCTCCAGCAGATTGTTTGTTGCTTAAAATTCTTGCTGATGGAAAGTGACTCCATTAAGAACTTAGAGAAGGTGAGAATGGAGGCAGCGCCACCATTATGATTTCAGCTGTTCTCAGTTGTCTTCTCAATGAATACCACAGCTCTGTAATAATCTGCCTGCTGGGCTGGAGTTTATGGATTCAGTTAACTTTGACAACATGTGCAGATATGGTTAATGGCATAATGATGAGTATGGATGGTTTCTCTCTTGCAGCAACTGATCTCTATGGTATCTATACTTTCATGTACAACAATTCAAACATATAAAGAACAAACATCGTTAATTTTAATGTGACTTGGTGGCTGCCAGTGGACTCTGTAGCTTGCTTTCAGACGTCTTGTTGCTCCTTGAACAGCAGTGAAATTTTGTAAGAGCTCCTTCATAAAATTCCCTCTTTGTTAAGCTCTTCGTGTCCCATTGAAGCGTCATAAATGCTTCAGTTTCAGTCAGCTTGCAGATGATTAAGTAGACATTTGGCTCTTTCTCATTCAACATCAATTTGGACTTACATTACAGAAACCAATGAAAGACACAAAAAAGGATCTAACCAGGAATTGTAAAAAACTGAATTCTATCACCTCTGGCACATGTTTGTATGCCAACTCCCAGACAAAACCAAGAACCAGACTATTTTATTGGAATAAGATAATCCTACTGTACTCATTAAAGTTATATTTTCTCACAATGGCCTAAAGGTCATCCAGGAGTCAATAAGAACCACACAGAAACTGAAGGGAAGGTTGGACTTCTTTCGACTCACATGTACCATGTTGATGGGGCTGAACTCTACAAATAGGCAGTAAATATGTAAGATGAAAGAGAAGGTCATATTTACAACTTAAATGTTTGCCTGATGAAATTCTCTATAAACAGCTGAAATATCTATCATAAGTTTAAATTGTACAAGATATAAAACACCACTTCCTTCCTTTCATTTTTAGAAGGAATTTTATTACTAAATTTTCAATGAATTGCAATTCAAGCTTGTACAGTTTTGAAGAGCTAGTTATATACATTCATAAAAAGAATACTAAACTAAAGATTTTATAGGATAAGCCTTGTCAGTACAACTATTTTCATGCATTGCTAATTATGGGATTTTTGAAAAGATTTGTGCTTGTGAAAATTTATACGGATGACAAATGCTTTCATTTATTCAAATGTTACAATCCAAACCACAGGAGGATTACCAAAAAGCGAAACTGGAAAATAAACAGAAGAAAAATGGACTGTTTTGAAATCAGTTTAATAATGTGGTGTGTTTAAGTACATCCCTTGGGAAGGAGGGGAAACAGTAAGATTAAGGTCACAAAACTGAAGTTTCCTGTGGCCACTCTGTCTACTGTTGTGAGTCAGCATAGAAAGCTTTGTTCTGGTGTTTTTAACAAAATTATGCATACATTTCAGAATGAATTCACAGTACCTCTTCAGTCATGGAGGATTTGAACAAATTTCTTACGGGGGCCTTCCAATGACCAGCCAATTTGCTGAACTTACTACTGTGTATCACTGGGTGTGCACTATTTCTTTCAGCATGCTCCTGGGTGCAATGCCCTGACAGGAGATCAGCCCCATATTTTTATATACAACATTCATTATTTCCAATCATAAATGGCCAGCTTCATCCCTGAATAACTTTAACAACCCTGAAGTGTCAACTATAGAAGTCTCTAGTTAATGTGGTTCAGTTTCTGTACACTGCAACTATTAATCTTTGCAACTGTAATTGATTAGGTAGGCTTGCTGTTGAGCAATATGTAAACAATGGCTGCTCTCTTTATTGCCAGAACCCAAGAAACTGGGCAGGTTCAGCATCTTGCTTTGGTGCAGTTCAGTGTTATGCTGATTGCTTTGTTAACAGACTGATCTGCACTGGATAGTCTATCACAATTTCAGAGTTATTGCTGTAGAGGCAGAGGTGAAAATGCTAAATGCCTCAAATGGCACTCAGCCCTCAATATTTTGGGAATCTGGGAATATCGTCACTGTTGTGTAATTAATATTTCAGCAATATTTGAGTAATATTATAAATATATTGTTTGATTAAGCATTCTTTGTTTATCTAATTCATTACAGTTTATATGTAAGAAGTATGTGAATGGCATATGTCATTATAACACCATGTCATACGTGTGCACTCCACTAACTGTAAAAATGAAATAGATACATTATCCCAGGCTCTGTGTTTTTCTTGATTAGTTTTATGGTTTAGAGTCACAGTGAGTAAATTCTAAAACAAACCTGAGATGATTACCTACCTTTTGAAGCGCTGTGCTTTTTTCCTTCTCAAGAAGAGAGACGGTTGAGTTAAAAAAACACAGTACATGTCTCTTCAGTTAAAGAAAAGCAGAAAATGGACAAAATTTATAAGTTCTTAAACAGTGAGTACCAGGTGATAATAATAATAAATAAATAAAAATTGAAATTGCTGGCTAATTTGGAAAGATAGACATGTTTGATTGCAAAGGAATATGTATACAGAATGAATTGATCAGTTGTTTTTAAAAACAAATGAAATAGCCAATGAAAAGTGAGTGCCAGTTTTGTTGAGTGCAATAGATGGAAGAATACGTTTGCTTAGAAGTTTAACTGCTCCGATGTGCTTTTGCTGGTGGGGGAAGGGTGGTGGTGTTGCTTTGCTGCTGCTTATGCCTAGGAGGGGGGAGTTGGGGGGGCTTTGAGGTTCTAACATTTAACTGTCATTCATTCTTTGGGGCACTCCTCTGTTTTTGTGGATGTTTGCGAAGAAAAAGAATTTCAGGATATATATTGTATACATTTCTCTGACAATATATGTACCTATCGAAACCAGCCAAAATGCGCTTTGCTGATATTGTGAAAGTATTTCAGAGCACTTGAAGTTACATAGGGGGCATAAAAAAGAAAGCAGTCTTGATTTCAGCTTATGTGGCTGATTTGGAGAGTTTGCCTGAGCATTGTGAATTCAGTGATGGGCTTAATGATGCACTGAAAGATCATTTAGTTTGTGTGAATCTTACATGAAAGCATTCAAAAACAGTTCCTAATTGAAGCACAACTCACATTTAAAAGAACAGTTGAAATCATTGTATCAATGGAAATAGAAGATAGAAACACAAATGAGCTGCAGTCAGGAATGTAAGTGTGCATGAACAAAATTGCAACATCTGAACAAAAATCTGCCTGGCCAAACAAATTATGCTACTGTTGTGGCTGGAGCTCACATACGCCAGACCAATGCAGGCTTACAGACAAAAGTTACAAAAATGCAACAAAGTAGAACGCATACAGGAGCATGTTGGACAGACAAAAATAAATAAAGAGAAAAAGATAAAAAGTCAGGTTACAGTTTCAAAAATAGCACTTACCTGCATGCTGTTGAAAAAAAATCTGATAATGATAAGAGTGACACAGGACTGGATAGTCTTGAGATTAACTAGCATGTGGCCAGCAATGTGGATTACACCAGAAGTGAATGGCAAATTAATTAAAATGGAATTGGATATTGGCTCGGCTGTTCCAGTCATTCCACAAAATGCGTCTCAACAGCATTTCAAAGATACTAAACTGAAGCCTGCAGATATGCAACAAAGAACTTATACTGGAGAAAAGGTTAATCTTGTGTGAATGACATTTGTAACAGTGAAGTACCACAACCATCAGGCCACATTGGGCTTGTATGTGATAACAACAGGAAAGCCAATATTGTGAAGACACGATTGGCCTAGACAACCATAAATTGATTGGAGATCTATCTACCATTTGCATGTCATATCCCCTGCAATAGAATTAACTGAAAGCGAACTAGGAAAGGTACTAGATGATGACGTAGCATGGTCCAAGGATGCATTGGAAACCTCAAACGTATCAAGAGTAAAATAGTGTTGAATGAAAATACCACACCCAAGTTTTGCAAAGCCCATCCGGTTCCTTATGCTAACCATGGTAACATAGCCAGTGAGCTAGATTACATGGAGACTGAAGAATTTTTTCCAGAGTTGAATGGAGCTGATGGACAATGCAAGTGGTCCCAATAGCCAAGAAGGATGGGACTTTCTGGATCTGTGATGACACTACAAATGTGAATTCTTTAAACCAAGCATCAATTATTGTGGTCGTACTATTGACGCATAAGGATTATAAAAGTGTGCTGAGAAAGTGTGCCCCACGGCCGAAGGATGTCACATTGTATCACAAATCCAAGTTTGGATTTGTCAATTGCTATAACAGGCTCCTGCCAAACCTGGCTATTGTGCTCCACTCCCTGAACTCATTACAACAGAGCAAAACAGTGCGAAGTGGCTTTCCAAAAGGCAAAGGACATGGTGATGTCAGACACTATACTCACACATTATGATCCACCTCATCCAGTGAAGCTTGCCTGTGATACCTCGCTTTGTGGTATGGGTGCAGTCGTGTCTCATGTTATGAGTGATGGAGGTGAACATCCACAGCCTTTGTATCACTCTCCCTTACTGTTGCAGAGAAAAAGTACATACAGATTGACAGAGAGGCCTTGAGTCTGCATTGGGATGTAAAATGTTTCAACCAGTACCTGCATGAGAGAGAATTTACCCTCATTACAGATCATTAACCATTAGTGTCCATTTTCGTTCCACAGAAGGCTGTTTCATTGACAGCAGCAGCACAAATGCAGAGATGAGTTCTGTCTCTTGGAGAACACAATTACAAGATCAAATTCTAGCGGACAACTAATCGTGAAAATGTTGATGGATTGTCCTGTTTACCCTTGGAAGAGGAAATATCTGAAAAATTTACAGAAGAGGACATTCCGCTTGATGGATTCTACCTAATGCAAATTGGAAGTCTCCCTTCTATGGCAGAAATGATCTAAAGGGAAAGCAGAAAAGACCCCACATTCTCTCAGTTCTTCATGGCAACCGAAAATGGCTGGAATGTTCAGCCAGAACTTCTAGTTCCCTCATTTTTACCAGTGCTTGGATGAACTTGCCCTCGATGTGGTTGCCTTATGTGAGGATTAAGAACTGTACCATCAATCTGAGAGCTAAAGTATTGGACGAGCTAATGCTTGTCATCTAGGCATGGTCAAAATGAAAGCATTGGTTTGAAGCTTTGTCTGATAGATCAGCAGATTGAGCAGTTTGCCGTGCATTGTTTGGGATGCCAACACACCCAGAAAATGCATGGAGCAGCACCTCTCAATCCCTGGGAATGCCCTGGCAGAGGATTCATGTGGATTTTTGCCAGATCATTGATGGGAACAATTTTCTTGTTAGTAGTCGATGCAGCTACAAAGTGGCCAGAAGCCTCACACACTATTGATATGTTGAGAAGTCTCTCTCAAGGACTGGTTTTCAGAACACTTAGTTAGTGACAATGGACCATAGTTATGAAACTGTTTCAGCCATTGCTGAAAATGAATGGAGTAAGACATACTGCATCACCCAGCTAAAAATGGTTCATCCAGAATCTAAAGAGTGCACTGCAAACAATGTTAACAGAACACACTAGACTGAATCAGAAGTTCGCAAATTTCCTCTTTGCATATCACAGTGCTGCACACCCCATAATCACCGACTCACCAGCTATTCTGTTCTTGGGTCATCATTTTCACTCATCGTTGGATCTCCTCAAACCCAATGTCAGCTGGAGTATGCAGGGCAAACAGCTGAGACAAATTGAGGACTTCTCAAACAACAAGGTTCAATGTTTCACTCCTGGTCAAGCAGTCCTGGCAACAAAAAAACTACAGGGATAATTTAAAGTTGGTACTGGACACAGTGGAGTTTGCGTTTGATGTCATCTGGAGACAACATCGATCAGTTGAGGAGAGCGGAGTCAATTGAGAGAGGAGAAAAGTGCTCAGAGCTGTCACAACCACTTCCTGCATGCAGTCCCAGAGACAAGTCCTACAGCCACCATGGAGAAGGTCCCAGAAGCTGAGATTGTCTCACACCCACAGGTCTCACCTGCCAAGCAGAGTGATTCCCCTTGTCAGGAAAGATGTTATCCCACAAGAGTAAGACATCCTTCACAATGATACATTATTAGTCCTGAATGGGACGATTTAAAATTTACTTATGCTGTGGATATCTATATAGTAGTTATATTATGTAGTATACTGTGACTAGCAATATATATGACTAGCAATATGTAGCATATTTGAGTTGATATGCACTCTGTATTGGGTTGGAATTTATAGTTAAACAGGGGGGTGTGCAATGTATTTAATATTTCAGTAATAATTGAGTAATATTGTAAATATATTGTTTGATTAAGCTTTCTTTGTTTACATAATTCATTGTGGGTTGTATGTAACAAGTATGTGAATGGCCTACATAATTATGCCATCACATCATATGTGAGCTTAGAAAAACAAAGAAATGCTGAATCACATTACCCACAAGAGTAAGAAATCCTCCACATCAATTATATCTTTAAGCCTGAATGGGACAATTTAAAGTTCACTATTCTGTGAATGCCTATATATGGTTGTATTATATTGTATAATGTATCTATAAACATAAACAACATAGAAATATAAATGATTCACCAATCCAAGTGCTAAAAAATCCTCGGCCTGGAGAGCTGAGCAGGGAGCTGGAGACCACTGGGTTCCAGGGGTTTTTTAGCACTTGGATTGGTGAATTGTTCATATTTTCATGTTCTATTAACACTATTGCGGGATCCTAGTTTTGGAGAACGTCTCATCTCGTGTTGTCGCTCATTCGAGCTACCTGTGCTCTGTTGGAAATCTGTGAATGTCTATAGAGTAGTTGTATTATATAGAATCAGAATCAGAATCAAAATCAGGTTTATTATCACCGGGATGTGTCATGAAGTTTGTTAACTTAGTAGCAAAACTTCAATGCTATCTATAATATAGAAGGAAAATAAATAAATAAATGAGTTACAGAATACCTATATTGAATAGGTTAAAATTGTGCAAAAAACAGAAATAATATATATTTAAAAAGTGAGATGGTGTTCAAGGGTTCAATGTCCACTTAGGAATTGAGTGGCAGAGGGGAAGAAGCTGTACCTCGTACTTGATGGTAACAGTGAGAAAGTGGCATGCCCTGGGTGCAGGAGATCCTTTATAATGGGTGCTGCCTTCCTGAGGCACTGCTCCTAGAAGATGTCCTGGGTACTTTGTAGGCTAGCACCCAAGATGGAGCTGACTAGATTTACAATCCTCTGCAGCTTCTTTCGGTCCTGTGCAGTAGCTCCCCCCCTCATACCAGACAGTGATGCAGCCTGTCAGTATGCTCTCCATGGTACATATATAGAAGTTTTTGAGTGTTTTCGTTGACATACTAAATCTCTTAAAACTCCTAATGAAGTATAGTCCCTTTCTTGGCTTTTTTATAACTGTGTCGATATGTTGGGACCAGGTTAGATCCTCAGAGGTCTGTATACTGTATATTGTGTGGATATAAACATTTCAGTAATATTGCTTGAGATATATGTGTGTGTGTATATATATATGTGTGTGTGTGTGTGTGTATATATATATATATATATATATATATATATATATATATATATATATGTGTGTGTGTGTGTGTGTAATTATATTGTTTGATTAAACATTCTTTATTTTTGTGTGTATAATTTATCACAGGTTATATGTCCGAAGTAGGTGAATGGCATGTCATTATGGCAGCATGTCCTATGTGCGCAACTCACTTAAATTAAAAGCGAATTAGACATGTTATTCCCAGCTTCATGTTTTTCTTTTGATTAATTCTATGTTTTAGTTGCTCTACAGAAGTTTATGATTGTCTTACCATCATGGTGCATATGGTTATAACAAATTTGCATTGAGAAACATCATTATCAACACTACAATGGCTTCCAGATTCTGCATAGGTGATGATTTTAAATGATTAGCCAGCAGGAGAAGTTTCTTTTGCATTATTTAGCATTTTACTGGAGAAATATATTCTGCTTTCAGTATTGGGTTCCAGCACAATAAAATAGTATTAATTTGAGTTCTAAGCAATACACCCAAAATACTGGAGGAACTCAGCAAGCCAGGCAGCTTCAATGGAAAAGAATAAACATTTCTAACCAATGTTTCTATAGATGCTGCATGGCCTGCTGAGTTCCTCCACCATTTTGCCTGCTTGGATTTCCAGCATCTACAAATTTTCCCTTTTTTAATTTCAGTTCTGCTTATCGAGAGGTTCTCTGTTGGTGGTTTTCAGTCTAATGTTCTGCTCTGATAAGTGCTTTGTATTCCAATTCTATTCACACAGTACCTTTTACTCCAGATGTATTTTCTATATCTGGCACTGATTTTACTAATTTAAACCATTCAGACAATTTGACATCCTTTTTGCAAGGTTTCTGTTCAAGTTACTTTGAAATCCCTCCTTCAGTGAATGATTTGTGTCTTCAGCATTTTCTGGCAAGTCACTCAAGATAACGTGCCTCAACATAGTTTCTTTACTTCTTGCCTTTTGCAATAGAAAATAATTGCTGTGCAGTAGACTCTACAATCAGGACATTCCTTGCTTCTGTGTAGTCACTAGAGTAATGGACAATGTTTATTAAGTACTCTGAACTCTTCAGCATTATGATGGTACAGATGTAAAGTTTTTAAATACAGCATTTAAAATTCTAAACCCCTTCTCTGTCCCATTAAACATGCAAAGCCAATTTTTTTTTCCAGAGGAAAAGGAATGAAGATGTCTTGGAATACACGCCAAATGGCATTAGGTTAGGCATGGCTATGACAATCTTAGCAGCATCTAAATTCAATGCTGCTGCAGTAAACAGACTAAGTGGTACAGTTATTTACTCCATTATCTACACACAGGTTGAAACACACAGATCTGGATGAATCAGTGTGCAGATTTTTCTTCTCAGCAGTACAAGGACTAACTGGCAGACTGACCTATTTGCAGAGACCACTGCAAGAAATCTACAAACTGTAAAATATATAGACGTCCTGTATGCCTAGTCACCCATACAGTATGTTCAATCCAATTGTAATTGCATTAATTGGTATTACATTCCCACTGCTCTTGATTAGTCCTTGTACATTCCTGACATTACTTACATAGACTCACTGTTTATCTTAAGTAATAGTGGTTTCTTTATTGCCACATCTGAAACATTGGGTATGTTCAGATGATTCACGGTGTTAAAGTAGAAGTACACAAAGTGGTCAAAAAAGAGATGTCCAACGTAATACAATCATGCAGTTTCCAGTTTGGATCCTCCTCCCACTAGGCTTTCAATATGCTAAGTCTAGATCCCAAGGAACACAGATGGCAACTTGACCCACCAGAACTCTACTGTGGACATTACTTCCACTGTCGCTTTGGCAGCAGCCAAGGGAATGTAGAGCCAGTCATAGTAGTTAGGTTGTGGGATAGGGAACACACCTCCTACTGCTTCCCTGGCATGGCCTTCCTAGTTAATAATGCAATAGGAGAGATCAAGCCAGCAATTCCACCAGTCACTGTGTTAGTCTGGATAAATGACCGCATCTCTGGCCAGGTGCTCCTCCAGGCTTGGTCTGACAGAGACTGGAAAGAGTGGCTCAGAAACCTTGAACTGGAAAGACTCAAACATAATCTCATATTGCTTTATGGCATACGGGAAGCCATTCAGTCCATCAATTTTATGCAGGCTCACAGAGCAGTGCCATTCAGTCACTAGTTTTTCTTGTAATCTATTCATCCCACATTTCCCACCTCCACTAGAGGCAATTTACTGTGGCCAATTAATTGACCAATCCATTACTTCTTTGAGGCATGGGAGGAAATCAGAGCACTGAGAGAAACACACATGGTCACAGGGAGAACTCTAGACATAGGCAGTACCACAGGCCAGGATCAAAGAGCAGTTGCAGGAGTTTAAGTCAACAGAACTTGTGAGACTTGTAAGCAGTGATTTGGACATTTTGAGCCTCTTTTTTTTTTCTTCGCTAGATGCAAGAAAACAAATTTGCAATTTGTACAAATATGCTTTCATGCAGAGGGTCCTGGTGCCAATTCGTGTTTGCTCAGCAGGAGAATGTTCATTGTTGCATATCTCTGGTTTGCTGAGCTCTGCAAAGCTTATTGCTGTGGTGATGTCCTTGTTACACTCATAGGAGAGAAGCCCAAGGAGAAAAAATGACCGTAGATACCCAAAAGTTTATCCCACATGAGGAACCGATGTGTATCATCATTCACAATCATAACAGCCATTAACTGTCTGGGAACTCTGTCTGAAGTGTAATCCATCCATGAATTTCGTTACTTAAAATGAAAGCTCTGAAATTTCCATTTTAACTCTTCTTTTTCTCCTCTGCTGAATTGTTTCATAAAACCTACCTTTCTGAGCTAGCTTTTTGCCACAGGCCTTAACATATTGCTTGGTGTTAAACTTTGTAAGATTATGCTCCTAAGAGGGATATTTGCTGATGATACATAAATTTAATTTTTATATTCTTACCTCCAAACTGAAAATACTGAACAAATTGACTTTCTAACTCTGTTTACCTTTGATGCTAGTAGCTCTACAGCTCTAGAGTGGATGCAATCTCACTGGCTCTCCACTCAACCTTGGATCATCTGGCTACTGTTTATTGATTACAGCTCAGCGTTCAACACAGTCATACCCTTAGTTCTAATCAATGAGTTCCAAAATTTGGCTCTCTTTACCTCCTTTGCAACTGGATCCTCGAGTTCCTTGTTGGGAGATGATATTGGAAATAACATCTCCTCCTCACTGACAATCAACAACAGCACACTTCAAGGATGCACCTCTCTGCTCCCATGATTGTGTGGCTAGGCACAGCTTGAACACCATCTATAAATTGGCCGATGATACAACTATTATGGGCAGAATTACAGATGGTGACAAGGAGGCGTTCAGAAGTGAGTGGATCAGCTGGTTGAGGGATGTCGCAGCAACAACCTTGCACTCAGCATCAGTAAGACCAAGGAATTGATTGTGGACTTCAGGAAGTGGAAGTCAAGGGAAAACGTACCAGTCCTCATTGAGGGATCAAAAATGAAATCGGTGAACACTTTCAAGTTTCTGAATGCCAACATCTTTGAGGTTCGATTCTGGGCCCAACATATTGATGCAATTACAAAGAAGGCACGACAGCAGCTTTATTTCATTAGGAGATTGAGGGAACTTGGTAGCTCACCAAAGTTTCACATATTTCTACAGACGTACCACGGAAAGCATTTGAACTGGTTGCATCACCATCTGGTATGGACGGGGCCACTGCACAGGATTGGAAAAAGCTGCAGAAAATTGTAAACTCAGCCAGCTCCTTCATGGGCACTAGCTTCTCCAGCACCCAGGACACCTTCAAAAGCCAATGCCTCAAAAAGTGGCATTTATCATTAAGGATCCCCATCATCCAGGACATGCCCGTTCTCATTGCTACCAGCAAGGAGGTGGTACAGAAGCCCGAGAACACACCTTCAATGTTTCAGTAGCTCCTTCTTTCCCTCTGCCATCAGATCTCTGAATGGACTATGAACACCTTCTCAGTACTTTTCCCTCTCCTTTTGCATGATTTATTTAATTTTTTTAATATATACTTCTTATTGTAATTTATAGTCCCTAATACTATGTATTGCAATGTTCTGCCACTGCAAAATAACAAATTTCATGACAAGTGCCAGTGATGTGAATCCTGATTCTAATTCTCACTGGATTATATAGTGGCAATCAGGAATTGCACGGAAGCATCCAAATCTTGTGATTGACTTCTCAACTGTGTACTTGGCAATACCCTTGGTACAAAGTGTAAAGATGTTCTTAGACACGGAACTGGATCACTCAGCTCAACCTGCACAAGTCAGGCATTATGCTTCTCGCAGGCACTCCCTTTCGTCGTGAAAAGAAAACTACAGACACAGGAAATCTGAAAGGAAACCAGAAAATACTGAAGACATTCAGCAAGTTAGGCTGATTCTGTGGAGCGGTCTACTGAGGTAATGAAGCTCTATGAAGATGAACACTAACTTTCTTCCCTTTTCCTCTCCTATCATTATTTCTATTTTATCAATTGCTTTTGTAATTTTAGAGCTGAAGTACCCCAGCCTGTTCAATGTTTCCTGCTAGGTATAGCTGCCTAATGATATCTTTTCAAATCCTGTCTCACTATATCCAAATCTGGTGTGATGTATGATTCAATACATGTGAAACATAACTTCCCTAGTTTTCCATCTACTTCTTTCAGATGAATTTCAGTAATTTGTATGTTTATTAACCTGTGCCATTATTTTAGTGGTTTGTACAATTTACCATTTGATGAAAAATTGTGGATTGGGAAGAGAATTTTAGGAATGGCATCTGAAGGTATGTCTAGCAATGGTGAAGCAATTAAATTCAGTGATGTCAGTAATTAGAAAATATGTGTCTCTAAACAGAAAGCAAAAGAATGGCAAGCATAAAGGAAAGTGAAGAGCAATAACAAAAAATGAAGTGTAGCTTAATTAGGAGGCTGTGGAGGCCAACAATCACATGGGTAAATTGAACAGTGTGTATTAAAATATGGACTGTGGAAAATCGTTGATCTGTCTGGAATGCATTGCAACAGTCAAGCTTAGAACTAAAAAAAGAATAAATGGGATTTTCAGGGAGAGGAATGCACTTAATAAGGTAACAATGAGAACAGAAGAGTTTGTATGGTACAAGCCAGTCACTGGATTCAATACCCTTCCCATTGACCGACTGAAAAATGACTAACTTTTTAGCAGTACGTGTTTCCCCCGCATCCTCCTTCACCTACAGACACACAACAAACCATACAATCAGATGCCTGTTACTTATAGAATTGTACACCATCCAGCTTCAGGTAGAGGTAAAATTTCTTCAATATTGTGATACATTGGATTTCCTTATCTGAGAGCTCTGCACTTTCCTGTTAACAGACTACCACAGTGGCTTGAGGAGAAGGACACAATCTTTTCAAGACAAATGAAGATATATAACAAATGGAAGAGTACAATAAATTTGGACTTTTTAGCATCACCAACACACTAAGGTCAAATACAAGATTCCGCCTCTGCCCCCACAGCAGTTGTCTAACATAAATTCCTTTAATAATAACCACACAAACTTTGTCAGGGTCATGCATGGACTGAATTATAAAGTAAAGGGATTCCTTTGGAAGAAAAAAACAGTGCGACTCATTCAATATATCAGCTGGTTTGCACACCACAGCACAAAATAAATTTTGTTTTTGGCCTACCCTAATAAGAGATAAAAATATAAGAGATAAAAACAGAGATAAAAATAAGACCCTATATTGTTTGCTCTGCCTGTCAATAAGATCAAAGTTGACTATATAGAATTTCATTGTTCAAGAAAACATAACAGTCATCAAGTCTACCTGGAAACACTTTTGCACTTATGTCCCCGTGAACTTGATTAATAGCCACAAAAGAATTCACGAGACTACATTCATTGGTGAACATCAATGCATTCTGGCTAATTGAGCATTCTGCACACGCTTTGCTCTGATATCACAAGTCAGAGTCAGCTTGCAGGATCACAGCTAAAGTAACTAGCTTAGTGCTGGATAAAGTACAATTTAATGAAGATAATAAAAAACTCAAGAGACAGTGGATAGACTTTTATCAAATACTGTGAAAAATTAAAGATATGTTATTGGTGACCAATGAAATATATAAGATTAGACATAGTCATGAGCAAATACATTTTCAAACTAAACTCAGTGGCAGATTTGACATGCACAGAATAAAAGGCACAATAAGATATTCCACTTACAACACTTATTATGTACGGTTGATTAACTTTCTCAACAAACATTATCTGTAAATTGCAAAGCTCACCATTTTAATCAGAGCAGCAACTTCAGCAACTTCCTTAATTCCTATTCAAATCAACATTTTCTTTAAGGCCATCAAGCCCAATCAGCATAAGTTTTATTTAACGATTTTAGGAGTTTAATAATACTTATATGGGGTTGTATGAATTAAATTGAATTGACTTTACTTCATACATCCTTCACATACATGAGGAGTAAAAATCTTTACATTACTTCTTCTAAATGTGCAATGTGCAATTTATAGTCATTTGTAATAAATATTATGTACAACAGTACAGTCAATATAGCCTGGAAATACAATTGTATCAGTGTGAATTAATCAGTCTGATGGCCTGGTGGAAGAAGGAACAGTTTGTGATTGAGGTACTCTGGTCCCCAATGATCCCTCGGGCCCTTTTTACACACCTGTCTCTGTAAATGTCTTGAATAGTGGGAAGTTCATATCTACAGATGTGCTGGGCTGTCCGCACCAGTCCTGTGATTGAGGGAAGTACAGTTCCTATAGCAGGCAGAATTGCAGCAATTCAGGATGTTTTCAATTGTGCCCCTGTAGAAAGTCCTTAGGATTTGGAGGCTCATACCAAACTTTTTCAACCATCTGAGGTGAAAGAGGCACTGTTGTGTTTTTTTCACAACACAGCCGGTATGTACAGACCACGTGAGATCCTCAGTGATGTGTACACCCAGGAACTTAAAGCTGTTCACCCTCTCAGCCCCAGATCATTGATGTCAATAGGAGTTAGCCTGTCTCCATTCCTCTTGTAGTCCACAACCAGCTCCTTTGTTTTTGTAACATTGAGGGAGAGGTTGCTTTCTTGACACCACTATGTTATGGTGATGACTTCTTCTCTGTAGGCTGCTCCATTATTATTTGAGACAAGGCCAATGAATGTAGAATCATCAGCAAATTTAATTAGCAGATTGGAGTTATGGGTGGCAACATTGTCGTGGTGTATAGAGAGTAAAAGAGGGGGCTTAGGATACAGCCCTGAGGGGCACCTGTGTTGAGGGTCAGAGTGGCAGAGGTGAGGGAGACCACTCTTACCACCTGCTGGCAATCTGACAGGAAGTCCAGGATTCAGCTGCACAAGGCATGGTGAAGGTTGAGGTCTCTGAGTTTCTTGTAAGGCCTGGAGGGAACTAGGGTGTTGAATGCTGAACTATAGTCCAAGAATGGCATTCTCACATAAGCATCCTTCTTCTCCAGATGTGTAAGGATGGTGTGTAGAGCTGTGGCTATTGCATCATCTGTCGATCGGCTGCATCGGTAGGCAAATTGTAGGGGGTCCATTGTGGGTGGTAGCATGCTGCAGATGTAGTCCTTGACCAGCCTCTCAAAGCACTGCTTATTATTAAGATGAGTGTGACAGGACGCCAGTCATTCAGACACCTTACTTTTTAGGTACAAGGGCAAAGGTAGATGTTTTGAAGCAGGATACCTGGGGTGTCCACGGAAGGCTGCATCTCTGGTGAAGGGGATCATGTCCATTCTGGACAGTTCACTCACCATTGGGCCCCTTTCAGCACTCACCTGTGGCTCCAAGTAGCTGTCGGCATGTGACAGCAGCCACACGCTGTTGCACCACTTTGACAAGCGGGATAAAACAGATGATGATAGCTGGTGGGCCTCATACCCTAGTGAGCTAGGGACACATCTGCCCTAGCTCGTGAACTCAGCTCCAGCGGACTGGGTGGTAACAGTGAGATCCAAAGGCCAGGAAGGCAGTTCTGCAATGCTTTATGGCGACCGCAGGGCATGACAAGGCACAGAGGAAGTCATGGTCACCCACTGCAAAGAAGAAAGACCCTATTTTGTGACTCATACCACTGGACCCGGACTTCTCAGGTTGAGAGAGAGGAACTGACCCCGTGCAATGACCTCTCCACTTTAAAAACTCTCCTGTGCAGGTCTTCTGTCATCGTTGGATATGATGGACAGCCAACAAACAATACTTCCATGAGTTTTGTTGTCCTGAAATAAATTTTGCAGCTTTGCTCCTCCAGTGACATTTTAAATTGTAGACAGCCACAAACTTCAGAGTTATTACTCTATCATACTGGAAAAAAGCATAAGAAACATCCAATCTCTCACAAGCAGAATATGAAAAAAAAGACAAGAATAAAATTAGATTCCATTGATATTTTGTGTGTTACAATATATTTTCATTTACAACCAATACTTAATTGGATCTCCTGCAAAAATGCTGAAAGTAGCCAAAAGGAAGTTTAAAACATAATTTCTATGGTTTGTACTCAGAGATAACTACTGAAACAAGACCAGCATAATTTCAAATGGCAACTCACCCCATTTCAAATATGTTCAGATTCTGTTTAAAAGAAGTCACCATGCATGTGTAGCCAAACAGCAGCAGCAGCGCATCAACTGCTAAGAAGGAGACAGAGAAATGCCTTCCACATTAAATCAGTTCCCTGCCAGGCAGACTCAATAAGCCTACCATAGGAAGGGTTAGGCAGGAGGTGGCTGCACTGGTTTTTTTCCAGATGCAACAATCTCAATACAGTAGATCAATGCAGAGAGAAACTTCATGCCCTAGCAAGATGTGTCAGGATGATATGCATATTCCTGTTTACAGAGCAGAAATTTTACAGGTATAAATTCCTTCAGTGAAATACCATTCATCAAGAAATACTAAGGTAGTCATTTCAGTACTCAGATTTATTTTTGTGTTAATATCAATTCAGATGAACTTGAAAAACATACCGTGGGGGACCTTTGGATGTTATCTAAGCTCTTCTGGCTGCGTATTATGACAATTAATAGGTGGAATGTGAGGAGACTCTTTATGCTCTTGATGAGATTTTTCCCTTTGGGAGTTCCTTGTAGCTAATTCCAACAATACTTCCCTTCTAGTGAGCTGCAGGATGAGGCTATGAGTACCACAATGTTTCATTCATAGAAACTTAGAAATATAGAAAATCTACAGCACAATACAGGCATTTCCGTCCACAATGCAGTGCCGAACATGTACTTACTTTAGAAATTACCTAGCCTTCTATTTTTCTAAGCTCCATATACCTACCCAAGACACTCTGAAAAGACCCGATTGTATCCACCTCCACCAATGTCGCCAGGAGCCCATTCCATGCACTCACCACTCTCTGCATAAAAAATTTTCCCCTGACATCTCCTCTGTACCTACTTCCAAGCACCTTAAAACTGTTCCCTCTCATGTTAGCCATTTCAGCCCAAGGAAAAGGCCTCTAACTAGCCACATGATCAATGCCTCTCATCATCTTATACACATCTATCAGGTCACCTCTCATCCTCCGTCGCTCCAAGGAGAAAAGGCCAAGTTCACTCAACTTATTCTCATAAGGCATGCTCCCCAATCCAGGTACCATCCTTGTAAATCTCCTCTTCACTCTTTCTATAGTTTCCATGTCCTTTCTGTAGTGAGGTGACCAGAACTGAGCACAGTACTCAAGTGGGGTCTGACCAGGGTCCTATATAGTTGCAACATTACCTCTTGGCTCTTGAACTCAATCCCATGGTTGATAAAGGCCAATACATCGTATGCCTTCTTAACCACACAGTCAACCTGCGCAGCAGCTTTGAGTGTCCTCTGGATTTGGACCCCAAAATCCCTCTGATCCTCCACACTGCCAAGAGTCTTACCATTAATACTATAATCTGCCATCATATTTGACCTACCAAAATGAACCACTTCACACTTATCTGGGTTGAACTCCATCTGCCACTTCTCAGCTCAGTTTTGCATCCTATCAATGTCCCACTGTAACATTTGACAGCCCTCCACACTACTCACAATACCCCCAAGCTTTGTGTCATCACTAAATTTACTAACCCATCCCCCCACTTCCTCATCCAGGTCACTTATAAAAATCACGAAGAGAATGGGTCCCAGAACTGAGACACACCGCTGGTCATCAGCCTCCATGCAGAATATGACCCGTCTACAACCACTCTTTGCCTTCTGTGGGCAAGCTAATTCTGGATCCACAAAGCAAGGTCCCCTTGGATCTCATGCCTCCTTACTTTCTCAATAAACCTTGCATTGGGTATCGTATCAAATGCCTTGCTGAAATCCATATGTACTATATCTACTGCTCTACCTTCATCAATGTGTTTAGTCACATTCTCAAGAAATTCAATCAGGCTCGTAAGGCACGACTTGCCTTTGACAAAGCTATGCTGACTATTCCTAATCATATTATGCCTTTCCAAATGTTCATAAATCCTGCCTCTCAGGATCTTCTCCATCAACTTACCAACTAACCAACTAAGCAACCAACTAAACAACCATTTACCAACCACTGAAGTAGGAATTATGTCTGTTAGTGTGATTTCCCTGAGGGTTAAGAATGACATGTGCTTCCTAGAAACATGGAGTAAACACTTCTTATGATCTCCAATAAACTGCACATTGAGAAGTGGAAACCTTTGCTGAGGGTGGAAAAACTAGGGTTATTAATGGGAACTCAGGTAGACACATAAATGAAGTTAAGGCTGTCTTTTCTGATGAGAATTACTAGCAGGTTTCAGAGCCTGAGATCCCCTGGCCACCTGAACTCTATGCAGTTAAAATCATTTCTTCACAAGTACACTTGTCCAGAGCCCTCTCTGAAGCAGCAGTGATCAGCAAGTTCAGAGAACACAGGCAGCAATATGATAGACTCTTTGAAGGGTCCAGTTATGTGGAGGATGAGCATCAATAACATTTTGTCACCCACTGAGGCAGCTTTCCAGGCTGAGAGTCTCCCACAGAATGACTCATATTTTGGCAATGGCATCCTTTGAAAACTTGAGTGTGCAAAATCGACTGCCTATTAGAGAAATCTAAGTAGAATGTGATGTCAATTGGTAAACTTCTCCTGAAAGGGAGATCTTTGCTCCTGTCCCAAGATTCCCAATACAGCATGAGTTCCCTGCCATGGCCATCTGAGGCATCATAAATATTATTTTTACTTAGCTTGCTCTAAGTTTGAGCTGTGAATATCATGAGCTTGTGCTGGAGCCTATGTTTGAATAAGTGAAAGAAGTTGTAGACTCACCCAGTTCCTGTATTATTGTAGTAGACCTGAAGTCAAATCTTCTTATAATGAAGAACAGAATTTTCCTTCTTAGCTGTTTGTTGTATCTGCATGTTTGATTTCAGTGGTTGGAGAACAAGAAGACCAGAGTCTCTGTAGATCATCTTTTCCAAATCTAGCACTATTTAAGCAATATGGAGCCTTTCTTTACTTATCAAGGATATCTCAAGATCCATCCAAGTTATACTGTGTCAGTGGAAATGAGTACAGTCTGGCCAAGACTCTTCATCAGGATTCTATACTCTTTTCCATAGCTACTGCCTAGTCTGCTGAGTTTGTCCAGCATCTTGTATGTGTTGCTTGAATTTCCAGCTTCTGCAGATTTTCTCTTGTTTGTTATACTATATCTGTCATGTTTTTGTCCACTCAGTTTATTGAATCAATCTTGAAGTCTTTCTGTATCCTCCACAAATTTACATCTCTGCTCTGCTTAATGTCATCAGCAGTCTTTGAAATACTATGTTCAGTATCCTCATCCAAATCACTGGTACATACAGTAAATGAACAGCTGAATTGCACGCAACACATTTCCTCCGACCTTACGCAAAAATAACCTACTTATTCCTCCTCTCTGTTTCCTGTCTGTCAATACTCTAATCCCAAAATGATGTGACTTAGTCTAGTACACTAACTATTTACCACATATTTAATCCAAGTACATCCTATGTATTGGTTTTCCTTTATCTATTCTACCAGATTTATTCTCAAAAATCCAGATGGTTTTTAAACATGATACGCCTTCCAGAAATACAAGTTGTTTTTGCTTAATCCTGTTGATATTTTCAAAGTGTCCTATTATTTCATCCTTTATAATATGCACCAACAATTGCTGAAGTTAAGATAACCAATCTTACTTTCCCTTTCTTTCTCCCTCATTTATTAAAGTAGGATTACATAATCTATATTTTGAAGACTGAAAACTAATAAATAATCTTTAGAATTGTGGAAAATGTTAACCAATGTATCCACAATTTCTTGGGCCATTTATTTTAGTAGTCTGAGACCAAATTATCAGGCCTTGCAAACTTATTGCATTTAGTGTCATTAATTTTTTCAACTTTTTTTTCACTAATGCTTATTTCCTGTAGTTCCTCACTTTCATTAGTTTCTTGGTTCATTTACATTTCAGGAAAGCTACTTGTGTCCTCTTCAGTGATCTCTCATTCATCTATTTAGTTGCTCTGCTATTTCTTTGTTTTCCATTATGAATTCTCTCATTTTTTGATTTTAGGGGACCTACAATTGACTTCTAACCTTTCTCTTCTTACAAATTTGTAGAAAACTTTTGTATCCCTGCTTTTGCTCCATTAATTGATTTCTTTGCTGAAATTACCCAGTTTCTAGATATGCTGCTTTGTCTGGCACTCATAAACAACTCCCTTTCGGATTAACCACTGTCCTTATCTCTTTGGTTTGCTATAGTCGAGTCCCTTTTCTTTTTACGTTCTTACACCAGGTACAAATGTACAACGAAGCAACAAGCAGTCTGCTGCAAGAAAGGATATGTATCAGACATGTATAACTGTTTCAGTTCCTCTATTTGTTCCATTGTTGTAACCACTTTATTTAATAAGATCCTGAATCAATCTTAACCAATTCAGTCCTAATATCTTCATAGTTTCTTTGTTCAGATTTCAGACCTTCATTTCAGAATGACTACTTCACTTTCCTTCTTAATGAATAAATCTATCATATTAATGTTAGATAAAGGACTGCGTGGTGGACTTGCATTTAAAGAATCAGTATGACAGCATTTCACATTTTTGGCCAATCTGTACTACACATCATAGTTAAAATAAGTAAGCTAATCATGTAAGTTAGTCAGGGCAGCCAAGGGACAGTCTTGTATATTTTGTGTTCTGCAACTTGCAACACAGCTGCACAATGTTTCCATCACTTGTACAACTGCACTAAAAATGCTCCTGCAATTCAGGTTTATTGACATTGACAGAGTAGATTTTAGATGGATGTCAATGAGACAGGCGTCTCAGTTCTTTGCCATTGGAGTGTGGCCTGAATTTCATGTTCCAGAAGAAACTGTAATGTTGATCTGGATTACTCGTGGGCTGTTCTGAGCAGAGTACAGAATAGCTTTACATACATACAATACCTTGAGGTTAAGAAACATTTCCAAAGCTACAATGTTCTCATGACTTCACGTATTACAGGAAAATATAAAATGAATGAATGCCAACATTACAATTTTATGTTCCATCATGTATCCTTAATAGCAAAATACTGATTAGCAGAGAAAACTGAATTAACATTTGATGGAAATCTAGAATATTCTGCAAGTTGCAGAACACAAAATAAACAAAATTGTCCCTTGGCTGGCCTGATGAACTTACATGATAACTTTTGAGTATCAGAACAGAATTCCAATTTTCTCTTCTCTTAAGTTTTATTTGTGACTTTTTGGTAGGAGATAAGTGTGGCTGATAGACTGAATGTGTCCCATTGGGAGATTCATCGGGCAGGTGGAATGGGATTAAATATCCACACCTGAGGGAAATGCTTCAGATATACCAAAAATTCAGCATGGCATAGGAATTGTATACAGTCCCAAAATGTAATCCCAGTCACATTAAAAAAAAGCACAGAGTTTGGAACATTTCTGGCTCAAGGCTGTCTTCTGATTCTGAACACAACGTTTTGAACAAACAAACCGCATTATTATTTTGCTGCGGTAGCTGGGGTGATGGAATGGACCAATGAGAAGTGCCAACTCTATTTTGCTGCTTTGGTTGAGGGACAAGAAATAAATGTTTGGAATGAAAATTGTTGTTGTTAGTAAGCAATTTGAAATATTGAGTTAATCACCATAATTAAACAACTCACACGGATGAAACCATCTATGACATTGTTATTTTGTTTACTTGTTTGTTATATTTTTAAGTTTATTTGTTCTCACTGTGGTGCATTGATTTGTAAAGCAATTATGTGGAAAAAAATAATACTCAACAAATGAACATTAACATTCCAGTGAATTATTTTATTATTTTAGCAGGCACTTATTCATCACTTGCTTCTCTCTGAAAACTATGAGAAATTTGTTTCCATGCATTGCATTTTCATTTGAGACCTCTTGTTTTAGCTTTTATGAAAGCTGTACAAATTCAAAGTTTGTCTGGAAGCAAAACAAAGTAAATGTAGAGACACAAGAGACTATAGGTACTGGAGACTAGAACAAAAAAAAAGCAAACTGTTAAAGGAGCTCGGTGGGCCAAGCAGCATGAGTGGAAACAAAGGGATATTTGACGCTTTAGGGTAAGATCCTGCATTTGGATTGTGAATGTACAGGTGTCTAGTATAGAAGAAAGACTGGGACTAGTGGGTGATAGACCAACCAAATGAGCTGGTTGACCAAATGAGATGGTCAGGTGGAGCCAGGAAGGGGAGAAGGTGCAGAGAGATAAAATACAGAAGTGTTAGTTGATAGCAGGACTAGGGGACGTAGCCTCAAGATTTGAGGGAGAAGAATTAGGACTTAGGCGAGGAGGGACTGCTTTTCCCAGACAGCGGTGAATCTGTGGAATTCTTTTCCCAATGAAGCAGTGGAGGCTACCTCAGTAAATATATCTAAGACACGGTTGGATAGATTTTTGCATAATAGGGGAATTTAGGGTTATGGGGAAAAGGCAGGTAGGTGGAGATAAGTCCATGGTCAGATCAGCCATGATCTTAATTAATGGCAGAGCAGGCTCAATTGGCCAGATGCCCTCCTACTGCTCCTATATCTTATGCTTTAATGAGATAGGTGAACACAGATAAAGTCAAAACAATGGAAGGTGGGGATGGGAAAATAGTGACAAGAGGGTGGAAAGTTACAGGTGGAAACAGATGAAGGCAGGATAAGAACAGATGGAGCCTGTAGGGAAGGGACTAGGAGAGGAAGGTTAAGGGAAAAGAAACCCAGACAGATAGTTGCATGGAGTCAGCTGGGGGAAGGATTGTCAGATTTTGTGAATAAATCCTGCGAAAGTCACTTTATGTGCTTAACAAAAGCCACAGCCTTTTGCAAACAAACCAAAGGTAGCTGCCTTGCTCTGTCAGCATTACATCAGACATTGTCTCTTAAAATGGACACAACAACTCAGTAACAGTGTTTGTGAATTATGTAGAACAGTTTCTGTTATGAACAATATATGCCATCCATCACTAATACATTACTCTACAGGATAATGGATTTAGGGAATGATTTTGGATAATGGAGGATGAAGGGCGTGCATGGAAAAGATTAACACAGATTAACAAAGGTCTGAGAACCCAGGTGGACAGGTGCGAGTCAATTACCTGGAAGTGGAAAATCCAGTGTGAGCTGTAGACTGTTCAGTCAGAATATGAAGTATTTTTCAGCTTTGCTTTTGGCCTTATCATGCCAGTAGAGCAGGCCAAGGACAGACAAGTCATTGTGCAATCTGATTTGATTCTTCACAAGTTAAAAATATACCCTGTGTTCTTGGTACTCCAGCCAAAGAGTTGTTGGGAATTTTTGGGAGTTTCTAGTACAGACTTAATACCCTGAAAGAAGTAGCTCCTTATGTATCAGTTACTTAATGGGGTGTTGGGAGACATATATTTTATTCAATAAATGGGGTTTTGTACAAAAAGATGAAGAGCCACTGGACTACGTGGTCAAACATTGTCCTCTTTGACAACAAATGCAATTTAAGTGGAAATAAATGAAAATAAATGGAAATAAATGGAAATTCTATGAAATAAATGAAGCAATCTGAAATATAGGGGTATTTTGAACTGAGGGGAGTCACATTGTGTGAAAAGTGGTTTGTTTTGCAGTGTTCATGTTTCAATGTGCATAAGTTTGGTTCCATCCATAAAACTAGCCAAGCTCCCTGTTGTAGTTATAAGTTTCTAAAGACTGCATCTATTAGGGAAGTTTCTTCAAACTCTACGCATGTTCCCAAAACCAGATTTTCAATTTTATTTAAATTCTTTATAGAACATTGAATAGTACAGCACAGTACAGGCCCTTCAGCCCACAATGTTGTGCCGACCCTCAAACCCTGCCTCCCAAATAAACCCCACCTTAAATTCCTCCATATACCTGTCTAGTAGTCTCTTAAATTTCACTAGTGTATCTGCCTCCACCACTGACTCAGGCAGTGTATTCCATGCACCAACCACTCTCTGAGTAAAAAACCTTCCCCTAATATCCCCCTTGAACTTCCCACCCCTTACCTTAAAGCCATGTCCTCTTGTATTAAGCAGTGGTGCCCTGGGGAAGAGGCGCTGGCCATCCACTCTATCTATTCCTCTTATTATCTTGTACACCTCTATCATGTCTCCTCTCATCCTCCTTCTCTCCAAAGAGTAAAGGCCTAGCTCCCTTAATTTCTGATCATAATCCATATTTTCTAAACCAGGCAGCATCCTGGTAAATCTCCTCTGTACCCTTTCCAATGCTTCCACATCCTTCCTATAGTGAGGCGACCAGAACTGGACACAATACTCCAAGTGTGGGCTAACTGGAGTTTTATAGTGCTGCATCATTACTTCGTGACTCTTAAACTCTATCCCTCGACTTATGAAAGCTAACACCCTATAAGCTTTCTTAACCACCCTATCTACCTGTGAGGCAACTTTCAGGGATCTGTAGACATGTACCCCAGATCCCTCTGCTCTTCCACATTACCAAGTATCCTGCCAGTTACTTTGTACTCTGCCTTGGAGTTTGTCCTTCCAAAGTGTACCACCTCACACTTCTCCAGGTTGAACTCCATCTGTCACTTCTCAGCCCACTTCTGCATCCTATCAATGTTTTTCTGCAACCTTTGACAATCTTCTACACTATCTACAACACCACCAACCTTTGTGTTGTCTGCAAACTTGCCAAACGACCCTTCTACCCCCTCATCCAGGTCGTTTTCTAACATTGTTAAAATAACTTTTAATCATTTTAAAATAAGTTACTTGCAGGAAAAGACTGCATTCTCTTATTAAAAAGCCTTATTCTTGATACTTGACACTGAGCATACAATCTCTGAAGAGTATTGATAGTGGCTGTGGTCATGCCTCTTGTAGAGACACTGCCCAGAAGAAGATAATGGCAAATCACTTCTGTAGAAAAATTTGCCAAGAACAATTATGGTCAAGATCATGATCACCCATGTCATACGACACACACGTAATGTATGAGTGAATGAATTCTTGATAGTAAACATATTTTCAAATGCACCATCGAAACACCTCCATTATGGCTCACTTAAATATTCTTAACCAAAAAATAATGTGAAAGTAACTACATTTAATTCTATTATGCATCCCAAATAGCTCCCATTATTCGAATATTTTACGTCTGTGAATTTAAGCAAAGTTATCGGCAACTTAAATTGTAACTTAATCAGTAAAATTTCAAGTACATTTTAGTTGCAATTTTTCAATTGCACTCAAAGTAGAAACCTTATCCTAGCTGACTAAATAATTACTGACTAAAACTGAATCCTTTAATTTCAGTTTTCAGTACGTATTACTCAATGTGTACTTCATATTGTGTTCTTTGTAATTCCTCATACAGTAACATACAACGAAGTTTGATATTAAGTAACCAGAATGAAATCCCAGGAAATCCCATAATCCCACATTGTAAAATACTGAACCTGATTATTCAGCCACCATGAACTAATGGCCCTCATTATAAATGGATGGAATAGTGTAA
Organism: Mobula birostris; assembly: GCF_030028105.1. NCBI lineage: Eukaryota > Metazoa > Chordata > Chondrichthyes > Myliobatiformes > Myliobatidae > Mobula > Mobula birostris. The sequence goes on along the minus strand of NC_092371.1, from coordinate 207,233,507 downwards.
AGCAATCCCCAAACATCAGTAAAAATCTCAGAATTCTGGAATAAGAATGGAGGCCATAAAATTCTGGCCTTAACCAAGAACAAAGAGCACATGTGAGTATTTCTGGCTCAGAGCCTTTGTTAACAGAAGGGTGAATTTGATCATTGGGAATAGAAGGCTATAGTGGCAGGGTTGTCTTCAGACAGAAGCATCCAATCAAAATGCTTAACTATTTAGTTAACTCTTGTTTTCTGTTCTTTTATTTTGCACGTGAATTGAAAGAGCAAACCAATGTTAGACTGGTTTGCATAAGGCACACAGGCACTGATTATTCAGGATGATGAGGTGAGTTCCTCTGGACCATTTCCATTTCGGGTTTGAGCACTGCTCTATCCTTGATCAACGGGGATCAGAATCACTTCCTCCTACTTAGTCTTTGACCAGAACTGGTGGTGGAAAGTTTAGATATAATGGATAACTCAGCAAAAGACATGGGCTGGGTTGTGTGGTGAGAGGCCTGGGCAAGGATGGTAAGCACCCAAGTGCTGGAGTATCCGAGACTAGATTTCAAGACTGAAATGAGAACAAGGTTTTTGACTAAATGCTTGATGAGAACTTCATGTGACTAGACAAGTAATCAAATGAGACAGAAATCCAGAAATCCTGAACCAAATTTAAGTTCTTTAAATATCCAAATCTTGGAGCCAAAACATGGCCTCCAATTAATGGAGCAGGTCAGAATTTTTAAAGGGACTGCATCAGCTATCTATATTCAGAAGAACTGGAGTGTCTAAACCCCAGAGGCTGGTGTGGTTGGCGGGGTCCTGTAATAGGACCTCCTTCCTGCTGCGAACCTCTGTCAGTGCTGACTGCTCAGGAAGACATTGACGTTAATTATGGATCAGTGTCGAGCTTGGGATGCCCCTTTTAGGAGCCTAGCACCGTACCTCGTGTCCAAACTCTATCCAGTCAACACTGAACTACTGTTCACCTTGAACAGATCATGAATCCAGAAGCTTCTTAACAGTGAGGACCTGTTTCAAATCCTTGTAGATGGAGGGAATTTTGACTGGCTCAGGTTTTGCAACCATCCCTGAACATCCTTCTGAGGATGACCCCCTAGGTACTGTGGCAATTCAGCAGACTCCATAGTCTCCTCTCTAGGTTCTCTAGAGTCCCTTGTTGAAACAGAGTCCAAATTGGAGTCCTTATCCGACTCCAGAGACTTAACCAAATCAGAGTCCAAATCTTCATCTGTATCCTCAGACGATGGCAAGGCCCTAGGAATTGTCTTTGTCCTCCTGGGACAAGACTCTGAGAATCTAGGTTTAGAAGTCTTATCCTTAAATGGGACTTAGCAATTGGTTCCTTCAGGCTTAGTTGTTAGGGCTTCCCTATCCTCATTCGCAAAGTCAACATCTCCTGTATGACCCAAGAGAGGGGACGTCTGTCCAGCACAGTTGCGGTTATGTGCTGACTCAGCTCCTGCAGAGCTATGTTGAGTCAGTGGGCTGTCCCCAATTCCAGAAAGTTACTAGATACCCCAGAGTCCACCTTTCACTGGTTCTTTCCTCAGGAGATCTCTGTCTTCAGCATAACACCGGAATCTGTAGGGTTGGGAGTATTGGCTACTACTGTCTCGTTCCTCCCAATGCTCAATGGTCTTAGCAGTTTCCCAGCAGCTGTTGGTTGGGACATTTGGCCTGTAGGTGACCTGCTTCCCTGCAGTTAACTCCTTATACATAATCAAAACTAAATGGACCAAAATTAAGTGCAAACGTATTTATTCATCCCTCCACTTCTTCACTGCAGCAGATTTATCCCCACTGCTTTGCCAGCTGTCTGCCTCAGACAAAAGATTTGTAAACATATTGAGATCTAAAGATGAACTTGGGTCTTCAGTGAAAATTCAATTCTATAGCAAAGCTCAATAAAAAGCAACAAGGAAGAAACAGAGGTCCAAGTATTTTATTTGGTTAGTGTTGGAAGCACCAAGAAATTATGGGGCTTTGACCAAATTTAAATTCTGTAGTCATCCCATGTTACAAAACATATCCAAATGCAAACTCGTGGCTGGATGGGTGATTGGTAGAGTTCAAATCAAGCCTAACTATATAATTTAAGATCTTCTAAAGAGATGGCTAGCTCTGGAATTTTCTAACTTTTCAACTTAATGAATAAATTATGTTCAAAGATACCAGATGAGAATCATGCAAGATAATAGATGCCACAATTTTAGGTAACATTCAGTTCTTCTGGAATGGAGATGTGGCTTTGGTTGGGACCTATAGCTCTGAAGAACAGGTTCTAACTCAGCATTGCATTGCATTAAGTTGGATAATATGAAGGTAATTTTCACCTTTATAGCCTAGTTAGTAATTTAACAGGAACAACAGTAATGTTAGCATTACTTTACAATATTAGAAAAATATATACACACTAATTATCAGCCTGGTGAGAACCATAAAGAACTGTTTCAAATATTCCCTTAGCAATTTTGTAAAATATTTCTTTGAAGACTTCAGCATGGAAGGTGTAAGGCCATTTTTCTTCCATCTAGAATTTAGACATGCTCATAGAGGAAGATACATCTAGTTCAAAAATCAGGATCCACAGTGCAAATGATCAAATCTGGCTTAAAAGGCTTAATACAGCTATATGCTATATCAAAAGGAATGCTGATGAACAGACATACTTAGAAATGTCAATGTATTAATGCTCCATATTACGGGTAACTCTGCTCTCTATAGCATCACTCTACTCTCTTAATTTCTTGCAGAGTAGACTGTTGGAGACCATCAGTCATTCAATTTTCAGGCATCTTTCTTTTAATGGTTGACTCTTGAAGTCTACTACTTTCTCATCCTTAATAAAGCACTGTGTATACATTGCATTAGGCACTGTTCTCTGCTGGTGGCATTAAGCAAGAATAAATAATAGATCAACTCCATGACATTGGTAAGATCATGGGAACAAGTGCTCTTCACTCACTTGAACCTGGGTTCCTGTTCAAACAGCTCTGGCTATTTTGTGAAATAGCTCCATACATACATCCCTTCTCCTGTATCCAATTATTTGACTAACACCAATTATTGTTTGCAGGAGTTAGCTCTAACATTTACTATTGCTGTGAAAGTGTTTTACGACTTCTCTCTTTAAATTCTTGCCCTCTAATTTTTTTTAAATTATTTAAAATGATATGAAGACACGTAGTCCTCTCTTATTGTCATTTAGTAATGCATGCATTAAAAAATGATACATTAATTTATGCAGCACAGCAACAAGCCCTTCTTGCCCAATGAGCCCATTCTGCCCAATTACACAGTTGTGACCCATACATCGTTGGGATGTGGGAGGAAACGGGAGTGCCCAAGGAAGCCTACGCGATTATGAGGAGAAGGTACAAACTCCTTGTGGACGGAGGTGGGAATTCAACCCGGCTTGCTAATACTGTAATAGCGTTATGCTAACTGCTATACTGCCGTGCCACCCCTGTTCTTAGACCAACCAACCCAGGCTGAGACTGCAGCCTGCAAAGATCATTTTTCTCTGCCTCTTCTATCAGTTTGTCTAATATCATGAAAACTGTATCAGATTTATCTTTAAACTTCCAGATGTTAGAGAATGCGGAATTACTTTCCATAATCTCCTGTTAGTTAATCCTGAATTCCAGATATGATTCTAGTAAATCAATGCTTAACTATTCCAAGACTAATGTAAACTTCCTCACTCAAGAATTCTAGTTATTTGTTGGGAAGTGGATATTATACTGATTGCTGTTGTCTAGACAAAGTGGTGCTGAGCTAACTTCTTGAACTGCTGGAGTCCTTTTGTGAAGGGTTCTCACAATTTTTGGTACAGAAATGGGCACTTTCTGCCCACCTCATTCATGCCAACCTTGATTCCTTTCTACACCGATTCCATAATTAGACACATAATTCCTCTATAACTAAATTCTAATCCAAATGCCTTTAAAGCGTGGTAATTGTATCTTCCTTCATTACTTCCTCTGGCAACTTGTTCCAGATATTCACCACTTTCTATGTAAAAAATTTATCCCTCAGATCGCTTTTAAATATTCCCCAATTAGACCTCTTGGGAAAGCAGCTAAAATAATCAAAGACTCCTCCCACACTGCAAATTCTCTTTGTCCCCTTGTTCCATCAGGTAGAATATACAAAAATTTGAAAACATGTTTCAAAATTTCAGAGGTACATTTAATGTCAGAGAAATGTATACAGTATACATACTGAAATTCTTTCTCTTTGCAACCATCCAGAAAAACAGAGTGCCCAAAGAATGAATGACAGTTAAATGTTAGAACCCCAAAGCCGCCTCCAGCTCCCCCTTCCCACGCGTAATCAGCAGCAAAGCAATGATCCCCCCTCCCCCACTACCAAGAAAAGCTTTGGCACCCTCCACCGAGCACTGAAGCATGCAGCAAAACATCAATGAAGACACAGACTTGCAGTACCTCAAAGACTTCTTGTTCACCCGGTAATTTGACATGCTACAGGCTCTCTCTCGCCATAATAAGGGAAAAAGGGATGTCTCCATTTCACAGCGAAAGGGAGACATAACAAACAACTCGCTGATTTACGATGTTAATCATCGTAAAAAGTCCGTTGTATCGCTCTTTCCGAGGTCTGTACCCAAAGAACTTGGGTCTCTAGACACACAGCCAGAGATCTTCCATCTCCCACGACACACCGAATTCCTGCAGAGGCACCGACCTCGAGTCTGCCTGCCTCCAGAGCCACAAGATCCCAAAACCCTGAAGGCGCACTAGTCTTCTATGCTGTGTCCTTGGTATATCGAATAACGGCCAGTCATGAGACCCCGAAAGCAGATCCCATTCCCGCAAAGAACCAAAGTCAGTGTGTAACTCCAGGTCAGGGTCTTCGAAAGAATCCTGAAAGGGAAAATAGAGATATTAAAGATAGAAATAGAACTGTTTCCGAAGGTGCAAGCAGAGGAGTCTCCGATAAGCGCTTTCGTCTCCTAAGCTCTACTCCTGTCACCCCTTGTACCACCATCTTTAAGAACAGGCTCTATCCCTCTGCTATATGTCTCCTGAATAGTATTGGTAATTCATAAAGATGAATTCCTGATCTTTCAGTCTGCCTTGCATGTTATTTATCTAACTGCATGGCAGTTTGTTTGTAACTATAAATATATTCTGCATTCTATCATTGATTTTGACATAGATATACTTATATTTGGAATGGTCTGTCTGGATGGCTGCAAAACAAAGCATTCCACTGTACCAGTAAACCACTTACCAGTTAAATCCATGCCCTCCAGTTCTAGACTCCCCTCCCCTGCCCTGCCCTGGAAAAAAGTGACGTTGACTCTTTATCCCATCTATATCCCTCATAATTTTATAAATCTCTATAATGTCATCTCTTAGCCTCCTATGTTGCAGCGAAAATAAATCAAATTTACTGTATCCCGCACCCTATATTCCAGGTAACATCCTATTAAATATCTTCTGCATTCTCTCTATTGCTACCACATCTTGCCAGTCATAAATTGACCAGAACTGTGTTCAATATTCTAAGTGCATTCTAATCAATGTTCCATACATATGCAATGTGATGTTCCAACTCTTATAATCAATGCCTTGGTCAAATATGGCACACATGCCAAATGGCTTCTTCACTGCTCTATCCACCTATGTCACCACTTTCAGTGAACTATGGACTTGCAACCTAAACTCTCTCTCTGCCTCAATGTTCCTTTAATCATTGCCATTTACTCTGTGTATTGACAGAATCTGACTACTTGAACTGCATTACATCGCACTTGTTTGGATTAAATTTCACCTGCTGTACCCATCTTTCCATCTGATCTATGTTCTGCTGTGTCCTTAGACTACCTTACTCACCCCCAATGCCAAGACCAATTTTTGTGATCTAAAAATTTGCTAATTATACCCCATCCTGTATTTTGTTGGAAAAGGAGGTCCAGGATTTAGATGAAGTCCTAATGAAGATACAGTGATGTATTTCTAATTCAGGTTAATATACTGGGGAGGAGCCTAGTGGTGCTGAGATAGACCAAAGAACAATATAGCACAGGAATAGTCATAGTCATAGTAATAGTCATACTTTATTGATCCCGGGGGAAATTGGTTTTCGTTACAGTTGCACAATAAATAATAAATAGTAATAGGACCATAATAGTTAAATAGTAATATATAAATTATGCCAGTAAATTATGAAATAAGTCCAGGACCAGCCTATTGGCTCAGGGTGTCTGACCCTCCAAGGGAGGAGTTGTAAAGTTTGATGGCCACAGGCAGGAATGACTTCCTATGACGCTCTGTGCTGCATCTCGGTGGAATGAGTCTCTGGCTGAATGTACTCCTGTGCCCACCCAGTACATTATGTAGTGGATGGGAGACATTGACCAAGATGGCATGCAACTTAGACAGCATCCTCTTTTCAGACACCACCATGAGAGAGTCCAGTTCCATCCCCACAACATCACTGGCCTTATGGATGAGTTTGTTGATTCTGTTGGTGTCTGTTACCCTCAGCCTGCTGCCCCAGCACACAACAGCAAACATGATAGCACTGGCCACCACAGACTGGTAGAACATCCTCAGCATCGTCCGGCAGACGTTAAAGGACCTCAGTCTGTCAGGAAATAGAGACGGTTCTGACCCTTCTTGTAGACAGCCTCAGTGTTCTTTGACCAGTCCAGATTATTGTCAATTCGTATCCCCAGATACTTGTAATCCTCCACCATGTCCACACTGACCCCCTGGATGGAAACAGGGGTCACCGGTACCTCAGCTCCTTAGTCTTTTTCACGTTAAGCTGCAGATAGTTCTGCTCACACCATGTGACAAAGTTTCCTACCATAGCCCTGTACTCAGCCTCATCTCCCTTGCTGATGCATCCAACTATGGCAGAGTTATCAGAAAACTTCTGAAGATGACAAGACTCTGTGCAGTAGTTGAAGTCCGAGGTGTAAATGGTGAAGAGAAAGGGAGACAAGACAGTCTCCTGTGAAGCCCCAGTGCTGCTGATCACTCTGTCGGACACACAGTGTTGCAAGTACACGTACTGTGGTCTGCCAGTCAGGTAATCAAGAATCCATGATACCAGGGAAGCATCCACCTGCATCGCTGTCAGCTTCTCCCCCAGCAGAGCAGGGCGGATGGTGTTGAACGCACTGGAGAAGTCAAAAATCATGACCCTCACAGTGCTTGCTGGCTTGTCCAGGTGGGCGTAGACACGGTTCAGCAAGTAGACGATGGCATCGTCAACTCCTAGTCGGGGCTGGTAGGCGAATGGGCCCTTCTGTGATATCAGTGCTGAATGATCTCCGTGCTAATCACATTGCTAAACTGATGTAAATCTCTTCTGCTTGCACATAATCCATATCCCTCCAATGCTTGCATACCAAAGCTTCTATCTAAAAGCCCCTTAAATGGTACAATCTTGTCTGCTTCTACCACTACTCCTGACAGCCCATTCCTGCCACTTACTACGCTCTTTATTAAAAACAAGCTTCACAGATCTCCTTTACACTTCCCCCTCTCAGGATAAGTGCATATCCTCCAGTATCTGAGATGTCCAACTGGGCAAAAGAAATGATTCTATCTGCCTTAACTATACCACTCATAACTTTATTCACTATCAAGTCTCCATTCAGCATCTAATGCTTCAGCAGAGAAAACACGTTTGTTTAACCTCTCTTTATTGCTCATACCCTCTAATCTAGGTGTTGCTAATTATTATATTCCTATCCTTCACTTCTGGTGCGTCGACCGCCTACCTTGCCGTTTCTTTAGAGGTTGAGTTGCTAGTTGGGAGTTGAACCCTGCACGGATGGAATGCATGTAAAGAGCCAGCTGGATTCGAACGTGGGACCACCACCTCAAAGTCCAGTGCAGATTCCAATACGCCACTGGCCAAAATCTTGGTAGGATTCTCGTAAACCTCTTTTGTACTGTACAGACAATAGCCAAAGTGAAGACTGTCAAAAGCATTACATAGCTCATAGCTGTAAAATGTCTCAGTGCCTATACCAATGTTTTTGTTCCTTTTCATGCCTTGTGGCACATGGGGTGTCATTTTTGCCATTTCCGTAACATTTGACTGTTTTTTTCCACCAGGCCGGGTTGCTAACTTGACGCTGAACTGGGCACAGATGGAAAGTGTGCGAGGGGGTGGCTGGATTCGTTCTCAGGAGCATTCGCCATGAAGTCTGGTGCTGTCGCCACTACATCACCGGCCGGCTGCCTATACCAATGAAGGGACAAAAACCATTTGACTTCTTTACCACCCCATCTACTAGTGTGGACCTCTCAGAAAGCTATGCATTTGGACCCTGTAATCTCTCTGTCCATCACTGCAATTAAAGATCCTGCCATTGACTGCATATTTTCCCTTTATATTTGACCTCCCAAAGAGCAGCACCTCACACTTTCCCAGATTGAACATCAGTTTGATGTCCTCATGAGCTTTCTGCTTTTGCCCTTCTAGGTAATAGACAATGAGGGTTTGGCAAGTGTTGACAGAGGAGGCTATGTGAGTAACTGCTGTGCATTTTGCTGATAAACGTCGCACTGATGGCAGAGGGAATGGATGTTTAGGGTGGTGGATGGAGTGTTAATCAAACTGGCAGCTAAGTCCTCGATGGTGTCAACTTTGCCTTTCTTGTAAGGGGACTCATCCAAGCAAGTAGAAAGAATTCCAATCTGCTCCTGACCATTCTCTAGATAGTGGAACGGCTTTGGAATGTCAAGATGTGAGTCTCTTGCCTCAGGATACACAACTTCTAACTTGCGCTTTTCACTGTTGACCCCACAGATGAAGATGGTAGTAAAGGTAATGCCACTGAATAGCAAGTGTATGTGACAAGAGTCTCTCTTACTGGTGATGGCCTTTGCCTGGTACTTTACATACAGCACAGGAACAGGTTAATGGGCTCATCACATATATGTCATACTTCTGAGGGTGATGTTACTTGCTTATAATTTGAGTATAACTGAGTGCTTTCTAGGTCTTGCTGCAGGCTGGTATGGGCTGTTTCATTTTCTGATTAGTCACAAAGGAACTCAGCACATGCAATCATCCCTATTCTTGATCTATTGATGGGCAACAGACCATTAAGCAGTTGGAGCTGGTACATCAAATTAGCATTCATTTTTTAAACAACAAAATCTGGACCTTTGATAACCACAGAGAAAAGAATGATGGTCAAGAATGTACCAAAGCTGAAGGTAAAGGAGAAGCAGCAGGTCTTCATAAATAAGAACATGCAAGGATAGTAGGAGCCATGTATGTCTCCAGTGTGGGTGGGCTCCTTCATCAGTGCAGTAAGCTGTGGCGCTGAAAGCTAGGATTAACAGATATTCTATATTTTTGAGGTGGTTAATTTTGGTCTTGCCACCCAACGGCACCTAAAAGCACGATGACAGTGAAATGAAATTATAGAGCTTACAGATGAAACTTCACCCATCCCAGTGTCAGAGGTGAAGTTTGATTATGGCAGCGAGTACCTCTGTTGAGAACATTCGATACAAGTAAAACTTTGCAGACATTTAAAAAAAAATAATCCAGAGCCCCAAAGCAACTTTCTTAGAAGCCACCAGAATCTGTACGTTGCACAGGTGGTACCGCAACTCCATGAAAGCAATACACGGCCAAAATAAAAGGAAAACTAAAGTTCTCCTTCATTCTTGTGGCTGCTTTGAAGTATTGTGAAACAGACTTGTGCTCTGTGTATTTTTCGACACGTCACTGTGGTAGTCAGTTTTCTTTGTCATAAATTTTTGAGAATATGTGTGATTTTCTGGTCTGAATGGCTTTAAAGAACATGCTTCTGTTCTCTTAAGGCTTGCAGAGGGAAAGAAATGATTTGGAGTGTAAACTTTTCTTCTCCACTGTTCTATTTCACACAAATCGGCTTCTTTTAAATTTAAGTGAATCTGAAGTGCCAAATAGATGTCTTCCACCAGAAAATAAACAAAGGGGAGAAGCCAGGTCCTGAATTTAAGCAGAATTGATACCAAATTTGCCTCATTTTCTTTGGCAGTCTACTCAGAATACTTGTAATTTTTTGGAAAATATACTTGCCAGTGGTGCTACAGTCACAGAAAAAGGCCTATCAGCCCACTGAATACTGCTGACATTTATAATAATGCTATTTTAAACTGCTTTTTTTTCATCAACTCCCCCCTCCCACCAGATTTTACCACATACCTAAACACTAAGGGCAATTTCTAATGGTCAGTTACCCTACCAACCCATGTGTTGTTGGGATATGAGAGGAAATGTGATGACTTGAAATTGCTGAACTTAGTGCTGAATCTGAAATATGGCAAATTGGAACATTACCTTATATTTTGAATGACAATCACAACATCCCAGGTCCAACATTAAGTGCAACAATTTCAGATAACCAGTGTTCCCATAAATTACCACTTCTGATTTATAGCTTAACACCCTGGTTCACAGTTTTACTGCTATGCTGTGGGTACTTAATTTTAGCAGTTCTGTAAGAGCAGTCTGTTTGGCTTTCAGTCTGTTTGGATTATTGTTGAAGATAAGGGATGCTGAGGGATGTGTGTCATCCAATTAGGATGGTGGAACCGGGAGGTTTTGTGAGGGACACTAAGGTTGATCTTGGTTTTTTTTTGTTCAGTGGGAGATGAAGACAGAAGACATTGGAGAGAACCAGTCGTAAGATTCAATCCGGTGGGGGATCGTGATTTGATGGAGCAAGGTGATGGGGTATACTGAGGAATGGTAAATATGACTTTTGGTGGATTTGAGCTCCAACTTGTGCATATTTGACTGTTTAATTATAATGGGCCCTTTTAATCTTTTTTTCCTTCTTTTCTTTACTAACCCATTAGTTAAGTTAAGATTCATAAATATAATTCCTTTAATTGTATGCCGTGTGCTGTCTGTTATATCTTGGCACTGAGTTATAATAGGATAGCAAATTACACAGCATCCACACAACCCGGGGTTTGGGGTAGGAGAGCCAGCTCAATCTCACTGGTTTGGCGGGACTGGCATGTGTATTCTCTAGACTTACGCAGCCAAGAAAACCAGCAGGGTTTCACAGCATTCAGAGTATTTTATTTTGGTAATATTGAAGAAGTATTCAGCTTCTCCAACCTACATTTCCTCAGGGCTGATCTCTTTTTTTTTCCTTCTTTGCACAATATCACTATCTTCCTGCCTCCATTTTCCCCCTTCTTGTCATTTAATATCTCCTGTCTTCAGCTCTATTACTGGCATTCCCTGACATTCCTTTCTGCCCCAGCTTTCTCTGCATCTAACTCTTCCTGTGTCTGATACAATGTCATCAACCTGTGATGCTAACTCTGATCCTCTCTCTGGTGCTGGTAATGAACATTCATATATACCGACCATGGTTTTCGGTTGGGTGCTGGACGCTCAGAGAGATTTGGCGGGGGGCCGTGGTCGAGTGGTCGGCGACTTGGGCCGGCTCCCCCACCGGACTTAGTCTGGTGAGGAGGGTGTGAGGACACCCAGCAGGACTAAAAAAAAACAAGACCTGACAAAGGGCGGATGAGCTCCTTGAGCCATCGGCCATCTTCCATGGACGAGATTAAAGCCTCACCACGTATCTACGAATTGTATGCTATGCACCTAGTTAGAAGAGATGATGACTTGGGCGCTGCACTGTGTGCCTGGACCTGCCCAAGGCCTCGGCCTAAGGAAGGGCCAAGCTAGAAGAAGCAGCTGCGGCTGCAGGCCGACACGGCCTCGGGTTCAAGTTCGGCGGGGGTGGTGGCAGGCGATGCCAAGGCAGCCAGCGAGAATTAACTGGAGGAGAGGCTGTACTTGGTGCTGTCGCAAGATCGAAGAAGAGAGAGGTGCATAGCCGCCCACCCCGGATTCGGGATGGCACCCATCCAACAGCAGAGCTACTTTGGAAAATCATCATTTAGAACCAACAGTGATGAAGGAACAGTAGTATACACTCAGTGTCCACTTTATTAGGTATTTCTTGTATCTAATAATGTGGCCTCTTAATGTGTGTTTGTGATCTTCTGCTTCTGTGGCCCATCCACCCCAAGGTTCAACAAATGTGTTCACAGATGCTCTTCTGCATGCCACTGTTGCAACGTGTTCTTACTTCAGTAACTGTTGCCCTACTGTCAGCTTCAACTATTCTGACCTCTCTCATTAACAAGGTATTTTCAATCACAGAACTGCAGCTTACTGGATATATTTTTTAGGGTTTTTTTGCAGCATTCTCTGTAAACTCTAGAAAAGGGGACCCCAACCTGGGGTCCTCAGACCCCTCAGTTAATGGTTGGCATCCATGGCGTAAAAAAGGTAGAAACTGCTGTACATGATAATCCCAAGAGATCAGCAGTTTCTGAGATACTCAAGTCGCCCTGTCAAACACCAGCAAACTTTCCACGGTCACAGTCACTTAGATCACATTACTTCCCCATTCTGATGTTGCTCTGCACAGCAAGTGAACCTCAGCCATTTTTGAGTGATTTGTTTTTTCATTGAGTTGCTATCACATGATTGGCTGATTAGATATTTGCATTAATGAGCAGGTGTATAAATGTACCTAATAAAATGGCCACTGAGTGTTATTCTGAAACAGGACTTTGTGGGATTTGGAGAGGAACCTGCAGTGATAGTGTCTCCTTGTGCCTGTTGTTCAATGTGTGGATTTGGGATCTATGGCTGAATAATTTGGCAGGGTGTGAGAACTAGAATGATAGGGCTTATAATTGGGCTGCTGGTATATAAATAGATGCAGTGTGTAATGAGATTGTGAGGAAGTGCAGGCAGATGTTAGGGTAAGTTTGCATTTGGTAAGATAAGTTGAAGTGCAACATGGGTCAAAATCAGAAAGGGTGATGAATACAAGACTGAAGGTGTAATATTTGAATGCATACTGTTTACGGAGTAAGGTAGATGATCTTGTAGCGCAATTCGAGATTGTCAAGTATGATGTTGGCATCACTGAGTTGTAGCTCAAGGAAGATCATGGCTGGGAGCTTAACATCCAAAGATACACCTTGTAACAAAATGACAGGCAGCTAGGCAGAGGGGGGCTCTGTTGATAAAAATTGAAACCAAATCCTCAGAAGTAGGTGACATATGATCAGACAATGTAGAATCCTTGTGAGTAGAGTTAAGAAACTGAAAGGATAAAAAGACCCTGATTGGAGTTGTATACAGGCCTCTAACTAGCAGTCAGGACGTGGGATACAAATTACAATGGGAGGTAGAAAAGGAAAGTAAAAAAAAACAATGTTACAATCGTCATGGTGGATTTCAATATGCAGGATGACTGAGAAAATCAGGTTGGCTGTGAATCCCTTGAGAGGGAATACCTGGAAGATTGCTTTTTAGAGAAGATTGTGCTTGAGCCCATTAGAGGAAAGGTGTACATTAGGTGTAGTGTACTGAAACAAATTTGATTAGAGAGCTTAAGGTAAAGGAACTCCTACTTATCATAATTTGATAGAATTCACCCTGTAGTTTGAGAAGCAGAAGCTAAAAGTGAATTATTACAGAGGAGTAAAGGGAATTACAGAGGCATGAAAGAAGAGCTAGCCAGAGTCTATTGGAAGGGGACACTAGCAGGAATGATGGCAGAACAACAATGACTGGAGTTTCTAGGGACAATTTGGAAGGTGTATGATAGATACATTCTAAAGATGAAGAAGTATCCTAAAGGGAAGATGGGGCAATCGTGGCAGACAAGGGAAGTCGAAGAGAATATAAAAGTAAAAGAGAGGACAATAAAGCAAAAATTAGTGGGAAGTTAGATAATTGGCAAGCATTTAAAAACTAATAGAAGGCAACTAAAAAACCATATGGAGAGAAAAGATGAAATATGAAGGGATCTAGCCAATAATATAATAGAGGATACCAAAAGTTTTTTTTTTCAGATACAGTATACTGCAGAAAGAGTAAAATAGAGGCAAGGGCAGATACCAGACTGCTGGAAAATGATACTGGATTGGTGGAAATGGGGGACAAAGAAATAGTGCCAGAAGTTAACAAGAATTTTGCAATAGTTGTCGTTATGGAAGATACTAGCAGCATACCAGAAATTTGATAGTGTCGGGGGCAGAAGTGAGTGTTGTTGGTATTACTAAGGAGAGGATGCTTAGGAAGATGAAAGGTCTGAAGTAAAATAAATCACTTGGACCAGATAGACTACACCCCAGGGTTTTAAAAGAGGTAGCTGAAGAGATGAGAAGGAATTAATCATGATCTTTCAAGGATTACTAGATTCTGGAATGGTTCCGGAAGATTTTGCAATTGCAAATGCCACTCCACTCCTTAAGAAGTGAGAGAGGCAGAAAAAAGATTGTAATTAGCCTGACTTCAGTGATTTGGAAGATGCTGGAGTCCACTATTAAGGATGGGGTTTTGGGGTACTTGGAGGCACATGATAAAATAGGCCACAGTCAGCATAGTTCCCTTAAGGGGAAATCTTGCCTGACAAATCTTTTGGAATTCTTTAAGAAAATAACAGGCAAGATAGAGAAAAAAGAGTCAGTGGATGTTGTTTACTTGGATTTTCAGAAGGCCTTTGACAAGGTGCCATGCATGAGGCTACTTAACAAGATAAGAGCCCATGGTATTACAGGAAAGATACTAGCAAAGATAGAAGTCTGGCAGACTGGCAGGAGTGGGAATAAAGAGAGCCTTTTCTGTTTGGCTGCCAGTGAAGAGTGGTGTTCCACGGGGGTTGATGTTGGGTCCACTTTTTTCATGCTATATGTGAATGATTTGGATGACAGCAATGATGGCTTTGTGATCAAGTTTGCGGATGATGACAAGATAGGTGGAAGGGCAAGTAGTGTGGAGGAAGCAGGGAGTCCACAGAATGATTTAGACAGATTGGGAGAATGGTTAAAGAAGTGGCAGATGTAATAGAGTTCAGGGAATTGTATGATCAATCACTTTGGTAGAAGGAATACAGGTGTAGACTATTTTCTAAACAGGGGGAAAATTTTAAAAAATCAGAGATGGAAAGGGACTTGGGAGTCCTCGTGAAGAGTTTCCTGCAGTTAACTTATAGTTTGAGTTGGTGGTATGGAAAGCAACTGGGATGTTAACATTCATTTCAAGGGGACTAGAAGACATTGTTCAGACTGCATCTGGAATATTATGAGCAATTGCGGGGCCCTTATTTTAGAAAAGATGTGCTGACATTGGAGAATAATTTTGGAAAAAAAGAGTTAACATATGAGGAGCATTTTGATGGCTCTGGGCCTGTATTTACTGGAGTTTTGAAGTGTGAGGGGGGATCTCATTGAAACCTATTGAATATTGAAATTTCTGGATAGAGGATGCAAGGATGTTTCCTCTAGCGGATAAGTCTAGGATCAGAGGGCACAGTCTCAGACTAGAGAGATGTGAATTTAGAACAGGGATGAGGAGGAACTTCTTTAGCTAGAAGTCAGTGAACCTTTGGAATTCATTGCCATAGGTGGCTGTTCCTCCATTGTTTTAGAATCTTATATCTTATATGTTATCAGATATAAGATTCTTATAATCTTATATGTTAGCTCACTTTGTTTTAAAGAACAGTGAGAATTTGGCATTGAGGCCAGATGTTCAATACCATGAGTGATCCTTGCACATGTCTGTAATCTTTATTATTATTATTTTCTAATATATTGCAAAAAAGACATGTTTTCTCCCATTATAATTTTGTAATGTTTGTACATACCTAAGTACATCAAACATCTCCAATAAGAAAAAAATAGACATCGTTCTTTAAAGGAATAGTTTTCAGTGTTGCCCTCCAAGTCTTTGGGTTGCATATCCCATCTGTGGAATAATCTAAATCAGAAACACATGCTTTGAAACTAGAATCTGAAATTCTATAAAAAGTCAGTGACTACATTCAAGTTAACATGCCAGTAGCAAAAAAAAAAACAGAAGTGTAAGAATGGCAAAATGGGGAAAAAATTAAGCTAAAAGGAAGGAAAGATCAAAGGTGCAGATTTGCTTGGGTTTTTGATTTGCAGCTCACTTAACCCACGAACCAAACCTCCCACTGACTGCCACTTGCAGAACATCCTTCCCTTGGTAAGACACATTTAAATGTCGCAATAATTTACAGTCCAAGGTATATCCAAGTTGTGCTTGCGTTTTTAAACCTTACTCTCTTTGGTCTGATTTAACCCTGAGATTAGTTGGAAAGGTTCAATAGAGATTGTTAATTTTTTTCTCAACATGATAAATCATCGGATTCTGAATCAAATCACATTCATCCTCAAGGAAGGAAAAGAATAATTTGAAATACTTAATGCTTATTTCTAATAAAAGAATTTCAAAATACATAAATGAAAAAATGTAAAAAAATCTACTTACCTCATTTCCTGTAGTCTTCAGTACTGGCAGTCATACAGTTGTTCATATCATAATCTCAACCAGGTGTGCAATATCACTGCAATAATTCTTGAATAGCACAATCCGCGTAAAAAGTATAAATCAGTCTTGCTCGTGAGGATTTCTATTTTAAAATTTCCACTCTGTTTTATTATTAGCAGAGACATATAACAGGAGATGTCTGAAGATACAGTTGCAAGACCCGCCTACCTTTAATGATGTGAGGTCTGTAGCTGTATTTCAATCACAGCATAAAAATGTAAATAGCTATAGTTTGTTTCTGATTTTACGCAGAAAATGCGCTGCATATGGAGATGTTCAGTGGTTCAGTCTTACTCCTTTATTTGGCATTCCTAAAATATTAGTTTGATTTGATTTTATACAGGAAACTGTATGCTTATTTTCAAAGTTAGATGGATTGTTTAATTCTCAAAGGCTTAACTTATTCAAAGAACTGTTTTAGACTAATAAAACTATAGTCACAATATGTAGCTTGGAAAAAAATCACTTGCAACCAATTTTACGAAGTCAAAAATTAAAAGGGGGGAGGAAATCAAGAAAACAATAATTACTGGGAAAGTGACACCAAGCTAATTGTTGGCTCTAATGAACCTCATCCTAGGGTTCTAAAAGAAGTGGCTACTGAGATAGATGATCGTAAATACCATTGATTTGGGAAAATGTTCCATTAGATTGGAAAATAGTAAAACTAATTCCTTTCTTCATAAGGAAAGGATGACAGAAATCAGGACACTATAGGCCAGTTGCAATAACACCTCCCTTAGCATGTGTTTTAAAATGCTACAATTATCAAATTTCAAAATTTAAAGTATATTTATTATCAAAGTACAATATATGTCTCCTTATATCACCCTGAGATTCATTTTCTTGTGGTTATTTGCTGTAGAACAAAAAATACAAACAAATCAATGAAAAAGTCTGCACAAAGACTGACAAATTTCAGTGAATCCAATCATATTATGATCACTTTCCCCTAAGGGTTCTTTGACCTTAAGCTCTCTAATTGTTCATTGCACAACACCCAATCCAGAATAGCGGATCCCCTTGTGGGCTCAACCACGAGCTGCTCTAAAAAGCAATCTTGTAGGCACTCTAGAAATTTCACCTCCTGGAATCCAGTCCAAACCTCATTTTCCCAATCTATTTGCATATTAAAGTCCCCCATGACTATTGGAACATTTCCCTTTTGCAATGAAATTTCTATCTCCCATTGTAATTTCTAGACCATATCTTTACATGTCATAGAAAATTATTTTGTACCAGTCTCTCGAACCATTCCTTCTTCAAACCAGTTTAGGAGTGTTGGATTTCTTGAGAAACATTGACAGATCCTCCTTAATTGTCAAGAAACCTGACAATTAAGGGTCTTTTTACCCTTGTAGTTCCTTAGCTCTATCCACAATGATGCAACACCTTCTGACCCTATGTCACCTCTCTCTAATGATCTGATTTCATTTTTTACCAACAGAGAAACACCAGCCCCTCTGCCTTCCTGCTGTGCATTTGATACAAGATGTATCTTTAGACATTAATCCCCCAGCTGTAATCTTCTTTCAGCCATGATTCAGTGATGCCTAACATCATACCTGTCTATCTGCAACTGTGCTGCAAGCTTCATCTACCTTATTCTGTATTCTGTGCATATTCAAATACAACACCTTCAGTCCCGTGTTCACCCTTCTTGATTTTGTCCACGTTTTATGTTGCAACTCATTCTGTTGACTGCAATTTTACCCCATGAGCAGCCTCTCCTCACTACTCACATACACACATATATATAGAAAGATAGATAGATAGATATTTATTGATATGTACATATTTGTATGTAACGTGCATGCCAGTCCAAACTATGCAGGCCTAGATGTGCATCTTAGGTTTCTTGACAAATAAGGAGGATCTGTTAATGTTTCTCAAGAAATCCAACACTCCTAAACTAGTTTGAAGAAGGAATGGTTAGAGAGATCGGCACAAAATAATTTTCTATGACATGTTTTAGTACTTCACATATTTTAGATTTGGCTGTGAATTGAAACAAATTTGCAGTAAATTATAATTTTTGTTTTAGAAGTAAGTTTCAGTTTGCACACCACCAGTCAGTCCTCTGAAAAATTGCCAATGTTTTGAATTTTGGTTGATTTTGCATTGTAGAAAAGCTTCTGAATGAAGAATAACCAAACTTAGTCCATTAATACCATTATTGTTGGCAAAGGGAAGAGAAATTCATCCCATTCATCTGGAATAAATTCAGACAGAAATAATATGAATGGAACTTAGCAATTTTTATGACAAGACTACCAGTCCATCTTCTGTTTGCCTTTCGACATAGGATCTTTGATATGAACTGACTGTGTCTCCAAGTTTGACAGAAATAGTCAATCTAAGGTCTGAATTACTTTTATACTCAATGATTATTTAACATTGTACCAGAGAACAAATTGCTAGTTAGTAATAAGGAATGATACAAACATGAAACAGACAGCATAATTATGAAACAAGTTTGGAAACAGTTCAGATGCGAATGTGCTATAACCATATTATTTGAATTTTTCTTCAGATTGGTCTTTATGAAACAGAGTAAAGCAGATAATTTTATTGTGAAAGAACAATATTCCTTGAGTGAGTGGGACACTCATCAGAGTATCCTGATCTGGATTTGAACAGTGAAGTACCTCGAGGATCATTTAGGCATCAGGTAGTGAAAGGCTGAGACCACACTCCCCATGGACTCTTGCCTTTTACTAATGTCTGTGGGATTTTGTAACATTACAAATGAAGTTAAAAGGTATTGAAATATCATAAAATATTTTAAAAATAATTTTAGAAGACCGTTTCATTAAAAACAAAGAAATAAACTGAAAACATTAAAAACAAAATAAGGGAAATAAATACCAGAACATACACTTTTCTTCTGAATCTCTTGCTTGGAGATCAGAATAGAGGTTGTGATCCTTCACCAAGTCTTGTTATTGTGTATTTGCAGGGGCAGATTCTTGGCATATTGGAATCTAATAAAGAAAACAGAGAGTAGTTGTAACATTCAGTAAGTCAGGCAGCATTGGTGGAGAAAGAAAGAGGGTTAATATTTCAGGTAATTTTTCCTAAACCAGATAACCGGCCGATTGTTTCCAAGACTATCTATTTACTACAGAATTCCACCATTTGCATTTTTTCCAGTTTTCAATAAATGGAATGCAGTGAAGGAACAGAGGGATAAATCAACCAGCAGTTCTCCCTCAGCTCATCACAGACTAATGGCAGAGCTAGCGGGGTAAAACCAGTCTATTCTAATCTTCCAGGGGCTGAACGTCAATGATTCTCTTCAGAACTGCCAATATAACTAGTTGAAGCAGCTCCATTGGAAATGTAGTTAAACTCCTTGGAAATGTTGCTTCTAAAATTGCGGACCAGCCACAATACTGGAAGCAAAAGAGATTTATAGCAAGTTATGTTTATTCTTAAATTACATTTTCCAAAAAAAGTTCACCTCAGGAGATTATATATAAATAAACAACATGAAGTCAGTTGAAGGAGCTCAACTTTCAGCATTGATAGGAACATCCCGCTGTTGTTGGTTAGAGTCCAGCATGAAGTGAGTAAACTGGCAAGCATCCTTTCAACATTAATGATTGACAGTGAAACCAAATGAATCCTTTTATTAGTACAGAGAGCTCTGGAAGCTGCCTTATCCGAAAATTCAGCTAACAGTGGATGTTGAGCACCATCCACGTATTAAAGACAGGTGCTGGTATTTTTCTTTCCATTGTCTGGATTTCCATGGGGTACAGAACACAGACAGCATATGAGATTTCCACAGCAAGGTTTTGTTGATGAATTTTATCCATCCATGCCAAAGCTTGGATGAAAATTTCTTGGAAATTCTCTGCACGCTCAGATGTGATACATTTTGAACAGTAGTTCCATTTCTGAGCAGGGTTTGCTCTGAAGTACATAGAACCTGCCGCAGGGCAGAAGCCAGATAAATGTGTCATATTTTCTTTGAGTTTTCTAAAAGATTGGCCAGAGGCATTGCATCAACTAGAAGCTTTTTTCCAATTTGCAGTTCAGGAGCAAACTTTCCTCCTGTAAAGCATTACCTTCAGTTTTTTTTGTATATCAGTAGCTGGCCTGACAGGACAATAATCTACAGTTTTTAATCTGAGCATTAATTGTTGGCTCTGCCCAGCATTGAGTGACCTTGGGATTAACTCTTGACTTGCTCTTTTATAACTGATTTTCTAGTTTATACTGAGTTCCAGCTTCATCCATGCACTAGGTTTTTGATGAGAAATAACATGTTGGGTCACCCTTTGAGTCAAATGATCTGCAGCAAAGCTGGGACTAATGCAAAACAACACATCTGTCAATAAAATACCAAAATTACCCAGTGATGGTTTAAAGAAAAAAAACAAGTCAAAATTATCAGCTCTTCTTTAAATCCTGTTCAACAAATGTTTGATGCCTTGCTATAGCTGATGTGGCTAATAAACTCAAGCACTGCAAAAATGGACAGTCATGCACTCTGGCTGTGGTAAAAGAGCCAACACAACACAATCACCTGCAATTCTAGTCTCATCAAGAAACTGCAGAAAAATTGTTCGACTCACAGAAATGAGGCATGGAAAAATATCTTTCATGATGGACTGTTCATTCCATCGTACCCCAACGTTTTCATTTCAAGAGGAGCCCTCAATTTTCTTCAGTTGTCATGGTATTCATTTTGAAGAATGATTCTGAGCCCTCAAGCAAATGTGTGGCTTAACTTCAGTTTACACTTGGTCCTGCCTTCAAGTATAAATAAGCTTTCAACTGTTCAAAAATTGGTAAGGACAAGAGGAACTGGTGTACTCAAATATCAGTATATATAGCACCTTAGCTATATATGTGTGCCTAAGACTTTTGCACAGTACTGTATATGGAGGAAGCACAGTAGTGTAACGGTTAGTGTAATGTTTTACAGAGCCAGTGTCCCGGGTATAATTCCTGCAGCTGTCTGTAATAAGTTTGTGTGTCAATGACGGAATTATGCGTTTGTATGTTTTGAGATTTTGATGTACATATGACAATTAAAACTAATTGTAGTAATGAAGAACCGGGTGCCGAGATGTAGTGAGGCTTCTATGGTAAATAACTGAGGCTCTGCTCCTGGACACATAGCTTTTTGTTACAGAGGGCAAGGCTGAGAGTGGAGCCTTTGCTCTTGTCAAAGCTGAAAGGTTTCGCAACACCATCCATGGTATTGATATTGTTTTAGCATTGTTTTAAAATTATTAAAATAAATATAATAAATAACAATTAAAATAATTTATGTTGGATTATAAGAGATATTTTAAAATATTAATGTAAAATGAGCAAAGTTTAAATAACAATTAACCTGCATCCTCCTAAGAACAGCAAGAACTATCTTCAGAATAATGGTCAGGCTGGTATAGACCATAAGACAAAGGAGCAGAAGTCAGCCATTCGGCCCATCGAGTCTGCTCTGCCATTTTATCATGAGCTGATCCATTCTCCCGTTCAGTCCCACTCCCCCGCCTTCTCTCCATAACCTTTGACGCCCTGGCTACTCAGATACCTATCAATCTCTGCCTTAAATACACCCAATGACTTGGTCTCCACTGCTGCCCGTGGCAACAAATTCCATAGATTCACCACCCTCTGGCTAAAAAAATTTTTTCGCATTTCTGTTCTGAATGGGCGCCCTTCAATCCTTAAGTCATACCCTCTCGCACTAGACTCCCCTATCATGGGAAACAACTTTGCCACATCCACTCTGTCCATGCCTTTTAACATTCGAAATGTTTCTATGAGGTCCCTGCTCATTCTGCTAAACTCCAAGGAATACAGTCCAAGAGCGGATCAACGTTCCTCATATATTAACCCTCTCATTCCCGGAATCATTCTAGTGAATCTCCTCTGTACCCTCTCCAACGTCAGCACATCCTTTCTTAAATAAGGAGCCCAAAACTGCCCACAGTACTCCAATAGGATTACAGTAATCCTATTAGAGGACTGACTATGTATGTGTCTGTCTCCTGCAGTTCAGTATTTAACACCATCATCCCCTCAAAACTAATCAATAAACTCCAAGACGTGGGCCTCAATACCCCCTTGTGCAATTGGATACTGGATTTTTTCACTTGCAGACCCCAGTCAGTTCAGATTGGCAAAAACATCTCCTCCATAATCTCCATCAGAACAGGAGCACAGCAGGGATGTGTACTTAGCCCCCTGCTTTACTCGCTTTACTCCTATGATTGTGCAGTTAAGTACAGCTCCAACACCATATACACGTTTCCTGACAACACCACTCTTGTGGGCTGTATCAAAGGGGGCGTTGAATCAGCATACAGGAGGGAGACTGAAAACTTGGCTGAGAGGTGTAGTAACAACAACTTCTCATTCAATGTCAATAAGACCAAACAACTGATTGTAGTCTTCTGGAGAGAGAAACCAAAGGCCATGAGCAAGTAATCATTGGAGGATCAGAGATGGAGAGGGTCAATAATTTTAAATTCATGGGTGTCACTATCTCAGAGTACCTGCCTTGGACCCATCATATAAATATTATTGCAAAGAAAGCATGACAACACCTTTACTTCCTCAGGAGACTGCGGAGGTTTGGCATGTCACTGAGAATTTAGCAAACTTCTACAGATGTGTTCTGGAAAGCGTGCTGACTGGCTGCATTATGTCCTGGTATGAGAACACCAATGCCTTTGAGCAGAAAATCTGACAAAAGGTAATGGATTTAGCCTAGTACATCACGGGTAAAACCCTCCCATCCATTGAGCACATCTACATGGAACATTGCTGTAGAAAAGCAGCATCCATTATCAAAGATCCTCCCCACCTTGGCCATGCTCTCTTCTCACTGCTGCTATTAGGTAGAAGGTACAAGTGCCTCAGGACCTGCACCACCAGGTTCAAGAACACTTACTAACCCTCAACCATCAGGCTCTTGAACAAAGGGGGATAGCTACACACATTTAAGAATTCATTTAAGGACTTTGTTATATTGGTATTTCAGACTCATCATTTATTGTTATTTGCTTATATCTGCATGTGCACAGCTTGTTCACAGTTCCTGATATTTGCAGTTTACAGTCACTGTCCTGCAATTTGCTAAGTATGCCCGCAGGAAAAAGAAACTCAGGGTTGTATGTGGTGACATGTATATACCCTGAATAAATTTTAACTTCAAGTGGGTGGGTGGGAGGGAGATCAGGGCTTGATTTTGTTGTTGTTTTCTTGCTGGAGTTCTGTTGTTGCTTGTGTATTCTGCAAACATGGTGGGCATGTAATACTGTACTGGCACCAGAATGTGTGGTGACACTGGCAGGCTGAACTCAACACGTCCTTATGTTGTTTTGGTTGTTGATGCAAGTGTATGTTTCGATGTGCAGTAAGTAAATCTGAGTCTGAATCTGAATTTAGTCAGTCACTGACCTAAAGCATTAACTATTTCTTGTCCAAAGATGCTGTCTGATCTGTTGAATGTTTCTAGCATTTTCTATTTTTATTGTGATGCCATATTTGGATGTAATAGCAACGATTTCAAAAGTCTGGACATAGCCAGCTTGAAAACAAGTGAAAAGTCTTAATCCTTGGTTCTTCTTGATTTTTACTATATCATCTTTTGACAAGTGCCAGAAGATGAGAAGGCTTTATTTCGGATGTGCTTCTGTGTGTATTCAACATTGAACAGAAGAGGTGTAACATCATCACAGGTTGAGTTGTGCTTCAGATTTTGTATGCAGTTCTGGTTGTCGTACTGTAGGATCAATGAGTTTAAACTACAGAGAATGTAGAAGAGAATCATCGGAAGGTTGTATGGACTGAAGGGCTTGAGTTATAAAGAGAGATTTGATAAGCTAAGGCTGAGGGCTAAATTTTTCATGTAGTGGGTGATAGGTATCTTCAGTAAGCACCAAAGGAGATAGTAGAGGCAGGTACAACCACAATATTTAAAAGGCATTTTGACAGGTACGTACATAGCAAAGATTTGGAGGGTTATGGGCGAAATGCAGGGCAAAGAGGATTAACATAGCTAGGCAACTTGATTGGTACAGAAGAGTTGGGGCAAGTGGATTTTTCAGTGCTGTATACCTCCATGGATCTATGAATAAATTCATAGAGTTATACATCGCATATTGATTGCTATGCAAGTGTCATTTTTTCTATGCCTGTGTCTCTCAGAAGATTATAAGATCATAAGCAAAATTAGGAGCCATTGAGTCTGTTCCACTATTCCATGGTGGCTGATTTATTATACCTCCAAACTTATTCCCTGTCTTCTCATCATAATTTTTAATGCCCCTATGAATCAAACACCGATCACCCTTAGTTTTGAATAAACTCAAAGACTTGGCCCCCACAACCATCTGTGACAAGGAATTCACCATCTGCCTAAAGAAATTCCTTCTCATCTCTCTTCTAAAGGGACATCCCTCTTTTCTGAGGTCCTAGACTCTATCAATATAGGTAGCATCCTATCCACATCAGCTCTAGGACTTCCAATATTTAATAAGTTTCATGAGATCCCCTTCTCATTCTTCTAAACTCAAGTGAGTACAGGGCAGACCCATCAAATGTTCCTCATACATTAACACTTTCATTACTGGAATCATCTCGTGAACCTTCACTGGACCCTCTCCATTGCCAGGACGTCCCAGATAAGGGGCCCAAAACTGCTCACAATACTTTAAGCATGGTCTGACCAATGCCTTATAAAGCCTTACCTTTACATCTTTGCTTTTATATTCTAGTCCTCTTGAAATAAACACTAACATTGTATTTGCCTTACTTACCACTCAACCTGCAAGTTAACCTTTAGGGAATCCAACACAGGAGCTCCCATATCCCTTTGCACCTCTAATTTTTGAAATGTCTCCACATTTAGAAAATAGTCAATGCTTTATTTCTTCTCCCTAAGTGCATGACCATGGATTTGCCTACACTACAGCATATTTAATCTGACTCTTCTTTGCCCATTCCCCTGATCTGTCTAAGTCCTTCTGCAGACTCTCTTTTTCCTCAAAACTATCTTCTCCTGATCTTGAATACCTTCCAAAAGCAGATAGAACATAGAATAGTACAGCACAGTACAGGCCCTTCGGCCCACAATGTTGTGCTGACCCTCAAACCCTGCCTCCCATATAAAACCCCACCTTAGATTCCTCCATATGCCTGTCCAGTAGTCTCTTAAACTTCACTAGTGTATCTGCCTCCACCACTGACTCGGGCAGTGCATTCCACGCACCAACCACTCTCTGAGTAAAAAACCTTCCTCTAATATCCCCCTTGAATTTCCCACCCCTTACCTTAAAGCCATGTCCTCTTCTATTGAGCAGTGGTGCCCTGGGGAAGAGGTGCTGGCTATTCACTCTATCTATTCCTCTTATTATCTTGTACACCTCTATCATGTCTCCTCTCATCCTCCTTCTCTCCAAAGAGTAAAGCCCTAGCTCCCTTAATCTCTGATCATAATGCATACTTTCTAAACCAGGCAGCATCCTGGTAAATCTCCTCTTCACCCTTTCCAATGCTTCCACATCCTTCCTACAGTGAGGTGACCAGAACTAGACGCAGTACTCCAAGTGTGGCCTAACCAGAGTTTTATAGAGCTGCAGCGTTACATCACGACTCTTAAATTCTATCCTTCGACTTATGAAAGCTAACACCCCATAAGCTTTCTTAATTACCCTATCCACCTGTGAGGCAACTTTCAGGGATCTGTGGACATGTACCCTGAGATCCCTCTGCTCCTCCACACTACCAAGTATCCTGCCATTTACTTTGTACTCTGCCTTGGAGTTTGTCCTTCCAAAGTGTACCACCTCACACTTCACCGGGTTGAACTCCATCTGCCACTTCTCAGCCCGCTTCTGCATCCTATCAATGTCTCTCTGCAATCTTTGACAATCCTCTACAATATCTACAACACCACCAACCTTTGTGTCGTCTGCAAACTTGCCAACCCACCCTTCTACCCCCACATCCAGGTCGTTAACAAAAATCGCGAAAAGTAGAGGTCCCAGAACAGATCCTTGTGGGACACCACTAGTTACAATCCTCCAATCTGAATGTACTCCCTCCACCACCACCCTCTGCCTTCTGCAGGCAAGCCAATTTTGAATCCACCTGGCCAAACTTCCCTGGATCCCATGCCTTCTAACTTTCTGAATATGTCTTCCATGTGGAACCTTGTCAAATGCCTTACTGAAATCCATATAGATCACATCCACTGCACCACCCTCATCTATATGACTGGTCACCTCCTCAAAGAACTCTATCAGGCTTGTTAGACACGATCTGCCCTTCACAAAGCCATGCTGACTGTCCCTGATCAGACCATGATTCTCTAAATGCCTATAGATCCTATCTCTAAGAATCTTTTCCAACAGCTTTCCCACCACAGACGTAAGGCTCGCTGGTCTAAAATTACCCAGACTATCCCTACTACCTTTTTTGAACAAGGGAATAACATTTGCCTCCCTCCAATCCTCCGGTACCATTCCCGTGGACAACGAGGACATAAAGATCCTAGCCAGAGGCTCAGCAATCTCTTCTCTCGCCTCGTGGAGCAGCCTGGGGAATATTCCGTCAGGCTCCGGGGATTTATCTGTCCTAATGGATTTTAACAACTCCAACAGCTCCTCTCCCTTAATATCAACATGCTCCAGAACATCAACCTCACTCATATTGTCCTCACCATCATCAAGTTTCCTCTCATTGGTGAATACCAAAGAGAAGTATTTATTGAGGACCTCGCTCACCTCCACAGCCTCCAGGCACATCTTCCCACCTTTATCTCTAATCGGTCCTACCTTCACTCCTGTCATCCTTTTTTTCTTCACATAATTGAAGAATGCCTTGGGGCTTTCCTTTACCCTACTCGCCAAGGCCTTCTCATGCCCCCTTCTTGCTCTTCTCAGTCCCTTCTTAAGCTCCTTTCTTGCTTCCCTATATTCCTCAATAGACCCATCTGATCCTTGCTTCCTAAACCTCATGTATGCTGCCTTCTTCCACCTGACTAGATTTTCCACCTCACTTGTCACCCATGGTCCCTTCACCCTACCATTCTTTATCTTCCTCACCGGGACAAATTGATCCCTTTTCCCGCAAGGGATCTCTAAACATCGACCACATGTCTATAGTACATTTCCCTGCAAAAACATCATCCCAATTCACACCCCCAAGTTCTAGCCTTATAGCCTCATAATTTGCCTTTCCCCAATTAAAAATGTTCCTGTCCTCTTTGATTCTATCCTTTTCCATGATAATTATAAAGGCCAGGGAGCGGTGGTCACTGTCCCCCAGATGCTCACCCACTGAGAGATCTGTGACCTGACGCGGTTCATTACCTAGTACTAGATCTAGTATGGCATTCCTCATGGTCGGCCTGTCCACATACTGTGACAGGAATCAGTCCTGGACACACTTAACAAACTCTGCCCCATCTAAACCCTTGGAACTAATCAGGTGCCAATCAATATTAGGGAAGTTAAAGTCACCCATGATAACAACCCTGTTATTTTTGCATCTTTCCAAAATCTGCCTCCCAATCTGCTCCTCTGTATCTCTGCTGCTACCAGGGGGCCTATAGAATACCCCCAGTAGAGTAACTGCTCCCTTCCTGTTCCTGACTTCCACCCATATTTACTCAAAAGAGAATCCTGCTACATTACCCACCCTTTCTGTAGCTGTAATAGTATCCCTGTCCAGTAATGCCACCCCTCCTCCCCTTTTTCCGTCCGCTCTATCCCTTTTAAAGCACTGAAATCCAGGAATATTGAGAATCCATTCCTGCCCTGCTGCCAGCCAAGTCTCTGTAATGGCCACTACATCATAATTCCATGTATGTATCCAAGCTCTCAGTTCATCACCTTTGTTCCTGATGCTTCTTGCATTGAGGTACACACATTTCAGCCCTTCTACCTTACTGTCTTTACACTGTTTATTCTGCTTCTCTTTCCTCAAAGCCTCTCTGTATGTTAGATCTGGCTTTACTCCATGCACTTCTTTCACTGCTCTATCGCTGTGGGTCCCATCCCCCTCGCAAATTAGTTTAAACCCTCCCGATCCATGCTAGCAAACCTACCTGCAAGGATATTGCTCCCCCTCGAGTTCAGGTGCAACCCATCCAATCTGTACAGGTCCCACCTTCCCCAGAATAGATCCCAATGACCCAAAAATCTAAAACCCTGCTCCCTGCACCAACTCCTCAGCCATGCATTCAACTACCATCTCCTCCAATTCTTACCATCTCTGTCACGTAGCACTGGCAGCAGTGCTGAGAATATCACCCTTGAGGTCCTGTTCTTCAGCCTTCCGCCTAATTCCCGAAACTCACACTTCAGGACCTCATTCCTCTTCCTGCCTATGTCATTGGTCCCAACATGTATCATGACTTCTGGCTGCTTTCCCTCTCGTACCAGGATGGTGAGAACGTTTCTGCCACTGCTCCCTGCTGGGCTGTGAAATCATGTCAAAGGGTAGCTACCACCTTAAGTAGGAGACTGTTTTCAATTAACTCCCTCCCCCGACACCCTCTGTGATCAGTAATTGAGCTTTCCCATCAATCGAGGAAAAGGGCAGTGTCCAAAACCAATCCTCCGGCAGCCATTGAGGCATTGTTTCGATGCTCTTCAGTGTGTTTTAAAACCTGGAAGGCAGGCGTCAGAAACACACTGCAGCAACAGCTGAGAAAGGACCTAAAGCTTTCTGACTCTTCAAGTTTAGTAGAGATGCCTTACAGTAAATAATTTTTACTGTAATTCTGTTGTAAATAATTGGTTATTAATGTATCACTATACTAAATAATTTCAATAAAAAAATAGGTCAAGTAATTGCCCTTTTGGCGAAGGGATAAACTAATCAATGTTTGTTAGTGTTGTTTTATCATTGTCATTCAAAGACCATAATACCATAAGACCATGAGGCATAGGAGCAGAATTAGGCCATTCTTCTCATTGTGTCTTCTCCTCTATTATCCTTCCCAACCCCATTCATCTGTCTTCTTCTCATAACCCTTTGATGCCCTAACTAATCAAGAACCTATCAATCTCCATTTTAATTATGCCTAATAACCTGGCCTCCGCAGCCATCTGTGGCAATGATTTTCACAGATTCACTACCATGTGGCTAAAGAAATTCCTCCTCATCTCTGTTTTAAGTGGATGTCTCCCTATTCTGAGGCTGATCCCTCTGGTCCTAGACTCCCCCACTACAGAAAACACCCCCTCCACATCCACTCTATTCAATATTCAATAGTTTTCAATAAGATCTCTACTCATAATTCTAAACTTTAACAGAGTGCAGGCCTAGAGCCATGAAATTCTCCTCATACATTAACCCTTTTATTACCAGAATAATTCTCTTGAACCTCCCCTGGACACCATCACATTTTTTCTTAGATAAGGGCCCTAAAACTGTTCACAATATTCTAAGTGTGGTCTGACTAATACCTTATAAAGCCTCAGCATTGCATCCTTGTTTTTATTTTCTAGTCCTCTTGAAATGAATACTAACATTGCATTTGCCTTTATTACCACCAACTCAATCTGCAAGTTACCCTTGAGGAAATCCAGCAGGAGGACTCCCATGTCCCTTCGCATCTCTGATTTTTGAAATATCTCTGTTTAGAAAATAGCTTATGCCTTTATTCCTTCTACCAAAGTAGGTGACCATATATTTCCCTACCACTGCCACATTTCTATCTGCCACTTTTTTGCCCAGTCACCTAATCTATCTAGGTTCTTCTGGAGACTCCTTGTTTCTTCAATGCTACTTGCTCCTGCAACTATGGTCAGGTTGTCCACAGAATTGGCCACAAAACCATCAATTCGATCATTCAAATCTTTGACATATACTGTAAGTGAAAGGAATCAGTCCCACTCTGACTCCTGTGGAACACCATTAGACTCTGGCAGCCAACCAGAAAAGTCCCTCTTGATTCTCACGCTTTGCCTCCTGCCATTCAGCCAATGCTCTCTCCATGCTAGTATCTTTCTTGTAATACCACGGGCTCTTATCTTGTTCAGCAGTCTCATGTGCAGCACTTTGTCAAAGGCCTTCGGAAAATCCAGGTAAAACAAGTTATCGGGTCAGGTTCAAGTTGAGCGTTGGGTCAGGGGCAGGATTTGGGTTAGTGATAAGGAGTAGTGTTATAAATTGAGTTATGAGTCAAGATTTAGTGTTAAGGAGGAGTTAGTTCCACAGGTCATCTATGGGTTAGGAACAATATTTAGAGTTAGGGATTAGGGTTAGATAAACAAGTTACATCTCTGATCAGAGATGGTGTAAGTGTTTAGGGATTTGGAGCTGATGATTATAAATTGAGGATTAGGTGAAGGACAGTGCTTTGTGTTAGGACTTTGTTTATTATGACTTGAGGTTTGGGTCTTAATGAGTGGGTGTTGGTTCTATCCTTTTGCTTATAACCTGTGTTGTCAGATTGTTTGATGTCCAGTCTCATTCACTGCAACATGGTTGTGTTTAGTTCTTTTGCAACAGTCCTTTGAAAAATCCCAAGTTTGGGAATGATGCCTCTGAATTGCCCATCTCTGGCTGTTGTCCTGTTTCCGCAACTGTCACGTTCTCTCTGTCTGTCACTCCACCCACCCTTTTCCTCATTCTGACTCCCTACCTCTCCCTTCTTCAGAGGTAGTTCTCCCCTTTGGTTGTTAGGCACAAGCTAGTGATTCTGTTTCGAGGAAAGCTGTCCCCTTTCCCTTGGGTCTTGATGAAGTCATAATGCCAGGTATGAAGCCATTGTGACATTGCTTGGTGTTGTCAAGGTATCGATTGTTGCCTCTTTGTATATATACTCAGAATCTTCTTTGTTACCAGAGCTACCAGACAAATCTGTTCCTTGTTGTCCCCTGTTAGTCTCTACTGGAAGGCCAGCCAGCACAGCAGTGGAGGCTGTGGTATCCAGGGATGTGGCATTTTTCATTTGGCCCATATCACTCCTGAACATGGATTACAAGATCCTGTCCAAGGCTATCGCCAACAGGGTCAAGTCTGCTCTGGGACAGGTGATCCACCCGGACCAAACCTGTGCTGTACCAGGCAGGAAGATCTCAGACAGCCTCACGCTGCTGAGGGACACCATCGCCTACGTGCAGGACAGGGGGGTGATTGCCTGCCTAGTCAGCTTGGACCAGGAAAAGGCCTTCGACCGGATATCGCACACGTACATGGCGGACGTGCTCTCCAAAATGGGATTTGGAGAGGGAGTCTGGAATTGGATCAGACTGCTCTACACAGACATCCGTAGTGCAGTCCAGGTCAACGGGAGGGAAACATACAGCTTCCCCATAGGTCTGGAGTTAGGCAGGGCTGTCCCCTCTCCCCTGTCTTGTTCGTGTGCTGTATGGAGCCCTTTGCCGAAGCCACCAGGAGGGATGAGAGCATAAGAGGGGTGACACTGCCAGGCAGTGGTGGGATCCAAGTTAAAACCTCCCTGTACATGGACGACGTCACCGTCTTCTGCTCTAATTCGAGGTCAGTTCGCAGGTTGATTGGCATCTGCGAACAGTTCGAGCTAGCGTCGGGGGCCAGGGTCAACCGCACGAAGAGCGGAGCCATGCTCTTCGGCAACTGGCCCGACCGATCCAGCGTCCCCTTCACTATCAGGTCTGACCACGTGAAGGTGTTGGGGATCTGGTTCGGAGGGGCTGAGGCGTGCGACAAGAACTGGCAGGAGCGGACTGCCAAGGTGAAACAGAAACTGGGACTGTGGGGAGGGCGCTCCCTGTCGATAACGGGCAAGAACCTGGTCATCAGGTATGAAGTGCTCTCAGGGCTGCTGTACTTGGTGCAGGTGTGGCCCATCCCCCACTCCTGCAGCTCGGAAATCACCCGAGCTGTCTTCAGATTCGTCTGGGGATCCAAGATAGAGTGGGTGAGACAGACTGTCATGCATAAGTCCCTGGACAACAGGGGCAAGAACATCCCCAATGTCACCCTCACCCTGATGGCCAGCTTCGTGTGTGGCTGCATCAGGCTGTGTGTGGATCCCAGATACGTGGGCACAAAATACCACTATGTGCCCAGGTTTTACCTGTCGCCCTGGCTATGAAGGATGGGTCTGGCCCCTTTCCCGCTCAACACCCCTGTCAGCTGGTCGTTGCCTCCTTACCTGTCCTTCGTAGAAAAATTCTTCAAGGCCAACGCATTTGACCACAAGGCCATTAGACAGTGGTCGGCATGTAATGTCCTGCAGGCACTGCAGGAGAAGGACGTGATGGACACAGTGGGGTGGCTCCCTGAGCAGACCGTCCAGTTCATCTGGCAAAATGCCTCATCGCCAGATCTCACCAACAGGCACAAAGACCTCGCCTGGCTGGCGGTGAGAGGGGCCCTCCCAGTCAGATCCCTCTGGTACACCCGGAATGTCGTCTCCGCACCCCACTGCCCACGGGAGGACTGTAATGGGGTGGAGTCAGTGGCTCACCTCTTTTCACACTGGTGTGGAGGAGAATGGAAGGGACAGTACAAAGATCCACGCCCAGCAGCTGCGTTACCGAGGACTCCGTGATCTACGGGCTGTTCCCGGCAATGCACATGGAGACAAACATCCGGTGCTGCTGACAGATCATCATTAGGTGAAAGACACGCTTTGGTCTGCCCGAAACTTGGTGGTCTGCCAGCACATTGAGATGTCCGTGACTGAATGCTGCCGACTGGCTCACTCTCGCCTGCAGGAGTACGTGCTGCAGGATGCACTCAAGCTTGGTGCAGCCACCGCAAAGGCCCGGTGGGGACGTTACCACAGCTTAAGGTTCATCACCTGTGGGAGTGTGAGGGGTTGGGTGGGGAGGAGACTAACCCTCATCAGTGGTGTGGACAGATAATCAACATGGTGCCCAAGGAGTGGGTGGAATTGTTAATCTGGAAAAAGCATTAGAACCAACTCCTGTCTTTATTGTTGATAATTTTATTGTTAATAAGTCTTAACTCTTGACCAAGGGTTGAGAGTAAATGAACGGTTGATTGTAAACATCTTTCATTTGTAAATGAACAGAGAGTCAACGCATAATTTTATTGTAAATAACTTGATTTATTGAATAAGGACTCAGGGTCAACGAATGTTTTTTTATATGTATATAACTTTATTTTGTAATACTTCTGAATAAAGTATTTTTGGAGAGAAAAAAAATTCAGTGTCAGGAAGATAGAGCTTCCAGCAATCAGGTGGAAAATAATCTCCCACTGCTTGCACTGCAGCTGGTTGGCAACAAGGAGGATGGCAGCCTATCACTGGCCAACTTGCTGGCACATCTGTTGAGTGTTGTAGTACCTAAAGGAAATCCAGAGCCAGTCCTGGAAGAGAAGTGGCTTGATATAGATTTTGAATCATTTCCAGACGCAGAGGGTGAAGAGTACAGTAAACATCGTCTTCACATCCACTCTATCTAAGCTTTTCAATATTCGATAGGTTTCAATGAGATCCCTTCACTCTTCTCATCTCTAGCGATTACAGGGCCCGAGCCATGACACGCTCCTCATACGATAACCCTTTTCATTTCTGGAATCATTCTCATAAACCACCTCTGGACTTTCTCCAAAACCAGCACATCTCTTCTCAGATAAGGTTCCCAAAACTGTTTATAATACTGCAGACATGGTTGAGGGGGTTAGACTATGGTGAGAGGTTGAGTTGCCTGAGACTGTACTTGCTGGAATTCTGAAGAATGAGAGGAGACCTTAGAGAAACGTATAAAATTATGAAAAGGATAGATAAGATAGAGGCAGGAAAGTTGTTTCCACTGGTAGGTGAGACTAGAACTGAGGAACATAGTCTCAAGATTCAGAGGAGTAGATCTAAGGACAGAGATGAGAAACTATTTTCCCAGAGAGTAGTGAATATGTGAAATTCTCTGCTCAATGAAGCAGTGGAGGCTACCTCAGTAAATGTATTTCAGACAAGGTTGGATAGATTGTTGTATAGTAGGGGAATTAGGAGTTATGGGGAAAAGGCGGGTAAGTGGAGATGAGTCCATGGCCAGATCAGCCATGATCTTATTAAATGGCGGAGCAGGCTCGACAGGCCAGATGGCCTATTCCTGCTCCTATTTCTAATGTTCTAATGTTCTTACATTCTGACTAATGCCTTATAAAGCCTCAGCATTACATCCTTACTTTTATATTCTCAACTGCTTGAAATAAATGCTAACATTGTATTTGGCTTCCTTACCACTGACTCAACCTGCAAGTTAACCTTTACAGACACCTGCATGATGTGTCCCATACCTCTTTGCAACTCTGATTTTTGAATTTTCTCCTTGCTTAGAAAATCACCCATGACTTTATTTCTTCTACCCAAGTACATGATCATAGAATTCCCTACGCTATATCCGATCTGTTGATTCTTTGCCAATTCTCCCAATCTGTCTTTAAGTCCTTCTACAGACTTCCTGCCTACTTAACAGTCCTGTCCCTTCACGTTTCTTTATATCATTCACAAACTTGCCCGCAAAGCCTTGTACTTGGATCAGAGAATACAACTGTGCCTACAAAACCACTAAAATCTTTAGATTACATTTGTTGCAACTAAACCAGCTGAAGTAACACACTCCTGTATGCTTCCTTGTTACCATCTGAAATATTACCAACTACAGGTTTGTCTTCTGCCAGTTAATTAATGGCATTTGATCTGTGCTTAGCCACATAGTATAGAGGGAGTATGGCAATAGGCTAAACATGTATCCTTGAGGTGCGCTAGTCTCGATCGTCACCAAGGAAAATGTATTATCACTGATCCATACTGACTGCTATCTTGCAATGAGGAGATCACGGATACATTTGCAGAGGGACGTACAGAGGCTCAGGTTTAGAAGCTTGGTGATTAGTACTGAGGGGATGACAATATGAAACACCAAGCTGTAATCTATAAACTGCAGCCTGTTGTATATTTTATTGAGGACTAGGTGCTCCAAAGCAGAGTGGAGAGCTAGTGAGATTGCATGTGCTGAAGACAATTTGCAGCTGATCTTGTTCCTTGCTTATACAAGAGTCAATTTTAGCCATAGCCAAGCTCTTGAAAAATATTATCACCTTAGATGTGAGTGCTTCTATTCATTTGATACAGACAGTTCACTCTGCTCTTCTTGGGCATTGGTATGATTGATTCCTTTCCAAAGCAGATGGAAAACTCAGTCAGCAGCAAAGAATCACTGAGTCAGAGTCATAGAAAAATATAGCACAGAAAAAGGTCCTTACTCATATATCCGGTCCCTTAGAATACCTTCCAATAACTTTACCACTACTGATGTCAGACTCACTAGCCCATAATTTCCTGGTTTAGTTTTAGAGCTTTTCTTAAACAGTGGAACAATATGAGATAGCTTGCAGTCATCGGATACCTCACCTGTCGCTATGGATGATTTAAATATCTCTGCCAGGGCCCATAGTCATAGAAAAAAAAACAGAACAGAACCAGGTCCTTCAGCTATCTAGTCCCTGGCGAACAATTTAAATTGCCTACTCCCATCAACCTGCACCTGGACCATAGCCCTCCCCATCCCTACTATCATACCTATCCAAACTTCTCCTAAACGTTGAAATCCATCTTGCATGTATCACTTGCACTGGCAGCTCATTCTACGCATTCACCTCCCTCAGACTGAAGAAGTTTTTTCCTCTTAAACTTTCCCCTTATGTTCCTCTTAAACTTTTCACCTTTCGCCCTTTACACATGGTTTCGAGTTGTAATTCCACCCAACTTTAGTGAAAATATCTTGCTTGCATTTACCTTATCTATACCCCCCATAATCTTGCATACCTCTATTAAATTTCCTCTCAATCTACTACATTCCAAGGAATAAAGTCCTATATATATATACCCCTGTCGTCCACCCCTCCTCATTGGTTTGTCCTCATCCAATCAGGTTTCCACTGTCCCACTTTGTTTACAATCGAATGCTAGCTCTTACTTAGAGCGGGACCTTCCTCTTTGTTAAAATTCTTTTGCTCTTGTTTTATTTCAATGGCTTCTTTCACGAGGCTGTCCCAAAAGCTATTGGCGCTGTTGAAGTCAATCCCATGGCCATTGAGAATGCAATGTTCTGCTACCACTGATTTCTCCAGGTAATCCAAATGGATCCACCTCCTGTGCTCCTTGATGAGGGTTTCTGCTGTGTGTCCTGTTTGGCCAATATACACTGGTCCGCATTCACAGGGAATCCTGTAATCACCAGCCGTCTTGAGTCCCAGGTTACCTTTGACCTGCATAAGTTGTGATCGAGCTTCCTTAAGGGTTTGAGGATGGTATTAATCCAGTATCTCTTCAGGATCTTTTAAAAAGTATCTTTATTCTGACATGTCAGTCTATGGCCTCCTCTACCTTCGCAATTAGGCCACACTTGGGTTGGTGAAACAACACCTCATATTCCATCTGGATAGCCTCCAACCTGATGGCATGAACATTGATTTCTCGAACTTCAAGTAATGCCACCCCCACCCCCTCTTTCACCATTCCCTATTCCCATTTTCTTCTCTCACCTTATCTCCTTATTTGCCCATCACCTCCCTGTGGTGCCCCTCTCCCTTTTAACCATATAACCATATAACAATTACAGCATGGAAACAGGCCATCTCGGCCCTTCTAGTCTGTGCCGAGCTCTTACCCTATCCTAGTCCCACCGACCTGCACTCAGCCCATAACCCTCCATTCCTTTCCTGTCCATATATCTATCCAATTTAACTTTAAACAACAACATAGAACCTGCCTCAACCACTTCTGCTGGAAGCTCATTCCACACAGCTACCACACTATCTGAGTAAAGAAGTTCCCCTTCATGTTACCCCTAAACTTTTGTCCTCTAATTCTCAACCCATGTCCTCTTGTTTGAATCTTCCCCACTCTCAATGGAAAAAGTCTAACCACGTCAACTCTATCAATCCCCCTCATAATTTTAAACACCTCTATCAAGTCCCCCCTCAACCTTCTATGGTCCAAAGAATAAAGACCTAACTTGTTTAACCTTTCCCTGTAACTTAAGAGATGAAACCCAGGCAACATTCTAGTAAACCTCCTCTGTACTCTGTCAATTTTATTGACATCTTTCCTATAATTCGGCGACCAGAACTGTACACAATACTCCAGATTTGGCCTTACCAATGCCTTATACAAATCCAACATTACATCCCAACTCCTATACTCAATGCTCTGATTAATAAAGGCCAGCAAACCAAAAGCTTTCTTCACCACCCTATCCACATGAGGTTCCATCTTCAGGGAACTATGCACCATTATTCCTACATCCCTCTGTTCTACTGCATTCTTTAATGCCCTACCATCTACCATGTATGTCCTATTTTGATTAGTTCTACCAAAATGTAGCACCTCACATTTTTCAGCATTAAACTCCATCTGCCATCTTTCAGCCCACTCTTCTAACTGTCCTAAATCTCTCTGCAAGTTTTGAAAACCTACCTCATCATCCACAACATCACCTATCTTAGTATCATCTGCATACTTACTAATCCAATTTACCACCCCATCATCCAGATCATTAATATATATGACAAACAACATTGGACCCAGTACAGATCCCTGAGGCACACCGCTACACACCGTCCTCCAACCTGACACACAGTTATCCACCTCTACTCTCTGGCATCTCCCATCTAGCCACTGCTGAATCCATTTTACTACTTCTATATTAATGCCCAACGATTGAACCTTCCTAACTAACCTTCTGTGTGGAACTTTGTCAAAGGCCTTACTGAAGTCCATATAGACAACATCCACCACTTTACCCTTGTCAACTTCCTTAGTAACCTCTTCAAAAAATCCAATAAGATTTGTCAAACATGACCTTCTGCGCACAAATCCATGTTGACTGTTCCTAATCAGACCCTGTCTATCCAGAAAATTATATATACCATCTCTAAGAATACTTTCCATCAATAAATGCTGATAAAGTTCTTGTGCTAGAAGTTTGTTTGGGTTAGGTTGGTGATAATAGAGTGAAAGAACCAATTGGGATAGATGTTATTCTTTCTAGTGTGTAAGTTATTGTGATGCGTGGGTTTTGGGGGAGAAGGTGCGAGAGAGAGAGAGAGAGGATGGACAAGGTGCTGTGAGTCGGTTAACGGGGTCGGACCCCAAGCAGGATTCCGAGGTCCAGGGTGTTCGGCGAGGAGAGGAGATGGAGATGGACTCGTGTGGAACGTCTGGTTGACCACCATCGTTGGTCCAGGCGGCAGGTTGGAGTGGTCCGAGGGGATTGCAGGGTGAAGAAGAAGGGTCCTGAGCTCCAACTGTTTGTGCACGAAGACTTGAACTTTGATAAGTGTGGCACCTTTAATCTTCCTTTTATATTTTATCTCTATTAATTATATAGTTCCAGTAATATCTATAAATTGTAATTCATTTAATCGTATCTGGTGTATTGTCTGTTATATGGGTGGAGTGAGGTACATCGCACAGCATTCACACAAGCTAATTACCCAGTTTAGCGGGGCCGAGGGCTGTTTCCCTAAATGACAGCGAGCTGAGCGACCCTGAATGCAGTGCCAGGGGGCTACATTTAATTTAACTATTTGATATCTATATACCCACGGTAATCCACAGTTCCCTCTCTCCACCATCATGCACCAGATTGCACCGCTGCCACAAAGCCCACCACACATGCCGGCGATATCAAACGAGACCCCGACTCCGACCACAAGGAGAGAGCAGACAGTTTGGATCAAAGAAGGCTGATGGGGAGACTTTAGAGAGGTTTATAAAACAATGAAGGGCAAAGATAAGTTGAATGGGCACACTGTGCTTTCTTCCATGGCCTTTATTTCTCTCCTATGAGATTCCTCCTTCTCCAACCCTGTATCTCTTTCACCAATCAATCTCCCAACTCTTTACTTCACCCCTTCCCCCTCCTCAGGTTTCACCTATCACCCTGTGTTTCTTCCTCCGCTCCCCCAGCTTCTTACTTCGACTCCTCACCCTTTTTTTCTCCAGTCCTGTAGAAGAGTCTCAGCCCGAAATGTTGGCTGTACTTTATTCCATAGATGCTGCCTGGCTTGCTGAGTTCCTTCAGAATTTTGTCGGTGTTGCTTGGATTTCCAGATCTGCAGATTTTCTCTTGTTTGTAACGTCATATATTTCTGGATTGAACACCATCTACTACTATTCAGACCAGCACTGCATCCTGTCAAAGTCCTACTGCAATCTATGACAACCTTCTGCACTATCCACAAAACTATCAACCTTAGTATCATCTGCAATCTTACGAACCTCCCCTTCCAATTCCTCATCCAGGTTATTTATAAAAATTACAAAGATCAGGGTTCCCAGAACGGATCCCTGCAAAATACCACTAGCCATGGACCTTGAGGCAGAATATGCTCCATTTATTAATACCCTCTTCTTTCTGTGGGAAAGCAAATTTTTAATCTATGCAGTCAAGTTTCCCTGGGTCCCAAGCTTATGGACTTTTTGACTGAGCATACCACAGGGCACCTTGTCAAATGTCTTACTAGAATCCATATACACCACAACCACTGCTCTTACTTCCCTAATCAGTCTATGCTTCATCCAATGTTCATAAATCCTGTTTCTAAGAATCCTCTTCAATAGTTTGCCCTCCACTAATGTGACATTCACAGGTCTATAACTCCCAGAAATATCTATGTTGTCTTTCATGAACAAAGGAATAACATTTGACAAACTCCAATCTTCTGAAACAACTTCAATGGCCAATGAGCACACAAAGATCATAACTAACGTCTAGCAATCCTTTCCATCACTTCCAGTAGTATCCTGGCGTATATGTCTGGTCCTAATGTTTTTTAAAAGTTACAACTCTGCCTCTTTGTTAATTTGGACATGTTACATGACTTTTGCCGTCACATTTGACAAGGGGTTCCTCTCACTTGAGAATACTGCAGTAAAGTATTCATTAAGGACCTTCTCTACCTCCTCTCACATTTCCTTTTTTTTCCCTGATCAGTCCTACACTCACTCTAGTCATCCTACTGTTCTTCTGGAATGCCTTGGAATCTTCCCTAATCCTATTCATGTCCCCTTCTAGCTCTTCAAAGTCCCTTCTTAAGTTCCTTTCCAGCTACCTTAAAACTCTATCTGATCCTTGTTTACCAAACATTAGGTATGATTCCTTATCTTCCTGACTAGATGTTCCACATCTCTTGTCAACCATGATTCCTTCACCCTGCTATCCTTTCTCTGTCTCAATAGGACAAACCTGATCAGATTTATTGCCTGGTACTAGATCCAGAATGGCATACTTTCTAGTCAGCTTGTCCACATATTGTGTCAGAAATTCTTCCTGGACACACCTAACAATTTATGTCCCACCTAAACCTCTTTGCACTAAGGAGGGGCCAATCAATATTAGGAGAGTTGAAGTCACCAATGACAACAGCCCTATTAATTTTGCAATTTTAAAAATCTGCCTACTAATCTGCTTCTCAGTGTCCATGATGCTATTTGTTTGGAGGTGGGGGGTGGGGGGAGGTGCAGATGGTTGTAGAATACTCTGACTATAGTGACTGCTTCCTTCTAGTTTCTGACTTCCATCCATACTGACTCAGCAGACGATCACTCCATAACTTTCTTCCTTTCTGCAGCTGTGATACTGTCCCTAATTAGCAATTTTACTCTCCCATCTCTTTTACCTCCTCCCCTCCCTGTCCCTTTCAAAACTTTTAAATCCCAAAACACCTAGCAGCCACTTTTGCCCTTGTGACAGTCAAGTGTTTGTAATGATCACATCATAGCTCCAAATATTGATCCATAGAAACATAGAAAATCTATGTTTTAAGTTCATCGCCCTCCTGGCACTTATTCCTGCAAGCAGCCAAAGTGCTACACCTGCTTATTCATCTCCTCACTCACCTCTGTTCAGAGCCCCAAACAGTCCTTCCAAGTGATACAAAACTTCATGTGTGAATCTTCTAGGGTCTTCTATTGTGTTTGGTGCTCCGAATGCCTCCTCCTCTATATTGGTGAGATCTGTCGGGAGAACCTTCACTCCATCCACCAAAAGAAGAACTTCCTGGTCACCAAACATTTTAAACCTGATTCCCATTCCTATTCTGACATGTTGGTCTGTGGCATCCTCTAGTGCCATGATGAGACATTCCTCAGGGTGGAGGAGCAACATCTCTCATTCCATATGGGAAGCCTCCAACCATGGTCGAATAACAATTTCTCCTTCCGGTAAAATAATTTCACCCCCCCCCCTTCTAATCCTCACTCTGGCCTCTTACATCTCACCTGTCTATCGCCTCACCCTGGTTCCCTTCCTCCTCCCTTTTCTCCTGTGGTCCACTCTCCTCTCCTATCTGATTCCTTTCTCTCCAGTCCTTTACATTTCCTACCATCTGGCTTCACCTATCACCTTCCAGCTATCCTCTCTCCTCTCCTCCCACCTTTTTATTCTGGCGTCTTCCCCCTTTACTTCCGGTCCTGAAGAAGAGGTTTCAGCCCAAACTGTTGACAGTTTATTCATTTCCATAAATATTGCCTGACCTGCTGAGTTCCTCCAGCATTTTGTGTTTGTTCTCAGGATTTCCAGCATCTGCAGAATTTTTCCTGTTTATCATCACCCTTGTCCCCAGTTACTTCTCAAACTAAAATACATATTTCAATCCATGCAAATGATAGTAAAGGTGTCCTATACACTGCCCATCCTTCCTCACAGTCTCTCTACCTTTACACCAACTGCTCCATCATCTGACCTATCACTCTAGATCCCATCGCCCTTCCACTTATGTTGTTAGGTATCACTTTATGGGAAGTAAAGGCATGCAAACCCTACCACAGCTGTCATGCATATGATTGAGTCACTAATTTCATACTTTTTTTTTGCTTTCACAATGGTCTTCTGTACGTTGTACCTGGACAACTTGCATGCATCTGAATCACAGATGTTGAATGCCACAGATCTAGCCCTCAGCAGGCTCCAAGTATCCTGGTTCACTCAGGTCTTCTGGTTTGGGAAAAGCTTTGTCCTTCAAGGCACACACTCATCCACACAGATGAAGTTTGAGACAGCTGGTGTCGTTCAGTCAAATCTGAACCTGGTCCAGTCCGGTGATTCAAAACAATCCTGTAAAGCTGTCCTATAAATGCTCCTCTGCCTCCCTTGATGATTCCTTTGCTGTCCTCACCACTGGTGCTACGGTCTTCAGATTCTGCCTATTTACTGAGAGTAGAAGTATAGCCAAGTGTAAGTTTTCAATTTGAAAAGTACCTTTATTGAAAAATATGATTTTAACTACTATTTTCTTTATGGAAGTAATAATCACCCATTGAAAAATTAGTTGTGCATGATC
Organism: Mobula birostris; assembly: GCF_030028105.1. Classification (NCBI taxonomy): domain Eukaryota; kingdom Metazoa; phylum Chordata; class Chondrichthyes; order Myliobatiformes; family Myliobatidae; genus Mobula; species Mobula birostris. The sequence goes on along the minus strand of NC_092371.1, from coordinate 207,190,818 downwards.
GTAATACCAATACCAGTAGGACATTGTATAGAATTATAATGAAACAACAGAAGCCAGGTGCTTGTTAATAACAAGCCCAGCTGTTAAGAATTCAGAAAAATGGCACTTAAATGATTTACAATCGTCTTCACCATATTTTGGAACAGAAGATAGAATGAGGCCAAACTCAACTAATCAACATTAGCGTGTTGTTGGATCCCAAAGAACATCTGTTGTGAGATTGGTTGACATTCTCCCAAAAAGCATTGCTCTCATCTTCACTGCAGATTTCACACATTCAAAGAACAGTGAGCATCGCGCATTATGGGATCACCAGCCAAATTAATTGTTTTATAGCCCCTATGTTCAAGAGTTATACTGAGACTAGAAATGCTGATGGTGTCCAGAAGAGATCCTTGCCAAGTATGTATTTTATTCCCGTGGTTATTATCCTGCCAGTATTCATTGGTTTAGTTAATACTTATAGAATGAAGTTCTAATAATACATTCCAGTAGGAGTGAATGCCTTCTTCTTCTATTCAGTTGAGTGGCAAAATCGACATTTTTATTATATTTTTATTAAGATGATTAACTAAATTTAATCCCATCAGTTATAGACACATAATTTCTTGTAAAGATAAAACAATTCACAATCCAATTTATTTTTGGCAAGGGTTTAAGCAACAATGTGAAATGTAACATTTCACACCCAAAGAAGTTTATCAAGTTGCCTGCTCTGAGTATTTCCTAACTTTTGATGAGGTGCAACAATCTTTTTCTTTTATTTCAATATATTAAAACAGGGAAAAGTTACTTTAATATATTCTGGATAAACATTTTGAACCAGAAGTGTACTGGTTTCATTCAGTGTGGTCTTTTATCGTTTCATTTTCATCCTCAACCTCAGGCTCATTGGTCTATGGCTTTTTTCAAAACTTAAATAAGTAACAAGATAAGTTTAATTGAAGAATTTCTATTAAACTTTTAACCCACTTCAGCGAAGATATGAATCTATTCAGTACAACAACTATATTTCACTTTGCTGATTGTTTCCGTTCTCACTTTTTGCCAGGTAAGATGTAATGACTTAACCATGTATGATTTCATCTGTGATTCAATGTAAGTGATATGGGACTAGTTGGACTGTAAGGAAAATGATGTAATCTCAAAAGTACCCCAAAAGGCATCTGTATAAATAGTGATTAGCCTCAACATCTTAGAATGTTGCAGATGTAATTGATTAATCAGTAAATTTTACAACACCTACTTTGAAGCCTGTGAGGTCCAACTGTGGTATTCAGAGTATGGAATGGAAACTCCCTTTTTCAATTTAATGTTTTAGATTCAGATGTGAGATATACATTGAATGCCAAAAAAATATTACACTGATTTAGCAATATGTTTAACTTGTGCAAGTACCTCTGGGTCTAATGGGCTCGAACTTGCTGCTAGTGCTGAGATGCTCATGCTCACCAGTGATTTATTGTGCCTGATCTGCTGGCATTCACTTGCTGTCCGGAGGTACAGTATCCTGATCTCAAACAGGCACTGTCCACTGAACAGCAGGAAAAGAGATTCACAGCTGAATGAGTCCTGCTGTCAGACATGAAATATTATCTCTGAAACATACAAAAACATATTTTTAAAAACTATCAACAATCAATGAACCAATTAAACAAATCAGAGGATAGATTTGGTAAATAAATTCCAACATCTGCCGTAACAATTTCATGCTCTGCCAATGGAATCCATGTCAATCTACACTTTGTAAAACTACAACAATGAGTTTAGGACTCACATAGGCATTGTAGAGTTTGAAACTCAGCAACCTGGTGAGAAATGCTGGTTGTTTAGTGCTGAATTGACAACATTTCTCAGTATCTTAAGGATACAGAAAGGTTAAACTGTTTTATTTCCTTGATTATTACCTCAGTGGGTTCTGATCATGCCTCTAATAGCAGCAAAGACTTGTTATCTCATTACTCCTTTGATTTCATAAAGAACACTAAAAATAATGCACAGAAACACAAATAAACAGAACTGACACAAATCAAAGATGATCACATGAAGTTATATCAAGTCCAAATGGTTGGTCTCAGAGAGAGTTTTATGGTGAACTTAAAAAGACAATCTAGTGTATGATCATACATTTAATCAGATTGTATGGATAAGATGTAGAAGCACACAAGAGACTTGCAAGTTGGATATTAGTTAGGAATAACTATATAAGCATGAATTAGGCATCACAGGTGTAGTTATTGATATCTGGCTTAATGGAATAAAGGTGGGAAAGATCCTAAAAGTTAGACTCAATCTTTTTATCCTGATCAATCTTTCCAAATTGCAGTTTTCTCTTTTGTGTTTTGGCTTGAGTAATAAACCAAGAAAGAGGTCAGTGCAGGCTTGGTAGATCTCTTCCAGATGTTCATAGTTATCCACACACAGGAATTTCATCTGTGAATGAGGCTTTTGAAGCTTTTACATTGTGCTTCAACACAACTAGTCTAACTGCATTCAGCAGACTGGAGTACAAGTAAACTGGACTATTTTCTACCTGAGCCCTTAAGTATTTGAGGTTAGAGTGTTTTCCTTTGGTTGCAATAACAATTTAAAGTATGTATTCAGGTAAACCCAAGTCCAGAGAGGAATGTTGGAATTCCATGGAGCACTGAGTGTGACTGTAGTCTTGAACTCAGAGCTGGCAGTCACACCTTGTGTGCCGCAACTGAAAATATATTTATTTCTTACATTATCTTGTAGTGTATTTTCACCTCATTGAATTTGAAGAGTTCATTCTTTTAAGTGAGCAGTTAAAAGGGTCTCCTTATCTACATATAAAATCAATAAACTTGCCAGAATTAGAGTGCAGCAATAATTTACCAGAAAGGCAGATTCATTGAAGAAAATGGAGAGGCTTGGGTTTATATTCTCTAAAGGTCAGACGACTGAGAAGGAGATCTCATTGAAATGTACAAAGTTCTCACAGGTCTCAACAGGATGGATGCAGGGGATATGTCTCCTTGGGTAAGAAATACAGAATGGGAGTCACATTTGCAGAATTGAATGGCCTTTGAGAAGAAATTCCTTTATACAGAAGTTGATGAGTTCTTGGTGCTCTCTCTCCTGGAAGGATGTGAAGGTCCAGTCATTGAATTTCTTCAAAACAAAGATCCATAGATTTCAAGGAGTTAAGATCATCAAGGGAACTGAGGCTTGAGCAGAAGAATGATGATGAAGATGAAGGACAGCTATGAACTAAGTAAATGGCAGAGGGGTTTCAAAGTGCAAATTGTTTTTTGATTTCCAAAGACCAATAGGGTTTTTGTTTTCCTTGGCAATACTGAGGTACTTTCATCATAATATCTCAAGCTTTGTTTGCTGATGACTTCAAATCTATCCTAAGCTATTCCAGTTCAGACACTGATGTATCCAACATTCTCTGTTTTGGTTTCTCTATTCAACAATTTGTTCATGCGTTGTCACATTTTTTCCTCTACATTCGCCCCATGCGCATTCTTCTTTACAATCCCCTGGCTGTTTACAAATCCTTCTACTATCAGTGACAAAAGTGTCCGTCTAAATTATCTTTACTTAATTCAGTCCCATTTTATCACAATTCACCACCCCTTTTACAGGATTTCCTTGTTTACGTAAAAATAAGGCCTGTGATTATCAGAACAAGACCTTTGAATAAAGGTTTTGATTTTTTTATGACAATAAGAAGAGAGATAATGAATCATAAAATATATGCTTGTCCTACAATGCAACTTCATAATAAATGCCCAAGATCTAATGGGCAGCCTATGAGGCTACAGAAGTTTTTCCAGTGTTCATTTAGAAATGGATTGGAACACTCCAACATAATACTGTTCATTTATACCCATTTCATTTATATACCATAATTGTTTAACACTTACAATAGAAGGGAATAATGATCCAGCAGAGTAGAATGAAAGAATTTTTAAAATCTGGAAGAATGTAGCATTAGGAATGCCTCATCCCTTGCATTCAGGTTGTTAGCTTCTTATATCCATATTACTGATTTAGTTAGATCCATAGGCTTCAAATGAAAGCAAGTTGCTACATGTAAACCTGAAACATAAAATCTGTAATAGAAACATAGAAAATAGGTGCAGGAGTAGGCCATTCGGCCCTTCAAGCGTGCACCGCCATTCAGTATGATCATGGCTGATCATCCAACTCAGAACCCTGTACCAGCCTTCCCTCTATACCCTCTGATCCCTTTAGCCACAAGGACCATATATAACTCCCTCTTAAATATAGCCAATGAACTGGCCTCAACTGTTTCCTGTGGCAGAGAATTCCACAGATTCACCACTCTCTGTGTGAAGAAGTTTTTCCTAATCTCGATCCTAAAAGGCTTCCCCTTTATCCTCATACTGTGACCCCTCGATCTGGACTTCCTCAACATCGGGAACAATCTTCCTGCATCTAGCCTGTCCAATCCCTTTAGGATTTTACACGTTTCAATAGGATCCCCCCTCAATCTTCTAAATTCCAACGAATATACGCCTAGTCGATCCAGTCTTTCATCATATGAAAGTCCTGCCATCCCAGAAATCAATCTAGTGAACCTTCTTTGTACTCCCTCTATGGCAAGGATGTCTTTCCTCAGATTAGGGGACCAAAACTGCACACAATACTCCAGGTGTGGTCTCACCAAGGCCTTGTACAACTGCAGTAGTAATGATGCATAACCTGCTGAGCAATTCCATCACTTTTGTGTGAGTTCTTCACTGACACCCTAATTTACAAGACAATTCTTAATATGAAGGTTGACTTGTGTTTAGTGCCAATGAATACCCATTCATTTGGTACTTATAAGAGCCAATCCTTCAATCCTTATTATTTGTTTAGTTCCAGGTCATTGATGACACTCAGGATTTTGGTAAAGTACTCAGACAGGATAATGGAGGTGATAATGATAACTGAAGGAAGCTGGTATGGTTGCTGCTTGTTGGCCTGAATGTTATTTAGGACTTGCTGCATGCAGGCTTAAGCTACTTTATTTACTAAGTAGTTATGAATGGAATTAGCTATGGTGCAATCATTTGCAAATGGTCCCAGTTCTGATCTTATGACGATATTTGCTCAGCTTCTACTTTGATGATAAGGATAATCAATTTAATTTTACCCATAGAATCTGGTGCCTGTAGTTCTGTTACTTGCTCTTTTACAGATCGAAAAATATTTGCTGAACTGTTTCCTAATTGGATTGTTCCTTTAACTGCAAGATGCATTTTCACCAGATAAATGGGAGAAATTAGTTCACACAGCAGTTTCATCATCCAAAACCCTATTTGTGGTATTGAGAGATGTTGACTGAACACTGAACAAAGGCAAAATTGAAGGCGGAAAATATAGTGCAATGTGAGCATAACTGATGCCAAGGTCTGCACCAAATCAGAGTTAGATTTATACAAATTGCCTTTATATCTTATTTTCCATGAGAATCATACAGTCAAAGATAAACAGGCTTGTTTTCGAAGGATCAGTAATGCCAAAGTTTTACACAATCAAACCTAAAAATTTAGTAATTTATTGATTACTGTACATGATCTCAAACAACGAGGCTTATTAAAACCATCTTATTTACTTGTGTAGGGCAAGTACAAAATGGTTGAATTTGTGAAATTCCACAGTTATAATACAAGAACAATAAGACCTTACCTTTAACACTTTGTAAAACATAAACATTCCCAGGACAGTGAAAACTTCAACAATACAGGTTACTTTTCCATGGAGAATTTTTATTTACTCTCATTCTTACAACTCCCATCTCTCTGTTGGCCCTCTTTCTTGAGAAACATATCCAACTATCCCCTATTAAGTTATTAATAATGAAGTCCTTTTCATTATTGAGTTTCAAATCACTCCTCATTTAATTCCTTGTTCAATATTCAATCATCTTCACCAATGCCACAAAAATAATGCTCTATGACTTTATTTCTCCAGCTTTGCCTGCAGAATAGATGTAAAAGGAGAATTCCCGTCCAGGAAGACAAACTGCTTGTCCATGGGTGGGAGTCAGAAGTGCCATAAATCACTTATATGATGATTGTGCTGCATACAAGTGAAATAAATGCTCACGTACATAACAATGTTATTTTTTTTATTTGATCTGTTATTGCCATTCTAATTTTGCATTTTGTTCCCTACATCTGTGATTGGTATGCTTGACTCAATGTCACTATAACTTTATATTTTGAAAATTAAGTTTGAATCTATCCTTCTGATAGCTTCAGTTTCTGTGCTTTTAATTTCAATAGAAAATATATAGTTCTTGGCATTATCGAGGAACTGTGCGACTTCTGACCAAGTGGTGTAGATTTAGTCTAATAAATTCTCAATAAACTTTTATTGTAAGAAAATATCCAGCTCCCAACTTCACTTCTCCCAGTGAGGGCAGTGTGTGAGTGTCCATAATTTCCCAGATGCAGCAACTCCTCCATATATATGTGAAACTTTGACAAACTTAACAATCATGCTTCCTATATTCATGTCCAAACTGTTGGACTCAAAAAAAACTGTCCAGACTCAAAACCAAAAACACTACTGTCACATTGTATCTTCTATTCAAAGCAAACAAAGTGCTGGAGAAACTCAGCAGGTCAGGCATCATCTATGGAAATGAATAGATAGTCGATGTTTCATGCTGGGAGCCTTCTATGGGACTGCTATCAGAAAGCTAATTTTGGATCCAATTTGTGAAGTTGCCTTTGGCTGCAACCAAGTTCAAAAATAAGCGAAGCATCATCATCAGCATTTTAAAAATGTAATATACAATCCCTAATATATTTATTGCTCCATTAACATGTTAAATAGGCAACAAAATAAATTGTCTAAACTCTGAATGTAGCTAACACTGATGCAGATCAACCTTTATTTATAAAATTAAATAAAATGGAAATAGACACTGTGTATTCTTCAGGTTTTGTGTCTGTCTTTTATGGTAAAGCTTCAATAAACCATTGCCATTTGTCTGGTAAATCAAAGCAAAAGTAAAATGAAACCTCTGTAAATACTCAGGTCAGGTGCATCTCTGGGAAGAGAATCAGTGTTAGCTTTTCAGGTAGGAGACCCTCCACCAGGGCAATCTCAAATTGGACAGTCTTGACCTGAAATGTTACCTCTTGCTTCACTTCTTCCAGATGTGGGCAATTGAACATTGCTAGCAGTTTTAGTTCTTTTATTTTAGATTTCCAGAATCCGCAGATTTTTTTTGACTTTCGCTTATTGTTTGGAAATCCTGATGGTTTGGTATCTGGCTCTTTGTATGCTGATTCATGCACTCCCTCTTAGCAGCCCAAGCTCCACCAGACTATCTGAGTGTTGTACCGGCTTAATGTGCAAAGGAAAACCGAACTCTATTTTTTTTACTAATGATGTTGCATGAATACAAATATTTTGAAAACAGAATCCTTAGGTGATGTTGGACCAGTGGCAAGATTCCTTTAAAAGCATTGCTGGTTAGATTCTGTCATTAATTTATCACTCCTGTAATTAACAGCCCTAATTTAGATGTCAAACTAATACTAAAAATCAGTTCTCTAGTTGTAATAGATAACCACATATGACTGAATTATTGTTAGCATGTGACAATTGGAATGACAAGAATACCCCACAATCACTTAGGTAAAATAGTTACAACAATAGCTGTGTGAAAAATTGTTTAAGGAAACTAAATAAATAACAGGATGAGTTCTTATAGATACCACCTCACCCTCTCAGTAGGCTCCATGAAGCAAATATGTGGATAAGAACATTAAACGGAGTCAGATGGAATTGGTATAAAATATATTAACTATTAATTTTGGTTGTTTCTGAATGATGCAACATTTGGGAAGCAGTTCTCCACTGTAGCATTGCACATTTGCTGCAGAAATGCACTGTGGTTTTAAAAAAGAAAAAAGATCACAGTTTTCCCTGCAACCATTGATTATCCAGACTTTCAGGATTGTTCCAGCTGATATGGTAACAATTATATAAAAATGCTGTTGTGTTCCACTAATCTCCTTAGATTAGATGACTAGGGTTTGAGATATTTAATTAAAAAATGATGCTCCAAATGTGCTTGCCATCTGCACATTGAAGAGGGAAAAGAAAACACTTTGAATTGAGTTTGAGATTTCTGCAAACACGTTTGCTCTAGTTGCTGCTGTTTACACCTGATGCATTTGACATCATTGACCTGTGATTTAAGCGCAGAGGCAGAGGCAGTGTAAGTAAATGTAACTAAATTGAGATTAATATCAAAACCATTTCATGTCATATTTTTTGCCTTGGAGGTCTGTGTTACTAGTATTGTTTGTGGAACTTCTTTTCCCAGCTTAATTTTGGCTCTTTTCCCTATCAAATTATTTCTTGGCAGTCATCTCTAGTACTTTTACAAAGACAAGCTAAATTCAAAGTCACATTTAATTAATTTTTTTGCAGAATTTAGATCCAAGTGTTATTTAAAAAATAGCTCAATGGATCAAGTACACGTGATAAAACCAACATTTAAAATGTTTGTCAAACATTTTCCAGTTAAACAAAGTATCTATTAAACTATATAGACAGCTCTGTCTTTACCCTCGGGTTTTGGCAATCTACATTAGTCCTAATTTATATTTAATAAGTTGAAATTGCTTTATTATGTAGTAGAGCTGAAGAAGTATTTTCCAAATTGGCATCATTAAAAATAGCAATTACAGCTTAAAGGAAGGGAACATAACTCTTTGTATGCTGTAATTCAAATCTAATACAAATCAGATCTTCTTCATGTTTAATTTACTCCAGCCATCGAAAAGGTTTCAGTGTATTTACTTTACAGAAATGCTATAGTTCCCAGAAATGTTATAGTTCCTACGTTTGTGGTGTGTGTAGTACAAAGCAAAGTGGAGGGTAAAAATAATAATTTAATCACAAAAGTGATTCCAGGAAAACCTCAATTCATTCTGAGTTTCCATTTAGGGTTATCTTTAGATTGAAATTATTCTGTAATAGCTAAGCTAATTCCTTTACATGACTCAAATAATAGTTTTTTTAAAATTGTCTAATGAAAAATCCAATAGCACAAAATGAAATGCAACGTGGAGTAAGAGGATTTATATTTTTCCCGTGAGAATTGTTCAGCGCGTTTGGATGTCAGCTGGTCAACCAGAGAAGTTCTAAAGCACAGATGAGGTATTGCTGCAGGGAGTGAAGGAAACTTTGTTTCTTTGCCTTATGAACAGTCCAAAAGTTACATTGGAAAGAGTTGTTTGTTTTTCCCAAATTTAATGTGGTGTAAAAGATCCTCAGAAAATGCAGAGAGAAACAAAATTAATATTCACAAAATAATTCCTTCAATACAAGGCCTGCAATACAAGGCCACAATCAAGGAGAGAAGGTGGGACCAGAGGATGGAAGGTTGTGGGTGGGTTCCACTTCACTTTCTTGCTTTCATAAGGTCTAAGAAACTTGGTTGACAAAGCAAGCCATGTCATTTGTCATATTTAAATTGCTATCTTATCCTATCAAAATGATCAACTATCTACAGTCCATTTTAGGTCTGTTGAAACAGGAAGTGGGATCATGCATTCTGGCTTGGGTTCTAGCTTAAGAACTTATTTTAAAACCTTGACTTTTGACCTAAACAGACCTGTGATTTTAGCTCACAGATTCAGCAATTTTACTCTATGTGGAAACTGGATGCCAAAGGCAAGAGACAAATATTTTAATTACTCATCTTCATCCATGAAAACCACACACAAATCCAATCTGTTCTAAATAAAACAAAATTGAGTTGATAAGTTGAAACCCATTTTCTACTTTTGAGACTTTGACTTTAATTTGGAAGCAAATTGAGATTCTCACAGATATTTGAATGGTGTTTTCTTGGACTGCACCATAATTTCAGTTTCATGTTAAAATAAAGAGTGTTTTGAAAGTACAATATAACATAAGGGAAAATAATACAACAGGCAAGAAGCTAATTACAAAATACTTGGTGTTTTGAGGTCAAAATATTATTGAAATGGAAAAGATTCTTTAATTGTTCATAATAGTTCAATTCATTGTAAGAACAAATCTATTGTCATTTGCCTTTCTTTAGGCTTGATCTTGCATGCTCAAAGTTCAAAAACTGAAGTGTGAAATAAGTTTATTATCAAAGTATGTATACCCATTGCAACGTTGAGATTCATCTACTTGCTGGCAGCCACAATACAAAGAAACACAATAGCATCCATGAAAAGCCCTACATAACAAAGGCTGATAAGCATCCAATGTGCGAAACAAGAACAAATTGTGCTAACAATAAAAAAGTAAGTAAATAATACACAGAACAACACACAAAAAATGGTGGAAGAACTTAGCAGATCAGGCAGTATCTATAGAGATGAATAGACGGTTGATGTTTTGGGCCAGTCTGGAAAGGAAGGGGGAAGATGCCAGAATAAAAAAGTAAGGGGAGGAGAAGGAGGGTACTAGAAGATGATGAGCAAAGCTGGGTTGGTAGGAAAGGTAAGAGGCTGGAGAGGGAAGAATCAGATAGGAGAGGAGAGGCAACCATAGGAGAAAGGTAAGGAAGAGGGGACTCAGGGGGTAGGGGTGGGTGGAGGTGATAGGCAGGTGAGAAGAGGAGGGAATAGAAGAAGAAGAGAGAGGGATGGAAAACTTTTTTTATCAGAAGGAACAGTCAATATTCATCTCATCAGTTTGAAGCTAGAGAACATGACCAGCAAAATCCCTGAAAGTGAGTCCACAGCTACAGGCGAGTCAACAGACATGGAGCCAGTTTAGTGCTGAGGCGAGTGCAGCTGGTCTAGTATGTCGATGGCTGCTGGGCAACAACTACTCCCGCACTTGAACCAAGACTCCTGCAGCTCTGGCCTGCTGGTAGCAGTGAGAAGAGAGAAAATATTTTCCAGAGTAAGTATTTGAATGATAACATCACAGGTTGGGTAACAGGACATCTAAGAATTGAGCGAACATGACTAGCAACTATGAATTTCCCTAACCAATCAAATGAAGTAAACAGTGCTAATACTAAGAAGGTAATGTAAATAAAAAGACTGTTGTCCTGCTACCTGTGTATAGGCAGAGACGAAAGAGCAAGCACCAAATTTAAGGATAACAAATAGGTGGTCATGGGAAGCAGAGAATTGGTAATGGGATTGCTTTGAGTTGGTGGACTGCGCCATGTTCAAGGACCCATCAAAGGACATGACCAAATACCCGACAGGTGTCACAGACTTTATAAAGACATGGATGGATGAGTGTATCCCCACAAAATCATTCAGTGTTCCACAACCCAACGGCTTAGATCAACCAAAGGGTTCACAATCTGCTGTGGGCTGGATTGGCATTTAGGACTGGTGATCAGGAAAATACAAGAGTTATGACCTCCAGAAAACCATCTCATGTGCAAAAGTGGCAACTCTGGACTAATTAAACGTATAACAGGGATGCGTGAGAACTATAATAGGGCCAGAATGGCATCACTTCCTACAAAGCAAAACCAAGCAACATAAATGGCAACACACGCAAAATGCTGGGCCAGGCAGCATCTACAGAAAAGGGTAAAGAGTTGACATTTCGGGCTGAGACCCTTCATCAGGACTGTATAACATAAATAGCAACAAAGTTTCTCTCAGATGAGCTCAGTGCCTTTCATGCTTGCTTTCACCAACAGAACACGGAGACCCATTTGTGAGCCCCCATAGGCCCCTATGACCCAGACCCTGAGGCTGACATGAGAACGTTCTTCAGAAAGGTGAATCCATAGAAAGTACAGTATCTGGCCCAGATGACGTACCTGATTGAGTACTGAAGATCTGTGCTGATCAATTGGCTGGAGCATTTATGGACGGGCTCAGCCTTTCACTTTGGCAGTCTGAGGTACCCACCTGCTTTGAGCAAACGTGGTCTGCCTCGGTAACTATTATTCAGTAGCACTTACATCCACTGCAATGTCATGTTTCGAGAGCTTGGTCATGAAGCTTATCAAATTGTGCCCGAAGAGTGACCTGGTTGCAATCCAATTTGCCTACCATCACAAGAGGTTAACAGCGGATGCCATTGCACTGGGTCTTCATTCAGCTCTGGAAAACCTAGACAATGAAGCTGCATACATCAGCTTACTATTCATTGGCTCAAGCTCAGCATTCAACACCATCACCCCCTTGAAACTTATGTCTAAGCTCCAATATCTGGGTCTGGGTATCCCCCTGTAAACTGGATACTTGATTTCCTCACTGGCGAACCCCACTTAGTATGGATTGGCAACAACCTCTCCTCCACAATTACCATCAGTACAGGTGCACCACAAGGTTGTGTGCTTAGCCCCCTGCTCTGTTTGCTTTATACCTATTATTGTGTGATAATGTACAGCTCCAATGATATATTTAAGTTTGCTGATTACGCCACTGTTGTCAGCTGAATCAAAAGTGGGGACAAATCAGTACATCGGAGAAAGATTGAAAATCTGGCTGTGTGGTGCCACAACAACTACCTCTCATTCAATGTCAGTAGCGCCATGGCTTTGATTATTGACATCGGGATGAAGTAGACAGAGGTCCATGAGCCGGTCCACTTTGTGGGATCTGAGGTGGAGAGTGTCAGTAACTTTAAACGCCTTGGTGTCAACATATCAGAAAAGCTATCCTGTGACCATCACAAAGTGTCATCACAAAGAAGGCAAGACAGTACCTCTACTTTCTTAGCAGTTTGCACAGATTCGGCATGTTATCTAGAACTTTGACAAACCTCTGTAGATGCATAGTAGAGAATACCCACCTGGTATGGAAACACAAACATGCAGGAACAAAAATAGTTACAGAAAGTGGTGGATACAGCCCAGTCCAGCGCAGGAGGTACGCTCCTTGCCATTTAGTACCTTCGCATAGAATGCTGCCGCAAGAAAGCAGCAGCCATTAGCAAAGATTCCACCATCTGGGCCATGTCCTCTTCTCACTGCTACCATCGGGCAAGAGTTACAGATGCATCAGCTTCCTCACCGCCGGGTTCAGGAGCAGTTATTACCTGATAACCATCAGACTCCTGAAGCAGAATGGAGATCTTAGTTCACCACTATTCTGAACTGATTCTACAAACTACAGATTCTTTACAACTGATGTTCTCCGTAGTTTTTATTTGCACAGTTTTTCTCCTTTTGCTCGTGATAGTTGTCAATGTTTGTTTATGTATAGTTTTCATAAAATTTTATTTTATTTCATTTATTCCTGTAAATACCTACAAGTGACATTTGCCATTTTCCGGAACCATTCCAGAATCTAGTAATTGTTAAAAGACCACTACTAATATATCAGCAAACTCGTCAGCTACCTCTTTCAAGATGCTGGGTGTTTAATCCATCTTCTCTAGGTGACTGATCTACCTTCACACCTTTCAGCTTCCAAAGGACCTCCTCCTTGGTAATAGCGTTCACACCCAATTCCACCCATGTGACCAATTAACCTACTAACATATGCACCTTTGAAATGTGGGAGGAAATCAGAGCACCTGGAGGAAACCCATGTGGTCACGGAGAGAATGTACAGTATAAACTCCTTACAGACAGTGGTGTGTTGCGCTAACCACTATCTTACTGTGCCATCCCACTTGTTTTGATGAAACAAGTGTAATGATTTGATCTGTAGGACTTCATGCAAGAACAGCTTTTCATTGTACCTTAGTATGTGTGACAATATTAAACCAATTCCAACGTCTTTTTCCCCAAGTGAAAGATGACACGTGTGTACCTCTAAGAGAAGGGGACCACCATCATTCCAATAATGTAGAGGAGCACAGGAACCTGTGATATATCAGTGTCATTACCTTCAGGTGTCTAAATAAGCCCAGAGTTAAACCGCGAACATCCCTGACAATGGTGATGCTAATGACTGATATAGGGCTCCAGTTATGGCAGAAAGATTCCCTTGTAAACTGTGTTCCCTTTACTCATTGTGGTAACAGCTGTATCTTTTGTTGCTTTGTATGCTTGAACAGTACTCTGCTCCTTCTCCCCCAGCTGCTCCTATTCTTTCCCAGTTCCAGTGCTGTTAGCATTGCTCCTCCAGCCTCAAAGGCATGCATGCAGGTGTGTGAAATCCTCTCTAGGGAAAATGTTATAAAATTTTATACCCTGTATTGCTGCCTTTTCTGGTGCCAGACAAGCTCAGGTTTCATCATTCTAAAAACCATAGATGCCAAAATTCTGAAACAAAAACAGAAAATGCTGGAAACACTCAACAGGTCCAAAAGCATCTATGGAAATAAAACCAGGATTAATGTGCAATTCATGTTCCAGTAAATTACCTCTGTTCCTCTTTCTACAGATGCTGCCAGACCTTCTGATCTTTCCCAGTATTTTCATTTTATACTCAGTATTTGTAATTGGTTCCCAAAGACTAATATGTGACGGGCTTCCTGTCTGAGGGCCTTTGCTGAAGTCAGGGATAGCCTGTGTCGATATTGCCTTGCACAAACAAACTTGTGGGCAGGCAGCTTAATGTTTCATTTTATTGGTGGTTGTTCAAGAAAATTTTGTCTATGTGGCATTCAATGCTTCCAGAGGTGTTAGTGCTGGCACTTAAATCCTATAGTCCTGGTATTGGTGGTTGGGTATTTCTGGCAGATGTGTCAGCGTATAAATGCAGCAGATGGTAAACAGAGTTCCTGCAGTAAAGCATTATGCCAGCTGGCTTTTCTTGCTACGTATTCAAACAATGTGGGTATCACTATTAATGACAATATTCATTGCCAATCCCCAATTCCTCCTGAACCAAAAATACCATGTCAGAATGCAGTTAATAGTCAAGTTCTCTGAGTTATCAGTGGCAAATTGAAAGTACGATGTTCAATTACCTGATTGTTATAATGGCAATAAATATGGTCTGTGATTTTCCATAGTCTGTCAGCTGTTCTGGGACTTAAAAACGGGTGTCACGTAAACATGGAATAGAAGATGGAGTTTGCAGGCTTCAGTTCCCCAAGGGTCAGCTCTGATGCTGCTTTTAGGAGGGCTCAGAAGTGGGAGAGGAAGTTAATTAAATGTGCAAGTCTTTACCCTATGTTATCAGAATAGAAAGTCAGACTACTTGGGGTGTCAGTCCACTGCCACCATTTCATATCCCCACCAAAGTCAAACAGTCCATCTGATAGTCACAATTTAGCTGGAAGTGGAGATTAAAATAATAATTCCTTCCGGCAGATTTAAAATTTCCTGGAACAGGCCAAACTAAAGAAATCATCCAACTACAATTTTAAAAATCCAAACAATGAAACAGTTTCACAGGCTAACATGATATTCAGAACAGTTGTGGGTTTATTTTTAACCAGCAGATGGTATAAAGTCAATGAGGTGTAGAGCTAACTTGTTAAGCTGCCTCCAAGAATTATACTTTACTGATGCTAACAAACTTGACAACTGCTCTGAACTGATATGGTAAAAACGAAGTTTAAACCCTTGCTGATCTCACAAAAATATTGACTAGTGAGCAGCTTTATGTTTTTTTTCAAATCACGGCTGTATTTTGAATCCCTTGGGAGACGTGACTGCTCCATCTGCTTTATTTTGATACTGCTGAAGTAACTAAGAGTTTATCCGAAGTTCTATGCTATTCCAGGTTCTCATCAATACCATGGGACCCTTCAACTGTCCCCTCCTGGAACCTTCAATCAATTAAGACTTTTTTTAGAATCAAGAAAACAATCCACAGTGAATTGTCCCAGTAG
The DNA here is from genome assembly GCF_030028105.1 of Mobula birostris. Taxonomy (NCBI): domain Eukaryota; kingdom Metazoa; phylum Chordata; class Chondrichthyes; order Myliobatiformes; family Myliobatidae; genus Mobula; species Mobula birostris. The sequence goes on along the minus strand of NC_092371.1, from coordinate 207,175,116 downwards.
TATTCAATTCCCAAAATATCGCCAGAAACACATTTTCCAAATTTCAAAACTTTTACCATGACTTCCTTATACACGCTCAGTGCTCCTGATTTCCTTCTTAAGTGCTCTCTTGCATTTCTTACACTCCACGAGTGCCTTATTGTTCCTGCCTGCCTATACCTGCTGTGCAACTCTTCGTTTTCTTAACCAGGGCCTCAGTATCTTTCGCAAACCAGGGTTCCATAAATTTGTTATTCTTGTCTTTTATTCTGACAGGAACATACAAACACTGTATTCTCAAAATTTCACATTTGAAGGCCTCCCATTTACCAAGTACATATTTGCCAGAAGAAAAACTATCCCCAATCCACCTTATCAGAGCTTTTGTAATATCACCAGAACTGCCCTTCTCCAATTTAGGATCTCATCCTGATTATGCAAGCTTCTGTCCCCTGCCCCGTCTCAATCCTAAAAGGAGATCTAGCATTACACTTTCTCTAGTTGGGACTTCTATGTACTGATTAAGAAAAAAATTCCTGAACACATTTGACAAAACTATTTTCTATCCAGCCCTTTTACAGTGTGGGAGTCCCAGTCAATATATAGAAGTTAAAATCACTTACTATCACAACCTTACGTTTCTTGCACAGTCTGCGATCTCTCTACAAATCAGCTCCTCTAAATCCTGCCAATGGTTGGTTGGTCTGTAAAGTAATCCAATTAACATGGTCATACCTTTCTTATTGCTCAATTCTACCTATAAAGCTTCACTATACGAGCTCTCTAGACTGCCCTGACTGAGCGCTGCAGTGATACTTCCCCTGACTAATTATGCTATCCCTCCTCTTTTAATCCTTCCTGCTCTCTCATGTCTAAAGAATGGAACCCAGAACATTGACCTACCAGTCCTGTCCCTCCTGCAACCAAGTCTCATTAATGGCTACAATGTCATTTTTCCATGCACTGATCCATGCCATAAGCTCATTTGTCTTTCCTACAATACTCCTGGCACTGAACTGTATGCAGCTCAGAATATTAGTTTCACCATGCTCAACCTTTTGATTCCTGAACTTGTATGTAGGCTTAACAACATCTTTCTCCATAACCACTCCACTATCTGTCTTGATGCTCTAGTCCACATACTTCTGCAACTCTAGCTTTACCCCCATTTCTGTGCAAACTTTCATAGAAACATAGAAAATAGGTGCAGGAGTAGACCATTCAGCCCTTCGAGCCTGCACCGCCATTCAGTATGATCATGGCTGATCATCCAACTCAGAACCCTGTACCAGCCTTCTCTCCATACCTTCCGATCCCTTTAGCCACAAGGGCCAGATCTAACTCCCTCTTAAATATAGCCAATGAACTGGCCTCAACTGTTTCCTGTGGCAGAGAATTCCACAGATTCACCACTCTCTGTGTGAAGAAGTATCTTCTCATCTCGGTCCTAAAAGGCTTCCCCTTTATCCTTAAACTGTGACCCCTCGTTCTGGACTTCCCCAACATCAGGAACAATCTTCCTGCATCTAGCCTGTCCAACCCTTTAGCATTTTATACGTTTCAATAAGATCCCCCCTCAGCATTCTAAATTCCAGTGAGTATAAGCCTAGTCGATCCAGTCTTTCATTATATGAAAGTCCTGCCATCCCAGGAATCAATCTGGTGAACCTTCTTTGTACTCCCTCTATGGCAAGAGTGTCTATCCTCAGATTAGGGGACCAAAACTGCACACAATACTCCAGGCGTGGTCTCACCAAGACCTTGTACAACTGCAACAGAACCTCCCTGCTCCTGTACTCGAATCTTCTTGCTGTGAATGCCAGCATACCATTCGCCTTTTTCGCCGCCTGCTGTACCTGCATGCCCACTTTCAATGAGTGGTGTACAATGACACCCAGGTCTCGTTGCACCTCCCCTTTCCTAATCGGCCACCATTCAGATAATAATCTGTTTTCCTGTTCTTGCCACCAAAGTGGATAACCTCACATTTATCCACATTAAATTGCATCTGCCATGAATTTGCCCATTCACCCAACCTATCCAAGTCACCCTGCATCCTCTTGGCATCCTCCTCACAGCTAACACTGCTGTCCAGCTTCGTGTCATCTGCAAACTTGGAGATGCTGCATTTAATTCCCTCGTCTAAGTCATTAATATATATTGTAAACAACTGGAGTCCCAGCACTGAGCCTTGCGGTACCCCACTAGTCACTGCCTGCCATTCTGAAAAAGTCCCATTTATTCCCACTCTTTGCTTCCTGTCTGCTAACCAATTCTCTATCCACATCAATACCATATCCCCAATACCGTGTGCTTTAAGTTTGCACACTAATCTCCTGTGTGGGACCTTGTCAAAAGCAATCCTAATATTTCCTATTAGGATATTAGCCCCTCCAGTTCAGGTGCAAATGAACCCTTTTGTACAGTTCCCACCTTCCCTGGAAGAGAGCCAATGATTCAAAATTCTGAAGCTCTCCCTCCAGCACCAACTTCTGAACACCTAACTCCCAGAATTCACTTTGCTGTACCGCTGCATCCATCCCACCCATGTCATTGGTACCGACATGGACAACGACCTCTGGCTGCTCACCCTCCCATTTAAGAAAGCTGTGGACTCAATCTGAGAACCTCCTTTCTGTTCCCTGAACCAGCTATCACTGCAACTGGCCCCTGCCCTTCCAAGCCACTAATGCAGAGACCTCACTGCTGCGGCTTCTTGCTGGTTGGCCATTTCCCCCCACCCCACCCTAACAGTATCCAAAGCGGTAGACTTATTATGGAGGGGAATTGCCGCCGGGTTACTCTGCTCTGACTGCTGTTCCCTTTCCCCCTCCTCACAGTCACCCAGGAACCTGTGTCCCGCAACTTAGGGGTGACTATTGTACCTCCCTGTAGCTTCTATCTATCATCTCCCCATTCTCCCAAAGATCAGTGAGCTGTAACTTCATTTCCTTATTGTAGTCTCTAAGGAGCTGCAGCTCGATGCACCTCATGCAGATATAGTTATCAGGGAGAATGGAAGTCTCTGAGACCTTCCACATCTCACACAAGGAACATGCCACTAACTCTGAACCCATTCTCAGCACACTTGCTACATACTAACAGAAAACAAGCACACTGGAAATGTACTTAGAGTCTACATCTGTGCTTGCCCCAGTCTGTTCTTGCCCAAGCCTTCTGTGGGACTTACTAAAATTTCAAACATAAATCCCAGATCCCAACACTGAATCGACTGTCAAAGTTTTCAAGAACCTTGCAGATAAACACTCACAAGCATTCAACAATAAACATTTATAAAAAATTAAAAACACACTCAAAGGCCTTAAATACTTTAAAATATAGTAAGCGTAACACAATTAAACAAAAATATAAGTTTTCTGTAACTTATCCATTGCCCACACAACTGACCCTCCCCAGACGAGTAGCTGGATCTGAACCAGGTTTAGCTGGTGAAGGTTCAGTGAGAAAATTCCCCTGTTTAATTGCTGGAAATTCTATGTAAGGTTTTTGCTTCACTGCTAGGTTTGTGAAGGACTCTGCAACAGAATGTGGCTGGGAAATTGCCAGCGATCAGCATTCAGGAACCTTGCAGTCATGCATGCTTGTGTAGCCGTTTCAAGTTTTGGCAGAGCTAAAAGCTAGAATCTCACCATTCTTCATGGCACGACTAAGATTCTGGTGGAATTGGCACTTGATGCCCCAATCAAAATAATCTCTTTCTCGCTAGTTATCCAGAAAGTGGTGAAAAGTTTACGGCTCTGCATTCTGTAGCATCAGCCCCTCGGCATTTCTTATCAAGCCTCTAACCCTGGGGCTCTGTATCTCCCTCTGTAACTGGATCTTCGACTTCCTTATCAGGAGACCACTGTCAGTTCAGATTAGTGTAACACCTCCTCTTCGCTGACAATTGACACAGGAGGACCTCAGGAACACGTGCTTAGCCTACAGGTCTACTCTGTCTACAATTATGACTGTGGGGCTCAGCATTTATAAATATGCAAATAACATTGTTGGTTAGTAAAGTTTTCATGGACCATAAGACATCGGAGCAGAATTGGGCCATTTTGCCCATCGAGTCTGCTGTGCCATTTGGCCGTGGCTGATCCTTTTTCCTCTCCTCAGCCCCACTCCCCAGTCTTCTCCCTGTAACCTTTGATGCCATGTCCAATTAAGAACCTATCAAGCTCCGCCTTAAATACACCCAACGACCTGGCCTCCACAGCTGCCTGTGGTAACAAATTCCACAAATTCACGACCTCTGGCTAAAGAAATTTCTCTGCATCTCTGTATTAACTGGATGCCCCTCTCTCCTGAGGCTGTGCACACTCGTCCTGGACTCCACCATCATGGGAAACATCCTTTCCACATCCACTCTGTCTAGGCCTCTCGACATTCGAAAGGTTTCAATGAGACCCCCCCCCATCCTTATAAATTCCAAAGAGTACAGATCCAGAGCTTTCAAATGTTCCTCATATGATAACCCTTTCATTCCTGAAATCATCCTTGTGAACCTCCTCTGAACCCTCTTCAATGCTAGCACATCTTTTCTTAGATGAGGAGCCCAAAACTGTTCACAATACTCAAGGTGAGGCCTTATAAAGCCTCAGCGTCACCTCCTTGCTCTTGTATTCTGGACTTCTTGAAATGAATGCTAACATTGCATTTGCCTTCCTCACCATATATACTACCTACAAGTTAACTTTTAGGGTGTTCTACACAAGGACTCCCAAGTCCCTTTGCATCTCAGATTTTTGGATCTTATCTCCGTTTAGAAAATAGTCTGGAGCTTTTTCCTACTGGTCCTTGATGGAGTAGCAGCTTTTTGAAGTTGCTCCTTACTTACTTTACTGTTTCCAACTTGTTTTGAAACCTTACTTTTAAACGCGATATCGCTTTACCATGAATGCAAGGGGTGCCAAAGGTACTAGAAAAGAAGAGGAACCTCCTGCATCTTTGGAATCTATTATGGATTTGCTTCGAAGACACAGAAAAGAATCCTCTGAGGAGTTCCAGCAGCTCAGCTCTGAAATTAAACAAATGGATGCAAAACTAGATTCTATTCGAAAAACCTTAGCTGAACATGATAAATGAATTGAAGATAATGAAGCAACTCTGACAATTTTGGATGCGAAAATTGATGACTTGCAAAAGCTTTGTAAAAAACAATCCAAGTCTAATGAAAAATTAATACAAAAGATTATCAACTTAGGAATCAGAAGCAGAAGAAATAACCTATGAATTCTGGGCCTCGAAGAGCTAACTGAAGGTGATCAGCCTACGAAATTCTTTGCAAGCTTTTTTGGCACAATTATTTCCTGAAATTTTACCATCTTTACCTATGGTTGATCGTGCACACAGATCATTGGTTCCAGGAGATAGACCCAGATCAGTCATAGTCTGTTTATATGAATTTCAAACTAAGGAGCTTTTAATTCATGAATCCCGTCAAAGAGGAATGATTGATTATAAAGGCCAGAAGATTAGAATCGTCGAGGATTTTTCACCTGAGGTTATGAATGGGCGTGCTAAGTTTAAAAAGGTTATGTCGGAACTTTTTAACAAAGAAAATAGTCTTCGCATTTATTTCTACTACCAAAGTGCATGACTATGCATCTTCCAAAATTGTATTTCATTTGCCACTTCTTGCCATTCTCCTAATCTGTCTCAGTCCTTGTGGCTGGTCATCAAGGTCATTACTGACTATGCAAGGATGAACAGTGTCCACTGTACTAGTGATGCCTCCATCCCTGATGTTCCAAACATCTTTTATGCATGTTTCTCGGCATGCAACATCCTCCCAGCCATTATCTATAACAGCAGCAGATGTGAGAAGGACTTTTTGGAGAGTCAAACCACATGTGGTGGCTGGTCTATAAAACATCCCAGGCCGAGTCCTTTGGGAGGATACACACCAGTTCACTGAGGTTCATGGACATCTTCAATATTTCACTCATCCATGCTTCTTTCCCTATATGCTTCATCAGGACTGGTCTCGGGAAAAGAGTAAACAGTTGACATTTTGGCCGAGACCCCAGTCCTGATGAAGGGTCTTGGCTTGAAATATTGACTGTTTACTCTTTTCCATAGGTGCTTGTTGACCTGCTGCGTTCCTCCAGCATTTTGTGTGTGTTGCGTTAGACTTCCAGTATCTGCAGATTTTCTCATGTTTGTGATACTATACAATCAAGAGAGCTCACCAAAGCCTCTGTTTTCTGAGGAGGATGAAGAGAGCTGGACTACACTCATCTATACTCACGCCAGTCTACAGCTGTGCAGTGGAGAGCATGCTAACGTGCCGCATCTCTGTATGGTATGGAAACTGCACTGCTGTAGACTGGAAAACTCTAAAACAGGTAGTTAAATCTGCCCAGTGCATCACTGGCACTCGTCTACTCTCCTTCAAGGATATATATACAGAAAAGTGCAAGGAAAAGGCCAGCAACTTCCTGATGAGTTCTACCCACCCTGCTCATGGACAGTTTGGCCCACTCACAGCAGAAAGGAAAGGAAACTACATAGCATCCATGTTAGGACCATCAGGCTCAAAGGCGGTTACTTTCCCCAAGCAGTATGGCTGATCAACACCTCCACTCACTATCCAACCCCACAACACACCCACCACCTCTACTTTATCATTTCATAGAAACATAAAAAACCTACAGCACAATACAGGCCCTTCAGCCCATAAAGCTATGCCGAACATGTACTTACTTCAGAAATTACCTAGGGTTACCCATAGCCCTCTATTTTTCTAAGCTCCATGTACCTATCCAGGAGTCTCTTAAAAGACCCTATCATTTCCGCCTCCACCACCGTCACTGGCAACCCATTCCACGCACTCACCACTCTCTGCATAAAAAACTTACCACTGACATCTCTTCTGTACCTACTTCCAAGCACCTTAAAACTGTGCCCTCTTGTGCTAGCCATCTCAGCCCTGGGAAAACGCCTGTGACTATCCACATGATCAATGCCTCTCATCAACTTATACACCTCTATCAGGTCACCTCTCATCCTCCGTTGCTTACCTATCATCCTGTCAGAATCACCTTATGTACAGACACTCCTGTGCTGAGCATCACTTTATGTACATATAATCAATCTATGTATTTATATTTATCATGTTTTTTATAATTCTGTTCATCTCATTGTGCTTTTATTTTGCACCGCATCAGATTTGAAATTTCTCTCTCCTTTACACTTGTGTACTGGAAATGACATTAAAAAATCTTGAATCTGGAATCCTGAATCAATACTTAGCCTGCTAACCCTCTCCCTATAACTCAAGTTCTGGTTGCATCTTTGTAGATCTTCTCTGCACTCTTTCCAGTCTAACTATGCCTTTTGTATAACAAAGCAACAAAAACTGCACACAACATTCCAAGTGTGGTCTCAACAACATCTTGTACAACTTCAACACAACATCCCAATTACTATGCTGAATGCATTGACTGATAAAGGGCAGCGTGCCAAAAGATTTCTTTAACACCTTGTCCACCTGTGATGCTGCTCTCAGCAAACTTGTACTCCTCAGTCATTCGCTTCCACATTTCTTTGGTGTTTGACACCCTTGGGAGGAAAATAAACGCACTGAGACAAAGCTCTCTCCCATATTTAACATTACAGATAACTAAATTTAAGCACAAAGGATTCTGCAGATGTTGGAAATCTAGAGAAATACACACAAAATGTGAGAGAAAGTCAGTATGACAGGCATTATCAATGATGGGAATAAACTGTTGACATTTCTGTGTTGATGAAGGGTCTTGGACTGAAATGTTTACTGTTCATTCCTCTCCACGATGTTGCCTGTCTTGATGAGTTTCTCCACACAACTAATGTTCATTTTCTTGGCCCACCCTGTGGGATTGTTTCATACATCAGCCTTCCCATGGAAAGGGAGTCTTCACTGGGTCAGAGTGTAGAGATTGTTATTTAGTTTGCCACCTCGCTGTAAGGGAAGGGGAAACATCCAGTTCAATAGCATATAATTTGTAAGAAGACTTATTTTCCACATAAATGGTAAAGCAGAGACAAATGTCACTCTATGAGAGTTTTACAGCCATACAGAAATAAAATGGCAGTGGTCCAAGATGTGGGTCAATTAGGATCTGTAAAAAATATACATTTTGGAATGTGCATACATGTTACTCATGCTCTTTCATTCCCAGAACAGAGATGTTGGTACAGAATTATATTCTGTCACCATAAAAATAACTTTTCCAGACAAAGAAAAGCACATGTTTACTCCCACACCCCCATGAGTATCAATTAGAGCATCAATTCTTTAATATATATATATATATATGTGTGTGTGTTTCTAGACCATTTTTACAAATGTTCTTTCTTTTGCTTTAGTTTCCTAAGGTCTGGAATGCCACTTAACTCATTGTCAGCTGGATAGAACAACACTGAAATACAATCAAAGTTGATAGTAATTGTCATCATTGACTACAGCAGGGAATATTTCTGAATAACGACTTCATTTGTAGAAATTTGTCAGAGTGTTTGATGACAAGCTGAACCTCTGAAGAAATCTGCTAAGAAAGTAAAGATGTTGGCATGCTTTTCATATGATTGTGTTAATGTGCTGGGTCCAGGGCAGGTCATCCAACATGTTAACACCCAGAAATTTAAAGCTGCTGACTCTGTCCAGTTCTGATCTCTCAATACAGACTGGCACATGTTTGCCCTCTTTCCAGCACTGCTCAACCACGTGTCCTTCCTAGCTCTGGTAAACTGGAGTGATGCCACCTGTGATTCATTTAACAACAGTAGTGAGACAGCAAATTTGAAAATGCCATCGGAGCTGTGCTTAGCCAGGCAGTTATATGTTTACAGAAAGTAGGGCAGGGGGTTAAACACACAGTCTTGAGGTGCACCTATGTTGATGGTCAGCGAGGAGGAAAGGTTGCTACCGGTTCTCAGTGTTTGAGTTCTTCTGATGGGTAAGCTGAGTATCTCGGCGCACAGAGAAGTACAATGGCTGAGGTATTGAAACTTGCTTGTTGTTGAAGCTTGAAAGTCTTGAATATTTTTGTTCTGGGCTAAATAAGATTTGCACTGCCCATCTCCTACGCTCACCCCTTTTCCCTAATATTTCAGATATTTTCAATGATTAACCAAGCCTTAGGAAGGAAATCTACAAAAAATACTTAATAGATCCTCTGACACATTGAGGAAACCAGGTTTACTGATGATAAAAGAGTGTCTCCTCTCCCATCCTCCTCCAAGCTAGTGCTCCAGTTGCAAGCAGGTCATTAACAAAATTATCTGTACTTGGTAATTATTCCAATATAAGTCTAATATAAATGTCAATGCATCTCTCAGCAATGTTAGATTGTTGAGGCTTCAATATTTTTTTTAGTTGAATTTAAACTGAATCTAATTTATTTGAAATCAAAATGTACTGTATGTTTCATGATCTCTTAAATAATATACAATTAAACAAATAAGGACTCTTAACACCTCTTAATTCCACAACCATAACTAAAAATGATGTGAAAAAGTATACAAAATACTTTCTGTAATATTTGCTTTGGGTTTAATGAGAAAAGACATACATGGGGAGACACTGGACCCGATTAAATCAAGAGTCTATATTAACTTCATTAAGAGCATGGTAAGGACTTTGAAGGGTATTGGAAGATTCTGGTGATTATAACTACCACTTTCTGAGAAGCAGCTAACATTACAGCATTTACAATGGCTGAAACAAGATTTGAATTAATTTCTTTTGTTCGCCTGTTGGCCCTAAATGAACTCTGTAATCATTCTGGAAAGAATTGCCCAACTTTTAGCATGCCTTAAACCCCTGTTGAGATGGCATGCAACTCCCAGAGAGGCCATGTAGGAAAGTGCTGTAATTTTATCATGTAGTGTGGTGCAGTTGTACAGCGTATCTCTCAAGTTTTGAAGTCTTATCATTTCTTTAACGCATTGAGAAATTGCTATTTTTCAAAAATGTCTGTTGCTTTCTCTCTGCTGCAGTAAACTTGATTGCTTGCTGCATTTACTTTATAGATCTCCTACACGTAGTAGAATCACGGGCATCATCAGGGAGAATAGGAGACATGTTTTTTACAAGCTCCTTCACATGTATTATAATAATGTACATATCTCCACCACAAATTAACTGGAGGAATCAGATGAGGTAATATTCATTGATACAGCTCATTGTAAATTAGTTTGTCAGCAGATTTGGTAACATAAAGCTCCATTGCAGTCTGCATTGAAAGAAAATGTGCCTGTTCAGTAACAGAGAATTTGAAATGAACGGACAGTGATGCTGACTGGCATGTCACCACAAGAATTTCACTGCTGGTAGACCAAGTACCTTAACCATAACCAAACTGAGGTCAATTAAATCTGTGCCATCAACACACCACCTTTAATTTTGGAGATTGCTGTGGGATTTGAATGACAGTTAAAATTCTCCAAGATTTGGGAAAGAAAAAGAATGCCTGATAGAAGTATTATTGTCTTCTGTGTAAGAATGCTCATCAATATATGAAAGCCCTGATTTTTACCAGAGGCCAGACAGTTGGGTGAGACTGTGAAAATAGGGATTCAAGTCTAGTCCAAATTTTACAATAGGCGCATTATTAAATATCAGAACACCCATTAGTTTTATAAATTGAAATGTAAGTGTCTGTTACACTTAACTTTTATTTTCAGTTGGTTGCTTAGCATCTCTTCATGGGCAGATTTCAATGGGCTCAGAGCATTTAAGTGATGAAATAGACCTATAATTCAAATTAAAAGGGATAGCAACGTCTGATTGATCCGTTCACAAAGCTATCACTGGGAAATATGAGAGTTATCCTCAAGCTGTGTAGTACAGGGCAAGAATGAAGCAGCTCATGAGCACTTTCATCAATGGTGACTTGTCATATAACACAACTAATTCTAGGAGCTTGGGAAACAAATCTTTACAATTTTGTTTGGCCTCCATTATTGAAGCATGTGGAGGGACATATGCACTGTCTCCAATGATTACTTATTTATGTAGTCATTCATGACTGTTACTATTTCAACTTGACCCCTCATATTATGAGGTAAACAATACAGAAAATTATGGCACAAAAAGAGTAAAAGTCATTACAGAAGCATTTATTTCAGAAGTCTTTCAAGTTCAACAATGATTCTAGTTCAAAAGGCTCTGAGGAGTCCATTATGGAATCCACAGGCCCAGAAGCAGGTGTTTCTTACATACGTAGATATATCACAAAAAAAACCAAAACCCACTCACATTTACTGTATCCTGAAGCCTAATATAATTTTATTGTGCATAATATTGTGTAAGTTGCTTCAGTTTTTAATATTTTCTGTTTTGATAACATTGATGAAACAACATTGCAATTACGTTAGTGGAAGCAACAGGAGAAAAAGCTGATTCTCAATACCATGCATGTGAAATCAATGTTGCTGAAGTTTGGAGATGGAGTATAATAAATATTCACTTTTGCATTGCACATCCAGTGCAGGCAGCTGAGACAATAATTTTATTGCACAGCAAAATTTGATGCCATGCAGCAAAGAATTACTGTTACTTTAATCTTCTCTGCCCCTATTTTAAGAGCAGCTGATCGGGCAAACACTCAAAGCTTGGTACCAGAATAACAGAAATCTACTCATTACAGGCTTTGGGTCACTCATCCATTACGTTTCCAATTATCATCATGTAGATTCTTGCCCATGTTGTCGAGAAAGACAGCTACCCACCTATTCCCATTCCTTAAAAGGCATTTAAAGAGCTGCTTTCCTTAAAATTAAAATTCCATGTTCTTTGGGACTCTTTCATTGATGTTCCCAATATCTGTGTCGTTTATACATTGTGTTACAGTATATCATGGGAGAGAAGTGGGTACTGTAATTGTTGAATGCACATAATCAACAACACCTGTATCATGGGTTTACCATAAGATTAACCAAATTTCGTTATCTTTGCTGGTTGATGAAGGTAAAGGACTGTCTGGCTTCTTATCAAAGCCGTACAGTGATAGAGCATTTGACTACTTTTGCATGACTGAAGAAGAAATCTAATATTACAGGACAATGCACCATCACGTCATAATGTCAGTGATCACTGGAGTACAGTGTCCAATGCTGTACATAAGGAGTTTGTATGTTCTCTTGTGACTGCTTGGGTTTCCTCTGGGTGATCCAGTTTTTTCCCACACTCCAGAGACATACTGTTAGGGTTAGTAAGTTGAGGGCAAGCTATTGGCACCGAAAGTACTGCAATATTTGTGGGCTGCCTCCAGCACAATCCTTATTCATCTGATGCAAGTGCAACATCTTACTCTATGTTTCAATGTTTTGATGTACATGTGACAAATAGAGTTTTTAATATTTTAAATTAATAATACACTCTGGTTTATGACATATTTATGATAATTATTTCCCTAAAATTCTTCATAAGGTTTCCATGATTGTTCTTTTACAGACCTTTAAGAAAGAAGAAACTTTTTTCTCCTGAATAAATTTTGTATCAAAAATGCTTTTCCTTACTAGAAATCCATCATTTGTTAAAATTTGACACGTTTTCTCCATGCAATCCCATTGTCCATCACACAACACTTAGCACAAAACAAGATCACTGCATTAACTTGGCCAAAAGCAAAAAAAAAAGTGTGCGCTCATTATTTTCAAAGTGACATTGCTACAACTTATAAATTACCCATCCCTCTGAATTTCCTCTCTGTTATTTTGGCAGTTTATATCTTAAAAATAAGTGGATTAACACTTTAAGATGGTTGAAAACTAATTTTAAATAATCAACCTAGTATTCATTCACAATTATTACATAATGTGATTTCAAGGTCTAATTGTCAACATTGTATGTAAGTTAAATATAAAACTGTTAATTCATTCACAACTTGTTGCCAGTGTGTTCATTATCAGTTTAATGCTGATTATTCAGATTTTGTTTAATCTTTTGTAAAATGTTGCATCTTCACATAAATGCCAAATGCATCTGTAAATTAATTTTGTTTTTTTATTTGACATACATTTTGCTGAACATACAGTAAAAATGCAATTGAATGTAATTCCCCCTTCACAACAATGAATGAAATAACACAAAAATTAGAAATAATACAGTATAGAAAACAGATGTTGCAGTGAATTCAAATCTGCTGTCAAAGCTATACAGTTGAATTTGTACGACTGTGGAAGTGTAGCTATTTAATGAAAGAATACAAGACGTGATTGCATAAATGTGGAACATCTATCCAACTGATTAGTATAATTGATTCACCACACTTGTGGTTTTATAGCAATTATCAGACTTAAACAAGACGAATAACTTTATTTTCATCCTTAGGCTCAATCAAACCACGTATCTGCCTTGTGTGTATACACATTTTCAAATTCACACATTCAGTCTACATCACTAAAAAGATCTAGAAATATTCTTGATGATATGAAAAAAATATAAGGTGGAAGTTAAAGAGGGTGACATCTACAAATTACACTGTTTGTCTTTACATCTTTCACTGGTGAGAACAGTGCTGGAATAAAAGTAATCCGCTTTGAACTTACCTAATGGTGCAACACTGGGTAAAAAGTCCTTCTTTACTAAGTTATAGCTGAAGTGCTAATTTTGTTTTGCAATGATGATCTGGAAGCAGCAATGGTAATCTTACCTGGCACCAGTCCATGAGCATTGCCATATAGTTGGAAGAGGGAGCAATGTTTTTTTCAAATGGAGGCTGTTAAGATTGTGGGTTTGCAATCTCAGTTGAGCTGGAAAGAAACACGCTGGAGCCACACTGTACTGTTCTTCATCTTGACTGTTTAATATCGCCACCATTGCATCCCACTTTGCTGAACACATTTCATAGTTTAACGACAAATTATTCTCAAACAGCATGAACAAATCTTTCAAATTTTTTGCAGGAAGTTACGATGATCATCTTGTTTCCTCCCCTCTCCATTTTCAGTATTTTACATATTAAATCTTCCCATATTTGTTGGTGATAATTACATGACTGGAAGTGATTAAGCTTGATGAAGATTTACAGGGTAGAATAAATGCAAATTTTATAAACGTGTCTTATTTTTATGTGACTGTCATCATAAAAAAAATTTCCAATTGCTGTTGACCAACAGAAGAATGTCATGTACAATTGAGCTTATAGCATGTTAAAAAGCGTTTTTAAGCATTAAAGTCAGAATAAGGCCAACTTGGGGGCTAAAAATGAAAATTAAAGTGCTGGATTAAAATAGGTAAAGAATTTCTTTGAGTCCTTTCGTTAATAGCCCTGCGTAGGAGCTTACCATAAGATGCATACCTTGCAGTCCCGGCTTAAACCAAAAAAGTTGCCTAGTGTTTTAAATCACTGATAGACTTTCATAGTGCCACTGGACATGATCTGTCATTTCTTGTTTGAAATGCCATTATAGATCTTACAATGTTTAAACTGTTCAACCTATGATTTAATTCCACCACTATTCTAAAATATCACACAGCTGAAAGACCAGAGGACTTTTTGCACATCTTGTTCCTTAGAGTGATTTAAAGCAAACTTATGATTAGTGTTTACATGAAAATACTTCACACCATCCTACTCAATTTGATCATTCTCATTTCCTTTGGAAAGCTTTGGAACTCTCAAATGATCTACACCAAAATATCAGATTTCATTCTTTCTAACTTCCAATCTGCTTTCTCTACTGATTTTTCTCTTTGATTTTCACTTTTTTTATCCTGCTAACAAGAGAGGTAAATAAAAGGGGAAAATACTAGGACATTCTCGTCTTTCACTCACATGCTTCGATCTCCTTAAAAGTGCATTTGGCAAAAAAAAATTGTGAAATGGAAAAAAATCAAAAGTAATTTTTAAAGCAAATTAAGTGAAAAGTGAAACAAAATACATTTTACTATGCTAATAAGAATCTGGTTAAGAAGAAAGATTTGATACACAAATGTTAGCAGTATTAATGAAAACATAATTCAGCATAATAATTATACCTCTATATAATTCTCCATCAGTCCCTTTCACTTTCACATTTTTGTTTAGAAATGCCTTTCAAAGAAAATGATGGTTAGATGACTGTTTCAACTTCACTGTTTGTTCAACTTAACTATTGACTAAGACAAAGCAAATTAGGTATTTTAATATAACGCACCTGCTGCTTGTTAACAAATGCAATTTGTTTATTTCTGTCATCTACATCCAAAGGTATATTTAAAATCAATCATTTCAGGCAATAATTCACTTCCTGATAGATCACTAAATACAGCAAATGAATTCCAAAATTCCACGTTCTGTTGAACTATAAAAAAATCATTTTTTGCAAAAGATCTTAATTTCGTAAATGTCCATTATAGGAGAAGAGGGAGGTGAAGAAAGGACTAGCCGGTGATGTGGTGAGACCAAGAGAATGAATGTTGTGGAGCTGGTGCTGGCTGGGAGAGCATGGCGAAGGTATTAATTGCAGCTGATCTGTCTGGATGAGACACAAGGACAGGGAGATGCATGCAGACAGGATCAGAAAGAACACAATGTTATAGAGAATAACGCAGTTACTGAAAACATGACAAAATACTCATTTATCCAATAGATCATGCAGCAACTGTGGAGAGAGAAAACTGAATTGCAGATACAGTAGATGAAATTAGATGAAGGGCAAGTAAGGCAAGGACGTCTCTGAATCCACAAATGCTGGGAGGGATGTGGAGATTGAAGGTCCGATGGCTTTATCCTCGGCTCTCAAAAGGCACCCATGAGGTAGACTGGGTTTAGTGCAATGGACATTATATTTAGATAATGTATTGCCCTTCACAACCTTTCCTAGTTTGCCACTGTTAAAGCCCATTTAGCTCTTGCTAAATGTGCCTGATGGCAATATGGTATGGATAAAATATTTTTTTAAAAGTCATGAAAACACTTAAAAATACTGTGAACTAAATAAAATAAATGAAATAAAATTACTCAGTAATGACAATCACACATTCAGTGATCCCATTAAGGTGTTGACAACTGTATACCCACAATTCTGCTGTAAATCTGAATGCTATTTGGGGAATAGAGGGGAGGTGTTGGTTGGTGAGGGGCTGGGTCAGTCAGACGTAGAGTGCATTCAGAGGTTCTCCTCAGCAGAACAATGCTCTACTGCTGGGTCTGACAATAGGCCCAGTGGCAGAGCAGTTGATTGTTGCTATAGGATCTGACCTCCAGCTCTTCTCAGACTTCCACAGTTGGCCTTGTCTGAGTCCCAAACAGCCAACAGCCATCAGTTCCCCATGGAGTTGCCGGGGTGCTAGCTGACCTAAAAGGAAATGCTGCTATAAAAGTATAGTAAAAAGGATCATCACAATGAATACTATTAAGCCCTAAATGCTGTGGCAAAAGTTGAATGTAGATTTTTCCAGTGGCTATAGAAATAAACCATATTTTGATGTGCTCAGACTTGAGTTTGCAGGAAATGTGTTAACACGTAATGGGAAGTATGGCTGACGTACAGGAACATTGCAATTCCAACACAGGCAGCATTGTTCAGTTACAGGAAAGGTGGATGAATGAGTGGTCATATTTATGCTGAAATATTGTAAAACATGTGTGAAACCTCAAGAGTGAGGTATGTTCAGTGGCAAACCCTGACTTCCCTTCCAGATTTACCTTCTTTTCTCCCTCTTGAGTGCCCTTATCTTCAGTAATTGACTCATTACAGGGTTGCGTAGGGTGTGTTCTGTACTCATGATCAGGAACAGATTCCTCTCCAAGTTACACAACAAAATGATGTGAAAACATATCACTGTTTCTTCATTACCATTGGGTCTAAATTCTGGAACTCACTGCATAGCAGCACTCTGGGAGTTCCTTTGGCAGAGAAAGTCCAGCATTGCACCAATAGATTTTTGAAGGCATTTAGCAACGTGCAATAAATGTAGGTCTTGTCAATAATTCTCACATTCCAAAAAAATGAAATTCTCATTGAGCTATGGGTAAAACATGCATTATATTACGAAGTCATATTGACATGTTCTTGCCTTCTTCATTTGTTACAAGCAATGGGTATTCATTCATAACAGGGCACTCTTTGCCCTGACTGAGTCACATGTGTTAACACTTGGCATCAAGAACTTTTCTAAAACTCACATATCTTCCACAAAAGCTTTGCCATTCAATCATAAAAAAATATTTTAAACAGGACTTACTGTAAACATCAAGCCTCTGCAACAACCTGCTGTATTTCTAACTCAGGGGAAAGCCTTTGCCTTCCCTTGGCTCTCTGTCTCTCTGCCAGCGTAACCTTATGTGAAAAAGGAAGCAATTACTCTATAATGGGGAAGCAGGCTCCAGCTTCAGAGCGGGCTGTGAAATTCTTTTATTGCTCTAGAGAAGTACATTAGTCTTACAACTAACCATAATCTCTTCCACTCACTGAAGAAAAAACTGTCCTATTCTCAAGACAGTAATGTATATTGTCTTGTGAAGCATGACAAGCTGGAATTATAGTACAGTAACCTGGCAGCATTATGTAACAATGTGGAGGTATTCTCGATTATCCCAGGAGTTAAATTGAGTCAGCTGATGGTGATGGTTGAAAGTCAACAAATTGCAAAATTCCAGTAAAACGCATAGCATTTGCTTCCATCTTTCTCTGCACAAGATATTCAACGACACCGAGAGGTTATGTGGACCTTGGTTGTATTAGTATTTAGATATTATTCAATGCAAAAGTTTTGCACAACTAAAAAATGGCAATCAGACCTTGAAGGAATGGATTTAACAAGAAGGATAGCAATAAAAAAAGGAAAATGGCAGACTGTAAATCTGCCAAAATAATTTCTTAGCAAGCAATTATCTTTGCATTTCACAATCAGATTTTAAAGGCTTTCCCTAATGCCAAAGAACAAAAGAATATGAGAACTGTACAAGTAAAATCTTTCCTAATTTGAAAGCACCTTGAATGGTGAATATAACACAAGAAGAGCTTTTCCTCCAATTCAACAGCTAATGCAAATTATGTATGTAATTTGACCGCAACCTAACAAAGATTGTAGTAATCTAACAAAATGCCCATTGATCCCTATTACAACATTTTCTGAGGTAAATTGTCAACTAATCAGTAAAGAGAAGAATATGCCATTTATGATAGTGCTTAGTGCTGATTGTATTTGAACTAGAATAAAATAGGCTGGAGAACTAATATATATATATATATGTACAGCTTGGCACCAGTGTCGTTGCAGAACAATGTGTGATTAAGTGCCTTGCTCAAGGACACGCACACGCTGCCTCAGCCAAGGCTCGAACTAGTGACCTTCAAATCGCCAGACGAATGCTTTAACCACTTGGCCACGCTGCAATTTTAATAGCATTTACATTTTTTAAACATCATAAAATGCTTCATTACCAAGATGTAAAAGCAGCAACACCTGAAAAAGAATTATACAAGAGCATTAACCATTTAATCTTTAAGTATTTAATATTTTATTTGATTAATGTTAGTTGATTAAGACGCAGGAAATGGTTTCCTGCTCATCATACATTGCAGTATAATATCCTGGATTCAGCTCACTTGATATGTTGCCTGCAGATCTTGCTCACTCAACTATACTAATGTGATCCTTCTTTCCTTTAGGCAGTCCCCAGGGACTGAGGATGATTTGTGTCCCTTTCAGTTCCATGAACTTTAAGGTGAAAGGTGAGGCCAATATTGGATTTGAAGATTCTGCCATACTGGGCCAGGAGGTGCTTCATGGCATAGCTGTGTTGCTAGTTTGTGAGGGGGAGTGCTTTTGTTGTTTGCATTGGGCTTCTGTATGCTCCTCCTGCATGGAATTGAAATTCTCAATACCACCCTGAAAGCTCCTTTTCCTTTCCTACTTTCAGTCATAAGCTACAGATTCCTATGAATTCATAAGACCATAAAACATAGGAGCAGAATTAGGCCTTTCAGCCCCTTGAGCCTGCTCTGCCGTTCCATCATGGCTGATCGCAGAGCCCAAAGCTGCCCATTGCTCCTCATATGCTAACTACTTTATTTCAGGAATCATCCTTGTGAACATCCTCTGGACTCTCTCCAATGATAACACATCCTTCCTGAGATTTGGAGCCCAAAACAGTTGACAATACTCCAAGTATGGCCTGACTAGCGTCTTATAAAGCCTCACCATTATCTCCTTGCTTTTATATTCTATTCTACTTTAAATAAATGCCAACATTGCATTTGCCTTCTTTACAATAGACTCAACCTGTAAATTAACCTCTGGGAGTCTTGCATGAGCATCCCTAAGGCCCTCTGCATTTCTGACATTTGAACCTTCTCCCCATTTGGATAAAAGTCTGTACTTTGTTCCTTTTACTAAAATGCATTATCATACATTTCCCAATCCTATATTCCATCTGCCACTTTTTTTGCCCATTCTTCAATTTGTCTAAGTCCTGCTGCAGTCACTTGCTTCCTCAGCATTACCAACTCCTCCACCTACCTTTATATCATCCGCAAACTTTGCCATAAAGCCATCAATTCCATTATCCAAATCATTGACAAGCAATGTGAAAAGTAAGGGTCTCAATACTGACCCGTGAGCAACACCACTAGTCACTGGCAGCCAACCAAAAAAGGCGCCCTTTATTCCCACTTGCTGCCTCCTGCCTGTCAGCCAATCCTCTATCCATGCCAGTATCTCTCTGTAATGCCACAGGATTTTATCTTGTTAAGCAGCCTCACGTGTGTCATCTTATCAAATGCTTTCTGAAAAGTCAAGTAAATGACATCCACTGCTTCTCCTTTATCGACTCTGCTTATTACTTCCTCAAAGAACTCTACCAGATTTGTCAAGCAAGATTTGTCTTTACAGAAACATGCTGACTTTGACTTATTTTATCATTAGTCTCCAAGTACCATGAAACCACATCCTTAATAATGGACTCCAACACTTTCCAAACCACTGAGGTTAAGCTAACTGGCCTATATTTTATTTTGCCTTCCTCCCTTTGTAAAGAGTGGAGTGACATTTGCAATCTTCCAGTCCTAGGGACCATGCCAGAATCAAGTGATTTTTGAAAGATCATGACCAATGTATCCATTTTATTTTCAGCAACCTCTCTCAGGACCCTAGGATATAGTCCATCTGATCATGGTGACTTATCCACCTTAAGTGATAGCACTTTTATATTATTTTAAATATTTAAATAACCTAAAGTGATCAGTGGGTGTTGTGAACTCCATCTTCCACTCATCCCCCGGTGGATGCCAGATGTTGTACACCCTCCATAGATTTGGTTTGGTGAATATCTGAGCCCCACAAAGTGTTTCAAATGCACTATCCCTCAAAAGGAGAGGGTAACAGTTCTTAATGGTGATTTTGTTGAATCCAATGGTAATTGATGCAGGGAGGGTGACCCCCACCAAAGCACACAAAATGCTGGAGAGATTCAGCAAGCCAGGCAGAATCTAGGAAAAGGTTTTTTTCCTAGATGCTGCCTGGCCTGTTGAGTTCGTCCAGCATTTTGTGTCTGTTGCTTGGATATCCAGCATCTGGAGATTTTCTCTTGTCTGTGAAGGGAGTTCCTATCTTTCATTTTGACAAAGTAGAATCCTGCCCTGGATGGAGACTGGGATGGTTGAATGAAACTGTGCTGTAGCGCTTTGGCAATGTAGTCATTCACGGGTTGTGTCTCAGGAGGGGAGAGGGAAAACAGATAACCTTGGCAGGGGTGGTGCCTGGGAGGGGGCTGATGGTGCAGTCATGCAGTCTGTGAGGCAGCAGGGTACTGGCCTCCCTTTTAGTGAAGGGAATACTAAGTTGTATTCCTGTGGGAATTTGGTGAGGTCAAAGGTTTCCTCTGTTACCACGGACTTAATGGTGTGAATTCAACTGAGATTGCAAGCAGGAGGGTCCCCAGCTCGGCAGTGAACCAGATGACCAGGCAAAATGAGGGTAGGCAGCCAAGGGTAATCCAAGATGAGAGGACTGTTGGGTGAGTCATTCAGGAGGAACTGGTTGGACACGAGGTGTTCTCGGATGCCCATACCGCATACACGTTCTGACCATCCCAGATCCCAAGGGACGTGCATCAGTGGCCATGCTGCAAGAGGAGTGAGAGATAGGCTTGGTAGGGAGAACAAGCTACACATACAGAGCCCAGTCCAGAAAGTTGCCTGCTGTGCCGGAATCCAAAGCCTTCTTTGTGTACAGAGTTGTCAGGGTGTGGAAGAGGACAGAGTGATTCAGGCT
The DNA here is from genome assembly GCF_030028105.1 of Mobula birostris. Lineage (NCBI taxonomy): Eukaryota > Metazoa > Chordata > Chondrichthyes > Myliobatiformes > Myliobatidae > Mobula > Mobula birostris. The sequence goes on along the minus strand of NC_092371.1, from coordinate 207,153,938 downwards.
ATGGTGCTGGAATGAGAGGCTGGGGGAGCTTACTAGATAGGTGTCCGTTGTCTCAACCCGCTGGTGCAATTTCACAGACACAGTGGGCACTTGATTCCTGAGAAACCATTGAACCGCTGTAAGCACGTGTGTTTCGGCACCTACACTCAGACTCTTGAAAGTGAAGGGAGCTCTTCCGAGCTGCATGGGTTCTGGAGACCAACAAGGTAACTGAAGGCTGGGAGCAATTGGTTCAGGCTAACTGGTTCAATGGGTGAACAAGGACTGTGAATGGAGCTGAGTTTAAATAGGATGCAGTGATACGTTGGAAACGAGTCGTAGGTGACCCCTGTTAGACTGAGAGGTGACTGCCTGTGCAGGCCTAACGTATTGAATGATGTAAAGAACATGTGTAATGATTAATGAAACAATTCTTCAGTTACTGGGAGAGGATAACTGAGGAAGACCTGGAAATTACTTTCTCTAGGGAAGACAGAAGGAAGATGTCTTTAAACTTACCAAAACTGGATTTCCCTCCTTTATGAAAAAAGCTATGAAAATAGGGTCTTGGAGGTCAGGAATATCCTGGAACATATTGTTTTTTTCCCAAATGTGGGAGAAGAGGTTGGAAATTAGTGAGTCAAGTTCCTTCCACCAAGTTGAAGAGTTTCAGGATAAAAATCATCTATGTCTGAGGCCTTGATTTTCTTTTGGCATTTTTCAATTCACTATCAATCAAGAGTAGTACAAATGTGGTCTAGAGAGTTTTGTTTGTAAAGGGTCCCACATTAAGGACAGAGACCCTACTGAGAAAGCCTTCAAAGTATTGCTTTTTGTGGGTACTGACTATTCTTGAACAGTCTCTATTCTTGACTCTCAGCTGAAATTAGCCTTTGGGATTTTAGGTTGTAGATGGTCTTGAAAACACTGAAGAACCTATGCTTGTCATTGGTGTTAGTGTACTGCCAGGTTTCCTGCACTGTTTCCACACACTATCTCTGTTTTTTTTGCAGTGAGATTGGCAGTAGAGGTGTAAATTGGATATGCTGGTGGAGAAGCTAAAGGCAAGCCAACCTGCAAGGAGGACGCTGTTCGCAGTTCCCCACAGAACAAATTACCAGAAGGAGAACAGTACGGCTGAGCCTTCTAAAACCTCAACATCCATTTGAAATAGATCCTCACTTTAATATCTTATCCCTAAGGTACTGTGATTCATCCACTGAACCCACACATTCTGAAAGAAAGAGTCAATGCTGTTACTTGAGCTGAATTGTCATTTTTAGCAAATTGCATATTTTACAACACTGTTAGCATGGCCACTAGAGATTCTGCAGATTCTGGAAACCTTTAGCAGCACACACAAAATGCTGGAAGAACACAGCAGGTCACATAGCATCTAGGGAGGGAAATAAACAGTCAATATTTCAGGCCAAATGCTAAAGAAGGATCTCATCCCAAATTGTTGATTACTTCCCTCCAACATTGCTGCCTGACCTACCAACTTCCACCAGTATTTTATGTGTGCTACTTTTAGAAAGTTTGTTAAGGAAAATTTATCCTTCTGTAGCTCAAGCCACAAGATCTCAGGAATAAGTAAATCCTTGGAAATTTAAACGGCTGAATTAGCAGACACAATAACAGTACAAATGCTTCCAAACTGAAGGCTGACAGTGGCAAAATAGTTTTGGTGTGAAATGTGACTTTTCAATGACGAAATAACAGTATTTCTTTTAATTTATCCGCAGTAGTGTAAAATAAACCATTGGAAAAACTATGTTATCACAAGTGTTATTCATCTAATATCACTTAACACACACACTTACATTATCATTAGTAATTGTCTTATGTGCAGAGAATAATCATTCACAGAGATGAGGAGAAAGGCATTGGGGTGGCGTGAATTTCCGGTGGAGGTCTCCTCAAATGTCCAACATAATTTTGATGGAAGAGCCGTGGAAACAACAGTTCAATGGTATTTCCTCAGATCTTCTGTGAAAGCTATGGCAGACAGCCAGGAGTATCCTCAACAAAGTTCACCCTTGTGGTATTACTTGTATCTTTTTAACTGATACAGATGACATTAACTTTCCTGATGTTCTGTATGCTGTTGAACTTCTCAGGTGGATGCAAGCACATTGTTGTGGTTTCCGCTAGGAAGAACACAAAGCTAGGATTGCTGCTTCCATTTAAGAAAGTGCTTCCCGAACAGACAATTGTGGAATCATTACTGGATCCTTAATGCAAAGAATCAGTTTGGAAATGTTAGGGATCTACAATGGAAATGTTTTATTTAAATGAGCAGTATTTGTAACAGTTTTAGTCTGAGATTTTTTGAGTTATTTCAGGAGAGTAACAAGAATTTGCAGACTGGTACATCCAGATTATAAATGCAGTGGAACTTTCAATTTACCAAATTAATTAACAATGAAATGAGCTGAATATCCTCTTTCAAGTGTTGTTTTGTCTTGTATTCAACATTATACTACTCTTGCTTATATAAGCTCATGCCAAATTAATTATTAAATTAGCAATTTGACATAAATTCAACACAAAGAAATATTAATTCAGAACAGATTATTTAAAATGGGAGCAGGTGTCCTGAAATCAAGCTTTTTCTTTTCATTTCTAGGTTCATACTTCAAGAAGGATGTTAAGGTCTTAGGGCTGTAGAATTGATTTACTGGCATGTCTATACCTGAGATAGGATCTTTAGTTACGTCCAGAGACAAGAAAAGCTGAGGTTGTGCTGAGAACAGAAAATATGAGAAAATTTGATGGAAGTATTCAAAGTCATAAATGTAAACACAAAGAAAACCTCCAGTAACAAATGGATAAGTTGATCAAAGCTATTGTTAATACAAAGGACAAAAGAACAAATGACCAGGCAAGAGAACAGTCTTTCAAATGTTAGCTATTGTGTCTTCAAATCGTAGTGCCATCTGATTTCAATAGTCATGTTCAAAGCCCAACTGAATAAATGCAATTTAATTAATTTTCTGGGCTATAAGACGTTTCAAAAGCCTTAATTGTCTGAAGGCCTCCTCTGCTATTTCATTCTGTTAGAAGTTTACTTCTTGCCATATCCTTACTTAGAAGATTAAATGGCTATTAATCACTCTGACAGTAAACATTACTGGCAATAGTAAATATGAAGTGGAAGATCTAAATTGGCAAATGTTCCATGAATTCTGTATTTATTGATGAGTGTTACCAGCTATGTTAATTCCTCACAAATCTTTAGCCAAATGGACAATGCAAACTCACATGCAGCTGTTTTATTTTCAATCCATAAGACAGTGATAATTTTATACAGAGTAACAAAGGATCCCTTGAAACCTATGAAAATGCCATAGTGGAACAGGTTTTAGAAAAATAAAACATCACATAATTGATGACAAAGCAGCTCCAGAGTGTGCTAATGAAGATTCCCAGCATCTTGCCCCAGGTAGAAGTTCTGAGAAGTTACCATAAACTCTTAAAATGCACTGCGAGCTCAGCAGAACAAGAAGGGTTGCTGCAGAGAGAAGGTGGAAATAATCCCATAAGAAAATTAGTACTAAAGAGGATGCAGAAAATCTTATCATGTAATCTAATATAAACAGACATTTGTCTTTTTTCCTAAAATACATTTTATCTCATGCCTTTACCAAACCTGAGTCTGTGCCTCATGTCAGACTCAGAGGAGCTGAAAAATAGAAAAATAGTGAGACAGGTTGTCTTCAGATGTTCAATTGCAAATCGAATCCTCCTCCTAGTCATCACTACAATGTTCACAGCAAAAGGTGAAAAGCCCTCTTAGGGTCGAACACAAGAACAAAAATGAACATTTTTGCTTAAAAGTAATTAGTAAAATTTTAAAAAGCTGCTCAAGATTTCTTACCTATGATTTTCATCGAGGCACGTCTTACTTATTTACTCCAGGTCTGTATTGTTAAAAAAAACTTACCATTACAGAATGACAGAATAGTATTTTGTAGATCATATAAGTGTCTGTTTCTGTGCTCTTTGTCAGCCCTGCAACCTTCCAAAACTCTTCAAACTTTTAAGAATCAGGAGTAGGACTTTTGGCCCCAAGTGTCTGTTTCACCTTAAAATAAGGTTATGAAAGATCTTTTATGCAAAATTCCTACATAAACCCATATCCTTTTATTGTCTAAAAACCTGTTTATTGGTCTTGAATGCACTGACTCAACCTAGAAGAGGGAAGTATCCATTTTGAATAAAGCTACATATATACGAGAAATTCTGCAGATGCTGGAAATCCAATGGAACGCACACAAAACATTGGAGGAACTCAGGCATCATCTATGGAAATGAATAAACAGCCAATGTTGTGGACCAAGACCTTCATTAGGACTGAAAGAAGTTACAAACTACAAGTGTATTAAACACTAGACATTCCCAGCCAGCTTAATCTGTCCGCATACATCAAATCTGCCATCCCTGCAATTAAATATGGACCTTTATTTTACTTACCCTATTGCAAATATATATGTCCATTTTTAGGAAGAACACATGAGACCATAAGACTATAAGATATAGGAGCAGAAGTAGGCTATTCAGCCCATCAAGTCTGTTCCACTATTCAATCATGGCTGATCCAATTCTTCCAGTCATCCCCACTCCCCTGCCTTCTCCCCATATCCTGGCTAATCAAGAACTTATCTATCTCTGCCTTAAATGCACTCAATGACTTGGACTCCACAGCCGCTCGTGGCAACAATTTCCCAGAATTACCACCCACTGACTAAAGCAATTTCTCTGCATCTCTGTTCTAAATGAATGTCCTTCAAACCTGAAGACGTGCCCTCTTGACCTAGACTCTCCTACCATGGGAAATAACTTTTCCACATCTAACCTGTTCAGGCTTTTTAAAATTTGGAATGTTTCTATGAGATCCCCCCTCATTCTCCTGAAGCCCAGGGAATACAGCCCAAGAGCTGCCAGATGTTCCTTATACTGTAAGCCTTTAATTCATGGAATCATTCTCGTGAATCTTCTCTGAACTCTCTCCAATGTCAGTATATCTTTTCTAAGATAAGGAACCCAAACCTGCAAACAATACTCCAAATGTACTCTCGTGGGTGCCTTATAGAGCCTCGACATCACATCCCTGCTCTTATATACTATACCTCTAGAAATGAATGCCAACATTGCATTCGCCTTCTTCACCACCAACTCAACCTGGAGGTTAACCTTTAGGGTATCCTGCATGAGGACTCCCAAGTCCCGTCGCATTTCTGCGTTTTGAATTCTCTCACCACCTAAATAATAGTCTGCCCATTTACTTCTTCCCTTAAAGTGCATGACCATGCACTTTCCAACATTGTATTTCATTTGCCACTTCTTTGCCTATTCCCCTAAGCTATCCAAGTCTCTCTGTAGGCTCTGTTTCCTCAACACTACCCGCTCCACCACCTATCGTTGTATCATCGGCAAATTTAGCCACAAGTCCATTAATCCCGTAGAACAAATCATTGACATGCATCGTAAAAAGCAGGGGTCCCAACACCGACCCCTGTGGAACTCCACTGGTAACCAGCAACCGGCAAGAATAGGATCCCTTTGTTCCCACTCTCCATTTTCTGCCGATCAGCCAGTGCTCCACCCATGCTAGTAACTCCCCTCTAATTCCATGGGCTCTTATCTTGCTAAGCAGCCTCCTGTGTGGCACCTTGTCAAAGGCCTTCTGAAAATCCAAGTACACCACATCCACTACACCTCCTTTGTCTACCCTGCTTGTAATTTTGCTCAAAAAATTGCAGTAGGTTAGTCAGGCAGGATTTTCCTTTCAGGAAGCCATGCTGGCTTGGGCCAATCTTGTCATGTGCCTCCACGTACACCGTAATCTCATCCCCAACTATCAATTCCACCAACTTTCCAGCCACTGATATCGGCTAACAAGTCTATAGTTTCCTTTTTGCTGCCTCCCACCCTTCTCAAATAGTGGAGTAACATTTGCAATTTTCCAGTCATCTGGTACAATGCCAGAATCTATCAATTCGTGAAAGATCATTGTTAATGCCTCCACAATCTCTCCAGTTATTTCCTTCAGAACCAGAGTATGCATTATGTCAGGTCCAGGAGAATTATCCATCCTCAGACCATAAGCTTCCAGAGCACCTTCTCAGTCGTAATTTTCACTGCACATACTTCACTTCCCTGACACTCTTGAATGTCCGGTATACTGCAGATGTCTTCCACTGTGAAGACTGATGCAAAATACGCATTCAGTTCCTCTGCCATCTCTGCGTCTCTCATTACAATATCTCCAGTGTCAGTTGCTATTGGTCTTCTATCTACCTTTAACTCTTTTTTACCCTTTATATACTTAAAAAAGCTTTTAGTATCTTCTTTGATATTAGTCACCAGCTTCCTTTCATAATTCATCTATTCTTTTCTAATGACCACCTTAGTTCCCTTCTGCAATTTTTTAAAAGCTTCCCAATCCTCTATCTTGCCACTAGCTTTGGCTTCCTAATCTGCCCTCTCTTTTGCTTTTACTTTGGCTCTGACTTCACTTGTCAGCCATGGTAGTGTCCTTCTTCCATTCAAAAATTTCTTATTATTTGGTATGTATCTGTCTTGCACTTCTCACATTTTTCGCAGAAACTCCAGCCATTGCTGCTCTGCTGTCCTTCCTGCTAGTGTCTCTTTCCATCAACCTTGGCCAGTTCCCCTCTCATGCCATTGTAATTTCCTTTATACCACTGAAATACCAACACATTGGATTTTAGTTTCTCCTTCTCAAATTTCAAAGTGAACTCAATCATATTATGATCACTGTTCCCTAAGGGGTTCATCTGTACACATCTTCCAAATGCAGCCTTATCACAGCCATATAGAGCAAGTTATCTCTATCCCTGTACTCAAATCCACTTGTAGTAAAGATCAAAATATTAGTTGCCTTCCTAATTTCCTGATGGACTGCATGCTAACATTTCATGCATCGCGTAGAATGACGTTTAGGTCACACTCCGAGTAACTCTAACACCATTCAATCTCTCATTTTAAAAGATATTCTGTTTTTCAATTGTGCTAGACTAAAGTAGATGACCTTACACTTTTCCCCATCTTGTTTCATTTGGCAGGTTGTTTCTCATTAATTTCTTCTTTGTTTCCTTCTGAAATCATGCTGTAAGATCCACACAACCTATAATATAGCAATTGTAGCTATATTGTACATGAACCCCTTCATCCAAATCACTTATAAGGACTGTGAACTGCTGTGCTTCCTGCACCCATTAGAGCATCCCACCGCAAATATGACCCACTTTATTATTTGTCCTCAGTTCATAAGCCAATCCTCAATCCATATCAGAATATTATCCCAAGTATAATGCAATAATGGCAACACACACAAAATGCTGGGGAACTCAGTAGGCCAGGCAGCATCAATGAAAAAGTGTAAACAGTCAACATTTCAGGTCAGGACCCTTCACTGGGACTGAAACATTGACTGTTTACTCTTATCCATAGATGCTGCCTGGCCTGCTGACTTCCACCAGCATTTTCTGTATGTTGCTTAGGATTTCCAGCATCTGCAGATTTTCTCTTGTTGATCGTATAGTGATGTCCTGTTTGGCACTTTACTGTATGTTTTCTGAGAATCCAAAGAAACGACTTCAATTGATTTACCATAATCTATTTTGCTAGTTGTAACCTTAAAAATCTCAAATAGACTTGCCAGACCTGACTTCCCTTTCAGTCTCCAATGCTTTTGTTCTTTTCTAAATGCTTTCTTAGCATTTATTAATGATATTAATGATAAATTATAACGATCACAACTACTAATGCCTGGCCAACATTCTACAGTTACTGTTTACTCTTTTCCTTCTTCCTTAAAGTATGTTTCTCTATTTGAAACCTCCCAGTCAATTTGAGATGTCATGGAATTTTGGAAGATGGCATTCATTTATTTGTGTAACCACCTCCTTCAAAACTCTAAGATAAATGTGATTAAATTTATTGTATTTATTGTCTCTTAGCCCTACGTATTTCCAAAATGTGTTTTTGTTTACTGCTGCAAATGTCTTTGAACTTTGCTTTCACATTAGGCCTGACATCCTTCACTATTTTCAAAGCTTTTTCTGTCTTCCTCCCTGAATTCAAACAAAAAAAAATCATTTAATTTCTTTGTCATTTTTTATTCCCTAGTAACTTCTCCAGTCTCCAGTTTGTAGGAAATCCAAAAGTACTTGTGGTATTTTATTTCTTTAAAATCTGTAACAAAGTCTGTTATTATGTTTCTAAACTGATGACCTTGGTATTCTATGTTCTATTTGATTATTAATGCCTGGCTCCTCCTTTGTTAGTTTTCTAGTCCTCTGACCTCCTGATTTTTTTTTGACAACATGATATGCCATTTCTTTTATTCTAATAATACCTTTAACTTTTCTTGTTTTTCCTACCACGGTCAGTTTTTTTTTTCTGGCCTTAATTTTTACATATCTTAATATTTGTGCTCCCACTTATTGCTAAATCAATTAGCACCTTTTGTTTCTGAGATCTTAAATCTTGGATTCCCTGCTGTAATTCTCTATGAGCACACATTTCTTTCCTTCTTTATGTTGTGCCTTTAAAATGTTCCTTACTTTTTCCTTATGACCTACTCATAACTGCAGTCCATAGTTAGAGAATCATAAGAGTGATCATGTCTATGATCCTAAGCACAAGATGCACTCGATGCTAATATTGCATGTCCACCATTTCAAAGTTCAAAGTAAAATTTATTATCAGAGTACATACATGTCACCACATACAACCCTGAGATTCTTTTTCTGCAGGCCTACTTAGCAAATCTGTAGAACAGTGGCTGTGAGCTATTAACATCAGGAACAAATAAACAATGAGGATGAAATAAGAGTCCTTAAATGATGTTCAAGAGCCTGATGGTTGAGGGGTATTAACTGTTCTTGAACCTGGTGGTGCAAGTCCTGATGTACTTGTACCATCTATCTAATGGTAGTAGTGAGAAAAGAGCATGGCCTGTGTGGTGAGGACCTTCGATGATGGATGCTGCTTTTCTGTGGAAATATTTTCTGTAGTTGTGCTCAGTCTTTGGGAGGATTTTACCCGTGATGTACTGGGCCGAATCCACTACCTTTTGTGGGATTTTCCGCTCAAAGGCATTGGTGTTCCCAAACTGGGCCATGTTGCAGCCAGCCAGCACACTTTCCAGCACACATTCGTAGATGTTTGTCAAGGTTTTCGATGACATGCTGAACCTCTGAAGACTCCTGAGGAAGTAAAGGTGCTGTTGTGCTTTCTTTGCAATGCTATTTATTTGATGGGTACAGGACAGGTCCTCTGAGATAGTGACACCCAGGAATTTAGAGAGACTGACCCTATCCACCCCTGATCCTCCGATGATTAGTGGCTCACGGACCTCTGGTTCCCCTCTCCTGAAGTCTACAATCAGTTCCTTATTCTTATTGACATTGAATGAGAGGTTGTTTTTATTACATCACTCAGCCAAGTTTCAAATCTCCTTCCTGTATGCTGATTAATCACTCCCTTTGATACAGCTCACAACAGTGGTGTCATCAGCAAACTTGTATATGGTGTTGGAGCTGACCTTAGCCATGCAGTCTTTGTTGTAAAGCGAGCAGAGCAGAGGGCTAAGTACACATCCCTGCGGTGCTCCTGTGCTGATGGAGGTTGTGGAAGAGACGTTTTTAATAATCCAAGCTGGCTGGGGCCTACAGGTGAGGATATCCAGGATCCAATTGTACAAGGGGGGTATTGAGGCCCAGGTCTTGGAGTTTACTGATTAGTTTCGAGGGTATGATAGTGTTAAGTGCTGAGCTGTAATCTAGGGAGTTCACGGCTATTATTATCACAGCTGTGTATATTCTACTGCAGGCTGATACTGACCTAGCTCTCAAGCAACTGTGTGAGACCATCAGCACTCTGGAGACTGCACATCCAGAGGCTTCTTCATCATCGCTGGTCACTTTAACAGAGCTTCGCTGTCTGAAGTATCACCGAAGTTATGTCAACACATTGAGGTGAGCACATGGGGAGATAGCATACTCAACCACTGCTACTCTTCCTTCCGCAGTACTTACAAAGCTCTCTTTCACTCGCCGTTTGGAAAGTCGGATCACTCCCCCATCTTGCTGCTGCTGAGGTACAGGCAGAAGCTGAAACAAGAGGTGGCCATAGTTAAAACTGTCCACCGAGGATGTCTCCAGTTCACGGAAGGGGGTCATAAGTTTCATCTGGAAGTGCATTGAGGATGTTGTCCCCCAGAAATCAGTCAGGGTCTATCCAAACTAGAAACCCTGGATCAACAGTTCCGTGCAAGTGGTACTTACTGCGAGATGCAGAGCTTACATTGCTGGTGACCAACAGGAACTCAAAAAATGCGGCTACGATCCACACAAAGTCATCAAGGCAGCGACACGACGATACAAGGACAAGGTCCAGACATAGCTCTCAACCAACAACACACACAGCTTCTGGCAAGGTCTACACACCTTCACAGACTTCAAAGCTAAATGCAGTAATGAACCCTGATGAAGGGTTCCGGCCCGAAATGTTGACTGATCGTTTCCACGGATGCTGCCCGACCTGCTGAGTTCCTCCAGCATGTTGTGAGTGCTGCTTTGACCCCAGCATCTGCAGAGTATTTTGTGTTTACACATCACCGAGGATCTCAAGTGATCTGTACATACCAGTTGTGTGGTGAGAAAAGCACAACAGCGCCTCTTTCACCTCAGAGGATTGAAGAAGTTTGGTATGGGCCCCCAAATCCTAAGAACTTTCTACAAGGGCACAATTGAGAGCATCTTGACTGGCTGTGTCACTGCCCGATACGGGAACTGTACCTCCCTTAATCACAGGATTCTGCAGAGAGTGGTGCGGACAGCCCAGCACATTTGTAGTTGTGAACTTCCCATGATTCAGGGCATTTACAAAGACAAGTGTGTAAAAAGGGCCCAAAGAATCATTGGGGACCCAAGTCACCCCAACCACAAACTATTCCAGCTGCTACCATCCAGGAAACGGTACCACAGCGTTTAAGCCAGGACTATCAGGCTCCGGGACAACTTCTTCCACCAGGTCATCAGACTGATTAATTCATGCTGATATGATTGTATTTCTGCATTATATTGACTGTCCTGTTCTACATACTATTTATTACAAATTACTATAAATTGCACATTGCACATTCAGATGGAGACGTAATGTGAAGATTTTTACTCCTTATGTACATGAAGTATATAAGTAATAAAGTCAATTCAATTCAATTGCTGATGTATGTATATTTGCTGAGCTGATGTTCCAGAGTTATGTGAAGAGCTAATGAGATAGCATCTGATACAGACTTATTGCTTTGGCAGGTGAATTGGAGTGGAGCCAGCTCTCCATTTTGACAGGAGAGTCATCATATGTTTCAACACCAGCTTCTCAAAACACTTCATCACCGTAAATGTAAGTGCCACTGAGTGATAGTCATTTCAACATGTTACTATGCTCTTCTTGGGCACCAGTACGATTAAACCCTGCTTGAAACAGGTAGGTACCACACACGGCTGGAGCGACAGCTGAAGATGTCTGTGAATACATCAGCCAGTTGGTTGGCACAGATCTTCAGTACTCGGCCAGATTCTCCACCGGACCTGATGCTTTCCTTGGATTCACTCTCTTGAAGGCAGCCGCATGTCACCTTCAAATACTGAGACCAAAGAATCACTGGGAGACATGGGGTGTGTGATGGCTTCTCCCTGTTCTGGTGGTCAAGGCAAGCAGAGAAGGCATTGAGCTCATCTGGAAGCGAAGCAATGTTTTACCCCATGCCACAAGATTTAACTTTGTGGGAGGTTTTGACACTCAAACACTGCCATAGCTGTCGAGCATCCATTGTTGATTCCATTCCAGTCCAGAATCTCCACTTCATCCAAGAGATCACTTTCTGAAGATCATACCTCCACCTCTTGCAGCATCTTGATCTCCACACTTGAATGCCTCTGACCTGGCTCTCAGCAGGTCCGGATTTCATTGTTCATCCAGGGATTGGGGAAGATCCTGAATGATTTCATGGAGACTGACTCATCCACAGCTGTTTTAATAGTCTGTAATGACCATGGTGTAATCATTCAGGTCCTCTGATGAGTTCTTAAACATGACCCAGTCCACTGACTCAAGGAAATCCTGTAGTTGTTCCTCAACCTCCCGCCACCACCTCTTCATTGTCTTGATCTCTGGAGCCTTGCTCTTTAGGATCTGTCTGTATGCAGGCTGTAGGAGTACAGCATATACCACCATATGGTTGGTTCAGGACCATGTTTTGATATACTGAAAATCAAGCACTAGGACTAACAACAAAAGAGACTTGTTACAATTCAAAATGTCAATAGAAAAGAAAAGACATCATTGTTTGGAAGCTCATTCTGACAACAGGAAATGGAAATGCACTGTACCTTTTCCATTAAAAAATAATGGTGCCGAACATTAAAAGTGTTGATTAACAGCTTGTACAGGCCATGCAAACTGATACTGCTGCAGATTTTTTGGTAATGAGTCAAGATACTTGCTCTAGCAAGTTCAGCCAGAAATCAGTGACATAAAATCTATTCTGCTTGAAGTTCTGCAGATATTCAGGGAAATGGGCTGCAGTACATGGAGCTAATCATCATCATCATAACAAGTTATCTGAAAACAGGCCAACTTTATGGGGAAAGACTAGCTAAGACAATTGAAGCAATGTTTTCAAAGTCGCACCTTGACATGTTGATGAAAAGATCAGATGATATGCTTAAGGAGCGCTCCACTGTCTTAACAGGTTACAAGTTGCACAGTCATATCGGACTGGACCCCACTGCAAGCACAGACCAGTCCCATTGTTCTCAATAAAGAAGAAATTGGAGTGACTAGAACAAACTGGCTTGTGAAAGCTACCAAGAGGGAGTTGGCCATACCAACAGTGTTTCTGTCAGAGGCAGACAAAACTGTGGTTATGAGGAGACCACAAAGTCACACTGAATCTTATACATTGAATAATATCCTGTCATGACCATGGATTCGGCAGCGCAGTAGATACGGCAATTGCGCTTGTGAATATGTATGTGTCAGCTAATTATTATTTAATTGTGATGGTATTTAACTCCATACTTGTCATTGTAGTGCTTGTCGAGACCTGGACAGAGCACAGCAACAGTTCGTCGCCTGTTTGCATTCGGCCTTGCCTGAGAAATTGGACTGACTCTGAAGACTAGAGGTATCCATTTAATAGTTAAAGTTCTTTTCAGCCGCAGTACAAGCTTCCTTTTCCATTTGAGAGTTTAAGTTATCGGGCCTGTTTGGCCTAGTGCTTATTGTTTTATTTTGCCTTTAATACTGTTCACATTAAATTTTGTGAACTATCGCTTCAGTGTTTCTCACTCCACAGTTGGGCCATACCTGAACTAGGTGACCTATCCACTACCTGCTTCACAAGTAGATACACAGAACTGGCAGTGTAAAATTTCAACAAAAATTGGCCACAGCACCCAAGCTTGAATGGTCTCTGCTCCTGCACAAAGTTACCCTCTGGAGTTTCTTCAATCAAGGTTTATAGGCCACATGGAGTAAATCTTGCGAGGGGTAGATCATTCTCATTGACCTGTTGACTCCCATGAGCATAGAAGCAGAAAATCATTAGGTAGTATCTTCCAAGAAGTATATTAGAACGAACGAGAATAAACTCTTGGATTTGATTATTAACTGTTATTCCCTATTGACCTAGACCACCTAAGTAGAATTTAGAGTCATAGGATAGAGACCCTCGGCCCACTATGTCCTTGCTGATCTTTATGTCCATCTCCATTAAATACTTTTGCCCACATAAATCCGTATTCATCCATAACTTGCCTATTTAACTGTCTGTGCCTCTTAAACATAGTACAGATCAACCTTCACTAATCCGACTACCTGCAATCTGGTTCCTTTGGTAATCCGGCACTGATTTCAAATTTTCCGGGCCACCGTACCAATCTGCTGTGCATTGGTTTGGTTGCGCTAGATCTGTTCACGTGTTAGTGTGCTCTGGTAAGCACAGACAACTGATTCCTGATTGTTTTCCTGCATTTATTAATATCATTTGTGTGAGGCGCGGCTGCCCGGCACCTGCCCGTCTTCTGCCTACGACCTCAGATCAGACATGGTGACCTGCTGAATTTAAGCATATTACTAAGCAGAGGAAAAGAAACTAATGAGGATTCCCTCAGTAACTGTGAGTGAAGAGGGAAGTTAATTCCTGTACATTTACCTGTACCCTTTATTTTATCTGTGTCTGTACAGTATATTACTTTATTAAAATTTCACTTGCTACTCATTTAATATTTCTGTTTCATTATTATCTAATAATATAATTTACATGGTATTTTAAAGGTATGATGAGGCGGTTAGCTGTTGCTTAATGTGATCCTTCTGTAATTCGGCATTTTCACTAATCTGGCACTCCTCAGGTCCCAATGGTGCCGGATTATAGAAGGTCGACCTGTAACGGCAACTGATTCCATCATTTCTTCAGGCAGCACAATTCTGATATCACCCATACTCTACTTAAATAACTTTCCCTTCAAATCTCTTTTAAAACACTTTTCTCTCACCTTAAGCCTCAAGGTTACACAAGTAAGAACCACGGTAGAGTTTTGCAGAAGCAAGAGATAATAAACGAGATTGCGGGCAGTGTTGTGTGTTCATGGAGATCAAATGATATCAGCAAAGGTGGAAGCAAATATGGATGGTTTACCACTTAAATGTGTGGATGTTTGATGTGGATTCAAAACAGACCTTAGGAGGTGAAGTACCAAATGCAGACCAGCCTACTAGAGCTTTTCTTGAATTCAAAACACAGGACTAAGCAGCCTTAAGACTTTGAGCATAAAACCATAGGAACAGGTGACATTCAAACTTCACCCGTCAAGCCTACCCCACTATTCAATATGACCCTTGCTAATCTGCTCATCTCCTCATCTGTACCATTTCTTCATGACCTCAATCTCTGAATCTCTCAAAAATCATCTACTTCTATCTATTTTAAAAAAAAATGTCTATCATTCTCACCCCTCATGTTTTCCCACTAGCTACTTCCCTTCTTCCTTTCCAGCTCTGATGGAGGTTCCCAACCTGCAATGCCGAATCATCATTTCCCTCCGTAGATGCTGCCTGGCCCATTGAGTTTCTCCAGTGCTTTGTGTGTTGTACTTAACTGTGCTTACCTTTTGAGTTGATCATGGGACAGAAAGTCTGGAGATGAAACACATTGAAGCAAAATATGATAAGTTTCAGCTTCATCAACTAAAAATAATCTATGGCTAAGCAAATAATTAAAGTTTGAAATGTTGCCACAGCCAGTTTTTAAGTTTGTCAATAAATGATGACACTGAAAGCATACATACAATATTCAACACTTCTTAAAAATGCTATTAATATTTTAAATGTCTCACAAATAAATTACGAAGCACTATGCCACTTGCATGTTTGTGTAATAGTTCATAACATTTTGTCCAAATGGCGCAAAAGCAAATGAGAGTCATAGAGAGTCATAGAATGATAGAGTACAGTACAAAAACAGGCCCTTCAGTCCATCTAGTCCATGCAAAATCATGTAAACTGCTTACTCCCAAAAATATGCACCGAGAACATAGCCCTCTATATCTGTACTATCCACGTACCTATCTAAAATTCTCTAAAAAACTTTGAAATCAAGCTCACATGGACAACTTGTGCTGGCAGCTCATTCCACATTCTCATGAACCTCTGAATAAAGAAGTTTCCCCTCATGTTCCCCTTAAACTTTTCACCTTTCACCTTTACTGTCAGGAGAAATGAAAATAGGCAGTTAGAGCAGAGCACCCATGTGTCCATTCCCCTCAAAAACAAGTACACCGCTTTCGATACTTTGTGTGGGACAACCTCCCGGGAGAATACCATGACGACCGGGTTACAGGTACTAGGCATGGGTCCGTGGTGCAGAAGGGTTACATGTTATATTGGAGGGAAAGGAAAGTAGGCAGAGGGTCGGTGTGGTTCTACTGGTAAAGAATGGCTTCAAATCAGTAGAAGATGTGATATAGGATCGGAAGATGTTGAATCCTTGTGGATTGAGCTAAGAAACTGCAAGGGTAAAAGGACGTTGATGGCAGTTATATACAGGTCTCCCAATAGTGGCTGGGAGGTGGATCACAGATTGCTACAGGAAATAGAAAAGGCGAGTCAACAGGGCAATGTTATGGTAGTCGTGGGATATTTTCACATGCAGTTTGATTGGGAAATTCAGGTTGATGATGGATCTCAATAGAGTGAGTTTGTTGTATGCCTAAGAGATGGCTTTTTAGAGCAGTTTGTCATTGACCCTAATAGGGGATCGGCTATACTGGACTGGGTGTTATGTAATGAACCAGAGGCAATTAGGTAAAAGGTAGAAGAACCCTTGGGAAACAGTGACCATAATATGATTGAGTTCAACTTTAAATTTGATAGGGAGAAAGTAAAGTCTGATGTAGCAGTACTTCAGTGGAGTAAGGGAAATTACAGTGGTATGAGAGAGGAGTTGGCCAAAGCAACTGCTGGCAGGGATGTCAGCAGAGCAGCAATGGCGTGCATTTCTGGGAAAAATGAGGAAGGTGCAAGGCACATGTATTCCAAAAATAAAGAAATACTCAAATGGTAAAATAGTACAACCGTGGCTGACAAGGGAAGTTAAAGCAATGGTAAAAGCAAAAGAAAGGGCATGCTAAAGCAAAAAATAATAGGAAGATAGAGGATTGGGAAGTTTTTGAAAACCTACAGAGAGCAAATAAAAAAATCATTAGAAGGAAAAAGATGAAATATGAAAGCAAGCTAGCAAATAATATCAAAGTGGATAGTAAAATTTTTATTCAAGTATGTTAAAAATAAGAGAGAAATGAGAGTGGAGATACGACCACTAGAAGATAAGGCAGTAGAAATAATAACAGGGGACAAGAAGATGGCCGATGAACTAAATGAGTATTTTGCATCAGTCTTCACTGTGGAAGACACTAGCAGTATGCCTGATGTTGTAGTGTATGAAGAAGAGAAGTGGGTGCAGTTACTGTTACAAGAGAGAAAGTGCCCAAAAAGCTAAAAGACCTAAAGGTACATAAGTCACCTGGACCAGATGAACTGCACCCTAGGGTTCTGAAATAGGTAGTGTTAGAGATTGTGGTGGCATTAGAAATAACATTCAAAAATCATTGGACTCTGGCATGGTGCCAGAGGAGTGGAAAATTGCAAATGTCACTCCATTCTTTAAGAAAGGAGGAAGGTAGCAGAAAGGAAATTATAGACCAGTTAGCTTGACCTCAGTGGTTGGCGAGATGTTGGAGTCAATTGTTAAGGATGAGGTGATGGACTACTTGGTGACACAGGACAAAGTAGTACAGAGTCAGCATGGTTTCCTTCAGGGAAAATCCTGCCTGAAGAACCTGTTGCAATTCTTTGAGGAGATTACAAGTAGGATAGATAAAGGGGATGCAGCGAATGTTGTATATTTGGACTTTCAGAAGGTCTCTGACAAGGTGCCAAGTTAAGAGCCCATGGTATTACAAGAAAGTTACTAACATGGTTAGAGCATTGGCTGATTGGTAGGAGGCAGCAAGTGGGATTAAAATAATCCTTTTCTGGTTGGCTGGCAGTGACTAGTAGTGTTCCGCAGGGATAGGTGTTGGGACCACTTCTTTTTATGCTGTATATGAATGATTTAGATGATGGAATGTATGGCTTTGTTGCCAAGTTTGCAGATGATACAAAGATTGGTGGAGGGGCAGGTAGTGTTGAGGAAAGAGATAGGTTGAAGAAGTACTTAGACACATTAGGAGAATGGGCAAGAAAGCGGAAAATAAAATGCAATGTTGGTCATGTACTTTGGTAGCGGAAGTAAATGTGTGGACTATTTTCTAAACGGAGAGAAAATCCAAAAATCTGAGATGCAAAGGGACTTGGGAGTTCTTGTGCAGAACACCCTAAAGGTTAACTTGCAGGATGAGTCAGTGGTGAGGAAGGCAAATGCTATGTTGGCATTCATTTCAAGAGGTCTAGAATACAAAAGCAAGGATGTGATGCTAAGGCTTTAGAAGGTATTGGTGAGGTCTCACCCTGAGTATTGTGAATGGTTTTGGGCCCCTCATCTAAGAAAAGATGTGCTGGCATTGGAGAGGGTCCAGAGGAGGTTCACAAGGATGATTCCAGGAGTGAAAGGGTTATCATACGAGGAACATTTGATGGCTCTGGGTCTGTACTTGCTGGAATTCAGAAGGATGTGGGGGAATCTCATTGAAACCTTTCGAATGTTGAAAGGCCTAGACAGAGTAGATGTGGAAAGGTCAAGAGGGCACAGCCTTAGGATAGAGGGACGCCCTTTCACAACAGAAATGCGGAGAAATTTCTTTTATCAAAGGGTGGTGAATTTGTGGAATTCGTTGCCACATGCAACTGTGGAGGTCAAGTCATTGGTTGTATTTAAGGCAGAGATTGATAGTCTCTTCACTGGACATGGCATCAAAGGTTATAGGGAGAAGGCTGGGAACTGGGGTTGAGGAGGAGAAAAAAAAGAATCAGCCATGATTGAATGGTAGAGCCAAATTGAAGGGCCAGATGGCCTAATTCTGGTCCTATGTTTTATGGTCTTATGGTCTTAAGCCATGACCTCTGGGTGTAGTCCCACCCAACCTCAGTGGGAAAAGCCTGCTTGCATTTACCCTATACCCCACATCAATTTGTATATCCCAGTCAACTTTCCTCTCAGTCTTCTACATTCTAAAGAATACAGCCTTAACCTATTCAATCTTTCCTTATAACTCAAGTTCCCAGACCCAGCAAAACCCTTATAAGTTTTCTCTGAACTCTTTCAATCTTGTTTACTTACTTGCTGTGGATAGGTAACCTAAACTACAGCCAGTACTACAAATTAAGCCTCACCAACATCTCATACAACTTCAACATAACATTCTGTACTCAGTACTTTGATTTATGAAGGCCAATATGCCAGAATCTTTATTTACAACCCTATCTACCTGTGACACCACTTTCAATGAATTATGTATCTGTATTCTCAGATCTCTTTGTTCAACCACACTCTTCAGTGCCCTATCGTTCACTGTGTAAATCCTACCCTGGTTGGTCCTACTAAAATGCAAAACCTTGCACTTGTCTGCATTAAATCCCATCTGCTATTTTTCAGCCCATTTTTTCCAGCTGACACAGATCCCACAATAGCTTTCCTCGCTGTCCACTACACCCCCAATCTTGGTGTCAGCCGCAAATTTACTGATCCAGTTGTATCTCTAAATCAATTTAAATAAATAAAATATTGTTCACATTGTTATTTAAGCTGCTTTAACAAGCTGTATTAATGCCAATTCATCATGACTAGTGTTTCTGTGGACCCTGTTTATGTTCGCCTTCCTCACTCCTGTCTATTTCTCGTATATATCACAATCATATTGTGAGTCTAAAAATTATCTGAATTAATTTGGATTATAAGCCTGCACTCTTACATTCTTGCACGCAAGTCTTGTGTCCACTTGCCATTGTTTCGCTGCCTGCCAAACTGCTTTATGCACTTCTGAGCCTGAATGGAAATGCCAGCCTGTTAACCCAATCTCTGCTGTTTTTTCAATATCATTAGTGCACTCTTAAATTTCCAACACGAAGTTAAAACAAAGTGTTAAGTAGATGTTTATGAAGCTGGAAGAAGAAATTCTGTTCTTACCTGGTCAACATAAACAGAAAGTGAAAATATTTGTGACTCATTCGTGATGTGATCACTGTTGGTCTACTTAGGCCCTGTGGTTAGGCGCTCATTCATGTATAAATGGCCAAAACATCTTCAGCACGCACTCCAACTATTTGGGCTTTAGATTTGCAATCAGGATCCGACAATATGGGCAATAAGACATTGTTGCTTTGAGTGCATCTGGGTGAGACACAAATCAAATCACCTTTTGGTCATGGATTTAACAGAAGCCTACAAGCAGGCCTGGCACATCCAGTGGCAGGGCCAAAAACTATATAATTGTTTGTCCCACAATGAAATGTTTTAAAATGTAAAGTGCCCCTTGGTGTATTAGCTTCTTTAATAGGTCTGACCTATTGTTGAACACATTGAGCAAAAATTACATGATGTGTCACAGTACATTTATACAGATGCCAATGTTCAAAAATACATCATTACTTGTCTAAAAGTATGATTTAGTCATGCTGATTCCTTATTTCAAAACGTTTTGATATTTTTGCTCAGTAATCAGAAGCAGACTGGAAAGGCCAAGCAACAGATGGCCATGCCAAAAATGTTTCCCATCACCATATGATGGGCCCCCTCCAGGCTTTGGCTTGATATAAATCATTGCTTGGCTATTAAAAGAACAATCCAGGCAACTGGATTCTGTCCAGCATTTGCTTCCATGGGCAAATGGGTGAGGACTTTAGCCCAAACAGAAATTTAACTTCTGAACATGCAACCTGTAAAAAATTTACACTTTGATTAGAAGCAAAGTTCATTGCTCTAATTTTTGTTGTTATCTATTGATGTCTTTTTTTGGCAATCTCTTTGACGTTGTTTACAAATATGAAAGACAGTGTGGGCTTTGATAAATGCTCCATCCAGATAATCTGGTATTTGATCCCTGAGTGAGGTTCGTAAGTAGAATTCCTGTGGCTGTAGAATTAAGTATCAAACTTTAAATCAGATGTCTGAGAAATGAGTAAAGGTGATATTGTTCTTCGCATCCTACTTTGAAACTGGTACCTGCTGAGATCAGTGCTGACTGATAGCAGTGAAGTATACAGATCTCCATCACAACTTGCCCATAGCAGACAGAAATTAATGCAAGTGTTGATTTAAGCATCGGCTGAACTTCTCTCCGTAGCAACTGAACTCCAGTTAAATGTTAATGTTGGAAGAAGCTGATGGTTTTGTAAGTTGCCTTGTAATAAGAAAATTACCTTACTTATAATAAAGAACTTTTATTTTATGAAATCAATCAATACAAAGAGATTACAAAGTAATTTTTGACTCAATGGAAATACTACAGAAGAGAAGACAGATTGATATAGAAAGAGTGCCAATTATGCAAAATTAGTTGGCAAGTTGTAGATACTGCAAATTTTCTTAACAATTAGTAAAAAAAATCATACAGTGTTCAGACTGCTGTGGAAATGGTGCATTGCCTTACCAAAGGTTGGGTTGATGCCATAGATGTAGATGTTTGTTAAGTAGCTGAATTTGCTTCCTAACCAATGGCGGGACTATTAGCAGCATTACTAAGGAACCATACAAATGTTTCAATATGCTGTACTTTCTCTGCAGAATTACAGAATGATAAAAGCATATAATAGTATCATTCAGTTTTTTAAGACTTGTCCAACAATCCATAATGTTCCCACTCTCTTTCCCTTCCTCTCATTCCTGCCATTTGTGTTCTTTCAAATGTCAATCCAGATCTCTCTTGAAAGCCATGACCTTAGTTGGTGAAGTCTGTCTTGCTGGTGCTCATCATTTACTGTGTAGTAAATGCACTGACAGTGCACTTAAGACTAATGTTCTGGAGACTGGGTGCCAGGTAATTTCAGACCCTATGAGAGTAGTATCTATCTGAAAGAGAAGTTTGTAGGAGTAACCAAAATAAGTCTTTGCAATGGTTAGCACATTTGTGAGCAAACTCTCAGCACAGTGTAACTGAATCAGGGAAAGGTTAAAAGACAGGTGTACTGTATGCAGAGGAAATGCAATGCATCACAAAGCAAGAACCTCTCCCAATCCAAGGTTAGCTTTGTGAACCATGTCCCTTTCTTGACTCTGAGTGGTTACTGCAAGTTGAACAACATATGAAGAGGGCACAACTCATTTCAGAGGTACTTCACCCATTCGTCATTCTGGTTGAGCACAGTGTCATCGTTTTGCTCATCAGACATTGCTACCAGCAAGTATATCATCAAGGCTGACCAAAGCTGACTGTCTTCAAAGCGAGAACAGTTAAAGACTGCTTTCAAGGCCAGTCTGAGACTGTCCTTCTTTAGCCAAACACTTAATTAAATAATCATCTTACTTTTAGTTGCTGTGGTTAAGTTGACATCCTATAGATGCCAGGCGGGCAGTGTTCTGGCCTCTAGAAGTGCAGTTTGTTTTGTATGAACATCACTTCCTGTATGTAAGCAGTTTTTATACAATTCCCTATACGGGTTAATTCAGATTTCGACTTGAAGAACATGGTGTTGTAAAGCATTCACCTCCATCCTTGAAGTAGCAATATCTTTTCACTAGTCAGTTCTCATTAAAAACAGTTAAGAAAGCTTCCAGCTTGGATGATTTTTGAGAAGACGTTTAACTCCCTGCCTAGCTTTGTACACATGCACTCAGTGATGTACTCAAGTAACTAAAATCATCTTCCTCTGTATAAAAAGTATGATTCTAGCTAATCTGAAACTTTCCCATGATTCCTTCTAACTTCAATTTTACCAAATTGCCTTTATGTTATATTAAGTGTGGCCATTCTTACCTTGACTCCTGAAGACCCTTTAACTGCTTAGATAAAAGTGCATGAAGGCTGGAACTGAGTGATCACATGAAAACCAAGTCTGAGTAACACTGAATACGTTAACAGCAATGAAGAGGCTCAGGAAAACATAGCTGGTGGCACAGCACATTGATTTCTGATCCAAAGTCAATTTTTCATCCATGCTGTCACTCTTATCCTATACATCTCAATCTTGCTGATGAGCTTACGAGCCCATTTCTGTGATATATGACTCTTAGCAATATTTATTTATTGAGAATCAGCACAGGACTGGCCCTTTGAGTTCCCAATATTAGTCCTAGCCTAATCACAGGACACTTTACAATGACCAACTCACCTACCAATTGGTACGTCTTTGGACTATGGAAGGAAACTGGAGCATCTGGACAAAATCCATGCAAATCATAAGAAAAATGGACAAACTCTTTACAGGCAGCAGTGGTAATTTCACCTGGGTTGCTGGTACCGTAAAGCATTGTGCTAACCACCATGCTACTGTGCCAAGCATGGCAATTTCTTAATCATTTTTGGAGGTTCATGTACACTACTTCAGCCTCATGGTGTAATTTCATCAGAAAAATTACTATTCAAATTGGTTAAATGTAAAATTAAGAGTATTGGTGCTATAGTTATGGGATAGCCCATTTAGAAATGTTCTGCTCTTGTACATTGATATTCCATAGGATAAAAATCTCTTTGATCCGGAATATTGGTTTATGAGCTGATGCTAGGACTTTGGTTAATATTTTACATTACAATGGAGAGGTTAGATGAATCTGCAAGATAGGATAATATTAGACATCTCAATGGCAGCCTGGAATTATTCAGTTGTACAATTACCATAGAAACCATAGAAACTACAGCACAGAAACAGGCCTTTTGGCCCTTCTTGGCTGTGCCGAACCATTTTCTGCCTAGTCCCACTGACCTGCACATGGACCATATCCCTCCATACACCTCCCATCCATGTATCTGTCCAATTTATTCTTAAATGTTAAAAAAGAACCGGCATTTACCACCTCGTCTGGCAGCTCATTCCATATTCCCACCACTCTCTGTGTGAAGAAGCCCCCCCTAATGTTCCCTTAAAACTTTTCCCCCCTCACCCTTAACCCATGTCCTCTGGTTTTTTTCTCCCCTTGCCTCAGTGGAAAAAGCCTGCTTGCATTCACTCTATCTATACCCATCATAATTTTATATACCTCTATCAAATCTCCCCTCATTCTTCTACGCTCCAGGGAATAAAGTCCCAACCTATTCAACCTTTCTCTGTAACTGAGATTCTCAAGTCCCGGCAACATCCTTGTAAACCTTCTCTGCACTCTTTCAAACTTATTTATATCCTTCCTGTAATTTGGTAACCAAAACTGAACACAATACTCCAGATTCGGCCTCACCAATGCCTTATACAACCTCATCATAACATTCCAGCTCTTATAATCAATATTTTGATTAATAAAGGCCATTGTACCAAAAGCTCTCTTTACGACCCTATCTACCTGTGACGCCACTCTTAGGGAATTTTATATCTGTATTCCCAGATCGCTCTGTTCCACTGCACTCCTCAGTGCCTTACCATTAACCCTGTATGTTCTACGTTGGTTTGTCCTTCCAACGTGCAATACCTCACACTTGTCAGTATTAAACTCCATCTGCCATTTTTTAGCCCATTTTTCCAGCTGGTCCAAGTCCCTCTGCAGGCTCTGAAAACCTTCCTCACTGTCTACTACACCTCCAATCTTTGTATCATCAGCAAACTTGCTGATCCAATTTACCACATTATCATCCAGATCATTGATATAGATGACAACTAACAATGGACCCAGCACTGATCCCTGTGGCACACCACTAGTCACAGGCCTCCACTCAGAGAAGCAATTCTCTACCACCACTCTCTGGCTTCTTCCATCAAGCCAATGTCTAATCCAATTTACCACCTCTCCATGTATACATAGCGACTGAATTTTCCTAACTAACCTCCTATGCGGGACCTTGTCAAAGGCCTTACTGAATTCCATGTAGACAATATCCACTGCCTTCCCTTCATCCACCTTCCTGGTAACCTCATCGAAAAACTCCAATAGATTGGTCAAACATGACCTACCACGCACAAAGCCATGTTGACTCTCCCTAATAAGTCCCAGTCTATCCAAATGCTTGTAGATTCTGTCTCTTAGTACTCCCTCCAATAACTTACCTACTACCGACTTTAAATTTACTGACCTATAATTTCCCGGATTACTTTTCGATCCTTTTTTAAACAACGGAACAACATGAGCCACTCTCCAATCCACCGGCACCTCACCTGTAGACAGCGACATTTTAAATATTTCAGCCAGGGCCCCTGCAATTTCAACACTAGTCTCCTTCAAGGTCCGAGGGAACACCCTGTCAGGTCCCGGGGATTTATCCACTTTAATTTTCCTCAAGACAACAAGGACCTCCTCCTTTTCAATCTGTACGGTTTCCATGATCTCACTACTTGTTTCCCTTAATTCCATAGACTTCATGCCAGTTTCCTTAGTAAACATAGATGCAAAAAACCTATTTAAGATCTCCCCCATTTCCTTTGGTTCCGCACATAGCCGACCACTCTGATCTTCAAGAGGACCAATTTTATCCCTTACAATCCTTTTGCTCTTAATATACCTGTAAAAGCTCTTTGGATTATCCTTCATTTTGACTGCCAAGGCAACCTCATGTCCTCTTTTAGCCCTCCTGATTTCTTTCTTAAGTATTTTCTTGCACTTCTTATACTTCTCAAGCACCTTATTTACTCCCTGCTTCCTATATACGTCATACAACTCCCTCTTCTTCTTTATCAGAGTTGCGATATCCCTGGAGAACCAAGGTTCCTTATTCCTATTCACCTTGCCTTTAATCCTGACAGGAACCTACAAATTCTGCACTCTCAAAATTTCTGCTTTGAGGGCTTCCCACCTACCGATCACATCCATGCCAGAGAACAACCTATCCCAATCCGCGCTTTTTAGATCCTTTCTCATTTCTTCAAATTTGGCCTTCTTCCAAGGATCAAGATCTATTGACAGCACAATACCCATAGGTAGAGTTAAGCTAGAAGTCAGGTTATAGAATTTAGACAACACTTGGTGAAAGATTTCTTTCAGTGTCAAAATAGCCATCTGTTGCTGATATAGTAAGATGCATAGTAAACTATTTTATTCTGATTAAACTAAGTACCATATAAAGCATTGTTTCAAAATAGAATTGTGTTTATCTCTGAAGAACACATTCTCAGTCGACATAATGTATATCTTGATGAAAGAGGGTTATTGCCATGGTACAAATTGCTTTATTTGCTCTGCTGTTTTTAGACCACAGTGGCAAAACCATGAAGATTCTACTCTGTTAGCAGACACGTGCAGCAATGAGCAGGTTTTAGCAGACAGGGCAAACTACCAGCACTTGCAAGTGAATCAGAACTGGAATCAGGTTTAATTTTACTGAGTTTTGTCATGAAATTTCTTGTTTTGCAGCAGCAGTACAGTGTAATACATAAAAAGAGCAAGGTAGTATTCAGGGTTGGTTCGTTGTCTGTTCAGAAAAAAATTGGTAGCAGAGGGGAAGAAGCTATTCCTAAGACATTGTGTTGTGTGTCTTCAGACTCCTGTACCTCCTCTCTAATGGTAGTAATCAGAAGAAAGCATGTCCTGGGTGATGGGGGTCTTTCATTATGGATGCCGTCTTTCTGAAACATTGGGGTCTCGTCTCTTATGTTACTATGTAGGCTAATTAAAATGGCGTCTTTGTTATGTTAAACGCTGAGAAAGTTCTTCCTGCTAGCAGTTTGTTGAATCACGTTACTGATAAGAGGATGTTATGAACCAATTGGGATAGTTGCTATGGTTTCGGTGTATTTGAAGATACTGTATGCGCGGGATTTTGGAGCAGAAGGCGGGAGAGCGAGACAGAGGATGGACCAGGTGCTATGATGTCCGCTAATGGGGTCGGACCCCGAGGAGGGCATTCGGTGAGGAGACGGAGACAGACTCGTGTGGAGCGTCTGGTCGACCACCGTTGTTGGTCCCAGGCGTCCGGTTGAGATGGTCTGAGGGGTCGCAGGGTGAAGAAGAAAGTTCTTGAGCTCCAACTGTTTCGTCCACAAAGAGATTGAACTTTGATAAGTGTTGTGCCATTTATTTTCCTTTTATATTTTATTCTCTATTAATTATATAGTTCCGGTAATATCTATAAACTGTAAATCATTTAATCGTATCTGGTGTATTGTCCGTTATTTGGCGGGGTGGGGTACATCACACAGCAAACTAATTACCTAGTTTGGTGGGGCCGATGGTTGTTTCCCTAGATGACAGCGAGCCGAGCAACCCTGAGGGTGGCCAGGGAGGCTACAGCATGATGAAGACATCCTCGATGCCAGTGTTCATGATGGAGCTGGTTGAGTTCGCAACCCTCTGCAGCGTTTTCCGATCCTGTGTAGTGGACCTTCCATACTAGACAATGATGCATCCAGCAACCAGATAGAATGTGGTACATCTGTAGAAATTTATTATGAATTTGTTTAAATTTGTAAGTGACTTTTAAAGTTATCTGCCCTATTCTGCCATTCTAGCATTGTAAGCCAGAATTTGCAAGGCAATATTAATGAGACCTAGCAGCTTCCAGATTTCTGTGTGTGCTGCATCTTAAATGCTTCTGTTTACCTTTAGCTCCTTGCTGCTAATCCCTTAAAATGAATCTATAGAGGAATTAGAGTGCATACGGCAATATTACTATGAACAACTGATTGAAATATAACGTTCATGTTCAGAAACACTAAAGCCGAAGACAGAGAGCGGAGGAACTGCTGACATCTAATTACAGATACTAGGCTAAAATGTTTTATAGAATATCTTCAACATTTGTAGATTTTCCTAATATTTTAAAGATTTTTTAAACTTATTTAAGTTGTTTTATTTTTTCCAAATGTTTAAATTATTTTAATATTTATGAATATCTTTGCAACATTCTGAAAGATGCATCATATTTTAATGCTTTAAGTAATGTTACATGTGTGATAAAATTATCTGTCAAACTCTTTTCCTCAATTTATCTGGGTGGGGCTTATTCACCATCACCCTTCCACCTGACTCCATTACAGGAACACACTACTAAGGATTGCTCCCTTCAGTATCTGATAATTCCCGGTGGACTAAGTGATAAAATGGCAAGCTGAGAATGGACTCTAAAGCCCATGCCACAATGCCCTCATTCACTTTGTTTGAGATAACTCATAAATAAAGACTGAAAATAAAATGTGAATATTCCTGCTTCACAAGCCTGAACTGCTCAGTGCCTAAATTCACTAAACCACGAGATTATTGTCAGATTGCAAATCCAAATTAATTTTAGGCATTTTTTGCACCTAAATCATTCAAAACATGTTGTATTACAAAATGATTATACTTTGATGCAAGTGTAATAGAGGAAGCCTGTAAAGCATTATGAACATGAGAAATTCTGCAGATGCTGGAAATCCAAAGCAGGACACACAAAATGCTGGAGGAACTCAGCAGGTCAGGCAGCATCAACGGAAATGAATGAAGAAACAGTCAACATTTCGGACAAAGACCTTTCTTCAAAACTGGAAAGGAAGGGGGAAGACACCAGAATAAAAAGGCGGGGGTTGGGGAAGGAGGCTAGCTAGAAGGTGATAGGTGAAGTCAGGTGGGTAGGAAAGATAAAGGGCTGGAGAGGAAAGTGGAACATAGGAGAACATAGGGACAAATTGAAAAGGAAATCATGGAGGGAGCGATCTCTGTGCAAAGTGGAGAGAGAAGGGAGGTAAAAATATATTTGGAGGTTGGATCCCTTTGGAGATGGTGGAAGTTGTGGAGAATGATGTGTTGGTTGTGGAGGGTCATGGGTTGGTAGGTAAGTACAAGAGGAACCCTATCACTGTTAAGGCAGCAGGAAGTTGGGGTGAGTGCAGATGTTTGGGAAATGGAGAAGATGCGATTGAGGGCAGCATCTATGGTGGAGGAATGGAAACCGTGCTGTTTGGAAGAAGGGTCCCGAAAGGAAAGCCACATCCTGTGAAGAGGTATGGCAGGGACGAAGGAACTAAGCAAAGAGAATAGCATTTTTACAGGAGACAGGGTGAGGCGAGGTATAGTCAAGATAACCGAGGGAATTGGTAGGTTTATAAAAGCTTTGGTTGACAGTTTGCCTCCAGACATGGAGAGAGAGAGAGATCGAGAAGGGGGAGGGGGGGGTCTCAGAATTAACCAATTAAATTCAGGGTGGAAATTAGAGACAAAGTTGATGAAATTGATGAGCTCAGCATGGGTGCATGAAGCAGCAACAATGCAATTGTTAGTGTAATGGAGGAGGAGTTGAGAGCATTATCAGGGAAGACTTGGAACATGGACTGTTCTATGTAGTCAACGAAAAGACAGGCATAGCTGAAGCCCATGCGGGTGCCCATGGCTACTCCTTGAGAAAGTGGGAGGAGCCGAAGAAAAAATTGCTGGGGGCGAGAACCAGTTCTGCTAGATGGAAGAGGGTGGTAGAGGAAGGGGGCTGTTTGGTTCTTTTACTGAGAAAGAAGTGGAGAGGTTTAAGGTCTTCTTGATGAAGAGAGAAGTATACAGGTACTGGACATCCATGGTGAAAATAAGGTGGTCCGGGACAGGGAGTTGAAAGTTAGTGAGGAAATCAAGAGCGTGAGAAGTGTTGTGGATGTAGGTGGGAAGGGACTAAACCAAGGGAATATCATGGAGTTGAGGTATGAGGGCAAGAGTTCAGTGGGGCAGGAGCCGACAGGGTCAAAGGGCCTACCTGGACAGTGAGATTTGTGGGTCTGGGTAGGTAGAAGTGAGCAATGAGGGGTAAGGAAACCATGACATTGGTGGCAGTGGATGGTAGTTCTCCAGAGTGGATGAGGTTAGTGATGGTATGAGAGAGTGTTTTCTGATGGTCTGGAGTGGGGTCCTCTTCAGGGAGTAGGAATGAGGAGATGAATGAGTGATACCGCCTGGCCTCAGCAAAGTAGACATCAGTTCACCATACTACAAGGATAAGGTTTCGGTGTATTTGGAGACTAATGATAAAAATAAGGGGTTGATTGGGATCTTGGTTCAGACATGATGAAATGGCAGAGCAGTCTCGATGAGCTGAATGGCCTAATTTTGCTCCTATGTTTATAATCTTATGGTCTTACAACAGCACCCTCTTTGTCTGTGAGTTTGATGCTAAGGTTGAGATTGGTGCAGGGAGAGTGGAGGGCAATGTGTTCAGAGGGGTTAGGGAGAGAGGAGAAGAGGGGAGTGCAGAAGTCAAAATAGTTGATATCGCACCTGCAGTTTGAGATGAAAAGATCCAGAGCAGGCAGAGAACCAGAGTGGGATGCCCAAGAAAAGGAGGAGAGTCAGAGATGGGAGAAGGGGTCATCAGTGTGGGTTGTGGAATTCTTGCCAAAGAAGTGGGCTCGGAGAAAGAGGTGATAGAAGAAGAGCTCGGCATCATGACGGGTGCAGAACTCAGTCAGGTGCGGATGGTGAGGTCCTTGATGAGGACAGAACGTTCTGGCTCAGAGAAGGGGAGTTTGAAGGGAATGGTGATGACATAGCAAGGATTAGAGCTGGGATCAGAGGTGGGAGATTGTTGATGGTGCTGGAGGAGGGAGCAGGTTTGGGATGTTCAGGGAAGATAAGGTGAGAGGAAGATGGAAGCTCCAAGAACTCAAGAGGTGATGGTAGTGCCTGATGGAACCAGGGGCTGGAAAATGGTGGTTGGGGAACTGGAGCCCGGGGGCCCAGTGGCAGCAAGGAAAGTCTCAGCCTGGAGGCTCTGGCAGTCAAGGTCCATGCTGGAGGCAGAGCTAGAGGCCATGCAATTTGCAGTCTGAAGGCATCCGGGGTTGTAGTAACCAGCATTGAATCCGCTTGGTGTCATTAGAACTGGGGTTGGATCTGTGGTCTGGAGGCATCTTATCGAATTGATGTCTGAGCAGGTGGCAGCAGGGACAACATTCAGACAACATCTAGGAACGTCTGAACTGCAGCTGGAAACAGTCCAGAGCCAGGCGACCTTCTGCTCCTTACTGCATACGAGGAAGGCTAAGAACCAGCAGTTGAAACCATGGATCTGGAGGAGGAAGAAATGTCGAAGAGGTCTATGATAGGCGGAGGAGAGAGGCCCAGAGCTGTGGCAGAGACTGGGGAAGGGCCACCAGGTATCTCCGCATAGCAGAGAATGAGGCACATGGAGCTTGGTGGGAGAAGCCGCGGGAGATGCAGTCTATTGGACATGAATACCTGGGATCCAAACCGAGCAATTTGAAAATGGATCTGGAAGCCATGTGGAACAAGATGGCAGAGAAGGGTACAGGGTTGTGGTAACTAGTCTGGATGAGTACACGGTCAAAGAATTGGAGAGCAACAAGAGATCACAGAGGGGGAGCAGTGGGAGCGGGTCCCGCTGACTTCCAGTCGAAGAAAATTTTTAAACTTCTTCAGGATTGGCATCCCTCAAAGACACTTCGCAGAGGAGCAGCAAATCATAAACAGGAGAAAACATTATCTGATTTTGCAGGGTCATTCCAAAGCTGTGTGGCAATACTTTTTTTCTACATGTTTGAAACAAGTGAACTATTTGTGAGGGAAAGTAAATTAAAACATTCTCTTGTTTTTCCTGGCAACTGGATTGTCAGCATGTTCGCAATCTGTTCAATGCAATGTTTTGTCCTAGTTTGCTCCCTTTACTTCTTCTGACTGTGGTGACTCATGCAAGAACACTGCTTCTCCAGGACCGGCAAATATCCAGTACCTTGCCCAAGTGGCTCTTTTATAACATATTTCCTTTACTGGTAGTGAAAGATTATTTCCACTTGCTGCTAACAAGATGCAACAGGGCCAATTTTCCCAAATGAGTTCTCCTGGCATGGGGTCTCCACACTGGAACACGTAATGGGCAGCTGTGGATGTTAACCTTCCCACCACCTCTCTTACTTCACCCTAACCATTGAGAGAGTGTGGTGGGAGGGGTTAAGATATTTGATTTGTTGGGTTAAAGAGTTAAAGAGGTGGAATATATCCATTGAACACTCATCATGACCATTTCCATTTTATTGGGGATTTTAAATGCACTATTTTCTTCAGAAGGGGAAGGAAATTTCAGCTGTGTCCTAGGCACTTGATGTTGTAGCCATAAAATAAGGTTTATCGGGGTTGTAAAACCAGGCAGTGCAAAGGAGGTGGGAGCAAGCTGCTGATTTAAGAAGTGACATCGCATCTTCCCTGGTGTTTCAGGAGGAGCATCTCAGTCTCTTAAGATGTCTATGGACTCTCCTGCCCTGATAACCATGCTTCCTGTACTTTCAGCCCTCTGACTGTAAGCCACACTTAGAGTCTCTCTGATTTCTCCCAAATGCTGTGACCTCCTGTCACTGGTGATCTTTTCTGTTCCTCTGTTTTCAGTGGGAGTGTGAACTGAATAAAGATACACAAGACAGTGCCACTGATTTGCATTGCACCTCACCCAGTGCTTGGTTTTCAGCTGCAACACTTCCCATAAGTACGAGACTCACAGGCTTTGGCATATGATAAAAAACAAGCAGGGGATAAAGGTTTTCTACGCAGAGAAGTAAATAGTTTATCTCAAGTGCTCATGAAGTGCAGTGAATTACTAAATTGGATAGATAATTCAAAAGTAAGTGTATATAGAAATCAGGGATAAAGGACAAATACGTCTAATACAAGCTAATTCCTATCATAGGGTTGCAAAATCTGAAAGGTAATTTCTGCAATTATAAACCAAGTAGTAGAGAGTTTATGTAACAATTGTTTGAGGGCTATTTGACCGAAGAAAACAATTGAGTATGGATGGTCTTATCCTCATCTTCTTCAACATCTCACAAAGATTTGAGCAGGAACTCTGGCTGGGTTTTCTCCTTTCTAGCCTTGGGGCACTAAAACAAATTGAACCACTGCCAATAATTCTCAGCTAACTCCAGCCCACTCAGCACAATACAAACATGGGATCTGCTTGATCTTGGGGCAGAAGGCATACCAGCAGTGGGGAAAAGGCAAAAATGGAGAAGGTTTATTTAGTACTCTATATTAAATGTTGGGAAGCAGTAAGGTTAGCAGGTGAAATATGAGATTATATCATCATTCTCAAAGCCAATGTTCCTTTTTTTTATGTTTGGGGGGGGTCACTGTGCTTAAAGGCAGAACTGTAACTGACAGTTGCTCCACAGGACAGCAATCTTGGCAATGAAAGGGAGCTGGAAGCTGCAAGCTGCACAAGGGAAGTGCCGCTGTCAGCATTCCTTCTATTCCAAAGGGACAAGGAGTGTTTTCCCAGCTTTTAGAAGAAGCCTTTTGCTTCCCACTGTATCAGTGAAAGACATCTCCCAGCCTTCCTACACACCACCTGATCTCGATCAACTTTGACCTGCGGTGTATTTTGAACAGCCCCAGTTTCCTCAGCTCTGGGCTCCTGCTGCTGCATTTCACTCTCAGAGTCTCAGAGGCTGTTCATTTGGATGACCTGAGTATAAAATTCAACAAAGAATATTATAAATGAGGGAATTTGCCTTCTAGAAGCACCCCATCCATGTAACCACACTGGAAAGATCAGGACTGGTTTTCAAAAATAGTGTTTTGCTTATTTTGTTCCCAAAATTTACTGAATATATTATACATGATTGGTGAAAGTTGCATGCCTGGATTGGTTTTAGGTCTATGATGGTGGTTCAAGTTTTACGATTTATTTGGATACAGTCCCATTCTTGTCTTGCATACTTATTGACATGACATTGTAAAAAGGAGGCACAGTTTCTTCCTTGGTTCTTGCAGATGTTGGAGTTTAAAACTGCATTCCTGGCTTTTTGCAGCATTTCATCAGGGCTTTCCTTTGCTCTCTCCAAAGACCAACTGCATGTGGTATGGAGATTACTGGTGCTTTTTTGGATCTTATATCAAATATTGCTACCTAATCCCAGTCCAGGCACAGCAGGCTCACACCTGTGGCTGATTGAATCCTCCTGGACTACAAAGAGCTAATTTACAGCATTCAGGATACAGGCATAACTGCAGCTGGACTCCAGCAGGGAAAGGAAGTTGTACATCATACAGTGCATGTTTACTTCACAAGCAGGAGTATACTCAATATGTTGCTTGTATGATAATTGTCAAATAAATGACACAATACATTCATTTACTTGGCATTTTCTAGTTACGTATTTTGATCATGGAGCAACAAGCATGAATTATTTTATCATAACCTCTGCCCTTTCCGCACCAGGTGGGTTACAGCCATTTCTTCCCACTCGCCATCAGCAATTGAAATTTAAAAATTTTACTGCTACATTGAAGAGAGTAAAAGTACAAATGAACCATAAAACAAATGTAATAAAGTTATAAGTGTATTGCTTGGCACATCACTTTTCTGATTTTTTATTCTCTGGAATTACTCCCACCGGAGCTTTGCGAAACAATTAGAATTTTTGGCTCTCTGCTCTAAATGTTTCTGCTGGCATAAAGGTCTCACCATTTTCACAATAGAAATAGATTATTCATTAATCATTGTAATGAATTGTCTTGTCCCTAATGAGCTAGTTCAGAAGAACCCAACGCATATTATCATTATGTGCTCTTGGCAATCTCAGGAGCAGTGAAATAGATTTGACAGTGAGACAATTTCTCTGTTTCAGCTGTGAACCCAGTAAATTTTAAACTCACTGTTGAAGGACTTTGTATAGCCCTTTTCACAATATATCAAAGTGTTCGCCCACCAGTAAAATACTGGTGAACAGTTGTCATTTGTGTTAGGTACACCACAGACGAGTTTTACATAGCAAGCTCCCATAAACAAAGACGTAATAATAATCAATCAGTCCAAGATATTCAGGAGATAAACATTTGCTGGTGTTCACATTATAATGCCTCTGATTTCCTTTCACGGGATTGTATAAATGCACCTGAGAGACCAGGAGTGGCTGAAGTTTAATGTCTCACCTAAGAAATGGCACCTCTAATCATGTCAATCGTGATCAATTTATTTTCGTGTTTGAGTCTCAGGAGTAAGACTTGAACTCGTGATCTGATGGCTTGAAGAAGAGAATGTTATAATGTGAGCCAAGTTTGATAGAATAACTGCACACTTACCCTTTTCCTTTCAAGGTATTAATTTTCAATGATGTGGTCTTTAACTAAAAGAGGAACTGTAACTTGATGAGGAATTTTTAGGAATATTAACTCAGCCTTTTCCCCTTTATAAGACCTTTACTTGCATCCTTCATTTGGAAATTAGTTTACTCTGCAAGTTATTCTAAGTGTGAGTTTATTAATGATGTAGCACTATCAATGGAACATGGCTGCTCTTGTAAATCACTAAGGTCCCAATTTCACTTTTCAGTTAGTGAAGGTTAAGAATGGGGAAAGAAATAGACAAATGAAGAAGTGGTGAGAATTATAGTCAAACCTGAAAAGTAAATGAAGATGGGAAAATGGAAATAATGAGAAGAAAAGAAAAATCATAAGAAGTAAGGTAAAAAGACAGAAAACAATATTAAACCATTTGTAGAATAAGTATTAGTCTTCCTTTTTAAAAAATTGACCACATGAGACAGGAGAGACTGCTCAGAGACAGTGGAAGCTCTTCGTTGGCTGTGAAGTGTTCTATGACACCCTACAGTGCTGTTTAAATTCAAGTCTCTTTTTTGTTTAGTAGGTTATTGGAAAAGGTCCACCCGTCTTAGTGAAAAAGTATTTAATGATGTCCATCACACCTCAAGGAATATCTTGGAAGTAGCCTTGGACTCCAGGGAGCTGCCTTGCTGAACCCTAACCTGGCAAAATTTCACTAGGAAATGGCTAACTCCTCTCCACTTTCGCATCACCACCAGGCAGACTACACAGTAAAAGATTAAAGTACCTGAGAATGGTCAGCCTTTTGTGGACAAGTAGTCAGCCGTAGCACACTTTTGGCAATGATCTTGCTGCAGGATTAAATTCCAATCAATCATTGGCAAACCATCAACACTGGCAGTGCAGGAAGATGCTGCTCTATAATTGTTTCTGGGCTACTTTTTGTCTGAGCAATGCTCTTAATCCTTCTGCCTTGCAGTGTCCCCACAAAATCATTTTGTTAAATCATTAGGATAAAACTTCTCTGTTCTACATATGGCCTGGAGACCTACCTGAAACCTATATCTCGGCAGCCCTCATCAATTTTGAAACGCTTGATGGAATATAGATGCTTTCTAGCTCAAACAAGCAGTTCTTCATATGTTATCTGTGTAGATTAGAACAGACTGTACTAAATGTGTGCTTGCTCCTTAACTGTAACCATTCAGTATCATAAATCTTTCTCTTATGGACCCATGCTAAGCAAAGAGGAAAACCTGCAGAGATGGTGCTCGTTTGAGATGTAACCTCCGGACTTCACTCACACTGCCAGGAAGGAGCCTTCCCAGTCAGCAGCAAATTGCAGAAGCTTGGCCAGAGCACATGGTTGAGTTTCCAGTGCATGTTGTTTGTGAGTATCATTTCTCACTGGTTATTCCTTTAAAATCCTGTTCGGGCAAGATCACTAAATTTTTTTTTTAGATTATGAAGACACATAGTCCTCTTTTATTGTCATTTAGTAATGCATGCATTAAGGAATGATACATTATTTCCTCCGGTGTGATATCACAAAACACAGGACAGACCAAGACTGAAAAAACTGACAAAACCACATAATTATAACATATAGTTACACAGTCATAGTCATACTTTATTGATGCCGGGGGAAATTGGTTTTCATTACAGTTGCACCATAAATAATAAATAGTAATAGAACCATAAATAGTTAAATAGTAATATGTAAATTATGCCAGTAAATTATGAAATAAGTCTGGACCCTCCAAGGGAGGAGTTGTAAAGTTTGATGGCCACAGGCAGGAATGACTTCCTATGACGCTCTGTGCTGCATCTCGGTGGAACGAGTCTCTGGCTGAATGTACTCCTGTGCCCACCCAGTACATTATGTAGTGGATGGGAGACATTGTCCAAGATGGCAAGCAACTTAGACAGCATCCTCTTTTCAGACACCACCGTCAGAGAGTCCAGTTCCATCCCCACAACATCACTGGCCTTACGAATGAGCTTGTTGATTCTGTTGGTGTCTGCTACCCTCAGCCTGCTGCCCCAGCACACAACAGCAAACATGATAGCACTGGCCACCACAACAGTGCACAATACCATAACTTGGTGAAGAAGTCCATGAGCACAGTAAAGTTCAAAGTTTCTCAAATGTCCCACATCTCACGCAGACGGGAAAAGGAAGAAAAACTCTCCCTGCCATGCCGACCACAATCCGACTCTGAGTCATCCGAAAACTTTGAGCTCTGATCAGCTCTCGGACACCGAGTACTGAGCGTCATCTCTGTCCGAACGATTCGACCTTCTTCTCAGTCGCCAAAAGCAGGCAAGGCCGAGGATTTTGAGGCCTACCCTCCGAAAGATTCCCGACCACACAGTAACGACCGCAGCGAATGGGCGTTTCGGAAATTCCTCCAGATGTTCCTCTGTGCTTTCACGTCCATTCTCCATCAAATCAGAATTTCACCTTATAATGGCAACAATTTGCATTTATACAAAAAGAAAGATACATTGATATTGCATTCTTCGTAACTGTAGGACAGCACAACTCAGAGACATTAGTTTTAAAGGATTGTCTCACACAAATACTGTATGACTATTAAGAGGGCTGGTGAAAATTACCACATAATAATTTTTATAATGTCAGTTGAGGATAAATTTTAGCTGAGACTTCAAGAAATTTTTCCATTACTTTGTCAAAATAGGGGCCATGGGATACATTTTGTCCACCCAGGAGGGTAGATAGGAGCTTGATTTAAACTTCTTGTCTCCTTTCCTTCTACTGTAAATTTGATTAACTAATTCAACATGATCTTTCTAGTTATTTATAAGTACTGCACTTTAAAACTGTTCCATTTCCTTTTAGTTTGAAATGTTTTAATAGAGCTTTAGATCTGATATTTCTTGACGCCACAAAGACAATTGATAGATCCTGGATTTGCCTCCACAACACAAGGGAGGCAAAAAGTGGACTGTAGGTTTGCTTGGAGATCTTAAGTAATTGAAGAGAGTAGAACATCAGATTTTAATTTAGAGTTACTCTGCTAAACTGGCCTTTGCACCCCAACAAGCCTCACTGGTCAGCAGCCCACCTACTTAACCCTAGTCTAATCACGGCCACATTTGGGAACAGCTTCTTTCCAACTGTCATAAGACTGCTGAACAGATTCTGACCTGCATCTGGGCCGTACCCTCCAAATATCTGGACCTGCCTCTCGGTTTTTTTGCACTACCTTACTTCCCATTTTTCTATTTTCTATTTAAGATTTATAATTTAAATTTTTAATATTTACTAATTTTAACTATTTTAAATATTTTTAATATTTAGTATTTGTAATCCAGGGAGTGGGAAGCGCAGAATCAAATATCGCTGTGATGATTGTACGTTCTAGTACCAATTGTTTGGTGACAATAAAGTATAAAAGTATAAGTATTTACAACAGGCAATTAACCTACAAACAGGTATGTCTTTGGCACATCAGAGGAAATTGGAGCACCTGGAGGAAAGTCACGTCTTTATGGGGAGGACATACAAACTCCTTAAAGATGGCACAGGAATTTAACTTTTGACCGCCGAAGCCCCAAGCTGTAATAGTGATGTGCTAACCACTACGCTACTGTGGTTGGATCAGTGTGAAAGAATATAACAGTTACTTGCCCGTTGTGCTTATCCATGGCTGACTGGATGATCCTGCAAGATTCTCCAGCATGGTGAATGAAAGATCCCACATTAGAATAAAGGTAAGGGCAGGGTGAAATGGATGAATATAGACAAGAATATTGGTTGATGCAAGCAAACAATTTTGTTCCAATAGGCTGCAAATGTCTTCCATTTTCTGATGTGCTGCACTGAACCTCGGAGACAAGTATCTGAAAATGTGAAAATGTTGATGAGGTACTTTGGCTTCATACCATTAAGGGTGGCTATGAGCATCCGAAGCCCTTATCACTAATTGCCTTTCTGCTGAGCAGCTGCAGATATAAGAGGAAGGTTGCTGATCTTTGCAAGGTGCCTGCAAATGTCCATTATCGATCCCACTAAATTTGACCTTCAACAGCATTTTTGATTAAATGGTCATGAGGAGCTTCATTACTCCTTTAACAAACAAAGACCTCTGAAGTCTAAAAGGTGACCTGCAAAGTTTACAAACTTCAGCTTTGATTCTAACTGAACTTTCTTTGAGGTTTGCTATGTGATCACGTACTGTAACTTCCATGAAGAAAACCTGCAACTAAAACTTGGAAACATTCCACATACTTCGGAAATGAATTAAAACAAAAATATAGTATTTAGTATTTCCATTTTCCATATTGTAAAAAAATTAACCAACATCCATAGTTTGGAAATTATATTTGTCACTTAAGTCAAATATAACCACCTGCAAACTTCCCAGCTGGTCGCACTGAAATGTATTTGGCCTGATTAAATTGAAGGAACTGTATCTGATTTATCCATTTGTGTCAAACATTTGGAATAATTTTTAGATTTTTTATGTTTCTTCTGTCACAAGTAATAATAGTGACCTCAGCAGAGAGCATGTATTTTCTTAATATTTATATTTTCTTATATTTTTCTTAATATTTATAGAGTCTGAATGCAAAAATATATATATTTTAAATACCTGCAGAAGCAGTAAATAATCTAAATAAATAGAAGGTGAAGTTATCTGATTCTTTCCTACGGATATGTCTCAGTGAGATAATGATAAGCTTCCATGAATTATTGAGCTATGAAAAAAATTGAAAATGGGTGCACAGTCTGAATGTTGTGTACATGTCTGGCCATTTAGAATTACAAATGGACAGAATTACTCGAAACATGAACTTGTCTGAATGCTTCTTCCCACTGCGTCATGCTTCTCCATTTGGGGTGGCATATTTGCAAAATGAGATATGGTAAGTGCTCAATCAGCAGTCTGACTTTAGATGGAAAACTGGCAAGTTCAGTTGCCCTGTGAGACTTCTGATTTCCTAGTCATTCAGTTATTAGAGAATTACACCTACACTGCCCTGTCATCAGAAAAACCAAAGGAAGCATTTAGAAATAAAATGTTTGGCAAGTTGATATGGTGGACCTCCTGGAGCTCTGAGAGAATTTGTTTTAACAAAATACTAATATTGCACATGAATCCAGACTTTGCAGAAACATACTGCGTCACAACAGAGACCTTGCTCATGCCCAGGCTTTGGCCAATTGATTACGTAGGAATCCAATCACAAGCCAGAGAAAATCTGCAGATGCTGGGAATCCAAGTAACACACCAAAAATGCTGGAGGAACTCAGCATCCATGGAAAAAAGTACAGTCGGCGTTTCAGGCTGAGGCGCTTCAGCAGGACTGGAGAGAAAATGAATGAGGAGTAGATTTAAAAAGTGGGGGAGGGGAGAAAGAACCACAGGGTGATAGGTGAAACCGGGAGGGGGACGATGAGGTAAAGAGCTGGGAAGTTGATTGGTGAAAGAGATACAGGGCTGGAGAAGGGGGAGTCTGACAGGAGAGGACAGCAGGCCATGGAAGAAAGAAAAGGGCGGGAGGAGCACCAGAGGAAGGCGATGGGTCACAAGCAAGAGAACATCTACAGGTAACACACATCAAAGTTGCTGGTGAACGCAGCAGACCAGGCAGCATCTCTAGGAAGAAGTACAGTCGACGTTTCAGGCCAAGACCTTTCATCAGGACCCTTCCTGTTGTTTGCGAAAATCTACAGGTGCCTGGAAATCACAAAGAAGAGAAAATCTGTAGATGCTGGAAATTCACAAACAAGAGAAAATGCACACTCAGGTTGGAGGAACAATATTTTATATTCCATCTGGGTAGCCTTCAACCTGATGGCATGAACATCGATCTCTTGAACTTCTGATAATGTTTCCCACCCACTCCCCCACCTCCTTCACCTTTCCCCATCCCCTTTTCCGTATCTCACCTCCTCTCCTTGCCTGCCCATCGCCTCCCTGTGGTGCTCCTCACCCCTTTTCTTTCTTCCATGGTCTTCTGCCCTCTTCTATCAACTTCCCAGCTCTTTACCTCATCCCTTTCCCTCCTGGTTTCACCTCTCTACCCTCCCCCACCCTTTTAAATGTACTCTTCATGTTTTATTTCTCCAGGCCAGCTGAAGGGCCTCGGCACAAAATATCGACTATACTTTTTTCCATAGATGCTGCTTGGCCTGCTAAGTTCCTCTAGCATTTTGTGTGTGATTATGTTGGATATTCATCGCATCCATGGAACAGTCTCTGCTCTGTGTATCCAGTCTGTTCCCCTTCCCTTACAAAATGATAATAATTTGGCATTTTGAGAGGAAGTGCTGTTAGTGTTTTTGGTTGTGTATTTTCAGAAATTAATTGGAAATCAACAGAAGAGAAAGCCCAAAAATTGCAGCAAAATATCTCATTGTTTAACGAGATTAAATACTTATATGTATTTATTAACTCCTTTCTGGACATAAATTCCACTTGTCAAATATTCACAAAGTAGAAGGGAAGAAAGACCTCTGATACAAAACAGATCACAGGTTCTCAAATTAACATTTGCTCGGTGTATATTGTCCCTCAGCCTAGTTTTATCTGTTGTGGAGAAGAAATGCTATTGTGCTTTTTTCCTCCACAAATCCTGACTCATTGCAGTGTTTTCATATTTTCATATTTTCAAGCTCATCAGCACTTATGACAGATGCCATAACATCTGTCATGCACCTAACCATGACACACCTAGAAAACAAGGACACTTGTTTCTGCTGTTTCCGGATTTCAGTTTAGCTTTCAGCACTATTGTTCCACGGACCTAGGTGAGCAAACTTCTACTCCTCAGATCAGGTTCGCTACTGTGCAGCTCGGGGTTGGACTTCTTGACAAACAGATTTCAGATAGTCAGGATACACAACTGCTCCACCCTCCCTATCATCCTCAACATCAGCGCACCCCAGGTCTGTGCGCTGAGCTCATTGCTCTGCCCTGCACACTGCCCACAAGTAACCGTATGATCAATCACCCGAATAATACATGATCAGGTTCACCGACGACATGACACTGGTGGAGCTCACCACCAGCAATGATGAGATGGTCTACCGAGAGGAGGTGGAAGAGCTCGAGGTCTGGTGCCAGGCAAATGATCTCTTCTTTAATGTCAACAAGTCAAAGGAGATGGTTTCTAACGGCAGGACAACTCACACCACTCACATCCCTCTTCAGATTGGCGGCACAACAGAGGAAACTGCAAGCAGTTTCACACTTCTGAGAGTACACTTTACACACAACTTCTCATGGTCCCAGAACACAGCCCATGCAGCCATAGCTCACCAATGCCTCTATTTTCCGAGGAAGGCGAAGAGAGCTGGATTATGCACATCCATATTCACAGTATTCTACAGATGCTCAGTAGAGGGCATCCTAACAAGCTGCATCACTGCTTGGTACAGGAACTGCACTGCAACAGACAGGAATGCTCTTCAATCGTTAGTCAAAACTGTCCAAAACATCAGTGGGACCAGTATACACATCATCAAAGAGATATATATATATATATATATATAGAAATGTGTCAGAAAAGGACCAGTAACATCATGAAGGACCACCAGACTTAACAAATCAGAATCAGATTTAATATCAGTGGCACATGTTGTGAAATCTGTTAACTTTACTGCAGCAGTACAGTGAAAGAGGTGATAAATAAATATAGAGTGGGCACATGGCCAAGTGGTTAAGGCATTCGACTAGCAATCTGAAGATCATAAGTTCGAGCCCCAGCCAAGGCAGCGTGTTGAGCACTTAATCACACAGTGCTCTGCAACAACACCGGTGCCAAGCTGTATCAGCTGTTGCCTTTCCCTTGGACAACATCGGTGTCGTGGAGAGGGGAGACTTGCAGCATGGGCAACTGCCGGTCTTCCAAACAACCTTGCCCAGGCCTGCACCCTGGAGAGTGAAGATTTTCCAGGCACAGATCCATGGTCTCGCAAGACTAACGGATGCCTTAAATATAGAGAAAAAACTGAATTACATTAAGTATATATGTGTCTATTAAATAGGTTAAAATAAGTAGTACAAAATAACAGAAATAAAAAGTGAGGTAGTGTTCACAAGTTCAATGTCCATTTAGAAATCGGATGGCAGAGGGAAGAAGCTTTTCTGAATCTCTCAGTGTGTGCCTTCAGGCTTCTGTACCTCCTTCTTAATGGTAACAGTATGAGGAGAGCATGTCCTGCCTGGTGGTGATTCCTAATGTTGGACGCCGCCTTCATAAGGCACCACCTCCTGAAGGTAGCTTGGATACTATGGAGGCTGGTACCCATGATAGATTTGACAAATTTTACAAGTTGC
Source organism: Mobula birostris (assembly GCF_030028105.1). NCBI lineage: Eukaryota > Metazoa > Chordata > Chondrichthyes > Myliobatiformes > Myliobatidae > Mobula > Mobula birostris. The sequence continues at coordinate 207,111,008 of NC_092371.1, read as the reverse complement.
TGCAACTTATTTTGATCTTGTGCAGTAGCACCACCGCAACCCCCACCCTCATTCCCCCTCCATACCAGGCAGTGATGCAGGCAGACAGAATATCCTCCATGGTTTATTTGTAGAAATCTTCAAGTGTTTTAGTTGACAAAACAAATCTCTTTAAACTCCTCATGAAAAATAGCTGCTGTTTTGACCTTCTTTATAGCTGCATCAATATGTTGGGACTAGGTTACAACCTCAGTGATATTGGCATCCAGGAACTTGAAATTGCTAACTCTCTCCACTTCCCATCCCTCTAAGAGGATTGGTTTATGTTTTTTATCTTACCCTACCTGAAGTTCACAATCAGCTCTATGGTCTTGCTGACGTTGAATGTAAGGTTGTCGCTGCAACGCCACTCACCTAACTGGTGTATCGCACTCCTGTACGCCCTCTCATCACCAGTTGAAATTCTGCCAGTTGCATCATCAGAAAATTTATAGATGCCATTTCAGCTGTGCTTAGCCACATAGTCATGGGTGTAGCGAGAGTAGAGCAGTGAGCTAAGCACACATGCCTGTAGAGTACCAGCGTTAATTGTCAGCGAGTGGAGATGTTATTTCCAATCCGCATAGATTGTGGTATTTTGGTTAGGAAGTCGAGGATCAAGTTGCAGAGGGAGGTACAGAGGCCTAGGTTCTGTAGCTTTTTGATAAGGCTGTTGGAATAATGGTGTTAAATGCTGAGCTATAGTCAATAAACAGCATCCTGACATAGGTATTTTTCCCAAGACAGCTACTTTCAACCAGACAACAAGGCTGATCAACACGTCCACCAACTAACTCAACCAGGACCTCATTATTTCCCTCCTGTGCCTAGCACCACTTTATGGACATGCAATGAATTTATGTATAGAAGCTGTCTTATGCATTTATATTTGTTGTGTTTTATTATTATTATTATTACGCTCTTTATCTTTTGTGTTTTGTTTGTGCTGTATTAGATGCGGAGTAACAATCATTTCATTCATCCAACACTTGTTTAAGGAAATGACACTACACAATCTTAAACTTACTATTCTTCAGTTTGTTCCTGTTCCAAAGAAAGACAAAGTCATTGGACAATGATTATAAGCCAGTTGCTCTGACTTCACTAATTATGAAAACCTTTGAATGTCTGATATTGGCTTACCTTAAATCCACTACTGATACTTTTCTTGTCCCACTAGTTTGCTTACAGAGCAAATCACTCTGTTGAGGATTCAGTTAATTTATGCCTTCATTACATTCTTCAACATCTGTACTCCCCCAACACCTAACTGTGGATTTTGGTTCTGTCTTCAGCACTATTGTTCTAGAGTGAGCTGACCCAGCTAGCTGTACCCTACTGTATCTGTCCGTGGATTATGAGCTTCCTGACAGGAAGGAAACAGGGTGGGCTCCTACTTGTCCGATCTGATGTCTGTAAGCACAGGCTCTCCCCAGGGAGGTGTGTTCTTTCACCCCTCCTGTTCTCACTTTATACAAATCTCTATACCTCCACAGGCAAATCCATTAAAATCCTAAAGTTTGGGGATGACACGACTGTAGTTGGTCTCATCTCTAATAAAGGTGTGACATGCTGTCAAAGAGAGGTAGACTGTTTTATATCACAGCGTGCTCATAAGAACCTGGGCCTTAATGCTATCAAGACAGTGGATCTGAGGATTGACTTCCACCAACAACCCCCTACCTGCCAACCCCCCCCAACCCCCCGTTGGAAATTAATGGTCAGGCTGTATCTGTGGCCGTCTCAAATTCCTGTGGACTACCATTACCAATACATTGAAAAGGGACAAGCATGTTACGCTCATCGTTAGGAAAGCCCAGCAAAGGTTGTTCTTCCTACGCCAGCTTAGGAAACCGAACATCTCAGGGTATATTCTGATGAGTTTTTACCTAGCCATCATTGAGAGTGTTGTTACTGTTTGGTTTCTGGCCACCTTCTCCTCCTCCAAGTCCAGCATGCACTCTGCAGAGATGAAGGGTCTTGGCCTGAAACGTCAACTGTTTACTCTTTTCCACAGATGCTACTTGGACTGCTGAGTTCCTCCAACATTCTGTGTGTATTAATTTGATTTCCAGCATCTGCTGATTTTCTCTTGTTTATGATCCTTGGCTGTCAGCAACTGACATTAAAAGACCAGTTCATTTGCAGAGCAAAGAAAAGAGCTGAAAAGGTTACTGCTGACTCCACCCACCCTAACAGTCACCTATTCACCAAATTGCTGTCAGGGAGATGCTACGTCCATCAGCACCAGGACTGCACATCATCTCCAAAGCTTCTTTTCTGTAGCTATCCATCTTCTCAACAAAACTCACTCAGATGTGATACACTAACTGACCCTGCACAACATCTGTCAAATGGTTTTTCATGCTCTCCTTGATCTGTTGGTAATTATTTAGTCTGTTCATATGTTCACATTTACTTAAGGTTGATTACTGACATTTGCAAAAATTGTTGATTGCTCATAGCTGTTTGCACGATTATCTTGTCAATTGTTGGTTGCTTATGTGTTGTCTGTTCTGGTATTGTCCTATATTTTATGCTTGGCACCAAACCATAATCAATTCTGGTTTGTTTCACATATTGGCAAAAAAAATGATTCTGATTCTGTGAGCTATCTTATGTATTCATATCCATTGTATGTTATCATTACTACTATTATTATTGTGCTCTTTATCTTTTGTGTTTACTTTGTGCTGCATCAGATCCAGAGTAACAATAATTTCATTCTCCTTACACTTGTGTATAGGAAAGGACATTAAACATTCTTGAACTTATTATTCTTCAGTCTGATTTTCATCTCACAAGGAGATCTAATCTTCTGCCTGTATCTGCAGACACATTGAACTAAGTTTAAAAAATAAATACATTTTAAATGCTGCCTTTTGAAGGAAATTGCAGATATAATTGTTTAGTCTTAGATTTCAAAATTATGAAATAGCAGTAGGTTAGCAGTTGAGAATGACATAAGGAGATAAGACAATCTTGTCAGTGCTTCTAAGCTAATGTTAATATACAGTCTGCCTCTTTAAATTTATTACGGTCATCCTGACCAGTGTAACACTATGCTAGAAGTGCTGAAATGTTGATCTTTAATTGATCCCAAAGTGATGATTCTGTGAACTCGAGGTTTATTGATCTGACACTTCTCACCTTCCCCAAGTGAAGAAGGTCAGACTTCATTATAAATGCATTTAAAGTAACAGAAGGACAAGAAGTAAAACCACACCTTCAAAAGTAAGCAATTACTTTACTGCCTAGCACCTTACATGTACAATCCAGGCATGTTTACAACACAAGTTTACTACAAATAACCATAAAGATAAGGAAACGAGCTGTAAAGGCAACCTCACTGGGAGTGAGAAGTCAACACATTTTTTAATAGACAGAGAGTCTCTGGACTTGAAATTACTCAGAAACATGCATTACTTAGAAACCAATGAACCTGAACAAGAATTAGCAAATCAAAACAGCATTTGACATTAAATATGGATTACACTCATCATTATTTACATTTTCAAGATCAGTCCAGAATGCATTTATTATGTTACACAGAAGCTTCTTTGATTTGGACTGACAGACAGTGACTTGCGTAAATGAGGAATTAGTGATCTGAAGGGAAAAAATAAAATCCCCTTAGGGTAAAAGGATTGTAACAATAACAGAACTGTATTGCTTGAACTGAGCTACTTTATAAACCCTGCATGGTGCCTTTTTCCACAGGGTTAAAATAACAAATCTATAAGTAGCTCTAAAATGGTGAGAGAATACACCCACAGACATGTCTTATTTTATTAAAATCATGGTATGTGCATAGAATATAAACCACTTTCTGTATAATGAATAATTCTCTTCCAAAGAATTCATGTGTCATACATTTTTAAATGACATCCCTGTTATTAATATATTCTCCTTTTATTCATATTAACATAATGTTAAGGCTTTTTCTATGAGGGTACTGGCATTCAAAAGCCTCTAATCAATGAACTATTTACTTAAAAGTGTAATTATAGATTACCTACAGATCATGTGAAGACAATGCCTGCTTTTCTAAGAAAAGCTAGAAATAGATCCACTGTTGAGTTTTGTCACAGCAAGAGAAACTTTGCTAATGCTTGGGCAGAATGGTGAGAGAAGGTAGATCTAGACACCTCTGTTAAAAGTTTACAAGAGACATTCTCAACACTAGTGAAGTAAGCTACTCCTGTCTGGAAAATAAATCTGTTGCTATTAAACCACCGGCAAATAAAAAAAAGTGCTTTATTCCACTGTTGTATCATATATCCATGAATAAGTACATTTCTCTGAGTAGGAAGAAGATGATTTTTAACTTTACTGTCCACTTACCAAGTAGTACAAACAAGTGCAGATTATGGTCTAACCATCAACTGTAAAAAAAACAAATGTATGGTAATATCAAAACAGCAGGATACTCCCAACACACATAAAAGTTGCTGGTGAACGCAGCAGGCCAGGCAGCATCTCTAGGAAGAGGTGCAGTCGATGTTTCAGGCCGAGACCTGACGAAGGGTCTCGGCCTGAAACGTCGACTGCACCTCTTCCTAGAGATGCTGCCTGGCCTGCTGCGTTCACCAGCAACTTTTATGTGTGTTGCTTGAATTTCCAGCATCTGCAGAATTCCTGTTGGTTGAGCAGGATACTCCCAACGGCCAATTGTACATCGGTAACCAAGAGATTGAACAAAAGACCAGCTTTAATTACCTTGGTAGCCTTGAAGGAGACTAGTGTTGAAATTGCAGGGGCCCTGGCTGAAATATTTAAAATGTTGCTGTCTACAGGTGAGGTGCCGGAGGATTGGAGAGTGGCTCATGTTGTTCCGTTGTTTAAAAAAGGATCAAAAATTAATCTGGGAAATTATAGGCCAGTAAGTTTAACGTTGGTAGTAGGTAAGTTATTGGAGGGAGTACTAAGAGACAGAATCTACAAGCATTTGGATAGACAGGGGCTTATTAGGGAGAGTCACATGGCTTTGTGCGTGGTGGGTCATGTTTGACCAATCTATTGGAGCTTTTCGAGGAGGTTACCAGGAAAGCGGATGAAGGGAAGGCAGTGGATATTGTCTACATGGACTTCAGTAAGGCCTTTGACAAGGTCCCACATGGGAGGTTAGTTAGGAAAATTCAGTCGCTAGGTATACATGGAGAGGCGGTAAATTGGATTAGACATTGGCTCAATGGAAGAAGCCAAAGAGTGGTAGTAGAGAATTGCTTCTCCGAGTGGAGGCCTGTGACTAGCGGTGTGCCACAGGGATCAGTGCTGGGTCCATTGTTATTTGTCATCTATATCAATGATCTGGATGATAATGTGGTAAATTAGATCAGCAAATTTGCTGATGATACAAAGGTTGGAGGTGTAGTGGACAGTGAGGAAGGTTTTCAGAGCCTGCAGAGGGACTTGGACCAGCTGGAAAAATGGGCTGAAAAATGGCAGATGGAGTTTAATATAGACAAGTGTGAGGTATTGCACGTTGGAAGGACAAACCAAGGTAGAACATACAGGGTTAATGGTAAGGCACTGAGGAGTGCAGTGGAACAGAGGGATCTGGGAATACAGATACAAAATTCACTAAGAGTGGCGTCACAGGTAGATAAGGTCGTAAAGAGAGCTTTTGGTACATTGGCCTTTATTAATCAAAGTATTGAGTATAAGAGCTGGAATGTTATGATGAGGTTGTATAAGGCATTGGTGAGGCCGAATCTGGAGTATTGTGTTCAGTTTTGGTCACCAAATTACAGGAAGGATATAAATAAGGTTGAAAGAGTGCAGAGAAGGCTTACAAGGATGTTGCTGGGACTTGAGAATCTCAGTTACAGAGAAAGGTTGGATAGGTTGGGACTTTATTCCCTGGAGCGTAGAAGAATGAGGGGAGATTTGATAGAGGTATATAAAATTATGATGGGTATTGATAGAGTGAATGCAAGCAGGCTTTTTTCATTGAGGCAAGGGGAGAAAAAAACCAGAGGACATGGGTTAAGGGTGAGGGGGGAAAAGTTTAAAGAGAACATTAGGGGGGGCTTCTTCACACAGAGAGTGGTGGGAGTATGGAATGAGCTGCCAGATGAGGTGGTAAATGCGGGTTCTTTTTTAACATTTAAGACTAAATTGGACAGATACATGGATGGGAGGTGCATGGAGGGATATGGTCCGTGTGCAGGTCAGTGGGACTAGGCAGAAAATGGTTTGGCACAGCCAAGAAGGGCCAAAAGGCCTGTTTCTGTGCTGTAGTTTCTATGGTTCTATGGTTCTATAGCTTTATATCACAAGATGCTAGAAGTAAAGTAGAAATAAAAAGAAGAATTGCTGTTGCCAAAACCAACTTCCAAAAAATGAAACCCATTTTTACCAACAGACACAAGGCTTAGGCTTCTAAAATGTTACATCTGGTCAATCTTGCTGTATGCCTCCGAAACATGGACTATAACACCAGAACTCCAAAGAAACTTAGAAGCAACAGAAATATGGTTTCTTAGGAAGAATACTGAAAATATCATATAAAGATAGGGTAACTAATGAGACAGTACTCTAACGTGCCCATACAAAAAGATCTTTAATGAGAACATTAAATGAGAGGAAACTTAAATTCCTGGGCCATGTCATCAGAAAGAGAGAAATAGAATGCCTTACATTACAAGGCCATATGCCTGGGAAACACGGAAGAGGAAGGCAAAGAAGAAAATATATGGACACTGTGAAAGAACTAACAGATTTAAGTGTGTGAGATATCATTGACGCTGCATGAGATCGTTCGATGTGGAAAGCCATGATCACCCAAGCATGTAACGCGCAAGGCACATGAAGAAGAAGAAGTCCACTTACCTATGAGTTTTTAGGAAGAAAGGTAGATTACTTGTTAAAAGAAAAATGATTACCAAATATCCCTTCATCCATGCTGCATGTACTGTAACACCATAAAGAAGAATATTCAAATTTGAAATTCTTTTTCAGACCTGCCTTCAAATTGAATAATGGTATCATAATTCTACTGTGATCAATGCTTTTATGAAACTTTCTGTTCCTTTGCTAGTTTTGGAAATTGGATGAGTTATGAGCAATGAAACTTAATTAGGATATAAAATACAGATAGCCACCCTGAGTTTGTCTCAATCAAGTCCTTCCACTCTTAATGATTCTCTTCACGTTTTTCATTCTCAGTCTGATAAGTAGAAATGCAAGGTTGAATAGTGTATTGCATATGTTGGTAATCTTGGCATAAAATTAACAGTTTGTATTTACTTGGCTATGATACTCAGTGCAACAAAGAACATATAAATTTTACAAGTACCAATTTTTTCAAATTTGCATTTAGTCACACGCTCATAGAGAAGAAAACAAAGTTGTTTGTCTCCATTTACTAACTAATCAAAGTTCATATTTCAAAGTGAATTTATTATCAAATTATGTATATGTCAACTTCATTCAAGCTCCCTTCAGCTGCCTTCTCACGTACTTTCCTAGTACTTTCTTCCTTTTATGAACTAACTTGCTTTCTCTTAAATAAATATATTCTATCCAGAATAAAATATACCATATCAAAAACACTAGAAGATTTGTCTGTGACCCTTCTTCAGGACTAATAGAATTGAATCTAGAGAATTGTAAGCTACTGTGTTTGAGAAGGTCTTAAAGCACAATGAAATATACAGTAAATAGGAAGATATGGAGTGAATCTGATGCTCGTTCTTAGGCCAAAATGTTAACTATCTCTTTGACTCCACTCTTGCTGCCTAATCTGAAGCAGTTTGTTTTTTTTTGCTCCAGATTCCAGTATCCTTGCTCTCTTGTGGATCTGAGATATGAAAAGATGTGGAGCCACGGAGGTTTCCTGGAGCATTTCTATATATCAGTATCAAATTTGAGTTAAAGGGAATTACAGAGGCATGAGAGAAGATTTGGCCAGAAATGACTGGAAAAGAACACTGGCAGGGATGATGGCAGAGCAACAAAGGCTGGAATTTCTGGAAGCAATTTGGAAGGCATGGGATACATACATTCCAAAGAGGAAGAAGCATTCCAAAGACAAGATGACACAACCATGGCTAACAGGAGAAGCCAAAGCCAACATAAAAGCTAAAGAGAGGCTATATAATAGAGCAAAAACTTAGTAAGAAGTTAGAGGATTGGGAGGCTTTTAAAAAACAACAGAAGACAACTGAAAAGGTCTCATGAGGAAGATAAAGAGGGAATAAGGAAGTAAGCTAGCCAATAATATTAAAGAGGATACCAAAAGTTTCTTCAGATACATAAAGTGTAAAAGAGAGGTGAGAATGGATATTAGACTACTGGAAAATGATGCTAGAAAGGTAGTAATGGAGGACAAGGAAATGGCAGACAGACTGAATAAATATTGTCCATTAATCTTCACTGTGGAAGGCTCTAATAGTATGGTGGAAGTTCCAGGTGTCAGGGGTCATGAAGTGTGTGAGGTTACCATTACTTGAGAAAATGTTCTTGGGGAAGTGAAAGATCTGAAGGTAGATAAGCCAATTGGAGCAGATGATGTACACCCCAGGGCTCTGAAAGATATGGCTAAGGAGAATATGTATGCATTAGTAATGATCTTTCAAGAATCACTAGATTTTGGACTGGTTCCAGAAGACAAGAAAATAGCAAATGTCATTCCACTCTTGAAGAAAGGAAACTATAGGCTGGTTAGTCTGACCTCAGTGGTTGGGAAGATGTTGGAGTCGATTATTAAGGATGTGGTTTTGGGGTATTTGGAGGAACATGATAAAATAGGCTATAGTCAGAATGGTTTCCTCAAAAGAAAACCTTACCTGACAAATCTGTTGGAATTCTTTGAGGAAATAACAAGCAGGATAGACAAAGGAGAATCAGCTGATGTTGTGTATTTGAATTTTCAGAAGACCTTTGACAAGGTCCCACACATGAGGCTGCTTATCAAGTTATAGAAACATAGAACATAGAAAACCTACAGTACAATACAGGCCCTTCGGGCTACAAGTCTGTGCCAAACATGTTCCTATCTTAGAAATTACCTAGAGTTACCTATAGCCCTCTATTTTTCTAAGCTCTATGTATCTATCCAGGAGTCTCTTAAAAGACCCTATCGTATCCGCCTCCACCAACATCGCCAGCAGCCCATTCCACGCACTCACCACTCACTACTTAAAAAACTTATCCCTGACATCTCCTCTGTACCTACCTTCAAGTACATTAAAACTGTGCCCTCTTGTGCTAGCCACTTCAGCCCTGGGAAAAAGCCTCTGACTACCCATACGATCAATGCCTCTCATCATCTTATACACATTTATCAGGTCACCTCTCATCCTCCATCACTTCAAGGAGAAAAGGCCAATTTCACTCAACTGTTATGAGCCCATTATATTTCAGGGAAGATTCAAACATGGATAAAGCACTGGGTGATTGGCAGGAGGCAAAGAGTGAGAATAAAAGGAACCTTTTTCTGGTTGGCTGCTGGTGGCTAGTGATGTTCCACAGGGGTCTGTGTTCGAAGTGTTTTGTTTACATTATATGTCAATGATTTGGATAATGGAATTGATGGCTTTGTTGACATCAACATAGCCTTGAAGAAATAGAGAGGCGACAGGAGGATTTAGACAGATTATGAGAATGGGTGAAGAAGTAGCAGGTGGAATACAGTGTCGGGAAGTGTATGGTCATGCACTTCGGTAGAAGAAATGAAAGGGTTGACTATTTTTTAAGTGGAGAGAAAATACAAAAAAAAACTGAAGTGAAAAGCAACTGGGAAGTGCTTGTGCAGGATCCCCTAAAGGTTAATTTGCAGGTTGAGTCTGCGGTGAGGAAGGCAAATGTAATGTTAGCATTAGTTTCAAGTGGACTAGAATAGAAAAGCAAAGATATAATATTGAGACTTTATAAAGCACTGGGGAGGCCTCACTTGGAATACTGTGAGTAGCTTGGGCCCCTTATCTTCAAAAGGATGTGCAGAAATTGGAAAGGGTTCAAAGGAGTTTCACAAGAAAGATTCCAGGTTTGAACAGCTTGTCATATGAAGTGCACTAGATAGATCTGGGCCTGTAATCTCTGGATTTCAGAAGAATGAGGGGTGACCTAATTGAAATCTATTGAATAGTGAAAGGCCTTGACAGAGTGGATGTGGAGAGGATGTTTTCTATGTGGGAGAGACTAAGACCTGAGGACACAGACTCAGAATAGAGGGACGCTATTTCAGAACGGAGATGAGGAGGAATTTCTTTAGCCAGAGAGTGGTGATTCCATGGAATTGTTTGCCATAGGCAGCTGTGGAAGCCAAGTCTTTATGTATGTTTAAGGCAGTGGTTGATAAATTATTGAATGGTCAGGGTATGATGAGATATGGGGAGAAGACAGGAGATTGAGGCAGAGAGGAAAATTGGATCAGCCATGATGAAATGGTGGAGCAGACTCAATGGGCCAAATGGCCTAATTCTGCTCCTATGTCTTATGGTCTTATATCAATTAGGGTATCAAGAGAAGTTAATACGATGTACTATGTCAATATCGGATGACTTCCTTTGCTAGCCAAGGCATAGGGTTGCACTAGAAAAGTATATAATATTTCTTGGGGCCTCAAGTGAGTGAGTTCACATCTGGTCACCACATTACAAGAAAGATATGACAACACTGGAGAGGATGCCGAAAAGATTTACAAAGATATTGGGAAGACTAAAAAACTATAGCTGTGAGAGGAGATTAGATAAGCCTGTTTTTTTTGGGAGCAGAAAAGATTTTCCTGAAGGATTTAAAATTAGGAGGGGCCTAGATAAAATAAATATGGATAAAACTGTTTTCCTTCACCTGAGGAGCCTGAAACAAGGGGTCATGAATTTAAAATTCTTGACAAAGGTTAGAGAGGTGATGAAATTATCTTTATTTATCTAGGGCAGGATTTCTCAACAGGGGTTCTACATGAGGTCTCTAGGGACTATGTGAAGGATCACCATTAAAAAAAAATCATTTTTTTGAACTTTGTGTGAGCTTACAGTGGTGGGCAGTGACTGAGCAGCCCCATTACCAGTCTCATTAGAGGTCTTTCAGCCCAGTATGGCAGTGCATAGCAAGACTGTGTTTATTTGGTTGAGTCCATTCTCAGTTTTTGACACCAGTTAGGAGAGACCATTGATAATTGGTGAGCGCTGTATTACACAGAGGGGTGGACGGTAGGCTGATGAGGAGCGTGAGTTGTATTTTCCGAGCATTAAATGAACTCACCCAAATTGGGCTGTGAAGTCAGCCTCTCCTTCCCAAATTACCTCTCCTAACTTCCCCTTACGCGCCGCTGACTGACTTACAAGAGCGAACAAGCTCTAGCAATGTAGTAGAAAATTGGAGGGAAACTTTCATTCTTAAGAAGGTATTTTTATGCCCCACTATTCAACTGCTGGCCTGCTGCTTTGCTGTTGTTGTGAATGTGGCAACATGTGGTTTGTGTAGCCTAGAAGTGAATTGTATTGTGAAGTTTTTGTATTTTTGTGGTTTTCTCATTTAGTTATTTATTATGCTGTTCTTATTATGCAAGAGTGAACACAAAAAAAGCCCGTCTTTAAAATGAAAGCTACTATCAATGGGTTTTACATGGACTGGTGTTCCGAGTTGTCCGATTCCATTGTTCCTAGTCTGTGGCAAACAACTTACAAATGCAGCAATGGCTCCCTCAAAGTCGAAAAGACCCTTCAATACAAATCACAGCCATATGACACGTGAAAGTGCTAATTATTTTAAACAACAAATGGAATCTCAAAACGGAGTAAAGCCTTTGTTAATAAAATCCGAGTCTGGAAGAAGACTCAGGAAGCAAATTATTTTGTAGCAGAACTTGTTAGACAAAAAAGAAAAAGTCATACAATGGTGAGAACCTAATAATTCCAGCATGTAACATTATAGTGGGCAAAATTCTAGGACAAGATGCAATATGAGAAATTGAAAAGGTTTCGCTCTCAAACGGTATGATAAGTCAATGCATTGATGACATGACACATGATGCTGAAGAGGTTTTGTATGATAAACTGAAAATAACAGCTTCACTATCCAGGTTGATGAGTCAAACAGATTTTACCAATAAGTATCATGTTGTAGCATTTGTAGACTTGTAAATGATGGTGAAATTCAAGCAAACTTTTTCTGTTGCAAAGAGCTGTCCGAAACAAGCAAATCCCAAGAGAGATTTAATGTTTTGTCTTCATATCTGGAAACAAAAGGTCTGTCTTGGAGGAACTGTGTTGGCATCTGTAATGATGGTGCCCCATCAATGGTTGGCTTCATGAGAGGTTTTGTTTCTCTCGTTAAAAAAAGAAAATCCTAATGTTGTCACAGCACAGGGCACAAATAAGTTTTCGTGTAGTAAATAGCATTAGTTAAAATCAGCACAACATTTATTTCAATGGAATCTACTGAGCCTAACTTTGAAAAAATTAAATTTCATTTTGGCTTAATCCAGTTATTTAACAGAAATTTGTTTTGTTTGTCTTAAGAGTTTTTCAAATTTATGAAATGGAAAGAAAAGAAAGAGATTAATTTCAAGAAAGGTAAGCAAAGCTGCTTTTTTCAGGAAATATTGGCTAAAAATTCATTTTCTACTCAAAAGAGCATTGGATTATTATATCAGCAACTTACTGATCACACCAACGCAGTGTGAGCTGTAGATATATAATAATTTTTACGCAGGACTTCCCTGAGATCTGGAAATTATTTCAAGGGTTTTTCCAGGGCAAAAAGGTTGAGAAAGGGTGTGGTAGCAGCTTGTAACTCATAGCTTTGAAAAGGTGGTGGAGATAGAAACCCTAATCAGATTTAGACAGGATTTAGATGTGTTCTTGAAGCTCGAGGGCTCCAGATGAGGTGCTGGAAGTTCAAAGCTGGCTGAGGGTTCTTTTACAGCTGCCATCAGCTGTAGGTCAAATGGACTTGTTCTGCATGGTAAATTGTTTTATGACATGAAGTTTCTGCTTATTCTAATAGGAATGTAGATTACATTCTTTTCAGTTATGTTTCTTTCTTGGCACTATAATCCCATCCAATATACTCCTGTCCATTATGGGGATGAGATGTAAACATCAAGGTTAATGAGTTACTTTGAAGTAAAATGCTATTTTACATACATTAGTGTTTCAAAAACAGCACATGACTGTTATTTAAATACCTCAATGTGATTATGCACATCAAAGATATAATCTTTTCTGGCCAAAAATACTTCCTCCTTCTTCAAACTATTCTGGTGAACTATTATGCAGTATTTCATTTACATCACTTCACAGTCCTATAGTGGAATATCAGGTAAGATTTTATGCTTAATTATTATACAGATGAATAATTTTTAAAACCAATGGAATTCAGCCATATTAATGTGGACAAATAAAATGAAGAGATAATTTCAATAATGTCTAATTCCTTAATGAAGTAGAAACTTCCTATGACTGCCAGACGAGGTGGTAAATGTGGGTTCTTTTTTAATACTTAAGAATAAATTGGACAGATACATGGATGGGAGGTGTATGGAGGGATATGGTCTGTGTGCAGGTCAGTGGGACAAGGCAGAAAATGGTTCGGCACAGCCAAGAAGGGCCAAAAGGCCTATTTCTGTTCTGTAGTTTCTATGGTTCTACGGACTCCTCACAGGAGTGGTTTATGATAAGAAAATTAACAAGCACATAATATTAGTGTAGATGCTCAAAACTTCATTCAAGAGATACATTTTATAAATACGTTAAAGGAAGAAAGAGTGTGGATAGGAGTAGGAATGGATTACCAAAGATTAGGGCCTTGGTCACAGAAGACACAGCCAGTTAAAAAAATAAATAATTAAAACGGGTAATGATCATGAGCAAAGAATTGGTAACTCAAAGGGTGTAGTGGACAGAGATATGGAAAAGTGAGGAAATAAAATTGCGTTAAAGTTCAAGGATTCTAATACTGCAATTTTGCTTAGCTGAAAGCCAGTGCAGATCAGCACACACAAAGATGATGGGCAAGCAGGACTCAGTGTAAGTTAGAACCACAAACTGGCATTCCTGAGTCAGTATCACAAGTTTAAACATGTTTCAGAATTATTATCATTGCCCTGGTATCTACACTTCCAATGTGCCAAGGTCATTTGTAATGGGAGAAAATTTAACTCCAGAACAACAAGAAGAGAAATGTTAACACGTTGAAATTCCATGACATGATCCCAACAAGTGTAGACAAAAATACAAGTACTGCCAGTCTCTGGAGAAAGAGGTCAGTTATGTATTGTAAATATCGCAATGATAGATTTTTAAAAATTCAAGTTATTTTTCTAAATGTTTGTGAATCCTGGCAGCTGAATGAATGTGGGAAAGTTGGCCATTATTGACTATGCTGATAATAGCCTCACATTAACTGGATTCTTTTCTAAATGGATAATTACAACATCTGCGTGCATCCCTTTTTATCCTTGATTTCATTACATGCCTTACACTGGTATGTTCTAAAATCTATCACATGATAATCCTTCAGTCACGACCTAGCATACCAGTTTTGTTTGTTCCAGACCCATTAGGCTGTAAGATTCTACACCCACCACCCCAATTTCCTGCCAGCAGCTGGAACTCAGCTCTCATACAGTGTTAGCTATTGGCTGTTGAAACGTGATCATTAGAGGGTGCATTAACTTGGCATCTCACTACAATTTCTCTGCTTCCAGCAATAGCTGGTGTCAATTATGTCATCTGCATTTGCTTCTGTTGTCTGCAACCACACCCTATGGATGTGCTTGCCAATAAGAGGAAAAACACTTCATCGTTAAACCTCCACAGCCTCCTAGGCTCACCAGTAATTCCAATGCTTTCAAATCAAAACCACAGCCTCCATTTTCTTCAAAAAGCAATTATTAGTAATGATTCAGCTGTCCCCAGTTACCGCAGTCCCACCGGACCCAACCATTCCTCTGTACGTATAGTTGAGCAATGTTCATACTGAATGGTGTGCCAGACTTTAGGGAACTGGCAGGATACTCCTGTTCTTATTTTCTTGTGTACCTGTCTCATTACCGTCCCTTTCTACTGTGCATCACCATTTCTTTAGCTACTTAATTACTTTTTTTATTCTCCTATAAAAATGTGTCAGCAAATGTCTTCAATAAAAGTGTTAATTCTTGTTTCTCCCTCCACTGCTGCTGGATGACCTTTTATGTTTCTGGCTTTTTTTTTGTTTTATTTGACATTTCCATCATCTATGATGAATGAAAATCAAGAAAAATATACATATTTGAAATCTGAGACAACAGAAACATGCTAGAACATAGATGAAATGCAAGGTCTCCAAGCTTTCCAGTGAGTTGGAATTGGAATTAGAACTCGTCATTGTCACATATTATGGTCAAATGTACAGAGATACAGTGAAAAGTTTGTCTTGGTTACTATTTGTACAAATTAGATCATTACACAGTGCATTGAGGTTGAAGAAGGGAAAACAATAACTGAGGGGAATAAATTGTAACAGCTACAGAGAAAGTGCAGTGCAAGTGAATATGGTGCAAGATCATAACAAGATATGTTGTGAGGTCAAGAGTCCAATTTATCATGCACTGATATGAAAGTAAAAGCAAGGATATATTGTGAAGAGTCCTGAAGAATAGCCTTGGCCCAAAACACGAATGTACTCTTTTCCAGAAATACTGCCTGGCCTGATCAGTTCCTCTGGCATTTTCTGTGTGTTGTTTGGATTTCCAGGTTCTGCAGATTTTCTCTTGTTTGTGAAGAGTATTTGATGCTGCAAAGAGATACAGATAGATTGAATGGGGAAAACCTGGCAAATTGTGTTTAATTAATGGCTTTAAGGTAAGGGGTGGGAAGTTCAAGGATAATATTAGAGGAAGGTATTTTACTCAGAGAGTGGTTGGTGTGTGGAATGCACTCCCTGAGTCAGTGGTGGAGGCAGATACACTAGTGAAATTTAAGAGCCTACTAGACAGGTATATGGAGGAATTTAAGGTGTGGGGGGGGTTATATGGGAGGCAGGGTTTGAGGGTCGGCACAACATTGTGGGCCAAAGGGCCTGTAATGTGCTGTACTATTCTATGTTCTATGTTCTAATATGGGGAAAGGAGAGGTCATGTAGTTTGGTAAGAGGAATCAAAATATCTTTTATTATCTAAGTGTAGGGAGACTACCTATAAGAGAAAGACAGATGAATCTAGGCTTTCTGGAACTGGAATCAAAGGAGGTTGTCAGGCAGGTGAACAAGGCAAATGATATTTTGTGCAACACACAAAAAGTGCTGGAAGAACTCAACAGGATCGGGCAGCATCTATGGAGAGGAATGAACAGTTAATGTTTCGGGCCGAGACTCTTCATCATTTCTGGAAGGGAAGGGGGAAGATGCCAGAATTAAAAGATTGTGGGAGTGGAAGGAGTACAAGCTACAAGGTGAGAGGTGAAGCAAGGTAGCTGGGGGAGGGGTATGATGTAAAAAGCTGCAAAGTGATAGGTGGAAATGGTAAAGGGCTAGAGAAGAAGGAATCTGGAGAGGAGAGCACCAAGGGGAGGTGATAGGCAGTGAGGAGAAGAGGTTGGGGGGGCAGAGAAGGGAATTGAAGAAGAGGTTAAGAGGAGGGGGATAATTTACCAGAAGTTGGAGAAATCAACATTCACACCATCAGGTTGGAGGCTACATAAATGGAATATGATGTGCTGCTCCTCCAACCTGAGAGTCGCCTCATGGTGGTAGAAGACTTGGCCATGCACTGAAATGTCAGAATGGAAATGGGATTGGCAAAAAGCAGGATTTGCCGGTGGCCAACTATCTTAAATCCAATCCCCATTCCCATTCCAACCTGTCGGTCCATGACCTCCTCTTCTGCCACACTGAGGCCACTCTCAGGTTGTAGGAACAACACCTCATATTCCGTCTAGGTAGCCTCCAGCCTGATGGCATGAACATCGATTTCTCCAACATCGGATAAATTTTCCGTCTCGCTTCCCTCTTCTTCAATTCCTTAATCTGGCCCCCCTCTTCTCCTATCACCTCCTCATGGTGAATTAGAATTTCAGAAGTAATTACTAGGCACCACAAGGATGACAGCTTCTCTTACACCATTATTCAATTAGGCAGTGATCTTTTAGTTAAAAAAATACCATGAACAAATCCCAAACTGCAAAACGTCATAATACAGGCAACTAGCTTGTCTTAAGATATCATGTGGAAATACACCAGTTCCTTTTCGAACTCATTGGATGCACTTTGCAGCTGTCACCACCAGGTCTCTGTTGTGTTGATTTGCTGATCTAATGAAGTCACTACAAGTATATTGTTTGCATCACTTGGCAACTCATTAACATCAATTTAACTCTGATGTTGGCAGTGTTGCTTTTGCAGAGAGCAGTGAATAGGTGATAGTACTAACAGGCTACTTACATCTGGTTCCAGTTTTACTTTGATAAAAGCTCTGTTCTCACTGACACTTTTTAGAGATAAGATTTTGATTAGTTCATCTTGTAACAACTTAATCCAATATCTAACACACTTCAAACTTTCACTACAAATTCCACTAAAAATTTATGTCTGAAAGACAAAAGTCGCTGACCACCAAAAAGAGGCACTGCGTTTGGTACTTGGACAACCTACACTATTCATTGCATTATAACTACGTAAAAGAAGCTTCTTCTCTGATTGGCCGTGCCCACTGCAGCTGACAACTGCCTCAAGTAAGCTAAAGGTCGAACCTGTGCTACGTTACACCAAGCAATAGGAGAATAGATGAGATCGTGAGTGCAAAGGATTTCAGTTATTGTGGATGGTAAAATGGAAGGGGGAAGAGGTTACAGCAGTGATCACTCTTTTTAAACATTTTCAGCCTGTGAAACACTTTGGCATTCAGGAAGGTCTACAAATGGAAGATTTCCATTTTTTTAAAGATGTCCTGAATCCATTTGGGTTTAGGGCTCTCAAGGTGCATTTTCAAAGGAAACATCAGATGTCCCATCAGAAAATAGAAGCTCTGAAAAATATAGACACAAATCAGCAGCAGCAGTCACATGGAGATCAATTATCCCATAAGAGTGGTCAGACGCAGTCAATGCATCTTCAAATGGCACAGCCTTGCAGTTGTAGTTCACTGCATCACGTCACCCACTGGTCACCAATTTTTATTGTACCTGGAATTTATTTGTTTTACCTCACCCTGATGTTACTAGCCATACGGAACCCTTATATTTGTAGCACGCATCTTGCACAGCACCAGTGATTCAAACAAAATCACCCACACACATTCCATGTCACTTACTGATGCACTTGCCTTAATTTATACTTTATACTTTATTGTCGCCAAACAATTGATACTAGAACGTACAACCATCACAGCGATATTTGATTCTGCGCTTCGCGCTCCCTGGAGTACAAATCTTAAAAATTTAAATTATAAATCATAAATAGAAGATAGAAGAGGGAAAGTAAGGTAGTGCAAAGAAAACTGAGAGGCAGGTCCGGATATTTGGAGGGTACGGCCCAGATCCGGGTCAGGATCTGTTCAGCGGTCTTATCACAGTTGGAAAGAAGCTGTTCCCAAATCTGGCCATACGAGTCTTCAAGCTCCTGAGCCTTCTCCTGGAGGGAAGAGGGACGGAAAGTATGTTGGCTGGGTGGGTTGTGTCCTTGATTATCCTGGCGGTACTGCTCTGACAGCATGTGGTGTGAAGTGAGTTCATGGACGGAAGATTGGTTTGTGTGGTGTGCTGGGCTGTGTTCACGATCTTCTGCAGCTTCTTCCGGTCTTGGACAGGACAACTTCCATACCAGGTTGTGATGCACCCCAGAAGAATGCTTTCTATTGTGCATCTATAAAAATTAGTGAGGGTTTTAGGGACAGGCCAAATTTCTTTTATTTTCTTAGGAAGTAAAAGTGCTGGTGGGCCTTCTTGGCAGTGAACTCTGCTTGGTTGGACCAAGTTAGGTCATTTGTGATATTGACCCTGAGGAACTTAAAGCTTTTGACCTGTTCCACTTGCGCACCACCAATGTAAATGGGGTCATGCAGTCCGCTACTCCTTCTGAAGTCAACAGCCAATTCCTTCGTCTTGCTGACGTTGCAGGATAGGTTATTGTCTTCGCACCATGCCACCAGGTTCTTATTTCCTCTTGTAATCAAACTCATCATTACCCGAGATATGGCCTACAATTGTGGTGTCATCAGCAAACTTATATATTGAGTTCGATGGAAACTTGGCTACACAATCATGGGTGTACAGTGAGTACAGCAGGCGGCTGAGTACACAGCCTTGTGGGGTACTGGTGCTCAGAGTGATTGTAGAGGAGAGCTTGTCCCCTATTTTTACAGCCTGGGTCCTGTCTGTGAGGAAGTTGAAAATCCAGCTGCAGATCTGAGTGCTAAGGCCTAGGTTTGGAGCTTAGGAATCAGTTTATCAGTTTTTCCAGAAGGCATCGTGTAATAGGCAAGAGACATGATTACAGCTGCCAGAATCTGGAGCATAAAGAAACTGCTGGAGGAGCTCAGCATGTCAGACATCATCTGTGGAAGCAAGGGGTGGGCAATGTTTCTGGTTGAGACACTTCATCTCGAGTGAGCGTGTAGAGAGGGAAAAGCTAGGATTGAGAGATACAAGGGAGGAGGTGAGGTAGATGACTGGTAGAACCAGGAGAGCAGGGAAATGACAGAAAGATGAAATCAGGAGGGGTGGAGGAGGAAGAGGAGTGAAAGGGTAAAAAAAGAGGGAAGGTCGACAGAGGGAACCAGTAGGGGAGGAGAATGAAACTGGGTGATGGGGGGAAGGGTGCTGGGGTGGATTCATGGTGGGAGGGGCATAGATAAGTGGATCAGAAGGAGAGAAGGTGTGGATTACCTGAAACTGGAAAAATAAATGTCCATACCATCGGGTTATAGACTATCCAGGTGGCATATGTGGTTTTCTCCTAATTTGCTTTTGGCCTCCCCTTTGATTTGGAGAAAACCAAGGATACACAGGCCAACATGGAAATGGGAAGGAGGAATCAAACTGGCATGCAGCTGGGAGATCAAGATGGCTATAGCAGACAGAGCATACGTGTTCTTCAAAACAACTGTTAGTCTGCCCTTGGTCTTACTGATGTACAAGGAGCCATATCAAGTGTACCAAAAGCAGTAGGGAAGTTTGGAGTAGTAGCATGTACTTGATTGCCTGACCTAGAGAGAATGGGATAGGGTAGAGTGAATCAGATGGTCATGAAGATAGTTGTCCCTGCTGAAAGCAGAAAGAGGTAAAATGTAACCAGTGATGGGATTTTATTTCAATCGGCATAAATAATGAATGATGAAGGGTGAAGGCTGACACATGACAAGAACTGGGGGAGGCCAGGTGTTGCTTGGAAAGGATGATACTAGCCTCCTTGGGAAGGAACATGACCTGTACCATCTTCAGAGATCATCTTCAGAATCCTTTGTCAGAGGTTGGCAACTTCCTAGCAACCACACTGCAGCTATTGTGAAAATACTTCATCAAAATCAGAAAAAAAGGCACAAAGAGGATGCACCCACATGATTAATTTATGTTTCATGCTATATGTTGTCACTAAACTAATAAGTTTGAACTGAAACTGGTGTTATTTTTGTGTAGTCAACAAAGTTGCTGCAAGCTATGTGGGAATGCTGGGAAACGCGATTGACATTACTGAAACTGCATGTAGAAATGGGTAAAAAACTGATTATATTGCAGGGTGCAGGAGAAGTTACTAGGATGCCGCTTGGATTAGAGAGTGTTGTCTAGGAGCTACTGCAGACTGAAGGTAGCACATGCATGCCAGAATAATGAGCATTGGGTTGCATGCCATGGTGCTGGGGTCTCTCAGTGGCAGTGGCTGAGAAATGGAGTCTTTTTTGATATAGGTAAGCAGTTAAATCTACATGAGGCACAACAAAACTCAGACTGGGCATTAATTGTCACTCACCATCAAAAATAACTCACAGTTGCCTCTGACAAGAGGAAATGAGATGTTGCTCTTTATGTAGAAGATTTCAGTGTCTGCCTTCCAGCACAGTGAACCACAAATTACATGCTGTTGCCTACATGAAGATAAAGGGCTGCAATCCCCTTGACAGATATTGGTATCAAGGTTCTTGCCCGTCTATAAGTTAATATTTCACAATCCTATGACTGACAATATTCAAGCAGACTAATGTTTTAGGCATGGTTTGCCTGTCCTTTATAAATTTCCACTTCAAAAAATTTTGGCTTAATAACTCTCTTCCTAACATCAAAAGTCTCCTGGGAACCTTTCCCTTTGGACTCAAATTTCTTTACTTGGTGTCCTGTGTTCCACTTTCCCTTTTAAATACGCTAGGACATTTGTCTTCATGTGAATTGCTCTATAAGTTATCATGAACATGTATGTATTAAGTGACCATGCAGGGTAATTCTGGAAGTAAGAGAATCTAACATTTCCTGACACTCAATCACTTTCATATTTCATTTGCAAACTGGACCACATCCAATTTTCAATGCACTTAAATTTTCAATTTAAAACTTAAGCCGCTTTTGTCTCTGGAGTGGGGGTGATTCTTCTCGATGCACAAGCACGGTGGTCTGCAATCTATTGCAATTGGATACAGGAGAATAAAATTATAGAAGCCAGATCTGTATGCTTTGGTATCCATGGTAAATTAAGCCTAGGTAATATTGTTATAACTTGCTTAATTCAATGAAGGGTAGTGAGATGAGTGAGAACAATGGCAACTGAACAAAAATTGATATGATGTCAAGGTATTTGTGCATGATCAATTAAGAAAACAGAATTGAAATACACATCAAATTTGGTGGTAGATTGGGTTTGAAGGGCTTAATTCCCTGTTCTATGTTACCAAGGGTCCAAATCGTAAAAAAAAATCTGAAATCATGATGAAGTCAGCAAACTAATTTGAGAAGCAGATTTAAGAAGGTATCGCTTTCAGTCTAATGTCAGATATTTCTTTCGCAGGTATTGAGAGTAAATTGATCTGGAAACTGTCTCTGAGATGGGCTCAAATCCAGCACCATAAGAGAATATGCGGAATCCACCTCATAAAAAGCAGGCTTTTGCACAAGTTCTGAGATTTGATTTATGGAACACCATCTATTCCCCACATGTGCTGAGGGGAGATCAAATACTCTAACATAATGAGATGCTATCTGCAGACCAATTAAAACTGCCATTGGAAGAGGAGGTATCCTGCTTTATAAAAAAAAATCAAATCTCATTTTTTGAAATAAATTAAATCTCTTTTTTACTGCATTTAATATTTCAGATGCATTTAGCAGTGTTATTTTGCATTTTAAATTATGAACAGATCTTAAAGATTGTAGACGTTGTGGGCAGGGAAAGGGTGTGATCAGTAAACCATAATTGGAAGTGGGTACTCCCTAAATTTGTCTTTGGCCTCATGCTTATAAGCACGTCTTGTAGATGCTTTGAAGTTTTATGCCAATAACTGGTCAGCAATGAAAAATGTCACTTTGGAGAAATACCTGCTAATTGATCCATTTCCTGAGATTTACATCAGGGAGCTTCAGTATTTTAACCAGAAACATTATTTAGCCAGCACCGCCAGACAATAATGAATAACACAGTATCAGATGCTGTCATAACAGTTCTTGTTTAATGATAACGTAAGCAGAGTACTAAAAACTGTTGCTATCTGACTTAGTAAAAAATAAGAGTAGAATTTTCATTTTAGGAACAATGGGTGATTTGGGTGCACGTTACCCTCAACATTTCCCTTTTTGAAGTACTGTAATTGATTGATTCCAGTTCCTTAAGTTTGTCACAGCCAGGGGACATAATGTAAGCTCCCTCTACCTATTTAATGCTCCCAATGGCATGCATCTTTAATGGCCTCTGACAGCCAAGTCCAGCTCCTTAGCTACCAAACCCAGCAGAACCCTTTCTACAGACAAGAAAAGGGAAAAGATGGGTTACTGGTGCCTTAAAATCAGTCGCTTCAGGTAGATGGGGCTTGTCAGCCATGGTTGGCAGCTTGTCCAGAAGAAAATAAACTCTGATCTCGAACCTCCTCTGCTTTGCAACTATAGCAACTCATGGGGAAGGCTTTGGGAGTAAACCCCAAGGAAAAATCTAGATTGGAAGTCCTTAAGGCAGTTCAATTCTGACTGGTAATGTTGATTGGCAGACTGGTAGCTGTGACACCACTGGTGCCAAACTGTATTAGTTTCTGCCATTCCTTTGGATTCATCTCGATATCATACTGACCTGGATTTTATTCTGATTTGTGTATCATGTAGGCAGCTAGGACGTAACATCTATGGTCAACCCCGGCCAATGATCTGAAAATAAGGAAATACTGATTAAATCACTATTCTGTAGTTGTAAATTATCATCTGAAGTGTATGCTAATTTTAGTATTGGAATCAGGTTTTTAATAACAATGCAAAATTATATCTAATAGTTTTTAAAACATGTTTATGAGTTTCTGCCTGCTCCTGTCCCACCGAACTTGTATCTGCCTACCTGGACTCCATTTTGTCACCCATAGTTCAGTCTCTCCCCACCTACATCCGGGATACACCCCATGCCCTCCACCTCTTCAATAACTTCCAGTTCCCCGGTCCCAACCGCTTCATTTTCACTATGGATGTCCAATCCCTACACACCTCCATTCCCCATGAAGACGGCCTCAAAGCCCTCCGCTACTTTCTGGATAATAGACCTCACCAGTTCCCCACCACCACCCTCCTCCGGCTGGCGGAACTGGTTCTCACACTCAATAACTTCTCTTTCGGCTCTTCCCACTTTCTTCAGACAAAGGGTGTAGCTATGGGAACTTGCATGGGCCCTAGCTACGCCTGCCTCTTCGTTGGTTATGTGGAACAGTCTGTGCTCCAAACCTATTCTGGTACTGCTCCCCAACTTTTCCTTCGGTACATTGACAACTACATTGGTGCTGCTTCCTGCACCCATGCTGAGCTCGTCAATTTCATTGACCTTACTTCTAACTTCCACCCAGCCCTCAAATTCACTTGGTCTATCTCGGACACTTCTCTCCCCTTTCTCGATCTCTCGGTCTCCATCTCTAGAGACAGACTGTCCACTGACATCTTCTACAAACCCACTGACTCTCATAAATACCTCAACTATACCTCTTCCCACCCTGCCACATACAAAAATGCCATTCCCTATTCCCAGTTCCTCCGGCTCCGCCGCATCTGCTCCGAGGATGAGGTTTCTCGTTCCAGGACATCTCAAATGTTCTCTTTCTTTAAGGATCGTGGTTTCCCTTCTGCTGTCATCAATGATGCCCTCACCCGCATCTCCTCCATTTCCCACACTTCGACCCTCACCCCATCCTCCCACCACCACAACAGGGACAGAGTTCCCCTTGTCCTCACCTACCACCCCACTAGCTTCAGGATCCAACACATTATCCTCCGCAACTTCCGCCACCTTCAACAGGACCCCACCACTGAGCGCATCTTTCCCCCTCCACCCCTCTCCGCCTTCCGCAGGGATTGGTCCCTCCGTGACTCCCTGATCCACACGTCCCTCCCCGTGGATCTCCCACCTGGCATTTAGTGCTACACCCGTCCCTACACCTCCTCTCTTGCCACCATTCAGGGCCCCAAACAGTACTTCCAAGTGAGGCAACACTTCACTTCTGAGTCTATTGGGGTCATCTATTGCATTCGGTGCTCCCAGTGCGGCCTCCTCTACATCGGGGAAACCCAGTGCAGATTGGGGGATCGCTTCGTCGAGCACCTCCGCTCCGTCCGCCAAAACAGACAGGATCTCCCAGTAGCCACCCACTTCAACTCTGCTTCCCACTCCCATTCAGATATGTCCATAAATGGCCTCCTCTACTGCCATGATGAGCTAAACTCAGGTTGGAGGAGCAACACCTCATATAACACCTCCAGAACGAGGGGTCACGGTTTGAGGATAAAGTCGAAGCCTTTTAGTACTGAGATTAGGAAAAACTTCTTCACACAGAGAGTGGTGAATCTGTGGAATTCTCTGCCACAGGAAACAGTTGAGGCCAGTTCATTGGCTATACTTAAGAGGGAGTTAGATATGGCCCTTGTGGCTAGGGGGATCAGAGGGTATGGAGGGAAGGCTGGTGCAGGGTTCTGAGTTGGATGATCAGCCATGATCATAATAAATGGCGGTGCAGGCTCGAAGGGCCGAATGGCCTACTCCTGCACCTATTTTCTATGTTTCTATCTTTCTATACCGTCTAGGTAGTCTCCAGCCCCTTGGTATGAACATAGAATTCTCTAACTTCCGGTAATTCCCTCCCCCTCCCTTCCCCTATCCCTATGTCACTCTGTCCTCTTCCCCAGCTGCCTACCACCTCCCTCTTGGTTCCACCTCCTTCTATTACCCATTGTGTTTTCCCCTATTCTTTCTTCACCTTTCCTTCCTGCCTATCACCTCCTTGCTTCCCTTCCCCCACCCCTTTATCTTTCCCCTTACTGTTTTTTCACCTGGAACCTACTAGCCTTCTTCTTCCCACCCTACCCCCCACCTTCTTTATAGGGCCTCTGCCCCTTCCCCCTACAGTCCTGACGAAGGGTTCCGGCCCAAAACGTCGACAGATCTTTTCCACGGATGCTACCTGACCTGCTGAGTTCTTCCAGCGTGTTGTGAGTGTTGCTTTGACCCCAGCATCTGCAGATTATTTTGTGTAAAACATGTTTATTAGTGTTCTCTTGCCTCAGATTGTTTTTTTTTGTTTTGTTTTTAAGGGCATTCTCTCAGGCTCTGGTACATGATGAGTTCATTCCGGCAGAATACATAATTAAGTTTTGGCTGTAAATTCAGTAATACTTTTTACTACGATTTTGAAAATCTCAAGCAAATTGCACAGAACAACAATAGGAACCAAGCAGAAATCCTGGGTCCTGAATTTAAGAAACCACTAATGATTAAAAATGAAAACAGAACCAATTTAATGGTGGTTATTACTCACATGGTTGGAAGAAATTTCTCTGAAGAGGCATTGGATTAGTCTAAATTTTGGATTCGCATTATAATATACCCCGAGCAGCCACACAATGGAACAGATTAAGCCACTCAAGCTGTTAAATTTCTAAGCAAATAATCAGCAGGGTGGAAACTGTATATTGAGTTGGCTATGGCAGGTAAATCAGAACAGAGAAAAGCTCAGATGCTCATCAAAGTTGCTGGTGAACGCAGCAGGCCAGGCAGCATCTCTAGGAAGAGGTACAGTCAACGTTTCAGGCTGAGACCCTTCATCAGGACTAACTGAAGGAAGAGTTAGTAAGAGATTTGAAAGTGGGAGGAGGAGGGGTAGATCCAAAATGATAGGAGAAGACAGGAGGGGGAGGGATGGAGCCAAGAGCTGGACAGGTGATAGGCAAAAGGGGATACGAGAGGATCATGGGACAGGAGGTCCGGGGAGAAAGACAAGTGGAGGGGGGGAACCAGAGGATGGGCAAGGGGTATAGTCAGAGGGATAGAGGGAGAAAAAGGAGAGTGAGAGAAAGAATGTGTGTATAAAAATAAGTACCAGATGGGGTATGAGGGGGAGGTGGGGCATTAGCGGAAGTTAGAGAAGTCGATGTTCACGCCATCGGGTTGGAGGCTACCCAGACAGAATATAAGGTGTTGTTCCTCCAACCTGAGTGTGGCTTCATCTTTACAGTAGAGGAGGCCATGGATAGACATGTCAGAATGGGAATGGGATGTGGAATTAAAATGTGTGGCCACTGGGAGATCCTGCTTTCTCTGGCGGACAGAGCGTAGATGTTCAGCAAAGCGGTCTC
Organism: Mobula birostris; assembly: GCF_030028105.1. Lineage (NCBI taxonomy): Eukaryota > Metazoa > Chordata > Chondrichthyes > Myliobatiformes > Myliobatidae > Mobula > Mobula birostris. The sequence continues at coordinate 207,084,273 of NC_092371.1, read as the reverse complement.
CCAGTCTGCGTCGGGTCTCGCCAATATATAAAAGGCCACATCGGGAGCACCGGACGCAGTATATCACCCCAGCCGACTCACAGGTGAAGTGTCGCCTCACCTGGAAGGACTGTCTGGGGCCCTGAATGGTGGTAAGGGAGGAAGTGTAAGGGCATGTGTAGCTCTTGTTCCGCTTACATGGATAAGTGCCAGGAGGGAGATCAGTGGGGAGGGACTGGGGGGACGAATGGACAAGGGAGTCGCGTAGGGAGCGATCCCTGCGGAAAGCAGAGAGAGGTGGGGAGTGAAAGATGTGCTTAGTGGTGGGATCCCGTTGGAGGTGGCGGAAGTTATGGAGAATAATATGTTGGACCCGGAGGCTGGTGGGGTGGTAGGTTTGGACCAGGGGAACCTTATTCCTAGTGGGGTGGCAGGAGGATGGAGTGAGAGCAGATGTGCGTGAAATGGGGGAGATGCGTTTAAGAGCAGAGTTGATAGTGGAGAAAGGCTTCTGCGGTATTCCTGTTGTTAAAGCTCAGATGCTTGTACCTCTGGTCTCCTAGAACCCTCAAGATGATAAACGACAAAGTACTTTGACACTCTGCAACCAGCTTAGAAATGACAAGTGTCATCCATGGCTCTTTACAAACAACTAGGTGCAGGGAGAATTCCTTGATACATTCTGAATAAAATAATAAGTTTTTTTTGCTAGATATAGCAAGTGCTCACCCATTAGGAAAGGAATCATTTGTGGAATCCAGGAGACGGGAGATGTTGGTCAACAAAAACACATGAAAAACGTGGCCTCTGAGCGTATGCTCATGACCTTCTGCTGCTGGAGCTGATCTACTTTAATGTTTGATGTGGTGTGCATTCGGAGATGCTGTACTGCACACCACTGTTGTAACGCATGGTTATTTGAGGTACTGTCTTCTTCTTGTCAGCTTGAACCAGTCTGGTCATTCTCCTCCGACCTTTCTCATTAACAAAGCATTTTCATCTGCAGAACTGCTGCTCACTGGATGTTTTTTTTTGTTTTTTTGCTCCAGTTCCTGTAAATCCTAGAGACTGTTGTGCATTGAAATCACAGGAGACGAGTAGTTTCTGAGATGCTCCATCTGGCACCAGCAATCATTCCACAGGCATACTTGAGGTGCTCACCCATTAGGACTGGAATCATATGTGGAATCCAGAAGGCTGGAAATGTTGGTTAACCATATTGAATCACCACAGAGGAGACAAATTTTAGCAAAGACATGTAGTCTCATTGAAATAAGGCCATACTTGTCTAGAAGAAGAAAAATAGCAGACAAGGATATTAGACCATGACTGAAAAGTGAAAGCCTTATTAGGTAGGTGCAAGGAGATCCAACTGCAGTTAAACTACTGAGATATAAAGATCAAGATTAAGGGCAGCACCTTCATTGATCATTTGACCACTGGAGGGGTCTAAAGCTGGATTTAGCACATGCTGAAGCAGTCAGTTAAACCAACAGATAGTACAGGAGTACAATGTTTTTGATGTATTACAATTATCTGAACAAGATCCTGTCCAATCTGAGTGAAATGCATGTGCTACTCATACACTCATTAAAATGGACATAGATTGGCTTTGTTTGGCTGCCGGTATTGCAATAATTTGATGATATAATTACAGGGAAATCCTCCAGAGAAGTCAAGGAGCCAGGATCCTACTGAAAAATTGCATGTAAAAGTAGAAGTAAAATCAAACTGCTGGAGAAAATCAGCAGGTCAGGTAGGAGCTCTGCTTTCAGTCAACTTTTCTTGGTTGAAACCCAGCATCCGAACAGGTTTAATGCAAAGTCATGATTTGAAATATCATCCTCTGCCTCCACAGATGCTGCCTTACCCACTAAGATCTACCAGCAGTTCCACATTTTTTGTTCTAAATTCCAGCACTTGCAGTCTGTCATGTTTCCACACAAAAGCAGAACTTCGATAGATATGAATTACATTACAGATACATTGAAATAGAATTACTTGCCGTGGTTGTTAGATTGGAGGTGATTCATCAATACACATACGGGAGAACTGAATGTGTTCAGAACTAACTTAGGAACTTTGCTCTCAGTCCCTCCCATGGAGCACCAAGGAGTCTGCAGAAAATGGTTGAGAAGATTCATGCATTCAATATGAAGATTTGGTATTGGCTTGGTGAATACATACGGCTGAACAATTAGCGGAAATCATTCCATTGCCAAAAGAAATACTGAGGGAAGTGAAATTGAGACATTTATTAATTCTTATTCCAATTCTACTCTCTCAGCTGTTCATTCAAGAGACTCAGGAGGCTAAAAAAAAGAAAAAAAATAGTGCATTACCTGAAGCAGTTGATTTAGACAGGCTTGAAAGAGGTGCATGTGAAGTTAAAATATTTCAAACTATGCTTTCATGAGAGAATAACTGGGCCCTCAAAATAACAGGGCCTTCAGACATGAAAGAGTAATTTTTTCAAGCTGCAAAGGAAAGACCCTAGCGAAAAAAAAATGTGGTAAATCTGTTGCCCATAGATTGAGTATGCATTTGGTAGAGCCGTCCAATCACAAACAAGAAAAAAATCTGCAGATGCTGTGAATCCAAGCAGCACACACAAAGTTCTGGAGGAACTCAGCAGGCCAGGCAGCATCTATGGAAAAGAGTAAACCATCAATGTTTTGGGCTGAGACCTTCATCAGTTGGTAGAGTTGATTTTTTTTTTCAACTTTTCAGAACATTGACTTTAAAAATACCCATTTATCAATCATTTAGCAAGGACAATTTGTTAAACACTGAACCCCTGAGATGCAGTTCACAGTAAATATGTGACATTCTGAAAACAAATCACTAGACAATATCACCTCGCTCTCCTCAAAAATACAAATACAGAAAACACTGCTAAGTGGTCATGGAGCTGTTGAAGAGGATGAAATCATAGCAGTCAGACCCCTTCTTGAGTATCCAAGTTTCAAGCTGCCTGTCGCCTATTCTCCCTCTCTCTCTCTCTCTCTCTTTATCTCACTTTCTCTCTCTTTCTCTCCCTCTCTCTCCCTCTCTCCCTCTCTGCCCCCTCTCCCCTCTCCCCCTCCCTCTCTCCCCCTCTCCCCCTCCCTCTCCCTCTCACACTCACATACACACACCTGTCAACCTGACTTCTTCTCCCTTTGTTCATCTCTCTCACCCCGCTTTCCCTACAGATAATTCCATCCCATCAGCCATCGACCCTCCCAATCTGATTCTGCATTACCTACCAGCCTCTACTCCCCACCCCCACCCCACTTTTGTACTGTCAAGTACTATCAATCTTTACTGTTCCCCCTCAGTCCTGATGGAAGGTCTTGGTGCAACATCAACATACAATATTTGCCTCCACAAAAGTTGCATGATTTGCAGAGCTTTATCAGTGCGCTTCCTGTTTTTTGCTATAGATGACCATATTGTCTCAGAAGGCCCAAGCACTGTTTAAAAAAAAACTACGTTATAAAAACTTAGAAGGAATATGCACCTGGAGGAATAAACTGGCAGTTCTATTGGATAATATATCCTCTGATGGGAAATAATTAACCATAAGAAGAAAGGAAGGAGGAGGGACACCAGAGGGAGGTGATGAGCAAGTGAGGAGAAAAGAAGGGAAAAAAGGGGAGCCAGAATGGGGAATGGAAAAAGAGAGATGGAAAGGGGGAAAATTACTGGAAGTTAGAATAATCGATGTTCATGCCCTCAGGTTGGAGGTTACCCAGACTGAATATGTTATTGCTCCTCTAACTTGAGAGTGGCTTCATCATGACCGTAGAGGAGGCCATGGCCCAACATGTTGGAATGGGATTGGGAATGGGAAGTATTCTTTCTCCAGTGGTCCACTGTCATTTCCTGTCAGAATCCTATTTCTTCAGCCCTTTACTGTATCTTTACCAGCTATCATCTTCCAGCTTCTCACTTCATCCACCTTCTTTACCGACCCACCTTGCCCCTCACCTGGTTTCACCTATCATCGGCCAGCTTATACTCTTTTCCCTCCTCTCACCTTCTTTTTCTGGTTTCTTCCCAGTCCTGATGAGTGGTCTCAGCCCAAAACTTTCATTATTTACTTTTCTTCATACGCACTGCTTGATCCATTGAGTTTTTCCAGTCTTTTGTGTATGTGCTCATGATTTGCAGAATCTGTTCTGTTTGTGATTTCTGTGCTGCTACCATTGACACTTTGGTAATACATGGAAAAACAGGATGATCCTCTCAAAGTCTTTGCTGACAACATCACTCACAGGAAGCGTAAGCATTTTACATGCTATTCTTGGCACTTGGATTTTGTCTCTGATAGACTCAAGAGATCTGCTAACAATGAGCCAGAGGCAATTTGATTTCCAAAGTGAGCTGATCATTGTTCTGCAGGAATAGATATCACACTGCAACTCCTATTACTTGTAGCCATCAGAAAGCAGATGAATGTTTTCCAGGAGGCATTTGCTGGAATTTCAGGGGTCTGGAGTCTATTAAAGAAAACAATCCCCTGTCAGGATTTCAATTCTCACTACAGGACCTCAGGCCTTGGGCCCAAATCTATTTCTTTAAGGTAGCCCTGCTGGAGTACTGTAGTCAGAAGCTGGTCCTACCAGGATAAGAGTTCACTGTATTTTGAAACAAGAGCACCTGCTTCCTCCCTACAGAACAATGAAAATGTCCCAGCATGTGGACTGCAATGGAAATGAGGGAACCATGATCAATTTTGCCTGACCTTGCCACTTTATGTGAAAGTGACATTTTTTGAATATCATTCAGGGAACAAGCTCAAAAGATATGGACAATGAATTTTACCTTGTTATTGTCAAAATCACCTGGTTCAGCCCACAGAATAAAATGAAAGAGATAGTAAATCATTGAAAACCATGTTTTTTTTTATGCTCATCTTTGGGTGTAGCATTGTGCTCATTGAAGAGGAAAGAACAATTTTCTCCTACTGTACAAGTGAGAAGATGGTTAATTTCACTGACAGGAAGTATAAGCATTTTATACACTGTTCTTGACTTTGTTTCTGATGGACTCAATGACTTCTATCAGGAATGGGCATTCATTAGTTAATTTATGAATGCAAATACAGCTTCAGGCTTCACGCTGCAAAATGCAAGAATAACTTGGAAATAGTCTTTAATAGAATTTATGGAGTAAATTCATGATACATCATCTCATATCCTATTTGCAGTAATCCAAACACTACAGCTGGAGGGATTAAATCTACTGTATCAATGAGTCACTGCAGTGGCTTCTCTCCCAACATAGTTCTATCATTAAAGCTTTCTCCTAAGAGACTAATCAGGCGTTAGGGGAATAATTTTGGCAGTACTTCCACTCTAGTGGACCATTGAGAAAATACTTCTCGTTTTTCTTCTCTACCTTGAAGAATCATGCTTCTGTGACTGGCCCTCAGATTCAACTAGCAACTTGCATTTCTCATTAAGGTGGCCAATGTTCAAGTTTTTAGGACTTTGACTCCAAATTTAAATTATCCCATACAGTTATTAAGTATTAATATTGCATGACTAAAAAGATGATGATTTGTTCATTATCTTGCAGTATGGCATGTGACTTAATGGAAAATAGAGAATCTGACTTTATCTTATTGACTGTAACTTCAGCTACTTGCTGAGTTCACTCTGGCACATATGTACTGGGCATGTCAAACATACTTTAAGTTTCTTAAGTATTGTAGGTGATCACCATCTGCAAAGCTATGTAATGTTTTTCATGAGGCCATTGATGGCTACTGAGCGATAACAAAAAATATGTTGGCACAATGCACCTAGCACACAGCTTGACGTCTTTAGCAACTATTGCAGATAGTACAGTATTGAATTGACCTAATATTGTGGTAAATAGTACCTGAAGCCAATTCTTGCAAAGTTTATGTCTTTCATTATATCTTGGCAGACCACTGAAAAAAGCTACGTACTCAGAAAACTAAACCTGCAGCTTAGGTCATGAGCCCTTCCTTCAATAGTTGTAGTGCTGAGGTGGTCTGTTGGTAGAGAAATGAAGAATGGTGCATATTCCTTGGGGTATAGCAAAAGCTTCACTTCAGGGATGTTGTACATTTAGTTGAGGCCTGCAACCACTTGAATGTTGTGAGACTTAATAATATCTGGACAATTAGATGGAACCTGACCCTTGATCCTCTTTTAACACTGTCAGTTACTCAGTTCATCCACCAGTGATTGCTGTAGCTTCTGTTATTGCCTGCCCTTCCTTTTCTTTTCAATTTTCCTGATCCTTCTCTGTTACTTCCTCTTCCTGTTCCTGTTCCTCCTGTGCTGAAGGCCAAATGTGGGGGCTTTGCTCTCCTGCTTACTAAGTTGTGCAGTTCTTGGTGGGTCGTGAGCTTGGGGGCTTTATCTGGTGATCCACGGATGGCACTGAAGGAGAGTGGCAGACAGGCACCATTGACTTTGTGTAGGTTGGCTGCAGCTTTTGCCAATCTCCTTTGCTGTCACAGCTTTCACTATAGCTGTGCCCAATGGCAGAACCTGGGTAAGGCACATCAGACACCTGATACAGGGAGGATGGCCTCTGTCCCTGGAACACTGTAAGTGAATGATTCAAAAACAGCACTGAAGGGGGCCAAAAGCACCTCAAGTTTGAAGCTACTCATTTGGAATGATTTTGAAACTAGAACTGCGTGTGATGTTGGGCTTAACCATTAAAGGATAATAAGCACAACTGTGAGACTATAGATGGAGCCTTGTGAAGACTGTCTTGGTTAATGATAGACTTTGTAGCTACTGCTCTTTAATTAGACCAGTGGTAACATAGGTCCTAGTTACCCTGCTTGTAATGTCTTTAATTATGAGTCTTTCCCTGCTTTGTCCCTCAGGACCATGTTAAATACCAAGAGCACCCATTACAATTGGTGTCTGGGTACGGAAATATCAGATAAAGTTAGCTTAACATCCAAGATACGTTTTGTATTAAATGGATAGGCAGGTAGGCAGAGAAGGTGAGGTGGCTCTGTTGATGAAAAATGAAATCAAATCCTTAGAAAGACATGAAGTAGGATTGAAAGATATAGAATCTTTGTGGGCAGAGTAAACTGCAAAAGTAAAAAGACCCTGATAAGAATTACTATATATACAAACAGTAGACAGAGTGCGGGCTACAAATTACAATGGGAAACAGAAAAGGCATGTGAAAAGGGAAATGTTGTGATTGTCATGGGGGATTTCAATATGCATATAGGTTGGGAGAATCAGGTTGATGCTGAATCTCAAGAGAGGGAATTTGTAGACTATCTACAAGATGGGTTTTAAGAACAACTTGTGACTGAGCCCTCTAGAGGAGTGGCTATTCTGGTTTGGGAGTTATGTAATGACCCGGATTTGATTAAGGAGCTTAAGGTAAAGGAACCTTTAGGAGCAGTGATCATAATGTGGTAGAATTCACCATGCAGTTTGCGAAGGAGAAGCTAAAATTGGATCTATCAGTACTATAGTGGAGTAACGAGAATTACATAAGACCGTCAGACATAGAAGCAAAATTAGGCCGTACAGCACATCAAGTCTGCTCTGTCATTCCATCATGGCTGATTTATTTTTCCTCTCAAACCATTTTCCCTCCTTCTTCCTGTGACATTTGACATCCTGACTAATCAAGAATGTATCAACGTCTGCCTTAAATATACCCAATGACTTGGCCTGCACAACCATCTGTGGGAATGAATTCCACAGATTCACCACCCTCTGGCTAAAAGAAGTTTTCCTCAACTCTGTTCTAAATGGACATTTCCCAATTCTGAGATTGTCCTAGACTCTCCCACTATAGCAAACATCCTCCCCGCATCTACTATATCCAGACCTTTCAATATTCAATAGGATTCAATGCAATTCCACCCCTCCCCAATTCTTCTGAACTCCAGTGAGTAGGCCCAGAACAATCAAATGCTCCTCATATGTTAACCCCTTCATTCCTGGGATCAACCTCCTCTGGACCCTCTCCAGCGCCAGTACATCTTTTCTTAGATAAGGAGTCTAAACAGCTCACAATTCTCTAAATTCAGTCTTAGTGATGCCTTATAAAGCTTCAGAATTACATCACTGCTTTTATATTCTAGTAGTCTTGAAATAAATGCCAAACAATGCATTTGCCTTCCTTACCACTGACTCAGCCTGTAAGTTAACCCTTTGGGGAATCCCAGAGGTCTCCCAAGTCCCTCTGTAACTCTGATTTTTGAATTCTCTCCCCATTTAGAAAAAAATCCAATCCTTTATTTCTTCTGCAAAAGAGCATAAACATCCCTACATTACATGCCACCTACTATTTCTTTGCCCATTCCCCTAATCTCTCTAAGTTCTTCTGCAGACAGCTTGCTTCCTCAACACAACCTAGTAGTGTTCCAAATGGGTTTGTGTTGGAACCACTTATTATCAATGATTTGGATGAAGGAATTGATAGCTTTGTGGCCAAATTTGTGGATAGATGGAGGGGCAGATAGTGTAATGAAGCAGTGTGTCTATAGAAGGACACAGATTAGGAGAGTGAGTAAAGAAGTGGCAGATGGAATATAGTATAGGCAAAGGCATGGTCAGGCACTTTGATAGAAGGAATAAAAACATAGACTATTTTCTAAATGGGGAAAAAATTCAAAAATCAGAAGTACAAAGGGGCCTGGAAGTCTTAATGTGCAAGTTTCTCTAACGGTTAATTTGCAGGATGAGTCGGTGGTAAGGAAGATGCTTGAAATACTGCATGATGCCATCACCAAATAAAAAACAATCCACCCCAATGTATTTCATATCATAGTCAAGGATTTCAATCAGTCTTTATCTGAAGAAGTCCCTGCCCAATTACCATCTGCATATAACCTGTACCACCAGAGATTCTAACACACCAGATCACTGCTCTACAAAAATAAATAATACCTACCATTCTATGCCCAGAACACATTTCAGGAAATACCTATGATCACTTGGCTGTTCTTCTCCTACTTGCATACAAGCAGAGCAAGGCTCCAGAGGTTAGGACAACAAAAGGTGGTCGCGGGAGGCTGAGGAATAACTATAGGATTGTTCAACTTGGTAGACTTGGTGGTGTTCAAGGACTCATCTATGGATCTGAATGAGTACACCACAGTTGTCATGGACTTTATAAAAACAGTTACAGATGCATGTGTCCTCACAAAAGTATCCAGAGCCTTCCAAACCAGAATCTTGGATGAACCATGAGATCCTGCAATCTGTTGTGGGTCAGATCAGAGCCATTCAAGTCTGGTGACCAAGAAAGTTACAAGATGTAGGTAGAGGCAAGATGTAGGTAACATTCAATGATGAAGGTAGAGCAGTGGATGTAGTGTATATGAATTTCAGAAAGGTATTTGATAAGGTTCCCCATGCAAGGCTCCTTCAGAAAGTAAGGAGGCATGGGATCCAAAGAGACGTTGCTTTGTGGATCCAGAAATGGCTTGCCCACAAAAGGCAAATGGTGGTTGAAGATGCTTCATATTCTGTATGGAGAATGGTGACCAGTGGTGTTCCACAGGGATCTGTTCTGGGACCCTTCTCTTTGTGATTTTTATAAATTATCTGGATGAGGAAGCTGAAGGGTGGGTTAGTAAGTTGGATGATGACACAGAAGTTGGGGGTGTTGCGGATCATCTGGAAGGTTGTCAGACGTTACAGCTGGACATTGGTAGGATGCAAAACTGGGCTGAGAAGTGGCAGAAGGAGTTCAACCCAGATAAGTGTGAAGTAGTTCATTTTGGTAGGTCAATTTTGAAGACAGGATATAATATTAATGGTAAGACTCTTGGCAGTGTGGAGGATCAGCGAGATCTTGAGGTCCTTGTCCATAAGGCACTGAAAACTGTTGTGCAGCTTGACAGTGTTTTTAAGAAGGTATATGGTGTGATGGCCTTCATCAACTGTGGGATTGAGTCCAAGAGCCCTGCGGTACTGTTAAAGGTATATAAGAACTTAGTTAGACCTCACCTGGAGTATTGTGTTCATTTCTGGTCACCTCATTACAGGAAGGATGTAGATACTATAGAGAGAGTGCACAAGAGATTTACAAGGATGTTGCCTGGATTGGAGAGCATACTTTATGAGAATAGGTTGAGTGAACTTAGTCTTTTCTCCTTGGAGCAACGGAAGATGAGAGGTGATCTGACAGAGGCATAAAAGATGATGAGAGGCTTCAATCATGTGGATAGCCAGAGGCTTTTTCCCAGGGTTGAAATGGCTAACATGAGGAGGCATAGTTTTAAGGCGCTTGGAAGAAGATACAGGGGGATGTCAGAGGTAAGTTTTTTACACAAAGAGTGGTGAGTGTAGGAATGCACTGCCAGCGACAGTGGTAGAGGCATTTGGGTTTTTTAAGAGACACTTGGATAGGTACATGGAGCTTAGAAAAATAGAGGGCTATGCGGTAGGGTAATTCTAGGCAGTTCTAGAGCAAGTTACATGGTTGGCACAACATTGTGGGCCGAAGGGCCTGTAATTTGCTGTAGATTTCTATGATTCTCTGTTCAGGTATGATCTCCAGAAAGCCAGCTCACAGGCAAACATAGAACATAGAATAGTACAGCACAGTACAGGCCCTTCAGCCCACAATGTTGTGCCGACCCTCAAACCCTGCCTCCCATATAAGCCCCCACCTTAAATTCCTCCATATGCCTGTCTAGTAGTCTCTTAAACTTCACTAGTGTATCTGCCTCCACCACCGACTCAGGCAGTGCATTCCACACACCAACCACTCTGAGTAAAAAACCTTCCTCTAATATCCCCCTTGAGCTTCCCACCCCTTACCTTAAAGCCATGTCCTCTTGTATTGAACAGTGGTGCCCTGGGGCAGAGGCGCTGGCTATCCACTCTATCTATTCCTCTTATTACCTTGCACACATCTATCATGTCTCCTCTCATCCTCCTTCTCTCCAAAGAGTAAAGCCCACCTCCCTTAATCTCTGATCATAATCCATACTCTCCAAACCAGGCAGCATACTGGTAAATCTCCTCTGTACCCTTTCCAATGCTTCCACATCCTTCCTATAGTGAGGCGACCAGAACTGGACACAGTTCTCCAAGTGTGGCCTAAGCAGAGTTTTATAGAGCTGCATCATTACATCGCGACTCTTAAACCCTATCCCTTGACTTACGAAAGCTAACACCCCATAAGCTTTCTTAACTACCCTATCCACCTGTGAGGGAACTTTCCTGGATCTGTGGACATGTACCCCCAGATCCCTCTGCTCCTCCACACTACCAAGTATCCTGCCATTTACTTTGTACTCTGCCTTGGAGTTTGTCCTTCCAAAGTGTACCACCTCACACTTCTCTGGGTTGAATTCCATCTGCCACTTCTCAGCCCACTTCTGCATCCTATCAATGCCTCTCTGCAATCTTTGACAATCCTCTACACTATCTACAACACCACCAACCTTTGTGTCGTCTGCAAACTTACCAACACACCCTTCTACCCCCACATCCAGGTCGTTAATAAAAATCACGAAAAGTAGAGGTCCCAGAACAGATCCTTGTGGGTCACCACTAGTCACAATCCTCCAATCTGAATGTAGTCCCTCCACCACGACCCTCTGCCTTTTGTTGGCAAGCCAATTCTGAATCCACCTGGCCAAACTTCCCTGGATCCCATGCCTTCCGACTTTCTGAATAAGCCTATAGTGTGGAACCTTGTCAAATGCCTTACTAAAATCCATGTAGATCTCATCCACTGCACTACCCTCATGTATATGCCTGGTCACCTCCTCAAAGAACTCTATCAGGCTTGTTAGACACGATCTGCCCTTCACAAAGCCATGCTGACTCTCCCTGATCAGATCATGATTCTCTAAATGCCTAGAGGTCCTTATCTCTAAGAATCTTTTCCAACAGCTTTCCCACCACAGACGTATAGCTCACTGGTCTATAATTACCCGGACTATCCCTACTACCTTTTTTGAACAAGGGGACAACATTCGCCTCCCTCCAATCCTCTGGTACCATTCCCGTGGACAACGAGGACATAAAGATCCTAGCCAGAGGCTCTGCAATCTCTTCCCTCGCCTTGTGGAGCAGCCTGGGGAATATTCCGTCAGGCCCCGGGGACTTATCCATCCTAATGTATTTTAACAACTCCAACACCTGCTCTCCTTTAATATCAACATGCTCCAGAACATCAACCTCACTCATATTGTCCTCACCATCATCAAGTTCCCTCTCATTGGTGAATACCGAAGAGAAGTATTCATTGAGGACCTCGCTCACTTCCACAGCCTCCAGGCACATCTTCCCAACTTTATCTCTAATCAGCCCTACCTTCACTCCTGTCATCCTTTTTTTCTTCACATAATTGAAGAATGCCTTGGGGTTTTCCTTTACCCTACTCACCAAGGCCTTCTCATGCCCCTTTCTTGCTCTTCTCAGCCCCTTCTTAAGCTCCTTTCTTGCTTTCCTATATTCCTCAATAGACCCATCTGATCCTTGCTTCCTAAACCTCATGTATGCTGCCTTCTTCCACCTGACTGGATTTCCACCTCACTTGTCACTCATGGTTCCTTCACCCTACCATTCTTTATCTTCCTCACTGGGACAAATTTATCCCTTACATCCCGCAAGAGATCTCTAAACATCGACCACATGTGCAGAGTACATTTCCCTGCAAAAACATCATTCCAGTTCACACCCCCAAGTTCTAGCCTTATAGCCTCATAATTTGCCCTTCCCTAATTAAAAATTTTCCTGTCCTCTCTGATTCTATCCTTTTCCATGATAATGCTAAAGGCCAGGGAGCGGTGGTCACCGTCCCCCAGATGCTCACCCACTGAGAGATCTGTGACCTGACCCAGTTCATTACCTTGTACTAGATCTAGTACGGCATTCCCCCTGGTCGGCCTGTCCACATACTGTTTTAGGAATCCGTCCTGGACACACTTAACAAACTCTGCCCCATCTAAACCCTTGGAACTAATCAGGTGCCAATCAATATTAGGGAAGTTAAAGTCACCCATGATAACAACCCTATTATTTTTGCACCTTTCTAAAATCTGCCTCCCAATCTGCTCCTCTGTATTTCTGCTGCTACCAGCGGGCCTATAGAATACCCCCAATGGAGTAACTGCTCCCTTCCTGTTCCTGACTTCCACCCATACTGACTCAAAAGTGGATCCTGCTACATTACCCACCCTTTCTGTAGCTGTAATAATATCCCTGACCTATAATGCCACCCCTCCTCCCCTTTCCTCCCTCTCTATCCCTTTTAAAGCACTGAAATCCAGGAATATTGAGAATCCATTCCTTCCCTGGTGCCAGCCAAGTGTAACGTTCAGTTATATTAGCTCGTGTATGTCTAGGGGAAATCCAGCCCAGCACCCGCCTCAACACTCCCCACAGGGTCGGTTGCCGCCCGAATCAATCACAAACATCAATCATCAGCCAGCACACCCAGTAAATTTTAACAAATACACTTTATAGATATTACTAATTCTATGATATTAATATACATTTGATACAGAGAGGTGAGTAATGAAAAAAAAAGGCGCCAACACTTATCAAAGTCCAAGTTCTTTGCGCACTACGTTGGAGCTCAATTCGACTTCAGACGACCACTCGAATTCCGTTGACTCATGGCTTGGGACCACCCTAAGTGATCGACCGGAGCCTCTCCACACGTCCGCGGTCCTCCTCGTCTCTCCTCCCGACTCCCCGCCAAAACCCAGTCCACAGTCATATCATACAGCATGGCATCCGAAAACAAAACGATACGTAACCACCCATTGGCTAATAGAACCTGGTTATCTCATTTAAAGTAAAACAAACTGTTAGCGCAAACTCTCTGCAGCGTTAAACACAGCAAAGCCGCATTCCCCAGATTAACATAACAAAATCGCCATTTTAAATGTAACAAAAAAAAGACCCTGTACACTCTCCCCCCACCTCAAAAAGTCATGCCCTCATGACGTTAACAGAGCTCACCAGTACGCCTTGTAAAACACAAAACCCAACCCAGGTGCATAAAGCAGTGACATAACTTTGCAGGGCAGTAGAGATCACACCCTGCTCTCCCGGCGCTATATAAGTGAGTCTTTCCGGGGGATGCCTACTCCTCTGAGGCCTCTGTACTTTCTCTGCTGACTGTCCCTGTTCAGACACCCCAGTTGACCCCTTGAGCCTATCTGACGGACCTTCCCCTTCACCGGGATCCCTCTGCCCCGGTAAGCCCTCTGGCTCGGGTTCTGCCTCCACCCTCTCCTCCCCCAATGCCGGCTGTAATACAGGCGGCTCTGCAACACCCTCCCTCGGTTCCCCTGACTCAATGATGGAAGGGCCAAGAGTCTCTTCTCCCGGCACCGGGGAATCAGCGAACAGAAGCAGGTACCACACGTCTGAATCATCATCTTCCGATGACGTGTCCCTTCTCGAGGTGGGGACCGGCCCCGTTTTCTTCGCAGCGGGCTCTTCCCGCGCCCTGCGCCCTCGCAGAGTCCTCGTAATAGGAGTAAACTCCCATTCGGGCTCTGGATCCATCTTCACCTCTAGACCCAGAGGCAACAGGTGGTTCTGATGGAGTACCTTGACAGGCCCCTACCCGCCCTCAGGTCTCACCCGGTAAACTGGGAGATTCAGCATCTCACTCTCCACCACATAGGGGGTGGCTGCCCAACGGTCCGCCAACTTGTGCTTACTCTGTAGTCCTAAATTCCGGATAAGGACTCGGTCTCCCGGCAATAGCTGGACGAACTTTACCTTCTGATCATACCTCCTTTTATTCCGCTGGTTCTGCATGGTAGCTGCCGCCTCAGCCAACTCGTACGCCCTTTTCAACTCTCTCCTCATATCGGACACGTACTTCAGACATGGCTTCGAAGGTATTTCCCCCGCTTCAGTCCCAAAACACAGATCAATGGGCAACCTCGCTTCCCGTCCGAACATCAGATAGTAGGGCGAGTACCCTGTAGCATCATTGCGAGTACAATTGTAACAATGAACCAAATGGGTAATGTGCTGACTCCACTTACTCTTCTGTCCAATCTCCAAGGTGCCGAGCATGTCCAGCAGGGTCCGGTTCCTCTCGGGTTGAGGATCACCCTGTGGGTGATAGGGGGTGGTTCTGGACTTTTCAACCCCAAGCATATCCAGCAATTCATGTATAAGCCTGCTCTCGAAGTCCCGTCCCTGATCACTGTGGATCCGCCGGGGGAGGCCATAATGAACAAAGTACTTCTCCCATAACACCTTCGCCACTGTAGTCGCTTTCTGATCCTTAGTAGGAAAAGCCTGCGCATATCTAGTGTAGTGATCCATGAGAACCAAGACATTCGCGGTATTGCTGGTGTCTGGCTCAATAGACAGGAAATCCATACACACCAGGTCCATGGGTCCTGCACTCTGCAAGTGGGATAACGGGGCCGCCTGCGCAGGCAAGGTCTTCCTCCTGACGCAACGGCTACAGGTCTTACAGTATTCTTCCACCTCCCCCCTCATCCGGGGCCAGTAAAACTGGTCTTTGACTAATCCATAGGTCTTCTCTACCCCTAAGTGCCCGGAATCATCATGTAGAGCCTGGAGCACAGCCTGTCGATACTTCTCAGGCATGACCAGCTGCCAGCGCCGGGGGTGGTCCGGAGGTGACGTGACTCGGTACAGGACGTGGTTCTTCAGCTTCAACCGTGGCCACTCCTTCAGTAGTAGAGGAACGAAGGCATGTTTCGCCTTCTCCACCTGCCCCATATCAACCTGGCTAACTGCGTACCAGATAGTGCCAATGCTTGGGTCATCACGCTGAGCCGCCTCTACTTCCTGGGGACTCAACTCCGGCAGCTGCCTGTTCCTCAGAGCAGTCAAATTACAGTAAACAGTGGGCAGTGCATCATCGTCAGCCCCCAGTTGATCTACTGCCCGATCCGTTCCCATCTGTGCTCTTACTTCCCCGTCGCTCCCAACTTGACACATGGCCTTTACTCCCTGGGCAGGGACACTCTTCCACTCTTCGGCCGTGCCCGCCTCGTTGTGCGCCCGACGAGACAGGGCATCTGCATCGATGTTCCGACTCCCCGGGCGGTACTTCAGGCTGAACTCATAGGCAGACAAGGCTGCTAACCACCGGTGCCCAGTAGCGTCCAGCTTCGCCGAGGTCAGGATATAAGTGAGGGGGTTGTTACCAGTTCTCACCTCAAACTGGGCCCCGTATAGGTAGTCACTCAACTTGTCCACCACCGCCCATTTCAACGCCAAGAACTCCAGCTTGTGAGTGGGATAGTTTCTCTCAGATGGCGACAAGCTCCGACTGAGAAATGCCACCGGCCTCAAGCCATTTCCCTGCTCCTGGTACAGAACAGCCCCCAGACCGTCGTGACTGGCATCAGTGTGTAGAACATACGGCTTCCAGGGATCAGCAAAAGCCAACACTGGGGCCTGCGTCAGCGCCCTTTTTAGAGATTGGAACGCCTCCTCACATTGAGCATCCCACCTCAATCCAAAAGGCTCCCCCGGGTTCAAGTATCCTCCTACCTCCGACCCTCGGTCTCCCTTCCTCCTCCTCCCCACAGGTGGATAGCCACACAGCAGCTGGTTCAATGGATGACTCATTTTCGCATATCCTTTCACGAATCGCCGGTAATATCCGCAAAACCCCAAAAACGAGCGTAAGGCGCTCACCTTCTGAGGTCTCGGCCAGGTGGTGACTGCGGCTATCTTACCCGGATCGGTGGCCACTCCATTTCGCGAGATTATGTGCCTGACATAGCTGACCGACGTCTTATAGAACTGGCATTTATCCAGGGAAAGTTTTAACCCTTCCTCCTTCAGCCGACTCAGCACCTTCAGCAGCCGCTCCTCATGTTCCTCCAACGTAGATCCAAACACTATCAGGTCGTCCAGGTACACCAATACCTCCAGCAGGTTCATGTCCCCCACTGTCCGCTCCATGAGCCGCTGGAAGGTGGCTGGGGCCCCCGAGATGCCTTGGGGCATTCGTTCGAACTGGAAAAACCCCAGGGGGCAGATAAAGGCTGTCTTCTCCTTATCAGTCTCACTCATCGGAATCTGGTAATACCCACTCCGTAAATCCAATACACTGAACCACTGTGCACCACTCAGACAGGCCAAGGCATCTTCCACCCTTGGGACCGTATACTGGTCGGGAACAGTGCGGCGGTTCAGGGTCCTATAGTCCACGCACATGCGTACCTTCCCATTTTTCTTCCTTGCCACCACTATGGGGGACGCATAGGGGCTTCAGGACTCCGCAATAATCCCTGCGTCTTTCAACTGCCGCACATCTTCCACCTCTGCTGGGGCCAACCGCCGCGGCCTCTCCCAAAACGGGGTGTCATTTGTC
Source organism: Mobula birostris (assembly GCF_030028105.1). Classification (NCBI taxonomy): domain Eukaryota; kingdom Metazoa; phylum Chordata; class Chondrichthyes; order Myliobatiformes; family Myliobatidae; genus Mobula; species Mobula birostris. The sequence goes on along the minus strand of NC_092371.1, from coordinate 207,066,987 downwards.
ACCCGAATGGTGTGCCGAGTGCTCTTGGAACACCCTACATCGAACTCGTCCTGAGAAAAGACATCCCCTAACTTCAGCATCTTCTCCACCAGTCTGCTCTTATACGCCGGCGGTACAGGGGAGTTTTCAAAATTAAAGGCCTCCTCGGTCAGCCGCCCCCCGTTTCCCAATAGTTCTCCTCCAGTGGGCTTCACGAGGGCGCTGGACATCACCGTCACCGGGAACAAGTGCGCGAGGGGCATCCCGCGCTTAAAGGTGATCTCCCTCTCCGTTATGTTCCTTACCATCACCCCCATCCGCCGTGCCTGTACAGCTGAGGGCCTCTGCAATTCAGGTCTCACCAGCGCCCCAGCCGGGAACTGGGACTCCCTTTCCAGGTCGACGGGGACGTCCACTAACAGGGCCTCTCCCGGCGGTAATCCGGGGAATCTGGGGGTCCCCATCACTAATGCCGCCTCCCCTGGCCGTATCACCTTAGGCCTCGCCTGAGTGCACCACACCGTCCCTCGTTTGCACTCAGGATCCAGCCCCTGGGGGTCACTCACTCCCTCGTAACTGCTCGGAACACGGGGTGGACCGAGAGGGTCTCCAAAAAGTTCTCCCCCCCCCCTTCTTCTTACAGGCTCCCAAGAGCCGTCGCACCAGAGGGGAGTTAGTCCCCACCAACAGGGCAGCAGCACCGGTCTCCACCGGGTCCGGACAAACCAACACCAGCGTCTCAAAGGCTTCCGATACTCCCACATCTCCCTCTGAAAATTCCAATCTCACTGACAAGTATCCATCGTACGGGTAATCACCATCACTTATGCCCCAAATCTCCAATGCGTTAAACGGAGTTACTGCCAAATGCTTCAGATATTTGTTGTAGAACAACCGGTACAGTAAGGTAACCTGCGACCCGGTGTCAAGGATGGCTTTCGCAAAGATTCCCCCTATCCGTAGGGACACGCTGGAACAGGGTCCCACCAGTCCATCAGGAATTTGGGCTTGTTCTTTTCGGGGTTCCATAGCGGTTTTCTGGGAACGCGTTCCTCCCGAGACTCCAGTCCGTTCCCTCACTGAGCCTCTCCTAAGTTTCCCGACACCTCTCCCTTCTTGGTGGCCCGGGGGCCCTCCCCCCTCGGCGCATCTCGTCTCTCACAATCCTTCCGCAAGTGGCCAGCTTCCCACAGCGGTAGCACGCCCCCGGCCACTCACGTTCCCGGCGGAAATGCCCCTCTCTCCCACAGTTATCGCTACTCGCCGCCTCTCTCCTCCCGATACGGGCCCCCGGGGACCTGTTGGATTTCTCTGGTCTCACCCCGGCTACCACCTCCTGAACCGCTGAAGACCGTCCCTGAGGGTCCGAGCCCCCTGGTCGGCCCAACGCACACTCCTCGGCCCGTACCTCTCGGATCAGCTGTCCGAATGATGGAGGGGGGCTCTGCTTAAATGACTACCGTACACTCCAAGCCACTCTGTCATCCTCCCGGGAACCGCTACATATCTGGCTCATCCTTAACTCGGCCACTTCGTCCTCCTTCACTACCCCTCGTCTCAGCAACCCCGTAAGCTTTCCTTCCAGCCTGAAAGCATAGTCTGAGAGCTTTTCCCCTCTTCTCTGCCCCATCCGTTGAAACGCCGCTAAATGCCGCCAGGGATCCCCTGACAGTCCAAACACTTCCTCCAAAGCGTCTAAACACTCCGATAGGGAAGCCAAGGGGCGTGCCGCTCTCAGATCGCGGACCACCCGGGCCGCCCCGCCCCTTAAGCTTTCAACCAATCGCTGTCTCTTTTCCTCATCCGAAACTGGCCACACCTCTAACAATTGGGATGTATCTTCAACCCAGGTATCATAGTCATCCTCCCCTTCCCGGGTGGGCTTGGCTCCCGAGAAAATTCTCAGCTTCGGGCGGTGCCCCTCAACCCTTCTCACCAGGGAGGTAATGGCAGCCGTTAACTCGGCAGTCTCATCCCACCCATGGGGACAAGGCCTGGCCAAACCTTCCCACTCCACACCTCCACCCCTGGTTACTGGCACCTCCCTTGGGGCCTCATCTAGCTCCTCCTCCTCCGGCACCTCCTCACTTGTGTCCTCGGGGAGAGTGTGGAGACCCCACGGCCCCGCCTCCCCCGGGGCATGGACTGTCACTGGTAGTTCCAACATCATGATGTCGGCACTTGTCCGCACCAACATCCAGCTAGCCTCCAGTTCTTTCCCACCCCTTCTAGCTGCAAGTTCTACCTGCCCGATACCTTTAATCAAACTCAACCCTCGCACCAGTACCTCTGCCGGAATGCGATAATCGACCCCGCTTACCACACACGCATGATTCACCGGTACCTCCTCCATTTCACACCACCTTACAATCTTATCTCGCTCCATCTTCACACCACTTACCACAACGACAAGTACAACTTTCCCGAAAAGTCCAAATCAATCCAGGACGGTAGCCCCCACTTGTAACGTTCAGTTATATTAGCTCGTGTATGTCTAGGGGAAATCCAGCCCAGCACCCGCCTCAACACTTCCCACAGGGTCGGTTGCCGCCCGAATCAATCACAAACATCAATCATCAGCCAGCACACCCAGTAAATTTTAACAAATACACTTTATAGATATTACTAATTCTATGACATTAATATACATTTGATACAGAGAGGTGAGTAATGAAAAAAAAAGGCGCCAACACTTATCAAAGTCCAAGTTCTTTGCGCGCTATGTTGGAGCTCAATTTGACTTCAGACGACCACTCGAATTCCGTCGACTCACGGCTCGGGACCACCCTAAGTGATCGACCGGAGCCTCTCCACACGTCCGCGGTCCTCCTCGTCTCTCCTCCCGACTCCCCGCCAAAACCCAGTCCACAGTCGTACATCATGGCATCCGAAAACAAAACGACATATAACCACCCATTGGCTAATAGAATCTGGTTATCTCATTTAAAGTAAAACAAACTGTTAGCGCAAACTCTCTGCAGCGTTAAACACAACAAAGCTGCATTCCACAGATTAACATAACAAAATCGCCATTTTAATGTAACAAAAGAAAGACCCCGTACACAAGTCTCTGTAATGGCCACTACATCATAATTCCATGTATGTATCCAAGCTCTCAGTTCATCACCTTTGTTCCTGATGCTTCTTGCATTGAGGTACACACATTTCAGCCTTTTACCTTATTGTCTTTACACTGTTTATTCTGCTTCTCTTTCCTCAAAGCCTCTCTATATGTTAGATTCGGCTTTACTCCATGCACTTCTTTCACTGCTCTATCGCTCTGGGTCCTATCCCCCTTCAAATTAGTTTAAACCCTCCCGAACCATGCTAGCAAACCTACCTGCAAGGATATTGCTGCCCCTGGAGTTCAAGTGCAACCCATCCAATCTGTACAGGTTCCACCTTCCCCAGAAGAGATCCCAATGATCCAAAAATCTAAAACCCTGCCCCCTGCACCAACTCCTCAGCCACGCATTCAACTGCCATCTCCTCCAATTCTTACCGTCACCGTCACGTAGCACTGGCAGCAATCCTGAGAACGCCACACTTGAGGTCCTGTTCTTCAGCCTTCTGCCTAATTCCCGAAACTCACACTTCAGGACCTCGTCCCTCTTCCTGCCTATGTCGTTGGTCCTAACATGTATCACGACTTCTGGTTGTTTTCCCTCTCGTACCAGGATGTCATGCACTCTGGTACAAGTGGCGATTCCAGAGTAAACTTGAATCAATGAAGGATGCTCGTCAGCTATGGCAGGGTTTGTATGCTAGCATCTCTTTAGAAGTGAAATAAAGTGACAGATGTGACAACAGGGCTTTACTTCCAGACGAGCTCAATGCCTCCTATGCTCGTTTTGACCATCAAAACATGGAGAAACTATCACAAACTCCCACAGTCCCCAATGATCATAAAACCATAAGATATAGGAGCAGAATTAGGCCATTCATCCCATCGAGTCTGCTCCACCATTCCATCACGGCTGATCCCAGACCTCACTCAACCCCAGACACCCACCTTCTCTCCATATCCTTTGATATCCTGACTGATCAGGAAACAATCTAGTTCTGCCTTAAATATTCCCATAGACTTGACCTCCACTATAGTCTGTGGCAGAGCATTCCACAGATTTACTACTCTCCGACTAAAAAAATTCCTCCTTAACTCAGTTCTAAAGGGTCACCCCTTAATTCTGAGGCTACACCCTCTCGTTTTGGATACCCCAACCAGAGGAAAGATCCTCTCCACATCCACCCTACCTAGTCCTTTCAACATTAAGTAGGTTTTAATGAGATCCCCCCTCTACATTCTTCTGAATTTCATTGAGTACAGGCCTAAAACTGCCAAGTGCTCCTCATATGTTAAACACTTCATTCCCAGAATCATCCTTGAGAACCTCCTCTGGACTCTCTCCAATGACAACACATCCCTTCTGAGATAGGGGGCCTAAAACTGTTGACAATACTCCCATGTGTGGCTTGACTAGTGTCTTTTAAGGTTCAGCAGTATAGCCTTACTTTTATATTCTATTCCTCTTGAAATAAATGCTCTCACTGCATTTGCCTTCTTACCACAGACTCAAACTGTAAATTAACCTTCTGGGAGTCTTCCACAAGGTCTCCTAAGTCCCTCTGCACCTTTGATGCTTGAACCTTCTCCCCATTTAGATAATAGTCCGCCCTATTGTTCATTTTACCAAAATGCATTATCATACATTTCCCGACACTGTATTCCATCTGCCACTTTTTGCCCATTCTTCCAATTTGTCTAAGTCCTGCTGCAATCACAAGCAGTGATCCTGTGACTTCAGTCTCTGAGGCTGATGTGAGAATATCCTTCAGGAAGGCCAACCCATGGAAATCATTGGCCCAGATGGGGTCCCTGGCCAAGTACTATAGACCTGCGCTGATCGACTGGCTGGAGTGTTCACTGAGATCTTTAACCTCTTGATTTGGCAGTGTTTTGAGAGGTTGGTAATAAAATATGTCAACTCCTGCCTGAGAGGAAACTTGGATCCACTCCAGTTTGCTTACCTTCACAACAGGTTCACAGCAGATGCAATTTCATTGGCACTTCACACAATCCTGTAGTACCTGGACAGCAAAGATACAAGCATCAGGATGCTTCTTATTCAATACAGCTCGGCATTCAGTTGTGTCATCCCCTCAAAACTAATCAATAAGCTTCAAGACCTTGGCTTCAATACCTCCTTGTGTAATTGTATCCTCAATTTCCTCACTTGCAGACCCCAGTCAGTTCATGTTGGCAATAACATCTCCACGATCTCCATCAGCACAGGTGCAAAGGCTGTCTACTTAGTCCTCTACTCACTTTACACTTATGACTATGTGGCTAAGCACAGCTCCAATGCTATATTTAAGTTTGCTGATGATGCCACCATCGTAGGACTAATCAAAGGTGGTGGCAAATCTAGTTGAGTGGTGTCGCAACAAACAACCTCTTACTCAATGTCAGCAAGACCAAGGAGCTGATTATTGACTTCAGGAGAACGAAACCAGAAGTCCATGAGTCAGTCCTCATCAGGAGATCAGAGATGGAGAGGGTCAGCAACTTTAAATTCCTCGGTGTTATCATTTTATGGGATCTGTCCTGGGCCGGCACAATTACAAAGAATGCATGGCAGTGCCTCTGCTTCCTTAGGAGTTCGCGAAGATTCACATGAGATCTAAAACTTTGAGAAACTTCGGTAACTGTGAGGTGGAGGGTTTCTTAACTGGCTGCACCACAGACCATGTTCTCTTCTCGCTGCTGCTATCAGGAAGAAGGCAAAGGAGCATCAGGGCTCACATTATCAGATTCAGCAACAGCGATTACCCCTCAACCATCAGACTACTGAACCAGAAGAGATAACTTCACATGCCTCATCACCGAACTGTTCCTACAACCTATGGACTCACATTCAAGGATTCTTCATCTCAAATATTTATTGCTTATTTATCTATTATTATTCCTTTTGTTCTTTCTTTTAGTATTTACACAGTTTGTTGTCTTTTACACATTGGTTGTCTGCCCTGTTGGTATGGTATTTCATTGATTCTTTTATGGTTGTAGGATTTAATGAGTATACCTGCAAGAAAATTAATTTCAGTGTTATACATAGTGACATATATGTACTTCGATAGTAAATTTAATTTTAACTTTGAACAAATGCAATGTTAGAATTGATGAATTTTGATTTAAAATTATGAGCAGTTTTGGGCCCCTTTTCTAAAAAAAGGTGTGCTGGCATTGAAGAGGATCCAAATGAAGTTCATGAGATTGTTCCCGGGAATGAAAATGTTTAACAGCTCTAGGCCTGTACTCACTGGAGATTAGAAGAGGCGGGGGGATCTCATTGAAACCTATTGAATATTGAAAGCCCTAGATAGAGTGGATGTGGGGAGGATGTTTCCTATAATGGGTGAGGCTAGGACCAGAGAGCACAGCCTCAGAATGGAGGGACATCCAATTAGAATAGAGATGAGGAAAACTTTCTTTAGCCAGATGGTGGTGAATCTTTGGAATTCATTGCCTCAGGTGGCTGTGCAGGTCAAGTCTTTGGACATTGTTAAGTTGGAGGTTGATAGGTTCTTGATTAGTCATGGCATCAAAGATTAGGAGAGAAGGCAGGAGAGTGAGGCTGAGAGGGATAATAAATCAGCCATGATGGGGTGGTGGAGCAGACTCAATGACCTAATTCTACTCTCATGCCTGATGTTATGGTCTTATGGTTAGTGGAAGCCACAGTATGAACAGGCAGCCTCTGGCTTGTGGAGCAGACTGCAGAGAGAGAGGTATTTTTTTTTAATACATGGTTGCAGAGAAAACTGCATTGCAAAACTGCAATGTCAAACTACAAAATTGACTGCTTTCATTGGTAATAATGAAAACTGTCATAGTTTGAGATTGATGTCAGCAAGTGCTTAGAGTAACATCACCTGTAAAAGTGGAAATCAGCGTGAGAGCATTGGAGTGGGTGCCGGCAAAATTCATCTGGATGTTGTCACTGACGTAATTAAGGAGCAGTCTAAATGAGAGCTTGAACTGCTAAGGCGTGGCAGACTCTGAGCCAAGTGCTGGCAGATGGATTTAATACTAGGGCTTTACTCTTTGGAGAGAAGGAGGATGAGAGGAGACATGATAGAGGTGTACAAGATAATAAGAGGAATAGATAGAGTGGATAGCCAGCGCCTCTTCCCCAGGGCGCCACTGCTCAATACAAGAGGACATGGCTTTAAGGTAAGGGGTGGGAAGTTCAAGGGGGATATTAGAGGAAGGTTTTTCACTCAGAGAGTGGTTGGTGCGTGGAATGCACTGCCTGAGTCGGTGGTGGAGGCAGATACACTAGTGAAGCTTAAGAGACCACTAGACAGGTATATGGAGGAATTTAAGGTGGGGCTTATATGTGAGGCAGGGTTTGAGGGTCGGCACAACATTGTGAGCCGAAGGGCCTGTACTGTGCTGTACTATTCTATGTTCTGTGCCCTCTGGTAGCTAGGGTGTTGTGGACCGAATAGTCTTATCTCAAGTTGTTGGACTGTATGACTCCAGGACACACAAATGTCTAATCTAATTCCTGGAGTGGCACAATGAAATTATATTTCACTCATGAGAAATTAACTTTCAATCCAAGAACTCATCTTGGAAAGGAAATTTCACATAGAACAGCTTCAGTTATGTCTCTGCTTAAAAATTTCACGAAGTTTTGCATTGATTCTGCTCATGGAATCACCATAATTTTCTACCTCACTACGTTCAAATTTGTGCACATACAAGCAGACATTTGAGCTTTGTCGTATACGTACATTTAAGGCACCAGCACGGATAATGATATCTAACATTCTTTGAAAGGAGCAACTGAAAGGCCCACTTTGATTATTGCATCAATCAGATGACTTGAGTCTCACAAACGTCTCCCATTAAGTTCAAGAAAATTGCTTTTCAGATCACCTTGAAATGGAATCCGTATAGACAGCACAACTCCTAAGACTACAAATAGTACCTAACCAGAACTTTTGAAACACAGCCAATGTGTTTTGCAGGGTGGTGGTGTATAAATATGAACTGCATACTCCAGCCATTCTAGTTCAGTCGCCACAGTGTGGTATAGTCAGCTCCTTCACTGATCAAAAGGAACAAACGAAAACCTCATGGCAGGGGCCTCATATATCTTGGGAAATTCACCAAGAGTACCCATAAGTTTCACCAGTTTTTATTGCTTCTTTGATATGTTCCAGATCACACTCAAATGTGTCTGCTAAATAGTTTTGATTCAGCTAGTTTATCTGCAGAAGTTTCTTTTGCAGCAACTACAGTTATATGACTGGTTTTCAGGCCTGTCTTATTGAAACTAACAATGTGAAGTCATGATAAATGTCTTCTCGATCATCTCAATCCTTTTTGTTTCTTCACCCTCCAAGTGTCTGTTCACAGCCATTGTTGCCATTGTTGAGATAATTGTACTGCTGGACTGACTTTTTATTTACTGTCTATATGATCAGTGATGCTGCCAATGCTTTTCCTTCGATTGTTGTTACCTTATAAAACTTGCACGTATTATTCACACTTCACTTTTATTCATTCAATAAGTCTCCATGTTCACTCACTGAATAACACTGCACATTACATGCAACATTTCAGCATCAGGATCAGAATCAGGTTTAATGTCACCAGCATATGTGGTGAAATTTGTTAAATTTGCAGAAGCAATACAATACAATACATGATAAAAATAGAATAAATAAATAAACTACATTAATATGTACATTAAATGGTTAAAAATAGTCGTGCAAAGACAGAAATAGTAAAACAAAGTGAGGTAGTGTTGATGGGTTCAATGTCCCTTTCGAAATCGGATGGCGGAGGGGAAGAAGCTGTTCCTGAATCACTGAATGTGTGCCTTCAGGCTTCTGTACCTCCTACCTGATGAGAATGAGAAGAGCAAATGTCAGCATGGCAGGGGTCATTAATGATGGACACTGCCTTTCTGAGGTACCGCTCCTTGAAGATGACTTCGATACAATGGAGGCTAGAACCTATGATGGAGCTGACTACTTTTACAAATCTCTGCAGCTTACTTCGATTCTGTACAGTAGTCCCCCCATACCAGACAGTGATGCAGCCAGAGAAGAATGCTCTCCATGGTACATCTGTAGAAGTTTGAGTGTTTTAGATGACAAATCAAATCTCCTTAGACTCCTTATGAACCATTAGAACCTAACCACGCAGCCACAAATCCCACCCCCTATCTCCCCAGTCTACCTGCAATTTAAAACTTCTGTTCTCTCTTTCTGATTTCCGATGAAGGGTCTTTGACTTGAAACATCAGTGCTGTCTCTCTTTTCACAGATGCTAACTGACTACTGAGCATTTCCAGTATTCTCTATTTTATAAAAAATATTAATGGCTCAGTTAGTGTATGTATAAGAAGTCTTTTTTACCCTAATCTATGAAAAACAAGGCTTTTTTGTCTAATTTTACTTCCTATCTTCCCTAAAGGGGCAGATGTCCAGTTTTCTCCCAGGCTGCTTCACAACGAACATCCTGAGAACAGGACAACCAGGTGAAAAGGAGTATAACCCTTCATGTCATGCTCCTATTCTGCAAGCGCAGTCCATTCAACATTTTCCCTTTTAGGAGCTCTGGAGAATATTGTTCACCTCATGCAACACATTTTTAAAATGGATGCAATTCCAAAGATTTTTCACTGTCTCTGCATCATTGAGTGAATATTTTAAATGGCTGTTAGGAACAGGAGCTGGTCAAACATTTTGGTAAGTGAATTCACAGAACAAGTATTCATAGCTACAGTGCATATGTGTACCTTTACATGTTACTTTTCTACAATATTATATAATTAGATCACTATCAATAGTTTTTTTCCTTAGGCAATTTGTATGTGATTTGTAATAATTTAACCTGGGGTGCAATCTATGATATTTGCTGCTGCCATAATTCATAAAATGAGCATTGAGTATACACCTCATTTTCTACCCTTTATTAAAAGAAAAGAGGAATTTGGAAGGAATGAGAGTCAATATTTTTCTATCAGAGACAGACCACCTTTAAGCTATTGCATGTGTTTACAGGCCAAGGTATAGATTTCAAGATGCAGCCAGCAATATGTCTCTGACAGGATCTATCAATACTTCACAAGAAACACTAAGGCGGTGGACTGGCTGATATGAAAGCTATGAAGTAATACTTTATGATACTGGGGCAATGACAGTAACTATTTGCATTTGCCATCACAGCCTTAATCACTCGGAAAAAAAAACAGGACTAGCCATGTGTTAAATTTCTCAACCAGTTGTGCACCAAGTTATTAAGAGCAATTATCCATTATCACAACAAACAAATCACTGTAGTTCTACCTTGCTGCAGAATATTATCGATGGTACACATGCACCAAAAGACCTCGGGTACCAACTTCACACTCTCAGTGATAGTGAGTGACATATCTATTTCCTCATACGCAATTGATCTAAGTTTGCAATTGCATGGATAGCAGTTGGTGTAAGCCAATCTATTATGCTACCATTAGTTGAAAATCACAGAAGATTAGAATGGATCAAAGAGGATCCCTTTGATCCATTCTAATCTCCTGTAATTTATGTTTCACTGGAGGCAGTCAAACCCAAGAAATGAACAGCGATATTACGAGGCAAGTGTGACCACGAGGTTCATTTACTGGAATATTGCAACAAAAGCTCAGATTCTTGAGTATTTACGAATAGGGTACTATTTCAAAATGAACAATTCAAAGATCATGTTGCAATAATTTCCTTCCCAAGAAGCAATTCAGTTAATTAGCTTCAAATATTAGTAGAACTGATGATAAATCTAGGTTCAAAGAAAATCAGCTCAATCAGTTGCAGTCAGGAAAAGTCAATTTGATGAAGTTTGATCTAATATGCATTTCTAGCCAGTTTTACATCTTATCCATTCTAATTTTCAATTACAGACAATATTGAGCAAGGTCAGAATTCTAACCTCAATCTCAACCATTAGAAGTTATATGACTGATTTCAGTCAACTGGGCTTATACAATCCAACGAGAGTTAATCTTGCATTGTCCATGTATCGTCATATGTGAATTTCTGATTTGTGTAAAGGGCAGTATCACTTACATGAAATTGTCAAATTGTCTGTAGGACAGTTAGGTTTAAAGAAACCTACCTTCATTCACTTGTTTGGTTCAAAATTTCAGTTGATCTTCTTTTGTTTAGATATAGTTATTTTCACTCTATTGTTGCATATTTAAACAGTAGATATTGAATATGGGTTTTATTCCTTCTATTCACCTCTGGATCCAATCTGAATCCTAAGGTGATGACATTTTCTCATCTTTGGCTACTATTACAAATTCCATGTGAAACAAGTTAAGCAGTTTGAAGATAGGTTTTAAGAGATGTGATTCCATAAAATAAAGCTGTTTAGAATTTGTATTTACTTGACAGATATACTCCACTCAAGGGCCAGGATATCTGGTGTTTAAAAGTAAAGAAATTATATGACACTTGAGATGAAGAATATTTTGCAGCATCAGTTTTCGTCACATTACTGAGTTCAATATTCAAAATAAATTCAAACAAAATGTTTTCCAAATGTGTCTCAGGTATCTCAGCAATGTTTATTAAATGCCAAATTAAAAAGAAAACAGTCTGTGACAATTGAATGAGATAGCAAGAGATTTGATTGAATGATTTGCAGCTTCGCCTCTACTCCTGCTGTTTATCAGCCAAGTGGAAGGTGCCAGTCTTTGGCTTTGCTGAAACTTTATCCTCTTGTATTTTAAGGAATAACAGCAGCTTCCCCATTAATCACATTTTAAACTTTGAACTCCTTCCTGCCTCTTCTGTTCCTTTAAGGTTGCAGAAGAATTTATAACACAAGCTTGTCAGTCAGGGCAAAAGCCAGCGAGCTCCACTCCAAAGAAATAAACTTTAATGTGATTCCTACCCAACTCTTTTCATACATGCTTTATGTCCACATTGGGATAACAGGGTGGAAACAGGTTAATTACCTTTGACTTACTCAACTGGAGTCCAGCAATTACGGTTGAGGAATAAATCTTGAAAATCAGGAATTGATCACAAGTCCTCAGCTTTCCCTGTCACTGGGCACTCAGACAGTGACCTGATCTCATGCTGTGAAGAGGCCCATTTGTATTTTTTACACTCCCAACAGAAAACTCTTGACACTGCTTCTTCTTTCGGTTCTGAAATGAAAGCCAAATAAGCAGCGGCTCATCCATATTAAGTTGAACTATACACTATGTCATCTCCGCTGTTCAGAAAATGTTTCACTATTTGCTCTTGAATCATTGAGCCAAAGCTTGTTATGATATGTTTAAATGGAATCATCTTTAACTACCTTTGAAATGCAGATGACTGTCCATTTCTTAAAGAAATTATAACACATTTCTGCATGTTATTTTGTAAGCTGGAATGAATTTGAAATAAAATGAGGGATAGCTGCACTTATCAGCAAAAATCATGCTTTGGGCAAATAATTGTAACTGCTGAAGTAGTATTTCCAGATTTTTTAAACCTTGCTACAAAAATAACTGCAGTCGGCTCCAGCAAAACACATACCTGATCCAAGCGTTAATCTGATCCGAGCATATAATTCCATTGTACTAAATCACTTCCAGTTCACTCCCATTATATAGAATTCCTGAAGTTGGTGTAACACTTAATTGTATAACATTTCATCCAAGAATAATATTTCCCCCAAATTTTCCCCAGGACAGCAGCATATGTGAGATGTTTAATCCTTTACACATTAGCATGTTGTTTCTTATTGCTATGAAACACTTAACATACCTTACACAATTTCCATTTATTCAACACGATGAGGATTAAGAACCATTTGGAAAATATTATTTTTATTAAGTCTATTTGATTACAAAATATTTTGTTTTAATTTGTGGCCTGATTAATCAAGTCTTAATATTGCAAACTTTTCATAGTTATATTTAATCAGAATTCTTACTCAAAACTCCATTCTTACTCAATGTTAGGAGGAACGTTCACTAAGCATTGGAGTAATCGTGACACCTGATTGATAGAAGAAGATTAACATTAACTTAGTAGGAATAAATTTGCGAACAGTGGAAGCACAACCAGAAGATAACACAGTTCGCTTGGCTTCCCCCCCCACCCCCCAGAATTGTAAATAACAAGTGAACCAAGGCAAAAAAGGCAAGATGTCATTTATGCATTTGTCCTTTTAAATTTCTGACGTTTAATCAAGGTAGCTGTGAGGTGAGGTAAGGCCTCTGTCAGTCAGGGTCAACCATGCATTCTGCAGCAAGCTTCTTCGCTCCTCGCATCTGATGAACCCAAAGGAACAGCAGAGACTGATACAGTTTGGGACCAGCAGTGTCGCAGGAGTTGCCAGTCAGCGTTGAAATCAATGTGGGACTGCCTTAGGGACTCCAGCTCCAGATTTTTCTCTCGAGGTATCCTCCCAAAGCCTTCCCCATGAGTGGGTATAGCCAGAAGGCAGCAGAAGTTTGAGATCAGAGCTTTCCTTCTTCTAGATGAGATGCCTACTGATGAGTCCTATCTGCCCAAAGCAACTGGTTTTAAGGTGCTAGTAACCTGCCTTTGTCCCTTCTTCTGTCAGTAGAACCATTTCTGCCAGACTTAGTGGCTAAGCCAGGCATGAAGGCCAGGAGCTGGTCCTGATTGTCAGAGGCTATTTGAGGTGCATTCCATTGGGAGCAATTAATAGGTGGTGGGAGCTTGTCCCCATTAATACCCCCAGCTATCATCATCATCATCATCATCATCAGGTGCTGTGCCCAGTTTGAGCTTTGACTGCCATGGAACACACACTCCTGTTTTGGGTCAAGTGGTTCAATTCATTGGTATTCATTTCGAGTTCTCTGGCTGCTGTCTCCATCATCATTTGTCTTTGTCTTCCTCTTGCTTTCTTCCCTTCAATCTTTCCCATAATTATGGTGCGTTTTAACTCCTCTTTCCTAATCACATGTCCAATAAAGTTACGTTGCCTTTTCATGAACTCATACATTATTTCTCTTTTTGTGTTTGCTCTGTTCATGATATCCTTATTAGATATTTGTTTCGCCCATGATATTCTTTGCATCCTCCTCAAAAAACCACATCTCTGCTGCTCCAGTTTGTTTCCTCATGTTACTAGATATTGTCCAACATTCTGAGCCATATAACATAACTGGATAAACCTAACATTTCAGTACTCTGAGGTGGGTTGTCATGCCTAGTTTAGTATTGATCAGTATATACTTCATTTTCATAAAGGTGTCTTTTGCCATCCCTATTCTTCTTCTGATGTCCATGTCGCACCTGCCATCTGATGTCACCCAGCTTCCTAAGTAGCAAAAGTTCTGTACCTGTTTTATGTCTTCCCCATTTATTCTCAGCCTACAGATAGGATTCTCCTTCGTTTTGGATATCACCATACATTCTGTCTTTTTGCAATTGATAGATAGACCCATTTTTGCACTTCCTTCAACAACTGTATCAATTAAGTTTTGTAGTTCTTCCTCCGTACTTGCAATTAACACAGTGTCATCTGCATATCTGAAATTATTGATGTTTTCACCGCCAAATTTGATTCCCAAGATGTCTCTTATTTTTTGTAATATTGTTTCACCGTACACATTAAATAAATTAGGGGAGAAAATGCACCCTTGTCGAATGCCTCTCTTGATTTTCAAAAACTGACTCACTTCTCCATCTATTCTTACAGCGGCAGTTTATACCCCCAGCTATAATAACCTTAAAGAGCCAAGGTAGCTGTACAGGGGAATATAGGTACTGAAAACTATGATCTGTTTCTCAGAGTGGTTCAAAATCAATGAACAATGTTGCAAATGACACCAGAGAAGATAATGAAACTGCATAATGCTCAGTGAGGACTGTAAGGGGACACTGAAAGACTGGTGGTCTAATATTGGCAGATGGAACACAGTTCATTCGATGCATATTGGTACATAGTGGTCAATTTGGTGATTTTATGCAAGGTGTAGAAAAGCAGAGAAATTTGGAGATACAGCTCATGAAGCTATTAAAATGTATGTCCATAAAAAGGTAAATAATATTTTGTGGCATGACTCATAGGATATGAAACTTGAGATAGAAAGATGTATCTGCATATATACTCCATAAGACCAGAATGGTAGTAAAATCTACTGTACTGGGGTCTAACATGGAAGTCAAGCTTGGAAACTTTGAACATCAGAGCAGAAGTATGCCATCCAACCCTTCAGGCCTGCTCCAATATTCAACAGTAATTTGCAAGATTATCCACGTTCATTGTCCCATATCCTTCAAACCCTCTAGCTCCCAGAACAGATACTAATTCTTCCTTGAATGTATTTAAAAATTTGGTTTCAACTGATTTCTGTGGCAAAAATTTCTACAGATTCATTCTTCTCCAGACATTTTTCCCCATCTCAGTCTTAAAAGCCATACCATTTATCCTTTGAATGTGACCTCCGCCACCATCTAATCTGTCCAATCTTGTTAGAACCTTGTAGTTTTCTCATAGATCACAGATCATCTTATAGATCAGTCTACTCAAACTTTATTGAAATCCTTCCTCAGAAAATGAGGCTAAAATTTTATAGCACTCACGCTGCTGTCTCACCAAGACCCTGTATAATTTCATCACTTTCTCAGGTCTTTTTATATAAAGGCCAGCATTCCACTTTCCACTGCCTTCTGGTTCTCCATACTTGCCTTGACTGATAGACAAGGGCACTCACACTTCATTGAACTTAACCCACCTTCCCTCCCATCTGAATCTATCATTCTTCAGATGATAATCTGCTTTCCCGGAGTGCACTAATCTACTTCATGCTGTAAATGCTATACATCTGTTCACTTCTTCAACTGAATCATACTGGAACTTCTCCTAATACTCCTCAAAGATCATCCTCCCACATCAGCCAACATTTCTCATTCAGTTTCAGTCCCTTACTACCGTCCCTATTCTTTAAAATTACATGCTAATCTCTTATGTAGGACCTTACTGAGTTTTCTGAAAGTTCATATACACCATTGTTGTTCAGTTGTTCTTCATCATCTATTCTGCTAGTTATATCCTCAGAAAATTACAGTGGATATGTGAAGCATGATTCCTCTTTTGCAAATCTGTGTTGCCTTCATCTGTTATCTTCATGCTTCTCCTGGTACTCCAATATTAAAATTTTTATATTGGGCTCTGGCATTTTCCCTACTATCAATGTCAGACTAATTGGTTCATAAGTGCTTGTTTATTTTAAAGTTTTTTTTTAAAATTTGGGGGCTGCATGAGTTACCCTCCAACCTATTGGAACTATTCCAGAATCTAAAGAATGTTGGAAATTGGCCAAAATTTCAATTATTTCTTAGGCCACTTCCTTCATTACTCCAGGTTCCAAGTGCTAAATTCAATGCAGATTCACTTAACATGCTGCTGAGATCAGAGAAAATAAAAAGAAATCTAAAGTAAAAAATAGAAGATATAAGGTTATTATTTATTTGCACAACTGGTATTGCAAAATGACTTAATAGAGATGCTTAAGTTTATGAAAGGAAGAGGCAATATAGGGTCAAAATGTATGCACAATCTCTTACGTTAGCTAGGGCATATCAGAGACTACAATTCAAGACCATTGGTTTAACATCCACATATGGGAATATCAATGTTTCCCGACATTTTCTGATGGGCTCAGCTTTTCAAACTCAAGTAGATTGCCTGGAGCTGAATGGAAAAGCGAAACTAGATATGGAATAGTTTCCCAAGAAATGATTCCTGTGTGTCAAGTGGGATTGGCATTAATGCAATTCACCAAATCAATCACAAAATTAAATGATTCAAAACTGAAAACACCAACATGCAATAGAAAAAAAGATATTGTTGCACTCTAATTGTTTACCAAACAGTGAATAAGTTCATAACTATGATTTTTCTGCACCTTGGGGCATGATGGTATAAAATGAATACTGAGCTAATTCTTCAGTTCTTACTGATCTCACGTCAAAATTATGTGATCACAATATCAAATAAATCACGGCATGGCAACATGTTAGGGGTCGTAAACACAAAATAATCTGCAGGTGCTGGGGTGAAAGCAACACTCACAACACGCTGGAGGAACTCAGCAGGTCGGGCAGCATCCGTGGAAAAGATCGATCAATGTTTCGGGCTGAAATGGCGACTGATCTTTTCCACGGATGCTGCCCGACCTGCTGAGTTCCTCCAGTGTGTTGTGAGTGCAGCATGTTGAGGGATTTGCACATTGGTTATTTGGTGGTCTTGTGTCTGTTTATACATATTTTGAAACATTGTATTATATTTATTTATTTTCTGTAAATGCCTGCAAGAAAATGATTCTGAAGATAGTATATTTTAACATACCATATACATATTTTGATAATACATTTATTTTGAACAATTGAACTTGAACTTTGGACTCCAGCTGGGAGACCTCTATTTTCAGACTCCTTGCACTGTTAAATCTCAGTGGATTATATTGTTAGCTTTAACTTTGTCATCGAAAGGGAGGGATGAAAATTTTCCTGGGACAAGACGTTCATTTTGTGAATTCAAATTCTCCAAATCGTAAACCCAATATGAAGCCTAAAATGTTGATATAGTGATATTTTAACCATAGTGGCACAAAGTGCAGATGCAAAGATGGAAATGGAATAATGAAACAAGCTCAGTAGTTAGAGAAATGGTATCTGAGATACAGTATGTGAACATTCTGGCAGATAAAGAAGGTGCAATGTAATTATTTATTTATCTGAAATCCTGGAGGATCATGTCCCAGTTGTGATGTTAGCAAACATCACTATTCCATCCTCCCAACAGAGACTGCACGAATTTACAGCACCAGTTTCAGAGTGAGCAAGGAGGGTGAGGAGAAATAAATGTTACCTTGGAGTAGAGATTGATAGGTTTGTTAATTTCTTTAGATCAATTACATTTAGTTATAAAATGTAAAAATAATGAATCTGCGTTCTACAAACCATGGCTTAATGTCTCCTGCTGAGTTTATTTCATTATTTCCTTTCCACCTTTGTATCTCCACTTGGTGCTGCCATGGTTAAAGTATCACTATATCAACATTTTGGGCTTTATATGATTTGGAGAATTTGAATTCACAGAACAAATATCTTGCCCCAGGCAGATCTGGAATGGGAGGAGCCAGAGCTGTTTATGGGTCTGTGCAACTTCTTCCAGTTCATCCACGAAAGTTTACGTCTCCTGTTCTCATGTCTCTTTTTTCCCTTTTCAAGATGGCTGGGGTCCTGTTGCTGTCCATGATTTACAGCTGCTCCCAAACTACGTTCTTCATGGGCGGTGCGTTATCGCTCTTGGAACTTGAGGAGCAGTCTGGTGCTTCAGTATCTCTGGGCGCATCTTGGACGACATGCACCTTCGGGGTGTGGACCTGTGAATGACCCGATTCCTTGCCAATGTCACTTACTGAAGATCAAAACATCGAGGCGGTAGGCGCAGCTGTCTGAGGCTGCTGCACTCAAGCGATCTCTCTCTTTCAGTGATGACACCGAGTCAGGTAAACTTGACTAATCAATGCTGCAGATTGTAACATTGAAACAGCAGGTTGTTGGCCTCTCCTCTCGCTATGGCAGGAGCAATATTTCCCTCTCCCTCGTTAGTGAGGGTAGCCAGTCTGAGATGTATTGGGAGAGACAGCAATTTTTTATGGACTATAGATCATGGACTCTGTGGGGCTTGCTATTGCTTGCATGATTGGTGATGGGAGAGTTGATGCTTTTGCTGGAGCAAGTGGGGGGAGGGAAGGGGGAGGGTTGATGTTTTTGCTGGAGCAAGTGGGGGTAGGGAAGGGGGAGAGTTGATGTTTTTGCTGGAGCAAGTGGGGGTAGGGAAGGGGGAAGGTTGATGTTTTTGCTGCTGTTTGTGCTTGGGAGGGGAGGAGGGCTTTGTGGTTCTAATGTTTTTCTGTCATTCATTCTTTGAGATCTTTCTCTCTTTTGTGGATGTCTGCGAAGAGTAAGAATTTCATGTTGTATACTGTATACTTATTCTGATCATAAATTGAACCATTGAAACATTGATAAAATTCTGTGACTGATGTTTTTATCTATAATATGCTACAAAGGCTGTTCTCTGCAAAGCAAAAGCATGAACAATCAAACTACTAGAGAATAATTCACAAATAGCAATAACTCAGAGTAATTTATTAGTTTAAAAGTGCTTGTATATCTCCTGTGTCATTTCTCCTTGTCATCACTGGTGATGTTGTCCCAAGTCTTGAGAAGGCTGCTTGGATATCGTGTATAGTGGGCAGAAAAGTATTGAAATATGCAGTTGAATCTCTGCTAGCTTATTCTTGCAATGTTATAGAGTCATGGAAGCAGGTGAAACTTCGGCAATAAAGAGTAAGGGCTTCATGATGATATAGATTTGGGCCTTGTGAGATTATTTGAACCTGGGATCAACTTTATCCTGAGCCTATACAATTGTGAGTCTATGCTGAATCCAACATGGTCTGTGTGGGCTAGTAGAGCCACTGACTCACAGCATCAGTGACCCAGATTCAATCCTGATCTCAGGTGCTGTCTGTCTGCGTGTTCTCCTTGTGACCAGGTGAGGTTTCTCCAAGTACTTTGCCTTCCTCCCACATCCCAAAGACAAGCTGGATGGTAGGTTAGTTAGTTAAAATGCCCCTTTTCTGCAAGTGAGTGGTGGAATCCAGAGGTAGCTAATGAGAATATGGGAACAACAACAAAGAAAGATTAGGTTAATGTAAGATTGTATAAATGAGTGGTTAATGTCTGGCATTAGCTCGATATGACAAAGGGACTGTTTGTTAAGCCCTTCAATGCATCTCTCTACCCAATCCACGAAAAATATTGTAATTCTTGTCATCTATGTCATTCAGGGACTGGAAGCCTCTTTTATTACTGAACAGGCCTTAGTTTTTCAGTGGGGTCTTTTGTCCACACATAGAACTTAGGTTACTGACCTCTGCAATTTTCTTCTTAGAGCTCCACTTTGCTGACGTTAACCTTGAATTAAAAATGTTTTGATTTGGCTTGGTGACCAGGATCTATCAGAATCAGATTTAATATCATCGGCATATGTCATGAAATTTGTTAACTTTACAGTAGCAGTACAATGAAAGGCATGATAAATAAATATAAAGAAAGAAACTGAGTTACATAATGTATATACGTGTCTATTAAATAGTTAGGTTAAAACAAGTAGTGCAAAATAACAAATAAAAAAGTAGTGAGATCATGTTGATGGGTTCAATGTTCATTTAGAAATCAGATGATAGAGAGGAAGAAGCTGTTCCTGAATCACTGAGTGTATGCCTTCAGACTTCTGTATCTCCTTCCTGACAGTAACAGTGTGAATTTAAAAATGCAAGCACGAGTAACAGTGTGAAGAGGGTATGTCCTGGGTGGTGGGGATCCTTACTGATGGATGCTGCCTTCATAAGGCACTGCTCATCGAAGGTGTCTTGGATACTACAGAGGCTGGTACACAAGATAGAGCTGACTAATTTACAACTTTCTGCAACTTGTTTTGATCTTGAGCAGTAGCCCCTCCCCCATACCAGATGGTGATGCAGCCAGTCAGAATGCTGTCCGCAGTACATTTGCATGGACCTTCACCAGTGTAGCCAATACATCAAAATATAATGTATTTCATGTAAACACGAGGAACTCAGCAGATGCTGGAAATTCAAGCAACACACATCAAAGTTGCTGGTGAACGCAGCAGGCCAGGCAGCATCTCTAGGAAGAGGTACAGTCGACTGTACCTCTTCCTAGAGATAATGTATTTCACATTGTGTTTAGTGGACTGGCGAACTCTGCGTAAGAAAATGCAAAATACTTGTTTTTAAAGCTGTTTAATGGTCTTGGACTGGAGTACATAGGAGAGTCAGTCGTTCTTGTTTTATAATCTTGCTTGAGCCCTCAGGTCTTCTTCCGTCAGTCACTTAAAATTAAACAAGCATTCTCAAAAGTTAATTGGCACATCATCCTTTTTTTATCAATGCTCCTAGGTGGTGGAATTGTTACATGGGGGCGCTGGAAGAGGGGGTGGACCCAAGTGCAAGACACAAACACAGCTTGTGAGGTTACCTAAAGTGACTAAATCGTTACAAGGAGAGTAAAGCAGAAGTGGGAATAGCGTAATGGACAAGAGCTCAGGCCCTGGACTAGGCTGGGACAAAGGGTCTGGGCTAGGACTCGGAACATGGATCTCAGAGCCGGGACATGGAACACGGACCTCGGAGCCAGGACTCAGAACACAAACCTCGGAGCCAGGACTTGATACTTGAAACTTCCAGAGCCAGGACTTGATACCTGAGACCTCCAGAGCCAGGACTTGATATTGAAACTTCCAGAGCCAGGACTTGGTACTTGAAACCTCCAGAGTCAGGACTTGATACTTGAAACCTTGGAGCCAGGGATTCTTCTTATTCACGGGACAGACTCAGACACAGGACGTAGAACACTGAGCTGGGAATTCTCCTTAGGCACAGGACGGAGTCGGGACTCTTCTTGATACAGGGTCAGGATCCTTCCAGGGTACAGGGGCAGGGCCCCTTTTAGATGCAGGACATAGATATGGAGACCACATGACGATGGGCAGTACTATAACTGGGCACAAGTACGCCCCAAGCAGCGGTGAGCTCTTGACTCACCCCGGCGGGTTAACTTTGACTGACCCCCTCTGGCAAGGGAAGGCGGCTTGCTTCGGGAGGAGACTAGACTTGCTCCGGCAAGAAACTTAGTTGGCTCCGGCCAGATGACACAGGCTCGCACTACCTTTGGTGACTTCGTTAACACTCTCGCGCCGAACGGTTGAAAGCCGGAGACTTATAAACTGTCAGTTCAGCCGAGAGTAAATTGTCTCTAACCACCAAGCCCGAGGGACATGGGAAAACAGGGAACCAAAGGGAAACAGGGAGTCAAGGGTCCGGATCATAACACAAACAAAGTTAATTTAAAGGGAACCTGATCCAGACCATGACAGGAATTCATTTACTTAAGCTATAAGGGATGCAGACTCAGTTGACATTATTAACTGCCAACTCAAAACCTATTACATAACCTCGCTTATAATCAACATCTTTTTGTCTTTAATTTTATACTTAACTTTATTTTCATGCTTGTTCCTTATCCCATTGTAAAGCACTTTGAACTACATCATCTGAGTGAAAAGTGCTCTATAAATACATTACGGCCTACAGGGACGAGGTCCAGCACCTGTCTGTGTGGTGTGCCAACAACAATCTGGCCCTTAACACCCAGAAGACCAAGGAGATCATTGTGGACTTCAGGCATGCCAGGAGTCACACTCACGTCCCCATCTACATCAACAGAACTGTAATGGAGCGTATATCAAGCTTCAAGTTCCTTGGTGTCCATATTTCCAAGGATCTCACCAGGTCCCTGAACTCCTCCATCCTGATCAAAAAGGCGCAACAGAGCCTTTATTTCCTGCGGAGCATGAAGAAAGCTCACCTCTGTCCCAGGATACTGATGGACTTTTACTGCTGTACCATTGAGAGTATACTCACCAACTGCATCTCAGTGTGGTATGGCAATTGTCCTGTATCAGACAGCAAAGCACTCCAGCGTGTGGTGAAAACTGCCCAGCGGATTATTGGCACCCAATTGCCCACCATTGAGAACATCTACCATAAACGCTGCCTAGGCAGGGTGAAAAGCATTATCAGGGATGCATCTCACCCTAACCGTGGACTTTTTACTCTCCTCCCATCCAGTAGGCATTACAGGAGCCTCTGCTCCCGCCCCAGCAGGCAGAGGAAGAGCTTCTTCCCTGAAGCTGTGACACTGCTGAACCTCTCATCATAGCGCTAAGCAGTATTGCATCCGTATTGTACTGTCTCGGTACTTTTATATTTGTGTGCTGTAGCACTTTTTTTCTTCACAGTTATTTTGTAAATAACACTATTCTTTGCATTTCTGGTCAGATGCTAAATGCATTTCATTGGCTTTGTATCTGTACTGGGCACAATGACAATAAAGTTGAATCTAATCTAATCTAACCTAATTTGTAAGGGGTTTCTTCTTTTATGTTACTACGAAGGCTAATAAAATGGCTTCTTTGTTATGCTATAATTAAATGGCTTTTCTGTAATAATAACTGTGACATAAGGAGTTCTCTCTCTCTCTCTCTCTCTCTCTCTGCTTGTTTGAGTTATATTATTCATAAGAGAGGGAGCGAACCATTTGGGATAGATGTTATTCTTTCTTGTGTGTCTGTAAGCTATTGCTTTTCACGGGCTTTGGGGCAGAAGGCGCAATAGGGACAGGGAGAGGAGATGCGATGCTGTAAGCTGGGCGGTGGAACAGACCCCGAGCAGGAGTCCGAGGTCCAGGATCTTTGGCGATGAGAGGAGGTGACGACAGACACACATGGAGCATCTAGTTGACCACCGTGGTTGGTCCCAGGCGGCAGGTCGAGGAGGTTGGAGGGGATCGAATGGTGGAAAGAAGACCCCGTTAATTGAGCTCCAACTGTGTGCACGAAGTTTGGCGCCTTTTACTTTCCTTTTATATTTTATCTCTATTAATTACATAGTTCCAGTAAGATCTATAAAGTGTAATCATTTAATCGCATGTGTTGTATGGTCTGTTATTTGGCGGGGTGGGGTACATCACACAGCATCCACACAAACTTGATCACCTCGTTTGGCTGAGGGCTGCTTCCCCCTAGATGGAAGCCAGCTGAGTGAGCCTGAGGCTTACCAGGGAGCTACACATTATTATTATTATTTTTATTATTATTTGTATATGGGCAATGGGATACTCTGACCACTGGAGACTAATTATGTTCCTTCCAGTTCTCTGACCTTAGCTGTCTCTGCCTCATTGCTAGACTTTTGCTTTCCATATGCTTTTAAAAAAATCCATACAGTGGATATGGATTTATTCTCTGAACTGAGAAGACATTTAAGTACCAACTACATTGGCCAATCTGGAATCACATGTGAGTCAGATCAGATAAGGACAGCAGTTTGACGAAGATGAGAAAATTTGCAGAAGCTGAAAATCCAAGCCACACATACAAAATACAGGAGGAATCCAGCAGGCCAGGCAGCATCTATAGAAAAGAGTAAACCAGTAGACATTTCAAGCTGAAGCCCTTGATCAGGACAGCAGTTTGCCTTCCTGAAGGAAATTAGTTTAACTAGTTGGGTTTTCCCATCAGTCCAGTTGTTTCGCCAATGCCACTTCCTCACTGTTCTCAACTACTCTTGGAGTATTACTGAAATCAATGGCATACAACAGGAATTTCCCTTTCTCCATATAAGCAAGCTACCATTTATCTTGCGGAAGAGATTGTTCACATGTGGTGTTATGATAGAAACCACTACTGTTGTACTGGATTACAATTGCTATGCCAGAAACAGTCCTTTGCATATGATAGTTGTAAAACCATATAAACACCTCACTGTGGGGTGCACTTTTCCAATTTTTTTGTTTGTTTTTGGGGAGTGGTAAAGAGTTTGTGAAATTGAAACTATGCAGAGTAATCACCATATGAGTTTGATTTGTGGATAAAGAAAAATATTTAAATGATCTAAAAAAAACCTAGTGAGTACATTAAACTCTTTAAACAATGCCAGCTGCAGTGAACTTGTCCTTTGCTTGAAAATTACCAGTGCTCAGGAAAGAAAAGAATTGTGCTTATGAAAACATAGCCATTGGCGGGCTATTGAACATGGAACAGGAAGCTTAATGCTCATTTACGTGCTCGTAACCATCACTTCAATGCTGCCCACCAGAATGCAGGAAAAGAGAAACCTGCAGCCGAGTCTCTAAATTGGTTTCTTCAAAATTCACTTTCTTGAATTTAAGTGTAATTCATCTGGACAGAGACAGCAATTTGTGTTTGTAAGTCCATGTGCTTTTTCATCCCAATATTTCCTCTCTGTGTATGAAGATTACCCTCTAGGCAGGAATACAAAGCAACCAAACAGACATTTGATTGCATAAAATCCCAGATGGTAACTTTATGTTTTTTTTAAGTTTAAATTGTAGTCTGGGGACATAGTTTAAAAATATTTATAAAAATGAATACGCTGCAATTCTAGCTGAGATACAGCAGTGGGTTGAAGCTAAAAAAAAACATTGCTGTTTGAATTAGACCCTTGTACTATCATCTTATAAGTACTCACAAGATACGGCTCTGTTTAAGGTAGGCAGTTTTTACTTAACCCTAGTTCTCTGCCAGAATGGAAAACACTTCATGCAGATAGACCTGGGTAATATCATGTGTGTTCAGGGCATTACCACATGTTCCTTCAAAGACAATAAAACTAAAAGGAAATAATCTGAAGACAGGGAAAGCAATTGTCAACATTTCCATTTCCAGGGCCTCTTTCTGAGCTTCCATCACTGACGTGCAGAAATCCAGAGTGCATTGGAAGCAGAAGTCCCATTAGCTTCGTGGTGGGATCAAAGTATTAGATCTCATGGCTCGTAATGCATGCTCTGTTTGAGAAAGTAGCTTGAAAATTCATGCTTATAGAATTGAACTTCATATCAAAACTTGAGGGAGAGAGAGTTTAAGGGAGCTACCATTCTGCTTCCTCAAGCCCACATTGTGTGAGCCTCAAGTGCAAAACTTCACCCAGGGATTCACCACATGAATTTCATATGCCCAAGAGAAACAAAGTACCACTTTTAATTTCCACTTTTAAAAGCCAAGAATGGTCATTTCTAGCACAACGAGAGGCTTAGAATAATTTAGAGCTTCTTGGCACTTAATGACTTCTCCTACATTTACAATCCACAACTTAACTATACATGTCAGAATAAAAACAGTAAATTCAGGAACAATTTAGAGAACGCAGCAATTTGAATGCAGCAATTCAGTTTGAAGACCTTTAATCAGAATTGAGAAAAGGAGGTCAATTTAAACAGATCTTAGGGCCCCTTCGCTTCTTTCTGGAACAAAGACACAACTAGCTCCCCTCCCACCAACACTCTATTCCCCCAACAGAATTTGTTCATATCCTCAACAACTTTCTCTTTCAATTTTTCCTACTTTTGACAAATCAGAGGTGAATCCATGGTACTCAATTGGACCCAAGGTTTGCTTGCCTTTGTGTTGGGAACATGGATAGGTGTTTGCTCTAAATCTACTCTGGCACTCCTCCCAAGCAACTTCTGCACTACATCAATTACTGCAGTGATGCTGCTTCCCACGCCTTTGCAGAAATCATCAATTTTAATACAGTTGTCGCTGATTTCTACCCAGCCCTCAAATTCATTATTCTTGATATTTTTTTTTACTTTTTCCAGATATTGCTGTCTCAACTTCAACAGACAAACTAGTCACCAACATCTACCATAACCCCAAGGACCAATGAAGCTACCTCAACTACAACCCCTCTCATCCTCCCTCATCCCTATCATATTCATTCTCAAATGAGGCTTTCCACTCGAGGTTTTCTGAAATATTCTCCTTTTCAGTGAAATCTGGCTTCCCCTAGTATGTGGAGTCCTCACTTGCTCAGTGCACTCAGTTTCCTGGATGTCTTTGCTCAACATCCTTCATCTAGATAGAACACAAATAAAGTTCACTTGGACTCCCTCTTTCACTCCACAGGCTTCTGCATCCAACACATCCTTCATCACTACTTCCAGCTCCAATGTGATCCCATCACTAGTTATATCTTTCCCTATACCCACCCCGCACACCTTGCTCTGCTCAGAAGCCACCCCTCAATGAAAGCAAATATCAATGATGAAATTCAACATTACTCCCAACGTACCAGAGAATGAATGTTTGTAAATCAAGACTTTAAACCCAGTACAAAGTTGATTTAACATAGATCCACGATCCCTGCCTTCTGTGACCTGGTATCTACATCAGGCACCCTAATAAATTGGAGAAGTACAACCAATGGTATTCCTCCAAATCCATTGGCAGAAAAAGAAAACTATTGTCCATGTCCTCTCTCATGCAACCTTCACAGCACTAAGACAGTAATTACACTCAGCTGGCTTGAATAGACTGGCCATTTCAGACTGTGCACACCAGCTGTGTAGTGAAAAAGACACAACAGCACCTCTTTCACCTCAGACGGTTGAGGAAGTTTGGTATGGACCCCCAAATCCTATGAACTTTCTACAGGGGCACAATTAAGAGCACCCTAACTGGCTGCATCACTGCCTGGTATGGAAACTGTACCTCCCTTAAAATCGCAGGATTCTGCAGAGAGTGGTGCGGACAGCCCAGCACATCTGTAGTTGTGAACTTCCCAAGATTCAGGACATTTACAAAGACAGGTGTGAAAAAAGGGCTCAAAGGATCATCGGGAATCTGAGTCACCCCAACCACAATCTATTCCAGCTGCTATCATCTGGGAAACGATACCGCAGCATAAAAGCCAGGACCAACGGGCTCCGGACAGCTTCTTCCACCAGCCCATCAGACGGATGAACTCACACTGATTTGAGTGTATTTCCATGTTATGTTGACTGTTCTATTTATTATAAATTATTATAAATTACTATGATTGCATGTTGCACATTTAGACGGAGACATAACGTAAATATTTTTACTCTTCATGTATGTGAAGATTATAAGAAATAAAGTCAATTCGATTCAATTAATTTCATGAGCATTCCCAACACTGGATTCATGGAACAGACACAGTCTCTATCAACTCCATCATGGCAAGAGAATACCAGATGCAAAGAGGAAAAGCTTCAAAGATGTTCTCAAAGCCTCAGTGAACAAATGTGACAAGACCAATAAACTGGGGATTCTTTGCTTGTGATTGCTCAAAATAGTAAAGGATTCTGGGTGACATTGAGAACTTTGGGTCTATTTGATGGGAATACGTAAAGGTCCAACATAAACAGCAGAAAACATTGCACTGCTCACAAACACTCTACACTGCCGTGGATGTACTGTCCCACCTGTGGCTAAGTCTGCAGCTTTCACTTTGACCTCATCGGACACACCAGAAAAGGAGGGGAAAGAATCACCCTGTCTGAGAGATAAAAGAAGATCATTATAGCAGATGTAGAAGGAGAATTGGGTATAATCAATGGAAGTAGAGATATTGAAACCATGCCTGACAACCGGTGAACTGCAGATGCAAAAGAAAAAGGCAGATAGAGATAGTTCATTACCAGTCATTGAAGGCTTGAAATAAAGGACTATACATGTAAGAGAGTTAGAACAAAGAGAAAAAATAAAGGTTGTATTTATATATCAATTTAGAACTTCTGGATGTCCAAAAGCATTTTTGTGATAATACTTAAAAAATAAATACTAGTTGTGCACAGGAACGTCTCCTCTTCCTGGATTTATGAAATGGAAATCATGTTAGAGTAATCCACAAATTTCTTTGTGGACTTAATGAGCAATATAAATAAGCAGCAACCAAGAAATATGATTTTCAATAAGGTTCAATTCAAGCTACTCAAAACAAGCGGAACGGAGGGTATTACAGGGACTTGGATTTAAAATTGCATACCAGACAAATCAAATCAAATAAACAGTTCAAGTTGTTAGGCTGTGATATTTTTTTGTACACTGTTTCTCAAGTCTTCATTTTTCTGACATCAACATAAGTTACAAGGGAGTGAATTAGCATTTGGTTTTGTAGCACTCTGTTATTGCTGGACTTGGTTATCAGCTCAGATATTAGTGTCCAAGTCTCTGGAATATGAATTCCAGAAACAACAATCTGGTTTGCTCTCAAATGCCTCCTTTGTTCGTTGGGAATTAGAAAGGGACATGCAGTGAACAAATAAATAATGAAAATATCTTCTGATGCAGGACGAGAGATTGGCAACAATAATAAAGAGAGGTAATTCAGTTCAGTTCAATTCTGGGTTCAATTTTTGAGCTTGGGTTTTGTAGGAGCAAACTAAAAGATCTCACTGATTTGGCGTTTGCAATAACAGGTAATATATTAAAAATTGCTGTGCTCCAGGAGACTAGTCAAAGCAGTACCCGATCACCAATTTAGTATCACATTTACATTCTCATTTTATGAGTTTATCAGTAAAACAATACTCTGAAAGCACAATGGTGAGTTAATTAAGTAACAACAAAGTCCTGATTACAGATTAAAATGATTGTCCACAGGTCTAATAGTAAATCCAAGTTTCTATTACAACAATGGGTGCTCACTATAAGATAATTGATGAAACTCTTGAACCTCGGATCTCATTACTGTTGCATTCCATGACTCTACTTCGAGGCTTTGTCCACAGTTCCCTGTAACCACATAAGCACAATTATCTTCCCTATTTACCAGTTACTACCCATCACTATCCTTCCCCATACAAAAGATTTTAAGGCAGAAAATATTCCAAAGAATTACCATGGGAATTGTTCTTGAGTTACAACTGTACATGATACTGCAAGAAATGCAATATCATGTAAAAAAAACTCTGACACAGGAGGTACTGCAGATGCTGGAAATCTAGAGAGATACGCACGATGTGCTGGAGGAGCTCAGCAGGTCAGGCAGCATCTACGGATGGAAATAAACAGCAGACATTTTGGGTCAAGATCCTTCATCAGGACTGACCCCATCCTAAGTTTAAATTTACACAAACCCCATTCTCCAGAAATAACTATCACTTTCATTGCCAGTCGATGTTCCCTCCCTATCCACAAGTTATACGCCTCTTTACCTGCTCTAGGCTTATGCTATTCTTTTTGCATAATTTAATTGATATGGAAGGCATGCAAAAGAGCTTAACCTGAGTAAACTGATGCAGTTGTGGCCTAGTATCTTGGAGTGTAATGGCTGAATGACCCTCCGGTACCAAGGAAAAACTAGGCAATGCATATAAAATAAAGAAACACAATTTCTGTTGTTTCCTTCCCAGTTCTGATGAAGAATCTTTGGCCTGAAAGATTAATTCTGTATTTAACTTCCCATGGAGGTGACCTGACATATTGAGTATATGCAGCATTTTCTGTGTGTTTTTTATGATGAAGCCCCAGCTCTGTATAGCACAGAAATATTATTGATCAGCACTTCTAGGAAAACCAACATCACCATCTGCTTGAAATATTTTATCAGTGAAAATGATGCTATATATTTGTGTATTGACCTCTCATCTTCAGCTGAGCAAGCAGGACAACTTCAACAATAAACAAACAATAATGCTGGAAAAGTGCTGGAGGTCAGACAGTATCTATGGAAAGAGAAATAATCAATTTCTCAGGTCTATGACAACTTAATCAAAAGTGGGGGTTCTGAATGTTCGTTAGAAATGGCCACTCTGAACATTTTGGGCAATACACTCAAAATGCTGGAGATACTCAGCAGGTTAGGCAGCATCTGTGGAAGGAAATAAACAACTGATGAGACCCTTCATCAGGATTGGAAAGGAAAAGGACTAATGCCAGAATGGAGAGTAGCAGAGGGAGCACAAACTGCCAGGTGATAGGTGAGACCAGGTGAGAGGGAAGTGGGTGGGAAGGGGGAACTGAAATAAGAAGCCGGGAGGGGATAGATTGAAGAGGTAAAAGGCTGAAGAAGAAAGAATCTAATAAGAGAGAACAATGCATTATAGGAGAAAGGGAATGAGGAGAGGGAACCAGAACAAAGTGATGGGCTAGTGGGGAGAAGGGGTTAAAGTGTAACTAGAATGGGGAATGGAGAAAAGGGAAAAAGGAGGGAGGAATAAGAAAATGCTGTACAAGAAGTTAGAGAAATTGATATTCATAGGCCCAGGCTGTAGGCTACTCAGATGAGGTGTTGATCCTCCAACCTGGGTTTGACTCATTTGTGGACAGACATCTCAGAATGGCAATGGGAAGTTGAACTGAAATGGGTAGCCACCGAGAGACTCTGCCATTTGCAGTGGTCGGAGTGAAGTTGTTCAACAAAGCAATCCCTCAATCTGCGTCAGGTCTCACTGATGTAGCGGAGGCCACAGTGGGGGCACTGGATGACCCTAACAGTCTTGCAGTGAAGTGACACCCCACCTGGAAGAACTGTTTGGGGCCCTGAATGTTGGTGAGGAAGGAGATGTAGGAGCAGGTGTAGTACTTGTCCTGTTTGCAGGGATAAATCCCAGTGTGGAGGGACAACTGGACAAGGGAGTCATGGAGAAAGCAACCTCTACGGAAAGGGAAGGGTGTGTTGGGAGGGAAAGACATGCTTAGTGGTAGGATCCTGGTGGATATGGTGGAAGTTACAGAGAATGACATGCTGAATATGGAGGTTTGTAGGGTAGTAAGGAAGGACTATTTCAGAGGATCATTATCATTTTCATTTCATTTCATTATTATCCTTTCAGAGGATCAGTCCTGGATCTGACACATAACTGCCATTACAAACAATGCATGGCAATGCCTCTACTTTCTTAGGAGTTTTCAAGGATTCAGCATGTCAACTAATACTTTGACAAACTTCTGTAGATGCGCAGTAAAGAGTATATGGACTGATATGGAAACATTGATGCCCATGAATGGAAAAGCCTACAAAAAGTAATGGAAACAGCCCAGTCTATTGTGGGTAAAGGCTTCCCCACCATTGAGCCCATAGAAAACTACATAGAAAACTAGGTGCAGGAGTAGGCCATTCGGCCCTTCGAGCCTGCACCGCCATTTATTATGATCATGGCTGATCATCCAACTCAGAACCCTGCACCAGCCTTCCCTCCATACCCCCTGATCCCCGTAGCCACAAGGGCCATATCTAACTCCCTCTTAAATATAGCCAATGAACTGGCCTCAACTGCTTCCTGTGGCAGAGAATTCCACAGATTCACCACTCTCTGTGTGAAGTTTTTCCTAATCTCGGTCCTAAAAGGCTTCCCCTTTATCCTCAAACTGTGACCCTTCGTTCTGGACTTCCCCAACTTCGGGAACAATCTTCCTGCATCTAGCCTGTCCAATCCCTTTAGGATTTTATACGTTTCAATCAGATCCCCCCTCAATCTTCTAAATTCCAACGAGTACAAGCCCAGTTCATCCAGTCTTTCTTCATATGAAAGTCCTGCCATCCCAGGAATCAATCTGGTGAACCTTCTTTGTACTCCCTCTATGGCAAGGATGTCTTTCCTCAGATTAGGGGACCAAAACTGCAGACAATACTCCAGGTGTGGTCTCACCAAGGCCTTGTACAACTGCAGTAGTACCTCCCTGCTCCTGTACTCAAATCCTCTCGCTATAAATGCCAGCATACCATTCGCCTTTTTCACCGCCTGCTGTACCTGCATGCCCACTTTCAATGACTGGTGTATAATGACACCCAGGTCTCGTTGCACCTCCCCTTTTCCTAATCAGCCACCATTCAGATAATAATCTGTTTTCCTATTTTTGCCACCAAAGTGGATAACTTCACATTTATCCACATTAAATTGCATCTGCCATGAATTTGCCCACTCACCTAACCTATCCAAATCACCCTGCGTCCTCTTAGCATCCTCCCCACAGCTAACACTGCCGCCCAGCTTCGTGTCATCCGCATACTTGGAGATGCTGCATTTCATTCCCTCATCCAAGTCGTTAATATATATTGTAAACAACTGGGGTCCCAGCACTGAGCCTTGTGGTACCGCACTAGTCACTGCCTGCCATTCTGAAAAGGTCCCATTTATTCCCACTCTTTGCTTCCTGTCTGCTAGCCAATTCTCCATCCACATCAATACCTTACCCCCAATACCATGTGCTTTAAGTTTGCACACTAATCTCCTGTGTGGGACCTTGTCAAAAGCCTTTTGAAAATCCAAATATACCACATCCACTGGTTCTCCCCTATCCACTCTACTAGTTACATCCTCAAAAAATTCTATGAGATTCGTCAGACATGAGGAACACTGAGCACTGTTACAAGAAAGTAACATCCATCTTCCAGGACCCTCTCCATCCAGGCCATGCTCTCTACTCATTGCTGCCAGCAGAAAGGGGGCACAGGAGCTCAGGTCCCACACCAGAACATTCAGGAACAGTTATTTCCACTCAACTATAATGTTGTTGAATCTATTGCTGCGATGAGGCCACACTTAAGTTGGAGAAACAACACCTTATATTCCACCAGGGAAGGCTCCAACCTGACGGCATGAACATTGATGTCTCAAACTTCCAGTAATGCCCCCCCTTCTCCTTCACCATTCTCCATTCCCATTTCACTCTCTCACTTTTTCTCCTTACCTGCACATCACCTCCCTCTGGTCTTCCTCCCCCTTTCTTTTCTTCCATGGCCTTCTGTTCACTTGTATCTGATTCCCCCTTCTTCAGCCTTCTATCTCTTCCACCAATTGACTTCCCGGTTCCTTACTTCACCCCTCCCCTTCCCCTGGTTTCACCTATCACCTACAACCTTGTACTTCTTCCTCTCCTCCCCCACCTTCTTACTCTGACTTCTTATCTCTTTTTTCCAGTCTTGATGAAGGGTCTCAGCTCAAAACATCAACTGTTTACTCTTTTCCATAGATGCTGCCTGGCCTGCTGAGTTCCTCCAGCATTTGGTGTGAATTACTTTGATTTCCAGCATCTGCAGATTTTCTT
The DNA here is from genome assembly GCF_030028105.1 of Mobula birostris. Taxonomy (NCBI): domain Eukaryota; kingdom Metazoa; phylum Chordata; class Chondrichthyes; order Myliobatiformes; family Myliobatidae; genus Mobula; species Mobula birostris. The sequence continues at coordinate 207,033,494 of NC_092371.1, read as the reverse complement.
TTGTTTATTTATTTATTTTTCCTCTATTTGTATTTGCACGGTTTATTGTCTTTTGGACATTGGTTGTTTGTCCATCTTTGCTGTGTGTGGTTTTTAATTGATTTTATTATTATGTTTATTTCCATTTGCAGTGAAGGCCCTTAAGAAAACGAATCTCAGGGTAGTATATGGTGACATATACGTACTTTGATAATAAATTTACTATGACTTTGACAAGCTGAGCTCTATCCTTGTTATGATGGTGGGAGGATGAAGCGAGGGCAGATGTGCAGGAAATGAAAGAGATGTAGATGAGGGTAGCATTGATGGTGATAGAAGGGAAATCAGGTTCTTTGAATAATGTGGACATAAGACCATAAGATGTAGGAGCAGAATTAGACCATTTCTCCCATGAGTCTGCTCCGCCATTTCATCATGGCTGATCCATTTTTCATCTCTGCCCAATTTCCTGCCTTCTCCCCACATCCCTTCATGCCCTGACCAGTCAAGAATCTATCAAACTCTACCTTAAGTATACTGTACATAAAGACTTGGCCTCTACAGCTAGCAAAGAATTCCATGGATTTACCACTCTCAGATGTAATAGAATAGAAAGCTTCATTCTGAGAACAGATGCAGTGGAGATGGAGGAACTGAGAGAAGGGAAAAATGTTTTTATAAGTGACAGGGAGGGAAGAGGTATAATCAAGATAAGTGTGTGTTGGTAGGTTTGGAAAAGATGGAGTTTGTCTCCATAGATAGAGACAGAGAAATTGAGAGAAGTGTCAGAGATGGACCGAGTAAATTATCCTTTTTCTTCCTTAGACTCCCAGTCCATTTCATTCTTTATATTACCCTCAAGAAAGATTCTGTAATTGTTTCTTTATGCTGTTTGCTCTAACTGTTTCTCTTTCCTGTTGCCCTTGTAAAGTTACAAAGTTAATTTTTCAGGCTCTCTCTTGCTGAATTGTACCCAAAGCTCCCAACTCTGTCATGTTATTTATTGGTAAGTCTTGACAAGATAATTTCGGTGACATTCAGTACAGCATAGAAAAAATCGAATCATACACCACAGAAATGGGCTCTTTTGGTCCACGTCGGTCCATGCTAACTGTAATTCCTTTCAACACTAATCTTATTTGCGTGCATCAGCTCGAATTCCTCTATATCTTTTAATATGTTATCTTCAATTACTGAAAATTTGCTTCAATTCTCCCTTGCATTAATCAAAAAAGGTCTAAAGATTGTAGATTTTTTGATCTCTTTAGTATGACTATCTATTCACTATCCATGATTTTATATGCCATATTCGTAGCTGTTGAAAATTACTTTGATACTGGGTTCAGTTGTCCCTTTGAGATTTTCAGAATACCGGTATAGCATATCTCGTTTGTATTTTGTGGTACTAGTTACACACCAATGTCACTTGCGTCTCTGGTTTATATTACTTTGCTATTTGGTGTGTCATTTTTCTCTTTTCTGTGTCCTTCCACTGGAACTCAAGAACATGGTTCACCTCCAGGGACATTACTAGACATTACATATACAAGGAAAATGGCTAATTCCACATGGATCTCTGACATATCCATTCTGTCAACTGCTTGTCATAATTGCTACTTCACTGTGAAAATCCCATTCTGCATTTCCTTCACATTAGATCACTTTCTGCTTCTATCAGCAAATTCGTAAACTTAATATCAATGTATATCTAAAGCTTTTTTTGTGTTCGTTTCTACTTCCATGTGTAAATAAAGGAGTGTAATCACAATAGAATACTTTTTGGAAGATAGACAGATGTCATCTATACCAGTTAGCCCATCCTCACCTACATATGTAAGCCCATTTACTATAATTTGTAGTACCCAATAGAAAAGTATATTGTCACAGGGAGAAGCTCTGCACAGAAAGTAGCAGATGTCAGAATGGGAACCAGTTCACAGAAGTTCTACTCACTGCCCCACTTTGCTGGTGAAAAGATGAGGAAGTAAAGTATGCACTAGAGTTGTATGGTTGAATACAGCAGCAAGCCACACAACTCCACATATACCATAGTACGTTTGCATTGGCTGGGAATTGGATCTGGATGAAACTTTACATCTCATTTGATTATTGTATCATTTCTTAATGCATGTATGCATTTCTAAATGACAATAAAAGAGGACTGAGTGTTCTCATAATCTAATTATCTATACTATTAATATTAGCTCTTTCTGCTTCTTATACTTCTCAATTTTTATTCTTCTTGTTCTGATTTCTTTGTCATTTATTTTTACACAAATGAAGACTCTCTTCACTTAACTTTTGATATATTAAAATTTTAAAAATCTTGCGCTTTTAAACGATCCAAGAAAGCAGCACTTAACAAAAAGAGCCTGTCCTCTGATTTCAATATGTATTCCTTTATTTCCAAGTGTGGTGCCATTCTTAATAAATATTAGTGCAGTTTGACTTACAACACATTTCTTTTGTATCACTTGGGGCAGGGCTATCACTGTCAATAGTGAGAATGTAGCACATGGATGATAAATGCTAAGATCAGCTCTCTGCTATGTTGTGGATGTGAATTATGATTTGAAATAGCTTCGGCATCTGCAGCTTGTTCTTGAGGAAAGAATTGCCTTGCGTAGTGTAGGCGTTCCTGTCTTCAGGGATTGCTGTTGCTGTTGCAGCTGCATCTGCTAACAGCCACACCCACGGTGAGCTGCCAAAGGTGGGAGAGGGAATACATGCTACATTACTCTCAAACATGCACATTTTCCTTCCACTAATTTAATGAAAGGTTTGAAGCAAACTAAAAACACTTTACGTCATTTGACTATAAAAAAAGCAACTATTGAGCACGTAATATTTCATTCATTATTGCTGAGGGAAATATCATCATTAACACTTTCCTCAGAGGTAAAATCACAAGCCTCTGGTATTTTTGTGCATACTTTATTTCGGTAGTCATCATCCTAAAATTCTCTGGGTCTCCAGTGTTTTTCTCTTACAGCTACTTGTTTTACATGCAGAAATCATTATGGAGCCTACATCTAGCATGACTACAACAAGCTTCCTCAACTTTGTTTAAATTGCTACAACTTTAGTTCAATACCATATTTTGTTTTGAAAACTGAAATATAATTGAAAATCCATTGGATCAAAATAACCTGATTATTGAAAGGATACTTTCAAAGTGTGAAGGTACATCACCTGTACAGTCAGCAACCCTTTTAGTTTATAATATAGAACATACGGAGCTTGTGAGGTAATAGTGTTGCATTTCCTTGTGTTAACCTGGATCATCTGTCAGTTAATTGTTTGTTTATAAATGATTCCTATAATGAGCAAAGTGGAGACTTCTTATATCATCTACAAATGAATATTTTTAATTAGCATTTCATGCAACTGGAACATGTTAAATATTTAGACATAAACCTGGCAGCTGATACTGTCTTTCATATGATATTCATTACTGGTTTTCCAAGTTATTTTATCTGCACAGATATCAGTGTTTATATGTGCACTTCATTTCTTATGAAGTAATTTCTAACTCAAACAATTGTGTATATGGAAATGTTTTATGACTTAAGCCATACTGAACTCTTTTATTCTTCAATTTTCCCAAGGCTGCAACTCATATTTTACATGGAACCAGGTGCTTCTGTAAGCTCAGTGGGATTCAAAAGCATAAAATACATAGTGAATAGAAAAAAAATCTCTATAGAAATCTTAAAATTAGATTTGGTTTTGAATAGAAATATCCACCAAAAAATCCTGACTCTCTCATGTTGTACTCCTAAAATGAAAGCTAGCATTGTTCCTTTTTGGTCTGTTCCCAAGCACCATCTTCCACAGTAATTTGGCAGTACAGGTTGAACACCCCTTATCTGTAATTCCAAAATTGGAAAATCTCTGAAATTCAAACTCATCGCACATTGGAAAATTCCACAAGGCATTGGGAATGTTCCCAGGTGATGTGCAGATCTTTCAGCATCAGAGACAGTTCTGAGAAGTGACCTCACTATTGTAATAAACAGCAGTTAATGAAAAATAGGAAAACACTGCATAAAGCAAAAAAAAATCTCAATCATGTATTGAAAGAAAACATTTGAGAGCGTTGGAGTAAACATGTGCAGCTTAATGGCGCGCTGATCATGAAACAAGGAAAGATCTATCATAAAGAACGTAAAATTAAAGGTAATTGTGAATAATTAATAGGCTGGTTGCATAAATTTAAGTAAAAAGGTGGTATTACATTTCTAAAGATTTAAAAAATGTTAAAGATAAAGCGTCTGTTGATCATTAAGCATTGATTAGTTTGCAAAGATTGTCGCTGATGAAAATCTAACACCAGAACAAGTCTACAGTGCTGATTGTTTTTATATCTTACATAAAACCTTAAAAAGTAGTAAAATACAAACACAGTGTACTGTAACCTTTTAACTAAAACATGGCATCGTGGGTAGAGACTGAAAGCCTGGTGTTGTCTGTTGTTGTTCAACAGCTGATTCATCTTTTCACCCGATGCTGCCTTGTTGCTTTTGTCACCCTGCACACGCTGTATTTTCATTATATTAATAGTATGTAATATTTTTTACTGTTACATATATATGTGTGTGATGAACAAGTGTAAGACAAAGACATAAGCACATAAATTCAGAGTTGGTTATGATGGCGACCCCAAGCAATCTCATTATATGTTCCAAAATCAAAAATCAGGAAGTATTTCTGGCCCCAAACATTTTGGAAAAGGGGTACTCAACATGTACTTTTGACAGAGATTTCTGAAATAAACTTCTCACACATAACTAGATGCTGAAGATTATATATTTTACGTTGCCAGTTAAAAGATTTCTAAGGAAACAGGCCTGACAAAATCAAGCTATTGCCATCTTCTTCAATGTCACTCTGCACTAAATACTGATTGTGATTTGTTGGAACTGGTTAGGATCAAATCATGGGGTATTTAGTGATTTCTAATCAAGTTCTACATTTACTAAGCTATTGTGTTTAAGATTTGCAGAAAAATGAAAATGATTAAGTATTATAATAAGTAAAATAAAAATCGAAAATGAGGAGAGGAGATGATTTTTGGGTGGACTTGTAATCAGTTCAGGATCTTCCTTCAAAAAATTATCCTTCTGATTTATATGTTTGAAGGGCTGAAAACATATTTGCACAGTTCTTTTTTGGGTGAATACTCCCGATGCAGTACTGGGAGTGTAGGTCAAAAATATAAAGGTGATTTAGCTGTAGTTCATGCTACTGCTTAATATGGTTCCGTGACAGTAGCCTAATCGTGATTTGTCTTATATCACATCCTTTTTTCTTTCAACCTCTAACTGCAATGCCAATTACAGAATGTTCTGAGGTGTACACATCAGAAACTCATAGTATGCAGGTCATGAGTTTCCATTGAATAATTTTAACAACAGATAACTGTCAGAGCCAGATCCATGATTTCCAGCTAAACATTCCCAGTGGGAGAAACCATGCCAGGAGCATGCATTTGAAAATCGGCCTGTTGAATTGCTTTGTATTATATCTAGTTAACTGAATCACATGGAACTAGACAAACTGCTTTCAGCATTTGCTAAGAAAAGAAACAAAGATTTTATGTTTGACAATCTTGCCAGAAGGCACCATCAACATTAGCAAAACCACACCCAGGCCATCTTGCTTCTCCCTTCTTCAATTCAAAAGCCTGAAGATCCAATATGTACCACCAGGCTCAAGGGCAGCTTCTATTATAAGACTATTAAATGATTTCCTAGTATGACAAGGTAGTCTCTTAACTCACAATCTACCTCATTGTAGCCCCCTGGCCACCCTCAGGGTCGCTCGGCTCGCTGTCGTCTAGGGAAACAGCCTCGGCCCCGCCAAACTGGGTAATTCGTTTGTGTGGATGCTGTGTGAGGTACCCCACCCCGCCCAAATAACAGACATTACACCAGATGCAATTAAATGATTTACAGTTTATAGATATTACTGGAACTATATAATTAAAAGAGAATAAAATATAAAAGGAAAATAAAAGGCGCTACACTTATCAAAGTTCAATCTCTTCGTGCACAAAAACCGTTGGAGCTCAAGGACCTTCTTCTTCACCCTGCGACCCCTTGGACCACCTCGACCGGCCGCCTGGGACCAACAACGGTGGTCGACCAGACGCTCCACACGAGTCCGTCTCCGTCTCCTCGCCGAACGTCCCGCTCGGGGTCCGACCCCGTTAGCGGACTCACAGCACCTGGTCCATCCTCTGTCTCGCTCTCCCGCCTTCTCCCCCAAAACCCCGCGCATACAGTATCTTCCAATACACCAAAACCACAACAACTATCCCAATTGGTTAATAGCACCCTCTTAGCACCCTCTAAACCACAATAAGCTGCTAGCGCAAACTTCCTCAACGTTAAAGCACAACAAAGCCGCATTCCCCAGATTAACATAACAAAAACGCCATTTTAATTAGCCTCCGCAGTAACATAAAAATCGAAACCCCCTTACATCATTATGATCTTTTAGCTTTTTTAAAAATCTGGACTGAACTTCTGCTGTGGCTGTTACCCTTATTCTGCTTTGTCTTTGTTTTAAATTTTCTTTTCCTCAATGCACAAAGTAAATAGCAAGTCCTTAAACTATAGATGTATCATGATTTAAGGATAAGATTTCGTATGCAAATTTGGTAGACAGTTTATCAAATGTATCTTATCAAATTTTCGGGAGACTTGGAGTAGTAGTGATGATTTTGAAGAGAGACGTATTCCTTTATTTTGCCTTATTTGCTCTTTCATGCAATTTCAGAGTCAAAAGTGATTTGAAAATTCAGTAACTAAAACTGAAGTAAGAATTAAAACATGAAAAGTGCTTTGCATTGTAATCAATAACCTACATATCAAATGTAAGACAAGCACTTAGTGACACATGCACCTCCCAAACCATCAACAAATCCAATCATCCAAATGGCTACTGCCAACATTGTCTGCAGATCTCCTCTATTGTGGATTGCATACTGTAAATACAGACTAGGAGATGTGATATTAATTTCCTTCAATTACAGTAAGGCAGGCTCTAAACATATTAGAAAAGGATGACAAAGAGGCTTAACTCTAGAATTCATGTTATTACAATTTTATTTCTATTTGATCATACAATACAGATAAGTAAAAGCATGAACATAAAGAGGGAAAAATAAAGAATTTTAAAATCAGAAATACAGTAAGATTGTTCAGCCTTTATAAGGCTGATATTCTCATTTTGCCAAACATTAAATGATGAGCAGACGTCAGTAAATCTGAATGTCTGCAACTGGTAGATATATTTTATTCTGTGTATAAAACTAAAGAAAAGGTCTTCCAATCATCTGACGCTATAAATAAATGAATGTTAATTGTGCACACTTTATTTAATAACGGACGATTTGCACGTAAGAAAACACGACAAGTAAGTGTGTTTTGGTGTCCATAGCTGTATGCCTGTTTTCCAATTATAAAAAAGCCATTTCCAATTAAATCTTCACAGTCACAAATGGCCGTGGTGATCATTTTGGTTACCAACATTCCATGCTCACACTACTGAATGCAATAGTTCAACAAAAGGCACGAGATGCATTTTTTTGTTGGTCAACTATTAGGTAGGAAACTTAGGTACAAACCTTTCCAGAGATTCCATTCATTGCAAATAGTCTAGACAGCCAATTATATATATGCACTGAAATACTGTGATCTCTCCACAAAGGCTTTTTCTCGTTTCCCAGTCGGAAGAAGCCTGCACATATTGAAGGTTCACAAATTTGGCTATGACTGATGCCAATAATTCTTTTTGATCGACTATAAAGCCACAAGCTAGCGCATTTGTTCATATAATCTTCAACATCGACTCTAGAGCAGATTCCATACATAATGCTGATGTCAGACAAAAATCGCAAAATTTCTCCAAACTGGTCAAATATTTTGTTCACCTCTTCTAATACACAGAAGCTATGTATTCTGACATAAACAATGAAAGCACAAAGGCATTTCAATTTGCACCTAATCTCCCTGATATTTATTTTATTTTATTGAGATACAGCATGGAATAGGCCTTTCTGGCCCTTTAAGCCATGCTGCCCAGCAATCCAATTTAACTCTGGTCTAATCATGGGACAATTTACAATGACCAATTAACTTACAAACCGGTATGTCTTTGGACTGTGGGAGGAAACCAGAGCACCCTGAGGGAATCCAGGCGATCACAGGGAGAATGAGCAAACTCCTTACAGGGAGTGGCAGGAACTTGCTCATTGTCATTTTTACCTGACCATATGCAATATCTACTGCTTCCTTTAGGCTTCCAAGTTCACAAATCATGAGCTGATGTTAATTGATCCTTTGTAAATTGGTAAATTGCGCAGGCGACCGAGTAATTGGAGACAGAGTAGGAAGGTTTTGGTTTGAGAGGCTTTGGTGAGCAGAGGCTGAGGATGAGCGAGCTTCACTCCAAGTGAGGTAAGGCCGGGTAAGTTCCTTTAATTAATTTAATTACCTTAAGTGTAGGTAATGGAGGCAGCAGTTAGGACAGTTGAGTGCTCCGTTTGCAGTATGTGGGAAGTCAGGACGAGCACAATTGTCCCTGATGACTACACCTGTAAAAGGTGCATCTAGCTGCAGCTCCTGACAAACCGAGTGAGGGAACTGGAGCTGGAACTGGATGAACTTTGGATCATTTGGGAGGCAGAGGCAGAAATAAACAGGAGTTACAGAGAGATAGTCACCCCTAAGAGTCTGGAGACAGGTGGCTTGGTGACTGTCAGAAGAGGGAAGGGGAATAGCCAGAATGAGCAGAGCACCCCTGTGGCTGTTCCCACCAATAGTAAGTATACTGTTTTGGATATTGTTGGTGGGGACAACCTACCAGCGACAAGTTGCAGTGGTTGCGTATCTGGCACCGAGACGGGACCCTCAACTCAGAAGGGAAGAAGGGAAAAGACGAGAGCAGTAGTGATAGGGGATTCGATAGTTAGGGGGACAGATAAGAGGTTCTGTGGAAGAGATCGAGAATCCCGGATGGTTTGTTGCCACCCTGGTGCCAAGGTCCGCAATATCTCGGATCGAGTTCTCAGTATTCTCAAGAGGAAGGGTGAGCAGCCAGATGTCGTGGTCCATGTAGGGACCAATCACGTGGGTAGGAAGAGTGAGGAGGTCCCGAAAGGTGAGTTCAGGGAGTTAGGCGCCAAGTTAAAGGACAGGACATGCAGGATAGCAATCTCAGGATTGCTACCAGTGCCACGTGCAGGCGAGTTTAGAAGTAGTAAGATAGCGCAGAACAACACGTGGCTGAAGACATGGTGCAGGAGGGAGGGCTTCAGGTTTATAGATAATTGGGCAGTTTTCTAGGGAAGGTGGGACACGTTCCGGCAGGATGGTTTACATCTGAACTGGAGGGGTACTAATATTCTTGCAGGTAGGTTTACTAGAGAGTCTCCAGTGGATTTAAACTAGATACAAGGGGGTATGGGAACCAGAGTGGAGGAACAGATGAAGTGGAGAAGGAAGGAAAAGGTGATAGTAAAGTTGTTCGCACCGTTAGTGATAAACAGAGAGTAAGAAGTGGAAAATTTCTTAAATACATTTATTTTAATGCTAGGAGCATTGTAAGAAAGGTGGATGAGCTTAGGGCATGGATCGATACCTGGAAGTATGATGTTGTAGCTATTAGTGAAACATGGTTGCAGGAGGGGTATGATTGCAACTAAATATTCCTGAGTTTTGTTGCTTCAGGTGTGATAGAATTGGAGGGACAAAAGAGGGAGGTGTTGCATTGCTTGTCAGAGAAAATATTACAGCGGTGCTCTGGCAGGATAGATTAGAGGGCTCGTCTAAGGAGGCTATTTGGGTGGAATTGAGGAATGGGAAAGGTGTAGTAACACTTATAAGTGTGTATTATAGACCACCTAATGGGGAGCTAGAATTGGAGGATCAAAGTTGTAAGGAGATAGCAAATATTTGTAGTAAGCACAAGATTGTGATTGTGGGAGATTTTAACTTTCCACACATAGACTGGGAAGCCCATACTGTAAAAGTGCTGTATGGTTTGGAGTTTGTAAAATGTGTGCAGGATAGTTTTTTGCCTCAGTATAGAGAGGTACCAACTAGAGAAGGGGCAGTGTTGGATCTCCTGTTAGGGAATGAGATAGGTCAGGTGATGGAGGTATGTGTTGGAGAGCACTTTGGGTCCAGTGATCACAATGCCATTAGCTTCAATATAATTAAGGAGAAGGATAGGTCTGGACCCAGGGTTGAGATTTTTGATTGGAGAAGGGCTAACTTTAAGGAGATGTGAAAGGATTTAGAAGGAGTGGATTAAGACAAATTGTTTTATGGGAAGGATGTAATAGAGAAATGGAAGTCATTTAAAGGTGAAATTCTGAGGGGACAGAATCTTTATGTTCCTGTTAATTTGAAAGGAAAGGTTAAAAGTTTGAGAGAACCATGGTTTTCAAGGGATATTGGAAACTTGGTTTAGTAAAAGAGAGATATCTGCAATAAATATAGGCAGCATGGAGTAAATGAGGTGCTGAAGGAACATAAAGAATGTAAAAAGAATCTTAAGAAAGAAATTAGAAAAGCTAAAAGAAGATACGAGGTTGCTTTGGCAAGTAAGGTGAAAATCAATCCAAAGGATTTCTACAGTTATATTAATAACAAAAGGATAGTAAGGGATAAAATTGGTCCCTTAGAAAATCAGAGTGGACAGCTATGTGTGGAACCAAAAGAGATAGGGAAGATTTTGAACAATTTCTTTTCTTCGGTATTTAAAATTATGAGAGGGATAGATAGAGTTGACGTGGATAGGCTTTTTCCATTGAGAGTAGGGGAGATTCAAACAAGAGGACATAAGTTGAGACTTAGGGTGCAAAAGTTTAGGGGTAACATGAGGGGGAACTTCTTTACTCAGAGAGTGGTAGCTGCGTTGAATGAGCTTCCAGTAGAAGTGGTAGAGGCAGGCTCGATATTGTCACTTAAAGTAAAATTGGATAGCTATATGGACAGGAAAGGAATGGTGGGTTATGGGCTGAGTGCAGGTCAGTGGGACTAGGTGAGAGTAAGGACTAGAAGGGCTGAGATGGCCTGTTTCCGTGCTGTAATTGTTATATGGTTATATGGTTACTAACTACCTGGTTATGGCCTATGCCCCAATGTTTCCTATCACCCAATTTGTCAAGAGAATTAAATGAACATTCAACAGAGTTTGTCAATCCCATATTGCTTTTGAATATAATGACATAGAAAACTAAAGTTCTCTATCTGAATATTCACATCATTGGCTCCATAAGTAGGGAGAGGATGGCATAAAATTTGAATGCATTCTATGCCATCCTCTCCCTACTTATGGAGCCAATGATGTGCACCTTATTAAAATCTTCTTAACAGATCAGTTTTCATTTCCCTTATACAGGTAGAGAAAACCATCCTTGGTGTCAATTTTTTTTAAATGTTTGTTTGCTTCTATGAATCCTTAAGAAGCTTTAATATATGAGATGTGCTCTGTTAATATATGAGGGTTTCACACACTCAGGATTCAGAAACAGCTTCTTCCCCTCTGCCATCCGATTTCTAAATGGACATTGAACCCTTGGACACTGTCTCACATTTTTTATTATTTTTGTTTTGCACTATTTTTAATTTAACTACTTAATATACATGTATATACTTACTATAATTGATTGTTTTTTTTCCTACGTTTATCATGTATTGCATAGTACTGCTGCTGCTGAGTTAACTAATTTCACAACATATGCCGGTGGTAATAAACCTGTTTCTGATTCTGACAAAAATAACTTCATTTAGCAGCAAAATTCATTTGATGTCCTGTGCTTGAATGACTTCGCAATTTTATTAAAAAAAGGTCTGAAATGTGGAGTTGTGAGAATGAAACAAAATAAACTTTTTTAAGACTGCCATTTCAATTCGGCATCACGTTGATGGTAATGTATAAAACATGGCTCTACTTCTTGCATCTTTGCCATTTTCCCATCCTTTGTTCTCATGAGATTGCTAACCTGGTGATGAATGTCTCAGTAATACGTTCGGACAGGAATAGTGGACAACGTTCAGAATGCGAACCCTGCTCACAGAAATTAAACAGTGGCTGGATGCCATGTACCAGAGCGATGGGAAAAATGTCCTGCACACCCTCAGCAATTGCTGTGCCATCAAAGACTTACCTTCCATTATAATATCAGGTAGCATGTTTGCAATTCCAGCAATTTCAAGTTCCTGGGTGTCAAGATCTCTGAGGATCTAACCTCGTCCCAACATATCAATGCAGCTATAAAGAAGGCAAGACAGCAGCTACATTTCATTAGGAGTTTGAAGAGATTTGGCTTGTTAGCTAAAACTGTCAAAAACTTCTACAGATGTACCATGGACAGCATTCTGACAGGCTGCATCACTGTCTGATATGAGGGGGGGAGGGCTAATTCAGGGTATCTAAAGAAGTTACGGGAAGTTGTAAAGTTAGTCAGCTCCATCTTGGGTACTAGTGTCCGTAGTATCCAAGAAATCTTCAAGGTGTGGTGCCTCAGAAAGATGCTGACCCCCTTCTCATTGTTACCATCAGGAAGGAGGTACAGAAGCTTGAAGGCACACACCCAGCAATTCAGGAATGGCTTCTTTCCTTCTGACATCCAACTCCCAAATGGACATCGAACACATAAACACTATGTCACTTTTTTATATCATTTCTGTTTTTGCACTATTTTTAATTTAACTATTTAATATACATATGCATATTTACTGTAATTGGTTTACGTATTCTTTCCATATTGATCATGTATTGCATTGTACGGCTGCTGCAAAGTTAACAAATTTCATGACATGTGCCAGTGATATTAAACCTGATCCTGATTCTGCAAAAGCCCTTTTGAAGGTCAATGAACATGAAGCAGTTCCTACACACATCTGAATCAGGACAATATTCAGTCAAGGAGTGATAGACGAGAATTAATCTTCATGCAACATCAGTGTCATTGAAGTTCAACAATGGGACCAATGTCAAGGTACATACCAAGAAAATTTTAGGAATCGCCATCAATCAGAATCTCAGTAAGCATGTCAAGTAAGCACTATTGTTACAAGTGCAGATCAAAAGCTTTCTAATCTGTGCTGAATGACTCACATAATGACTCAAAGCTATTCCACCATCTTCAAAGTCTAGATTATGAAATTACATTTGGCTGGATGAATCTATCTCCATTCATACTCAACAGGCAGGCCATTGTTTGGGTCAAAACAGTTAACTTGACACTCTAATCAACATGTATTCCTGCCACTACCCATATAATATCCAACCCTTAGTACTAGCCAAAACTTGTAATGCGGCAATGTGCCAAGATATCATCAACAGTAGCTCCTAAAATGTCACTCTATACCACTGCATGTGAAAACAACAGGAATAAAGGAGCATTTCCACCAGCACCACCCTCATCTTGCACAATGGTGACATGGACACACACTCACTTTATATATGCTCGATGATGCAAATATTGAATCAGCCAATCATGTGGTAGCAACTCAATGCATAAAAGCATGCAGACAGGGTCAAGAGGTTCAGTTGTTGTTCAGACCAAACATCAGAATGGGGAAGAAATGTGGCCTAAGTGAGTGTGGGATGATGGTTGGTGTCAGACAGGGTGGTTTGAGTATCTCAAAAATTGCTGATCTCCTGAGATTTTCATGCACAACAGTTTCCAGAGTTTATAGAGAGTGATGCAAAAACAAAAAAAAACATGCAGTGAGTAGCAGTTCCATGGGAAAAATGCCTTGTTGTTAAGAGAAGTCAGAGGAGAATGGTCAGACAGTTTCAAGATGACAGGAAGCTGACAGTAACTTAAATATCCATGCATTAACAGAGTGCTGTGCAGAAGAACATCTCTGAACATACAATTTCTCGAACATTGAGTTGATGGGCTACAGCCGTAGAAGACTATGAACACACATTCAGTGGCCAGTTTATTAGGTTTAGGAGATACGTAATAAAGTAGCCACTGACTGTATATTGCAATTGACTCATAATCAATGATTCAGAAATTTTAATCTCCCACCCGAGTTTCATGTGACTATTTGCTATGATCATGGAACCTCCCTATCAGTTACTTTAAATGACAGTATTCTGTACTATGTATTGAATCATTAGTGCGCCCGTATGTTGTGTTTCACAAGTTTATCCCTAGAGTATTAAAATGTAAATGGAAATCATAGAGTTGCAGATGCTGGAAACTTGAAATTCAAAAAAACTTAACCTACTGGAAACACCTCAGCAGGTCAAGCGCTATCTGCAGAAAGAGAAACAGAGTTAATGTTTGAAATCAAAGGAAAGTTTAAAGTTCAAAGTAAATTTATTATTAAACTATGTATATGTCACCATATACTACCCTGTTATTCATTTTCTTGTAGGCATTTACAGTAGAACAAAGAAAAACAACAGAATCAATGAAAAATTACACACACAGACTGGCAAGCAACCAATGTGCAAAGAAGACAAACTGTGCAAATGAAAAACAACAAATAATAAATAAACAAACAAACAAACATACAAACAAATAAATAAATAAAGAATACTCAGAACATGAATTGTAGGGTCCTTCAAAGTGTGGCCATAGGTTATGTTCAGTGATCAGTTCAGTGTTGAAATTATCTACACTGGTTTAACAAAGATGGAAAATGTTTTCTTTCCACAGATGCTGCCTAATCTGCTGTGTGTTTCCAGCATCTTCTTCAATTGTAGATATCAATTTCATGTGTTTCTCTATACTTGTTTTCATGCCGTTTTCTTTGCTTTGCTGAACTCTGGTAGAAATAGAGCATTTAACCCACAGATTATCTCTGGAAACTGTGCACGCAATGGTCTCACAAAAACATGTGCAGCTGGTGGCATTTGCTTTGCAACAATTGAAAGCAGCAGAGGATATTTTTCACATTTTTGCTTCCATGGTTTCTCTTTGGCATAAACATTATTGATGATTCGTTTTCTGTTCTCATAAACCTTTCCACTTAATTTCTGGCACATGATCAGCAAGATATTTTGCAATATGTGAATTCTAAGCAATGTGCAAACTTCATGAAGTCATCATCCTTGAACAGTGGCCCATTTTCATCCATGCTCACTGCACAGCAAATACCATAAAGACACAATGAAGTTTGAAATGATTGTTTTTGCACAACGCAACTAACAATTTTTATAACAGAGACTGTACTATCGGCATTGACCATTACAAGTTATCAACATTGGAATCCATAATCAACAGTAATGTTACCCAAGACATTTTAACAACTTAGTTAGCTAAATTGATTATATTACATTTAGCATCATGGTTGTTTGAGAAGCAGGATATTTGTTGTTCATAGTTTCAACTTTATTCTGCATTATTATCTTTATTTGCACTTTCTCTGTAGCTGTTACACTTTATTCTCCATTGTTATTGTTTTACTTTTGTTAGGAATTGTAGGGGAGACTTGAACCAAAAGTGGAGCAGAAGAGATGATTTATCGGTGAACAAATAACTTTACTAATCAACTGCAAACTAACCAGGCATGAAGGGTGGCCACAAAACAAGAGAGAACAGATACTGAACTCACGGGCAAGGTAACTAAAGGCTAGGAGCAACTGGTTGAGGCTGGCTAGTTCAATGATTGAACAACGACTGTGGATGACAATTGGGTTTAAATAGGCTGCAAGTGATGAACTACAAACGAGTAGCTGGTGACTCCTATTAGTTGGATGGTGACTGGGAGGAGCCTGATGCACAGGCCTGTTGGAAACCCCTCCTCTCAGCTGCTCCCTGAAGGCTCAGGACAATCCAGATTGGTCCAGTGGAACTCCTCGATGGGCGATAGATCCAAGATGTAACTGGATGGCTCCGAACATTTCTCGTCTGGGCCATACCCTTCCCAGATGACTGGATGCTACACACCTCATCCACAATGATGTAAATCCATTGACCAATGAACCGTGTTCACTGGACCACATTCTACCATCCTTGGTTCCAGAGATTCAGGCTTAGGTGGGTTAAGTAGTCCATGGACAACAGTCTTAACGCAGGACATGTGAAAAATAGGTGTCATCCTGAGGGGCAGTGGCAACTGGAGATGGTAAGTGAATGGATTGATGTGATGGGTAATCTTGAAGGGACCAATGAAGCTGGATGAGAGTTCATGGGAGCTCATGTGCAGGGGCAGGCCTTGTGTAGACAGCCAAGCATGGAACCCAGGGCAAGGTAGTCTGGCTGAGCACTGATGGTGATTGTCCTGGAGGAAACAAGCACGGTTGGCAGCTAAGGTGGCCCACTTTCAAACATTCTGCGAGCAGCGAACCAGGGTCCTGACAGATGTGATATTCCTATGTCAAACCTCCAAGTCTCCATTCAGCTACTAAGAGTCACCTGCCACTCATTTCTAACTCATCACCTGCAACCTATTTAAACCCAGTTCTCATTTACAGTGCTTGTTTTGTCATATGAATCTGCCAACCTCAACCAGTTGTTCCTAGCCTTCAGTGACTATGTTGACTGTGAGTTTAATATTTGTTCTCTCTAGTTTTGTGACTCCTTGTGGCTTGTTATTGTGTAGTTTATTATTGAAGTATTGCTCAACACTAAATTGTCTCCACTGCTCTCTTTGGGTCAAGCCTCCTCTACATTTCTTGATAGGAGTGAACCTCCTGCTGTCAGACCCTAGCAACATCACCACCCAAAATGGTGAAATAAAGACAGGTGGCAATGTTGCTTTTGATAGAAATCTCAATATATCAATTGCTGGTGACTCTAAGGCTGTTAATTTGCCTTTGGAACTTTAACCCTAGATACATTTGGTAGAAGTTGAGGGGTCAGCTGAGAAGTAGGACCATTTTGTGTCGTGGTGATTTTTTTAATTTATCAATTTTAAAACTTTGGTACTGTTAATGCCACATTGGAAACTTGCTGGGATGATTAACTAATGCTAACAGGTGAGAGTTAAAATAAACACAATCTTTAAGGAAAATTTCACAGAGAGAAACATTATATTCAAGATGAAGTTTCTATGTTTGTATAGCTTGTAAAAATTGCCCAATTAATTGCAGGGATGATCCTTACAGTGAATTTTATTCTTCATATCCATTATTGAGTTGAAAGACAGCAATTTTCCTTTTTCTGGAAGTTAATTCAGGCATCCATGGAGATCAAAGTCAGAACCCTGTAAGTGTAGATCAAAGTCTGTTTGCCGCATAGGAGCCAGTAATGCCAAATTTTTTATCATGTATGTGAGTGCCAAGATCCGCATCCAGAAATGGAAAGGAAGATGATCCTAACTCAGTTCAATGGAAATCATAAATATTTTACAGACTTGCCATTAATTATGCTTCTGATTTCTATAGAATTACTGTCACTATATCTGAACAAATTAATTCTACATTATTATTAACACAAAACACTCGGTTGGCACAACCATAGACTCTCTTCATTCATCTTCAACTGCTTCTTCCCTGATCAGCAGCCAGCTCAAGCTGCTTTTCATGCTGCTAGAGCATAAGTCATCCTTCAGAGGGAGGCAATGTAATAAATAATACTTAAAAAATCATTCTCCTAGAGACTTTGTGAGAAAATCCTATTACTTCTTATCTCATTGAACCTCAGTACATTTCTAATTTGCTCATGTTGTATAGCTGAGGAGGGCACTGACCCCAAATATCAGCTTACCTTAATTAGGAATAATTAAACAATATCAAGTTGGTCAGAGTTTTTCATGTGCTGAATATTCAAAAGACAAAATGCATGCTGTTAAGACCTCTTTGAAGTTTTCACAAAGTCTATGTGTATTGCATTCAGAGAAAAAGTAATAAATACCCTTAACATCTATTTTTTTTAATACTCAGCAACCTGTTTACAATTGTTATTCAAAAACTCTAAGCTGGGTATTAGAACACTTATCCAGGACCCAACAAATGCCATTAGTCAGATTGTCACTTAACTTAGGGGTGGTGGTACAATTTGCGATCTGAGCCTTTATAGTAAAATATTTACATTTCAAGGACCTATTTTGACTTCATATGTACAGTATATGCCAGATATTAGACCTGTAGTAGATTATATAACAAAAGCTACTGTTGGAAGCCAAATTGCATTAGACTTGCAAACCCATGTTTGCGAACTTAACTGTATTTTAATTTAATTCGCCTTGTTATACTAAATGCTTCAGGCTGATGTACGTATGAAATGTTTACATAGTCATCCATCTCTGATCACACATTATCAAGTCAAACTGTAGTCAGCAGCAAATACATTAAATAAGCAAAGAATCTGTCAGCCCATCTTTCAGATGAATAGCATGTGATTGATGTGTAGTACGGCAGCCAGCCAGCATATCCATACCAGCATTCCAGCATCTGCAGAATTCCTCGTGTATCCATACCAATGTCTTCTTTTCCCAGTTTTTGGAATATGCTAGGAATTCGGTGTTGTTCTCAGATTTTCGCACCAAATTGTGTCCAATCCCTCAACAACACTATCCACATTCTGGATTTTTGTGAAGCACTCAGCTATCATTATATTTATGGTGTAAATTAGACAATAGCCTTTGCCATCTGGTGAGTGCAGTCCCACAATGTATTCAGAAAGTGGCTGCATTATTTTCTCAGCTCAGTCTCAAGCAGCATTATACTACTTTGCCAAAAGACATGGTATACAACCTCATGAAATATTTTCCTCCTCATAACCCATTAGGTGCTCCAGCAAGAATTAGGCTACAGGAGTTCAGACACAACTCAATTTTAAGGAGAGTACTTCTCATTTAATCTCATTTTCCTTTTCCTCTCTGAATTACTGTACATGATTTTCCATTGTATTAACTATTCTAATGTATATTTTTGCCCCAATCCTATATTCTGCAAGCATTTAGTGTAGTTGCCAATTGTGGATTGATGGAACTATGGAAGAGAGGAAGGTTATTAGGGTAGAGTTGTGGCTGGGAAATTTGAAAGGATTGGGTAATCTTTTCTCTGCTTCTTTGCAGCCAGATTGTCAAAATTAAAAAAAGCCTGTATGGGCTAGCTGACAATTCCAGTGGCAGCGATCATCGCAGGGGGAGTGCTGACTCAGCAGTAAGAAGTAGCAGACGGACCCGGAAAGGTCCAATTATGGGGCTCGGAGGCAGTATCATCCATGCATTATGCTACAAATGCACAACTGAACCTGGTTCCAAACCACAGACTTTGCATGCCATACTGGAAAGTCCACAATTTTCATTCACATTCTTCTTTTCTATGTAATAGTCTTATAATAGATTAAGTGTTATGTGCAGATTCAAGAACAACTTCATGAGGGAAGGGGTAAGTTTAGTAAGGCTGAGGAGGAACGGCAGAGAAGAGGAATCAATTGGATTTCATTTTCAAGAAGCTTCCCTAACATCTTATAGGCTGAAGAGAGCAAATATAATCTTGCATGAATTGCAAATGTGCAAAGGTAAATGTTTTCAATGGAAAAATAGCATACAAACATGCCCATAAAGTTACAACCTAAAGACAAAAAAAAACAGCAAATGCAAGAAATCTGAAATAAAAATGAAAACTACTGGAAAAAAACTCAGGTGGACAATCAGACTTGTGCAAAAACATTTTCAGCAGCTTGATTTTTTATTTCAGTAAGAACCATTCAACAGAACAGGTTACTTACATTGAGCAACTGTTTCTTTACATACTCCCAATTTTCCACATTCTCTTCTTAGATAATTGTAATTCTTATCAGGTCAGTGATTAACTGGGAACATAAATTTCTGGGAGATCAATCATTGATTTTGATGAAGATCAAGGGCAGGGAAGGAAAGGCTGTTAACATGGACTTTGATAAGATTCAATGTTGTAGGCTGCTCTGAAAGGTTAGATCACATGAAACCCAGAGAGAGTTGGCTAATTGAATATACAATTAGCTTGATGGTAGGAAGTAGAGGTGATGATGGAAGGTTGTTTCTTGGACTGGAGGATTGAGACTAGTAGTGTGCCTCAGGGTTTGGTGCAGGTACAAGGCATAGTGAATAAGTTTGCAATACACCAATAAAAGCCTCCCTGCACTTTCTGAATCACATGCTCCCACACCTTGATATCAGTGCTCCATCCCAACATCTTGATCACCAGCCTTCTCAATCCACTGCCACAGTCTACCAAACTCTTGCAAATAATAGGATCTGGCTCTCTGATGCTAGTGATGTAGCTAAAACTGATATTAAAGCAAAGACCTGCTCATAATAGACAATAGACAATAGGTGCAGGAGTAGGCCATTCGACCTTTCGAGCTGAATGTATCAACTGAATAGATCCAGTTTGGAATAGACTTGTCCTAAAACATTTATCCCTTTCAATCTACAGATTCTACCTGACCTGCTCAGTTCCTCTGGCAGTGTGCTTTTTTTTTTCACCTGACTCCAGCAAAAGCAATAACTTGTGACAACATTACATCCAACCTTCTCTGAAGCTCTTATGATGTCTGTATCTGACTGAATCTAAAATGGGGGAAATAATTGTTAAGATTGTCAACATCTAATTTTTTTTCTAATAAGTAGTTTTTTTCTAATTTTTTTCTAATAATTAGTGCTTGGAAGTAGGTACAGAGGAGATGTCAGGGGTAAGCTTTTTAAGCAGGGAGTGGTGACTGCGGGGAATGGGCTGCCGGTGATGGTGGTGGAGGCAGATACAATAGGGTCTTTTAAGAGGCTTGTGGATAGGTACATGGAGCTTAGAAAAATAGAGGGCTATGGGTAACCTGAGGTAATTTCTAAAGTAAGTACATGTTCGGCACAGCATTATGGGCTGAAGGGCCTGGATTGTGCTGTAGGTTTTCTATGTTTCTATGTAATATTACATGAGGATTTTCTATGTTTCTATGTAATATTCGACAAGCCGGCTAAACCAGGTGAGGGTTGCTGACGGGTCTCAAACCCTCGGTGAGACAGAGAGTTGACTATCCCAGCACGTGAAGACAGACTCCGGCGGATTGAGCAGACGAGACCAATGGAAGGTCCAACAGTCAAGAAGGTGGTCTCTGCATACGTCATGGCTGCTCAAAGATATTCACTTGTCTCATTCTCCTTTCCACTCACAGATGCAGCCTGCAATGAAGGAACTCACAGACTATTAATATCTGAGACCCGACGTAGCTTGGGAGTCTGCTCTGCCGAGCGCCTACGCTCCATCTGCAAGAAAAAGCAGATCCCCGGTGGCCACCCATTTCAATTTTACTTATCATTCCCATTCTGACATGTTAGTCCATGGTTTCCTCTACTGCCGCAGTGAGGACAGTCTCAAGTTGGAGGAGCAATACCGTCTGGATAGCCTCCAACCTGAAGGCATGAACTTTGATTTCTTGAAATTCTGGAAATTGCCCCTCCCCCCACTTCACCATTCACACATTCCTGTTTTCCTCTCTCACCTTTTTTTCTTGCTTGCCCATCAGCTCCCTCTGGTGCTCCAACCCCTTCATTTCCTTCCATGTTCCCCTACCCGCTTCTATCAGATTCCCCCTTCTCTTTCACCTATCAACTTCCCAGCTCTTTACTTCAGCCATCCCCACCTCCCTGTTTCACCTATCACCTACTACTCTGTACTACTTCCTCCCCTCCCCCACCTTCTATCTCTGACTCTTATCTTTTATTCCAGCCCTGATGAAGGGTCTCGACCTGAAACTTCGACAGTTTACTCTTTTCTGTAGATGCTGACTGGCCTGCTGAACTCCTCCAGCATTTTGTATGTGTGCCTGAATTTTCAGCATCTGCAGATTTTCTCTTGTTTGAGCTATCAATGTTTTCTTAATCTGAATTAATTAATAGGGAAGATGATCCTTAAATAATCATAAGGACCATTAATATTCAAATCATGGTTCACAACACTCTCACTATTTTAAAACAATATTCTTCTTTGGATAGCATCCAATGAATAATTTGTCTCATTGTCTAAAAGCCACGCCTTTAATCATCCATGCTCTTACAATGATATTCTGTACTTCTTTCACTCTTTATAGCCACATCAAAAAGTGTGTCCATGAAGGAAAATGAGGCATCTCCTTTAATTAGAGCTGAGTTCACAGAGATCATGCTTTGACAGCTGTTGTGTAATCGTCTAGTTGTTCTTGGACACTGTTGGAATGGATAAATGAGCTCTTTTGGATTAGTCATCAGCGTTGGATGACCAACATTCTAAACATTGTTGGACCATTAGAAATAACCTTCAAGCTGATTAGCTAACATATCTCAAATGCTCCATATAAATATGTTACAAAATGTACCATGGCCCATATAAACACAAAAACAACATAGTTACAAATTAAATTAGAGTGATTATATTACTACATTTTTTGTAATTTACTCATTACTGCTTAGTTAAACTGTCCTCTATTGCAGAAGACTATGTGCCAATGATAAAGGTCTGTTTAAAGATCAATTCATTGCGATTGTGATATTCTTTACTTGCAGTTGTTTGTAGGCCAATCTTTGATGTAAATTTAATTTGCCAATCAGCAGAGGGCACTTGTCACATATTCCAGGAAGCTGCTTCAGTGTAAGCTTTGCTTATAATTTTAGAGAGTTTCTTCCTGGTCTCTTCCCATCTGTATTGGCATTGGTACTTATGTATTTAATATTTCAGTAACATTGGAGTCATATCATAAATATATTGTTTGATTAAGCATTCCTTGTTGTTTACATAATTTATTGTGGGTTATATGTAAAAGTACATGAATGGCATACATTATTACGCCTCCACATCATATTTGCCTGCCTCATAAAGTAAAACTAAACATACACAAGACAGCTTGTGCATCCCCAGGTCCCATTTTTTTTCCAATTAGTTTTGTGTTTTGAAGTTACAAAACATAACAGTGGTAATGATCAAATTGTAAAACAAACCAGTGATGACTACTTACCTGTGAAATGCAGAGAGACATTTGTGTTAGAAAAAGGAAAGCTCGTGCTTCTTTGGAAGGAGATAAAGATGGTTAAGTTAAATAAAAGGTAGAAAAGTGATGAAATTCATGCATTCATAAACAGTGAGTACCATGTGATAATTATCATAAATAAAAAATGCATCAGTGGCTGGCTATATTGGAAATATGAATGCATTTGATTACACAAAAGATAACTGGGTGATGTATACGAAATCAATTGAGCAGTATTTTGATGCAAATGAGAATATAGTTTGATTGGAGGCTTAACTACTGTAACCAAACCAACTAAAACGAGTTTTGCTAACATTGTGAAAGTAATGCAGAAACATTTAGAAATAAAACCATTGTTGTTTGTAGAATCAAAAGGAAGAGGAGTCCACTTCAGCTTATGTGGCAGAATTGAAGAGATTGTCTGGGCATTGTCAGCACAGTCATGGGCTTAATGATGTACTGAGAGATCATTTAGTTTGTGGAATCTTACAAGAAAACATTCAAAAATGACTCCTAACTAAAGCACAACTCACCTTTTAAAGAGCAGTTGAAATTGCTGTATCAATGGAAACAGCAGCCAGGGACACAATTGAGCTGCAGTCAAGAATGAAAGTGAGCATGAACAAAATTGTAATGTCTAAATTGAAACAGCCTGTCTGGCTGAACAAATTATTACCGTTGTAGCAGGGGCTCACATACACAAGACCAAGCAACACACACAAAATGCTAGAGGAACTCAGCAGGCCAGGCAGCATCTATGGAAAAAGTATAGACCCCAAAGGGTCTTGGCCCAAAACATTGACTATACTCATTTTCATAGAGGCTGTATGACCTGCTGAGTTCCTCCAGCATTTTGTGTGTTGCTTGGATTTCTAGCATCTGCAGAATTTTCTCTTGTTTTTGATTGGAATACACTAGACCAATGCAGGTTTAAAGGAGAAACTTGCAGAAAATGCAACAAAGTAAGGTACATACAAAGACTATATCAGGTAGACAAGAAAATGGACTACATAGGAAAGAGAAAAAAAAAAAGTCAATCTGCAGTTTCAAAAAGAGCACCAATTTGCATGCAGTTAATGAAAAATCTGATAATGTTGAGAGTGAGACAGGACTAGGTAGCTTTATGATTCTAAATGTGAAAACTAACAAGGAACAAGCAATATGGCTTACACCAGAAGTGGACAGAAAATTAGTTAAAATGGAATTGGACACTGGCTTGGCTGTTTCAGTCATTCCACAAAATGAGTTTAAATGGCATTTCAAAAAAAGCCTGCAAATATCCAACTCAGAACTTACACTGGAGAAAAGGTAACTGCTGTGGGAATGGCATTCTGCAGCAGTGGTCAAGGGTGGCACTGGAAAACTCAAACATATCAAGGGAAAAGTAGTGCTAAATTAAAATGCCACAACCAAGTTTTATAAATCCCTCTAGTTCTTTATACTAACCAGTGATTAAGTAGCCAGTGAGCTAGATCTCATGGAGGCTAAAGGAGTTCTTCCAAGGTTGAGTGGAGCCCATGGGCAAAACCAATGATCCCAGTAGGGAAAAAGAATGGGCCTGTCAGGACCGGTGGTGATCTTAATGTCACCATGAACCCAGTAGTGAAACTAGATCAATATCCTCTGCCCCAGATTCGAGAATATCTTTGCAAACCTTTCTGAAAGGAAACATTACAGTAAAGTAAGATTAGCTGAGACCTACTGGTGAATTGAGATGGAAGAAGGGTCCAAATATATCACTATAATAGACTTGATTTTGGAGCAGCATCTGCATCTGCACTCTGGCAGAAAGCTATGGATAGGTAGCTGCAAGGCTGCCCAGGCTCTTGGTGTTACCTAGATGACATCATTGTTGCAGGTAAAGATGACGAGGAACACCTCTAAAATGTCAAGATGTTGTTGAAAAGATTAGAAGATTATGGGCTTAGAGCTCAACACAACAACTGTAAATTCTCTAAGCCAAGCATCACCTGCAGTGGTCATACCATTGATGCACAGGAGTTACACAACTGTGTTGAAGTGCTGGACATTCCAAGGCCAAAGGACATGTCACAATTGTGGTCCTTTTTAAAATTTGTTAATTACTACAACAGGTTCCTGCCAAACCAAGCTACTGTGCTCCACCCCTTGAACATATTACTACAGGTCGGGAAGAAATAGCAATGGACAAAGCAGTGTGAGGTGGCTTTCAAAAAGGCAAAGGGAATGGCGATGGCAGACACTGTACTCACACATTATTATCTATATCATCCAGTGAATCTTATGGCATAGGTGCAGTTATATCACATGTTACACATGAGGGAAGTGAATGCCCCATAACCTTTGCATCATGGTCCCTTGGTGTTGCGGAGAAGAATTACGCACAGATTGACAGAGAGCCCTTGAGTCTGGTTTGGAGTGTAAAACACTTCAACCAGTACTTTTCTGGGAGAGAATTTACCCTCATTACTGATCATCAACTGCTAGTGTTCTCTCTCTCTCTCTCTGTCTCTCTCTCTCTGTCTCTCTCTCTCTCTCTCTCTCTCTCTCTCTCTCTCTCTCTCTCTCTCTCTCTCTCTCTCTCTCTCTGTCTCTCTCTCTCTCATTGTAATGTGAATACACCAGTTAAAGCCAACTCCCACATGTGTGCTTTTATTTAATATATATGTAGTTGTGCACAGACACAACAAGTAAGTGACAAATATAGAAACATAGAAAAACCTACAGCACAATACAGGCCCTTCAGCCCACAAAACTGTGCCAAACACATTCTTACCATAGAAATTACCTTGGGTTACCCATAGACCTGTCTTGTCTCTTAACCCAGGCAACTTGTTCATATTCTATACCTTCACAGTATGGTCTGGGTCAATTTTGACCCGGCCCAAGAATCCCCTCATAACAAGTGTCTATACCAAATTATGAACCACAGATCTATGTAGAATGTATAAGTTGCCTATTTGACATTAATAAATGGGTGGTTAATCCTTAGTTAATGTTTCAGAGATCTAAGATCCATCTCAATAGATACGGGTCAAATTTGACCCAGAACAGCCTCAATGTACAAAAATTTGTAGCACCTGTACAAAAGTATAATATTTTAACTATTTTCATTTTTGCGCATTTTGGGTCACTTTAGGAAAAGTCATCAAATTTCACGTAAAAAAAATAGCATTTAGGGTGTTTTTATTAAATGTCAAAATGGGTCAAAGTTGACCCGAACAGTATGTAAGGGTTAAAAGACCCTATTGATCTGCCCCCACCAACGTCGCCAGCAGCCTATTCCACGCACTCACCACCCTCTGTGTAAAAACCTTACCCCTGACATATCCTCTATACCTACTTCCAAGCACCTTAAAACTGTGCCCACTTGTGCTAGCCATTTCAGCCCTGGGAAATGCCTCTGACTATCCAAATATGAACCTGAATGTCAGAAAATATCACAGACTGCACTGACATTTACGGGACAAAACAGTGAGTGTTACACAGCAGGAGAAAGCCGTCACAGCGCTAACAAATTCGTGAGAATAGTGCATAGTAACAGTGAAAGACGCACTGAATTTAAAGTGAAAATGGCAATGGCAATGGCTTCAGTCAGGAAACGACGAATTTGACAGTGCAAACGAAGGTTGGGAGCTGTATATTGAGAGGGTTCAACTTGTAATGTGAACAATGTGGAGGAGCAAAAGAAAGCCTCTGCACTTCTCTTAATGGGTGCAAGGATGTACCGTCTCTTACACAACGTAGTAACCCCTGAAGAGTCAGCAAGCAAAATGCTCAACAACATTGTTAAATTTTACAAAACCATTTGAGCCCTAAGCCATTGGAAATAGTGGAGAGATTTAAATTTTATGAAAGGAACCAGTCAAAAGCACTCAAATGAGGATACTGGCAGAAAGAGATCTAGCCTTAGAACGGGCATTAATCATTGCAATGTCATTAGAGACTGCAGCAGAACTACAGAAAAGCAGGTTAGAATGTGAAACACACAAAATGTCCTTGAACGGTGCAAGGCCCAAAAATGTTATCAATGTGGCAAATCCTCCCATGATGCAAATGACTATGGTTCAAAGAAGAAGTCTGCAGAAAGTGTCATAGACAAGGTCACATAGAGTGTGCAAGTCAGACAAAAAAGCACAATCAAAGAGAAAAGACACTGTGAAGTATTTCAAACACAAAACAAGGCAAATGCATAAATTTACCAAATGTAAAACAAAATCAGACAATATAGAGTCTGACAAAGGTGAATTGTATTGCCTTAAATGGCATAGTATAACTGAAGTAGATCACAAAATCATTTGGATCACAATAGATGTGTCCAGTGTAAAACTGAAAATGGAGCTGGATACAGAGTCAGTTTTGTCCATAATGCCAGAGGCTGACTGCAACTGAGTGTTTTCTAAGATACCATTACAGAAGACCTCAGTGATGTTATAGACTTATATAGGTGAAAAAGTGTCCCCAAAAGGCAAATTGAAAGTAACTGTGACATACGGATGACAAACACAATAGTTAGAGGTTCATTTTTGAGAAAAGAAGGGCCAGCACTTTTTGGACGCGAACAGTTGAGAAAATCCAACTGGACTGGCACTTAATCAAAGCTCTCAGTGTGATATCAAAAGGCAACGGTAGCACTAATGACAGTACTGACCAGAGACCGACACAGCTGCTTAATGCTAATGAGAAGGTGCTTGAGAAGGGGATTGGTAAACTCAAGGCATGTAGGCCAGAACTGAGTGGAAGAACAGGAACATGAAGATTCCATAAAGCACGTCCAGTGTCTTCCTCGCTATGTCCTAAAGTGGATGCTGAATGGCAGAGGTGGGAAACATTTGGAATTCGCTCCAAGGTTGAGTGGAGTGATTGGGCCACATCCATTGTCCCTGTGATCAAGAAAGGATATTCCCATATGTGGGGACTTCGAGGAAAGCATCAACATGGTGCTGTGTACTGTGCAGTGTCCCCTGCCATGAATGGAAGACATTTTTGCATCTTTGGCAGGCAGGGAGAGGTTGTCAGAGATTGACTTGTCTCAAGACTATCCGCAAATAGAGTCAAGCAGAAAGCTCCTCACAATCAACGCTCATAAAGAACTGATCCAGTATAATCATCTTGTCTTTGGCGTCACATCAGCACTAGCAATTTGGCAAAGAGCAGTGGACCAAGTTATCCAGGCTGACTGAATATGGTCTGCGTGCAAACAGAGAGAAATGTGGGTTTTTCAAGAATGAAATCTCATACTGAGGACATGTCATTGGCAAGCATAGCTTACATAATCACAAGAGAAGATTGAAGCAGTGCTACAGACACGCAAACTGGAAAATGTGTCTCAAATCAAGTCATACTTGGGCCTTGTAAACTACCACCACTGGTATCTCCCAAACATTGCGACAGTGCTGCATCCATTGAATGCGCTGTTACTGACAGGAGCAAAGTGGGAATGGTCAACAGGCTCGAGGACAGCTTCTTCCACCAGGCCACCAGGCTGATTAATTCACGGTCATACAATTGTATTTCTGTGCTATATTGACTGACCAGTTGTACATACTATTTATTACAAATTACAGGTTGACCTTCACTAATCTGGCACCATTGGGACCTGAGGAGTGCCAGATTAGTGAAAATGCCGAATTACAGAAGGATCACATTAAGCATAATCAGTGCCCCGGATTATCGAAGGAACCAAATTACAGGTAATCAGTTTAGTGAAGGTCGACCTGTACTATAAATTGCACATTGCTCAGTTAGACGGTGACATAACATAAAGATTTTTACTCCTCGTGTATGTGAAAGATTTAAGAAATAAAGTCAATTCAATTCAATTCAATGATCACGTTACTGACAGCGACGTGATATAGGAAACCGAGAATGTTGTCTTAGACAGGCCACCAACCAAACCCAATGCCCGATTCGGGTACTCTACAGGTCCAGAAGCGCTACCCTAAAAGAAACAGAGGACCAGCCAAGAGACTGATCCTTTAGAACTGTGGTTAATTATGGACTATTATTCTGAAAGCATACTTATGTGGAATATGAGTTTATGAAAGACAAATTGAAAGTTTTGTATAAATTCAGTTTTATGTTGCATTAATCTAAAGGAGGAGGAAGAGTATTGTATGGATCTATATCTTTTAGAGCAACGACCGCACCCCCTTAGCACCACGTATTGATCTAATGTGCACTGTTATCTACACAGGCACATTGTTGTCTCTCTCTCTCTCTCTCTCTCGCTGCAATGTGAATACACTAGTTAAAGCCTTCACCCACATATGTGCTTTTATTTAAACAATATGCAGTTGTGTACAGACACAACAGGCTGTTTCTTAGAGGATACAATGACAAGTTCTAATTCAAGAGGACAACTAATGATGGAAATGCTGATGGATTGTCCTTTTTAACTTGGAAAAGGAAATACCTGAAAAATTTACAAAAGAGGATATTCCTGTTGACATATTCTCCCTAATACAAATCCAAAGTCTTTCTATTATGGCAGAATTGATACAAAGGGAAACCATAAAAGACCCCACGCAGTCTCAGGTCTGCATGGCAACCCAAAATGGCTGGAATATGCAGCAGAAATCCCAGGACGCCATTTCAATCAATGTCAGGATGAATTTGCTCTTGACAGTTTTTGCCTGTCTTTGACAGTGGGGATTGAGAGTTGTTGCACCATCAAAGCTGAAAGCTAAAGTGTTGGAGGAGCTACATGCTGATCATCTAGGAATAGTCAAAATGAAAGTGTTGGCTTGAAGCTTTGAGCTTTGTGTGGTGGCCTGGGGTTGATCAGCAGATCAAGCAGCTTTCCATGCCCTACTTAGAATGTCAAAGTATCCAGAAGATGCCAAGATCAGCCCTCTCCATCCCTGAGAATGGCCTGCACTGACCTGGCAGAGGATTCACGTGGATTTTGCTGGACATATGAATGGATGCTGCTACAAGGTGGCCAGAGTGCTCCTAATAGCCTCCAATACAGCTTTGTGCACTGTTGATGTGTTGAGAAGCCGTGTCTCAAGGACTGGTGTCTGTGACAATTAGTCAGTGACATTGGTCCACAGTTTGCTGTGGAGCTGTTTCAATCATTCCTGAAAATAAATGAAATAAGACATAACCAATAACGCAAATAAGGCACATATTCACTGCATCACCCAGCTAAAAATGTCTTGGCAGAAAGATTTGTCCGAAGTCCAAAGAACGCACTGCGAGCAATGTCAGCAGAATACACTACACTGACAGTGCATCAGAAGTTCATCAATTTCCTCCTGGTCTATCAGAACGCAGGACACTCCACAACCGACAACTCACCAGCTTTGCTGTTCCTGGTTCATCCCTTGTGCTCACGGTTGGATCTCCTCAAACCATGTCTCAGAGAAAATATGCAGGACAAACACCTGAGCCAAATCGAGGGCTCCTCAACCAAAGCTGTTAGATCTTTCACTCCTGGAAAAGCAGTCCTGGCAAGGGACTACAGAGGTGATAAAAAGTGGGTACTTAGGAAGATTAAGGACAAAGCTGGGCCACTCTCCTACACAGTGGAGATTGCATCTGATAACATCTGGAGATGACACATGATCAGTTCAGGAGAGCAGGGTCAATTGCTAGAGAAGAAAGGTGTCCAGAGCTGTCACAATCACTTCCTGCAGTCTCAAAGTCAACTCCTACAACCACCAAGGAGGAGAACTCAGAACCTGAGACTGTTTCACAGTCACAAGTTTCACCTGCCTAGCAGAGTGACTCTCCTCTTGTTCGGAAAATGTTAACCCATAAGAGTAAGAAATCTTCTACAGCCATTAAATCTTTAGAGCTGAATGGGACAATTTACTATGCTGTGTATCTGTAGATTTCTATATCACAGTTGCATTGTAGAGTGTACTATATATAGACTTGATCCTGGTTCAATGCCTGCTGCTGCTTGTAAGGAGTTTGTATGTTCTCCCTATGGTTTTGTGGGTTTCCTTCGGGTACTCCAGTTTCCTCCTACAGCTCCCACATTCCAAAGGTGTACCGGTTAGTACGTTAATTGGTCATTGTAAATTAACCCTTAATTAGGCTAGGGTTAAATTGGGGATATTGCTGGCAGCACGGTTTAATAAGCCAGAAGGGTCTATTACACATCGTATCTTGAAAAATCAATAATAAATATATATAATTCCATTATACGCAATTTATTATAAATTATATGTAAAAGTGTATAACTGGCATTTGTCGTTATGTCAATGCCTCTACATCATATATGCACACCTCACTTCAGTAAAACTGGATGTCCACGAGTTATCCTGGCTCCCATGTTTTTCTTTCAATCAGTTTTATGGTTTGGAGTTACAAAGCATAACAGTTTTGCTTTATTGTTGTCATATGTTCCAACAGACAGTTAAAAAAACTTATCTTACATACTAGAAACATAGAAAGCCTACAGCACAATACAGGCTCTTCGGCCCACAAAGCTGTGCCAAACGTGTCTTTACCTTAAAACTATCTAGGCTTACCCTTAGACCCCTATTTTTCTAAGCTCCATGTATCCATCCAGGAGTCTCTTAAAAGACCCTATCGTATCCGCCTCCACCACCGCCGCCGGCAGCCCATTCCACGCACTCACCACTCTCTGCATAAAAAACTTACCCCTGGCATCTCCTCTGTACCTACTTCCAAGCACCTTAAAACTATGCCCCTTCATGCTAGCCATTTCAGCCCTGGGAAAAACCCTCTGACTATCCACACGATCAATGCCTCTCATCAGCTTATACACCTCTATCAGGTCACCTCCCATCCTCCGTCACTCCAAGGAGAAAAAGCCAAGCTCACTCAACCTATAAGGCATGCTCCCCAATCCAGGCAACATCTTTGTAAATTTCCTCTGCTTCCTTTCTATAGTTTCCACGTCCTTCCTGTAGTGAGGCGACTAGAATTGAGCACAATACTCCAGGTGGGGTCTGACCAGCATATAGCTGCAACATTACCTCTCAGCTCTTAAACTCAATCCCACAATTGATGAAGGCCAATGCACCGTATGCCTTCTTAACCACAGAGTCAACCTGCTTGGCAGCTTTGAGTGTCCTATGGACTCGGACTCCAAGATCCCTCTGATCCTCCACACTACCAAGAGTCCTGCCATTAATACTATATTCTGCCATCATATTTGACCTACCAAAATGAACCACCTCACACTTATCTGGGTTGAATTCCATCTGCCACTTCTCAGCTCAGTTTTGCATCCCATCAATGTTCCGCTGTAACCTCTGACAGCCCTCCACACTAATACTGTTAGCCCTCCATACTGTTTAAATTTAAAGTTCAAATTATTAGACAGTGCATTGAGGTAGAATAAGATAAAACAATAACAATGCAAAATAGAGTGCAAAAGTTACCAAAAATTGCAGTGAACATAATGATAAAGTACAAGATCTAAACAAGATAGATCATGGAGTTAAGTATCCATTTTGAGTCTGATAACAGTGGGATAGAAGCTGTCCTTGAGCTTGGTATTACAAGAGCAGTGGTGTGGGAGGGTGTGATTCAGAAAGGGCAAGGAGGATAAATGATTAAGGTTTCTTTGAAGCTTTTGGGGAACTTTACTGCTATTTTCCTAAGATCAGTAGGAATACTGAAAAATTATCCCCCATGTGCGACCAGCATTTCATGCAGATTCACATCCTGCAAAAGGATGTGAATATCAATATCAATATCAATATCAATATCAATATCAATATCAATATCAATATCCAAGAGATCCATTCAAGAGTCTGATAACAGTGGGATAGAAGCTGTCCTTGAGCTTGGTATTACAAGAGCAGTGGCGTGGGAGGGTGTGATTCAGAAAGGGCAAGGAGGATAAATGATTAAGGTTTCTTTGAAGCTTTTGGGGAACTTTACTGCTATTTTCCTAAGATCAGTAGGAATACTGAAAAATTATCCCCCATGTGCGACCAGCATTTCCTGCAGATTCCCATCCTGCAAAAGGGTCTCAGCCCAAAACATCGATTGTACACTTTTTCATAGATGCTGCCGACCTGCTGAGTTCTTCCAGCATTTTGTGTGTGTTTCCTGCAGATTCTGTTGGCTTCCCCCTCTGAAAAGCCCACACAGCAGCAGAAATCTGAAAACTGGACAACTGCAGGGTTGGAATCATCTTTTTAAATATTTTGGTTAAATTCCCATTCTGAAATATGGTTTACATACATGAGGACTCTTAGCAGGTAACTTGTAGAAGAAAATTAATGAGCATTAGAGAACCAAAAAAGTCTCTAGTGATTAGTACAACACACAAAGTTCTGGAGGAAGACAGCGGTTCAGGCAGCATATATGGAGGGGAATAAACTGCTGATGATTTCAGACGAGACCCCTGATCAGGACCAACTGCCTGATCTGCTGAATTCCTCCAGCATTTTTTTGCATCTGTAGAATCTCTTGTGTTTACTATATTCCAGTGATTATAAGTACTTGGATAGGAAAGCTGTAGAGGGAGACAAGCCTATTAGCATTGGGAGAATGGGAATAGCCTAGATAGGCATTAGGGTTAGCACAGATGAGGTGGGCTGTGAAATCTGTTCTGGTGCCGTACATTTGTATGATTCTGACAGATGAATACAACTGTAAAGTGATTTTACTGCCACGTAGTCATGCTTTCCTGACAATTTCCGAGCAGTCAACTAATAAATTTGTAACATCGTTAACTTGTTTTGATTCCAATTTTCCTGTATGTACCTAGTGATATATTACATCTAGCACCAAAA
Source organism: Mobula birostris (assembly GCF_030028105.1). Classification (NCBI taxonomy): domain Eukaryota; kingdom Metazoa; phylum Chordata; class Chondrichthyes; order Myliobatiformes; family Myliobatidae; genus Mobula; species Mobula birostris. The sequence continues at coordinate 206,999,897 of NC_092371.1, read as the reverse complement.
ATACTTTTAAAAAGTGGAAGATCATTTCTACCTTGTTTAAACAGACATCAGTTTATACTGTAGTCACCAGCAAGGCGGACAAAAGAAGTGGGAAACTGATGAAGAGTAATCCTAAATTCACATGATTGAAAGTAAAAGATATGGCAAAACAATAACAATATTGTTTCTATTTTCCATTTAATTTATATTAAGACTTTCAAAATATAACACAGCTTTTCATTTCATTTTCAATAAATGCAACAGCAATATTTCTTGTAAATAGATCTCTTATTTGATTACATTCAATGGCAAGTATGACCAGACTACAAAGGCTTATTGGATCAATATTTACATTGTGGTAGTTGATCAAATAAGTTAATTCAAACCTATTCTGTGATGATTAGAGATTGTGCTTATGCAGCAAAAATTGGAATGTGACTGCCAGAATAAGCAACAAATTCTGATGAGTGATGCTATGCACCTTACTTATTAAATGGAACAGGAGTGGTAAATTTTAGTTAATTTCTTCTTGCGAGATACTTTTGAAGATTATCAGTTCAACTTTTATATTTCCAGGCATTAGAATAAAAACTGATCAACAAATTTATTGTTTTCAGGAAAGTCTGCAGGACTTCAAATCTTTTTCAGATGCACATGTGTGCAGTTGAATGATCTTGCGACCATTTACATAAAAATCTAAAGTAAGAGGGAAAATATACCTCCTTTGCATATTTTTCCTGCATGTCTGGGTTGAATTGTCTTATTTTTTACTGTATTTAAACAGTAGATGCCAGTGATACCTTTGTAGAACAGGTGGCAAGGATTTCTACAAAGTTCCTTTATTCTGAGCTTACTTGCAGCTATCTCTAAACAGTATGTATTTGAAAATAAAACTTAAATATTACTTTAGCCATCAAGTAATATGGCTAACACCTTAGTACTGAAATACTAAATTATGTTAGCATATTTTGCTCAACATGGAAACAAAGTTATTGATATTCAGAACAATTAAAATAACTTAACTATTAACTGTTAAGGAAAAGGAGGTAATTGAAATAAGACTTCCTGAACAATGTATCAGAGGGAAAATGATATTTTGTGATTCCTTTCAGGTTTGCAAAAGCTACCTAGTGGCATGCAACTGAAATCTCTAAGATTGGGCATGCTGTTTCATTTAAAAACAAATAAAATGTACAATTTTACCAACTACAGGTTGAGTACCCCTTATCTGAAATGCTTGGGACTGGAAGTGATTCAGATTTCAGATTTTTGAATATTTGCATCTGTATAATGAGATAGATGGAGGATGGGACCCAGGTCTAAACACAAAATTCATTTACGTTACACATACAGCTTACACATATAGTTTGATGGTAGTTTTATATAATATTAAAATAATTTTGTGCATGAAACAATAATATGTACATTCAACCATCAGAAAGGTAAGCTATTACTACTTTGGCTGCCCAAGTAGACAGTCAGTGGCTGTTTGGCATTTGCCATCGTTCCTGACTCTGAATTTACGGGCTACTGGTAAGCAGTCTTACACTTGTCTGTCACACACATGTACTGATGCGGCCATTCAGCGTGTTAGATTTTCATCAGAGACAATCTTAGCAATCCTTCTCTGCTGCTTCATGATCAACAGGCACTTTATACCACAAATCTTTAAAAATTTAATGCCATGCCTTTTGTTAAATTTCTGCAACCAGCCTGCTGAATATTTACAATTAGCTTCAATTTTCAGTTCATCGTAATAGACCATCAAGATGCCTACCATGCTATTCCATGCCCTCACTTCGGGAAGTCTGATCACCTGGCTGTACTTCTACTCCCTGAGTATAGGCAGAGACTGAAGACTGCAGCACCAGTAGTGAGGACCAAAACGGTACAGACAAGGGAAGCACTGGAGTGCTTATACAACTGCTTTGAATCGGTGGACTGGACTGTATTCAGGGATTCATCTTCAAACCTAGATGAGTATGCTGCAGTTGTTATCGACTTCATTAAAACCCACGTGCATGAGTGTGTGCCTACAAAGACTTACTGTGCATTCCCAAACCAAAAGTTGTGGATGAACCAGTAGGTATGTTGTCTGCTGAAGGCCAGATCTGTGGCATTCAAGTCTGGCAACCCAGGTCTGTACCAGAAAACCAGGTATGATTTGCGGAGGGCTATTTCAAGGGTGAAGAGACAATTTTGAACGAGGTTGGAGGTGACATTGAATGCATGGCAACTCTGGCAGGGTTTGCAAGACATTATTTCCTACAAAGCGAAACCCAATAGCACGAATGGCAGCGATGCTTCACTACCAGATGAACTCAACACCTTCTATGCCCGCTTTGAAAGGGAGAACACAACTACAGCTGTGAAGATCCCTGCTGCACCTGATGACCTTGTCATCTCTGTCTCAGAGGCCGACGTTAAGCTGTTTTTAAAGACAGTGAACCCTCGCAAGGTGGAAGGTCCAGATGGAGTACCTGGTAAAACCTGTGCCAACCAACTAGTGGGAGCATTCAAGGACATTTTCAACCTCTCACTGCTATGGGCGGAAGTTCCCACTTGCTTCAAAAAGGCAACAGTTATAACCAGTGCCTAAGAAGAATAATGTGAGCTGTCTTAATGACTATCACATGGTAGCACTCACATCTACAGTGATGAAATGTTTTAAGAGGTTGGTCATGACCAGACTGAACTCTTACCCCAGCTAGGACCTGGACCCATTTCAATTTGCCTGTCGCCACAGTAGGTCAATGGCAGATGCAATCTCAATGGCTCTCCACAGGCTTTAGATCACCTGGACAACACAAACACCTATGTCAGGATGCTGTTCATCGACTATAGCTCAACATTTAATACCATCGTTCCCACAATCCTGATTGAAAAGTTGCAGAACCTGTGCCTCTGTACCTCCCTCTGCAATTGGGTCCTCGACTTCCTAACCGGAAGACCACAATCTGTGTGGATTGGTGATAACATCTCCTCCTCACTGACAATCAACACTGGCGCACCTCAGGGGTGTGTGCTTGGACCACTGCTCTACTGTCTATATATACATGACTGTGTGGCTAGGCATAGGTCAAATACCATCTATAAACTTGCTGACGATACAGCCATTGTTGGTAGAATCTCAGGTGGTGACGAGAAGGCGTACAGGAGCGAGATATGTCAACTAGTGGAGGGGTACCACAGCAACGACCTGGTACTCAACGTCAGTAAGATGAAAGAGCTGATTATAGACTTCAGGATGGGTAAGACGAAGGAACACATCCCAATCCTCATAGAGGGATCAGAAGTGGAGAGAGTGAGCAGTTTCAAGTTCCTGGGTGTCAAGATCTTTGAAGATCTAACCTGGTCCTAACATATCGATGTAGTTATAAAGAAGGCAAGACTGTGGCTATATTTCATTAGGAGTTTGAAGAGATTTGGCATGACAACAAATACACTCAAAAACTCCTATAGATGTACCGTGGAGAGCATTCTGACGGGCTGCATCACTGTCTGGTATGGAGGGTCTACTACACAGGACAGAAAGAAGCTGTAGAGGGTTGTAAATCTAGTTAGCTCCATCCTGGGTACTAGCCTACAAAGTACCCATGACATCTTCAGGGAGCAGTGTCTCAGAAAGGCAGCGAATATTATTATTTAAGCACCTCCAGCACCCAGGGCATGCCCTTTTCTCACTGTTACCACCAGGTAGGAGGTACAGAAGCCTGAAGGCGCACACTCAGTGATTCAGGAACAGCTTCTTCCCCTCTGCCATCCGATTCCTAAATGGACACTGAATTCTTGGACACTATCTCAAATTTTAAAATATACAGTATTTCTGTTTTTTGCACATTTTTTAATCTATTCAATATACGTATACTGTAATTGATTTACTTATTCATTTATTATTATAATTTTTTCTCTCTCTGCTTGACTATGTATTGCATTGAACTGCTGTTGCTAAGTTAACAAATTTCACGTCACATGCCAGTGATAATAAACCTGATTCTGATTCTATATAGATCTCAACTTGTTTCATGATCAGCATACCATTAAGAGGCAGCATATATTCAATCTGACATTGACAAATCCATTCTTTCAATACATGATTGAGATGTTCACTTTTCATTTTATGCAGTGTCTGTGTGGTTTTCATTCACTTCTGGTCATTATATGGGTGAGGGCACTTCTCACAACTGTTTGTGGGGCACAGAGCCCTGCACATCGCCAGAGAACCTTCTCAGTGCTTCAAGGAATTTTACATTTGTGATGTCATGTTAACGTTTAAAATAATTTTGGATTTTGGAGGTTTTTGGATTTTGAAATTTTGGATAAGGAGTGTTCAACCTGTAACAACAAATGCTTTTGCCCTTGAAGTCTTTAAAAGATAATGTTAAATAAGCATTTAGTATATCTTCAGTTGTAGCATTTACTATCACAGCATTAATGAAGTGTGCTAAACATACATGTGGAAAATGGTTGTGATTTATAATAAGTAACAAAACTCTACAGAGTGTATAAAGCCCACTCAAGATTGACTAGTTAAACTGCAGCAATTATTCACAACAGAAATGCTCTGTGCAAAATATAATTTCTATCTCCATCCATTGTTTTGCTCTGTAATTAGTTGAGACCCCTTAACACAAAAGATCATATTATATTAATTTGTTAAGTAATTAAATTTACAGATATTTGTTTGTTGAATGTCACTCACTTCAAGTTATTGGCAGAAGATGTTAAAATTGAAATTGTGACAGTAAAGATTGGTATGTGTTAGTGGAGAATGACAATGAAAGTGATATATTAATACTACGTTCCCCCCCACCATACAACAGGTCATCTTCCTCACCTCAATTTCTCCCTGCACAAAAAGGATTATTAAATTCTTTTCAATTGCCTTAGTCATTAAAGTTCGTTAATGGATTGAAGTGTAATGATCAAGCATTTTGTGTGGGCTAAAAAAGCTTTGTTGAATAGACGTATGCTGGACTTTTTTTTAATAGTATGTTTTGCACATGTGGTCTTGCCAAGGGGAAGATATAATCCAGAATTTTCATCGGTATGGAAATAGTATAGCTTGCCATTGTAAGAAATTAACAGGTTTAATCTGCAATTGTTTTATAGACAGCCTTAATAGAAAAGTACAAGCTGTCCCCAAACTGCAGCAACAGCTTTATAATTGTTCAATGAGGAAAGAATCATAATATAACTGTGCTAAACTGCATTTTATGGAGTAATGTGAACAGTGCTACAGTGGTTTTGAAGGATCTTTCTCCAGATTTTTCAGTTAATATACTTTTTGGCTGCAAGAAACTTTTCCTGGAGACATTCTGTTTCAAATTTTCTGACACTTCGTCAAGCTAACGTCAATGGTTGTGACTCAGTTAATCTAAGGAAATGCCAAGAATACTGCAAATGTTGGGTATGTTTCTGATTTTAGTGATTTTTTGAATTTTGTCTTTTGGTTGCTCTGTACATGTGCCAGTTCACAGTACACTAAAAAAATGGAAGATAATTTTGTGCATGATACATTCTTACAGCAGGGCTGCTAATAATGATTTCTGTCTTCTTCCAGTCTTTTTCTTTTTGTATGGGTTTGTTTTACTCCTAAATCACTTATAAAGCACACACTTGTTTTGCACAATTTACTCACAGTTAACTCAGCCCCAGAACAACCTAGTTCCCCTGACAGGAGGTCTAAAATATATACACAAGGGTAGTCAATGGAAGGAGGTGCCCCGTAGCATCATAGTATTCTGAAGACTAATAAGACAAAACACACTGGCGCCAGCAATGTCCTTGGAAATGTTCTGTAAATTAATCTTGTAGGTCTGGTAAGTACTACTGATAATAATCTGTAGCAGTAACTAAAAGATTCTAATATGCCTATTACAACAGCAATTACTGAGTGTGTTTACATCAGGTGCTTGGTGATTCTTGATTGGTCATGGCATGAAGGGATATGGAGAGAAGGCAGGAGATTGTGGCTGAGAAATTGGATCAGCCATGATGAAATGGCGGAGCAGACTTAATGGGCCTAATAGCCTAATTCTGCTCCTGTATCTTATGGTTTTGTGATACTGTGTCATTTACATGTTTACATACAAAAATGCACACTGCTTTATCTCTTTGTAAGAGGCTTTCACATACTTACCATAATCAAAGGTTCACTGTTGCTTCCCCAATGTGCTTTAATCTCTGGTTATGTGGTAAACATCTTGATCTGACAAATGTGTGACATCCTGACTCAATTTGTTCTTCAGTAGTTGTCTATGCATTCTCTTCTGAAATAAAGTTTGATATCACGTGTTTCTTCAATACATTCTGGTCTGGACTCTTGTGTCTGTGTGGCTGACACTGGACTTTCTTAATCTTTATTATTTCCTGGCAAATATACAACACTTTTATACTTAAAATGCCTCTATGTTTAAGTATGATTCATTTCGAATTTATCTTCTCAGGACATCATGAATTACTATTTTGAGATGTTGAAGCCCAGTGTCTGGTTTTTAAACAGTTAGTCCAGTCGTATAAACACTGCTGTGATCTAGTAAAATCTAGAATAATACTGAGCTATATACAAAAGTTATTTGAGCTCTGCCACATTTCCTGATCTCTTCACCTTTACATTGGCTTTATCTTTATCCACAGCAGGATGTAAACCATTAATTTTTTATCTTTAATCTTTAATAAATAGATTCTGATTTGAAAATGTAATCTGTTGTGGCCATTTCACCTTCTGGCACTGTAGCTGATTGAGAACCTCTTCTAAAATATAAAGATAGTCTTCGTTAATGATGGTGACACTAAGAAAGTTATTATATTTATTTTATTTAGTCTACACCATGAATGATCTTGCCTGTTTTCAAATGGAAAATATTTAGTGATGATTTATGCGTACTTGTCAAGTTGCTTGGGGGTTTTCATGACAAGATACAGAAGAAGATTGTCAGGCCTTTCTTCCATGCAGATACTGCTGTTGCCTAGGTTAGCCCCCAGCCAGATTCAAACTCAGGACCATCTGCCTCAAAGTCTAGAGCTGATGCCACTACACCACCGGCTGGTATACGTTTTTCATACTCACAGCAAGCTAGTGCTTACTCTGTTTACAAATTCTGGACTACATATACAAGTCAAACTTTGTGAAGAATTTACCTTCTGCCAACTCCAAGTCAAGATCTTGAATTGTTGATAAAGGTTATTGCGGGCTATCACCTATTTCCAAGATGCTTCCTAATCTAATTTTCTTATTATTATGGGCACAACCACAGTAAGGATTTGCTTACTTACCAAAATACCACACAGCTTGCTTTACCTCTTTCAAGGAGTGTTTCACGTATGCACCGTAATTAAACATTCAATCTGTTATCAGGATCATTTGACATCTGTAGCTAATACTCGCAAGACAGGCATTCTTCAAGATGCTGCTTTAGTAACTCAGTTGAATGTCATTTCGTAATGTTCATGTAGCCACTAAACACATCTCTCAAACTGATAGAAACATAGAAAATAGGTGCAGGAGTAGGCCATTCGGCCCTTCGAGCCTGCACTGCCATTTATTAAGATCATGGCTGATCATCCAACTCAGAACCCTGCACCAGCCTTCCCTCCATACCCCCTGATCCCCGTAGCCACAAGGGCCATATCCAACTCCCTCTTAAATATAGCCAATGAACTGGTCTCAACTGTTTCCTGTGGCAGAGAATTCCACAGATTCACCACTCTCTGTGTGAAGACGTTTTTCTTAATCTCGGTCCTAAAAGGCTTCCCCTTTATCCTCAAACTGTGACCCCTCGTTCTGGATTTCTCCAACATCGGGAACAATCTTCCTGCATCTAGCCTGTCCAATCCCTTTAGGATTTTATACGTTTCAATCAGATCCCCCCTCAATCTTCTAAATTCCAATGAGTACAAGGCCAGTTCATCCAGTCTTTCTTCATATGAAAGTCCTGCCATCCCAGGAATCAATCTGGTGAACCTTCTTTGTACTCCCTCTATGGCAAGGATGTCTTTCCTCAGATTAGGGGACCAAAACTGCTCACAATACTCCAGGTGTGGTCTCACCAAGGCCTTGTACAATTGCAGTAGTACCTCCCTGCTCCTGTACTCGAATCCTCTCGCTATAAATGCCAACATACCATTCGTCTTTTTCACCGCCTGCTGTACCTGCATGTCCACTTTCAATGACTGGTGTATAATGACACCCAGGTCTCGTTGCACCTCCCCTTTTCCTAATCGGCCACCATTCAGATAATAATTTGTTTTCCTATTTTTGCCACCAAAGTGGATAACTTCACATTTATACACATTAAATTGCATCTGCCATGAATTTGCCCACTCACCCAACCTATCCAAGTCACCCTGCATCCTCTTAGCATCCTCCTCACAGCTAACACTGCTGCCCAGCTTCGTGTCATCTGCAAACTTGGAGATGCTGCATTTAATTCCCTCATTCAAGTCATTAATATATATTGTAAACAACTGGGGTCCCAGCACTGAGCCTTGCGGTACCCCACTAGTCACTGCCTGCCATTCTGAAAAGGTCCCATTTATTCCCACTCTTTGCTTCCTGTCTGCTAACCAATTCTCTATCCACATCAATACCTTACCCCCAATACCGTGTGCTTTAAGTTTGCACACTAATTTCCTGTGTGGGACCTTGTCAAAAGCCTTTTGAAAATCCAAATATACCACATCCACTGGTTCTCCCCTATCCACTCTACTAGTTACATCCTCAAAAAATTCTATGAGATTCGTCAGACATGATTTTCCTTTCACAAATCCATGCTGACTTTGTCCGATGATTTCACCGCTTTCCAAATGTGCTGTTATCACATCTTTGATAACTGACTCCAGCAGTTTCCCCACCACCGACGTTAGGCTAACCGGTCTATAATTCCCCGGTTTCTCTCTCCCTTCTTTTTTAAAAATTGGGGTTACATTAGCCACCCTCCAATCCTCAGGAACTAGTTCAGAATCTAACGAGTTTTGAAAAATTATCACTAATGCATCCACTATTTCTTGGGCTACTTCCTTAAGCACTCTGGGATGCAGACCATCTGGCCCTGAGGATTTATCTGCCTTTAATCCCTTCAATTTACCTAACACCACTTCCCTACTAACATGTATTTCCCTCAGTTCCTCCATCTCACTGGACCCTCTGTCCCCTACTATCTCTGGAAGATTATTTATGTCCTCCTTAGTGAAGACAGAACCAAAGTAATTATTCAATTGGTCTGCCATGTCCTTGCTCCCCATAATCGATTCACCTTTGAGATCTTTGGCCTTCTGAGACCATTTTTAGCTAGAACTCTTTGTCAATTTTGTGTCGTCAGTCATGGTTATCAACAATTACAACACTTCAAATGCTGCTTCCCCATGTTAGAGGAGTCTAATGCTCAACTGACATTAAATGGCTAACAGTGGTAATTTTCATACCTACATATGGCCCTATAATATACCGTCATCGTCGAGGCTATCCCTCGAGGTCGAGGATGATGGTCTTCATTCTGAAGAAGTGGCCCACAGAGTGAAGACGCCTGTGTATGTATTTGATGCTGCACTCCAAGAAGCACACGATACTTCACAAATCAACCAACTGATTCCGATGGCATGAAAACCACGACGACTGGAGCTGATGGATTTGTTGCAGCCTTCATCCTCCTTCACAGCTGTTGAGTTCGAAGTGACTTCGTCCGCCTGTTCCATCGTTGAGGTCTTAGTTGAATTGTTCTTTGTCAGGGACCTCACCCTCGACCTTACCACCATGGGTGACCCTACCAGGAGCATAGCTCCAAATGGCATTGCTCTCAGGATCATAGGACCACACAAGCTTCTCCACTACGACAAGGTGTCAATCCACAGGGAAGCCTATAATATAAGACTTTATGGGTCTAGAGTCAATGTAAGAGGGCTTTAGTATTACTCCCTTTTGTCCATATAACATTGAGCTACTGGCTCCAGTACATTTGTCTGGATAGTGGGACAGGATGCACCCAGGGATTGTGATGGAGGAGTCTGGTGAATTTCTGAAAGACACAATTTTTTGAGTGTGAGATGTGGTTTGATTTGATTCTGAGACAACTCTTGCCTTTCTAGACAATTATCCCAGATGTTTTTGAGGAGAACCATAAGATCATTAGAGATAGGAACAGAATTAGGCCATTCAGTCCATTGAGTCTGCTCCGCCATTCCATCAACCCCAGACATCTGCCTTCTCACCATAACCTATGATGCCCTGACCGACCAGGAAACTACCAACTTCCGCCTTAAATATACCCATGGGCTTGGCCTCCACCACAGCCTGTGCCAGAGCATTCCACAGATTTACTACTCTCTGGCTAAAAAAAATTCTCCTTACCTCTATTCTAAAGGATCGTCCCTCAATTTTAATCTGTGCCCTTTAGTTCTGGATCCCACCCACCATAGGAAAAGTCTTCTCCACATCCACCCTATCTAGTCTTTTCAACATTCGGTAGGTATCAATGAGATCACCCCGCATTCTTCTAAATTCCAGTGAATATTGAAATTACTTTATTACTTATATGCTTCATATACATAAGGAGTAAAAATCTTTATGTTACATCTCTGTCTAAATGTGCATTCTTGTAATTTATAATAAATAGTATGTACAACGGGACATTAAGAAGATGGTTAAATATGAACAAAGAAATAAAGTTGTGTCAGCATGAATTAAGCAGTCTGATGGCCTGGTGAGCTCTTCTGGATCCTGTTGGTCCTGGCTTTTATGCTGTGGTACTGTTTCCCAGATGCCAGCAGTTAGAACAGTTTGTGGCTGGGGGACTCAGGTCCCCAATGATCCTTCAGACCCCTTTTACAAACCTGCCTTAGAAAATGTTCTGCAGTGGGAAGTTCACATCTACGGATGTGCTGGGCTGTCCACACCACTGTCTGCAGAATCCTATGATGAGGGAAGTACATTTCCCATACCAGTCAGGATGCTCTCAATTGTAGCCCCTTTAGAAAGTTCTTAGGACTTTGGGGCAAAAAAAACAAACTTCTACAACTGTCTGAGGTGAAAGAGGTGCTGTTGTGCCTTTTTCACCACACACCCAGTATGTACAGATCACGTGAGAGAGAACTTCGGTGATGTTTATGCCAAGGAATTTAAAGCTGTTCATCCTCTCAACTCCAGATCCATTGATGTCAATAGGGTCTAACCTACCTCCATTCCTCCTGTAGTCCATAACCAGCTCCTTTGTTTTTGCGACATTGAGGTTGTTTTCTTGACACCACTGTGTCAGGGTGATGACTTCTTCTCTGTAGGTTGCCACATTATTATTTGAGATTAGGCCAATCAGTATCATGTCATCAGCAAATTTAAATAGCAGATTGGAGCTGTGGGTGGCAAAACAGTCATGGGTATACAGCGAGTAAAGGAAGGGGCTTAGTACATGGCCCTGAGGTGAACCTGTGTTCAGGGTCAGAGGGGCAAAGGTGAAAGAGCCCACTCTCATAATAAAAATTCAATAGGTTTGTTGAATACAATTTCCTTCACATATACTCATCTCCATTCTGCCCAATCCTATTATTATTTCTCAAATTTCCAGTTACCACTCCCTTATTATACATTCTAGCATTTTCCTTACAATGGTCAGAAACAATTCTAGATGAAAACCAACCACTATTTCTGCACCAACTGCTTCCAACCCTAGTATTCAGGTCATCACGTGGCTTATTTCCTTTCAGTCTCATTAATTTCCTCAATACACGTTTTGTTTTACTAATTCTATTTTTTTCTTGACTGCACGAAGGATGTGGATACTGTAGAAAGAGTGCAGGGGAAATCTACAAGGACGTTGCCTGGACTGGGGAGCATGCCTTATCTAAATAGGTTGAGTGAATGCAGCCTTTTCTCCTTCGAGCGACGAAGGATGAGAGGTGACCTGATAGAGGTGCATAAGATGATGAGAGGCATTGATCAAGTGTACAGCCAGAGGTTTTTTCCCAGGGCTGAAATGTCTAACACAAGGGGACGTAGTTTTAAGGTGCTTGGAAGTAGGTACAGAGAGTGATGGGTGCATGGGATGTGCTGCTGGCAATGGTGGTGGAGGCTAATGCAATAGAGGGCTATCAACAGGGTGATTCTAGACAGTTTCTAGAGTAGGTTACATGGTTGACACAACATTGTGGGCCAAAGGGCCTGTAATGTGCTGTAAATTTCTATGCTCAATTCTCTATGTACTCATTTACTTCAAACAAGTAGGCTTTCTTACTTCTGAGTGGTTTTCTGATTCTTCTTTCTGACGACAGACCAATATATAATTTAATTTCAGTTTTCCTTATCCACAATACTATTTTTCCTTTATCATTCTGTAATGAACTCACATAAAATTTTGATCATGTTTTCCTTTTTAGATATATGTACTGTTTCTCATAGGTCAACTTTTTTTTTCCAGTAAAAATGCCTTGATCTTTGTTTGCTGAGCTCTGGGAGTTTTCATAACCACTGATTTATTTTTCAAGCTATATCCTGAATCTTTACAGAGTATTGTGATATCAGCATAGAACATCACAAACCTATAACATGCCACAGCAAATAGATCAGATTATTTGGAACAGAGTAAACAAAGTGGTGAATATTGAAGGAAAGTTCCTAAATTTCAGATCTTCAATTCACTGACTACTTTAACAGGAGTTTAATGTTATATTTGGGTTTGTTTGAATAGGTAACCATGTATCCTTCAAAACTTCCATTTCACTCAATACTGCCAATCAAACCAAGTGTTGAATTAACTTTACTTTTCACCTTCTCTACTTGGGGAGGTGTGGGGGGGGGGTGGTGGGTATAAAATGCAGAAGAGGTCATTGCCTGAATCTCTCTTTGCCTATTTTTTACAACAAGCAATCTGCAAAAACTGGACCAGTTACCCTGTTTCTGTCTATCATTTTGGCGTGTTCACCTGTTACTAAAGCAATCAGAAATATCCTCTAATTAAACAAAAGAAAAACTGCAGATGCTAGAAATCCAAAGCAATATACACAAAATACAGAAAATCACGTAAAATCAGTCCATGTTCCAATCCTACACTCATGACCGTCCCGCACTTTTCCTATGCTACATCGACAACTGCATTGGTGCTGCTTCCAGCATCTGTGCTGAACTTGTCGACTTCATCCATTTTGCTTCCAACTTCCACCCTGCCCTCAAATTTACCTGGTCCATTTCAGGCACCTCCCTCCCCTTTCTCAATCTCACTGTCTCTATCTCCAGAGACAGCTTATCCACTGATGTCTATTATAAATACAGGGACTCTCACAGCTACATGAACAACACCTCTTACCACCCAGTAACTTGTAAAAATGCCATCCCCTTCTCTCAATTTCTCCATCTCCACCACATCTGTTCTCAGTTTTCATTCTAGAATGAAGGAGATATCCTCCTTTTTCAATGAAGGGGGCTTCCCTTCCTCCACCATCAAAGCTGTCTTCAACCGCATCTCTTCCATTTCACACACATCTGTTCTTACCCCATCCTCTAGCCACCCTACCAGGGATAGGGCTCCTCTTGTCTTCACTTACCACATCAGTGGCCTCCACATCCAGCACGTAATTCTCTGCAACTTCCCCCATCTCCAACGGGATGTCAAGCACATCTTTCCCTCCTCCCCACCAACCAATTTTCTGCTTTCCACAAGATTGCTCCTTACAGAACTCCCTTGTCCATTCGTCCCTCCCCACTGATCTCCCTCCTGCACTTATCCTTTCAACTGGAACAAGAGCTACACCTGCCCCTATACCTCCTCCCTCACTACCATTCAGGGCCCTAAACATTCTTTCCAGCTGAGGTGATACTTCAGCTGTGGGTCTGTTGTGGTCATATATTGTCTCCGGTACTCCCAGTGTGTCCTCCTGTATATCAGTGAGACTTCACATAGATTGGGAGACTGCTTCATTGAGGACCTACGCTCCATCTGCCAGAAAAAACAAGATCTCCCAGTGGCTACCTACTTTAATTCCACTTCGCATTCCCATTCAGATATGTCTATCCATGCCCTCCTACACTGTTATGATGAGGCCACACTTGGGGTAGAGGAAAAATACATTATGTTCTGTTTGGGTAGCCTCCAAACTGATGGCATGAACATTGCTTTCTCGAATTTCTGGTAATGCCCCCCAAAACCTCTCTCCTTCACCATTTCACATTCCCTTTCCCCTCTATCACCTTATCTCCTTGTCTGCCCATCACCTCCCTGTCATGCTCCTCCCCGCTTCTCTTTCTTCCATGGCCCTCTGTTTCTTTCACCAAACAACTTCCCAGCTCTTTACTTCATCCCTCCTTCTTCAGGTTTCACCCATCACCTTGTGTTTCTCTCTCCCCGCCCCCACCTTTCAAATCTTCTCCTCAGCTTTTTTTTCTCCAGTCCTGCCAAATGGTTTCAGCCTAAAACATTAACCATACTCTTTTCCATAGATGCTGCCCAACCTGCTGAGTTCCTTCAGCATTCTGTGTGTGTTGCTCGGAGTTCCAGCACCTGCAGATTTTCTCTTGTTTGTGACACACAAAATGCTGGAGGAACGCAGCAGGTCGGACAGAATCCATGGAAAAGAACAGTCGATGTTTCAGGCTGAGACCCTTCTTCAGGACTGGAAAGGAAGGGGGAAGACACCAGAATAAAAGGTGGGGGAGAGGAAGAAGGACAGCTAGGAGGGGATAGGTGAGTCCAAGTGAGTGGGTACCATCGTTGTGGTTATTCCTCGAGGTTGAGAATGATGATCTTTGTTCTGTTGATCTACTTATGGGCTCTCAAGTGGCTTATGAGTCCAATCCTGGCTTTGAAAGTTCTTCCACATTCAGGACAGGTAGTCCCAAATGGCAGATCGGGCTTTGATTGTTGCTGCCTCTCATTCCATTTTCTTCTCTTTTCTTCTAATTCTGCACCTCTGTTGGCTTCAAAAGTTGCTATTCCTTCTCGGATGATGGCTTGCCAGAGTTTCCTGTCCTTGGCATTGGTTTCTCAATTGTTGATGTCGATGTTACATTTCTTCATGTTGGCTTTTAAGACGTCTTTGAATGTCTTATGTTGTCCGTCTCTTTTACGTTTGCCTTCCTTAAGCTGGGAGAAGAAGATTTGTTTCGGCAGATGTTCGTCTTTCATCCTAACAACCATAAAGAACTGGAGATGAAGGAATCTGATAAGAGAAGAGAGTGGACCATAGAAGAAAGGGAAGGAGGAAAGGACCCTGGAGTGCTGATAGGCAGGAGAGAAGAGGTAAGAGGACAGAGTGGGGGGAGATTTCTTTTACTGGAGGGAGAAATTGATGCTCATGATATCTGGTAGAAGTCTACAAAGATGGAATTCAAGGTGTTGCTCCTCCACCTTGAGGGTGGCCTCTTTTTGGCACAAGAGTTGGATATGGACCGACATATCAAATTGGGAATGGGAATTGGCATTAAGATGTTGGGCTAAAGGAAAATTCTGCTTCTGACGGATGGAGTGGAAGTGCTCGACAAAACGTTCCTCCAATTTAAGATGGTTTCACCAACATAGAGGAGACCACATTGGGAGCACTGGATACAATAGTTGACCCAAGCAGGAGGACTTATGCAAATTCAGACCCAATGTTTATTAATTATCTTACACAATATTGTGGACTTTGCGATTCTGATTCTTTAAAAGTCCTCTGATACTTCCAGTAAGAAAATAATTCCCATTTGGCTCCAAGATCAGAGTTCCAAAATGCAAAGTCTCTGTAAAATTTTGAGTCTAAGTTTAAAAGAAGATGTTGTTTTTGACACTCACAATTGTGATGTCTGGATCATGACTGAAGGAATGTGTTATTTGGCATGATTTTGAAAATTTTATACAGTAGTACGTGCATTTGGATTACAAATATTAGATATTTAAAAGCTATTATTGATTAGATAACACACATCAAAGTTGCTGGTGAACGCCGCAGGCCAGGCAGCATCTCTAGGAAGAGGTGCAGTTGACGTTTCAGGCCGAGACCCTTCGTCAGGACTAACTGAAGGAAGAGTGTGTAAGGGATTTGAAAGTTAGAGGGGGAGGGGGAGATCCAAAATGATAGGAGAAGACAGGAGGGGGAGGGATGGAGCCAAGAGCTGGACAGGTGATAGGCAAAAGGGATACGAGAGGATCATGGGACAGGAGGTCCGGGAAGAAAGACAAGGGGCGGGGGGGACCCAGAGGATGGGCAAGGGGTATATTCAGAGGGACAGAGGGAGAAAAAGGAGAGTGAGAGAAAGAATGTGTGTATAAAAATAGTAACAGATGGGGTACGAGGGGGAGGTGGGGCATTAGCGGAAGTTAGAGAAGTCGATGTTCATGCCATCAGATTGGAGGCTACCCAGATGGAATATAAGGTGTTGTTCCTCCAACCTGAGTGTGGCTTCATCTTTACAGTAGAGGAGGCCGTGGATAGACATGTCAGAATGGGAATGGGATGTGGAATTAAAATATGTGGCCACTGGGTGATCCTGCTTTGTCTGGCGGACAGAGCGTAGGTGTTCAGCAAAGCGGTCTCCCAGTCTGCGTCGGGTCTCGCCAATATATAAGAGGCCACATCGGGAGCACCGGACGCAGTATATCACCCCAGCCGACTCACAGGTGAAGTGTTGCCTCACCTGGAAGGACTGTTTGGGGCCCTGAATGGTAAGGGAGGAAGTGTAAGGGCATGTGTAGCACTTGTTCCACTTACACGGATAAGTGCCAGGAGGGAGATCAGTGGGGAGGGATGGGGGGACGAATGGACAAAGGAGTCATGTAGGGAGCGATCCCTGCAGAATGCAGAGAGAGGAGGGGAGGGAAAGATATGTCTTAGTGGTGGGATCCCGTTGGAGGCGGCGGAAGTTACAGAGAATAATATGTTGGACCCGGAGGCTGGTGGGGTGGTAGGTGAGGACCAGGGGAACCCTATTCCTAGTGGGGTGGCGGGAGGATGGAGCGAGAGCAGATGTACGTGAAATGGGGGAGATGCGTTTAAGAGCAGAGTTTCTTAGTGGTGGGATACCGTTGGTCTTAGTGGTGGGATCCCGTTCTTAAACGCATCTCCCCCATTTCACGTACATCTGCTCTCACTCCATCCTCCTGCCACCCCACTAGGAATAGGGTTCCCCTGGTCCTCACCTACCACCCCACCAGCCTCCGGGTCCAACATATTATTCTCTGTAACTTCCGCCACCTCCAACGGGATCCCACCACTAAGACACATCTTTCCCTCCCCTCCTCTCTCTGCATTCTGCAGGGATCGCTCCCTACATGACTCCTTTGTCCATTCGTCCCCCCATCCCTCCCCACTGATCTCCCTCCTGGCACTTATCCGTGTAAGTGGAACAAGTGCTACACATGCCCTTACACTTCCTCCCTTACCATTCAGGGCCCCAAACAGTCCTTCCAGGTGAGGCAACACTTCACCTGTGAGTCGGCTGGGGTGATATACTGCGTCCGGTGCTCCCGATGTGGCCTCTTATATATTGGCGAGACCCGACGCAGACTGGGAGACCGCTTTGCTGAACATCTACGCTCTGTCCGCCAGACAAAATAGGATCTCCCAGTGGCCACACATTTTAATTCCACATCCCATTCCCATTCTGACATGTCTATCCACGGCCTCCTCTACTGTAAAGATGAAGCCACACTCAGGTTGGAGGAACAACACCTTATATTCCGTCTGGGTAGCCTCCAACCTGATGGCATGAACATCGACTTCTCTAATTTCCGCTAATGCCCCACCTCCCCCTCGTACCCCATCTGTTACTTATTTTCATACACACATTCTTTCTCTCACTCTCCTTTTTCTCCCTCTGTCCCTCTGAATATACCCCTTGCCCATCCTCTGGGTCCCCCCCGCCCCTTGTCTTTCTTCCCGGACCTCCTGTCCCATGATCCTCTCGTATCCCTTTTGCCAATCACCTGTCCAGCTCTTGGCTCCATCCCTCCCCCTCCTGTCTTCTCCTATCATTTTGGATCTCCTCCTCCCTCTCCCACTCTCAAATCTCTTACTCACTCTTCCTTCAGTTAGTCCTGATGAAGGGTCTCGGCCTGAAACGTCGACTGCACCTCTTCTTATAGATGCTGCTTGGCCTGCTGCGTTCACCAGCAACTTTTATGTGTGTTGCTTGAATTTCCAGCATCTGCAGAATTCCTGTTGTTTTTGTTTTATTGATTAGATATTCAGGTCTGTATATATTAAAACACGTGTGTCCAAATAATCGCTCAATTATGTTGCAGCTGACTGAAATCAGAAATACAAAGTGTTCTTTGGATTAAAAGCAAACATGGCTCTCAGTATTTGCGGTAAAAATTTGAAGTTCTAATTCATTTTGTCAGGATGAGTCCAGTGGTGTAGATATAAACCAGAAGATATTTGACTGCTCTAATAAAGGAGTTGTGCCGATTCATAGTAATGAGGTGTCAATATAGCTTAACGGTGTGCAGTCCTGAGTAAAGTGTGCAATAAAGACAGTATATTAATTTTTGCGGAAGATATGTCTTTATTCCTTATAATGGTAAAAATGCTGTTATCCTTTGGGAATGTGATAGTGTTCATCCAAACAACAAAACGAATAAAGAACACACGAGAAAATAGGAGTAAAAGGTTAAGAATAATTCAGACAATGCTAGAAACACTCAGAAGGTCAGGTAGTAACTGTGGGAAGAGATACAGTTGATGTTCTATGTAAGTGACCTTTCACATTCTGCATAATCTGCTGAAGATTTTCAACATTTTATGCTTTTAATTCAGATTTGCAGCCTATGAGGTTGCTTTGATTTTCAGTGGCTGAGGAACTTGCTTAACTTTGCAACTCCAAGAACTGAGGGATGACTGCATCGCATGACAACCTTTATTGTTTTGCAAACATATAAAAATGTTGATAAGTAAATGGCGGGAGGAGAAGATGCCGGTGCGCCTGCGTGCGCGCAGCCCTCCAGTGAAAAATGGTATCGTATCTGTTAAATAGGGGCCGTGGACAATTCTGATTTGATGAAGAATGGACATGAAAGCACAGAGGAACATCTGGAGAAATTTCTGAAATGCCTGTTCGCTGCTGTCGTTACTGTGTGGTCGGGAATCTTTTGGAGGGTAGGCCTCAAAATCCCCGGCCTTGCCTGCTTTTGGCGACCGACAAGGAAGTCAAATTGTTCAGACAGAGATGGCGCTCAGTACTCGGTGTCAGAGAGCTGATCAGAGCTCGAATTTTTCGGATGACTCAGAGTTGGATTGTGGTCAGCATGGCAAGGAGGGTTTTTCTTCCTTCTCCTGTCTGCGTGAGATGTGGGACATTTGAGAAACTTTGAACTTTACTGTGCTCATGAACTTCTTCATCAAGTTATGGTATTGTTGCACTGTTGTACCTATATGTTATAATTAAGCGGTTTTGTCAGTTTTTTCAGTCTTGGTCTGTCCTGTGTTTTGTGATATCACACCGGAGGAAATAATGTATCATTTCTTAATGCATGCATTACTAAATGACAATAAAAGAGGACTACGTGTCTTCATAATCTAAAAGCTATGAATGCCTTAACAGAGGCTGAACTAGGAGATGGTGTGTTACCATATACTCTATGTAGTCAGCTGATGGTGGGCAGATCAGAATCATCATCATGAAAGCTTCCAAAAGGGCTCTGATCTGCCCACCATCAGCTGACTGCGTAGAGTAAAGCACTCCATTCCTCATTGACTGTCTTCATGGTAGCCTCAGCCAGAAAGTCAGCCAAGGTGGGCAGTGCAGTGGAATAGCCAATGGTGCTACTGCCTCTTGGCTCCAAGGACCTCAATTCAATGCTGACTTCCTGTGCTGTCTTTGTGAAGTCTGCACATTCTCTCTGTGACTGTGTGGTCTTCCCATGGCATTTCCTCCTGCAACAGTGTTTTCCTTTTGTGAATCTGCTCTTGCTTGGCTCTTGCTGCTGCCTGTGAAACAGAGCAAGTCACAAATGCCAGAAGGATCTACGGGCTGCTCTCAAAGGCCTTTGAATGATTCTTCAAGTGATTCTATTAGTTGGGATACATATTTAAACTATTCAAGCATAAATTTCTAGAAAATAATTATTAAAACTATCTACTTTCATATATTATTTCAAATACAAATTACGCCATCCATCCCTAGTGTAAAGTTAAGAGGCCCAATGCAAAGGGCTCTTGGAACCACAGGTCTGCATGGCTGCTGTCTGCTGCTGGTCTCAGTATAGAAATGTACAGCTGCAAAAAATCAGTGACAAAACTGATCTGCAAATATGCCTCCAGTGGCATTTCATTATGGAATCTCTGGTCACACTAAGTAATCTACCGCAATGTGCTTGGTTGCCTCATCTGTGATAGCTCCTTCCACATTTATATACATGCATCTGAACTGAATTTAACAACTCTCATTCTGGCATATGGGTGTTTTACCTTTATCTCTGAATGACTTAATTGCAATAGATTTATTGAAAATAATTGTCCCATTCTTCAAGCGCACATAGTTCTCTTGATTATCTGATGGATGAAAGGGTGCAACATGTGTTTTGCATTTGTATTTGTATGTACCAATTACTGCATTGCAATGTATTAGAGCAGATGGTAATTTCTGGGCACTTAATAAGGACTGTGTGTTCTATTAATTTCCGTGTTTGCTTGATTCAAGATCTGCTCACCCTCAAACTACAAGGTTTCAATGCTGTAAGGAATGTAGTAGTTAGCAGGAATATGATTTAATCATGACCTACTATTCTCCATTGTGTGATTGAACAGATATTAGGGGAATAGAAAGTATCAGGAAAGAAGAAAAACATATTGATTGGCATTCCACAATAGGGTGCAAGAATACGATGGCAGGAATAAGCCCTTCATCGCCTTGAGCCTGTTCAACTATTTATTTTGATCGACTGCTTATATCCAACTTTGCCTTCAAATTTCTGACAAGGTAAACTTTCATGTTACAGCAAAATAAATTCACATACAGCAGCTAGACTTGTGCTGCCTCAGTGACAAGACATATTGCATGTGGATAATGCTGGAGGCCAAATTTAATTAGCCAGGCACTCTGTGGGATAGATTGTCTTTCAGATATGCCAATGCTGGCTGTTGTAGAAAGCACCTGTTTTTTATTGATATCAATGTGCCAAGTTCAAAATCTGTCCAAAATGCCAGTGCTGGGCACCAGAATTCCAGTCAGTGTTTTCATTATTATATCTTGGAGAAGTTGTTTTAAAAAATATCTTTTAGCTTCAAGAACATTTGGGGCCCATTTATGGTATGCAACCAGATGAATACCAGGAAGAAACAGGGCAGCAAACCTGAAGACATTCATTTCACTCACATCACTGGCACTGGTAAACTAAATATGTAAGTTCTTTCAGCCTTTTACTGATTTGAAATGAACAATGAGCAATTCAGCGACCACACACACAAAATCAAACCTTAAAGGAGTCACAAATTCTGTGCATCATAGAGCAGAATTGACAGAGTGAGGTCAAGTGCTACGCTGACTCGGCCTAGGGGGCCGGCATCGGGCACGATGATGGACTCTCCACTTTTCCCTCTCCCTCATCAGTGTGTTCAGTTCATCTACATTAGCTGCGCCACTAACTTCTAGGAGCGTGTTGACCATAGTCTTCGGAGGGCGCCCATGCTTGGGCTCCCATATGATGACTAGGCTGGCAGGTAGCTCGGGGTGGCATAGACAGTGCCCTGCAAGTTGCAGTCTTCTCACCTTGATTCTAGTGGAGAGCATCGGTAGGTCGTCATAGAGCTGACGTTCGTCATGTGCTGTTGCCAACTCACGTCAAGAGCCATCCGGAGCATTCGTGTATAGCAACCATCTCGAGACTTTCACATAGTCTTGGTGAGTGTCCATGTCTCGCATCCGTATGTGAGAATGGTCTCTATGACTGCTATGGAGATCCTCTTTTTAAGCCCTCTGGTCAGTTTCAACTTCCAGATTTCCTTCATGTCGTTCATAGCCCTCCACGCCAGCGCCTCCCGTATCTTTATGTCCTTCTCTGAACTCATCATTCTTGCCCTGAGGAACTTGTAGTCAAAGACTTTCTTAATGATATCATCCTCTACGGTCCTGAGAGTACCTTCGTCGCAGTTAAACGCCATGTACTCTGTCTTTTTAGCGTTTAAGTGAAGTCCAACTTTATTGCACTCAATTTCCACTTTTGTCAGTAGCTGCTGTGCTTCCTCCATCTGGTCAGAGAGCAGAACTATGTCACCTGCAAAATCGAGATCTGTGAGCATAACTGGTCTGACCCTTTTGGAGCGTCCTGGTTTTATGGTAAAACCAAGCTTGTCATGATCTTTGGTAGCTTGATGCAGAGCGTAATCAAGGACGATTATAAAGATGTAGGGTGCCAGAGTGTCTCCTTGCAGCACACCATCTAGGAGGTCAAGAGACAAAGTAAACCATAAATTCCTGTGCTGCCTGGTTTCCACAAGGCAATTCCACTTTACAGGCAGTGAGCTTTGTTAGAACAATTATTCACTGCAGCAACTTCAACAAATCCACTGGAAGATAATTGAAAACCACTAGCAGCTTAATGTAATAGTGTTATTAAAATGTGCCAGAATTAATTCGAAGTCACGATGATGGAAACTGCTTTTAGGCAAGCCAACAAAAGCTTTTCATTTTCACCAGAGAATTGATGATACCTAATTCCTAATGATTTTTCCCTTGAAAGTTTATTAAGTGTAATTTAAAAATCACTAGTAAAATTTAATGAACAACCCAACCAGAACGTGCTTTGGAAATGAAAGAAAATTCAGGCTGAAGCTTTAGGACAAATGGGACTCTCTAAAGTTTTGAAATACTGTCCCAGTTCTGTTTTCTTCTCTAAAATTCTCACTTCACTAGTGTATGGTTTGTGATTTGTTTATAATCAGCTGAGATTAGGTGGTGTGCTGGGTTAGAAAGCCATTGGGATCTTAATTTGACTCAAATCCAGGCTGATGAGATGAAACTTTCCCTTTTACTTCCAGCAAATTAAGCCCCACAGGAAACAGATCTGGACAATCTCTGCCCAGTTGCTAATGATTAAGAGTTCACAGAGCATATCCACCACAATTTGAGTGCAATTAGCACAAATGTGGTATTTTTACTGAGATACCACATGATTGGCTGGCAAGGGAAATGGAAACATTCACTTGGTATTATAGAGAATCGGAATCAGAATAAAGTTTAATATAACTGGCGTGTGTCATGGAATTTGTTGGTTTGTGTCAGCAGTATAGTGCATTACATTATAAATTACAATAAGATATGGTTTATATCTGATTTCTGAATGGACAATGAACCTACACTACCTCACTATATAATTGAATTAAAATGTAGTGGAAAAAGAGAGCAGAAAAAATGTAGTGAGGTATTGTTCAAGGGTTGGTTCATGGCCCATTTAGAAATCAGAAAGTGAAGGGGAAGAACCTGTTCTTAAAGAATTGTGTGTGTGTTCTCAGGTTACTGCACCTCCTCCCTTGTGGTAGCAATGAGAAGACAATGTGTCCTGGGTTATGGGGGTCATTAAAAATGGATGCTGCCTTTTTGAGGCATTGCCTTTTGATGATGTCCTCGATGCTGGGGAGAATAGTCCCCATGATGGAGCAGGCTGTGTTTGCACCCTACTGCAGCTTTTTTTGATTCTGTACAGAGGCTGCTGCATACCAGATGATGATGCAACCAGTTTGAATGCTCTCCACCAGTACATCTGTAGAGACTTGCTAGTCTTTGGTAACATACCAAATCTCCTTAAATGCTTAATGAAATATAGCCACTGTCGTGCCTTCGTTGTAATTATATCAACATGTTGGACCTAGGATAGATCTTCTAAGATGTTGACGCTCTGGAGCTTGAAACTGGCTCACACTTTCCACTGCTGATCCCTTGATGAGGTCTGGTGTGTGTTCCCTCAATTTCCCCATCCTGAAGTTCACAATCAACTCCTTGGTCTTACTGATGTTGAGTGCATGGTTTTTGTTGTGATACCACTCAACCAGTTGATCTATCTCACTTCTGTATGTCTCCTCATCACCATCAAAATTATGTTTACAATAGTTGTTGGCATTAGCATATTTCTAGATGGCATTTGAAGTGTGTCTAGGGACATGGGTGTAGGGAAAGTAGAGCAATGGGCTAAGCATTCATCCTTGAGGAACACTGGTATGGATTGTTAGAGAGGAAGAGATGTTATTACTGATCTGCACTGACTGTGGTCACCTGATGAGGAAGTCAAGGATCCAGCTGCAGAGGGAGGTGTAGAGGCCCAGGCTTTGAAGCTTGTTGATTGGTACTGAGGGCATGATTGTGTAGAATGCTGAACTATAATTAATAAACAATAGCTTGATACAGGTACTGGTATTGTCCTGGAGATCTATGACTGAGTGGAGAGTCAGTGAGCTTGCATTCACTGTAGACCCATGATGGCAATAGGCAAATTGCAGTGGATCCATGTCCCTGTACAGGCAGGAGTTGATTCTGGCCATGACCAACCTCTCAAAGCACTTCATCACAGTAGATGTGAGTGCAACTGGCCATTAATCATTGAGGCAGCTCACCTTGCTCTTCTTAGGTACTGGTATGATTATCACTCTTTTGAAGCTGCAGCAGTCAGAGACTGAAGATGCCCTTAAACTCTCCTGCCACTTGGTTGGCACCAACTTTCAGTGCCTTACCAGATAAACCATTAGGGCCTGACACCTTGCGAGGGTTCATCCTCTTGAAAGATATTCTGATGTTGGCCTCCGAGACAGAGATCACAGGATCGTCAGATGCAGCACAGCTGCAGTTTTATTTTCCCTTTCAAAGTGTGGATTAAAGGCATTGAGCTGATCTGGGAGTGTAGCATCACAGCCATTCATTATGTTAGGTTTCAGCTTGTTGAAAGTAATGGACTGCAGACCTTCCAGAGCTGACTTGCATCCGATTCTATCTCTAACTTCAACTGGAATTGTTTCTTCACCCTTAAAGTAGCCTTCTGTAGGCCTTTTGTATATAGGAATGCATTAGTGAGGCTGATCACTAGGAGAATGACTGCATACCGCTAACCTTTTTGCTTCCTACTCCCAGTTACACTAACTTTCCCAACATTAGAGAGAATGAGGTGAAGGGATCATAACATGATTGACTTCACTGTGACTTTTGAAAAAGAGAAACCGAAATCTGATGTGTCGGTATTTCAGTGGAGTAAAGGAAATTACAGTGGCATGAGAGAGGAACTGGCCAAAGTTGACTGGAAAGGGACACTGGCGGGAAAGACGGCAGAGCAGCAGTGGCTGGAGTTTATGCAAGAAGTGAGGAAGGTGCAAGACAGGTATATTTCAGAAAAGAAGAAATTTTCAAATGGAAAAAGGATGCAACCGTGATTGACAGGAGAAGTCAAAGCCAAAGTTAAAGCAAAGGAGAGGGCATACAAGGAAGCAAAATTAATGGGAAGACAGAGGATTGGGAAGTTTTTAAAACCTTACAAGAGGAAACTAAGAAGGTCATTAAGAGAGAAAAGATTAACTATGAAAGAAAGCCAGCAAATAATATCAAAGAGGATACTAAAAGCTTCTTCAAGTATATAAAGAGTAAAAGACAGGTGAGAGTAGATATAGGACCGATAGAAAATGATGCTGGAGAAATTGTAATGGGAGATAAGGAGATGGCAGAGGAACTGAATGAGTATTTTGCATCAATCTTCACTGAGGAAGACATCAGCAGTATACCGGACACTCAAGGATGGCAGGGAAGAGAAGAGTGCGCAGTCACAATTACGACAGAGAAAGTACTCAGGAAGCTGAATAGTCTAAAGGTAGATAAATCACCCGGACCAGATGGAATGCACCCGTGTGTTCTGAAGGAAGTAGCTGTGGAGATTGCGGAGGCATTAGCGATGATCTTTCAAAAGTCGATAGATTCTGGCATGGTTCCGGAGGACTGGAATATTGCAAATATCACTCCGCTATTTAAGAAGGGGGCAAGGAAGCAAAAAGGAAATTATAGACCTGTTAGCTTGACATCGGTGGTTGGGAAGTTGTTGGAGTCGATTGTCAAGGATGAGGTTACAGAGTACCTGGAGGCATATGACAAGATAGGCAGAACTCAGCATGGATTCCTTAAAGGAAAATCCTGCCTGACAAACCTATTACAATTTTTTGAGGAAATTACAAGTAGGCTAGACAAGGGAGATGCAGTGGATGCTGTATATTTGTATTTTCAGAAGGCCTTTGACAAGGTGCCACACATGAGGCTACTTAACAAGATAACAGCACATGGAATTACAGGAAAGTTACATACGTGGATAGACCGTTGGCTGATTGGCAGGCAACAGAGAGTGGGAAGAAAGCGATCCTATTCTGGTTGGCTGCCGATTACAGGTGGTGTTCTGCAGGGGTCTGTGTTGGGGCCACTTCTTTTTACATTGTACATCAACGATTTGGATTATGGAGTAGATGGCTTTGTGGCTAAGTTTGCTGACGATACGAAGATAGGTGGAGGGGCCAGTAGTGCTGAGGAAACGGAGAGTCTGCAGAGAGACTTGGATAGATTGGAAGAATGGGCAAAGAAGTGGCAAATGAAGTACAATGTTAGAAAGTGTATGGTTATGCACTTTGGCAGAAGTAATAAACGGGCAGACTATTACTTAAATGGGGAAAGAATTCAAAGTTCGGAAATGCGACGGGACTTGGGAGTCCTTGTACAGGATACCCTTCAGGTTAACCTCCAGGTTGAGTCGGTGGTGAAGAAGGTGAATGCAATGTTGGCATTCATTTCTAGAGAAATAGAGTATAGGAGCAGGGATGTGATGTTGAGGCTCTATAAGGCACTGGTGAGACCTCATTTGGTCCCCTTATTTAAGAAAGGATGTGCTGACGTTGGAGAGGGTACAGGGAAGATTCACTAGAATGATTCCGGGAATGAGAGGATTAACATATGAGGAACATTTGTCCGCTCTTGGACTGTATTCCTTGGAGTTTCGAAGAGTGAGGGGAGACCTTATAGAAACATTTCAAATGTTGAAAGGCATGGACAGAGTGGATGTGGCAAAGTTGTTTCCCATGATGGGGGAGTCTAGTACGATAAGGCATGATTTAAGGATTGAAGGACGCCCATTCAGAACAGAAATGCGAAGAATTTTTTTTAGCCAGAGGGTGGTGAATCTATGGAATTTGTTGCCACGGGCAGCAGTGGAGGCCAAGTCATTGGGTGTATTTAAGGCAGAGATTGATAGGTATCTGAGTAGCCAGGGCGTCAAAGGTTATGGTGAAAAGGCGGGGGAGTGGGACTAAATGGGAGAATGGATCAGCTCATGATAAAATGGCGGAGCAGACTCGATGGGCCAAATGGCTGACTTCTGCTCCTTTGTCTTATGGTCTTATGCGAAGTTCAGAAAAATGAGGTTCAGACACACACCCAGAATTCTTGTGCTTGGCAGACTTGAAGCATAGGTGGTTGGGAGCTGGCCGATTTGGCATTGTGAAGCAACTACTATTCATTGGCAGAAATAGAACACAGAGTTTGCAAAGTTATTGGAAATGAGGTGAGAATAGTCTTTCTGACATATTGACATGTGAATTCTGGCACTCAATGGAAACAATTCATAAAACAGAAAAGCAGAACAGTCAAACATTCTTCAGACAAATAAAAGGGAAATCAGAATAGGAAGGTGTCAGCTGGTTAAAAATCACATGTGAATCTCTAATTTGACAAAAAGAATAAAATTGATTAAGAATAAGGAAGAGAGGTGAGGAGACTCAAATGAAGAAATAATATTTAAATGGGACTGTTGTCAGGTATACGTTCAATTACATATATTTCAATGTGTTGAATTTTTATAGATGCACTGTAGAAAGCATTCTTCTAGGGTAAATCACAACCTGGTATGGAAGCTGTCCTGACCAAGACTGAAAGAAGCTGCAGAAAATCGTAAACACGGCGCAGCACATCACACAAACCAATCTTCTGTCCTTGGACTCACTTTACACTGCACGCTGTCGGAGCAGTGCTGTCAGGATAATCAAGGACACGACTCACCCAGCCAACACACTTTTTGTCCCTCTTCCCTCCGGGAGAAGGCTCAGGAGCTTGAAGACTCATACGGCCAGATTTGGGAACAGCTTCTTTCCAACTGTGATAAGACTGCTGAACGGATCCTGACCCGGATCTGGGCCGTACCCTCCGAATATCCGGACCGGCCTCTCGGTTTTTTTGCACTACCTTACTTTCCATTTTTCTATTTTCTATTTATGATTTATAATTTAAATTTTTAATATTTACTATCGATTTGTAATCCAGGGAGCGGGAAGCGCAGAATCAAATATCGCTGTGATTATTGTACATTCTAGTATCAATTGTTTGGCGACAATGAAGTATAAAGTAAAGTATAAAGTATAAAGTATCCTTAAGTTGGTCCTCAATCGTTACTCATTATCCTAAGAGGTAGGTAACAGAAGCATGGATGCTACTAAGTCCCACTCCTTTGTATCCAATACACTCCCCAAATAAACATAAACATATTGACGCTTATAAGCTGAGATCAGTTTTGAAATTAAAAGAAACAATTGTGTAAATAAAATACACTCTCTATTAAAACAGCAGCCATAATATTCCAGAGCAGGAAACCATTTGGCACAAGCTGTCTGGAAATTGATACACATAAAAAAGGGGGAACTTTACACATAAATATTCCCATCCTTTTATAGGTACAGTTTATTAGGATCTTTATGGTGCATCTCAAAAGCTGAAAAATACAATGTGGACCAAGAATACCAACCTTATAAGTATGTAAGCCTGTCCATTGCTGGATATCAAGGACCGAATGCACCATATGGTAGGACTTTTGATATATTATTAATCTAGCTAAGTATTGATGCCTGAATAATGAATATTTCTATCTTGCCTAAGTGAACAGAGAGACAAAAGAGCCTACAGACACAAAAGTATCATTGGATCTGTGCTCAGCTTTTGCACTTGTCTCACCCACCAACAATCCGCACCTACAACCTGGACAAAATGTAGGTGTAACATTCTTTAAAATCTACCCAAGATCTCCTAATTGAATTGGAACTGTTAACAGCTAATCTTTTTATTAACTGCCTCTCCAAAGCATATTCTGGAGAACAAACAGGCTTTGGAAGAGCTATGAATAAATCATTAAAAGCGGATTGGAATCTAACAGATTAATTAATAATAATAAAAAAGTGAACATACTTTCATGGAATCAAGAAGTTGTATTAAATTTGTGTTGAACTCAAGCCATTGTTATGATTAGCAATGCTCAGCACTGATCACCAGTTTATGCTGTCAAATGTATAAAAATATAATGATGAAAAACTGCAATTGGCAGATTACATTTGAATTCCATTAAAATTTATTCATGACAGAAGTTTTTTTTTAAGATTATTAATAGACTTGAACAGGGCAGGTGTGAAATGTTTCTAGACAGGAGAATCCAAAACCAAGTGCTACATGCAACTAAATGCCATACAGGAATAAGAACTTTCTGTATCCAAAATGATGAGAATGTGCAGTTTGCTATGACAGAAACCAAAGCCTCACACACAAGATACTGGAGGAACTCAGCAAGCCAGGCAGCATCTATGAAAAAGAGTAAACAGTCGACGTTTTGGGCTGAGACCTTCATCAGGACTGGAAAGAAGCTGGTGGGTTGGGTGGGGGGAGGGGAAGAAGAAGTACAAGGTAGTAGGTGATAAGTGAAGCCGGTAGAGGGGGAGGGGGAGAAGTAAAGAGCTGGGAAGGTAATTGGTGAAAGGAATAAAGGGCTGGAGAAAGGGGAATCTGGTAGGAGAGGACAGAAGTCCATGGAAGGAGGAGGAGCACCAGAGGTAGGTGATGGGCAGTTGAGGAGATAAGGTGAGAGAGGGAAACAGGAATGAGGAATGGTGAGGGGGTGGGGGGGAATCCAATTATTGGAAGTTCAAGACATCAACTTCCATTTCAGAAACTATTTCAAGCAAACAGCTCAGATACTTTCAAGAGGCCATGAGATAAATGCAAGAATGAAAAAAAGAGAAAAAGATACTAAAGAATAAATATGAGTAGAAAGGGAAGAGATGAGTGGTGTATAAGTAGTCTGTTTTCCCTAATCTAGATGATTTCGGAAACCCATTCAAGACATGATTTGACATCGACAGGGATACTCTCCCAAGCTACTTCACTGCTGTACAATGAGGCACAGTACATCTAGTTCCAGCAATCATGGAGCCCTGTAAAACTCCAAGGGAAACTGTCATAATCCAGCTCTTAATTTAGTTTACTTTCATTGAGGTCTGAACATCCACTGACCAGTGCAGTCTAGTAATTAACTATCAGGCACCCACCATTTCCTTGACTCAGCCTGTTTCTTCCCCCAGATTTTCTGCCATAGATACAGGAAATTTCAAAATGTATTTTTCACTGAAATTTGACAGCCATCTATAGTTGTGTGGTGGATAGTATACGGACGGGCTACATCACAGTCTGGTATGGTAACAACAATGTCATTGAACAGAAAATCCTACAATACATAACAGGTACAGCCTAGTCCATCACAAGTAAAGCCCTCCCCACCATTGAGCATATCTGCATGGAGCGTTGTCAGAGGAAAGCAGCATCATCATCAGGGGCCCCCCCACTATCTACATTATGCTTTCTTCTCGCTGATGTCATCAGGAAGAAGGTACAGGAGCCTCAGGACTAACACCACCAGGTTCAGGAACAGTTATTATCCCTCAACCATCAGGCTCTTGAACCAAAGGGGATAACTTAACTCAACTTCACTTTCCCCATCTTTGAAATGTTCCCACAACCTATGGACTCACTTTCAAGGACCTATCATTTCATATACTTGATATTTATTGCTTTGTTATTTATTATTATTATTTCCTTCTTTGTACAGTTAGTTATCGTATGCACACTGGTTGAATGTGGTTGGTACGGCCTTTCATTGATTATTTTATGGTTGTTATTCTATTATGAATTTATTCAGTATACCTGCAGGAAAATTCATCTCAAGGTTGTATATGGTGACATATATCTACTTCAATAATAAACTTACTTTGAACTTTGAACTTTAAAATTGTATGGAGAGAAGAAAAAAAGAAAAACTTACAACATAAGGAACAGAAATAATAGGAATAAAGTTTTTAATTGAATTAGTCATCTAGTATTTTAAATGTGTATTTATGAGTGCAGCATTCTCTTGGTGAAGTGGATACTCTAATAGTTTATTTGGCGATATACAATGAAAGTATATTACAATGTCAGCAGAATGGGTAGTACATATGCAAATTACATTCAAAGAATCTCCAAGAAAGCTACTGGAGTTACCTTTGCCTTCAGAGTTTTGGTATTATAGTTATTTCAGTTTTGCAATATTCAGGAAGAGAATTAGTTGGAGAGACAGAAATTCCCTTGAAATTTCAAGGATTAAAATGCAAACATTAAATTTGTTGAAATGAAGTAGGTGGTTAGATGACTTGACCCATATTGTGAATATTCTATTAAATCCATTCACTCTGAGCCATTCTGCAATTCTTTCTTCTTCTTACCAATCATCCGTGACCACAGCAGTGAGATATTTGAATCGAAACTGCAGAAAACCAAAGAAAACAAAGAAAACCAAAAGGTACTTAGCAATTGTAATGTAATTTTAGACTAGTCGATATCAATAGTTGGAAAATCATTGAAATAATATGATTATTTTTTAAGATCCATTTTCTCCTTTTTACTGTAGGAACAATTTATGAAATTTGTACTAAATAATCTAGAATAATAACTCTATAAATTACAATAATATAATTTTAGTATCAAGTGTATTCACAATTCATTTTAGTATGACTAACATTCAACTAAGAATGTAAATTAAGGGTGTGATAAACTTCAGACTGAGGTGATGAAAGATTCTGAAAACTGCAGCCAAGTTTATACAGAAAATACCAAATAGCTTCACAAATACAAACTTAATTTTTTTTCAAAATACTGTGAAGTAAATTGAAAGAAAAGAATAGATAGAAAAAATGAGAAAGAAAGAGCAGATACTGAGTTTCCAATGACACTGGTTTATGTACATATCAATGGTTTTCTGAACTTTTTAATATGCAGATTGGAGAAAGACGAGTTTCCCTTCACAAGAACAGCTGCAAGCACACCCAAAGCATGTTGAACAAACCCATTGTGGATGAAGATTTTATCGCAGGAAGTGACAAAGCAACATTGCCATGATGAATCTTAGAAGTAGCAACATTTTGTGCACATCTGTAATTACACTGTGAGCCTTTTTCAAAAATGCTGATGCTGTTTTTCTCTGATTTCTGAAGATACTTGCAATTTTGTGCCTCAATAATATGTTTTTCTAAAAAACTGTTCAGCATTTTTAAAAAGTCCTTTAAACAGAGGTCTGTTCTAATGGATTGAAGGGGAATTTAAAAAGTGTTTAATTCGTTGAAGCAAAAAAATGTACATGTGGAAAATCAAAATCCAATTTTTTATGAAGCTGGAATTGTCCAGGGCATTAGCGAAGAGTCGTTCTTTTGGAGGTTAAGTGCAAACATCAAAAAATAAGCATGCTTCATGTTGCAGAGAGGTGCAAGGTAGGAGCAGAAAGATGGAACATAATAGAGAGCAAACCAAAATTATCAGCGTAGCAATTACTATAAAAACTAACAGTTAGTAGCAGAAAAGAAAGATGAAACAAATGGAAGAAGTTGAGACACAAACACATCTGCAAGAGCAATCATGAGCTTTCAGCCTTCTGTCAGTTCTGCCAGGCTCACTATCTCTGATCTCCCTGTAATCACTCCCTGATTTGCTTCAATGATGCCCAAGGTAAGCTCAAGAAACACTACCATATCTTTTCACCAACACATCATGATATTGCCATGATGAATCTTAGAAGTCGCAACATTTTGTGCACATCTGTAATTTCACTGTGAGCTTTTTTCAAAAATGATGATGCAATTTGGTCAGACCCCACTTGGAGTACTGTGCTCAGTTCTGGTTGCCTCACCAGAGGAAGGATGTGGAAGCCATAGAAGGGGTGCAGAGGAGATTTACAAACATGTTGCCTGGACTGGGGAGCATGTCTTATGAGAATAGGTTGAGTGAACTCGGTCTTTTCTCCTTGGAGCGACAGAGGATGAGAGGTGACCTGATAGATGTGTACAAGATGATGAGAGACATTGATCTTGTGGATGGTCAGAGACTTTTTCCCAGGGCTGAAATGGTTGCCACAAGAGGAGACAGGTTTAAGGTGCTGGGGAGTAGGTACAGAGGAGAAGCCAAAGGTAAGTTTTTCACTCAGAGAGTGGTAAGTGCATGAAATGGGCTGCCAGCAACAGTGGTGGAGGTGGATACGATAGGGTCTTTTAAGAGACTTTTGAATAGGTACATGGAGCAGAAAAATAGAGGGCTATAGGTAAGCCTAGTAATTTCTAAGGTAGGGGCATGTTCGGCACAACTTTGTGGGCGGAAAGCCCTGTATTGTGCTGTAGGTTTTCTATGTTTCTATGGTAACAATTTCAATTACCCATTTTTGTCTTCTTTCTCTGCACAGATCTGGCTATACTATTGCTTCAATAAGTTTCATTTATGCTTTTCTGTCATCCAGCCACTTGTCCTTAAAGTAACTGCAACCTTGACAACTTTGAGTAGATGTTCTATCATAAATATTCCTATCAACCTCCTCCTCCTCTTTGGAAGTTGAAACATGCTTGTTCTCTTACACTTCCAGTTCTGACGAAGGATTCTTGAGCCAAAATTCTGACAGTTCCTCTCACCACCAATGCTGTCTGACCTTCTGAATGTTTCCAGTGTTTTCTATTTTTGTACTTGCTCACTGTTTCCTTGACATCTGCATTTCTCAGGTGGCTGCATTATTAATACTGGAAAATTGTATGACAATTAGTTGGTTCTACTTATATCTGAAGCTCTCTTTACCCCAAGAACAGAATCTATTCAATTTATTCAATGATACTTAATTTTCTTGGCACCCAAGTGGAATTAGTCAATACTCATTTGTAGGTTTGCCTGTTACCAAAATAAAGAGGTGAATTGGAAGAAGAAAACATCATCAGGCAAGCCTATCTGATTTTCCTGATGAATAGGCAGTAACTGTTTATTGAAGTTGTTTTATAAGGTCCGAATCCCAGAACAACCTCATCAATTGCTGAATATCTATTCTCCTAAAAGGCTACCTTCCAATGCTGCCTTCTGACAATCCAACCCTTTGTCATATCCCATGAGCAAACACTGATGCACTTCATCAAGGAGTCAAGGAAATTAAATGGCACTGAAGTTGTGATGTAACATGTCATTAATAGCTAATAGATTTGGTTAGTATCCTTTTGGAATACAATTAGCTTCTCTAATTCTAAAGGACCTGGCTAAATTTTGAATTACTTAAAGGCCAACATTTTTCAATAGCACTGTGACTGTACTTCCTATTACTCCTGATTAGTTGTCTGAAATTTAAGCAATATGATTCGGATGAACCATATATATGAAACTAGTTTCATCGCATGTTAGCCTGCATATCAGTTGCCAAAAGCAAGATTAAAACACATTTCTCTGGATTCTAACTGAGTCCAAGTGAGATTGATGGTTTTTTTTTTATTCATATGATCTTGTCTTCTCAGGACAGAGCTGAAATTACATTGTATGCTACTTTCAAAATCAATAATATTCAACTAAGCCATAAAAAAATGGCAGAAATAGGACATTTAGCTCCTCCATGAGTCAGAACGAGAAACAGTAGAATACTTCTGTGATACTTTGGAGTATATTTACTTCTGTGAAAACTCTTCTTGAAAATACTTTTAGAAAGTTGATATAATTCCAAGGAAAAGAGACCAAATGACCATTTCATTCACCATTTAAGTCAGAGTCAGACTTAGGTTTAATGTGTTTGTCTTGTGGCAGCAATACAAAACTAAAAACATAAATTATATAAGAAATATACTGTACATAGATAATGTATGAACATTTTAATTAAATAAGTAGTTCAAAAACAGAGCAATAAAAAAATAGTGAGATAGTGTTCCTGGCAACACACACAAAATGCTGGAAGAACTCAGCAGACCAGGCAACATTTTATGTGTGTTGCCTTGATTTCCAGCATCTGCAGATTCTCTCCTGTCTGAGATAGTAATCATGGGTTGGTTTACTGTCCATTCAGAAATCTGATGGCGGAGGAGAAGAAGCTGTTCCTAAAACAAGTGCCTGTCTTCAGGTTTCTGTACCTCCTCCTTGGAGGATAAACTAAGCACAAATACAGAAACATAAAAACATAGAAAAACTACAGCACGATACAGGCCCTTCAGACCACAATGCTGTGCCAAACATGTACTTACTTTAGAAATTACCTAGGGTTGCCCATAGCTCTCTATATTTCTAAGCTCCATGTACCTATCCTGGAGTGTCTTAAAAGACCCTATCGTATCTGCCTCCACTGCCATCACCAGCAGACCATTCCACGCACTCACCACTCTCTACGTAAAAAACTTACCCCTGATATCTCCTCTGTACCTACTCCCAAGCACCTTAAAACTGTGCCCTCTCACATTAGCCATTTCAGCCCTGGGAAAAAGCCTCTGACTATCCACACGATCAATGCCTCTCATTATCTTGTACACCTTTATCAAGTCACCTCTCATCCTCTGTCGCTCCAAGGAGAAAAGGCTGAGTACACTCAACCTATTCTCATAAGGTATGCTCCCCAATCCAGGCAACGTCCTTGTAAATCTCTACTGCACACTTCCTATGGTTTCCATAGCCTTCCTTCGGTTCTTAAACTCAATACCATGGCCAATGCATCGTATGCCTTCTTAGCCACAGAGTCAACCCACACAGCAGCTTTGAGTGTCCTGTGGACTCAGGCACCAAGATCCCTCTGATCCTCCACACTGCCAAGAGTCTGACCATTTATACTGTATTATGCCATCATATTTGACCTACCAAAATGAACCACCTCACACTTATCTGGGTTTAACGCCATCTGCCACTTCTCAGCCCAGTTTTGCATCATATCGATGTCCCGCTGTAAGGGCTGACAGCCCTCCACACTATCCACAACATCCCCAACCTTTGTGTCATCAGCAAGTTTACTAACCCATCCCTCCACTTCTTCATCTAAGTCATTTATAAAAATCACAAAGAGAAGGGGTCCCAGGCAGATCCCTGAGGCACTCCACTGGTCACCGACCTCCATGCAGAATATGACCCGTTTTCAACCACTCTTTGCCTTCTGTGGGCAAGTCAGTTCTGGATCCACAAAGCAAGGTCCCCTTGGATCCCATGCCTCCTTACTTTCTCAATAAGCCTTCCATGGGGTACCTTATCAAATGCCTTACTGAAATTCATATACACTACATCTACTGCTCTACCTTCATCAATGTTTTTAGTCACATCCTCAAAATATTCAATCAGGCTCGTAAGGCAAAACCTGCCCTTGACAAAGCCATGCTGACAATTACTAATCATATTATGCCTCTCAAAATGTTCATAAATCCTGCCTCACAGGATCTTTTCCATCAACTTACCAAATCCTGAAGTAAGGCTCACTGGTCTATAATTTCCTGGGCTATCTCTACTCCCTTTCTTGAATAAGAGAACAACATCTGCTACCCTCCAATCCTCCGGAACCTCTCCTGTCCCCATTTGTGATGTAAAGATAATTGTCAGAGGCTCAGCAACCTCTTCCCTCGCATCCCACAGTAACCTGGGGTACATCCTGACCAGTCCGGTGACTTATCCAACTTGATGCTTTCCAAAAGCTCCAGCAAATCCTTTTTCTTAATGTCTATATGCTCAAGCTTTTCAATCTGCTGTAAGTCATCCCTACAATCACCAAGCTCCTTTTCCATAGTGAATACTGAGGCAAAGTATTCATTAAGTATCTCTGCCATCTCCTGCGGTTCCATACACACGTTTCCACTATCACACTTGATTGGTCCTATTCTCTCATGTCTTATCCTCCTGCTCTTCACATACCTGTAGAATCCCTTGGGGTTTTCTTTAATCCTGCTTGCCAAGGCCTTCTCATGGCCCCTTCTGGTTCTCCTAATTTCTTTCTTAAGCTCCTTCCTGCTAGCCTCACAACCTTCTAGATCTCTATCATTACCTAGTTTTTGAACTTTTCGTAAGCTTTTCTTTTCTTTCTGACTAGATTTTCAACAGCATTTGTACACCACAGTTCCTGTACTCTACCATCCTTTCCCTGTCTCATTGGAACGTACCTATGCAGAATGTCACGCAAATACCCCCTGAACATTTGCCACATTTTTGCTGTACATTTCCCTCAGAACATCTGTTCCCAATTTTTGCTTTCAAGTTCCTACTCCAATTAAATGCTTTCCTAACTTGTCTGTTCCTATCCCTCTCCAACGTTATGGTAAAGGAGATAGAAGTATGATCACTATCTCCAAAATGCTCTCCCACTGAGAGATCTGACACCTGACCAGGTTCATTTCCCAATACCAGATCAAGTACAGCCTCTCCTCTTGTAGGCTTATCTACATATTGTGTCAGGAAGCCTTCCTGAATACACCTAACAAACTTCACCCCATCTAAACCCCTTGCTCTTGGGAGATGCCAGTCAATATTTGGGAAATTAAAATCTCCCACCGCGACAACCCTGTTATGATAACACCTTTCCAGAATCTGTCTCCCAGTCTGCTCCTTGTTGTCCCTGTTACTATTAGGTGGTCGATAAAAAACACCCAGTGGACTTATTGACCCCTCCCTGTTTCTAACTTCCACCCACAGAGGCTCAGTAGACAACCCCTCCATGACTTCCTCCTTTTCTGCAGCCGTGACCCTATCTCTGATCAACAGTGCCACATCTCCACCTCTTTTGCCTCCCTCCCTGTCCTTTCTGAAACATCTGAAGCCTGGCATTCGAAGTAACCATTCCTGCCCCTGAGCCATCCAAGTCTCTGTAATGGCCACAACATTACAGCTCCGGGCCACAACATCATAGCTTCATCTTTCAAGTAAAGTTCTGCCAATTATCCAATCCAATATGAATAATCTGAATCTGGATCTGAACGTAGTTGTTGAGGTAGACTCGGCCAAGCACCAAATCATTTTTTTTGACCCAGGTGCCACTGGCTAATTACCCTTGAAGTGAGAGACTTGCTAATTTCTTTCAAAGGGCATCTAGAAGTCAAGCATCTTGGTAACACACATCAAAGTTTCTGGTGAATGCAGCAGGCCAAGCAGCATCTCTAGGAAGAGGTACAGTCGACGTTTCAGGCCGAGACCCTTCATCAGGACTCCTAGTCCCTGACCCTAGTCCTGATGAAGGGTTACGGCCTGAAACGTCGACTGTACCTCTTCCTAGAGATGCTGCCTGGCCTGCTGCATTCACCAGCAACTTTGATGTGTGTTGCTTGAATTTCCAGCATCTGCAGAATTCCTGTTGTTTGCGTTTTATAATGAACTTCTCGGTAAGCCTGGAGTCACCTAGAGCAGAACATGTAAGGATGGCAGGGTTTCTAACTGAGCAAGATTATTGAGATAGATGGCTTTTGACAATAATCCACTGTTCTGCTGTCATCATTACCAAGAAATTTAAAATCTTTTGCAAAAACGTATATTCTGCCTTCATATATCCAACTTTTGAATTTCAGTTTATCTGGACTACTGTTTTTTCTATCAGTGATCAGTGAACTTCACAGTCATTTTACTCCTATACAAATCTTACATATTTACAATATTCACTTTATAAAGGCTGATAAGAAAGTATGGGCCAGACCACAGCACCAGGCAGTTTGAGTGGACATTCATTGTCCCAGTATAAAGTCAAAGTCAATGTATTAGCAAAATACATATGTGTCACCATGTACTACTTTGAGATTCATTTCCTTGCAGACATTTACAAGAAAATAAAGAAATGCAATAGAATTTATTAAATCTAAAAATAGCAAAGACCGACAAACAACTCATGTGCAAAAGAGTACAAATTAGTGCAAATAATAAAAAAGGTCCATAAATAATACTGAGAACATGAGTTGTAGAGTGCTTGAAAGTGAGTTTATACTTTATAGAATCAATTTAGCATTGAGGAGAGTGAAGTTGTCATGATTGGTGTGTCAAGGCCGACCTGGACGGGAAAGGCAGTTTCCCGGAACAAATAGCTTTCACCACATTGCGTCCAGATATAATCGTATGGTCTGACACCAGTAGAGAAGTGGTTATTGGTGAACTCACAGTCCCCTGGGAAGACAACGTTGGTGAAGCCCATGAGCGCAAGTTAACCAAGTATGCAGAATTAAGATCATGTGCAGAGACAGAGGGTGGAAGGTTTCATGCTGTCCATTCGAAGTAGGTTGCCGTGGGTTTATTGTGTTCACTTTCCAGAAGTGGCTGCATGACCTTGGCTTCACTAGAAGAGAGATCAAGTCAACCAGCAGGGCTGTAGCTGAGGCAGCAGAGAAAGGATCAGCATGAGTGTGGACCAAGTATGTCCAGAGAGGCAGATAGTCGGACAGTGTATACATATCTTGCAAACCCTTCAGTAGTTGCATAGACACCTGAAGAGCAGATTATCTGTTGGATGGAAGTGACTGTTAGAGGCGGATGCCAAGTTTTTAAGCTCACCAGTGGGAGGTGGTGCTTTAGCACTGCTGGCCCACCACCTAGGGGGAGTCTTGATCATAAGCGGGCTGAAACTCATGAAGACAGGTGGCAGATCAACTGATGATCCCACTGGCGATTGCACAGGACAGTTAACATCTTAGTCCAAGTGTATTTTTAACTCAACTGTTAGTTCAGGAACCTGATGGTTATAATGAATCTGGTGGTGTGAGACAAGAGGGCACATGGAGCTTTGGAGTTCGTAGTTCAATTCTGAGTTCAGAGTGCCATCTGTAAGGAGTTTGAACGTTCTCCCTGTGACCCTGAGGATTTACTCTGAGTGCTGTAGTTTCCTCCCACAGAACAAAGACATGCCTGTTAGTAGGTTAATTGGCAAGGGTAAATTTTCCTGTGATTAGGCTAGAGTTAAAATAGGTGGGTTGCTAAGCCACTTGACGTGTTGTGCCAGGAGAGCTTGTTCCATGCTGTATCAATACATAATTAAATACATAAATTAATCTACATTACAAATAAAAGTCAAGGAATTTGGCATTGCTCCTTCTGAAGGGGAGAATTGTATCTTAATAAAGAACAATTACTCTAGCAAGTAGATCACTTTATTTCAAGTACTAGTGGACAATAAATTGGTTCCTTCCACTTAAACAAACAAACAGGAATGGTCAATAAGTGCTTTCCTTTACAGAGATACCTTTATCCTGTGAAAGAATAAAAATAACCAGAGTAGCAGATGCCATATCAGTGTTATTTGAAGAGATCATGAAGTATTGTATGTCATTGTCAGATAATTTCCTCTGGTTACTGTTATAATTGTGCATAGTGTATCTTTGGAGCTTTCCCATACTAAGTCCTTTACTGAGAGAATGGGCTGGTTGGTGATGAAGTATATTCTTATGCATATCAAATCTTTCTAAAACAATTTATTACCATCACAGTTCATGACACTGTTCTGGACATTGTCTTTTCTTCACGCCCCCAGTCAAGTTCAAAACAAATTGCCAAAGGAGGAAGGAGAAGGAAGAACAAAGAGTCCTCAAGGATTAGGAAACAATTTTAGTGGAGAACAACATTTAGATGACTGTGCTTCACGTAAATTGTTGTGACTGAAATCTGTGATTGTTACAGCAATAGATGTATCCTCAAAGTAGAACTAGTACAGCTCTGCCAGAGCATACTTGCCAGACCCTCAGAGTTCCTGCCATTTGCTCCTCTTCTCAGATTATCTTTGCAAATTATCTTTGCAAACTACTTCAGATTATCTGTTCTTGAAATAGGAGGATGATGTATTCTTGATGTTGAAGCCCTCGTGAATTTTCATCTTGCACTTGATGTCAAAGTCAAGTTTATTGTCAAATGGGCCAGTTCTGTACATTGATACGCAGGTGCTCTGAAAAACTTATTTGCAGCAGCATCTCAGGCACATAACATTATATGAACAGCATTTACAAGAAAAAAAACATAATTTAAACATAAATGGTGTATAATTTTACAAGAAAATGAAATCGCTTTAAAAAAATAATCTGTTGATTCAAGATAATCTCAGAAAATGACAAACAAAATCTTGACATTTTGACTTCAGACCATGTTGACTCAACTTGGCCTATAGCAGGCTAATCTGGCAGTTTGATAAGCAATAGTGGGGACATGATTGCCACTAGAAATTAACTGGACAAAAATCAGAATAGTGTCATTCCCATTGTTCTCCTTTAGGACCAGATTTTTAAAGGTTTTTTTTTTCACAAGACTCACAATGACTGGAAGGTACAGGATTAAGGAAAGGTAAAGGTTGAAAGAAACTGATAGGGTAGAGAGACAAATACTTAGCACACTGGTGGAGGAATCTAGAGCAAGAGGGTATAACAATAAAATTAGACTCAGGCCATTGAGAAATAAAATTTCTTCCAGCA
This sequence comes from Mobula birostris, assembly GCF_030028105.1. Taxonomy (NCBI): domain Eukaryota; kingdom Metazoa; phylum Chordata; class Chondrichthyes; order Myliobatiformes; family Myliobatidae; genus Mobula; species Mobula birostris. The sequence goes on along the minus strand of NC_092371.1, from coordinate 206,958,494 downwards.
ATGATTAAAAAAATGTATAATCTACCTTCTCAGAAACTTCAATGGAAACTAACTTTACTAATAATTATAAATCTGAAACCAATAGATATTTGCTGGTCAAATATATAATGCACAAAGACATAATGATTGATTATCCAAAAGGATATAATGAATGCCTATTCAGAAAGATCTCTCTGAATTGTGACGATAGGTAGACAAATTGAATCTATAGTGAAACACTTGGGGTTTTCATATCAATTTTTTCATGGCCTTTTCTCCTGAATAACAGGCTGCCAAAATTATTGAATTTATTTTAAAGCTTGCTACATTGTGATTTAAACATTCATGTATTATGGCACATTATACTTGATGGCAACTGTAAAGGAACAGTCACAATCTCAAACACTTCTGCCCAAATCCTGTAACACGCACAAAGCTATTTCACAAAAACAACAGTCTTTTGTTTTTCTCATTTCCACTTCCAACTAACAATTCTAAGCTTTTCGGAATGTGCTTTGTTGCAAATCTCCTTCTTGACTTTAATTAATATAACTTATTTTTGTCTTTAGTATAAATATAATGTTGCATCTTGAACAGCAATCACTCTGAAACAGTACATTTGTACTATTTTTAATATCAAGAGGACATAAAAATGCCCAGTTGGAGATTAGTGGCAGTGATCAATGTGTCCTGTCTTACCACCCTTAAGTGCTTTAATTCTGTATTTTTTTCCTTCCTGCTTGGTTATTAAGCCAATTTCATTTGCAGCTCACACAGTGGAATGACTTAGTAATCATACTCTATTTTTGTCACTTATGTCCCTATATGGTTAAAGAATGATTTCCTAATTGAAGCATTTTTCCAAATAACATTACACAGAATTCTGCTGGAAAGATCAGATGTTGGCACAATGCGTTGTTAATTTGCTTATAACAGCCGCTTAAAATAGTTAGAAAACTATTTAACCAATTATCAGTGTGCAAATTAACGTGAAACCAACTGGAAGCTCAGCCTTACCCTTGCAAAATGAATGGAAGAATTCTGTAGGGTGGCCACTCAAGAGGTTTCTCTATTGTATAGTATTCAATGACAAGATCAAAAAGTGAATGTAGCGCACTACATTGGGGGAAGTATGAGTACAGAGTGGAATGATTCCTCATAGTTGACGATGGGAGCAATAGAAAAATGTGCCTGCTTAATATAACTTCTCCCTCTGCCTCTCAGCCCATACAATCCCCAAAACTGTGTGATAGTGAGGCTTTCATATATTGGAAGATACTATTGCCAAACTCCAGATGATCACATAAATATATTTTTCAGTGGCAGTCAAAAGGTGGAATCCTGATGTGACTTTATGACCGTGTTAAGGGGACTATTAACATAAACCACCCAACAGTCCACAGGATTTAGAGGAACAAATTTGAAGAGAGATCACTGACTGTTGCAAGAAACATGAAGTTGTTATAGTAGGTGATTTTAACTTTCCACATATTGACTGGGAATTGCGTAATATGAAAGGACTAAATGGGATAGAGTTTGCCAACTATGTTCAGGAAAGTTTCCTTAAGTAGTACATAGAAGTACAAACAAGATAGTGTGTGATACTTGATCTCCTAATAGGGAAATGAGCTTTGGACTTTGAATTTTGAGACAGGATAGGTGACAGAAGTTTGCATCTGGTGATCATATTGCCATTAGTTTCAAAGTAAATATGGAAAAAGATAGGTCTGATCCACAAGTTGAGATTTTAAGTTGTAGAACGGTCAATTTCGATAGTATCAGAGAGGATCTGGCAAGTGTGGATTGGGACAAGCTGTTCTCTGACAATGGTGTGCTTGGTAAGTGGGAGGCCTTCATAAGTGAAAATTTGAGAGGTCAAAGCTTAGATGTGCCTGTCAGAATAAAAGGTGAAAGTAACAGGTTTAGGGAACCTTGTTTTTTTTTTAAGAGATATTGAGGCCCTGGTTGAGAAAAAGAAGGAGGTGCATAGCAGATATAGGCAGGTAGGAAAAAAAAGGGTACTTATGGAGTATAAGAATTGCAAGAGAATACTTAAGAAAGAAATCCGGGGGCTAAAAGAAGGCATTAGGTTGTCCTGGCAGACAAGGTGAAGGAGAATCCTAAGAGATTCTACAGATATGTTAAGAGCAAAAGTATAGTATTGCAAGGGACAAATTGGTCCTCTGGAAGATCAGAATGGTAATCTATGCATGGAGCCAAAAGAGATGGAGGAGATCTTAAAGAATTCTTTGCAACTGGATTTACTCAGAAGCTAGACACAGAGTCTATAGAAATGAGGCAAAGCAGCAGCGAGATCATGGACCTGATACAGATTACAGAGGAGGCAGTGTTTGTGGTCTTGAGGCAAATTAGGCTGCATAAATCACCAATGCTTGACAAGATTTTCCCTCAGACCCTGTGCAGAAAATGCAGGGGACGTAGCAGAGATATTGAAATCTTCCTTAGTGACTTAAGGATTGGAGGTTATCTAATGTTGTTTGGTTGTTTAAGAGAGGCTCTAAAAATAAATCAGGAAATTGATTTATTAATTATAAGTACCAGGAAAGTTGATGAATGCAAAGCAATGGGTGTTGTCTACATGGACTTTAGCAAGACATATGACAAGGTCCCACATGAAAGATTGGTCAAGAAGGTTTAGTTGCTTGGCATTCAAGATGAAGTCGTAAATTGGATGAGACATTGGCTTTATGGAGAAAGCCTGAGAGTAGTAGTAGATGATTGCCTCTCTGACTGGAGGCCTGTGAGTAATGGTGTGCCACATACATCGGTGCTGGGTCCTTCGTTGTTTATCTTCTCTATCAATGATCTGGAAGATAATGTGGTAACTAGATCAGCAAATTTGTGGATGACAAGACTGGGTGTGTAGTGGACAGCGAGGAAGACTATCAGAGCTTGCAGCAGGATCTGTATGAGTTGGAAAAACGTGTTGAAAAATTCCAGATGAAATTTAATGTAGACAAGTGCAAGGTCTTGCACTTCGATGGGACCAACTAGGGTAGGTCTTACACTGTAAACCTAGGGCACTGTAGGGCACTGAGGCATGCACTAGAACAAAGGAATCTAGGAATATAGGCACGTAATTCATTGGAAGTGGTGTCACAGAAAGATAGGGCTGTAAAGAATGCTTTTGGCATATTTCCCTTCATAAATCAAAGTATTGAGTACAGGAGATGGGATATTATGTTGAAATTATATAAGATGGTGGTATGGCCCTATTTGGAGCATTATGTGCAGTTTTGGTCACCTATCTACAGGAAAGGTGTAAATTAGGTTGAAAGAGTACAGAGAAAATTTACAAGGTGTTGCCAGGACTGGAGGACATGAGTTATAAGGAAAGATTGAATAGGCTAGATCTTTATTCCTTGGAATGTAGAAGATTGAGGGGAGATTTAACAGAGGTATACAAAATTATGAGAGGTATAGAATAGCTAAATGCAAGCAGGCTTTTTCCAGTAAGGTTGGGTGGGTCTACAACTAGAGGTCATGGGTTAAAGGTGAAAGATTGAAAAGTTTAAGGGGAACATGAAAGGAAACTTCTTCACTCAGAGGGTTGTGAGAGTGTGGAAGGAGCTGCCAGTGCAAGTGGTGCTTGTGAGCTGCATTTTGATGTTTAAGAGAAGTTTGGAAAGGTACATGGATGGTAGGGGTATGGAGGGCTATGGTCCAGGTGCTGGTTAATGCAACTCAGCAGTTTAAATGGTTTACCACAGACTAGGTGGGTTAAGGGGCTATACTTTTCTATAACTCTCTGCCTCTTTGTTCAACAGATCCTATTTTCACTTCTGATCCTTTACCCAAGATTCATTTCTGTTGTACCACCTGACATCTGGGTGCCAAGGATTAGCTTGCTATCTTCAATCAAGCTCCCTCTTGACAGTGTGGAAACCAACATTAGCAGTGTTATTTTTTTCAACTAACCATTTTTTGTTATGTTCTGTCTCTGTGGTGACCTATCATAGTATATTCGTGGATTTCAGTTCTCTCTAGAGGGTAGTTGAGCAAATAATTTTTTCTCACTTAAAACATTTTAATTGACATTATCAATGATATTTTGATATCAGAAAAATAACCATAATGAGGTGAAATAGTCTTAGAACAATAACATTAAAAATTCAAATAGACTTTCTTCTGAATGGTGAACACAACCATGTCCTCATCAATGGAGCTGCTGTAGAGATGGCTTGCAGCTTTTTAGTCCCTCATAGTCGTATCCCCAGTAACTTCATCTCCTCCATTCACGCAGTGACAGTGACCAAGAAAGAGCATCGGCATACTTACTTTCTTGGGCATGTCTGTCTTGCCCATAAGGGTTCCCTCAAGATTCAATAGGTGCACAATAGAAAGTATCCTAATGGGCTGCATCTCAGCACATACAGCAACTTTTGATTCACGGAACCTGCAGTAAGTGATGGACACTGCTCAGTCCAAAACAGACTCATCAGCTTCTTCCTCCAGTCCATCTTTAAGAAGTCTAATGATATAATTAAGGAAATCTGCCCCTTGGACATTTCCTAATCTGTCTTCCACAGGAGTTTGTAAGTCTAGGTGTCCAGGCTTACTGCATTTTCCCTCGTACTATCAGACTCCTGAAATGATCCTCCCTTTCACATCCTCTTCCCTGTGGTGTTTCCCCATTCTCATACTCTGAATTCTTCCTTTATTGCCTATTTTGTTATTTTCACTTTAACATTTCTTTGTGCACTAGTTCAGAGAACATTAATTTTTTTTTCTCCACTCCGCTGCTTTGTGCTCATTGCTGTATTTATTATTGCCATGTATTCAGTTTACTTTGTGCACTTCGTGCGATCAAGAAATTTAATTGCACTCTAGGTAAATGATAATAAGCTAATTTACAACTAAATCCTATTTTTCATAAACCCTGGTGCTTTGGAATCTGGCTCATCATGTGCTGATTCCCAGGCTCTCTTGGACACACCAAGTTTACTGGAAAATTTATTATACCATTGTGTCTCATCCAAAAAAAAAGTGTGGAGGAATACTGGAATAACATTAAGTAGCTGGGAAGTCTGGCACCACCAAGGTTTCGAATATACTGGGCGAAAGGAATTTTACTGTGATAAGAATTGAATATTTTCCCAATAATTATATTTATGATTGCATTAATTCCTACGACATTTAGAAATAATAGGACAAAAAAAACCACGTTTATTTTTCATAGTTGATCCAATTACAATTCTGGAAAATTTGGGCAGCATATGTTGTCCAGAACTGTCTTTGCTATGCATGTCTCTCTGAAATGCAAATACATCTCCTTAACAAAAGGCTTTAAATTCATTGCATTCTTTCAGAATTATCATCTCCAGAATAGATTTTTCATCTGTGGTTAATCATTTTAGAATTATTAAATAAATACATGATTCCAGAACTGTCCTTATTTTCCATTTTCAAGGTACCAAATGGGGTTTAGAATATTCATTGATGTCACTTCTGAATTAAAATACCATATCTCCATATAAAGTTTAGATCAGACTTCAGAATTTCAGTTCAATAGCATGCCACTATCTGCTCCAGTAGGACCACATTAGATGTGCAATCATTTGGGTCTCCATATCAAAATTAAAACACAGAATATCCATATAAAATGAATTTAAATAGAAAAAAAAATTGGCTGGAATCCTCCAAGAAACAGCCAAGACGTTTATGTGGACTTAAAGTGTCAGATTATGTGGCAGAGAAAATTTAATGCTTAAGCTATTGCTAATCATCAGAAACTTAGGTATAGATTTCCAACTCATTTACTTGATACAAGATATTGAAAGGGCCAAGAAATTACTGAGAACACTTAACTCCAGAAAATTAACAATATTGCATTGGGAAATCACTAGAACCCTCAATGTGAGTGGAAAGGATTGTTTTGGCAGTGGTCAATACTTTGTGCAAGGAGTCTAGTTTCACATTAGGAAATCACAACATATGCTTGAAATAATTTGAATTCCCTCTCCAAACAGAATCATGATCCAAAACATTAAGTAAATAAATAAGTAAATAATTCAACTGGAAAATTGTGAATGATTCGTAGCCAACCCAGACTGTAATGCTTGTTTGACAAGTACAACCAAGTCCATTTTTGTTTTTGTTAATATTTTCCACTAGCTCATTATTGTAGGTAATGACCAAACATAAAATTTGCTGCAATATTTAAAACTTTCTAATGAATTTATAGAACAATGAGAGACTGCAACAAGGTGTAAATGTTACAGGAATTTTTGGTTCAGGTAGAAGCTGTCTCCACCACAAAACTTTGCATAAACCACTTCTTCAATGTATTTTTGTGTATGTATGAATGTGAGGTAACAGCAATAGCCCTGAAATGGAATGTATGGCCTCACCTTGTTTTTATACCCTGGGTAACATAGACTGGGCACAGAGGCAGTTGGGATCTAAGCAGAACTGAAGAGCTTGTGATTGGGAAGGGCCAATGGTTTCTTCAACTTAGGAATGCCATTTCAACTTGTTAGATTTTTTAAAAAAGATTCCTATACCCTCTCACAATCGCAGAACAAAGCAAGAATTAAAAAAAAATGCAGATGCTGAAAATCTGAAATTAAAAAAATAAAATGCTGGAAATACTTAATAGGTCAGGCAGCACCTGTGGAAAGAAAAGCAGAGTTAACCTCTTAGGTCAAAGACAAATTCTGAAATGAAATAAATGACCTTTGATCTGAAATGTTAACTTTATTTCTCTTTCCAGATGTGTAGCCTGAACTGCTGAGTGCTTCCAGTATCCTCTTTTATTAGTCTGGAACAAAATAAAACTTCTGCTCCACCTAAGGCCTGTCATGTCATTTTGGCAGTAGGTAAAGCTTTCTGTATTGTTGACCCTTGATTTCACATCCTACTCTGTAATGGTCTTACACCTAATTGATTACCTGCAGTACACTTTTACTGTTGCTGTTGCAGAGGTTAAAATGAGGACAGTTCCCTTAAGGTGAGGCTTGGAACATATTTACTGCATATGGAATGGGGAAGTGGCAGCATTGTTGTGAAGAGTTTCACTCTGAAATGTCAAATGTCTAATTCCCTCCATTGAAGCTTCCTGACCTGCTGAGTTACTCTAATGTATTTTGTGCTGCTCCAGATATTTTACATCAGTCATTACAATAGAAATTACAATGAATATCCCATAAATATTTTAAAAAAGACACTTTGGGAATGGTTGGGTTAAATATTAACATTGATAGAGAATCAACATGGGGCAAACTAATGAGGAATAGGGGAATTAAAGATTGATAAGTCCTTTATTTCTGATCACTTGCATCAAAGATCAGAAAAGAAATGTCTATGAAAATAGTGAATGCATCGGTTGTATCATTTTAAAATTCCTTAGAATTTGGAGAAGAAGTGATTGAAAACTGTCAGTGTAATACCCTTATTCAGAAATAAGTCTGGGAGGCTAAAACAGATCAACAAGCCCATGAACCTTTTGTCTATTGTTGGGAAATTGTTCGAATCAGTTATAGCAGAACATTTGGAAAATCACGTTCTGTCCAAGCAGAGTTCAGGTAGCTTCATGAAAGGAAATTGTGTTTGGCAAAGTTAAGATTTCTTTAAGGAAGTATCAGACAGAATGGATAGCAGAAACCCAGTAGAAATGATAAGCTTGCATTTCCAAAAGGCCTTTGACAAGATGCCATTCTAAAGGTTATTTCCATGTTACACATTGGCTAGCTAGTAGAAATGATCCGGGGATTATTTTCAGGATTGCAACTTGTAACAAGTGAGATCAGTTTCATACAAGTACATAGTTATGATTCAGTAGAAGGAAGTTGTCGAATTTGTGGATTTAATAGTTGTGTGGGAAAGCAATCAGTTTACAGAGATATATTGCTAAGTTAAGACAAGTTGTTGGCAAATGGTGCTGAATGTGAGAAAATTCAAAGATGGTTGCTTGGGATGAAGAATTATTTAATAGACCATAGACCATAAGACATAGGAACAGAATTAGGCAATTTGGCCCATCGAGCCTGCTCCACCTTTCAATCATGGCTGATCCTTTTCTCCCCTCTTTAGCCCTACTCCCTGGCCTTCTCCCTGTAACCTTTGATGCCAAGCATGGACAAAATAAAAGACACCAGGGAAGAAGGAGGAGTGTTGTTTTAAACTCTTGTATTTCAGACTGAAGTACAACAATCAATAGTGGTGTTCCATCGCTACGGCTGGGATTTATACTTAAATCTGTGCAAAAGTACTGGTGTCCAGATCCCCTCCAGCCTAAAATGGCAACAGTGCCTTCTACCCTGCTACCACTAGCTGCAGCTGTCCTCTTTGTCTGCAGTGGTCTCCTCTCTGGGCAGCACTAACCAATACATACTTCACTGTTTTCAAGCTATGAATCCTGGTCACTAAACCTACACTGGGTTAAACCTGGAACCACCATTTATATGAAGGAAAGAAATTGCTTGTCTTTTTTCAAACGTCATTCTTTTAAATTTGTATTCATGAACTAGGTTGATCTATAATGTGTGGATTTATTTTTATTGTTTTACATAATATGAAAAAAATCAATACTCTCAGAATCACAAACAAGAGAAAATCTGCAGATGCTGGAAATCCAAGCAACACACACAAAATGCTGGAGGAACTCAGCAGGCCAGGTAACATCTATGGAAACAAGTATAGTTGACGTTTCAGGCCGAAATCCTTCGGTAGGTCCGAAACATCGATTGTACTTTTTCCATAGACGCTGCCTGGCTTGCTGAGCTCCTCCAGCATTTTCTGTGTGTTGCTCAATACCCTGGGAACTTTTTTTTAATGTGTCCCAAATGTTACTGTACAGAAACAGTCCAGTCTAGAGCTCAACGAGTCTGGAGTTGGAAGCGTCAAATTCAAAGACCCAAATCAGCAGTGTAGGGGTGGATGGCCCACAAGAAATTGGAGGTTTGAGCCTGATTTCTGTAAGTCTGAGACGCCAGGCCAAAGGGCTGGAGTTTTGCAGGTGGCCTATCCAGGGTTTCAAGGCCTGCCTGTGTATGTGAGGAGCAGGAACAGGGCTGGTTTTCTTGTTTTGTTTTGTTTTGTTGCTGTTACTACTGCGTGTGTTGTTCTGCTGAACTTCCCAATCTTCTATCTTCCCACTAATTTCCTCTTCGTTGTATGCCCTTTCTTTTGCTTTTACAATGGCTTTGACTTCCCTTGAGGATTGGGAAGTATTTAAAAGCCTACAGAGAGCAACTAAAAAAATCATTAGAAAGGAAAAGATGAAATATGAAAGCAAGCTAGCAAATAAAATCAAAGTGGATAGTAAAAGTTTTTTCAAGTATGTTAAAATGAAAAAGAAATGAGAGTGGATTTTGGATCTCTAGAAAATGAGGCAGGAGAAATAATAATGGGGGACAAGGAGATGGCTGATGAACTAAATAGGTATTTTGCATCAGTCTTCACTGTGGAAGACACTAGCAGTATGCCTGATGTTGTAGCGTGTGAAGGAAGAGAAGTGGGTGCAGTTACTATTACAAGAGAGGAGGTGCTCAAAAAGCTGAAAGACCTAAAGGTACATAAGTCACCTGGACCAGATGAACTGCATCCTAGGGTTCTGAAAGAGGTAGCATTAGAGATTATGGTGGTATTAGAAATTATCTTTCAGAATCATTGGACTCTGGCATGGTGACAGAGGACTGGAAAATTGCAAATGTTATTTCACTCTTTAAGAAAGGAGGAAGGCAGCAGAAAGGAAATTATAGACCAGTTAGCCTAACCTCAGTGGTTGAAAAGATGTTAGAGTGAATTGTTAAGGATGAGGTGAAGGAGTACTTGGTGACACAGTACAAAATAGTAAAAAGTCAGCATGGTTTCCTTCAGGGAAAATCCTGCCTGGTGAACCAGTTGGAATTCTTTGAGGAGATTACAAGTAGAATAGATAAAGGGGATGTAGTGGATGTTGTATATTTGGACTTCCAGAAGGCCTTTGACAAGGTGCCATATATGAGGCTGCTTACCAAGTTAGAGCCCATGGTATTACAGGAAAGTTACTAACATTGGCTGATTGGTAGGAGGCAGTGAGTGGGAATAAAAGGATCCTTTTCTGGTTGGCTGCCAGTGACTAGTGGTGCTCCACAGGGATCAGTGTTGGGACCACTTCTTTTTATGCTGTAAAGATAATGGAATAGATGGCTTTGTTGCCCAATTTGCAGATGATATAAAGTTCGGTGGAGGGGTAGGTAGTGTTGAGGAAACAGGTAGGAAGCAGAAGGACCTAGACAGATTAGGAGAATGGGCAAGAAAGTGACAAATGAAATACAATGTTGGAAAATGTATGGTGTGCACTTTGGTAGTAGAAATAAATGTGTGGACAATTTTCTAAACAGGGAGAAAATCCAGGAATCTAAGATGCAGAGGGACTTGGGAGTCCTTGTGCAGAACACCCCAAAGGTTAACTTGCAGGTTGAGGTGGTGGTGAGGAAGGCAAATGCCATGTTAGAATTCATTTCAAGAGGTCTAGAATATAAGAGCAGGGATGTGATGCTGAGGCTTTATAAGGCACTGGTGAGGCCTCACCTTGAGTATTGTGAACAGTTTTGGGCCCCTCATCTTAGAAAAGATGTGCTGGCATTGGAGAAGGTCCAGAGGAGGTCCACAAGGATGATTCCAGGAATGAAAGGGTTATCATACGGGGAACGTTTGATGGCTCTGGGTCCGTACTTGCTGGAATTCAAAAGGTTGAGGGGGAATCTCATTGAAACCTTTCGAATGTTGAAAAGCCTAGACAAAGTAGATGTGGAAAGGATATTTCCCATGGTGGAAGAGTCTAGGACAAGAGGGCATAGCCGCAGGATAGAGGGATGCCCTTTCAAAACAGAGATGCGGAGAAATTTCTTCAGCCAAAGTGTGGTGCATTTGTGGAATTTGTTGCCGCATGCAGCTGTGTAGGCCAGGTTGCTGGGTGTATGTAAGGTTACGAGGAGAAGGTCGGGAACTGGGATTGAGGAAAAGAAAAAAAAGGATCAGCCATGATTGAATGGCGGAGCAGACTTAATGGGCCAAATGTCATAATTTTGCTCCTATGTCTTATAGTCTTTTGGTCTTATGGTAACATAGCGGTTAGTGTGACACTATTACAGCTCAGAGAGTTCCAGAGTTTGGAGCTCAATTCTGGCACTATCTGTAAGGAATTTGTACGTTCTCCCCATGAACATATGAGTTTGCTCCAGGTGCTCCGGGTTCCTCCCATAGTCCAAAGATCTGCCAGTTAGTAGGTCCTTGTAAATTGTCCTGTGATTCAGCAAGTGTTAAATAGGTGAGTTGCTGGTCAGTGAGGCTCTTTGGGCTGGAAGGGCCAGTTCCACACTGTATCTCTAAATTTAAAAAATAAATAAAATGCTATGTTGTTGTTGGAATGTGCGTCAACACTTGCTGGCTGCCCCCAGCTCATCACTGGGTGTGTTGGGTGTTAACACAAATGACACATTTCACTGGGTGTTTCAACGTACGTGTGATAAATAAATCTGAATCCGAATTTAAAATGATCAAAAAGAAGTTCAATTAGCACTTGAAGAACGATCATTTACAGAGGTGTTGGAAAATAATACGGGTTTGTGGGCATCAGATTAAATTGATTGCTGTGTTGGGAACCAGCATGTGCTCAATGGACTAATTGACATCTACAATGAAATGCTTTGTTTTCCATATTATGCAGTTGGCTAGCAGCATGGAGCTGAACTGAACTGAACACTAATGGACTCCTGATCTGATATTGATGTTCTGTGTGTTGGTTCACTCGCTTTTGGCTGTTTGTACAATTTTGTCTTTTTTTGCGTGTTGGGTGTTTGATGTTTTCTTGAACGGGTTTCTTCCTTTTGTGGGAGCCTGTGGGTGGATGAATCTCATGTGTACTGTATGCATACTTTGACAACAAATACACTTTTACTTTGACTTTAACTTCGTTTAGCACAATTGATACAGAGCTGCTTCGTGAAGTTAATGACCATCTCTTTTGTTTTTCTGACATTGAGGGAAAGGCTGTGCTGTCTTGAAACCATCCTACTAGGCACTGTAACTACTGCCTGTACTTCGTTATTTGAGATGTGCCCCACTACAGTGGTGTGGTCTGCAAACTTGTAGATAGAGTAGAATCTGGCCACAGAGTCATGAGTGAACAGGGAGTAGAATAGGGGACAGAGGATGGAGCCTTGCAGGATACTAGTGTTGAGGATAATCATGGTGAAGGTGTTGCTGCCTATCCTTACTGATTGTGATTATTGATCAGGAAATCAATGGTCCTCTTGCAGAGGGAAGTACGGAGTCCTGGGTATTTGTTGTTTATCAGTTATTAACTAAGAGTCTGACTCTTCATGACGTCATGGACTCCTGCACACCAAGCCTTCTTATTGGAAACTACCTCTAGGATCCCCTGAGATCATACACATTGCCTGAGTAATAATCTCTATCCATCGTTGCCTCTGCCATCCTCTCCTTCTTTTATCTTCTGTTTTACCTACCATGACAGTCTTCTCCAAGGAATCCTGTCTTCTTATGATATGGCCAAAATATTTGAGCTTTTGTCTCATAATCAAGCCTCTTAGTGAGCAGTCTGGTTGGTTTTCTTCAAGTATTGACTTGTTGGATCTTCTTGCTGTCCAACAAACTCTTAACACTTCCCTCCAGTATCCAAGTTCAAAGGCGTCAATTATTTTGTATTGAGCCTTAGTAATAGTCCAGCTCTCACAGCCATACATCACAAATGGAAATACTATGGACTTGACTATACAGAGCCTCGTAGACAATGTTATGTCTCTGTTTTTCAGTATTTTATCTAAATTTGCCATTGCTGCCTCTCCAGAAGTAAGCACAGTTTAATTTCGTGGCTGCAGTTACCATCTATAGAAACCTTTGAACAGAGGAAAACAAAATCCATTACTGTTTCCACTTCCTTTCCATTTATTACCATGGAGTTAGTAGGGCCGGTTGACATATCTTGGTTTTCTTAATATTGAGCAACAAGACAGCTTCTGCACTTTCTTCTTTCACTTTGATTAGAAACTTCCTGAGATCCTCCTCACTTTCAGCCATTAGAGTAGTATCATCTGTATATCTGAGGTTGCTAATATTTCATCCGGCAATTTTGATTCCAACATTTGAGTCCTCTAGACCAGCATTCATCATGATGTGTTCAGCATATAGATTAAATAAGTAGGGTGACAGTATGCAGACTTGTCGTACTCCTTTCCCAATCTTGAACCAGTTTGTTGTTCTGTGTTCAGTTCTAACTGTAGCTTCTTGATCTTCGTACAAGTTTCTCATAAGGCAGACAGATATCTCCATTTCTTTAGGGTTTTGCCATAGTTTGTTATGGTCCACACTGTGGAAGGCTTTAGTGTAGTCAATGAAACATAGATAAATACTTCCCTGGAATTCCCTCGATTTCTAAGAGGAATAGATAGAGTGGATAGACAGCACCTCTTCCCCAGGGCACCACTGCTCAATACAAGAGGACATGGCTTTAAGGTAAGGGGTGGGAAGTTCAAGGGGGATAATAGAGGAAGGTTTTTTACTCAGAGTAGTCGGTGCATGGAATGCACTGCCTGAGTCAGTGGTGGAGGCAGATATGCTAGTGAAATTTAAGAGACTAGACAGGTATATGGAGGAATTTAAGGTGGGGGCTTATATGGGAGGCACGGTTTGAGGGTCGGCACAACATTGTGGGCCGAAGGGCCTGTACTGTGCTGTACTGTTCTATGTTCTATGTTCTCCATTATCCAGCATAGGTTAGCAATTTGCTCTCTGGTTCCTCTGCCTCTTCTAAAACCAGCTTGTACATCTGACAGTTCTCGTCCCATATATTGCTGGAGTCTTGCTTGCATGATCTTTAGCATTACCTTGCTAGCATGTGAAATTAGTGAAATTGTTCAGTAATTTGAACATTCCTTTACATTTCCCTTCTTTGGAATTGGGATATAAATTGATCTTTTCCAGTTTAAAGACCATTGTTGGGTTTTCCAGATCTGCTGGCAAATCTGCAACATTTTTACAGCATCACCTTTTAAAGTTTTAAATGATTCAACCGGAATCCTGTCACATCCTGCAGCCTTATTATTGGCAATGTTCTCTATCGCCCATTTGACTTCACTTTCCAGAATGTCCGGCTCTGGATTGATGAGGGAGTTATTGTGGGTGTCTTTGCTGTCGGGATTTTTCCTGTACAATTCCTCTGTGTATTCCTGCCATGTCTATCTGATGTTTTCTTCTTCTATAAGTCCCTCCCTTCTTTGTCTTTTACTATATTCATTTTGCATGAAATGTTCCTTTGATTTCTCTGATCTTCTTGAATAGATCTCTTGTGTTTCCAATTCTGTTGGCTTCTTCAGCTTCTTTGCATCACTCCTTTAAGTAAGTTTCCTTATCTTTCCTTGCTACCTTCTTGAATTTTGCGTTCAGTTGGAGATATTTGTTACAATCTCCATTGGCCTTCACCTCTGTTCGCTGCTCAGCCACTTGTAGAGCCTCTGCAGAAAGCTATTTTGCAACATGTTTTATTTGAAATATTTTTTTGTTGCCACCTCTTGTATTATGCTCCTTACCTCTAGCTGCATGGTTTAGCTCATAGTGTCATTGAGATACGCAAGCCCCCTCACCAGGACAAGGTAACGGTCCATGAGGAGTCCTGGGCAGAAGAGTCTGAAAGTGAGGAACGACCTGAAGTTTGGCCAATTTAAGTGTCAGGCTAGATTGAAAAGTTCAGGGAGTCGGAGTTGGATGCAAGGCACAAGCTAGTGTTCAGTTTGCTGCTCCGTGAGGTTTACTCGTCACTGTTCTGAACTGAGACTGTGAGCTGAAAATAACAGGTTCCTTGTGTGGCTGCAGTGATGACTGGCTTCATAGACGTGAACCCACTTTTGTGACCTTCAATTCTGAATGTTACATACTTGCTTTTTTTACTGTTTGTGCGATTTGTTTCTTTCTGAACATTGGGTGTTTGACAATCTTCTTTTTTAATGGGTTCTATTAGGGTTCTTTGTTTTGTGGCTGCCTCAAAGGAGTCAAATTTCAAGACTGTAAATAGTATACATACTTTCATGATAAGTGTATTTTGAACTTTAAACTTTGATACTGTGCAAGCAGATGCTAAGGACATTAAACAGGTTCTGGTTTCATCTGCGCTTCATCTCTCCCCTAATGGTTCCCATTATTATCTTTCCTACTTATCAGAATGCAGCTCTGGTAGCATTTTTGTTCCTGCTCATCACCCTCTTAACTGTTTCCGTTTCACTCTCTCCTCACTCTACTTGGCTCCATCTGCTCTTTTTCTGTCTGCCTCCATCTACCAACTTCTTTTATCTCCAAACAATACCCCCCTCCCACATCACAGCCACCACCTGGCTCAGACTGCCTATTGTCTTTAACCATCTTTTTGGTCCACCCCTCACTACTTCCCTTCTCCTCTTTATACTGCCTACCTTCCTTCTCCAGCTTAGCCCTGATGCAAGATTTCAACACAGAAAGTTCATAACTCCTCTTCACCACCCCCACTGATACTGCTTCACTCATTGAGTTCGTCCAGCAGATTGTTTGTTGCTCCAGCTTTTAGCATCTGTACTCTCCTGTGTTTCCACATCTGAAGTGATATTGGCAAAGGACCATAAGGAATCATATATGATTCAGCCTGGAATATGGATGCCGATCTCTTTAGTGCAATGAGCTTATAGTCATGTATAACAGTGAGTATGTAACTACGTCAACCCAATTACGCAGCAGAAGATAGAGCCAATGTTACATTTCTTTCTTTGATTAGTTTAGCACACATAAGTTTAAACAAGATTTATGATGCTGCTTCCCTTACTCTTAGGATGCGTGAGATGAGAAATGATTTGCTTCATGAACTAGTTTTAGCACAATGAAGTTAACATGTCTGACCTTTTCCTTACACTGTTGGTAGCCAAGTGTTTGAAGCTACTTTTGTGTAGTTACATGGAAAATCAACTCCATTTAACTTTTTGCAGTTTACCTTACCAACAAAGCTTTTTTAAATATTTTGTTCCAGGCATTTTGCATTAAATATCAAAAGTGGGTATTTAGTAATTATAAGTTATGCTTACCTGCTGTTACATATACATTACTAAATAGAACATAAATGGTGCAACTTAAGCAGTATTGTAGAATGATGGAGTGTACTTAATTGCTTGCAATCATGGATGAGTAGAGGAGACATTTTGGTTTAGGTTATTTTGCATTGTACAAGTTAAGGCAAGTATCTCACCCATCATGCTCAAGCCTCTTCCTGTTCAGTGTTGGTACTGGTGTATTAATGTATACGTATCTAAGCTACAAAATTTTTTATATAATTCAGAAATACCTAGGATAACATTTCAAGCAAGTTGTTGCTAAGTTACGTCACAATGCTATGAGAAGACAGCTGCAAGGCTTGCCAAGTATTAATGCAGTTTGCAACATAAATAAATAAAGTCATTTTTTAAAGAACAGCAGAAATCAAGCAATACTGGGAAAGAAGAAATCCATTTTTAAATGCCGAGTAGGACTGTGAAAGCCATTGTTTTTTCTTTGTTAAGGTCCTTGCTTCTGAACTAAGAGGTTGCAGGCACAAAGCATCAACCCTTCAATGGAGTATCAGTGAATGTTGTGGTGTCTTGAATTAATTGATATCTTGATTATTGTTTCAGGTAAGTACAACTATTTTCATGACACTATTGCTAAAAAGGTTTTGGAACTCTTCCCTATGTCCCGCACAGTGTAAGACCACAACTTGAACTCTATTGAAATATCTTCAAATCTGAGAAAAAGATAATTTAATGCAAGCCTTTCTTGATTGGGAAATACTGATAAGGACATCTTGTCTTCCTGCTTCCTAATGGAAGATACCAATTTACCTGTAAAATATTATATCATGAGCCTTACTTACAGGTTTATTGTAGAAACCCTTAGATCCAGATGTTGGATGGAGTAGCACCTAGTTTTTTGTGCCACACATTTTGATTTCAATGGAGTATCAGTTGCATAGGACAATCATGTGATTACTTGGTGCTCAACAAAGTCTACAATATTCCTTCTGAGTCCTCCATGTTTCTGAGGACCCATTCCTTCCCACAATTCCTCTCCCATTCTCACTATTCTACCGTCCAATTTTGACAAGCCCCCACCCGGTGATCTCCTGGCCCGACCCTACCATTGATCTCCTAGCTCAAGCTTTCTCACAAAAATTATCCTGCTGATCGCAGACTGGAAGTTATGAAACACAGCTGTTGTCAGGATTAGGTGAGGTAAAACAAAGTGAAAAGTGTTCAAGCTTGAAGAAGCTGAAGCATTGATGAGTATTGTTGGGAGCCGGGAAACATTTCTGGCAGTAATTCCTTTGCATGCAGACAACTTACATTCTTCCCATTGCTTCACCTAGGGTTTAAGCACTGGAAGAGTTTTGGAGCCCATATCTACTCCAACACTTCTCCTAACTGTCTATGGTATTGCAAATGGTCATGTCCTTGTGAGCCAATATAAGACAGCTAGATCAAAACCTAACCCTGAATGAGCCACAGGGGCCTCTAGTTAAACATTATGACAGAAGTGATTATCTTCAGCCTTTATTAGAATCTCTAAAGTCCTTTCATTGATTCCTTTTCCTTCTCTGGCTATTTCACTGAACTTTGAATGTTTCCATTACAAAAACTACCCAACCTCAACTCTGCAGAATTTATTCACTCAGCTAATCTGTTCCCCGTAAACTTATAATCCTCATTCTCCTGTTTAAACTTCTTCATTTTCTGCAGTTTTATGGGCCTCCATGGGCTTGGGTGCAGTTCTCCAGCTCTGTCCTCTCCCAAGAGTAAAAGATCACAAGCGACCATTCATAGAAAAGTAAGTCTTCAGTAACAACATCAATTATATTATATTGACAACATTAATATAAAAAAAGGCTTTTTATCATATCCTCATTGCTACATTCAGATCATATTGCATGCTTATTCCTACAGTGTAACTTCAAAAGTGTTTTATTTTTGTTAGCTAGGTCCTGATTTTGTCAAAAGAACAGGATAAAGGAAAGATCTTAAAAAGATCCTTATTACCTCTGAGTTCTGGCAAACAAACCAACTTAAATTCCTTAACTCCAGAATGCTTTCATTTCCCTGTTTAATATATCCTATCCATATATTTTTATCACCATTTTCACAGGCTCCTTATTTCTCACCACATCAACTCCATACTCCACATACCTTTATGATAGCTGCAATGCAAGAGCTGTATTTAATTCTCACTCACACGATATGTGACACCTTAAAACTTCTGTGGTATGTATTTGTGCCATTGCACTTCATCCTTGATCCTAATACGGGTGGAAATCCTTGTCATATGAAAAGCATATACAACCAAAAAAAAAGCTTTCCCTTTACAGAATTAAAGTCAGAAACAAGGTTATAAATAGATTTTACCACAAAGAAACATTAGAGTAGGGTTGGACATTCTAAATTTTGGACCTACTCAGCCATTCAATAAAATCACTGTTGACTCTCTAGCTCTCCTGTTACCCCTTTGTGCCTGGGAATCTAATCATCTCTTTCATATTCAGTGGCTTTGCTTCTGTGATAGAGATTTCTACAGATTTACCACCATCTGGAGACATTAGTTCTTATTTAGACTTGCTGAAATTAACTAGTCTAGTCCAGAACAATAAAGTGTATAGATTTCCACCACTGCACGCAATACACTCCTGATTTTCAATTTAATCCAGAATGGCAAAAAGCAGATAAGTACTCCTTAGCTTCTTAAAGTCCTTCAATTCTACTTTTCCAATTTAAGAAATTAAGCTAAGTAACAGATTTTGTAAAAATTAAATCCATTGAAATAACATACAGTCAGTTAAGAATATCACAGAGAGGAAGGTCGTGATAGTATCTCCACCTATATGCTATAGCAGTGCTCTTGACTGGTATATCAGCTCACATAGTTGCCACTTCTTTCTGATGTTATCTGTATCAGGCAAGAATGAATAGCAGTACACACATTTCACTTAAAGAAAGGTTATTGTTTCTTTGTCAACAAACACACTAATGTTAAAAAGATTTTGGAACTCTTCCTTGTTGGCTTGTGTTGTCCTCTGATCTTGGCAATCCAATTCCAAATGTTTCACCACCGTACGATGAGACATCATCCTTGTCTCCATGACATACTACATTGGGTTATACCACAGCACTACTACTTTCATGAATACAGTGGTGTGTTAATGTATTCTGCTTTACTGTTTGTTCACACAATGGTAAAACCTTGGTGTGCTACTTTCTACTGTTGATAAGCACCTATTTCAAAAATATAATTTTGCAATTACTTAAAAGTTATCAATACAAAGGCTTTCATGAATGCTAGTAGAAGTCACTATTTGACTAATAACATAAAAATATTGTTATTGTGTATGTGTGTTTAAAAAATTTCACTCCAAACAATTACTCTGCATTAACAAGCAATTTTAACATTCTGTTCATGCCCTTGCAATCTCTAATTTCATGGAATCTTTC
Organism: Mobula birostris; assembly: GCF_030028105.1. Classification (NCBI taxonomy): domain Eukaryota; kingdom Metazoa; phylum Chordata; class Chondrichthyes; order Myliobatiformes; family Myliobatidae; genus Mobula; species Mobula birostris. Next base: position 206,939,022 of record NC_092371.1, on the reverse strand, counting down.
ACAACAAAGTTATTATTTAATAATCTGTCATTATGCAGATCAAGATCAAATGTAGCCTCTTTCCATATCAGCTCCTCAGCATACTGATGATGAGGGGATGAATCAGCATATAGAAGGGTGATTGAAAATCCGGTTGAATGGTGTCACGACAACTTCTCACTTAACGTCAGCAAAAACAAAGAGCTAATTATTGACTACAGGTGGAAGAAACTATAAGTCTATGAGCCAGTCCTCTGTAGGGAATCAGAGGTGGAGAGGGTCAGTAACCTTAAATTCTGTAAGTGCTATTACAGAGAAGGCGTGGCAGTAATTCTACTTTCTTAGAAGTTTGTGAAGATTCACTATGTCATATAAAACTTTGACAAACATCTATGGATGCACAGTGGAGCGTATCCCGAGTGGTTACATCATGGCCTGGTATAGTAACACCAATGCCCAAGAATGGAAAAGCCTACAAAAGTGATGGACACAGTGTGGATAACTTCACTCACCTCAAATCCAAATGAATCCGAAACCTATGGGCTCAATTTCAAGGACTGTACAACTCATGTTCTCAACATTATTTTATCTATCTATCTACATGTCTGTCTACCTATTAATTTTTAATTAGCACAGTTTGCCTAATTTTGCATATTGGTACCTTGCAAGTCTTTGTATGTAGCTTTTCACTGTTCTACTGTGAATGCCTGTAAAAAATGAATCTCAAGGTAGTATTTGGTGGCACATACATACTTGGATAAGAAATTCACTTTGAATTTTGGACTGATCTGAAAAGCCTTCTGATATATACCCTCTGAACACAGAATACACACACCATCATTTGTACTTTGGATTGCCCAGGCTATATGCACACAGATAAATAGATACTTTATTGATCCCAAAGGAAATTACAGTGTCACGGTAGCATTACAAGTGCACAGATATACAAATATGAGAAGTAAAGTAAGAAAGAATAATAAATATGTTTCTTCAAACAGTCTAACAGGAGTGTGTGTGTGTGTGGGGGGGGGGGGGGGTGATATCACTTCCCTGGCTATGTTGAATCATTATAGAGCCTAATGGATAAGGGTAAGAACGACCTCACATAGCGCTCTTTGGAGTAATGCTGTTGTCTTAGTCTATTACGAAAGGTGCTTCTCTGTTCAGCCAAGGCGGCCTGTAGAGGGTGAGAAAAATTGTCCAGAATTGCCAGGATTTTCCATACAGGTGGATTTTCTACCACAGCCTCCTGTGCATCCAGTTTGACTCCTGTAGCCAGCCTTTCTAATCAGTTTATTGATCCTGTTGGTATCACCTGTGTTGAAGCCTTTACCCAGCACATCACGGCATAGAAGATTTTATTGCCTCCATGATTATTGTATAATCCTTGTTACATTCTCCCCAATCTTGAAGGTTACATCATGCCCATTATTACCAGTAATCAAACAAGACAATTCCAACCAATAGTTTCTGCCTCGATGTTTTTAGACTCCATGTAAATCCTCGCCTTAGTTTTCAGAGATAAGATCCTTTATTCTTACTGCTTTTATCTCATCCACTTTATTGGGATAGCACCTCCACTTACATTTTGACTAATGCTTTTAATTTTTAAAACATAATGATATATTTCCATTCTTGGTCACTTTGCAACATTGCCTCTTCAATGGCTATTAATCTCACTCAAAAAACATCTCTATTTCTGCACCTATCTTATTACAAATTAGAGTGTATTCGGACTAGTTGCATCACACCCTGGTATGGAAGCTCCAATGCACAGGATTGCAAGAAGCAGATTGAGGGCACAAGCCTCCCCACCATGAAGGACATCATCAAGAGGCAGTGTCTAAAGATGCTTTCGATGGCGGGAAGAGCTGTATCCATTTGTAAGGATCCTCCCCATCAGAGGCATGACCTCTCCTCATTACTTCCATTGAAGTGGAGATATAGGAGCCTGAAGATCCACACTCAACAGTTTTTTTTTCCCTCCCCACCATCAGATTTCAGAAAAGTGCATTAAACCTCAGAACACAACTTTGGAACCAGAGGTCGTGGAACATATTGGTACCAGTGACATAGGTGGAAAGAGGGAGGAGGTCCTGAAAACAGAATACAAGGAGTTAGCAAAGAAGCTAAGAAGCAGTATCTCAAGGGTAGTAATCTCGAGATTGCTGCCTATGCCACGCAACAATAAGTATAGGAATAGATTGAGGTGGCGGATAAATGCATGGCTGAAGGATTGGAACAGGGAGAAAGGATTCAGATTTCTGGATCATTGGGACCCCTTCTGAGGCAGGTGTGACCTGTACAAAAAGAATAGTTTGCACTTGAATCTGATGGGTCCAATAGCCTGGCGAGGAGGTTTGCTAATGCTATTGGGAAGGGTAGTTATAGATGGTTCATATTCTGCATGGAGGACAGTGACCAGTGGTGTTCTGCAGGGATCTGTTCTGGAACCCCTCGTCTTTGTGATTTTTATAAATGACCTGGATGAAGAAATAGAAGGGTGGGTTAGTAAATTTACTGATGACACAAAGGTTTGGGGTGTTGTGGATAGTCTGCAAGGTTGTCAGAAGTTACAGTGGGGCATCAATAGGATGCAGAACTGGACTGACAAGTGGCAGATGGAATTCAACCCAGATAAGTGTGAAGTGGTTCATTTTGGTAGGTCAAACTTGAAGGTAGAACACGAGGAAATCTGCAGATGCTGGAAATACAAGCAACATTGTCAAAGTTGCTGGTGAACGCAGCAGGCCAGGCAGCATCTCTAGGAAGAGGTACAGTCGACGTTTCGGGTTCTCGGCCCGAAATGTCGACTGTACCTCCTTGAAGGTGGAATATAGATTAAAGGTAAGACTCCTGGCAGTGTGGAGGATCAGAAAGATCTTGGGGTGTATCTCCATAGGACACTCACAGCTGCTGCGCAGATTGACAGTGTTGTTAAGGAGGCAAATGGTGTGTTGGCCTTCATCAACCATGGGATTGAGCTCAAGAGCCGTGAGGTAATGTTACAGCTATACAAGACCTTGGTCAGATCCCACTTAGAGTACTGTGTTCATTTCTGGTCACCTCACTACAGAAAGGATGTGGATACTATAGAGAGAATGCAGAGGAGATTTACAAGGATGCTGCCTGGATTGGGGAGCATGCCTTATGAGAATAGGTTGAGTGAACTCGGCCTTTTAACCATATAACCATATAACAATTACAGCATGGAAACAGGCCATCTTGGCCCTTCTAGTCCATGCCGAACTCTTACTCTCACCTAGTCCCACCAACCTGCACACAGTCCATAACCCTCCATTCCTTTCCTGTCCATACAGCTATCAAATTTAGCTTTAAATAACAACATCAAACCTGCCTCAACCACTTCTGCTGGAAGCTTGTTCCACACAGCTACCACACGCTGAGTAAAGAAGTTCCCCCTCATATTACCCCTAAACTTTTGCCCTTTAACACTCAACTCATGTCCTGTTGTTTGAATCTCCCCCACTCTCAATGGAAAAAGCCTATCCATGTCAACTCTATCTATCCCCCTCATAAATTTAAATACCTCTATCAAGCCCCCCCTCAACCTTCTATGCTCGAAAGTATAAAGACCCAACATGTTCAACCTTTCTCTGTAACTTAGGAGAGGAAACCCAGGTAACATTCTAGTAAATATTCTCTGTATTCTCTCAATTTTCTAGACATCTTTCCTATAATTCGGTGACCAAAACTGTACACAATACTCCAAATTTGGCCTCACCAATGCCTTGTACAATATCAACATTACATCCCAACTCCTATACTCAATGCTCTGATTTATAAAGGCCAGCATACCAAAAGCTTTCTTCACCACCCTATCCACATGAGATTCCACCTTCAGGGAACTATGCACCATTATTCCTAAATCCCTCTGTTCTACTGCATTCTTCAATGCCCTACCATTTACCATGTATGTCCTATTTTGATTAGTCCTACCAAAATGTAGCACACCTCACATTTATCAACATTAAACTCCATCTAGCATCTTTCAGCCCACTCTTCTAATTGGCCTAAATCTCTCTGCAAGCTTTGAAAACCTACTTCATTATCCACAACGTCACCTATCTTAGTATCATCTGCATACTTACTAATCAAATTTACCACCCCATCATCCAGATCATTAATATATATGACAAACAACATTGGACCCAGTACAGATCCCTGAGGCACACCACTAGTCACAGGCATCCAATCTGACAAACAGTTATCCACCACTACTCTTTGGCGTCTCCCATCCAGCCACTGCTGAATCCATTTTACTACTTCGATATTAATGCCTAACAATTGAACCTTCCTAACTAACCTTCCGTGTGGAACCTTGTCAAAGGCCTTCCATATAGACAACATCCACCGCTTTACCCTCATCAATTTTCCTAGTAACTTCTTCAAAAAATTCAAGAAGATTTGTCAAACATGACTTTCCACGCACAAATCCATGTTGACTGTTCCTAATCAGCCCCTGCCTATCCAGATAATTATATATGCCATCTCTAAGAATACTTTTCATCAATTTACCAACCACTGTCGTCAAATTCACAGGCCGATAATTGCTAGGTTTACTCTTAGAACCCTTTTTAAATGAAGGAACAACATGAAAAATACGCCAATCCTCCAGCACCATCCCCGTTTTAAATGACATTTGAAATATTTCTGTCAGAGCCCCTGCTATTTCCACACTAACATCCCACAAGGTCCTAAGGAATATCCTGTCAGGACCCGGAGACTTATCCACCTTTATATTCCTTAAAAGCACCAGTACTTCCTCTTCTTTAATCGTCATAGTTTCCATAAGTACCCTACTTGTTTCGCCTACCTTACACAATTCAATATCCTTCTCCTTAGTGAATACCGAAGAAAAGAAATTGTTCAAAATCTCCCCCATCTCTTTTGGCTCCGCACATAGCCGTCCACTCTGATTCTCTAAGGGACCAATTTTATCCCTCACTATCCTTTTGCTATTAATATTACCGTAGAAACCCTTTGGATTTATTTTCACCTGACTTGCCAAAGCAACCTCATATCTTCTTTTAACTTTTCTAATTTCTTTCTTAAGATTCTTTTTACATTCTTTATATTCCGCGAGCACCTCATTTACTCCAAGCTGCCTATACTTATTGTAGATTTCTCTCTTTTTCCAAACCAAGTTTCCAATATCTCTTGAAAACAATGCCTCTCTCAAACATTTAACCTTTCCTTTCAACCTAACAGGAACATAAAGATTCTGCACCCTCAAAATTTCATGCTTTTCTCCTTCGAGTGACGGAGGATGAGAGGTGACCTGATAGAGGTGTATAAGATGATGAGGAGCATTGATTGTGTGGATGGACAGAGGCTTTTTCCCAGGGCTGAAATGGCTAACATGAGGAGGCATAGTTTTATGGTGCTTGGAAGTAGGTACAGAAGGGATGTCAGGAGTAAGTTTTTCACACAGAGAGTGGTGAGTCCATGGAATGCACTGCCAGAGACGGATACGATGGGGTCTTTTAAGAGACTCTTGGATAATTACATGGAGCTTAGAAAAATAGAGATCTATGCGGTAGGGAAATTCTAGGCAGTTTTTAGAGTAGGTTACATGGTCGGCAAAACATTGTGGGCAGGAGGGCCTGTAATGAGATGTAGATTTCTATGATTTACGTTCTATGTTGTTCTACCTTAATTTATAGTTGAGTGGTGGGGTGGAGATATGTCTCTGCCAAAGGAGGTGTAAGATGCTCCATCCTTCCTCTGGCCTGCATGTCACCCTTGGACAAGGTGTAGCATCTGCTTAGCACCCCCAATCAGGGTCACATAAAGCCATGTGAGCAGATTGTGGATGGTTATATGAGCAGTTGGTGCATATCACAAGTCCTGGTTATGTGACCACTGACAATCTCTGAAGAATATTGAAAATGGCTGGGAGTCACTTGTCTTGTGAAGACACTGCCCAGGAAAAGGCAAAGGCAAACCAATTCTGTAGAAAATTTTGTCAAGAACAATCATGCTCGCAGAAGTTCAATGATCGTCCACATCATAGGACATGGCAGAGAAGAAATGAGCAAATTCATAATAATTTGCTCTATACTGCCACCGCAAAACAACAACTTTCATCACATGCACTGTAAGTCAGGCATAATAAACTTTATGATAAAGATTCTGATTCTGACAAATGTGTGTGTTTAACTAATGAGATTCCACAAATTTGCCATGTTCAAATATTTTTACCCTGTTCTGACTCCAACTGGATGTTTGCTCCTATATTTGCATGATCTCTGTTTTCCTTGAAAATTTGGTGTTACATCGTAACAAAGGGAGGGAGTTGTGTGTTTTGTTCTTGCCATCTTACTTTTGTTCACAAGCCTGCTTAGTCAACAACAACGCGAATAGGAAAACAATGCAACCATCGAGTCATACAATACCATAGCACAGGGAATAAAGTCCCAATTTATTCAACCTTTCCCTATAATTCATGTCCTCGAGTCCCAGCAAATCACTGTCAATTTTTTCTGCACTCTTTCCTGTAGGCAGCTCACTAGAAATGCACATAACCCCAGCATCTGCAGATTATTTTGTGTTTACATAATACTCCAAAATAGGCCTCACTGATGTCCTATACAACCTCAGCATAACATTCCAATTCTTGTACTCAATACTTTGATGAAAAGGTCTCTGACAACGATCAGGCAATTATACAAGATAGCCTCAATGCACAAAGATGCTGGCTGAAATAACCACAAATGTAAAATGACCCCTGTAGTAAATTACGCTTGTAGTACTTTTTAATTGTTAGCTCTGGAAGGAAAAGTAATTACATATTACATTCCTACTCAACACTCCCTCAACTCCACATCAACAAGCCAGCAATACAGTTTTTGTTAAAGAAGTTCTCACATCATGTAATAATCTTCAAATCAACTGTTATTTTACTTTCTTTGGCAGAGTGTTTGACCGACCTCCACTAATGAGAGTACAACATCTTGTGCTGTCCATTGTATCATTGTACTCACAGGCCAAAGTTTCCCACACCAGCACTTGCCTGTGCATTCCTTCATCAGTAATTGCTATATTTCATTAGGAGCATGAGGAGACTTGGTTTGTCCACTTCGACGGGTGTACCATGAACAGCATTCTGACAGGCTGCATCACTGTCTTGTAAGGGGGAGGAGGGCTACTGCACAAAAGCGAAAGAAGCTACAGAAAGTTGTAAAACTAGTCAGGTCCATCTTGGGTACTAGCCAAGACATCTTCAAAGCGCGGTGTCTCAGCAAGATACTCTGTATCATTAAGGGCCCCCATCACCCAGGACATGCCCTCTTCTCACTGTTACCATCAGGCAGGAGATACAGAAGCCTGAAGACACACACTCAGTGATTCAGGAACAGCTTCTTCCCCTCTGCCATACGATTCCTAAATGGACATTGAACCTATGAACACTACCTCACTTTTATAATTTATGCTTTTGCACTATTTTTAATTTAATTATTTAATATGCATATATATAATTACTGTAATTGATTTTTTTTCCCTTTATTATCATGTATTGCAATGTACTATTGCTGCGAAGTTAACAAATTTCCCGATGTATGCCGATGATATTAAACCTGATTTTGATTCTGATAACACAGCATCAGCATGGCTTTGTGATTGATATGACACAAGATAAAATTAACCTTTTGTCTGTGGAGTAGTGGACTTGGCAGGAAATTATAATGATAATTCAACAATCCCAGATATACCTTCAGCTCAGTAATCATGGAGTATTCTTCTCCTTAAATGTGAATCTGCCTTCCAGTCACTTCATAATTTCTTCCAGATTCCCCAGGTATTTGTCTCCCTGAGATCCTCACAAACAGGATAACAGCTAAATATACAGAAGCCTGAGAATAGTCCTCCAAAGGTCTCTGAAAGGTAACAGGTGCAGACCAAACACTGAAGAGTAGTCAGTTAGATGTGAACGAGCTACTGTGTGCACTAACAGTGAAAAATTGTTTTGACTGATCCTTTAACAATTGCTGTTCACATGCGTGACTTATATGCAACTTAGTGAATTGCTGCCCTCCAGAAAAAAGTTCAAATCTGTCTTCTATTCTAGGAATGAGATAGTCTAAAAGGAATGAAACTCAATTAGCAGTCAGTTTCTAATCTCCACAACTTGACTTGAATAATGGGTGTTCTCCTTTCAAATGATAAAGTCATAGAATAATACTGCATGGCTTTGGCCCTTTGGCCCAACAAATCCATGCTAGACATGGTGTACACCCAGCTCGTCGCAACTTCCTGCATTTGGTCCATATTTCTCCAGGCCACAACCCTTGTATGTAGCTATCTAAGTCCTTCATAAATTATGCTATTTTACTGACCTTCCTCTGACCTGGGCATGATGGTGATCACTTCCTCAGTCAGCTCTTTCCATATATTCACCATCCTCTGCGTGAAAAGCTTGCCGCTCATGTACCTTTTAAATCTTTCCCATTTCACCCTAAATCTATGCCCCTACATTTGGAATTCCCTTCTCTGAGGAAGACTGTTATCATCCACACTATCTATGCCTCTCATAATTTTATAAACCTCTACAAGGTCACCCTGATTCTCCTATGCTCTAAGGAATTATGACTTAGCCCGATCAACCACTCCGTATAACTCAGGCTCTCTAGTCTTGGCAAAATCCTTGCAGACCTTTTCTGTACTCCCTCCAGTTTAACCACATCTATTTTTTTATAACAGGGTGACCAAACCAAAACAGTGTACTCCAGGTGCGGCCTCACAATGACTTATACTGTACTGCTACAACATAATGTTTCCACTCCTATACTCAGTGCCTTCTCTGATGAAAGTCAGTGTGCTTAATGCCTTTTTCACCACCCTGTCTACCTGTAACACTGTCCCCAATGAAATACACACTTATACTTGTTGGCCCCTCTATTCTATTACATTCCATAGCGCCCTTCCATTCATAGAGTAAATCCTATGCTGATTTGACATCATTACTAAGCAGATTAAATTATTTATGAACAGAAAATTCTGGAAATGCTTGGCAGGTCGGACAGCAAATGACAAATGACAGTTCAAAGTCCCAGGCCAGAACTAGACAGGAGAGAAAATGCAGTAGTATTATAGCTGGGAGGGTGGGGAGGACAAAATCAAATCCTCTGAGAGTGAGGGCAGGGTCACTGTGAGGACAAGCTGTAAACAAGTGTAATGGAACAACGCTGTTTGTTATTATTCATTTCCACTTGGGTCCTTATTGTCTATCTTATTCCTTTGTGCTGTTGCCTTGCCCGTTCACTCTAGCTTCTAAGTTTCTCCTCACAGGAACCACTTCCATCTATCTAGTTAAAATCCTGATCTATGACCCTCATTATATGTATCACTAGGACACCATATTCAAAAGCAACCTTGCTCAATAGAACAGCTTACTCTTTCCACTCCCACAACAATCAAAGTGACATCATTTTGCAATTCTCCCAAAAAGAGCTGTTATGTTATTTTTGTTCATTGTCATATGTGTAATTTATGTGTCATTTATTCTAATATGTGCAATTTATGTAAATGTATGTAATTTATGTCTATTTTCTTTGTAATCAATGTTCCCTCTAACTTGTAACGACCAGTGTGCACAAAAATCTTGCGCTGTGCAACTTTTTGCCCAGTGACAACAACATGTGCACACTGAATAACTTCTTCAATAAAAACAGTATAGCCAGTTCTAAAACCTGCAGACAAGTTATTGCAAACTTCATGTTGTCAACACGGTCTGCATCAAAAACTGGAAAAGAAAATGTGATTGTGTACGATGGTGAAATATAATTAACATGCCAACTAGGTAAAGGGTGCCAAACTTCTGTGCACATTTTAAATTGCTTTGTGTGTTAGTATCAAAAGATGTGTGTGCATGCACATGCGAACCTCAGAGGAAATATTGTTTGTAACGTATGATGCTGCTGCTGCAGGAAGTTATTTTTCATGACATTCAAACCCTGGGTAGGTATATCCATGAAAATAAAGTTATTTGAACTTGAATCATGCCTGGCTCTTATCGACCATATGCCAATTGGCACATGGCTCATCTGGTGATCCAAAGATTACTACCTTTGTCAGTCTGTTTTTAAATTTTGTCTCTAGCTGTTCATTTCTCTTCAGTGGAACTACCTTCTCAGTCATAACAATCCCATCCCCTATGAAACACTGCAACTGGATCTTTCCCATCAAAGTTTCTCTCAGCCAGAGGAGATGCCTTTTGTTCCTAGCTTCTGGCTAGCGACAAAAGATTTGGAACTTATGCTTACAACTGCAAAGGACAGTAACTGTCCCTCTGACTCCGCAGCTCCCTCTCACTGCTATATTCTTTTTCAATTCTCCAACATGGTTCCCTATACTATGGTGTTCTGATCAATTTGCTTATTTTCCCTACAGACTCTGGTCTTGACCATACAGGTTGCAAATGTAGTGCTTTTAATGAAGAAATGCAAAAACTAAGGTTCCTGCAGTTCTCCCTTCTGGATCCCCCACCTGCTCGCTCATAGTCAAAATAGCTTTCTTGACCAATTCTGCAGAACTTCATCTAAGGAATGTGACTGTAACTTGGAACAAAACATCAAGAAAAATTTGGCTCAGGCTGTGGCATCTCACAGTTTGAATCAGCTCTGAGCTGAAGTTCCTTGACATGCAAGCTCTTAATGCAGATGCGGTTGCCATGACGGGGCAGGAACGGGCGTGATCCTGGCAGAAATCTGCTAGCTTATTGACATTCAGTATAAAGTTTAGACAGGTTAATGAACCGACCAGCAGTACCCCAGAATCTTAAGCTTTAGGTATGTTTAAGAGAAATGAAGTTACCACAGCTGGAGAACAAACATCTTTTGAAGAATCATTGCGGCCTATTGAATAATGCCTGCTATTTTTCACTCACTTCGCAGATGTTTAAATTGACCTATATCCCTCTCGGTGAGCCATCATTATCTGGAGCCGAAACACTTCAATTCCAAATGTAACATTAATCTATGGAGCACACACTGTAGATTCCATCATGTTATTTAAAAATGGTAGAAACACATAATTCTTCAAAGCATCTTCAAAATCTACAAAGCATTAATTATGTCAAATCACTGCCTTATTAAGTTCAATTGTTTCAATTATAATCCCTCTCCCTCTCTCTCTCTATCTCTCATTACAACTAATAATAATAAAATGCCAGAACTGTAATTGATCTTATAAAAGGTTAAATATATTGTAAATTAATGAAATGTAAATTCTATTCCTCTCTGCACAAATACTGCCAAATCAGGTAAGCATGTCCAACATGTTTCTTTTTAATCTTGAAAATAGCTTTATTTTTCCAAACACTTGTACAAATCGTTTCAAGCCAGAAAGAATACAATGTGCTCAAGAATCTCAAATCATCCAAATCATTAAACAGCAATATTTCAAACATGACAGGCACAGAAGATAAAATGTGGCATTAAGTAGATTCACCCTCTGTTTTATGGAGCATCCAGAACAGAGAGTTCAGGGTTGGAATGAGTTCTGGTTTAACATGATGATTCATATACAGTACTGTGTAAAAATCTTAGGCGCATATATATAATTAGAGTGCCTACTATTTTTGCACAGTACAATATTTGTCAATGTGGAGCGGACTGCGATTTTGTATATCCAACAGGAGCAAAGGATGTTGGGAATGGTGGGGTGAATCATCGCAGGAGGGATGGGGGACAGACAACAGAGAAGGAGTATCAAGGGTGAGGGTGTGGGGTTGCAGGTGCCGAGACACCCAGCCCTGAGACATCACACAAGCTCATTTGATTCCACGACAATTGGCTTATTGATTATTACAGAACGTCTCTCTGGTGCTTCCTGCCCCCTTCCCCTTTTCCCAACCATAATTCTCCTCTCCCTGCCTCCTTCCCACTCTCAGTCCACAATAGAGACCCATATCAAAATCAGGTTTGTCATCACTCATATGCATCTCATGAAGTTTGTTTTTCTTTTGCAGCAGCAGCAGTACAGTGCAATACATAAAATTACTACAGTACTGTGCAAATACCTTCGGCACCCTAGCTATATATATGTGCCTAAGACTTTTACACAGTACTGTAATGTCACTCATGTTGTGAACATGGTGGCATCTTCTCAATTTCCTTCTGCTTCATCTCAGTTTGCTTTACTTTATTTAAAAATTTTCCTGATCACAGAAATGCAGGGGTTCAACCTGAAATATTGACAATTTCTTTTCTCCCACAGATGCTGCATGGCCCACTGAATTCCTCCAGCACATTTTTTGTTGCGCTAGAAAAAAAAAACTTAAT